>NC_062278.1:26686013-27936013 GCF_902655055.1 Lutra lutra | reverse complement strand
ACACTCCTAAAGACATCAAAACAATGAAGATGTCTGTGACAAAATCGTTGATACGTGTTGTCAACTCAGACAGTGTGCAATGGTCTGTGTACATTTGCATACTTGAAATGCTTGAAATCTTATTTGTAGGAAAGAAATTTGATAAAAGACTTTCCAAATCGGATAACAACCCTAAACATTTTTATTTCATTACCAATAACAAGTTGTGAAATATGTTTTCTCAACTATCAATACGGAAATAATTTCCATAGGTGATACTGGAGAAAAGACTGATCTTGATACTAGAATTAGCAGATCTTGTAAACGTTGTAGTATTTTCAGCTTTTTAAAAATTTTATAGTTTTTCATGATTTATTTTCTCATTCTAAATAGTACACACGTGCCTGCTTTTATATCTGTAAGTTCATATTCTCTTTCATTAAAAAAGGTCCCTCAAATAGAGTGAACTTCAGACCCAACAAAACTTGGATTATCCTGTGTAGCAGACTTTTCATGACTTAGTAGGCACTTATTTTATTTTAATTATTTTGCTGTCTGTCTGTTAGTTCTTTATGGAAGGAAGCAAGAATTTGGATCTTTAAAACTTGATAGGCAATGGCAGAAGTTGCTTGATAAAGGATTAGAGGATGCACATGTGGTCAACAGTGCATGGGGATGATCTGGAGAGATCCTTTCAAGGCAAGTCCAAGTCCTCTGTTTTCACTAGGGGAATGATTGAACTATTTACGTGAAAGCTTTAAAGACTATACTTTTCAAGGATCTTTCCTAGAGCTCATCAGATGAAAGCTTTATATGATAGTAACTCAACATTTTGAAAAATTTAGAAAATATCGATCTGAGTGATTTAGATAATTTAGGTAAATCCTCCAATAAAAACATACCTTCGGCTTAGAGAAGACATTTTTAAAGATGTTTATTTAATGTTATCCTTCCCCAGTGTGATTAAAAACATAAATTCTTTCTCAAAAGTAATAATGACTATTTTGACTGTGAAGACAAATTTCTATCAGAAAAAGCCCTATCCCTCAACTTTTTTTTTGACTTTGAGTGCAAGTTCCAAATAAATTCTAATAAGCTCTTCCTTTAACTTAAGCATATGTTTAGATTGTGGATGCTGTTAGTATTATAATTGATTTTTCTACTTTTTGAATGTATCTGGACTGTACAATTAGGGTGAATCACTACTTTTAGTTATGGAAAGTTAAAAAACAAAATGACCTAAAAGAACTCTCATTTTTGTTTCATGAAGGTGAAATATTTTCAAAGAGGAGAAAATTCAACTGCAAATAAATTTAGTTTATTTCATATGCATAGCAAATAAGTTTTAGGAAAAGAATGATAAACTCAAATTAAACATGTTTGACCTCCATTCTTTTGACAGAATAACAATATTTTGTACTGTAATAACTAGTTAAGTATGAATTCATATCGTAGATGTAGAATGGAACTAAACACATCAATTGTGTTGTTTTTTTAAGCTTAGACATGTGAATTGACAAAATTTCTTTAAAATTTATTTTATTATACAAAGTTATATCTCTTTATTTAAAAACATTGTTATTTAGAAAATGCAATTAAAAGGACAGTCAACAGGGGTGCCTGAGTAGCTCAGCGGGTTAAAGCCTCTGCATTCGGCTAGGGTGGTAATCCCAGGGTCCTGGGATCGAGCCCTGCATAGGGCTCTCTGCTCTGCAGGGAGCCTGCTTACCCCTCTCTCTCTGTCTGCCTCTCTGCCCACTTGTGATCTCTGTCTGTCAAATAAATAAATAAAACCTTAAAAAAAAAAGGACACTGAACATATTTTGTGGGGGTTTTTTTTTGTGGTTTGTTTCTTTTCAAAAAATTATTGAAATAAAATATAAAACTGAGGGATATTGAAATAAAATATAAAACTGAGGCAATACCTATTTCTTGAAAGCTTTAGGATTATTTCTCACTTATCTCTCTGGCCAGAATTCGATATGCTTCTATCCTTTTAAATGATGCTTCTAATTCCGTAGCACTCCAGTAAAGGATATGATGACTTTTAAATTCTCCCAAAGGAAAACATTCTAGAGAAGAAAAAAATCTGCTACTGGAGTGCTTGAGTTGCAAGACTGGGGAATAATGGGAATCTAAAAAAGCTTCTCAGAGACTTGCTATGGAGATATTCCCATTTATACTCTTCAGCTAGATGTTAGAAAGAAAGAAAGAAAGAAAGAAAGAAAGAAAGAAAGAAAGAAAGATTGATTGATTCTTTCTCTCCCGGCCTCTAAACCATTATTTTATACAAATCTCACTCACTGAATTGGTATTTATTGAAAACCTAACACTAGGAGTGCTAGACACCATTGTATATTATAGTAAGGATGTGAAGAAACATAAAAACATATCTTGCCCTTGATTAACTCTTGGTCTAATCTGCAGTAAAATATTATGATGAATGCTAATATTATAAGCAAAAATAGAGTACTCTAGGCGGAATGAGGAGCACAATGACTTGGCTGTAGTGAATCAGGAAAGGGGTCATCAAGCAGACTGAGCACATGTTGCTATTAGAGTCATACAATTTTAAAACAAAAAGGGAACTTAGAAATTGTCAATCTAAAGATTTAAAAGATTACAGTGTCCTGTACAAAGTTGAAACTTTTTATTGATTTATTCAGCAAATGAATATTGAGTACCAACTACTTGCTCAGCATAGTTCTAGGCCCTGCTATTTACACTGTTTAAAAACACAACAAAAATAAACTGATTGGATTAACGGGACAGAAGAATATCCTGAACTCTCCTCTCTGGGACATGCCAAATGGACAAGGATGCATAGACCAATTACCGATGAAAGACATTCAGAAACTAGCTGAGTTACTCTTACACATTGGGCAAATGAGGAAGTACCCACCTCAAAATGAGTAGAAATGATGGAGGCACACTTTCACCATGAATCCTGCCAGGGGCAGAGCATCTAAGAGACTCACTTTAGCTTTGGGAACACATATAGCCCAAAAGTGAGGGGATGGAAAAGGATAGTCCATGAAAATGGAAACCAAAAGAAAACAGGTGTAGTTATACTTACATCAGATGAAACAGACTTTAAAACAAAGATGTAGGGGTGCCTGGGTGGCTCAGTGGGTTAAAGCCTCTGCCTTCGGCTCAGGTCATGATCCCAGAGTCCTGGGATCGAGCCCCGCATCGGGCTCTCTGCTCAGCAGGGAGCCTGCTTCCCCCTCTCTCTCTCTGCCTGCCTCCCTGCCTACTTGTAATCTCTGTCTGTCAAATAAATAAATAAATAAATCTTAAAAAAAAAGATGTAATAAAAAACAAAAGTCATTATATAATGATAAAGGAGCCAATTCATCAAAAGGATATAAAGTTAATAAATATGTACACACCCAACATAGAAGCACCAAAATACATAAAGCAAATATTAACATAATTTAAGGGAGAAATAGACAGCAGTACAATAATGATAGGGGACTTGAATATACTACTTTGAACAACGGATAAATCAATCAGGCAGAAAATTTGTAAGGAAACATTGGCTCTAAACTACATATTAGGCCAGATGGACTTAACTGCCATTTATAGAATATTCCATCCAACACCAGCAGAATATACATTATTCTCAAGTGCACATAGAACATCCTCCAGGATAGATCACATGTTGAGCCACAAAACAAGCCTTAATAAATTTAAGAAGATTGAAATCATATCAAGTGTCTCATCAAGATCTCTCTTGACCACAATGGTATGAAACTAGAAATCCGCTACAAGAAGAAAACTGGAAAAATTGCAAATAGGAGCTTAAGCAGCATGCTCCTGAACAACCAATGGGTCAAAGAAAAAACCAAAAGAGGAATCAAAAAATATCTTGAGACTAAGGAAAAAATATCTTGAGACCAAGGAACATACCAAAACTTAAGGGATGCAGCAGAAGTAGTTTGAAGAGGGAAATTTGTAGAAATAAATGCTTATATCAAGAAAAAAGAAAGATCTTAAATAAACAACCTAAATTTACACCTCAAGAAATAGAAAAAGAAGAACAAACTAAGCCCAAAGTTATCAGAGGGAAGGGCATAACAAAGGTGAGAGTGGACATAATGGAGACTAAGACAATAAAAAATCAATGAAACTAAGAGACGGACTTCTGAAAAGATACCCCAACAGCAACACTCAAATGTAGAATCTTTAAAAAAAAAAAAAATTTTCAACTCATAGAAACAGAGTCGAAAAGTGGATGCCCGGGGCTGGAGGCAGGGGGTGGAGGAACAGGGAAAGGGATAGGGAGAGAAGGGTCAAAGTATAAGAGCTTTCAGTTATGAGATGAATAAGTTCTGGTGATCTAATGTATCATACGGTGACCATAGTGTATAATGGAAATTTGCTAAGAGAGTAGAACTTAAATGTTCTCTCTCTCTCTCTCTCTCTCTCTCACACACACACACACACACACACACACACACACAAGTGATGTGATGGATTTGTTAATTAACTTCTTGGGGAGAATCCTTTCAAATATAAAACATATCAGGCCATCATGTTGTGCACTCAAATATCTTACAATCTGTCAATTATATCTCAATAAAGCTAAAAAATAATAAAACATTAAAAAGAACCCCAAATCAAAACAAAACCAAATAAAAAATTTCTTTCCTGATTGAAGTTTACATTCTCATGGGGGTGAGAATCTCACAACCAAAAGTTCGGTACATCACATGGTGATAAGTTATTAACTGCCATGGATCAGCTAACCAGGAAAGGGGTATAGAGATTATGAGAGGCATTATAATTTTAGTAGTTTGGCCAGATAAGAGCAAGACCTGAAGGAACTGGGAGACAAACCACTGGAAGTATCTGGGTGTATTAGGGGAAAGTTGCACAAGCGTCTCTAGCAAATAGAAGAGCCTAATATAAAGGCCATGGCATGAGATCACATCTGTAGCTCCTGAAAACATCATAGAGACCAATGTGTCCGGAGTAGCATGTATGATGAAAAAGCACAGGAAATGAATTTAGAGAGGGAATAGGGAGTTAAAACACATAGGATCTTATCAACAATTGTAAATCTTTTAAATTCAGTTCTTAGTAAAACAGAAAATAAATCTTTGGAAAAGGGAAAGACAAAATATGACAGGTATGTTAAAATGCTACCTCTGGTTTCTCCGTGGCTGTGGACAGCAAGAGAAGAAAAGAGATTCTCTTAGAAAGCTATTGTAGTGACCCAGGTGAGAGGGAATCGTCTAGGAAGGAAGCACTACAGGTGGTCGGACTTGAGCTCTAGATCTGTTTGTAAGGTAGACCCCAACTCCACAGGGCTTGCTTGGTGAACAAATGTGTGTCTAAAAGAATGTGGTCCTAGTTAATTTGTAGGTGTGGGGCCTGAAGAGCTAGAAAGATGGAAAAGACTAGATGGAGAAGCCAGTAGACAGAACATGTCTGAGAAGCCAGTAGACAGAACATGTCTGAGCTAATAGCAAGAGTTTGTTAACATACATAGTAATATGTATGAAGTAGTTCATACATATTACTATGTATGTTTGAAATGCCTAATCAATACTCAACTGAGATGTCAAGTAGGCCATTGAGTATAAAAACACTGGGAAGGAGAAGAGATTTGGAGATTTGAATTCATTGGTTCTCAGTAGAGAGATGTTGTTAAATATCTCTAAGAATGACTGGGAACCAGAAGGGGAATGAGCACAGAGGGGCAGTGACTGAGTAATGAGCATCAGCTGGAGGTGGTTAGAAAGGAGAGGCCAACAAAGGGAATGGAGAAGAGATGGCCACCAAGGAAACTTTACCCTAGAAGTGAGTGAAGAGGGTATAATGGAGGGAGGAGCCATCAAAATTCTGCCCTCGCCACAAAGGCTATGGAAGCCTGAGGACTAGCTGTTTTATTTAGGATCATGCAAATTATTAGTAACTTTAAAACAAAAATTTCAAGGACGTGGTCATAGTGAGGGAATCACCAATAGAGTAAATTCCAGAGAAAATGAGGAAAGAAAGTGAAAACAGCTAGTATAAATCCTGTTTTGAAGAATTCTGGTATCAAGGAAAACAGAAATGATGACGTGTTGGTGAGAAGGGGTTGTACTATATGCTGGCTAAAAGCTTAAAATTTTTTAAAGATGGGACAAATGATGGTTTCTATGCTACTCTGAATATTCAGTGGGGAACAATTACTGATGTAGGAAAGGGGATCGTGAATCTTGGTAGATCTTACACTGGAATGTAAAGGTGTAATTTCTGAGTTTCTTGACTGAATCAATTTTGAGTCTCGACTGAATTTTGAATCTCTTAGCTGCTTCTTAATTAGTGGGATAAACGAAAGCAGTGGTTCTCAATCTTGTCTGCCCAGTTGAGTCACCTGGCGACTTAAGAAATCAATGTGCGAGGCCCACCCAGGGCAGATAAATGAGACGGATTCATCCCATAGTTTTCAAAACCTCTCTCCGGTTTCAGATCTAAAGATTTTCTTGCCTTGAGAACTACAGAAGTAGAGTAGCTAGAAAATAATTAATAATGAAGATAACAAAATGTACTAGGGCACAGAGTTCTTTTTTTAAACATCAAGTCTCAGCCTTTTAGAAGAAAAAGTAAGGCCACTACTTCACTGAAATATCTTCGGTGTAGAAGATTCGGAATCATTTAATTTTAAAAGACAGTCTAATCTAAACATTTGTTTTCATTATGGTTGACTTCAAGATGATGTTTGCTGAATCCTGCAGATCAGAAAAGGGGATTTCTGAAGAAGTAACAGGCAAGTAAAAAGGTAAATTTTACGGATGGAGTATTTTGTAGTAGGAAAATTAAAAGGCAAGAGCTGATGGGGCACCTGGGTGGCTCAGTGGGTTAAGCCTCTGCCTTCAGGTCAGGTCATGATCTCAGGGTCCTGGGATCGAGCCCCGCATCGGGCTCTCTGCTCAGCAGTAAAGCCTGCTTCCTCCTCTCTCTGCCTGCCTCTCTGCCTACTTGTGATCTCTCTATCTGTCAAATAAAAAAAATCTTTAAAAAAAAATAAAAGGGAAGAGCTGATTGAGAGAAAGAAACAGATTCATATTATAAATGAGCTTTCCTATGGAAAAGTGTTTTCTAACTCTAAACAACTATGAAAATATAATGGTACTATATAGTTGAGGATTAGCTGCATTGTTTTGGGGATCTGATTTACAAAGTCTTTCTACTACGTTTTGTCATTTACCCTTTTAAAAGAGTGGTAAAACCAAGATTCAAACCTAAAACTTGGGCTTCCAACTCTGAAATCTGTACTTTTTGCACAGTTGTTGATTAATCTCATGAACTAAGTTACAGGAAAATAAAAATTTATAAGTTTTAAATATAATTAAAAAGTCCTTGACTTCTCAGAGTTACTGAGTGAAAGGGATTATTGTTCTTTTCTTTCTTTTCTTTTCTCTTCTTTTTTTTTTTTTTTTTTTTTTTTTTTAGAGTGGGGGAAGTGAAGAAGGGCAGAGGGAGAGAGAGGATCTCAAGCAGCCTCTGCCGTGAGCAGGAAGACCCTGGGATTATGACCTGAGCCAAAACCAAGAGTCGGTTGGAAATCAAGAGTTTTATCAACCAGCTGAGCCACCAAGGCACCCATTCATTGGTTCTTACTCCATGTTCTTGGAGAGAATATTTTGTTTCTGTTTTCTATTGTGCCTTGGTTTATGATACAGTACTGAGTTGCAAAATCAACTAACTGGGACTTAAACAGCATTTTTAAAAAAGAAAATAGAAAATATGTAGTGTATAGCATGCAATAAGGTAGGTGTGTTTTATAAAATATTTTCCATTTTATAATTTCATATATATATTAAGTTTATATATATAACTCTACATTACACACACAAGTGCATACACTTGGCCATGATGTAAAATATATTTTTTACTGGAGGTCACAGTAAAACCTTGAAAGCCACTGGAGTAATGAGTGTTAAGAACTTGATAAAATTGTGTGGAATTATTTTGAGTAGCATATTTTAAAAACCCAACCAAGCATGGGCCATAAGCCAGGGTTTATGACTATTTTCCTTATGGTGATTATTTGTTTTAAAATTTTTGTGGTAGCAGAATTTGGCCTTGTTAACAGTTGCTATAATGTTCATTCATATGAAGTATATTCAAGTTGGAATGGGCTCAGTTCATGGAACAATCTGGCCCTGAGGAAAGGGGTGAAATGAGGGGAGTTTTTTTTTTTATATTCCTACCTAAGGGCTCAGACAACTTTCTCCTTTGGGAGCTGTGTTCCATCTCCTTATGCATATATTCTTATATACTGCACAAGATTTATTTTAAGGGCTATTTTCCTCATGAAAAATTTCCCTACCAATAATTCATGTACCAATTTACTAACATTAAATGTTTAGCATGAAAATGACAGGTATGGGTTTGTATTACTAAAATGATAGTGTTGCCCACTCTTGTTTTAGAATTAAAGGCTTCATTCTCTTCTTCACCTTCTTTCTCCAGTATTATTGTAGGAATGAAAATGAGAAGTAATTATTTCAGTTCTTATTTTATGTTTGAGAAGTACACCTCAAAGTTTTGTCTGAAGTGAAGTGGGTAAAAACTTTAGGCACCAAGCAATTGCTTGATTGTTTTTGAAGCTGACTTAGTGATTAACCAGGAAGTTCCTAAGAACGAACTGTCTGGATGGCAGAATTAGAGTATAATTCCTACAATGCAAGGTTTACAGTCTGGGATGAAATAATTTTATGAATAAACATTAGACCCATAACAAACACTAAATAAAAGACAATATTGAATAGAGATATTTATACACATGTAACCTTCATTGGCCCTGGTCCACCATTCCCAATTGCCCCAACCTTAAAAATTCCTTAAACACGGGCTGGCAGTGAATATAGTCCATTTTTATATCAGGGTACTCAAAGAATATTTTTTAGGAAGGTCGAGTGCCTGTGCTTTTGAGAATTAATAAAACTCAGTAGAAACTACACAGAAACACAGAATGGGAGAGTAAGAAGGGCATCTTCTTGTAAGTAAGAAGACCTCTCATTTTAGGGCTCTGGACACCATGACCAATAGCCCAGAGGTTTAAGGCCTTGTCCACAGCCTTATACTCAATGTAAGGGGGTCCTCAAACCCAGACTTGGTGAATTCCCAAACACATCATTGCATACCTCTGAGAGTATATATATGCATTATCCCCTTGCTATTTTAACTTCCCTGTGTTAAGAGAAGACAAAGGAAAAGAAAATGGGTCATTTCACTTCATTGCAAGATGATGCTTATTGGGTTGTTGTATTTAAAATAGGACGTCCATTTTCATGAATCTCTCTAATCCTGATAACCTCATATGCTTTTTAAACTTGTGCAGGATTCCATTATACCAATTAAATTTTAAACTGGTACAGTACACTTTTAAAAGTATATTTGGTTCACATATCATCTCTTCTCTATTTTTAGTTGCTGTGTTCTCACTCTGTCTTGATTTCAGAGAACTCAGATATATCTGTATGATTTACCAAAACTCCAATAATCTGTACTTTGAGTGAACCCATCCATCACAGGAGATGCTCTTTCAAAATTGTATTGACTTGCAACTATCTGTACCAAGCTTTGTAAATCATTACTAACATTTTTAATAAGTTTTAATTTTTTATGAACTGTTTTTAGTGGCCATCTAGGATTTCAAGTAATGTAGAGAGAACAAATGAGTTACGATGTGATTCTAAGAGCTAAGAAATAAAACAGGCACTTTCCAAGTTTCTGTCTATGGTGTGATCTCAAGCCAGATCATAAGAGCCTGAATCTTTTCAAAATGTTTCTGAAATTAAGAACTCATGTGATGGGCTATACTTTTCCTGTTGTAGCACTCACCGGGCTTTGCTGTACTGGCTTGATCATTGTTACTTTCCTGTAAGAGACTACTGTCTATAACCTCAGACAGGCCCCCTTTTTACTGTGCTATCATTCACCTCTCTATCAAGCACATGTCAGGTATAAAACAAATTTTGTTGAATTAGTGAGGACGACTTTGACTAGGGGTAAGATTATACCTATTTTGTTTGCATGCTCTTTGGGATGTAATGTGATTTGAGTGGTCCCATATTTAGTAATCGAAAATCATGATAATACTTTAGGGGTGCCTGGATGGCTCAGTTGGTTGAACTCCAACTCTTAGTTCATCCAATGAACTCAGCTCAGGTTGTGATCTCAACCTGAGTGGTGGTGAGACTGAACCCCATGTTGGGCTCTGTGCTCAGCAGGGAGTCTGCTTGAGGATTCTCTGTCTCGCTCTGCCTTGGCCCCTCGCATCCCCCTCTATGTCCCTAAAATAAGTAAATAAATCTTAAAAAAAAGGAAAATCATAATCCTTTGTGTGCATTTTTTCAGACTTATTTCTTGAATTATCTAAAAGTGTCTAAAGCTATCTAGCATGTCCAAAGGACCATGCTAGCTAGAGCTCTGTCGTAAGGTAGATTGCTCGACAGAGAGCCTATTTAATTGTATTTGTCTAAAAATGTATTCATTACTATTTAATGTTAAGATTAATACCAATACTGTGTGTAATTTGCAAAAATGTATAATTGGGGGAGCACTGCATTTTTTGTGACCAACACAAGTATGTGATCTTTAAAAAATTGAATGTTACTGCATAAGGTCACCATTGAGATACATATAGAATACCAAGAAGATGTGAAATACTAATGCACGTGATGCACGAACATGTTTCCTCTTCATGATGTAATGCTGATGATGCATTTTAAAATCTGCATTTTGCAGTGAGCACTGGGTGTTATACACACACAATGAATCATGGAACAATACATCAAAAACGAATGAAGTACTACATGGTGACTAATATAACAAAATAATGAAAAAATAAATGAAAATTCTAGAAACTCAAAGAAATGACAGATACAGACAGAAACAGAGTAGAATGGAGGAACCTACAATACAGGTGATGTAGAAAGCCAACAAAAAAGTGAAATTTCCCAATTCTTGGGAAATTCCCCTAAATCAGTAGTGACAAGAGCTTGACTAGATTGTTAGTGGGACAACTTATTGGGAAATTGCTAAATGGAGCCAGAGAGGCCAGCTGGAGTATGGGGATGAGTGGTGTCAGTAGCAATGATGGAAGCTAGAAGACTAGAGACTATTGTCTCCAAGGAGTCAGGGAAATAATTGTTTATCTGGAATTGATTACTACTGAAACTTTAAAGGACAGACTAGAGATTTTTGCAAATAACAATGGAGAACATTTCACATCAGCAGATCTGCACTGAATATGGAGTGATTTCAAAGGAAAGTCCAACATGCAAGGAAGAATAGTGATTAAATAAAATAGAAAAATGCCTGTTTGACTCTTAGCCAACATTTGCCATATGAAATAATCACATTTTGTAATTGATGGGTAAAAATAAGAGAAATTAATGTGGAACCAACAATAGACTCCACACTGAGATATGACTAGCTAGCATTAAAGCACTCTGGGTACATTTACTCAGGAGTAGTATAAAACGATTACTTAACTTTAGTATTTAAGTGAAATATACATGTTACATTGTCTAATAAAACAGCTAATAGAATAGAAACAATGTTTAAACAGCACAATGTGAAGGGAAAAATCTTGGATTTTACATGAAGTGATTTAACTATTAAACATGCAAAATTATAATACAGACAGCAGAGGGCAGGGTATCCTTGGTACTGTGTTGATAATTTCTTGAAATTGTAAAACCTGTCTAATGTTATCCCTGAAACCGTATGTTTCTTGTGTTGAGCTGGATTTTAGAGATATTAGGATTAAAAAAATACGGATGACACAGTTTACTTTTTATTAAAAACAGAAATCTTGATATGCCCTGCGTAATGTTAGGGCATATCTTCTAGGCAAAGACATGTACATATTAGTAGTCTTTGGATTAAGGAAATCTACTGAATTTTGTTAAATACATTTTGAGAGTCATTTTTCTTTACCTTGAAAATTATTTTGAAGTTCCTTGGGTAAAAAAGAGAAAAAGAAAAAAAGTGTTTGTATAAAAGGTTGGAGAGACCCTTATTTTCCCAGGTTAAACATAACCCCTTAATGATGGCCAACATTATTTCTGGATGTGATTCTCTAGTTATATGTTTTTCTATCCTGTAAATAACTTAAACATTCTTTAGGATTCTGAATTTCTTAACATTTTTGTGTTTTAGTGCAGACAAAAATTAGTCTTATATCCAGTTTGAATTGTGTTAATGTATAGGAAATATTGAAATGCTTCTCTAAATAAATGAGATGCTTTATGCTGCTTCCATCTTTATATTAATTATTACAAATAAAGTGTCAAGGTACAGTGTATAACTGGACTTTGGTGTTCTCCAGTCCCTTAGGATAGCCTTTGTTTATCCTGTGGTAACAGGATCTAAAATATTGGTAACTAACGGGAACAAAACTTTAATATTCACTCATTCTCCATATTCTCATGGGTTGGTCTAGTGCCCTTCCATGTTGTCTTCACTCTGGACCTCTGTTGATGGAGCCCTTATCTGGAATATTCTAGTCTTCTAACACAGGAGTAAAGAGAAACTGGCAAGCTATAGTGGCTCTTAAATTCCTACTTGCAAGTGACACATGTCACATCTCACTTTTCATGAGTCGTATGATAAGGTTGGCATTAGTGAAGTGGGGGAGTAGAATCTTTCCCAAGAGCTGGGCTGCAAATATTTAGAAACAAATAACACAATCTGTTAGAGCGTCCTTATGATATTAGAAATCCAACTCAAATTTTAGTCCATCGGTTTGTGTAAACTACTTAAAACAAATAACTCATGTTCTAAATGTTCTTGTGACTTAGTCTTTGAGAAAAACTTTAGGAATCTAGTAAGTGGAATACTTAGAAATGGTGATCATTAATGGTAAAGAAAAATTTTTAAAGGTCCTGAAAAATGAAACGGTAATAGGATTATGGGTTGACTTTGCTTTTTTGCTGTAATAGGCTGGCAAAGATTCGGAACTCTGGGTGTCTTCTTTACTATGTTTCTGGTGAAAGAAAGGATAGGTCCATGAGAGATAGAAGGAAAAAAAAAAGATATTTTTCTTTGTAAAAGTAAATTGTAAGTCTTAGAAGTCTACCTTAAAGAAGATAGTCTTTTAAATCAACAAAGTAACTTTCTGAAATTTTTTTTGGTATAAATTTCACGATAGCCCTGGTCAGTTAGCAGATGATTATTAATGCAATTTTCCCATGAAGGTTCAGATTTAGAGAGAACAGCTCAAGGTCCTTCGACTGAGCCCTAATAACATTAAGACTGAGAGTTTAAATTTCTGCCTCCTTTTTCCTGTCTATAGATCATATAACCTCTCAATTATTTTAGCAGTCTTATGTAACCTTGATTCATTCCGTATTCATGGATGCAACTCTCAAATAAATTTTACTACAGACCTTACTATCAAAAAAATCAAGTAACTGGCACTGCTTGTTGAATATTTTTCAGTGATACTTGATAAACTCCAGCAAAACTAAATATTATTGAAATATCTTTTCCTCACAACTTTGAATTTCAAGCAATTTAAAATGAGTATAGCTATGTTTCCCAATATTATACTTTTGAGACAAATTTGCTCAATAATTCTGAAATTAAGAAAAAAGTACTGAGGTCATAGAACTTGTTAAACTAAATATTTCAAAATTAAAAATGGGCCCCAAATCATCTCCTTCTCTCCCCCTCCATTTTAGAAGGCCGAGTATTGCCCAGATTTGAGGTCTGCACGTCTATCCTGACAAAATGTGGTTCAATCCCATTTTGTTAGGAGAGCTACCTCCCTTGTTTTTGCTCTCTGGGATTCTAGCTTGTTTTGTGCACCAAATCTTAACAAGTGGCAATTCCCATTAAGTGGCCAGTTTCCTTCGAACAGGACTGTATAGAGAGCCAAAAGGATACTTGAGAATAAGTGAACCCGGACTGTGGAAGGAGAACCACATTGATTTTATTTCGTCTGTTGTATGACAGTTTAATTATTACAGGCATAGACTTAGAGTCTTGCTCTACGACTCTTGGCCAAGGGTTGGGAAACCACAGCCAGTGAACCCACCACCTGTTTGGGTAACATGGCCAAGTTCCCTGGTTTGAGAACTGTCTGCATGCTTTCGCTCTCTGCAGTGGAGTCGGAGAGCTGTGCCCGAGACCTTATGTCAACAAATCCAATATTTACTCTCTAGCCCTTTAAGAAGTCTGTCAACCCCTTTTCTAGATGCACGATCTTGGCCAAGCTACCTAAATGTCTGGGCCTCACTTTTCTCATTATAAAATGTGAATAATCGTCTTTACCAAGTTGAGTTTATATGAGGATTAAATGAGTCACTCAGTATAAAAACTTACCATAGCATCAGGATGGAGACGACGTGCATCACAAAGACTGATAAAACCATAAACATATCCAGAAAATATGAAATGAGCTCTATTTCCTCTACACAAGGGAAAGAATGGGTAAAAACTCATGTAAGAGAATAAATCTCTGGTTGTCTGAAGGACCTGGGTTCTTTTTGCATTGTTTCATTTCTGCTCAGAATCAGAAAAGATTCTGTGTCCCATGTAATTCTAGCCTCCTGCAAGTCTGTTTCGGACTGTCACTTCTCGTTGCCGGCCCTTTATTATTTGTGGAAAAGTCTGCACGTCTACATCTGGAATTGCTCAAAGGTCACTGTAAGTATTGAGTCCTTATTAATGATTTGTTCCCTTCCAAAAAGCTTTCCAAAATGCCTGCAGCCAGGGTGAGCGTTCGCTCAGAGAGCTACTTTCCTCTGTTTTCAGGGACTCATGGTTGTGCTCTTTTCTTCTCAGTGGAGAAGAGAAAGGTTTTCTTCTATTTGCTATTAAGCATGAAGACATTTCATGAATTAAAACAAGTCCTTTGTTGGGAAAAAGTAGTCCAGTTTGGTATGTTTAAATATTCCCAGTTGGGGCACATTAGGGGTTTTGTGTTTAATAATTGTAGTTCTAATTTCAGATAAATTACAAAATATGTGAAAATATGTTTCCTCAGCTTTGTGATTTCCAGTATTTCCTTAAACTACTGGTTTTCAGGTTATAACTAAAATATGCACAAATTCTAGGAAATTTAGCAAATATAGAAAGCTATAAGGGAGAATTTAAAAATTTGCTCTAACCCTTTCCCTAAGTTGTAACACTTCTTGACACACATTTACATTATATAATATTTTTATTCCTCTCCATATATATATATTATAATTTATATACTGATATATCCTATCAGTGGTATGCTTTATTATATCTTGTGTCTTGTTTTACTTGATATAATCCTGTGTATATCCTGCAATGTCATTAATTTTTGAAACACAATATTTTAGTCTGTGGAAATCCCATAATTTATTTAAACATGTTCATATTGGAAACTTTGGGGCAGAGTAAATTGTTACAACTCTCCTAGAGGGTAATTTATTAATGTAATGCAAAATATTAAATTTAGATACTCTTCAACATAGAAAATTGCATTTCTGTGAATTTACCCTAAGGGAAGTAATAGGGCAAACTCACTCAAATATGTGTACTGTAATGTTCATGTTACAGTGGAAAATAGTGAAAATAATTTTGCAGCCTCGATGTCCATCATTAGAAGATGACCTAAATAATTTATGGCAAATACTCCAGTGGAATGCAATGTGGTTGAAAGAGAAAGAGTTCATTTTTACTTATGTACATTGCAATTGTTTATATTCTTAAGTGAAATAGAGCAAATTAAAGAATAGTTTGCTTAGTAGATCTTAGTTTGGAAAATATACACATGTACTTGCTTCACCATATCAACAGTAGTTGGTCTCTAAGTACTGGCATCATGGATAACTGTTTCTTTTAAGTTCTTTCTTTGTGACATTTGATCATGATCTATGGTTACTTTTGTGAACAGGGAAGAAAGAAAGATAATTTCAAAAAGGAAAAAAATATTAGCTATGTTACTTTTTGCAAATCTATCTCAGTCTTTCATAATAGTTGAGAATGTATCAGATTTGAATTTTACTTCATAGGGGAATCTTCATTTTTTAGTACCCACAAAACTTTGTAATTTGTAATTTATTCTACTTATAATTCAAAGGTACTCAGAGAATATCTTTATGCAAAAATTGTTGAACTTATGGACCGATGGGGATATTAGGACTCCTCATATGGGATGGACAGTCCTATGGCTAGGAAAGTACATGCTTCTTCCTTTTGCTTAATATGATTTCTCCGAAGTTTCTTAGTCCATAGGATGAAGGAAGGTGATAAGGGGGAGACTGAGTAGGAGACCTCATATTTCCATTGATAGCAACTCCTAGTACCAGGAAAAAGGTTGTCTGACTTTTCCCACTTCTTAGCTTATTTTTGTTTTCCAGATAAATAACTGGGCTAGGAAAGTGAATATATATTACTAAATAAATCATTATTATGGCCCCCAAAAGTATTGTCTTATTCCTGATTCATCTCTAAGTAGCTTTTGGACTAATTCAAGTTCTAAAATTCAAACTAAATCCCATGTATCTTTGGTAAGAATTCCAAATTCTAATTCTACATTTTTGGACATGTGCATGTGTCTACATATGTGTGTGTATATGTGTGTGTGTATCCAATATATGTCTGTGTCTATACATACACACACACACACACACATATATATTTGATCTTCAGAAATGTTGTGAAGCTTATGTCAATATACTCTCCCTCCTTCTAGTCACATATCACGGTATTTCATAATATATTAGGGAAAAATAGGTTTCATTGTTTCCCTTTGGATTCCTTTTATTACTAGTATGGTTGAACATTGTTTTGCCTTGACCAGTTTACTTTACAATGTTGTTATAATTCTTGGTGCTTTCCTCTTTTAGAGCAGGAGTTGGCAAACTATAGGCTGCAGGCCAATTCAGCCCCGATCTGTTTTTGTAAATAAAGTTTCATCAAGACACAATCAGGCCCATCATTTATGTATCATATTGTCTGTGTTTTTTTCTTGCTACAGCAGCAGGGGTAAGTAGCTATGTCAAAGATTGTATGGCCATCAAAGCCTAAAATATTTACTCTTTGACTTTTCCTGGGAAGAGTTTAAGCGCCCCTCCTCATGTTTTGGAGGTCTAGTTTTTAAGACCTGCTTTTATCAATTTGAATGAGTTCTTTATTTGGCAAGGATTTTAATTCTTGTTTGAAATAGTTCTGGCAAATATTTTATTTCAAGTGATTTTCCTGCCTGATGAGGCCCTGGTGATTTCCTCTTCTAAAGGGATTCTTATTCCCTCCTTCTCTCAAACCCCCTGAGCCTGGCGTGCTGAATGACACATGCCGTGTTCATTAACTTAGAAGGGTTGCTTTTGTCCTTTTTATGATGATTGTGGGTGGGCCAATTTTTTATCTGGCTTGTCACTTTCTTACCAAAATTTTCACAGCTCTCATTCTTGACCTAGATGTTAAGAAAGAGCCATTTCTGAGAATCATTTAGGATCTTTCTATTTGTACCTTGATATCCTAGCTATGATAAAGTTTGATGCTGGAAAGCATTGTTTTATATGGACTCTTAGTTTTCTTAAAAATAATTCCTTTGGGCACCTGGATGGCACAGTCGGTTAAGTGGTCAGCTCTTGGTTTTGGCTCAGGTCCTGATCTCAGTGTCATGAAAAGGAGCCCCATGTTGGGCTCCATGTCCAGTGAGTAGTCTGCTTGGCATTCTCTCTCTCCTTTTGCCTCTGCCCCTCCCCCAGCTCTCTATTTTTCTCTCTTTCAAATAAATAAATAAATCTTAAAAAAATAATCACTAATGTTTAATAACACTCTAAATCTTTCCTGAATGTTTTTATATGGTTTCACTCTTTCTTTTCTCCTTTTCATTCATTTTTTTCCTCCATTTTTTTGGCCCCACTTTTTATTTCCTGCTAGTGACTGCTTTTATTCAATCTGTTTTCCAGGTTGTATCATTAGTTCTGAGGGAGTCTTTTTTTTTTCCTTTTTTAATTAAGAGCCAATTTGATGGTTACATGGTTTTTTAAAAATACCTATTAGTCCCTAGGTATTTTTATACCTGAGGAAATGGATCAAACCTGTGCTTCCCAATTATACATAGGATATGATCCAATATTTTGACAAATATTTCTCCATCATGGTGATCAAATAATGTTACTTTGGCTTCTCTGAGTTTCCATATTTATCTGACCATTAAACGTACACAGAGGAAGAAAGAACTAGACCCCATGACATTCAGTTTTCCTCTCCTTCTCTTCCACCTCCATGTAAATTTCCCTCTACTTTGTCTTTAGAGCAGGGTCATGTGTCTAACTGAGGATTGTGGCTATAAGAGGAAGTGTCATGTATCACTTCAAGTCTGAGGTATTAAGCATGATTTTGAGTTGCTCTTGACCTGACAACATTGCGAGCCACAGGTTGAGATGGAAGGAGCTATAGACAGCATGGCCACCAATTGCCTGGTTCCCTGAGTGACTGTATGGAGGAGAGTTTCCTCATAACTTGTACATTTACCTGAACAAGAAATTGATCTGGGTTATGATAAGCCACTTAGAGTCTGTGGTGAATTTGTTATGATTATATAACCTCAACCCTTCTCATCAGCATGGAAATTAGTATTAGACATGGGGTTTCTACTAAAATTAAATACTTTGTGTGTACTTGAAAGGCAGTGGACAGATAGTGAGAAAAATGATCCTGGAGGAGACAAGAGAATATGCCACAGAGTGGGAAAACATTTGGTGAAACCACTGTATGTTAGAACTTGGAAGGCAGATCATATGCTTAAGAAAATTTAACTCCTAAGTAAGAGGTAAACACAGAACTAACTGCCATTGGCTATGTTGGCAAGGTATTATAAAAGTAGAGGTGAATTCAGGAAAGAATTGGCTGATTCACAAGCAGGATTGAGAAGAAATAAAGGGGATCTAGAAATATGGATTCCAACAGTATTGGAAAAACCAACAGCTTCTAGCCCAAATAGAACACAAAGAAATTTTCCATTCAATAAAACCTTTCAGCTGAGTACAGTATTTAAGGCAGAAAAAGTTTTAAAAGTGAGGTCTTCCTATCTATTATTACAGATGAGCTTTAGGTAGCCACCATCAAATTGTAGGAAAAGACAGGGGGCTCAAGAAAACAAAACACTACTGGAGATTTGAGAACTAGGTATTTTATTTATTTATTTTATTTTATTTTTTAAAAGATTTTATTTATTTATTCATGAGAGGCAGAGAGAGGCAGAAGCAGAAGGAGAAGCAGGATCCCTGCAGATCAGGGAGCCCAATGTGGGACTTGATCCCAGGGATCATGACCTGAGCCAAGGGCAGATGCTTAACTGACTGAGCCACCCAGATGCCGTGAGAACTAGATGTTTTAAAGTGTGGGTGTCCCTCCCAATCCCATCTTGTTTCATTTACTCTTCTCCTACCCCCTCAACCCCCCATGTTGCATCTCCTCTCCCTCATATCAGGGAGATCATATGATAGTTGTCTTTCTCCGATTGACTTATTTCGCTAAGCATGATACCCTCTAGTTCCATCCACGTCGTCGCAAATGGCAAGATTTCATTTCTTTTGATGGCTGCATAGTATTCCATTGTGTATATATACCACATCTTCTTTATCCATTCCTCTGTAGATGGACATCTAGGTTCTTTCCATAGTTTGGCTATTGTAGACATTGCTGCTATAAACATTCGGGTGCACGTGCCCCTTCGGATCACTACGTTTGTATCTTTAGGGTAAATACCCAGCAGTGCAATTGCAGGGTCATAGGGTAGTTCTATTTTCAACATTTTGAGGAACCTCCATGCTGTTTTCCAGAGTGGTTGCACCAGCTTGCATTCCCACCAACAGTGTAGGAGGGTTCCCCTTTCTCCGCATCCTCGCCAGCATCTGTCATTTCTTGACTTGTTAATTTTAGCCATTCTGACTGGTGTGAGGTGATATCTCATGGTGGTTTTGATTTGTATTTCCCTGATGCCGATTGATATGGAGCACTTTTTCATGTGTCTGTTGGCCATCTGGATGTCTTCTTTGCAGAAATGTCTGTTCATGTCCTCTGCCCATTTCTTGATTGGATTCTTTGTTCTTTGGGTGTTGAGTTTGCTAAGTTCTTTATAGATTTTGGACACTAGCCCTTTATCTGATATGTCATTTGCAAATATCTTCTCCCATTCTGTCAGTTGTCTTTTGGTTTTGTTAACTGTTTCCTTTGCTGTGCAAAAGCTTTTGATCTTGATAAAATCCCAAAAGTTCATTTTTGCCCTTGCTTCCCTTGCCTTTGGTGATGATCCTAGGAAGATGTTGCTGCGGCTGAGGTCGAAGAGGTTGCTGCCTGTGTTCTCCTCGAGGATTTTGATGGATTCCTTTCTCACGTTGTGATCCTTCATCCATTTTGAGTCTATTTTCGTGTGTGGTGTAAGGAAATGATCCAACCATAAGTGACTCTTAATCTCACAAAACAAACTGAGGGTTGATGGGGGGAGGGGGTTGGGAGAGGGGGGTGGGGTTATGGATATTGGGGAGAGTATGTGCTATGGTGAGTGCTGTGAAGTGTGTAAACCTGGCGATTTGCAGGCCTGTACCCCTGGGGATAAAAATATATGTTTATAAAGCTGTAAAAAAAAAAAAAAAAAGAAAAAAAGAAAAAAAAAAAGAAAAAGAAAAAAGAAAGGTTGAATACCCAAGTTTTGTAGCAACATGGACGGGACTGGAAGAGATTATGCTGAGTGAAATAAGTCAAGCAGAGAGAGTCAATTATCATATGGTTTCACTTATTTGTGGAGCATAACAAATAGCATGGAGGACAAGGGGAGATGGAGAGGAGAAGGGAGTTGAGGGAAATTGGAAGGGGAGGTGAACCATGAGAGACTATGGACTCTGAAAAACGATCTGAGAATTTTGAAGGGGTGGGGGGTGGGAGGTTGGGGGCACCAGGTGGTGGGTATTGTAGAGGGCACGGATTGCATGGAGCACTGGGTGTGGTGCAAAAATAATGAATACTGTTATGCTGAAAAAATAAAAAATTAATAAAAAAAAATAAATAAAGTGTGGGTGTGGTTACTACACATGGAAGTGGCTGAAAACAAATGGAGAAGAAGTCTCTTAAGTATTCGAGAAAAATGCACCAAAGAAACCATCAGCCAGGACTAAAGACACCTTTGTATGAAGCTCACACAACTTCCTGTGAGGAAGGGGGTCAAGGAAGCCAAGCAGTCCTGAGGACACACATTTCCACATCCAGTCAAAGAAGGGGATGGAACTAAAAAAGAACTTGTCATAGGGTGGAGACTGGAGTCACACACCAGTAGGGAGGCTTCACTGTGTGCTCAGCAGGACCTCAGAATTTATATGAGCTGCTGATTATGTCCCATTTGTCTTCTTTCTAAAAGTGAGTGTATTATTGCTATTATGCTGACCCTGTCACACCTCTGTGGATTGACTGTGTGCGTGCATGCGTGCATGGGTGTGTGCATGTGTAGGAGTGGGTAATTTGGCTTTTAATACATAGATATCCAAGCCAAGAGAAACCACAAAGGAGCTGGGACTTTATCTAGGTGGACTGGACTGGATGAGCTTCAGGCTGTCTCCTTGGGGAACCACTGAACATGTGTCATGTGTGGGAAGAAGATGGAACTGAATATTTGTGAATAGAAGGTGATAGAGATTACTAGTCTTTACAATATTGGTTATTTTCCCTGCACTTGATAATTTCCCAACATCCTTTGGAGTTGATGCTGATGTGCTGTGAACAGAAAGGATGTGCTTTTCCTGAGTGGTTAAGTTCTCTCAGCTCTTTCTCCCCTTGGTCTGGCAAATGCTGAAGCCTTGGGTAAGACCAGTTTGCCCAGGTCAGACTTACACTGGGTGCAAGAAGAGAACTTTGTGTTAAGCCATTGAGATCGGGAGTTCATCTTTTTTTTTTTTCTTTCTTTTTTTTTTTTTCTTTCTTTTTTTTTTTTTTTTAATAAATTTTACAAAGGTTTTCTTGTTGGAAAACTTACCTGGGGTTGTTTCCAGTAAACACTGGTGTAGAACACTTAAATAAGAAGGTAAATCTGCCCAGAACAAAAACAAAACAAAATAAATCAACAACAACAACAGACTATCTAATATTTGTTTGAGGTAGGAGAAAGCTGGTCTAATGTAGCAAATTCTGTCCCCCTTCAACTGAATTTCATGCCCCTGACAATTGTTCCTAAATCATGGGGAGGTCAATTATTTGATTCTAAAGACATCTATTTTTTTAAAAAACATTTTGGCCACCCTAGAAGACTAATTAATACTGTATGTCTTTTCTTTTTAGTACAAGGTATTGGTTTCCATCTATAATTATGGGCAGGTAGAAAGCTACCTAGCACGTGATTTAATTAGGCCGGTCTCATTTTCTAAGTTAATTTATTTTTACGTAAGGACAGCAGAGTAATTTGTTAAATATTTTATAAGAATCTGAATAAGCAGCCGTGTTTACGTTAGGGAAATAAAGCATTCGCTCATTAAAAAGGTTCAGAGGACATAAATCTGCTCTTAACACCAACAGAAATTGTGTGCAGGTTTAATGTGTGATGAGGAGTTGAGAACCTGGTACATGTGACTGCACCAGAACATTTATTTTTCTGCTTAATTAATGGTGCAATGTTTTAACGAAGAATGGAACTTCCTAGAAAAGGAAACGAGAATGCTAAGAGTGGATGGTGTGCATGAAGGGGAACTTGAAAAACAGAAGCAGTTTTCCAAGAACAATGAGAAACAAATTCAACAAGTAAAACTCAACTGGAATGGGCTTCTTAGGAAATGCACAGACCTATCCCTTTCATTTATAGATATTATCATTTCTCACTGTTGTATATAACTATGTAGAGATGGTCAAATTTCCGTATTTGTGGGTTAAAATGTGCACATGAAATTGCCTGAATAAGAATTTCCCCAAGGTTTTAAAGTTTCATTTGCCATTACAGAGTCTTCTTTTCTTGTTTAAACTCAGCTCTTACTTCAGAGTCCATCTTTCATCTCTCTCTCCAGCAGACTCAGATCTATTCAACCTGCCCACAAATACAAGACAGATGGAAATATATAACCCACTAGAAAATCCACTTGGCATGAGCACTGCAGTTTGCATCTTAGAGGACTGGAAATGGGTCTGACTTTGAAGTCAATGAAGGAATGTATGACACTTAGAGAAAATAAATCCGCCCCCCCTCCCCCGCCACCTTCCCTATCAAGCCAGAGCTTTCTGGCCTTCAAGCTCCATGCAATAGTGAGTTCAGGGGTGCTGCATTTGCAAGGCTAATGTCTCCAAGCAAAGACTGTTTACTACAATTGGGTAATCTGGTTCTCTTCTGTTCAGAGAGGCTCTCTAAAGTGTACTTCACATGGGAAAAAGAAATGAGTATTATTCATTTTTAGGAGTAGGTTTGTATTGCTGTTTTGCAATCTGAATTTATACATGGCTTTCAAAACCCAATATCCATGCTCATAGTGATTATAGTAACAGACCAAACACAGTATTTTTTTCTAATTCCATGAATTACATTAATTGCAGGTCATTTGTGTATATTTCCTAGTGGAGTAGAATGGGATCCCACAAATTCCCAATGTGATAATATTACATTAAGGATAACTCCTCGTTGAGATGATTTAAATGCATTTCTTTGCTCTTGTGATAACTTAGTGATCCTCGTCCTTAAATTATAGAAAATAAAAACAAAATCATATTGGAATTTGGGACAAATATTCCACCAAAACTTTTTATTCTAAAGCCTAAAGTTAAAATAATATTTTAAGAATGATAAGGATAATTAGTGAGCCTACTAAAGAAACACTGCGCTGAGCTAACTTTAGATAAGTGACAAATACTTAAAGGTTTAAGTAGTCAGATGCCTAGAGTAGTAAATTTTTAAGGTGCTAGTATTTGCCTTAGATTCATTACTTGAGCTTTTTTAGGCAGATAATTTCTCTGCATTTGTACAAATTTAATGAGGAACATCTCTGTATTTTTAGAAAACGTGAGGTAGTTTCACTTTGAGGGCTGTTTTAGCCATGCTCCAAAACCAAACAGAGCCTCTTGACTGATCAATTTGAATTTTGCAAGGGTGAATGCAAATGAAAGCTTTTCTCTCAGCCAAATCTTTCTGTTTAATTAAAAAAAAGAGCAAAAGAAGCATACTTATTTTTATTTATTGAATAATTATCAAGATATTAAATATTATTATATCAAGATATACTATGATATGACATAAATATTAAATAATATTAAGTATTAAAATTATAAAATATCAAAATTAAAACAAGAGAACCAAATGTCAGCTATCCCTTGCACCATAAGCAATTTCTAGAGCAATTCATGGAAGAAAGGATCTGGTTTAATAGATTACTTGAGAGGTTCAGAATATATCCCTTATGAATTTTTATGTATTTACATGAATGAGAAGTGCTAACATGGAAATACCTTTTTAAAAGAAGTCACTTTACCTTAAAACTCTCCACCTGTGGGGTGCCTGGGTAGCTCCGTCAGTTAAGTGGCTGCCTTTTACACAGGTTATGATCCCAGGGTCCTGGGATGGAGCCAGGCCTTGGGCCTCCTGCTCAGTGGGGAGCCTCCTCCCTCTGCTCCTCCTCCAGCTTGTGCACTTTCCCTCTCTCTCAAATAAATAAATAAAATATTTAAAAAATAACAACAAACAGACAAAATCTCTACCCCTAATTTACTTAATTCTCCTGCAGTCTGTCCTTCCTGCCCTTAGTGATGTAAGCTCATTGTTCATACTGTTGGAACATTTTAAAAAATATTTTAATATATTATTTATATATTATATATGGTATATATAATATATAACATAATATCTTAAAATACATTAAAAATATATTTTAGATTGCTTTAGGTACTCAATTTAGAAGAACTTCTTCATATGCGCAAAACCAAGTACAGGACTCTGGTATATCTTTAGGAGACAGTGGGATTTTCATAAAAATAATCTAAGAATCAGTAAATAATAAATGGGAAGAAAATATTTGAGGCATTTTCATTATTAAGAAAGAGAAGTTCATACTGCCACATGTCACAGAAGGCCATTAAAGATATTTAGGATGAACACTGAATAAATATTTTTCATTATGAAATAGACCATGAGCAGAGGACTCTTTCTCTTTTGTGATAGAGATATTAGTAGAGACAGTGAAAGTATTTGGAGTAATAACATCTATTGAGCACTCACTGTATACTAAGCACTATGCTAAATGCTTTACAAGAATTCACATTTAATTCAGTCCTTCTACAAATCTGGAAGTTTTTTTTTATCCTCAAGTTACACACAAGGAACTGATGTTTAGAGAAGTTTACTTGTCCAAGATCACAATGCTGGTGAGCTATGGAACCAAGACCAGAGGAGCCAAGCCAGTGAAAGTTATTAAATTCTCAGGTCTTAGATTTTTCTTATGTAGAATGAAGATAGTAAGGTCCATCTCTTACGAATTTTGTAGTAGAAAATGAGGTAGCACAGGTGCGTCTGGATGGGTTAAGCCTCTGCCTTCATCTCAGGTCATGATCACAGTCCTGGATCAAGCCCCACATGGGACTCCCTGCTCAGCGAGGAGTCTGCTTCTCCCTCTCCCTCTGCCATTCCCCCTACTTGTTCTCTCTTTCTCTCTCCTATTCTCTCTCTCAAGTAAATAAAATCTTTAAAAAATTGTAAAAGAAAAAGAAAATTAAGTAATACATATTAAAGCATATTCAGTGAATGTTTAAGGGACATTATCCTTCTTAATCAACTGTGCACATAAATGGCTAAGACATTGTCACGTATAACACTGCATTTAAACTACATGTATATCCTATTATTAAACTATGAAGTCTGGGAGGAGTTCCTGGAAACATGTTTTAGTCCTTCCATGTCTCCTTATCTTGTACCAAGCACACATTCCAGGACATAGGAAGCATGCAATGAATGTTGCCTCGATGAGAAATGAGTAGGAGATGGGACAAGGAAGGCAGCCATCTACTGTTGGTTGGAAGCCTGTTGGGCAATATGGTTCAGATTTTTAAATGTGCTTATTCTTCGGCTCAGCAATTTCAACTCTAAAAATGTTTCCTAAGGAAGGAATGAGATTTGTGTACCAAGATTTATTTTCAGCTCACATCAACACAGCCTTGTCTTTGATGGGAAAAAATTAGAAACATCCTAATTGGCAATTTAAAAATTGTGCAGCAGGTATACAACAGAATAGTGTGTAGTTATTAAAAGTGATTTGGAAATACACTTATTACAGGCAAAAGAGTCTCATGACATGTTTGTTGACAAATGCAAAATGCTGCTTATGCAACTATAGGGTCCTCTTTCTATAACACACACACATACTTATTATAAAACTGTATAAATAAAAGAATGAATAATGGTTATATCCAGGTTGAGGATCATAGCCTATCTTTATTTCCCCATGCTTTGCTTTATTCCTGTGAATTATTTTGTAGAAAGCATATTTTTTATATTTGAGAAACTATAACCCTATTTTAAGAAATGAATGACATCATCAATGCCTGAATTTATATCTATGTATCTGTTTATTTACTTACTTACTTATTTATTTACTTATTTATTTATTTTCAATGCCTGAATTTTTGACATAGGACCTCAGCAGCAGGTTTTTAAAATCACTTCTTAAATGAGTTGTTTAGGATTTTGAAATTATTACAAACAAATGCCTTTTCGGCGAGTGGCCTTTTTCCTTGCTTTTGCAAATAACTAAACATAGGAGGACCCTTTCAGTCACTTCTCAGCTTGCTTCTCCTCTACTCTTCATGCTTACATGGGGTCAGAGATATGGAATTTTGAACCACCGAGATAGGGGATTTTTAGGGTGGTTAATTATGGGGAAAGCCACAGGATCTGTTTGAGGAAAATTTCTCTGTTGGACAAAATGATAGAACCCCAAGGTGCTTTAGTTTGATTTTTTTTTAAGATATGAGTACACATTAATATTAAATGGACAGATTTATTTCTGAGTATTTTGGAGAAATATCGACAATAGAACGCTTGGTTCTAATCAGGTTGGCTGTCAGCCCACTGTAGGAGGAGTTGTTTTATAAAAAGTGAAAAAAAGCCCCCATTTCCATGTCCCATCTGTAGAGTGGAGCCTTGACAACTGTTGTTTGTCATAGTGGACAGAATGAGATACAGAAAGACCCAAGAAGAGAAGCAATCAAAATGGAAAAGTGTACATATGATATATATGAATAAATGTGATTCCAGAGATCAAAAGTGAGATCAAAATATGGGATTTCCGGAAAACTAGCCTCTTGGGTGTAGCTGTATTAAAATTTTTAAGCATTCATTTATAATTTGTTTTAAGTAATCACAAATGTGTCTCCAGTGGCAAAGATATGGGTAAAATTAAATGTGATTGCCGTGTCCTTTGTCCTTAGAGGGAATTTCTTTCCTGCTCGTTATTGCCTATTATGATCTTTGTAGTTGAGCTTTCCAAGATGGAGTGAAGCAACTGAACACAGAGTAACTGTGAATGTGGCTTGGAAGAATTTTGCAGCAACAGTGGTTATCATCTGCATAATTCCATTTTTGTTGTCAAAGACTATCAGTGCAGTTTTTATAAAACTTATTTTTCTCATGGAGGAACTTTCTATATGAAGAATATAAAAGCTTCGTTTTGGTTATTAGACCTGTGGGATCCCATACTGGAGACCACCAGGTCTCTTTTATTATGTGAAATAAGTGGGATTTAGCCTACAGTAGGGTCTGTGATTATTCTGCTCCTCCAAAAGTAACTCCTGACTGATTTTGCAAAACACATTAATATTAATTTTGTTGCTTGAACATTTGCTTTTCATATAACAGAATCCACATGCTTGGTTAAAGCCAACATATGCTGTTTATTATGCAGGTTTATCTGTTCCTGATGATATAGCACATAAATCAAATCTAAATTAAACCAACACCACTTCTCCCCTGTGCCATGATATTTGGGGATGAGATTGTTTGCTAAGGAATCATGTGGGAGAATAAAATACTTTTGCTTATTGAACGTGACACAATGTATTTAGAATCCTTTGTGAGATATTCTGATGGCGCTCAATAGCAACCCCATTATGATCAGGAACTTTAAATATTTCCATCATAAGGCTTCGTGTTTACAGAGTTATTTAGCTTAGCTTTTGAGATCTTTCACATATTTGCGCATAAGCTTACAAGCAACATGGAATTGAAAAAACATTAAATTGGCTTTTTTTTTTTAACTTGTTCAGTTGGTTTTAAAATGTGGGATGGAGGAAACAGCATTAATAAAGTACAAGTTTAAAAAGGCTTGGGGGCCATTTTTCCTCTTTTTGTCTTTAATGGAGTAAAATGTAGGTTACAAAAACATTCAGAGAGATGTTGGGGTGTTTCTTATGTGAAAATCGTCTATTAATTCCAGGACTGAAGGAATATGGGCAGACATCTTTGTTAGCGGTTTCTTAAATTGTCTTTATAACTGAACCACTTAGTTTTATATTTAGCTGTACTGAAGTGAACTTTTGGTGACAATCTCATGTTTCCATATCCTTCTTGCAATGTGGAACTATTTATCAACTTCGTAAATGCAATACACTCTTTGCTGGTGATCACAGGCCTGATCTCAAGACTCTCAAACGCCCATCTGAAAGACATACTGGTCAACCAGCTTGCTAGACAGGTGAGCATATTTAAGGCTTAGTTCAAAAATTACCTTCTGCAAGCAGCTTTGCTCTATTCTTTTTTGCTTTTGCTTAGAGCAGCTTTGCTCTATTCATTTGGTTTTCAAATGTTTGTACATTTGTTTGCTTTTTCTTTCTGGAGTTGAAAATTCTCTTCCCTGCCTGTCAATTTTCCCAATAGTTTTTGTCTTTACAGATTGGTTGCAAGGAATAGATTCATTCATGTTACATCAGAGTACCAGGGATAGTCTTATGAATCCTTATGCCCTGCAAATGGAACATTCTCAGGAGTAGAACAGGTGTGCTGGCTCCTGTTCCAGTTTGCTCTGGGCCCTGTGGTTTTTCTCCTTGACATTTCTGTCCTCTCTCTTCTGATTAGCATGGCCTTGGTGAACTATAGCTCAGCTTCTCTACAGCCTCTGGTACTACCCACCCATGTCTGGGTTTCTTGCCTCCAATTCCCAATATGTGACGGTTCCCTTTCCTTTCCTTCAAGAGGGGTGCCTCTCTATAGTTGTCCCACTGGCCCTTGGGTCAGCATCTCTGATTAGAGAAAAGAGACCATAATGTGTATGTCTGTGAATATTATTCTGTGAAGACCTAATGAGTAGAAGGTGGATATTTCACTTATAAATAAACAGATATATTTATTTTATGTGTCTGTATTTTGTGTAGACACACTAGAAAAAGTGTCAGGAAACTGGTTAAAAAGTGCAACAGTTAATAAAAATGGACTTCACATTGGGGCTAAAATCTTGTCATCTATTCCTTGAAAGGGGAATAAAAATATTTCTACCTGAATAATTGGCAAGAGACTTAATATATCAGAGGGCTTTATGTTATTAAAACATAGAGAATAGAATCAGTGCATTTTGTTAAGTCCATATCACATCTAACCTCTTTATATTTGATGGGGTTGCCCACTTTTCTCTTCTTGACCCTTCTTTCTTCCCTTTTACCTTCATTTCTTCTCAGATTCCCCTCTTGGATTTCCCCCCCATTTTCCAAGTATTTGTATCATCCAGCCTGTTTTTCTTGGACATGTTCTTAATTATGCAGCCATCCTAACCAACATCATTCTTTCTCATGGGATCATCAATCAGCTATAATCATGAAATCTGTGTTTCCATCTTCAACCTGTTTATCAAGTTCCAATTTATAGGACATTTCCAGTTGGCTACTTACAGGCATATGCAGTCCTGCCTTCCCAAATCAAATTCTTTGTCTCCAACTCTTGCCCTTGACAATATTTCTGAGTTTTTGTATTTCTTATATTAGCAAGCATTTCCAACTAGCCACTCAAGGAGAAAGAATAGAAAATTCTGTTTTTCTCTTTTAGCTGCCAGCTTGAATCAGTCATCTTGTCAATTCTATTTACTATTATCATAGTATAGAACCTCCTCAGATCTCACCTAACTCTTTCTTTCTTCTGATTTGAACGTCATTTTCTATTCTACCAGCCTATTGCTTCCAGAATCAGTTTATTAGAATATAAATATGTCACCCTACTCCTCTACTTAAAATCTTTCTTAAAAGAAATTATTTATTTATTTGAACTAGAGAGATGAAGACAGAGCATGAGCAGGCAGGAGGAGGCAAAGGGAGAGGAAGAAGCAAACTCCCCTGTTGAATGGGGAGCCTAACATGAGGCTTGATCTCATGACCTGGAGATCATGACCTGAGCCAAAGGCAGATCCTTAACTGACTGAGCCACCGAGGTGCCCCTACTTAAAATCTTTCAGTGGCTTCACAATGTCTATGGAAACAAACTCACATTTATTTTCTATGGCATCGAAGATTTTCTTTTCTTTTTAAAGATTTTATTTATTTATTTGGCAGAGAGAGATCACAAGTAGGCAGGAAGCCAGGCAGAGAGAGGGGAGAAGCGGGCTCCCCACTGAGCAGAGAGCCTGATGTGGGGCTTGATCTCACGACCCTGAGATCATGACCTGAGCTGAAGGCAGAAGGTTAACCTACTGAGCCACCCAGGCGCCCCTGGCATCAAAGATTTTTCAATGGTCAAACCCCTCCTCTCACCTTTGTTCTTACCTTCCTTCTTCACATATTCTTTCCAGCATCTGTGCCTGATATAAACACACAAAGTGTGATCTGGTTTGCGTAGAGGATTAAATGAAATATAGTCTTTCACCATTCTAATGAAGAGTGCAAAATAAATTCCCACTTTAACAATTTTATTTCAGTCACCTATAAACTATGTTGAACTTTTTACTTCTGCTAAAGTACATGAGAGTATTTTTATGAAAGATTGCTATAATATCTGGCTTGCCAAATAGAAGGGACAAAATATACTTTTCATTTTGAATTGATTAAATGACAAAGAAAATTTACTTGTGCTGTGATCTATGAAATAGATAGGAGGTGTAAACTGGGTAACTTGAATCATATAATATTTAAACAATTTACATATAGTCTTATTATCTAAAAATTGACATTTTATTTTTATTAAAAGAAAGAAAGCACCGTATGTTTAAAAAACTAAATGTAATCCAGCATTTCAGTTTTGCTTCTGCTGAGTTCAGAGGCTATTTGGGAATCTAATTTACTGACTTATGATATGGTCTATAAGAAGAATCTGTAGAAAAAAAATGGGGTTATATTAGAAAAGTAGTTGTGGTCTTAAGTTTATAGGGATTTGAATTACGTATTTTGTGGAAAAGGTCAGAAATTGAATTTAAACTATTTGCAAATGCCTTTGTTCTATTTCTATTGTATCATCAAATATGATTTTTCTTTTCTGTTGTATAAGTCCTCCATAGCTAGCTGGGTGAAGTGACTATTAAAATTTATGAAGTTAATTTTCAGGTGTTTTTTCCTATTTATTATCATGTTCTTTTCATAATTGATAAACTCGAGATGATTAGTGTTCTTCTAAAGTAAACATTTCATAGCAAGCAAAAAATTCCTCCTTGGAGCATAAGACAATCACTAAAATTGTTACAGTGAGAAAAGGTCAATATTTCAATCTTGTTTATTTCAGTTGGCATAAAAATGAATTGGCCAGATTTTCATTTAGAAATAGTACAATTTATCAAGTTAACTATGTAAAAACCTTTAAAGAAGTTAAACAACTAAAGATGCTCCATCTATCTGATAAAATACGTTTGTCTATAAAGGTCTATCTGATAAAACATGAATCATTGAAAGATTGGTTATAATCAAAACATCAAGTAGAGATGGAAACAGTGTTCCTTCTCTTGTTTGCTTTTTTTTTTAAAATTTTATAAATCTCCTTTGTCCATCATGATGTATATTTTAAGTCTGGTTGCTCTTAGCTATTTTTATTTCCTGTGAAGATTTTTAGTTTGTCGTGTGTATCTCTGAACTCTGGAGAGTTTTATTATTTTCCTGTCACTCTCCCTTAAGTGGTTTTCCCCATAAATAAAATACATTCTGGGTAATAAAATGCAAACAACTCTTTCTAATACAGTGCCTCAGGGGGATATATTACTCTTTGCGATGACAAAATTTGGTCAAGTCCATTCTGAAGGTCTAAATAGCAAATGTAGGTAGAAATATAGAAGATATATATGCACTTCAGTAATTCCCAACTCTATTATGGTTTTGTGCTATGTGTATTTGTCTCCATTGCTGCCGTAACAAATTACCACAAACCCCAGGCTGATTCTAATGTTCTTAATGACATGTCACACCATTAGAAAGGCCATGGGTTAGCATAGATTAGTTTGTCTGAATAACAGTAGTTGTTTGGACTTGCAGGGCATCAAGTTCAATGCTATGTATAAAAAAATACATGTCCAGTTGAGAAATAGGGGCTGTCAGTTTCTGGTCTGGGGGCTAACCTGGAAACTGATGATGGATGACTGACTACAAAGATAACATGATTGTAGTTAACCATTTCTAGGACTACCGAAGAGCACCAGACAACTTTCTTCAGAAAGTTGAGACAAAATTCACTAGGAAGAGGTTCTTACTTCTTCATGTCCTAAACTTTCATTGAAACAAGCTCAAGGAGTGAATGAGCTGTCCCAATAAGACCCAGTGTCTAGGAAATGAACATTTGATCCTCAATCTTCAAATCATAGAAATTGAATGCTAGAAAGGATCTTGGAAGACCATTTTCTCCATCATCCTAAACATATGCAGAACATGTAGACTAGTGAAGAAAAAAAAAAGGAGCACTTGCTCAGGGTCCAACTGTGCATTGTAATGGGCATAGAACAGCAAAGGTACAGCTCTATTCCCCGCCTTTTACATCCTCAAAAGTTCCTAATCTGTTGACTCTGACTGTGATTATGGGCTCTATATGCTACTTATATATATTGATATTTAAGAAACTATTAAGCATATATAATGTTTATATCATTCTCTCTACATAGCTTCATAATTCATAACGAGAGTAACTAAAGTCTTAGTTTTCTGTCCCTCTGATTTTTTCTCTATTACTAATTTGTGTAATTGGATCACAACTGAATAAGTGCTTTGGCTTCAAGACCCTAGTTACTGATGACAGAATTCTCTTAATCTTTGTTTATGCATTTCCTCAAAGTAGAGCTCAAGGTACCAAGTCTCTACCAGCTAACAGCTCTGAGGTATTGCTCACGTGTTAAATGAGAATTATGGGCTTCCCTACTGAAGTTCTCTTTCTCCCCATCATGGCCTATGTCTGTCCCCATGTTCTCTCTGGTTGCTCTAGGATTATGAAAGATTTGGAGTTCTCTGTGGTCTGGGTCACTTCCTGCCTGGAAAAGAAAGAAAAGACCTCTATCTCCACTCTAAAGTGTGAAGTTACTTTCCAGGTATCACCTTTAAAATAGCTTCTAAAAGAATAAGACAAGGGGATTTTATCCTTCAATCACTTGATGTCCAATATCCTGGAGGCTAATCCATGTTCAATACAGACAAATATGAAATTCAGGAACATAAGCCCTTCAAAAACCCATAGTCTTGCTCCCCAAACACTTTTACTGTATACCTTTTAATAAATTTCTTTTCAAGGTATAATCATTACTTTCATGCATCTCTAGTTTGTTTTTCAACTTTACAAATATATATTTTTCTTATTTTTAATATTATCTACATCTTATTCCACAAAGTAAACTTTTCATAAAGTCTGTGCACATTTTTTGCAGAGAGTTGGAAATTGTGTTTCCCCTAATTTTACCCCTATAATTATCTTTGTGCATAGAGTACTGCCAGCCTTCATACTTAGGATAATTCCTTAGAAAATATTGTCAGAATATAAGTGGTAATTGGCAGAATTGGCCACGGTTCTCCACACCTCGCAAACCCATGCGCCTTTGCTGTGTCATTTTGCGGCTTCACCCATCCAGAAGTAAAATCTGGTCCCCGTCCCCCTAATACCTGAATCAGAACATGTGGCTTCCTTTGACTAATAAAATACAGCAGAAGTGACTTCTTAAACTCAACACACCAAAACAGATAATCATGTCAAAAAAATGGACAGAAGATATGAACAGACACTTCTCCAATGAAGACATACAAATGGCTATCAGACACATGAAAAAATGTTCATCATCACTAGCCATCAGGGAGATTCAAACTAAAACCACATTGAGATACCACCTTACACCACTTAGAATGGCCAAAATTAATAGGACAGGAAACAACGTGTGTTGGAGAGGATGTGGAGAAAGGAGAACCCTCTTACACTGTTGGTGGGAATGCAAGTTGGTGCTGCCACTTTGGAGAACAGTGTGGAGATTCCTTAAGAAATTAAAAATAGAGCTTCCCTATGACCCTGCAATTGCACTACTGGGTATTTACCCCAAAGATACAGATGTAGTAAAAAGAAGGGCCATCTATTCCCCAATGTTTATAGCAGCAATGGCCATGGTCACCAAACTGTGGAAAGAACCCAGATGCCCTTCAATGGAAGAATGGATAAGGAAGATGTGGTCCGTATACACTATGGAGTATTACGCCTCCATCCGAAAGGATGAATACCCAACTTTTGTAGCAACATGGACAGGACTGGAAGAGATTATGCTGAGTGAAATAAGTCAAGCAGAGAGAGTCAATTATCATATGGTTTCACTTATTTGTGGAACATAACAAATAGCATGGAGGACATGGGGAGATGGATAGGAGACGGGAGTTGGGGGAAATTGGAAGGGGAGGTGAACCATGAGAAACTGTGGACTCTGAAAAACAATCTGAGGGTTTTCAAGGGGCGGGGGTTGGGAGGTTGGGGGAACCAGGTGGTGGGTATTGGAGAGGGCACGTATTGCATGGAGCACTGGGCGTGGTCCATAAACAATGAATTCTGTTACACTGAAAAGAAATAAATTAAAAAAAAAAAAAAGAAAAGAAAGTGACAGTTGTGTTGGTTCCATGCTAGGTCTCAAGGGGCCTTGCAGGTTCTGTCCTGACTCTTGGAATCCTAGCTGCTATTCAACCAGCAGCTGATCGACGATCAGCCAGAGGCACACAGCTCATTGGTGGTCCCTGCTGCTCTAGCGAAATGTCTAGAAGCAATGCAGCCTCCCTGAATGGTAGCTGAGGCTGATTCCAGAGTGAGCCCAGCAGGACCAGAACTACCCAGTTATAGGTATAATCAGTGGCTGTCACTTTCCTTAAGTTTAGAGGTGGTATTTCACAGCACAGCAAATGTATACAATCTATTTGTCCAGAAAGAATGAACATTTTTCAGCCTTGTAATTCATATTGATAAGTGGTTTTGAAAACCTTTGTAACAATCTGTTACCCTTTCCAGCCAGGGTTATTGCTACTGTATTTTCTGGCTTGATGAAAGGTATTTGGTGTTCTGTTTCCCCTTTGTAAGTGCAGCATTGTCAAAGCTATTTGTTCCCTCATTCTGATGATATCATTACCACTTTAGATGTCATTTTATTGAAACAAATCTTATTTCAGGTTAAGCTTTTTCCCAACTTATTTTCCTAGAAATTCAAAAATATTTATCAGGTTTATTTCCTCTCAAAAGGTCTAAAACTGCAGCACAGATGTGGATTTTCATTTGCCACATGGTAGTTTTTGAAAATCTCTTTCCAGTGTTTTTAATTCAGTAATAATCAAATTTATAAAAGTTAGGTCGTTTTTGTGAAGTTTCTATCAGCTTCATATGACCTCATTGGATGTTGATCTCAGTGATTAGGACTGCTCTAAGTTGTTAAAAGTCATGTGATCCTTCTTGGCTCACAGCAGGAAACAAGAAGGTGAGATACTCAAATTCAAATTAGAAAATTTGCTTCTGGATCAAGTAGGTGCAGTATTGACCATTCTACTTGTGAGACTTTGAAGTATTGCCATCACTCAATGCTTTGTTGTTGCTCCCAGAATGAAGCACAAATGGCATGGCTTATGTTACTTTTTTTTTTTTTAACTCTTTTTGTTTAAGATTTTATTTATTTATTCAAAAGAATGAGAGAGATCATGAGAGGAGATGATCAGAGGGAAAAGCAGATTCCTTGGGGAGCTGCGAGCCCAAGGTAGGACTTAATCCTGGAACTTATCATGACCTGGGCTGAAGGTAGACACTTAACAGCTGAGCCATCCAGGCACCTGTGGCTAAGGTTGCTTTTGGCTATAGGCTACAGAAAACCCACTCAAGCAGCCCTCAATTCTGAGGCTCATTTGTTGGGCCAACGTTTAGCCAATTCTCACTTGGATAGTTTTACTAGTTTTTTAAGACTTGAAATAATGTTTCCATTGCTTGCTAAAGAGCATAATAGTAGTGGCAATAAGTAATAAATTAATTAATTAGAAGAAATTAGTATATAAAACTTGTAGGTGTTCTCTGTGGCTATATGCTTTCTCAGTGGCGTACAACCATGTAATTTTTTGGCTTATGATATTTGCATGATTTAGAGGATCTTATCTGAGCTCAGCTGATCTCTCCTGGGTTTGTTCACATGGCTGATGTTAGCTAGCTTCTTTCTGATCTCCCCTGGCCTTGCTCCTATCTCTCATGATGGCCCCAGCTTGTAGTGACTCAGCTCTGTTCCACACAGGCATCATCCTCTAGAAGGTCAGCCCAGGTGTGTTCTCATGGTAAAAACAGAGGAGCGAGAGAGCCACACACATGCTTTCAAGTCTCTATTTGTGTCACACTTACTAATACCACATTGGCCTAAGCGAGTCACTTGGTGCAGACAGTAGGCTGGCCCTGTAAAGTCACGTGGCACAAATACATAGATATGGAGAGTGGTAAAGCTGTGAAGCCATTGATGAAATCAAACCACATAAACTTAGTTGCTATAGGATATGTCACAATACCTACTGATGTCACAATGATCTATTGAGAAATCGTCCCCTTCTTGTGAGATTCAAAGCATTTGCAGTTGTACCTCTCTGTCGATCTGTGTCATAGTATATGCATTATCTACAAAGTGTTCTGTGGTTTAGGAGAATCAGCATTTTGTCCTTGCCCTTTAATTACCTAATCATTGTTGCTTTGAAATACATGTGTCTCTTACTATAGGAGTCTACGGGGATAGTGAGAGTTTGGAAAACAACAGATGCCTGTGTTATAATTATGACACTTTTTTTTTTAAGATCCCCCTATTTATTTTAGAGAGAGAATGAGCACGTGTTCTTGGGGGGGAGGAGCATAGAGAGCGGAAGAAAAAGTCTCATGTGGTCTCCATGCTGAACTTGGAGCCCAAGGCAAGGCTCCATCCCACGACCCTGTGATCATGACCTGCGCTGAAACTGAGTCAGGTGTCCAACTGTCCATGCCACCCAGATGCCGCTAATTAGGAATCTTTAAAATCTGTGGGAGCATAACAAAGATTTTATGAAATAAAATAATAAACTGCTTCCTGGAATATCTTCTGATGATGGATAAAAATCAGAAATGTCTGGAGTATATTTTGATAGCATGCAAGAATTAATATAAAAACAAATAATTTGTATTGCTTGAATGAAAAACAACTTAATTATTTTGATGTAGTTGATAAGTAGCTTATCATTGCTTTTAGTATTGAAAAAATGTTAAATTTTCTGCCAATACTGTAGAAAGAGCTAAGCATATGTATTTCACCAGAATGTTAATCATGTTCCAATAAAGCTCATGGTTCAAATAAAGAAAATTTGCAGCCATCATAGAAGGGCAATCATTAGTCAGTCACCAGCTCAGTTTCACATAATATTACATCAATAAGCATAACATAGCAAACATTTGAAATAATATGAACTTCCAAAAAGGATTTTTCAAAGAATGTTAATAAAGTAAGAAAACATTTAGAAACTATCAGAATTTTAATTTATATTAGAAATACTCAAGCATTTCTAGATATAAAATATTAATAACATTTCTCAAAAATAACACTAATATGTACATATTATTGTAATCTAGATTTATGGTTCTACTTGTAGGGAAACATACAATTATTTTTGGAAACAGTTTTGGAACTTTGCCACTTTTTTGGAAAAATCTACATGAAATAATAGAATTTCAATTTTCTTTGTTAAATCTTTAATTGTTTTATAAAAAATGACTGATAATTAAATGTGAAATTTGGGACTGAAGGTAATTTTATGGTTTTCATTGATCATGGAACTGGAAGGAATACTATCTGAAATAATCTATCTCTTTATTGGTGGTAGTCAAAAAAATTAAATGAGAAATATCTGCATGAAAATCTTATGATATAATTTATCATAGTTGTATAATATGATATATCATACATGTGTATGATATAAATCTGTCTTTATATAGATTTCTATAAAAGATTTCTTTTATAAGACAGATTTCTATAAAAGTTTCTATAAAAGTTTTTATAAGACAGATTTCTATAAAAGTTTCTGGATGTTTTAATTCAGCACTATATTATCACATTTAATTATTTCTGGATAAGGCACTAGGAGATGTAAATAACACAAATCATTAAATTTCTTTCTTGATGAGGTTTATACTCATCATATGTTAGATAAACATTAGAACTGAGTGACTTACTAAGTGACCAGAAATTCACATAGTGAAAACTGAACAATTATTTGTACCAGGGCACCTAAGTGGCTCAGTTGGTTAAGCCACTGCCTTCAGCTCAGGTCGAGATCCTGGAGTCCATTTTTTCATGTGTCTCATAGCCATTTGTATGTCTTCATCAGAGAAGTGTCTGTTCATATCTTCTGCCCATTTTTAGATATGATTGTCTGTTTTGTGTGTGTTGAGTTTGAGAAGTTCTTTATAGATCCTGGATATCAACCTTTTGTCTGTACTGTCATTTGCAAATATCTTCTCCCATTCCATGGGTTGCCTCTTTGTTTTGTTGACTGTTTCCTTTGCTGTGCAGAAGCTTTTGATTTTGATGGAGTCCCAAAAGTTCATTTTCACTTTTGTTTCTTTTGCCTTTGAAGACACATCTTGAAAGAAGTTGCTGTGGCTGTTATCGAAAAGGTTACTGCCTATATTCTCCTCTAGGACTCTGATGGATTCCTGTCTCACGTTGAGGTCTTTTATCTATTTTGAGTTTATTTTTGTGTACGGTGTAAGAGAATAGTCAAGTTTCATTCTTCTACATATAGCTGTCCAGTTTTCCCAGCACCATTTATTGAAGAGACTGTCTTTTTTCCACTGTATATTTTTTCCTGTTTTGTCGAAGATTATTTGACCATAGAGTTGAGGGTCCATATCTGGGATCTCTACTCTGTTCCACTGGTCTATGTGTCTGTTTTTATGTCAATACCATGCTGTCTTGGTGATCACAGCTTTGTAGTAAAGCTTGAAATCAGGTAACATGATGCCCCCAGTTTTATTTTTGTTTTTCAATACTCCCTTAGCAATTTGGGGTCTCTTCTGATTCCATACAAATTTTTGGATTATTTGCTCCAGCTCTTTGAAAAATACCGGTGGAATTTTGATCGGAATGGCATTAAAAGTATAGATTGCTCTAGGCAGTATAACCGTCAGGGAGATTCAAATTAAAACCACATTGAGATACCACCTTACACCACTCAGAATGGCCAAAATTAGCAAGACAGGAAACAACATGTATTGGAGGGGATGTGGAGAAAGGGGAACCCTCTTATACTGTTGGTGGGAATGCAAGTTGGTGCTGCCACTTTGGAGAACAGTGTGGAGATTCCTCAAGAAATTAAAAATAGAGCTTCCCTATAACCTTGCAATTGCACTACTGGGTATTTACCCCAAAGATACAGATGTAGTGAAAAGAAGAAGGGCCATCTGTACCCCAATGTTTATAGCAGCAATGGCCACGGTCGCCAAACTGTGGAAAGAACCAAGATGCCCTTCAAAGGACGAATGGATAAGGAAGATGTGGTCCATATACACTATGGAGTATTATGCCTCCATCCGAAAGGATGAATACACAACTTTTGTAGCAACATGGACAGGACTGGAAGAGATTATGCTGAGTGAAATAAGTCAAGCAGAGAGAGTCAATTATCATATGGTTTCACTTATTTGTGGAGCATAACAAATAGCATGGAGGACAAGGGGAGTTAGAGAGGAGAAAGGAGTTGGGGGAAATTGGAAGGGGAGGTGAACCATGAGAGACTGTGGACTCTGAAAAACAATCTGAGAGTTTTGAAGGGGCGGAGGGTGGGAGGTTGGGGGAACCAGGTGGTGGGTATTTGGAGAGGGCACGGATTGCATGGAGCACTGGGTGTGGTGCAAAAACAATGATATTGTTACACTGAAAATAAATTAAAAAATTTTTAAAAATTTTTTAAAAAGTACAATTAAACAAAAAAAAAAAAAAAAAAAAAAAAAAGATCCTGGAGTCCCAGGATTGAGCTCATTGTTCAGTGGCAAGTCTGCCTCTCCCTCTGACCCTCTCCCCTCTCATTCTCCCTCTCTCTCTCAAATAAATAAATAAAATCTTAAAAAAAAAAAAAAAGGAAAAAAGAAAAAGTATTTGCACCTCTATGGGCAGCTGATGCCTCTAGAACAACAAAGGCAGTTTGCAAGATCTAAGTGTTGTATGTTCACTATCTGAGAAACTTGGAAGAGAAATAATTAAAACCTTGGAAAATGGACTTTTTTTTAAGATTCAGGTTTTAGTAACAATAGTTTTATAGCTTTCACTACTTTGTTTAGCTTTATATTAAAAATTGTTTTATTGGGATGCCTGGGTGGCTCAGTTGGTTGGGCAGCTGCCTTCGGCTCGGGTTGTGATCCCAGCATCCTGGGATTGAGTCCCACATTGGGCTCCTTGCTCGGCGGGGATCCTGCTTCTCCCTCTGCCTCTGTCTGCCAGTGCTTGCTCTCTCTCTCTCTCTCTGACAAATAAATAAATAAAATCTTTTAAAAATTTTTTTATTAAAATGGGCAGAGTAATTGAATGCATGCTAAAAATGATTAAATCTATAAAACTAAATAAAGTTGGGAAAGAGAACAAGATACAGAAATAAAGGCACATGTTATAACATTTGAAGCAAAATAATTCCAATGAAAAGTCTATTACATTCAGTGATAAATCTTATAAAATTGATATCACAAGTGAAATATTTAATAAATTTCCAGGTGCTTTCAGTTTATTGAGTTTTGGGTTTTTTCAAATAATATAAAATGTATGGATTAATGATAAATGTCAGCATTAGGTTAAGTAATTAAATATTCTATTTAAAAATAATTATCATTAACTAGTAATAGATATTTATTTTTATTTAGAAAGGGAGAGTGGGAGGAAGTAGAAAGGGAGAGAGGATTTTTGTTTAAGATTTATTTATTCACTTATTTTAGAGAGAGGGTGAGCTCATGAGTGGGGGTAGAGACAGAAGGAGAGAATCCCCAGGCAAAGTCCACGCTAAGTGCAGGGCCAGAAGCCACTGGAGTTGGACACTAACCTACTGAGCTGTCCAGGTGCCCCAAAAGAAAGAATCTTAAGCAGGCTCCATGCTTAGTGCAGAGCCTGACACGGGGGCTCCATCTCACGACCCTGAGATCATGACCTGAGTCGAGATCAAGAGTTGGATGCTTAACCGAATGAGCCTCCCAGGCATCCTAGTAAGAGACATATTTAATATATAAAACCCACAGAGGATTATACGCTAGAAATATTTTGCATATAACTTTTACTAATTTAGCAGAGACATAGGGAGGATTCAGTATAATCAATTACATTTCCCTGCTTGGACTATGTCGCGTAGTAATGAACAGTTTACGGGGATGTTTTAGAAGTTGATACATTAAGTCAAATCGTGACTCAAATACAGGCTTCATTTAGCTCGAGGCAGCCATATCAGGGGTCTAATTTCTAAAAAATCAATTTGGAAGTTACTGGAAAGATTTTATGAGTTGGATATTTTGTGAGTTATAGTTATGTGACAACATATATCACTTAACCAGGAGCTTCAATATGTGTACGTACATATGCATGAGTAATTTATTACATATTGGTTTATATGTACACATATATCACAGCATACAGGTTATTTGTATTTTTGTTCAAGTTTTTATTTATTTATTTGACAGAGAGAGAGAGAGAGAAAGATCACAAGTAGGCAGAGAGGCAGGTGGAGAGAGGGGGAAGCAGGCTCCCTGCTGAGCAGAGAGCCCATTGTGGTCTTGATCGCAGGACCCTGAGACCATGACCTGAGTCAAGGGCAGAGGCTTAACCCATTGAGCCACCCAGGTGCCCCAGGTTGTTTGTATTTTGAGTGCTACTCTGCTGTATTTGGTTCTGTCCGCGGAAGACCAGACACAGGCAGGAGGAGATTTGTGGCAACTTTCAGCCAGTGTCTCCCCGTTTCTCTCTGACTCCTTTGGCTTTGCTCTCTTCTGTATGGATCTGTCCATTAGGAATAGAATCCCCAGCAGGTGGCAAACTGTTGAAGCGATCCTATTTGGGCATCTTCACAAGCTAACAGCCAAAGAGAGAGAATCTTCCAGTAGTTTTTCCCCTGAGAGCAAGAAAACTTCACTCCCTCCACAGGAAACCCTCTGAGCTGGGCTCGTGACCCAGACTGCGTCCGAGGCACATTCTGAACCTGGTTTCTGGAGTTCAAAGAATGTCAGGTGCGGGCTGGCACCAGCTGAGCTCCTGAACAGTTGAGGCTCAGCCGACATTAGGCCTCCAGACCTCCCAGGCCTGGGACTGCACTCTAGGGGTTCAAATAAAGAGGGAACGGCCACCTGTCATACACAATGCAAGCAAAGTAGGTTCATAGGTGGCACTTTTAGCCTTCTGTAGCCCGCTACCAGCCTGAATTTCTAGTACGCCCCCTGCATTACTTTGTGCACATGAAACCCCAAATCACTCTGAACGAAGGACAGTTCCCTGAACCAGCAAAAGCAGGTCCCTCAGCCATTTTTCCTCAGATAACTCATTCTGGAGTGATTTTTTCTATTTCCAACCCATCAAAACCCAAATGCTGTCTCTTTTCGTGAAATTGATTTTACTTGTTCTAAGGCTTAAAATGACAACAAGGTGGTTAACTAATTTATTATTCCTTGCCCTTAGAGAAATGAAAGGTCACTTCAATCTCACTCAGGATATGAAATGCTTAATTAAGTAATGTAAATTGAGTTCAGTTTTACTATCAGTCATTTGCTTTAGAAAGTAAAAAAAAAAATGGTTTTCCTGAGAGCCCGAGATTGTACTAAATATACCTAATGTGGATTGCTAAAGGCAGAACACCTAGAACTTTGAGGAATATACTACGAACTACTGAGGTTTCTTTGGAATTTCATTTGCCTGTGCTTTGGAGGTGAGCGCTGGGTGTCAAGGGAAGAACTTTGTCTGCTCTTGGAATGAATAAATCAGGAGAAGCTAGGAGACTGTTTCTGGGCACAGAAACATCAGTCCTATTGTTTGGTTACTCACGGTGAATTTCTGAATGAACACATTGTAAATAGATAGAAACTGTTTATCCTTTCCCTCCTTCCATATATACAATAGTGAGTTTAAAAAAGAGAAGGGTTCCACTCTCTCTTTTTCCACATTGTTGGACAAGACCAGATTGCCTTTAATTATTTAATCTTGAGTGAAGTTCAGGCTTCCAATCCAAGTGCAGTTTTGAAGGTGTTGAGAGGCAAGTGTCAAGTTTCGGTGGATAAGTGGGGGTTTCGCCAAATCTTTGGAGGCTTTCTCATCTATTAGCCATGTTCTCTGCCACCAAGTTCTCCAGCAGTTAACTGGTTAGCAAGCTAAGCTACAACTTCTACTGGAAATAGAACAGTGAGAATCTGGGATTCTAAAATTTGTATTAGCAAAGGGTCTAAAACTCCTTTGCATTATCTTAATTACTAAAGAATCCAACGGCATTAAATAGCTCTAGAGAATGTTTGCCCAGGGGAAGGCTGTATTTTTGGCAAGTTGAAAAATGTTGAATATCAATAAAAATCATCCCTGAGTATATACATTTCTACTATGTTATTTCCTTCTAGATTTTTCCCCAAACTTATACTTTGAAGACATATTTAACAGAATACTAAAATTATGTATCTTAAGTTGTCTCTACATAAGTCTTACAATTTTCCTCTTGTTGCTATGATCTTCATAATTACTATTAAATGTAACTAATTTTCCAAGGAACATTCTCTAGTTTCTGACTGCCTCAGTAAACTCAATAAACAAATGAATTTATTATCATCTTTCCTCCTTTAGAATGTATTTCCCTTGGCTAAATTTCTAGACAGAGAATTACTGAATAAAAGGTTCTGAAATTACCTTATGGTTTCATTATATGAAATGCCAAGCTTTTTTCAAAAAAGGGTTTTAAACAGTTTATGTCTCGTAATATGGCATTTAACAGTTTTGTTATTCTCCAACATTAAGTTTTACCTTTAGTTAAAGTTTATTCATTTATTTTTTACTGTTCCCCTTTTAGGCTCATAGCATATCGTAAGCTTATAGAGAAAGTGGGACTGTGTATTTATTGCTCAACTTTTAATTTTCTGTAACACTAGAATGGTGCCTAATCCATACCAAATGAATGGTAGATATTTGCTTCAGTGATCTGAATTAATAATGTTTTTTTTTTTTTCACAGTTATAGTAAATGTCAAATTACTTTGTGTTTTGGTGAATTATTTCATTATGATCTTCGCACTTTTTTAAAGTTATCTGAGACCTGTGTTCTCTATTCTTGGTGTATATTTTAAAAAAATGAAATGCTTCATGGGTTTCTGTGTTGTCCCTATACGGAGACATGTTTACTAAAGAGACATGTTTACCTTCTCCAGGTTGTGCCAATTTTAAGGTATTTTCTGCCAAAGCATGCATCATTCAATTTAATTTTACTAATAGAGTAAGCAATTATATCGCCGAGTTTACAGTTTGATTTTGAGATACAATCAAAGCTAAACATTTTAATGCTTATTTACTAAAATTGTACTTATTTTGTAGATTGTTTGCTTATGACTTTGTTTATTCATATGCTCAGTTTAATTTTAACACAATAATTATAATTAAGTTTTAATATTTTCCCGTTACATTTGCTCTAGATGTTCTTTTTAGCCTTTTTGGATTTTTATTTAATGGCTATAATTCAGAAATTTCAAAATTTTATATAGTGTTTTTTTGTTTTTTTTTTAGCGGAATTACCTTTTTTCTTAGCTAGTTCAAAAGTTATTGACAGCAGTTCATACTGACCCACATTAAACAAATATCCAGTTTTATTTTCTTTGAGGCTGGATATTGTTAATGTTTTATGTAATGATCCGTAGTGCAGTTAGAGTATATTTAGGGATGGGTCATTATTTTTTGTGATGGATTATTATTTTCTGAATAGACATTTTTTCTCAAACTTGCAGAATTGTCTAAGTATATTTTATTTTATTTATTTTACTTTTTAAAAATCTAAGCATATTTTAATTAAAAAAATTTTCTATCTTGATGTATGGGTTAGTTTTTAGTTTTCTCAACTTTTCCATATCATGGGCTGATTCTTGTACCACACTATTTCATTTATTGATTGGTTAGCATATATTTTAATGTAAATCTAGTCCCTCATTATTTTTCTTTTGAGACTATTCTGAAATATTCTTTACTAATTAATATTCAAAATAAAATTTGTCATCTGAATGCCATAGTCCAAGAAGGAGCTTAAGATTTTGTTTATGTTTTTATTAAACATTTATATTGTTTTAGAAATGACTAATCTTAACATAACTGTTTCTTCCCATCCAGGAACATGTTATATCGTTATATTTAGTCAAACATAATTTTCTTCCAGCAGAACTTTTTAGTGTTTGCAGTATGTCACATGTATTTCTCAGTCACATTTTAAAATTATGATTATAATTTTGTTTAATATTGTGATGAGATACATTTCATCTTTTTACTATCCTTTTTACTTGGTTATTTAGGAATGCTGTTGAGTGTTATATTATTATCTTGTCTCCTTCTTATACTTAATTATATGTTATAGCTTGATTTCTTGATAATGATATGTCTCTTCTTTTCTTTTAGGTATGTACATTTCCTTTCAGTACGGTGACAGTTGCTTTAGTATAGACATTTCTTATCATGACAAGTAATCAGAATTTTATTTCCATTTTCACTGGTTTTTTATTTATAAATACATGTTGAATTTGAGCAATTTTATTTATTTATTTATTTATTTATTTATTTATTTTTAGTAAGGTTTTATTTATTTATTTGACAGAGAGAGATCACAAGTTGGCAGAGAGAGAGGGGGAAGTAGTCTCCCCGCTGAGCAGAGAGCCCAATGTGGGGCTCAGTCCCAGGACCCTGAGATCATGACCTGAGTCGAAGGCAGAGGCTTAACCCACTGAGCCACCCAGGAGCCCCTGAGCAATGTATTTTTAAAGGTATTCATATTCATTGAAATTATTGTATTTTTGTACCTATTTCTTAAATTGTGATTGTGATATCCTTCTATTGAAAAATTATGGAATTTCTGAGCTAAGCTTTTTAGATGGTGATTAATTGTCCTACCGTACTAAATTCCATATGCTGGTTTGTTTTTAAATCTGAAAAGAAGCAGAAGGGAAAATAGCTGTAAAAAATTGAGTATTTACTCAAATATTTATGGCTTAGGTAATCTGTTTATGTCTTAGAGTTTGCCAAAACGCTTATGGGAAGCTCAGTCTTCTCTGGCAATGCTTGCAGACCTTTTGTATTGGCTGAAGGCTGATTATCAGGGGATGCCCAACGCTCCCTATGGGCTGGTCGGTTTTCCCAACATTCTTCTGCTTGAGGTAGTTATCAGGATACAATAGGGTTTGGAGGGGTATTCTGGTAATTCAGCAGGCAGACTTTCACTTCTTCCTTCTCTGACAGTATAACATCTTATCCTTATTATTAGCTGTTTTTTTGCTCTGTGGGACAGCTTTAGACATCAGCATATCTGCTATGGTGAGGGGTGATGGTTCATCATGTTGTTGGCACAGCCTGAAAAGGGGCATCTATGGTTCTAATATTTTTGTTTCAGACTCTCTACCTATCTTCCTGTTTTATGGGTTACTCACACATCCCTACTCCCCTTTCTCTGGAGATAATGGGTATCTTCATTCCTGAACCTTTCTAGAATTTTATGATGTGATTTGGCTCACTTATGTTGGCATCTCCCCAAGAAGTCACTTAGCTTTTTGTTACTGTGACTCCATCCATATGCCTCCCGATTTTTATTGGCTTCACTGGAGTGCTTTTATTTCCTTTACCATTTTCATGGTCTTGTGTGTTAGCGCTTTTATTTATTTATTTAGCTGTGTAATTTTCATTTTAGTCAGGTTTGGGGAGGAAGCAGAGAGAAATGTGTCTGCCATGTTTTTCAGGATGTCTCTGTCATGATATGTGTTTATATTGTCTGTGGTAGACAGAGCCAATTAACTCTGCCCTGGCATCAGGGAATTTACCCATTGCTAACAAGACTTCAGATTTACCAGCTTTGTGGTTTTGAAGGAGTGGGCTCTTATTGACCCAAGCTAATCATCATCCTTGATGGGGGATGGTGAAAAATCTTCTGGTTCTTGGCTTTATTTTTCCATATGGAAAGATTTCAAATGGAGTGACACTCCCCATTCCTCATTTAGTCTTCTATGGAAAGAAAATGATAAATGATTGTGGATAAAAAGAAACTTGGTGTTCTCAACTCAGCTCTTTCCTCTCTTGTTAGATTTTCTCCCTCTAAGCAAGGCAACATGGATAAACTTAGTAGTACAGGCTTTGCCTACATTAAGGTTGTTAGAGATCTATAACTGAAATGTGAGCCAACCCATTGGGTCCCAATCTAAGCCATATTCTCTAGTCAGTCTATATGAAAAAGGGCTGATATGTTGCTCTCCATGTGTCTATCCCTGTGGCTCATTTTCCGTTTCTGAAGTTGGGAAGGAAAGAAAGAGCTGCTGTATCTTATTATCTATTCTCGTCCCCACCCTTGAAACAAACAAACAAACAAAAACCCAACAAGTTTAATCCTCTCACCCATGTTGCAATGTTTGCTTTAGTGAAGAACATGGGGGCTGAGTCTAAGCCAGTAATTAGTACTAAGCACTCCCTGGACTAGGGGATTGTTAAGGGTTGGGTAGCACCTAAACTTCTATAGAATGAAGCCTTGAATTTCATTTGATATTTTTAGTGGAGAGATATTGAATCTTTCCGCTGGTTTTATAAGAAGGTGTCATACTGGTACCATTACTCAAATTTGTCTGTGTACCTGATATGCAGTTAGCCAATGTCTGAGACACTGGTTTTGAAGCAAAGAAAGTTTTATTATCAGAAGGGCAGCCCAACAAGAAGGCACAGGTTCATTCCCAAAGCTTCCTTGCCCCTGTTGAGCCTAGGGACAGCTTATATACATGAGAAGAGAGTAGGGGGTTTCTTGAAACCTTGAGATGGGGGGTTTCTTGAAAAAATCTTGAGGTAACCATTCTTCCAGACAATGAGTTGCTATTTGAGACCTGGAAGGAGCAGATATGTCAAGACCAATATTACATTTCTGTTCCCATTAGGCTTCTACAATCAGTGGGTAAACAGGGAGTAAGGGGAAAAAGACAAAGTTAATGACTGTGCATGAGGTTAGGAGGTGCATCAAACATAATTAAGTAGGGAACAAAACAGAACATGAAGCTAAATTAATTATGCAATGAATACAACTATAGTTCTGCTTATACTTTCAAAACAAGTCCAGGAACCAAAGGTCCAACCTCAATGCTGAGACCAACTGTACCTCTTTCAAACCCATGATAGAGCCAGCAAGCACATAGAGGAGGAACTCAGATGAGATAACTGAGACAGAACCCAGCTATAATTCCACATGAAGTTTGCTTATAGACTTTTGATTTCTGTGGACCAATACCCAAGCCCATTTAAGATGGTTTCTCATCATTGAAAACATTATTACACGGTTGCATTTGCTTTTCTAGGAATTTTCACTTTTATGACCATGTGAGCTCTCAGTGATTCCTAGAACATCAGTGTAATGCCCACTCCACTTGAACAGAATTGCTGTTGGATTCTGATTGATCTCAAATTCACAAGTTAAAATAAGTTTCAACTGGGACTAAGTTCACTTCACCTTAAGACAGAATATGTGGCCAGTCACACTGGATGAATGGCAACAACAAATCAGAGGTCTTGAATTCTCTTAAGTATGTCTTCTGATATCCTTACTTTATTGTTGAGATGAATTTGGTCCCAAGAGACCAGGTGACACAAATTTAAAACTCTTCACTTCAGAGAAGCCATAAACTCTGTGGGTCCTTTCAACTTTTATACCTGGAAGAGATATATGGCTGATTCCTATTCTTTGGTGCAGCAGAATCTCCATAATATTAGTTGTCATTTAATAAACAAACTCAACAAGGAAGTGCAAGTGTATGGTCTAGAAAATCCTCACCTCAGATAGATATTTGAACAGAAGATATAAAAACATCAAGTAAGTACATAAATAATATGCTCCAAAGCATTAATCATTATAGAATTGCAAATTAAAATCTCAATGAGATAGCACTACACAATCATTAGAAGAACTAATATTAAAAAATATACACCTATGTTATAGTCTATACTTTCCATTTGTAGATTTTTTTTTAAGATTTTATTTATTTATTTGACAGAAATCACAAGTAGACAGAGAGGCAGGCAGAGAGAGAGAAAGGGAAGCAGGCTCCCTGCTGAGCAGATAGCCTAATGTGGGGCTCGATCCCAGGACTCTGGGATCATGACCTGAGCCGAAGGCAGAGGCTTTAACCCACTGAGCCACCCAGGCGCCCCATTTGTAGATATTTTAAGAGAAATAAGACATATGTCCAATAAAGATTTATATGTTCATGTTAATAATAAATTTATTCATGGTAGCCTAAAACTGAAAATAACTCAAATAAACATTTATAGATGTTTGGATAAACAAATGAGATATAGTCAATCTCTTCATGTTTGCACAGTATGTGAAGATTTTATTGTTCTCTTTTTACTGAGGTTAATAAGGATTCTGGGATAAATAACATGTCAATAATTGCCAAATATTATATTTTATCTCTTTTTTTTCCATAGTTTATGTAATGAACTCCTTTTTATAGTCTCTGAGAATTTTTGCAACAAAGTGCTTATCTGAATTTCTTTTCTTTTGTGTCTTTTAGAAATATAAGCTATATTGCTTTGTAAAATTTCATTTCCTTATTAATTTGAATTCTATTTCTTCTAAGTCTAAAACTGTTTGGAAGATTCCAAAGGAGTACAGTAGAATAAATTTAAAGCCTGCCAGACCTTGGTCTAAAACCTAACGATTGTGCTAAGCCAATTTAAAAATCTTTGGAGTTCCTCATTTCTGAAAATAGAGGTAATTATGCATATGTCAGAATAGTATTATGAGGAAGTCTCTGATAACATATGTAATACATCTAGAAAAAAATACTAGGTTCCCTTTTCCCTTCAGATTTAAATAACTTTAGGGCAAGGCAAGCAATCTACATATTTTTTATTAGTATAATCCTTTTAGGGATGGTAAAGTTATAGAAAGAAATCTACCTTCTTTCCATTCCTCCTCAGGGGCTGATTTTTCAGTGGTCGATACATTGTCAGAACAATGTACATGAGTGTGAGAGAGAGAGAGAGAGAGAGAAAGAGAGAGGAGATTTTTATTTTAAAATAATTTCCTAACAGAAAAAGCTTTTGCAAGTAATCCTAAATTGTTATTAATGCAGTTTGTTTATTTGCAAAAGACTTAACTGCTTCATATTCATGGATTCACAGGTATTTAATTATGGGAAGTATAATTGACTAACGGCTGTAGTCCTGCAAAATTTATTGCATGTTTTTGATGAGGCCACACTTGGCTATGAGCTGCTCACAGAACCGGGATACTTAATCTACTTTCTGGAAGACAGGAGACTCCTCTAATGGCCATTTGGCTCAAGGACTCCATTCTTTATTCTCCTGGTGCTTTTATCTTTTTCAGGTTACTGGGGAAATTTCCAAAAACAACTTCTATTTTGAAAGTTGATGAATGGGACGCCTGGGTGGCTCGGTCGGTTAAGTGTTTGTTTGCCTTCAGCTCAGGTCATGATCCCAGGGTCCTGGGGTTGAACCCCACACCCGGCTCCTTGCTCTGCCAGGAGCCTACTTCTCCCCTTCCTTCTGCCTGTCGCCACTCTGCTTACTTGTGCTCTCGCTCTCTCTCTCTCTCTGACAAATAAATAAATAAAATCTTTAAAAAAAAAAAAAGAAAGTTGGTGAGTACTTGGGCAGAGCTTAGGGAAAACTTTCTTTGAAATTAATTGTTCTGAAATTCAGTGGTTTTTATTTTTTATTTTTTATTTTTATTTATTTATTTATTTGCTTGTAAACTATATATTTCTGTTGTGGTCTGGGCAAGGTGGTCACAAGGAGACAGAAAATAGTTCATGTAATTCCCTGTCCTGGGTTGTTGATACAAGCAAGTATTTTTTAAAAAAATTTTAAATTTTTTTTTTATTTAAGTTCTTTTCAGTGTTCCAGAATTTACTGTTTATGCACCACACCCAGTGCTCCATGCAATACGTGCCCTCCATAATACCTACCACCAGGCTCAAGTATTTTATATACTGTTCCTTTTATGATAGATACATTGATTTGTGAGCAATGTGAGTTCTCACTTTGGTTAAAGTAACTCTGTATTCTCATCAGCTATGTCAGATTCACGAATATTTCTGAGACTTAAATATTTCTCCCAAAGTCTTATAGGTGTTTTCCTATACATGGGTTTGGGAAGGTAGAAATAGGCTGTCTAATCTCGTTAGCCCAGGCACAGCTGGGATACAACTTTTTGTAGCGGCTCTATGTTGATCCGTGTCATATACCAACCAAAGGCACACAGCCTTTAGATGTTATTGTTGTTGTTGTTCTATAAATGGCTCTTTTTATAGATTAAAGTAACATGCTTATACTCGCATTTAGCAACTAACTTGAGGACCAAACAGTATTAATTCTGTGTATGGAATTTTAGATAGCTGACACACTTACGTTTCCTCTTACCTGCTCCTCCTTCCTTCACATCTCACATTTGGATATGTTCTGAGATTTGGGTCCCAGTTTGTTTAACTAAAATGATCAATTTCACATTGAATGTTATCATACAGTGTACACCATTTTAATGTTGGCATTTACCGTGTAACCATTTTTACACGTTTTTTGCTTTTAAGAAAGGAATTTGGTACTTGGTTGCCACTGTAAATATTTTAACTATCGTACAGTGAGGTAAAAGTAAAACAAGATATAGGAAAGGAGCCGTATCTTTTGTGATAAATAGACAGGAAAAGGCACAAAGCAACAGGGCAGGCACAGGGCACAACGGTCACATCCGCTCTGCTATAAATCATGGCGTCCTCTGACCAGGTCATCTCAAAAATCCTCTGAGTCTGGAGGATTATAATATCCTCTCCATCTAGCAGAGGTTGTCCTCAAAACAAAACCCTATAGACATCCCAGGAAATGGATATATGTCCTGATGAAACTGTCATAAGTTGAAAATACTCTTTAGGCAAAAAGGCACTTAGTACACCTAACCCACCAACCGTAGCTTAGCCTAGCTCACCTTAAACATGCTCAGAACTCTTACATTAGCCTACGATTGGGCAAAATCATCTAACACAAAGCCTATTTTAGAGTAAAATATTGAATATCTCATGATTTACTGAATATATACTGTAAGTGAAAGATAGGATGTTTGTGTGAGTATAGAACGGCTGTACGTGGATCAGCTGTTCACCCTCGTGATTGCATGGCTGCCTAGGACCTGGGACTCACTGCCGTCACCCAGTGCCGTGCACTGTGCTAGCACATCCCATGTTGCTAGCCCAGGAAAAGATCCAAATTCAAAATTCGAAGTATGGTTCTACTGAATGTGTGTAGCTTTCACACCGTTGTAAAGTTGGAAAATCATCAAACTGTTGTTAAGTTGGTGATCATCTATAACTCAAACTAAAGATCTGATTTAATTCACCTAGACTCTTGCCTTAAAATTCAATGTAAGAATTCCATATAGCAAATTATTATAGGTAGTTTTTTTCTGTCAACATCTAAAATTGTTTGTTCGATAGTTAGATTTATTCTTAGATTTCCTCAGATAGTTTTTTTTTTTTTCCCTCATGGAAAAGGAACAGTGAAGATATATACTTCCCTATTTCCTGTATTTTTCAATCTTTTTTTTGCTCTACTAAAGGGATATCAACTAGAATGACAAAGAGTTCTCAAATCTATTTGCTCTGTCAATGATCGTCAGCTGATGCCATCCCCTGGCTTCTCAGAGTGATGAGGAAGTCTGGTACCTGTTTGATTTTAGTTCTCAGAGAGTAGCTTTTTTGCTCTGCCAGTTTTCCAGGGAAGAGCTTGGGTGAACGTAGATTTCTGATGAGTCATGCTAATGAACAGAAGCTGGTAGAATACCTCATTTAATCTTAAAGGTTAATACTTTACCACACTCTCTAGGTTCTTTGTATTTTGCCATTTTGCCCCACCACACTGTGAATGCTTTTGATCCAAAGTTTCAGATTTTGACTTTGTCAAGATTTTATCTATTATGTATTTGACTGTTTTTTTTTTTTAGCTCTTTTTGTTATGTTGTTGTTTTTTAGTTAACAATTGTGGATCTCATCATGATTTTATGCCTTCTGTATTCCTATCTGCTAATGGACTATATTGTTTTTTCATTTTTGTTTCCATTTGTATCATGGAGGGTATGATTCAATGGATTTGATTTTCTATAATAGTGATTCTGTACTTTTCTCCTTCTATGGTCATTTTTAGTGAAGATCCAAATATTTTTATTTTTTTTATTTTATTTTTTTAAAGATTTTATTTATTTATTTGACAGACAGAGATCACAAGTAGGCAGAGAGGCAGGCAGAGAGAGAGAGAGAGAGAGAGAGAGAGAGAGTGGGAAGCAGGCTTCCCACCAAGCAGAGAGCTGAAAGCAGGGCTCGATTCCAGGACCCTGGGATCATGACCTGAGCTGAAGGCAGAGGCTTTTACCCACTGAGCCACCAGATGACCCGATCCAAATATTTTTAATTCCTTTAATCATTTTCTTAATTTTCCTATTAAGTATAGTATACATATAGAAAAGTTTACAAATCTTGTGTGTAGGTTAGATGAATTTTTAAAAATGGATAAAACTGTAGAACCATCAAGCAATGACAGCCACTTGATCTCTATTACCACAGATTACTTTTGTCTATTTTGAACTTCATTTAAAGGAATCCTATAATATGTACTCTTTTGTGTATGGCTGCTTTTGCTCAATATTACATTTGTGAGGTATTTGAACGTAGTGGTAGTGTGTTTATTTTCAATGATATCTAGTATTTTGTATGAATTTATTTATGCATTCTGTTGTTGATAGGCATTTGGGTGTTTTCAATTTTGAGACCAGTAAGAATAAAACTATGCTTATGTTTGAGATGCCCTGTTGCACACATGAGTGTCTTTCTGGAGATAAAATTACTGGGTCATAGGATATATGAATATACAGCTTTGATATATAATGTGAAACAGCTTTTCAAAGTATTTGTCCACCTTGTATCCCTGTCAACAGTCAATAAGATTTCCATTTGCTCTCTATTCTCACTTACGATTTTTTTTTAATAGCAGCCATTCTTTTGGTGTGTAGTAATAGATTATTATAGTTTTATTTTTTCCCCAATGCATATTTCATATATCCACACACCATTTGGATCTATTCCTTTGTGCAATGCCTGTTCAAGGCTTTTCCCCCTCTTTTAATTGGGCTGTTGTCTTTTTCTTACTGATTTGAATGGGTTCTTTATCCTTTAAATTCTTTTCCTCCATGTCCCTTTTTTTTTTGAGATACTATATTATCTCCTTTTCTATATCTTATGTAAATAGGACCCTTAAGATATTTAAGTGCACTGAAAGATCAAAGCAGTCACTATTTAAAATTTCCTTTCTGGGCTACATCTTCACATGTAAGATCTTCATGTTTATACCTGTAAATAGTGTGCCTCCCACTATAATCAGGCTATGGACTGAATGTTTGTGTCCTTCCCATCATATCCAGGCATTGAACCTTATACCCAGTGTGACGGTGTTTAGAAGTGAGACCTTTGGGAAGTTGTTAGGTCACAGGGTAGAACTCTCATGAATGGGATGAGTGCCCTGTGAAAGAGGCCAAAGAGAGATCCTTTATCCTTCTGCCATAGGAAGTCACAGCTAGAAGATGTCATCAATCAACCAGAAAGCAGTCCCTCCTCACCAGATGCTGAATCTGCAGACACCTTGATCTTGGACTTCTGTTGTTTATGCGCCTCACAGTCTATACTATCCTATTAGAGCCACTGAAACAGACTAAGCCAAGCCGTGTAACCAAAAGTACAGCCAATTTGCATGAATTCTGCCTCAGAGTTCAAAAGTATGTTTGCAACCCACTGCCTCTGTTTCTCCTTTTCATGTAATAGTAGTAGCATGATCAGAATAACACCCTATCTGTTGTATCCTTGGTTGTCCTTTAAGGATTATGTGTGCAGGAGAATTGAGTATAATCTTATTTATGTAAGTTTTGTGTATGTTTCTGTGGGGAAGGGTGACTTCAGGTACCTGTGTGCAGTGGCGATGTCCAGAGCTCAGTTACCTCCCCCGTCTCACAGTGTAGCCAAGACAGCCCCAGCATTTTTCTGGAGCAGTGGCTGCAGGAAGATTCTAGTAGCTAGGTTTTTTTTTGTTTTGTTTTTGTTTTGTTTTGTTTTTTAATTGAGGTATAGTTGACACACCAAGTTATATGAGTTTCAGATGTGCCACCTAGTGATTCCAAGAAGTCTACACCTAAAGCTGTGCTCAGAACAAGGGTAGCCACTATCTGTCACCACGCAACAGTATGACAGTACCATTGAGTACATGCCCTATGCTGAGCCTTTTAACTCCATGTTGTATTCATTCCATACCCAGTAGCTGGTCTTACGTTCAAGATCAAGAGTGTAGTGGTAGAGACTGGATCAATTTCTCGCACAGAAATTCTTACTTCCCTTTGCCTGGAAAGCCCCCTCTTTCAGTGATCAGGTCAAGGGTGCTGTGCTGGAGTTGACGTAAGAGTCTTTCTTTTGTGTACTCACTACCACAGTCCTCCTTTCCTGTCTCCCCCAAATCTACCTCACGGTTGTATAACTTTTCCTTTGAAACCCCAAAACACACATGGGCTTACTATATCCCTGGACAGACAATTATTTGCCCTAAAAGTATCCCTTAGATGAGTGGCCTTATCTGTCACTCTCCTCAGACACACATATTTCCTTTTGGCTGCCATGGGGGACTCAGAGAGCCGTGTCCGGAAGGGAGGCGGCCATCAATGGATACACAGTGTGTTCCAGGCCCCTGGATTGATGAAGTGCAGAGGGAAAAAAAATGCCATTTAATTTTCTGAAGCCACATGACAGGCCTTGCTCTTTACTTTTTTAACCCCTTCTTTTGCCGAGTTTTTGTGTAAGTCCTACTGTGTGTGTGTGTGTGTGTGTGTGTGTCTGTGTGTGTGTCTGTGTCTGTGTGTGTATGTACACATATCACATTGGGACCTGGTTTATCCAGGATTATTTAGTTCTACCTCTCTCAAAAACAATGTTAGTCAACTTTTTTGATGACTGTCTCTATTTATTTATTCTTCCAAGATCCCTTGAGGATCCTCTTTAATCATTTCAGAGGCTGTGGGACATGGGGAAAGAGTACAGCATGAAGAGTCACAGCTCAACAAACTGGTCTTTGAAAACTACTCCTCTATGTTCATAGAAAGTATTATACTTCAATATGTCTTGGTTGGGGGAGGGGTAGAGAGGCCATTGGTGGGCAGCTTTCAGGATTCTAATTCTTTGACTAACCAGACTAGAAAGACAAACACAGAAGGTTATGGACTACCTTTTTTTTTTAAAGACTCCATATATTTTTGTCCTAATGTCTTCTGCCGTTCTTTGTCTGCAAGTATAATATTACTCCAAGTTGGTTCTTATTTCTGATGACTTCAGACTTCTGCTTGACCCCAGATCTTGCATGGATCCTCCGCAGTCATGGGACAATCCATCTTCTCCTCTTGGGATTTGGGTTGGAGGATGGGCACCCCTGGTCACATGCCAAGCCCATGGAAGGCTGTTGATGGGTGAGAGGGAGAGGCGGGCCTGTCTCTCTCATGCCCTGTGTAACATCCCCTTTTGTTTTTCCAAGCTGGGAGTGGGGGGTAGGTATTAGCTTTATTGGAACTTTCTCCACTTACTTACTATAAAATATTTTCTTGAGTAAAGGGGTTATGTTTCAGCTTATGCTATTTTTTTTTCAGTTTTATCCAAATTGTGTATATTTGATAAAAGTCCCTTTAAATTTATGGCATATGGTTTTAATACTTCTCTAAGTGAGTATTAGAAGGGTTTCTCTTGCCCTTGTAGTTTCTACTTGGTCTTTCAGTTAATATTTGGTATAGGATTATATACAAGCTAGTTCTTAAATTTCCATTCTTATTAGAATTCCCTTTCATGAGTGGCCGACAACTCTTTAAAATTCTGTAGCTTGGTATATCTAGATGATAGCCATCTCTGATATTTTGCTGTTGATAGTGGTGTTTGTGTGCATGTATATGTCCTTTCTGATTTTGTTTTGCTTTAATTCATTCTCATACTCTATGGGCAGGATGATATTATAGGGTTATCTCTTCCCCAGAATGAGACTCTGCCTAATTCTCTCTCTGTTGATCTGAGATTCTTTTTTGCAAATGTAATCCCTCCTATGATCTCATTATTGCTGCAAACTACTTAGGACTATGTGTTTTATAGTTTGAAGTATTAGATAAATGTCAACCAAACTGCTCCTGGCAAAGAAAATGAAACACATTTGATTTTGAATACATTTTAATTTTTTTTAATCCTTTCTTGCTTCCAAAATCTATTTTGTTGAAATAAGTGTATGATAAAGGCATAATTTATGACCTTTTTCTTTGTTGAAAAGCATTGTCCTTTCTGAATATAATATCATATAATCTGTAGATTTAAGAAAGATGTAGTATAACACCATAATGTTTGTATCTTTATATCATTATGTTCTATCATCATTTTTTTAGGTAGGTTCCACACCCAGAGTGGAACCCAATACAGGACTTGAATTCATGATGCTGGGATAGAGACCTGAGCTGAGAATAAAATTTCGATGCTTAACCAACTGAGCCACCTGGATGCCCCTATATAATTATTTTTGAATCCTTTATGAACCCTAAGAAATTGGGGTTGGGGAAATTTCATTTACATGAGTTCAACCTTATCCTTATTGTGGTTCTGTTTCATTGTTGTTACCGTTGTTTTGCTTCAGTGACCTTTCAAAAAGTATCAACCAATCTCCTTTTAACAAAATGGGGTACTTTCTATCTCTCTCAAGTTATTTTTTTTACTCAGTTGATTTTTTTTTCAAAAGACAAGCTTATGCTAACGTAGTATAATATAATGTTACCAGAGACCTCTCTTCTTTAGCAGTTTCAGAAAACTTTATGTTAAGGTTGTATTAATTTGCATAACACACTTATTGAGGAAGTAGCAGTCACAGCTCTTCACCAGGAAATAGTTGCCATTACCAGGCTCCTTTCTGAGAGACTGTACCTCAGCCACAGTGTGAAAGGGCTTTGCTCCAATAGTCTCGCCTCCTCGTTCCACAGCAGATTACATGAGGGAGAACACTTGATGCGAATTTGACTCATAACATTCCTTCTCCAGGGAATTTGGAATGAGGTTTTAGAGACTAAATCCATTAATTGTAGGTGATTGGGCTGGGATTAGGCAGATTTCCTTTCACTTCAGGGTAGCCATGATAATGGTTCATAGAAAAGCATGTAAGTGAGGAGAGACACTGGTTTGCAGAAAGAAATGGAAACAAGTCCAGGAAGGGTGTGGAGATGAGAAACGACATGGCCCAGAGTTGCTGTCTGATAACTCCTTTAATTTAACATATTTCTTACATTTTCTACAATTGTGTTTCTATAGTCTCTGCCATTATTCCTATATTTTCTGCAATTGTGTTCTCTGTATCTGTATGACATATCATTTTTTAAATCATTTTTTATTTATTTATTTTCAGCATAACAGTATTCATTTTTTTGTACCACACCCAGTGCTCCATGCAGTCCGTGCCCTCTCTAATACCCACAACCTGGTTCCCCCAACCTCCTACCCCCCCACCTCTTCAAACCCTTCAGATTGTTTTTCAGAGTCCATAGTCTCTCATTGTTCACCTCCCCTTCCAATTTCCCCCAAATGCCTTCTCCTAACTCCCCATGTCCTCCATGCTATTTGTTATGCTCCACAAATAAGTGAAACCATATGATAATTGACTCTCTCTGCTTGACTTATTTCACTCAGCATAATCTCTTCCAGTCCCATCCATGTTGCTACAAAAGTTGGGTATTCATCCTTTCTGATGGAGGCATAATACTCCGTAGTGTATATGGACCACATCTTCCTTATCCATTCGTCCGTTGAAGGGCATCTTGGTTCTTTCCACAGTTTGGCGACCATGGCCATTGCTGCTATAAACATTGGGGTACAGATGGCCCTTCTTTTCACTACATCTGTATCTTTGGGGTAAATACCCAGTAGTGCAATTGCAGGGTCATAGTGAAGTTCTACTTTTAATTTCTTGAGGAATCTCCACACTGTTCTCCAAAGAGGCTGCACCAACTTGCATTCCCACCAACAGTGTAAGAGGGTTCCCCTTTCTCCACATCCTCTCCAACACATGTTGTTTCCTGTCTTGACATATCTTTTTGAAAATCTAATTTGAAGAGAATTTCACCCCCAAACCAGTGGTTTCTGACAAAGATAACCTTAAATTAGGAATAAGAAATTATGAGGTCTAGGTTCAGCTGTCATAAATTTGTTGTGGTCTGACCACAAAAAATTAGGTTGTTCTCTCTCCTCCTGTAATATTATTCATAATCCTGCTATATTACTTACTATATATATTGTAATCATTTATTTGAGTACCTGTCTTTCTCACAAAACGGGATGCTTTTGTTCTTGGCATCCTCACCACCTAGTATTGTGGTTGGCACTTGATACATACTCAGAAAATTTTTGTTAATCAGTAAGCTAACTTCCAACCATGTGGAGTTCAATTCTTAGGTGCAGTTTGCTCAGAAGGAACCAGAAGAGAGAATTCTGGAAGTTCTCACTACTTGTCGAGTTTTACCATCAATCCCTAGGATCTCCAAACCTGGTCATTTGTTTAGTTTGCCTTTCCTGGTTTCAGTATTTTCTTGAGGAGTGCTTTCTTGTCTATTAAGAAACAAAGTATTTTCAGCATTTGGGGTTCTCTTTTCTTTGTTTCTTACGCATTTGTTTACATGTGTTGTCTCTAGAGTTGGTTTACATAAATGCTATGGTATTTCCTTAAAAAAAGAGAAAACACCCATTTTTGTGGATGAGGAATATCTGATAGGAGACTATGAAAACCCACATGTACTTCTTGCCTGGTTTCCACAACTATCAACACATGGCTAATTTGAACTGTACTCCTCTTACTCTTCTCACCCTGCTGGATTATTTAAAATAAGCCAACCTTAAGTATCAATCATATCAGTTTGTCTGGAAATACTTCAGTATTTTTTCAACAACTCTAAGGTTCAAGGATTCAACACTTCCTTTTAAGAGTCCAATTGGTTTGTAATAATTTATATTAGGAAATGAACTTCTAATACTTCTTTGAGCTAAGATAGTATGCTTATAATGGTTTCTAAATATGAAAACTAAAATTTGATTGATTTTAGATAAGCAGCAATGATTTGTTAAAAAAAAAAGCAGTTACAATGAAAGTATATCAAATATCTCCTCATTACCCTTTTAGTCACTTTGGCTGAGTTTCTAGTCTCTTTTTTTACTGTAGTTGGCTAAGATCAGTGGAGACCTGTCACTTCTCTCCACTGCTGTACATTCCTTTCTAGTGATATGTGACAATTCTCTAGAAGTTATGTTGAATTTTGTACTGTATAGCCAAACCTTATTCCAACACCATAATATGGATTCATGTTTCACTTGGCATAGTCCTTAAGTATTATCCTGGAAGGTCTTGCTCCAGCTGTTTCAAATTATTTTCATTTCATATGTCATGTTTAATAGCAGGGAGGAGACTATAGCTAATGGTTTTTTCTTAGAAATTAAGAAATTAAGAATTTATTAATTTATTAATTTATTAATTTATTAATTTAATAAATTTATTAATTTATTAAGAATAAATTAATCTGTCAGCCTGGTGAAAATATAGAGTTAAAGCAGATGAACAGGGGTCCTTCAATTTAACGTCCTAAGCATATTAATTCACTTAGCAAAAGCATAACAAGATTAAGTAATTGATGGGAATTTCCATTAAGAATGGAGAAAGGTAAGGAGAAGAGTAAATGAAACAAGATGGAATTGGGAGGGAGACAAACCATAAGTGACTCTTAATCTCACAAAACAAACTGAGGGTTGATGGGGGGAGGGGGGTTGGGAGGGGGGGGGTGGATTATGGACCCTGGGGAGGGTATGTGCTATGGTGAGTGCTGTGAAGTGTGTAAACCTGGTGATTCACAGACCTGTACCCCTGGGGATAAAAATATATTATATGTTTATAAAAAATAAAATTAATTAAAATAAAAGAATGGAGAAAGGTAGCACACAGAGAAGGAGATTAGCAGCCCATCAATGTGATATATTCATAAATTTTTTAAACGTAGATTTTAGGTAGTGATGGTTGAGTTCTAATGATGTGTCTTGGAGCTGAGGACAGATATAAACAGGCAGTGTCCAGGCTGAAGCAATATTCTATATGGAGCCTGCATTCGTGACGCTAGGTGGGAGATCATTCCCTGTAAGCCAGGTGTAAAATAAGCTCTCCATTTCTCTAATGGCTGTCACTGAAAGGATTTTCTTGCTTTAAGACCTTGGAATTGGATGAAAGTGTTTAGGACCCAGAGTGCCTTTTCTTAATGAGTTTGAAGAAATCTTCCTCCATTGTTCAAACAACAAGGTTTTTAATCTTTGCTATAAAATTGTTACACATTGCAAAGCAAGGATCATAATGATGTAACAATGTTGCGGTGTGTAACAGAGAGGATTTGACGTTTCTATTCTTCCCTTGCTAATGTACTGCTTCCTCCAGTGTTGAATCTGCCAGATGCTTCCTCTCACTTTTACCCTTATTCCCTTGTATCTGAGCTTTCGCTTTCCGCAGTTTCACTTTCTTTCATTTGGGTTCGGTTGTCCCAGTCAACCGAGTCCGGAAGCAGACGATCCTCCTTTGGGCTCATGGTCAGGAGGCCGCAGTAGCGTCTGCTGCGTCAGAATGTCTAGTCATCCACCTCACTCCATCTCCTCACGTGGGCATGGTCTGGTCGCACATCCCTACCAGAAGGGTGAGTATGGTAGAATAAGATATTTTGAGAGCGGGACCTGAGTCACAAAACACTTATTACAATATATTGTACAATATAACAATATATTGTTATAACGGCTCTATTTTATTATTAATGTTAATCTCATCCTGTGCTTAATTACAAATTGAACTTTATCACAGGTACAATAGTATACATTGGGTTCAGTACTATCGGCTGTTTAAGGCATCTGCAGGGTATCTTAGAAAGTATCTTCCACAGATAGGAGAGGACTACTGTATTTTTCACCCAATAATTTATTTCCTAGCCTCTTTAATTCATTCCTCTTTTTACTCTTACCACAACTCTCACATTGTAGCATCAACTTAAAGCTGCTATAAATTACTTGAAATATTTTTGAAGTTTTTATTTTCCATAATTTTAACAGCTTATGAGCACCAAGTCAAATGGAAACATACAGCAGTAGTGTTGAGTACAGGTTAGCTTAATTTATCTCTTGTGATATATGGATGGCTTACCAGTGTAGAGAGTGGTCATATTCTTATCTTTCCATCTCCATCTGTGACAACAGATACTCGCCCCTCCAGCTTTTTTTTCATTGTATACCTCAAAAACATACTATGTTTTGAATCATTAGAATTCCTACAATAAGGAAGTATGAAATAGGACGTTTTTGTTGAAATGGGAAAGAGACATATCTTAAATATCAGAAGATGGATGTTACTGGTTTTTTTATCCTTTGATATTGAAAGTGGGTGTTTACAAATAGATAAAAAATTGAGTGTTTATTAATGCATAACATGAATTGGGTAGATAAGAATAATTTTTTTTTTCTCCTACTAAAACAGTAATTTCACTTCTGAAAATCAGGAAAAACAGATGAGGGAGAAAATTGAAGCACAAAATAATTCATTGTAGCATTTTTATGATATTAAGAAATGAAAACGACCCAAATGGTACATTACAAGGGAATTTAGTAATGGTTAAGTAATGGTTAAGTAAGTTTCGGACAAGCGTTCAAGAGGCTATTAGCATTCATATGTTGTCAATATGCTGTTATTTAAAATGAGAGCAGAAGTTACATAAATCTTATGAAAATCAGTTCTATGTAAAGCAAAAAAAAAAAAACATTTAAAATGCTTTATAAGTAGTGGTTATGTCTGGTGATATGCTTATGAATGGTCCATCTCTTCTACTTTCTTACATTTCCCAGTTTTCTATTACACAAATGCACTACCACCACTTAAACTCTCTCTTGGAGAAGGTTAAACAACCTAATGTAAATTATTGCCATGCTGTAAGCTTAATTCAATTTATGTGACCTAGAACAGCAGCCTGGCTTCAGAAGGAAAATGTAATTATTTAATTATCTTGAGATCTATGATATAGTGAATACAGTAAACATTAATACAATAATCTAGGTGGGGGAGGATGTACTTATTCGTTGTAAAATTCTTTCAACTTTGTTGAAAGCTTAAAATTTTTTATGATCCACTGTTGGAAGGAAAACGATGAAAATAAATTCTAAGTTTCGGACAATCTACTTACAGAGAAGCTTTCAGAACCTCATTTCTTTGCAAGTTGGAAGCTGTTAGTATATGCCCCATTATTATTCATTTTATATTTCTCTTTTCCCTGGTATAATTTATGTAGATGCAAGATAGTCAAATATTGGGATTTAGGCAAGTCCATTTGTAACATTCAATGATTTTTTTCTTGTGTTTTAATCATCTTGACTCTAAGTTTGCTTCTATGAATTAATTATGATTTTTATTATGTTTTTTTTCCTAAATGTTATATTCTATATTGTTTACCTTTAACATTTTATTCATATGTAGGTATAATATTTGAAGAATTTATTTATATGGAAGCAAAAGCGTATCTTTCACAAATACTATTACTATCAATACATATATTCACATGTATGAAACATGTCTGTTATATGAAGATTTATAAATTAAACCTTAAGAAGATGGTAACCAGCTCTTCTCTCTTCAGTAGTACCAGAATGAGTAGAAATGGGATAAATACGTAGCAAAAAGGATTCCATTATACACTTGTATTTAATTTGGGGACAATACATATTTCAGTGAAATGTGTGTGTCTGTGTGTGTGTAAACTAAATATAGAAATAATTGGCTTGAGAAATTCTATCTGGTACTGCGTGGTTACTAAGCTGACATGTTCAAATATAGAATTTTTCTTTTTATGGGCTCATAAATGGAGTGTAAAATGCTAGAGGAAGTATATAGTCAACAATCTGCTAGATAAAGAGAAGATTAAAAATATATATCATTCCTGGTGTGCTTGTTCTTTTTAAATTTTTAAATCATAGCTTTATTTTTAAGCCCACAGAATTAAAAACTGAATTAGACTGGTCCTTATCAGGGACACAGAGACCTATGCAAAGATCCTTAAATGTGTCTTTCTTTTTAAATTAGAATTGTTATTCGGTCAAGAGTTGGTGCTAGCCTTTGGACCAATCCTTTCAAGTTATAAATTTGTTAGGATTTTGCAAAGGAAAAAGGAGTAGTAAAAAGGAAACCAACCAATGATATAAATTTATATTTAATCTCCCTAAATCCAACTTTATCTAGAGACTTCCTTTTGGTTCCTTGCATATAAACACATTAACTATAATTATAAAAAAAATCCCTCTTACAAAAAATATTTTGTATACATAAAGCCAGTGTAGAAATTTTCTAAAAGATGAAAGTTTAATACTAATCCATCCAGTGCAAAAATATATTTGTATTAGTTAGCATTAAATCTGGCTATGCATAACAGAAAACTCCAAATAATCATAGTAATATATTTCTCTCCCACATTCAAGACATCTCACATTTAAGAGGTCAGTTCAGGTTTGTTTTAGTTTCTAAAAGAGCCCCAAATCCCTCCTATCTTATAGTTCAACTATACAGAGATTCCATTGTGAAAGGTTTCCTCTTTGATCCCAGATGGCTACTGATGTTTCAACCATGGTATTTGCATTCCATCCATCAGGATGGATGAATTCAACAGAGCATGCCAATTTCTGTTAGGCGCACTAACTGCAACTTTCAACAATACTGCAGTTTATATTTCATTAGTTTCATCATGGTCACACCTGTTTACAAAGGAAGACTGTCATACATGGTTTTTATCCCATCTGGCTATGTACTAAGCTGAAAATCAGAGTTCTTTTACCATGGGCGATAGATTAATGTCCCTACACTCAACAATATTTATGTCCTAATTTTTACAACCTACGAGTACGTGACTTTACCTGACAAAAGAGATTTTGGTGATAGTGATTATGAATCTGTAGAGGAGAAGGTTATCCTGGGTTGTGAGCTCAGTGGAATCACAAGGGTCCTCAAAAGAGTGCTGCCTGTTCAAAGAAGGCGATAGGTAGTAGCAATGAAGTGTTGTAAGATGGATGAAGGAATGAGGACCCATAGAATGCAGGTTGAATCTAGATGCTGGAAAATACAAGGCAATGGCATCTCCCTGGGAGCTTCCAGATGGAAACAGCCTGACCAAAACTCTGTTGTTTTAAGCCACACATTTGTTTACAGCAGCGAAAGGAAACTGCTGTTCTTAAAGAGAAGAAGGGAATAGATACCAAGTCCATCAATAGTTGGCCATGCATTTTCAGTGATGTCTATATTTTTGATCCCTAGAGCTATCTGAATTCTTTCTGTATTTGGTTTCAGCAGTCCCATGACATTGGGGAATGAATAAACACTGTAATGTGGTAGCCTGAGTACAAGTTAGACCCTTGGTAATTAATGATATAAAGCAGTCTTAGAACCACTAAAGCTAGGGGGTAAGTCTCCTTCAGGTGCATATTTAGTGTTTGCATGCAATTCCTCCATTGCAAGATATGCCAACCAAGAAATGAAATTTAGGGCCAAGGCTAGTGAGAGAGCTGTGGCAGTACAAAGGCTTTTGGGTCTGGTGGAGGAGGAAGACCAGGAAAGTGGCTTGGAATTTAACATCCTAGCCCTTTCTGTTAGGGCTGATGCTCTGTTTCCCAGGCCTCTCCTGTTCTGTCTGAATATACCTTCCATTCCCATACCCATGGACAGATGATTTTTGTTGGTAATCTTACCTCAAATGCTACTCCTTTTTTTTTTTTTTTTTTTTTTGGTGGGAATTTTGGTTGTTACTCTTGACCCTAGACTAATTCCCCAACTCAGATTTTATATATTTTGTGAATATTAATCTCTACCTTTTTTAAAAAAGATTCTATTAACTTATTTGACAGAGAGAGAGAGAGAGCATGCACACACATAAGCAGGGGGAGGGGGCAAAGGGAGTCGGGAGAAGATCCCCACTGAGCAGAGAGCCTGACATGGGGCTGGATCCCAGGACCCTGGGATCATGACCTGAGCCAAAGGCAGATGCTTAACCAACTGAGCCACACAGGCATCCCTAATTATCCATTGTTAATTCAAGACTTGTCCTCTATGGTAGGCAAAATAATAGGTCTCCAGAGATGTCTATGTCCCAATTCCCCAACCTGGAGATATGTTACATTGTATGACAAAGATGAATTATGATTGCAGATGGAATTAAGGATGATAATCAGCAGATGCTGACATTATCCTGGATTAACTGGTTGGGACCAAGAAGGAAGTAGAAGGTTTGAGGGTCTGAACGACATGTGATTAGGGAAGAATGGCCAGAGAGATGCAACCTTGTTTGCTTTGAAGATGGAATGAGGATGGAATGAGGTAGGGAATGTGGGTGGCCTATAGAAGCTGGAAAAGGCAAGGAAATTGATTTTCCCCTGGACCCTTCAGGAGAAAGAAGCCCTGCCAACATCTTGATTTTAGTTCACTGAGACCATTCTGAACTTCTGAAACTGTAAGATAATAAATTTGGGTTGTTTTAATCCACAAAACTTGTGGTGATTTGTTTTAGCAGCAATGGCAAATAATAAATCCCTCCATCTATTTAAGAAAAGATTTGCGAGATTAGAGGTTAAAGCACGGCACACAGGGAGACATTCAAAAGTACAAAGATCTCACTGACTAAAGAGACAGAGCCAGTACAGATGACAACATGTGCGTAGCAACTTTTGACCCTTTCTGACATCAAAGGCAAAAGGAGAAACTTCTTTAATTACATAGATTTTGTATTCTGATGAGGGTGTGCAAATATACCTGAAGATGTAACATTTTTCTTTGGACTGTACCAGACCTGGGATTTATTGTGGTGACCTTGCTTAGAATAAGGAACACTGAAGACCATTATTGTAACCAGGGTTTTAGGAAAAGATATGAGTTTTCTTCTTGGGTCTTAAAAGGAGCAAACTCTTTTTTGTGACTCTTAAAGGCAACTCAAGGAAACTTCAAGATAATATATTCAGGGACTTTGCTTTTTGAAAGTCTTCCTTAATGTGGAGATGCTTCCTGGAGAAAGACCTGAAAGAAAAGTTAATCCAGCTGATGAAAAGTCAGTGTTCTGGATGCATGGAGAGTAAAACAAGGGCTTTTCCCTTTGAAAGAGAAGTGTTTTAGACAGAAACAAGCTTCATGAAAGTGTATCACTTTCTGCTCTTTGCACATCCTAGTGAAGGAGAAAGGTAAAGATCCTCCTCTCCCAAAAAAGGAAAGTTCACAGGTACCATTCATCCTCACTTCAAACAAGGTAGCCTGAACACTGGTTTGCTAGAAGTAGGGATGTGGCCTACAATCATGCGTCCTTTCCTATGTGCAAAGAGTGATAATCAGACTTTAAGCAGCAAGTGCGAGCACTATAATTATATCTGGTTTCTTTGTAATGCTACCACCTTCATCTAGTCTAGGCCAGAGTCTGAAGACCTGAAAAAGGAAAGTTTGATTACATAATGGTGGCTGTTGATTTAGATAGTTGGTTGGGTATTAAATCACCAACCTCTTATTAAGATAAACAATTAAAAAACACCAAAAATAAATCCTTGAAGAGTTAACATTGCAGTCTAAATCCATGTAATCTTTGGCCAAATTCTACTTTGTTGAGTCAGGTGAAAAGCATACATTTCCCCCGTACACTGGTGGAGGCATCAATGCAAAAGCCAAACATGTATCATTTTCCTGACCTCCATTTGCTTTAGAAGGGAGCAGTCAATCTCTTTCTCTCTTTTTAATTCTAAAAAGGATTTTTAAAAGTTTCCAGACATGGGGAGATGGAGAGGAGTAGGGAGTTGAGGGAAATTGGAGGGGGAGATGAACCATGAGAGACTGTGGACTCTGAAAAGTAATCTGAAGGTTTTGAAGGGGTGGGGGGTAGAAGGGTGGGGGAGCCTGGTGGTGGGTATTGTGGAGGGCACATATTGCATGGAGCACTGGGTGTGGTGCATAAACAATGAATTCTGTTGCCACTGAAAAGAAATTAAATAAAAACAAAAAGTTTCCAGATTTTTTTCGTATTTCTCCATCACCATGGCATATTTGAGTCATCTAAATAGGAAAAATGATTTTATTCTATGAACTGTTTAGGATAAAATATTGATTATCAGGAGACTAAGGGAAATGACAAACATCAAGCACATATTCTGTGTTGGATACCAAGGAAGATTTTTTTTCCCCCCCAAAGATTTATTTATTTATTTGTCAGAGTGAGAGAGAGAGAGAGAGAGAGCACAAGCAGGGGGAGAGGAAGGCAGAGGGAGAAGCAGGCTCCCCACTGAACAAGGAGCCCGATGTGGGACTGCATCCCAGGACCCTGAGAGCATGACCTGAGCCAAAGGTAGACACTCAACTGACAGAGCCACCCAGGCGTCCCAAGGAAGATATTTTAACATGCTATCTCATTTCATTGATAGAATAACATTCCAAACCAGGTTTGATTCTTTCTGTTCTATAAGTGAAACATTTTATCTAGAGCAGAGAAGCCTAGATTCAAACTCATGCTTCCTATCTATACTTTCCCCATTATCTTAGTTTATTATTTATTATATTTAATTTCCAACTCAGAAATACTCATTGGTATTCTAGGGAGAAATAAATGTGGGAAAGGACTATAATATCTATAACCCTATGTTGAAAGGGGATGCTACAAATTTTAATACTTCTTAAATATTAACTGATGAAATGTCTACATGATCTTAACTGAATGTTGTTGGTTGTGATTTGTCATGTAGATAATTCAAGATGGTATAATCTTGTAACTATTTTGAAGAAATCGCCAGTGTGCTCAAAATCTTGTTCTACTTCACAGAAAATGTTAAGATTAGAAAGAATAAAGAAGCATTGGGATTTATTTTATTTTTGTGTCCATATTCACTTATGAATTACAGCATTTTTAAAAACATATAATGTATTATTTGTTTCAGAGGTATAGGTCTGTGATTCATCAGTCTTACACAATTCACAGCACTCCCTATAGCACATACCCTCCCCAATATCCACCCTCAGTTACATCCCTTTCCACCCATCCCTTTCACCCTCATCCCCCCAGCAACCCCCAGTTTGTTTCCTGAGATTAAGAGTCTCTTATGGTTTGTCTCCCTCTTTGGTTTCATCTTGTTTCATTTTTCCCTCCCTTCCCCTATGATCCTCTGTCTTGTTTCTTAAATTCTTCATATTAGTGAAATCATATGGTAATTGTCTTTCTCTGATTGACTTATTTCACTTAGCATAATACTCTCTAGTTCCATCCACATAATTGCAAATGGCAAGATTTTTTTTTTTGATGGCTGCATTACACACACACACACACACACACACACACACACACACACACACACACACACACCACATTTTCTTTATCCATTCATCTGTTGATGGACATCTAGGCTTTTTCCATAGTTTGGCTATTGTGGACATTGCTGCTACAAATGTTTGGGTGCATGTGCCCCTTCAGATCACTACATTTGTATCTTTAGGGTAAATACCAAGTAGTGCAATTGCTGGGTCATAGAATAGCTCTATTTTCAACTTTTTGAGGAACCTCCATACTGTTTTTCAGAGTGGCTACACTGCCTTGTGTTCCCATCAACAGTGTAGGAGCGTTCCTCTTTCTCTGCATCCTTACCAACATCTGTCACTTCCTGACTGGTTAATTTTAGCCATTCTGGCTCGTGTAAGGTGGTATCTCACCTGTGGTTTTGATTTGTATTTCCATGATGCCAAGTGATATGAGCATTTTTCATGTGTCTGTTGGCCATTTGGATGTCTTCTTTGCAGACATGTCTGTTTATGTGTTGTACCTATTTCTTAACTGGATTATTTATTCTTGGGTGTTGAGTTTGATAAGTTCTTTATAGATTTTGGATACTAGCCCTTTATCTGATATATCATTGCAAATATCTTCTCCCATTCTGTTCTTGTCTTTTGGTTTGGTTGACTGTTTCCTTTGCTGTGCAAAAGCTTTTTATCTTAATGAAGTCCCAATAGTTCATTTTTGTCCTTGCTTTCCTTGCCTTTGGGGATGTTTCTAGGAGAAGTTGCTGCAGCTGAGGTCAAGGAAGTTGCTGCCTGTGGTCTCCTCAAGCATTTTGATGGATTCCTGTCTCAGATTGAGGTCTTTCATCCATTTTGAGTCAATTTTTGTGTGTGGTATAAAGAAATGGTCCAATTTCATTCTTCTGCATGTGGCTGTCTAATTTTCCCAACACCATTTGTTAAGAGACTGTCTTTTTTCCAGTAGATGTTTTTTCCTGCTTCATTGAAGCTGTTGACCACAGAGTTGAGGGTCTATTTTTGGGCTCTCTATTCTGTTCCATGACATTATTTCTTAAGTACAGGAAAAGGAAAATAGGGCAGTGGCAGGGGAGATCTCCAGGATGGCCCTCATCATCTTCACCTGTTTGTTGTGTCATACTGCTTGAATCTGCCTTGTTGACTCTTGATCGGTAGATTAGAAACTGTCACATGGGATTTTCCTTCACCTACCCTCAGAGATTTCCTTTACCTCTCTTTCATGTGGAGTTCCCTGATGCTGGCTTCTCATGTTATCCTTTTTTGTTTTGTTTTCCTTTCATTTTGACGAAACTTATCTTCCACTCTTTTATAAAAGATTTCTACTCAGGTGTCACACATATATCATAGATTGCTGAATCTACAGTGTACATCACATTAAGTTTTCACATATGTGCACGTCTGTGTAACTACCATCCAGATTCAGGTATAAAACAGTTACTGAGCCCTGAAAGTATCCTTGTGTCTCTTTTTTGTTAATATCCTTCTCCACCAAAAGTAAACACCATTCTGATCTCTACCACTATTGTTGAGTGTGTACTTGTTCTTGAATTTCATATGAATGGAACCACACAGTATATATACTTGTGACTGACTCCTTTGGCTCAACATTTTATCTGCATTGTTGAACATGGACATAGTTCATCTGTTTTTATGGCTGTTTAGTATAATTATTTTGTCCATTTTTCTATGAATTAACAATTGGGTTATTTCCCAGATAGTTTCGTACATGTCTTCTGGTAGACATACATTTCTTTTTTGCCTGAGTATACACCTGAGGTAGAATTACTGGAGCATTGGATAAATATATGTTTACATTTAGTAATTCATTGGCAAACGGTTTTCCAAATGGGTGTACTAATTTATACCTTGGCCAGGAAAGTACCATAATCTTCATTGGTTCACATCCTTTTTTATTTTTCTTTTTTCCTTTCCTTTTAATTCTTTTTTTAAAATTTTAATAAACATATTATGTATTTTTATCCCCAGGGGTACAGGTCTGTGAATCGCCAGGTTTACACACTTCACAGCACTCACCATAGCACATACCCTCCCCAATGTCCATAACACCACCCCCTCTCACCCAACCCCCCTCCCCCCAGGAACCCTCAGTTTGTTTTGTGAGATTAAGAGTCATTTATGGTTTGTCTCCCTCCCAATCCCATCTTGTTTCATTTATTCTTCTCCTACTCCCTTAACCCCCCCATGTTGCATCTCCACTTCCTCATACCTGGGAGATCATATGATAGTTGTCCTCCGATTGACTTATTTCGCTAAGCATGATACCCTCTTGTTCCATCCACGTCATCGCAAATGGAAAGATTTCATTTCTTTTGATGGCTGCATAGTATTCCATTGTGTATATATACCACATCTTCTTTATCCATTCGTCTGTTGATGGACATCTAGGTTCTTTCCATAGTTTGGCTATTGTAGACATTGCTGCTATAAACATTCGGGTGCACGTGCCCCTTCGGATTACTACATTTGAATCTTTAGGGTAAATACCCAGTAGTGCAATTGCGGGGTCATAGGGTAGTTCTATTTTCAACATTTTGAGGAACCTCCATGCTGTTTTCCAGAGTGGTTGCACCAGCTTGCATTCCCACCAACAGTGTAGGAGGGTTCCCCTTTCTCCACATCCTCGCCAGCATCTGTCATTTCCTGACTTGTTAATTTTGCCATTCTGACTGGTGTGAGGTGATATCTCATTGTGGTTTTGATTTGTATTTCCCTGATGCCGAGTGATATGGAGCACTTTTTCATGTGTCTGTTGGCCATCTGGATGTCTTCTTTGTAGAATGTCTGTTCATGTCTTCTTCCCATTTCTTGATTGGATTATTTGTTCTTTGGGTGTAGAGTTTGCTAGTTCCTTATAGATTTTGGACATTAGCCTTTTATCTGATATGTCATTTGCAAATATCTTTCTCCCATTCTGTCAGTTGTCTTTTGGTTTTGTTAACTGTTTCCTTTGCTGTGCAAAAGTTTTTGATCTTGAAGAAATCCCAAAAGTTCATTTTTGCCCTTGTTTCCCTTGCCTTTGGTGATGTTCCTAGGAAGAAGTTGCTGAGGCTGAGGTCAAAGAGGTTGCTGCCTGTGTTCTCCTCAAGGATTTTGATGGATTCCTTTCTCACATTGAGGTCCTTCATCCATTTGAGTCTATTCTCATGTGTGGTGTAAGGAAATGGTCCAATTTCATTTTTCTGCATGTGGCTGTCCAATTTTTCCAACATCATTTGTTGAAGAGTCTGTCCTTTTTCCACTGGACATTCTTTCCTGCTTTGTCGAAGATGAGTTGATCATAGAGTTGAGGGTCTATTTCTGGGCTCTCTATTCTGTTCCATTGATCTATGTGTCTGTTTTTGTGCCAGTACCATGCTGTCTTGATGATGACAGCTTTGTAATGGAGCTTGAAGTCAGGAATTGTGATGCCACCAACTTTGGCTTTCTTTTTCAATATTCCTTTGGCTATTCGAGGTCTTTTCTGATTCCATATAAATTTTAGGATTATTTGTTCCATTTCTTTGAAAAAAAAAATGGATGGTACTTTGATAGGAATTGCATTAAATGTGTGGATTGCTTTAAGTAGCATAGACATTTTCACAATATTTATTCTTCCAATCCAGGAGCACGGAACATTTTTCCATTTCTTTATGTCTTCCTCAATTTCTTTCATGAGTACTCTATAGTTTTCTGAGTATAGATTCTTAGCCTCTTTGGTTAGGTTTAGCCCTAGGTATCTTATAGTTTTGGGTGCAATTGTAAATGGGACTGACTCCTTAATTTCTCTTTCTTCTGTCTTGTTGTTGGTGTAGAGAAATGCAACTGATTTCTGCGCATTGATTTTATAACCTGACACTTTACTGAATTCCTGGACAAGTTCTAGCAGTTTTGGAGTGGAGTCTTTTGGGTTTTCCACATATAGAATCATATCATCTGTGAAGAGTGATAGTTTGACTTCTTCTTTGCCGATTTGGATGCCTTTAATATCCTTTTGTTGTCTGATTGCTGAGGCTAGGACTTCTAGTTCTATGTTGAATAGCAGTGGTGATAATGGACATCCCTGCCGTGTTCCTAACCCTAGCGGAAAAGCTTTCAGTTTTTCTCCATTGAGAATGATATTTGCGGTGGGTTTTTCATAGTTGGCTTTGATAATATTGAAGTATGTGCCCTCTATCCCTACACTTTGAAGAGTTTTGATCAAGAAGGGATGCTGTACTTTGTCAAATGCTTTTCAGCATCTACAGAGAGTATCATATGGTTCTTGTTCTTTCTTTTATTAATGTGTTGTATCACATTGATTGATTTGCGGATGTTGAACCAACCTTGCAGCCCTGGAATAAATCCCACTTGGTCGTGATGAATAATCCTTTTAATGTACTGTTGAATCCTATTGGCTAGTATTTTGGTGAGAATTTTTGCATCTGTGTTCATCAAGGATATTGGTCTGTAATTCTCTTTTTTGATGGGATCCTCGTCTGGTTTAGGGATCAAGGTGATGCTGGCCTCATAAAATGAGTTTGGAAGTTTTCCTTCCATTTCTGTTTTTTGGAACAGATTCAGGAGAATAGGAATTAGTTCTTCTTTAAATGTTTCGTAGAATTCCCCCGGGAAGCCGTCCAGCCCTGGGCTTTTGTTTGTTTGGAGATTTTTTTTTTTAAAGATTTTATTTATTTATTTGACAGACAGAGATTACAAGCAGGCAGAGAGACAGTCAGAGAGAGGAGGAAGCAGGCTCCCCACCGAGCAGAGAGCCCGATGTGGGGCTCGATCCCAGGACCCTGGGATCATGACCTGAGCTGAAGGCAGAGGCTTTAACCCACTGAGCCACCCAGGCGCCCGCGTTTGGAGATTTTTGATGACTGTTTCAATCTCCTTACTGGTTATGGGTCTGTTCAGGCTTTCTATTTCTTCCTGGTTCAATTGTGGTAGTTTATATGTCTCTAGGAATGCATCCATTTCATCCAGATTGTCAAATTCATTGGCGTAGAGTTGCTCATAGTATGTTCTTATAATTGTCTGTTTTTCTTTGGTGTTAGTTATGATCTCTCCTCTTTCATTCATGATTTTATTGATTTGGGTCCTTTCTCTTTTCTTTTTGGTAAGTCTGGCCAGGGGTTTTCAATCTTATTAATTCTTTTAAAGAACCAGTTCCTAGTTTCGTTGATTTGTTCTATTGTTTTTTTTTTGGTTTCTATTTCATTGATTTCTGCTCTGATCTTTATGATTTCTCTTCTCCTTCTGGGTTTAGGGTTTCTTTCTTATTCTTTCTCCAGCTCCTTTAGGTGTAGGGTTAGGTTGTGTACCTGAGACCTTTCTTGTTTCTTGAGAAAGGCTTGTACCGCTATATATTTTCCTCTCAGGACTGCCTTTGTTGTGTCCCACAGATTCTGAACCGTTGTGTTTTCATTATCATTTGTTTCCATGAATTTTTTCAATTCTTCTTTAATTTCCTGGTTGACCCATTCATTCTTTAGAAGGATGCTGTTTAGTCTCCATGTATTTGGGTTCTTTCCAAATTTCCTCTTGTTATTGAGTTCTAGCTTCAGAGCATTGTGGTCTGAAAATATGCAGGGAATGATCCCAATCTTTTGATACCGGTTGAGACTTGATTTAGGACCAAGAATGTGATCTATTCTGGAGAATGTTCCATGTGCACTAGGAAGAAGGTGTATTCTGTTGCTTTGGGATGAAATGTTCTGAATAGATCTGTGATGTCCATCTGGTCCAGTGTGTCATTTAAGGCCTTTATTTCCTTGTTGATCTTTTGCCTGGATGATCTGTCCATTTCAGTGAGGGGAGTATTAAAATCCCCTACTATTATTGTATTCTTGTCGATGTGTTTCTTTGATTTTGTTATTAATTGGTTTATATAGTTGGCTGCTCCCACGTTGGGGCATAGATATTTTAAATTGTTAGATCTTGGGGCGCCTGGGTGGCTCAGTGGGTTGAGCCGCTGCCTTTGGCTCAGGTCATGATCCCAGGTCCTGGGTTCGAGCCCCGCATCGGGCTTATTGCTCAGCAGGGAGCCTGCTTCCTCCTCTCTCTCTGCCTGCCTCTCTGCTTACTTGTGATTTCTCTCTGTCAAATAAATAAATAAAATCTTTAAAAAAAATTGTTAGATCTTCTTGTTGGACAGTTCCTTTGAATATGATATAGTGTCCTTCCTCATCTCTTATTATAGTCTTTGGCTTAAAATCTAATTGATCTGATATAAGGATTGCCACTCCTGCTTTCTTCTGATGTCCATTAGCATGGTAAATTGTTTTCCACCCCCTCACTCTAAATCTGGAGGTGTCTTCGGGTCTAAAATGAGTTTCTTGTAGGCAGCATATAGATGGGTTTTGTTTTTTTATCCATTCGGATACCCTGTGTCTTTTGATTGGGGCATTTAGCCCATTAACATTCAGGGTAACTATTGAGAGATATGAATTTAGTGCCATTGTATTGCCTGTAAGGTGACTGTTACTGTATATTGTCTCTGTTCCTTTCTGATCTACTACTTTTAGGGTCTCTCTTTGCTTAGAGGACCCCTTTCAATATTTCCTGTAGAGCTGGTTTGGTATTTGCAAATTCTTTCAGTTTTTGTTTGTCCTGAAAGCTTTTTATCTCTCCTTCTATTTTCAATGAAAGCCTAGCTGGATATAGTATTCTTGGCTGCATGTTTTTCTCGTTTAGTGCTCTGAATATATCATGCCAGCTCTTTCTGGCCTGCCAGGTCTCTGTGGATAAGTCTGCTGCCAATCTAATATTTTTACCATTGTAAGTTACAGATTTCTTTTCCCAGGCTGCTTTCAGGATTTTCTCTTTGTCACTAAGACTTGTAAATTTTACTATTAGGTAACGGGGTGTGGACCTATTCTTGTTGATTTTGAAGGGGTTCTCTGCACCTCCTGGATTTTGATGCTTGTTCCCTTTGTCATATTAGGGAAATTCTCTCCAATAATTCTCTCCAATATACCTTTAGCTCTCCTCTCTCTTTATTCTTCTTCTGGAATCCCAATTATTCTAATGTTGTTTCATCTTATGGTGTCACCTATCTCTCAAATTCTCCCCTCATGGTCCAGTAGCTTTTTGTCCCTCTTCTGCTCAGCTTCTTTATTCTCTGTCATTTGGTCTTCTATATCACTAATTCTTTTTTCTGCCTATTTATCCTAGCAGTGAGAGCCTCCATTTTTGATTACACCTCATTAATAGCTTTTTTTATTTCAACTTGATTAGATTTTAGTTCTTTTATTTCTCCAGAGACGGTTTTTTATATCTCCCGAGAGGTTTCTCTATTATCTTCCATGCCTTTTTCGATCCTGGCTAGAACCTTGAGAATCGTCATTCTGAACTCTAGATCTGACATATTACCAATGTCTGTATTGATTAGGTCCCTAGCCTTTGGTGCTGCCTCTTGTTCTTTTTTTGGTGGTGAATTTTTCCATCTTGTCATTTTGTGCAGATAAGCGTATATAAAGGAGCAAATAAAATATTAAAAGGGTGACAAAGGGGCGCCTGGGTGGCTCAGTGGGTTAAGCCGCTGCCTTTGGCTCAGGTCATGATCTCAGGGTCCTGGGATCGAGTCCCGCATCGGGCTCTCTGCTCAGCAGGGAGCCTGCTTCCTCCTCTCTCTCTGCTTGCCTCTCTGTCTACTTGTGATCTCTCTCTGTCAAATAAATAAATAAATAAAAAATCTTAAAAAAAAAAAAAGGTGACAAAGACCCCAGGAAAATACACTTTAACTAAATCAGAAGAGACCCCAAATCGTTGGGGGGGAGGGAGAAAGGGGATAAAAAGATGTTCAGAAAAAAAAAGAAACAATTAAAAAAAGAAAACAAATAAAGAAAAAATATAAAAAAGAAAAATATATAATATGTATATTAGATAAACTAGTTAAGAAACGTTAAAAAAGAAAAGGGTAAAAGTTAAAAAAAATTTAGCAGAAGAAGAAAAAAAAATTGAAAAAAAAAATTAAATTAACTGCAAGACTTAACAATCATCGGGGAGAAAGCCATGAGTTCTGTGCTTTGCTTTCTCCTCCTCTGGAATTCCGATGCTCTCCTTGGTATTGAACCTGCACTCCTTGGTAGGTGAACTTGGTCCTGGCTGGATTTCTTGTTGATCTTCTAGGGGAGAGGCCTGTTGTAGTGATTCTCAAGTGTCTTTGCCCCAGGCAGAAATTGCACAGCCCTTACAGAGGCCGGGCTACATAATCCGCCTCAGGCTTTTTCTGGAGGGTTTTGTTCCCTGAACGCTTTCCGTAGAGCTCTGGAGGACAGGAATGAAAATGGTGGCCTCCCAGTCTCTGGCCCAGAGGAGCCGAGGGCTCGGGGCCCCACTCCTCAGTGTGCCCTCAGAGAATAGCACTCAATCACTCCCGTCTCCCCGGCCTCTGGCTGTGCTCCGAACTGACCGAACCTGCGACCGGTTCAAGGTAACCCCGAGCTGAGAGCTCACTCCTCGGCTCTGTCTCTGTAGCCAGCTTCCCCGTTCTAATACCTGTGAGCTCTGCCACACTCAGACACCCCTGATCCTTCTGTTACCCTGTGGGACCTGGGCCCACACTGACCCTGCGTGGGCTTTACCCTTGTTTAGCCTCTAGAGCGATGTCCCTCAGAGGAACAGACTTTTAAAGTCCTGATTTTGTGCTCCGTTGCTCCGCCGCTCGCCGGGAGCCAGCCCCTCCCCCCGCGGTCTACCTTCCCGTCACTTTGGATTCACTTCTCCGCCAGTCCTACCTTTCAGATAGTGGTTGATTTTCTGTTTCTAGAATTGCTGTTCTTCTTCTCTTCTATCTCCTGTTGGATTTGTAGGTGTTTGCAATCTTTAGATAAGCTATCTAGCTGATCTCCTGCTACCTGATATAGTCTCAGCTTGCTACTTCTCCACCATCTTGAGTCTTCGATTGGTCCACATTCTTGAAAACACTTGAATTTGTCAGCTATTGTGGTGGATTTGTAGTAGTATCTCATTCTGGTTTTAATTTTTATATCCTTAATAAGAAGTGATGCTGAGCAATTTTCATATATTTATTGGTCATGTAGATACCTTCTGTGAATTGTGTATTCCATTCTATTTTCCATTTTTAATCAGGCTGCTTGTATTTTTCTTTATTTACTTATAGGATTCTTTACATATTTCAAATATGAACTCTTTGTATATATTGCACGTTTTCCAAGTCATCAGCTTAACGCTATTTCTAATATTTTCTTTATACCATTTTAATGACTTTAGTATCTGTGTCTAATTAATGCTGATGGGGTATTATGTTCTGGTTTTTTTCATAGTGTTGAGTGTTGTGAGGGCTTTAACAATTTTAAAATATTCTTGAAGACTTTTCCTTAACTGAGTTTCCCAATTTCAGTCCTGCTTTTTGTTTCATTGATCGGTTGTTTATTTGTATTTCTACTTTCATTTAAGATTATTTTTATGTTTCTAGCTTCTTTTAATGAAAGTTCAAATCCTTCTGAAAAAAGTAGATTAAATTAGCATCTATAATTTTTATTCATCTATTTCTTCTTTTAATTCTTTACATTTTTCTATAAATATATAAAACTAAGATCAGATTAATATAAATTTAACACTATGATATCTTCTTACTGAATTGACCTATTTATTATCATGAAATGTCTTATTTGTCTCCTTTGAATTTTACTTTGTTTCATTATAGTCTCACCAGTTTTTTTTTTTTTTTAATGTACTGTTTGGGGGTGTCTTTCTCCATTCTTTTACTTTCAATTTGTACCCATGCTTATATTTAAAGTTGGTGTCTTACAAATGGCATAAACTGTGTTGAATCTTGACTATTAATGTGTATACATTAATGATATAATTGGTTTTAAATTAATCTTGCAGTTGCATTCCAGTTCTATTTGTTCATTATTTCTTCTTTTGCATTTCTCTGGATTAATCAAGATTTTTAATTTTATTTACTTTGGATTAGCTTTTTAAGTTATTCATTCTTGTATTAAAGTTTTTGAGGTTTTGCCACATATTATGATATCATCACTGAATTATTATAGTCTACATGAATTTAGTACTTTTGCCACTTTCCACACGGAAGCAAGAATCTCATCACAATTTAATTCCATTTATGCCCTCTTACTTATGTGTCAGCATATATTTTACTTTACAAATATTTCAAATTCCATAGGCCATTATTATTGTTCTTGTATTTAACAGTCACTAATCTTTTATAATTACTCGCATATTACTCTTAGTGGTACTTTCATCAGTGATTATTTTCCTTCATCTCAAGGTCTTTCTTTAGTATTTCTACTATTACATATATGCTAGTGTCAAAGTCTTTGGTATGTCTAGTTTGTTAATTTGCATTTATTTTTGATGGATATATTCACCAGATGTAGAATTTTAGTTTCGCAGCTATTCCCCTTTCTTTTAGCACTGTGAATGTGTATCTCATTGTCTTCTGGTCTTCATTATTTCAATTGAAAAGTCAGCTGTAATTCTTATTGGTACTACACTGAAAGTGTTTTCTTGGTTTTTCATGCTTAGACTGTGATGTACCTGTGTGTATTTTTTTGTGCTTACTTTTGTACAATTTTTTGAACTCATGAATTGGTTTCTTCCATCAGTTTAGAAAATAGTTGGCCAGAATGTTTTCAAATAATGCTTCTGCCCCATTCTCATCCTTCTCACTTTCTGGAGTCCTATAACACTTATCTTAGACATTTATAGTGTCTCCTGTGTCTCTTTCCTCTTTATCTTTTCTTCTTCTGATCTGTCTTCCAGTTCACTGATCTTCTGGTCTATTGTTTCTAATATTTTATTAGATATAAATTTATTCTCTATTTCAGCAATTTCCATTGTAATCCCTTTTTAGTGGATGCCTGTCTTGGTGAATTTTCCATGTTTCTCTAGTTTCATGAAAGTCAGTTATTTTTTTTTTTTTTAGGGCACCTGTGATTCCTACCTGAATCAATTGTGGGTATGTTTCTGTTTTCTGTTCTTTTTTTTTATTATTTCTTAGTAAATTTGTCCTGTATTATAAAAAAAATGCATTGTAAGTTTTTATTGGATACAAGAAGTTTGGGGTAAAAAATAGAATGATGGATCAACAAGGTGTGGTACAAGGTTAGCTTTAGGGTTTACTATGTTTGTTATATTTTATTTTTACCCTTAAAGCCCTTAGTTCTAGGTCATAGCTTGTAACTTCAGGATGAGCTCACACTCCCTAAGTGATGAACCATAGAGGGCTATATAGAAAGCTCAGAAATTCTGTATTTTAGTGAGGTTTGAACTCCCATCTCTGTCTACCAACAAAATGAGTTAATCACTCATTAACTCAAATAGATTTTAGATTTCCAGTTTCCCAACTGCTGTTTCTGATAAGTTTCTTGAATTCTTTACCTTGCACATGTTCATACTGAGTCTGGATGTCAGTAATAACTGGAGAGGTGATCACACATGGATTTTGAACTCTTTATCTATTGTTTTCCTCTCAGTGCTCATACCTCTCAAGTTATGGTGCTTTCTCAGCTTTAACCTTGAATTCTATCTCCTTAGCCAGTAAGACTGTTGTTTTCTGCTTGGGCTCAAATCTCCTGCAGCACACAGAAATACTATAAAGCAAAAGCTGGAGTGAATATGGACCCCTCTTAGGATATGCTTCCCTTTTCTCAAGGATTTATAGCATCATATATAATATATATTATATATATGTAATATGCAACATATATATCATTCCTATATATATTGTCACACTCCAATGTTCTCAAAGAGTTAATTTTTGAATTCTGTTCAAATTTATAATTGTTTTTAGGAGGAGCATTTGTTTAATGTCAACTACTCTATCCACTGCCAGAACTAAAAGCTCCTGTCTTAAGTGATTGGAAATTCTGAACTAATATTCCATGGTGTGAATCCATATTCATTTATTTTGCTGGGCAGATAGGGAACTATTTCTGGAAACTTGTGTTTCTCTAGTTCCAGAATATTTCCTTGATTATACCATTGATGATTTTCTTTCTTAATTATCTTTACCTCTCTTTCAATAAAACTTCTCTATTATTTAAATTTTGTACTTCCTGAAACCTTTTCTAACTTTTCATTAGTCATCTTTTGGTTGTATATTTGTCTTTTTTTATACTTTGTGAAAGATCTTCTCAAGCTTAGCTTCCAATTCTTTTTAGTTTTTCATTTTTATTGTCATGATTTTAAGTGAAATGTTGGTAACTTTTTTTTTTTTTTTGGCCATCTACATTCTTTTTGTAACATCTTCTACATTTCATAGATGTAATAGTTTTTCATTTTCTTTTATGGTATTAATGATAATTTTAAAAAATAGCCTTAGCACCTCCATTTTGCCTCTTTTTCTTGTTATTTTTTTCTAATTTCCAGGTTATATTGTCAGTGTCCTCTAGATCTCATTTTCTACTTAAGATTAAGAGGTAAGGACTACAAAGTTGACTGAAGCTCGGAGTGCATGAATAAGGCTTATGAATGAGTGTCACTATATGTAATATGGCTGGTATAATTATATATATTACTTATATTATGCTCTTTGCTATAACATACTACCCTTAATAGAGCCAGTAGATCCAAAGTGTCCAACAACTGAAATACAAATTTTCTGTAGATAATTAGGTTGGAAAGCATCCCTTCTACATACAGTCATTTAGTGCTCTAGAGAAACAGAGGCTTTTGTCCTCTTTAATATGATGTTCAAGGTAACACTGGAGGTCCATCTACATTTCAAACACCTTAAAAGGGAAAATAACATAAGGAAGTTCTATGGCAAGGTTTTATAGGCATGCCAGACCTAGAAGAAGTACACATTGATTCCACTCATATCCCATTACAGTCATTTTGCATATACATTTTATAAGGTAATGGGAATTACAGTTTCTTGTATGACAATCTGCCTCATAGGGACAAATCTATAATATGGAAGCAGATGATAATTTTTGTTGTATAGCTAACCATCATTCTACATTTTATGTTTATTTTATTGTTTCTTGCTAAGTCGGTTTGCTCAGAAAAGAAGTTGCAGAAGCTAGGATTTTGAGAGTCAACCTAGTTAGGGAAGAAAATCATGTGGGGAGAGTCTCAATATCTAGAATGCATATATTGACTTAATATTCTCTTTAGAGTATGAGAGGAACTATCCACAACAGTGTCAACTCTGTTTTAGATAATGAAGCTCTAAATAATAATCTTTAGTCTTCTGCTGTAGTGGGGGATTGGGAGTAGGGGAGTAATTTGCCCATAAACATGGAGTAGAGGATGAGATGTCAGGATTTAGTTTCTTTTCAGTATATTCTTCTTTTTTTTTTTTAACGATTTATTTATTTATTATTTATTATTTATTTATTTATTTTGATAGAGATCACAAGTGGGCAGAGAGGCAGGCAGAGAGAGAGGAGGATGAAGCAGGTTCCCTGCTGAACAGAGAACCTGATGCAGGGCTCCATCCCAGTACCCTGGGATCATTGACCTGAGCCGAAGGCAGAGGCTTTACCCACTGAGCCACCCAGGTGCCCCTCTTTGTCAGTATATTCTAATCATTTTTCTTATCCTCCCTTCTCTATTGCCAGGTCTAGGTATCTGTTTTTTCCGATTTTGAAACTTTCTTGATAAGGTTTCTGGCTCTATCTATTGCTGGCTTAAGATCTGGTTTTCCTAGTCTGGGGAAGTCAGTCATCAGTTATCCATCTTTCCAAATTTTGTTCTACTTTTCAAAATTTTGTTCTGTTTCTACCTTTCAATTTTTGTTTTGTTTTCCTCCTTTGTTCTCTCTGCCATCCGCATAAAGAAAAATAAAAGAATACTTTTTCTGTTAGTGTCAATAAGATGTTGAGTTCAAATTTGCCATCTTAGCCAGTAGTCATATTTGAAATAATAAAAAAGTACAATTTTTATCCCGCAAGTAATATCTGCCATATTCCCTCTATAGCCATTAAGACTCAGTGAAAGAAGGATGTATGGATTCCACCTCATGAGGAAGAGGACACGATGTAAAAAGAAATCTATCATATGAAACACAAAATACACCAATCTTTCTGAGGTGGGTGAGTGAGTTGTAGGAAGAAGAAAACAAATTGAAGTGTTTCTGTGTATGCCCTTGCTCTCCTTTCTCTGGGCTTTAAGGTCCAAGGGAGATTTGTTTGTTTGTTTGTTTGTTTTTTAATTTTATTTGTTTGTCAGAGAAAAGAAAGAAACACACAAGACGAGGGAGTGGCAGGCAAAGGAAGAGGTAGATTCCCTGATGCACAAGGAGCCTGATGTGGGAACTTGACCCCAGGGTCCTGGGATCATGACCTGAGCTGAAGGCAGACGCTTAACTGACTGAGCCACCAGGCACCCATGGAGAGTTTTTATTCAATATACCAGTAGGTAAATTTGGTGATTCTATGGTGCAGGAGGGGAGACTTCTTCCCATGGCCACAGGGATTGTCTGGACATGAGTTGAGAAAGTTGTAGTCTCCTTCAATGCTCAGAGTCATGTTAAGATTCATGTCAGATGGTGAGTGCTGTGAAGTGGTAAACCTGGTGATTCACAGGACCTGTACCCCTGGGGATAAAAATATATTATAGTTTATAAAAAATAAAAAGGAAATAAATAAAAAATTTAAAAAAAAAGATTCATGTCAGAACAACCTGGAAGAGGTTCATATGACCACACATTTTATAGAGGATCCAGACATTTTCACATGCCCTGATAGGTAAATGCAGTGAGATTGAGAGAGTTAATTTTCAACAGAAGCCTGAAGCTAGAATAAGATGCTACACAGCATGAGGATATATGACCTGGGCAAAGTGATGAGATGTATGGATTTCAGTTTTGAGAACTACTGCAATGCTTCAAAGTCCCAGAAGGATCAGCTGCACTACCTCAGTGAACCTTGCCCAGGAGCTCAGAAATCAGAACAAGGCACATATTCAAAGAATATACCATCAAGGACACAATTCCCATTCCTCAAAATCACAAGGTCTTCAAATCCATCTCTTCCCCATCATTTCAGAGAATAACCACATTTACCTTAAACATCTTCATTACCCAAAAGATAGCATTTATTGGTTTCATATTGCTACTGTAACAAATTGATACAAATTAGTAGCTTAAAGAACACAAATATATTATCTTATAGTTCCTGAGATTGAAAGTCCAAATAGGTGTCAGGCTAAATCAAGTATTGGCAGAGCTGTATTCCTTTTTCTTTCTTCAGCCTCTAAAGGCTGCCTTTCTTCCCTGCTCATCTTAAAAGTGAACAGTTTTGAAATCTCTCATACCATTCTTCTATAGTCACATCTCTAACTCTTTTCTTATGCTTTCCTCTTCCACTTAAAGGACCCTTGTAGTTACTTTGGGCCACTGCAGATGATCTAGGATAATGTCCCTATTTGAAGATTGGCTGATTACCAACCTTAATTCCATCAGCAACTTTAATTCCCTTTGCCATGTAAGGTAACATATTCATAGGTTCTGGGAATTAGTCTGTGGACATTTTTGGAGGGCCATTATTATGTCTACCACAGGGAAATAACTCAGAAGAGGACTATTGAAACCATAAAAGAATGAGATAAGTTAGCAAATTTCATTTCCCCTCCCCATCCCTAATACCCAATGGGATGGGCATATGGAGAAAATTTGATCACTTTTAAAGTAGAGAAAACCTTGTTCCCTTTGCACATCAGTTCTTGTAGAGTGAAAAAATGTTTTTACTTCACTGCATGTAGATTATGAGATATAATTTGATAAATTTCTTATTAATCACAGATTTAATATAATTCTGGCTTTCTGTCATGGCTTGAGTAGAATGTTTTCTCTCTATTCATCCTAGATGTTAAAAACAATTTTTATGTAGATGAAAATCATTACCCAAAGACAGATAATTCTAGATTCTTGGTGACAACTTCCCATATGAAAGGTTTTCATTTTCCTTTTCAAGTTTTCTGCTATTCCTTCTATATAGGATAACAAATAATAGTAATTATAGAGCATCATGTTAACAGTGGGTAAAACCTGTAGTGGTTTTTTTCTAATAGAATATTTCTCTTTAGGTGATTAATCTGGTTGAAGTTTTTTCTGTTCCATTGGGTACTTAAATGTCACGATTTATTATGGGTCTTTTTTCCCCATGCAGTACACTTTTAATAAACAATCCTAATTGAAACAACCGGAAACTGCAAAAGAAACAAGTTTTAGGGTTTATTTCCACCAAGTGATGCACTGCTAACATTTTTGAGGTAATATGAATGAGAGCAATCACAGCTATGCTCTAAAAGTATCCTTTGGAAACCGATTCATTGCACTGGGTAATCCAAAGTGGCAGCTTTGAAAATCCTATGATTCTCATATCTTACAAAGATGGTGATTATGGAAAAGTTCAAGAATTCGTTTTTTTTTTTGAAATCCTAAAATACAGATACTGAAATTTTAAGCAGTTGAGTTTGTGGGCACAAAAGCAGCCAGATATTGAGTTATTGTGATGATTAACTGCATCTCGTTTTGTCATCTGGATACTTGTCATTGTGTAGACAGAGACATAAACAGTGTTTCTGATGTTGATTATACTATGAATAATTTCCACACTTATTAAAGTGGCTTAAGATTTTTTTTAAAGAATGAGTCACATCAGGAGACTGACAAGTTGCTTTTTAATGTATTGTTTTTGAATCTCTCTCCAAGTTGGCTCTGCATACAGAATGCATTGGATTATTTTAAAGTTAATGTGATTGGCTGCTATCTTACATTCTTACAGCCAATTTGTGCTGACTCGGCTCTTTTGATGAGATCATCGTGATTATAAGTCCTAAGGTTATGCTTTTGATCTTTATAAAGAAGTTTGGTTACTTCCATCCGGGAACACAGATGGCACTCATATTTCTCCATACACTTATTTTATAAATGCATGTCTTTGATCTTATGGGAAGACACCATAAATTCCTTATCTTTAGTAAACCTCAACCAATTATGAATGTCCTAACAGCAGATCAGAATTGTATTTAAAGTATGGTAGCATGATGAGTAGAAGTACACTAACTAGTTACTAATTTTCTTTGGATGTCATGTCTAAAATTAATGGTTTGAATTTTTAAGATATATCGAAGGTCTAAGTTCTCTAGTAAAATGATTTCAAATAAAATTTTATTGCAAAACTATTTTAGTTTGGGTAGTATATTAAAATCTCACAACTGCATTTTGTGTTTGGGGTGTGAGAACAGTAAATCCTAGTGCTAAAATGCTATGAAAAATACAATGTTGTTTTCTAATATATCTAATAATTCAAACTATGAGAGAATGTTATGGTAGGAAGTGGGAAGCCTAACTTGCCAGGCTTAATGTATTATGGTACTAAGAAGGCTTTTTTTTTTTTTTTTTCAGGGTTCATTGTTTACAAATCCCTATTTGTTTAAGGAGGTCAGATATAGACCATCCATTAATCTTATTATAAAATTATTATATTCATCAAAATACTTTGTATTGCAGTGAATTTCTAAGTACATTTTATGTGCTAGTGGAATCTAATATATGTAAGTTCATTAATATTATGAGTTTTATCCTGTTTTAAATTTACTTTAGCGAAATGGACCACCAGAAATTAAGTGTTATCTTTTTGATTTTTCTTAATGCTTTTTTGTACAATGCCAGACCAAAGAACTGAGATGACTAGGTAGAAAATTGAACATTTTTGTAGAAAAATAGAACAGTCCTGGTTTGTATATATGTGTATTTATGTGTGTGTGCGTGTGTGTGTGTGTATGTTTGAGAGAAAGAGAGAGAGAGAGGGAGACAAGGCATACATATCTTATTTGATTACCAGTAAAATTTTTTGTGACTTACTTGAAGATTTATGTAAATGGACTTGATAGATTTAGAAAAACTGGTCTTTGGTAGAAAAACCGTCAAGAAGGTGAGGCAAACAGCTTCTTAGGTTTTACTGCAATCACCTAGGAAAGGAGTATCATGCATTATGTATAAGTAACTAATCTACATCTTTGATTTCTGGTGTTTTGATTTCAATATATGTAGTAGTCCAGGGATCAAAAATGTGGTATTTTCTTATATAAGTTGTGTTTCTTATATTGAATTTTGGATCCCTTATTGGTCTAGGTTGGATTTTTGCCTTACTCATCCTTCCTATTGAAAATTGATTTCTTGGAAATTATCGATAGAAGAACTGTGCTTTTAAAAAATGCTTATAAAAGGCAAAAATCAATTTGAATGTGTTTTATAATACAAATATTACTAGTATTAATAAAAGAATTATAAAATATAAATTGATAGAATAACATTGGTATCCTTTCCTCTCTAGCATGGGTGAACTATGAGTTATATGCATATATCTATATGGATATACTCTTTCTCCTCATGTGCCTACTATACTGATGAATTCCATTCCTGATTAGAGAATCATGAGCTGAAAATCAAAATACACCCATAAACATCGGTAGACATTGGTGAAATTCCACCTTAGGAAATAATCAATGCTTAAAGCTTAGCATTCTGATTTGGAACAGGAAATATATAAGTCATAAAATAATAAGAAAATCCAGAGCTGCTGAGCACATCCCATTTTGATGATATTCTAAGTAGCCATAAAAGAAAATGTAATTTTATTTACCTGCAAAGACCCGAGCCAGAAATCTCCATTTTAAAATGCTTATTTCTTTACAGTGTGGCTGAATGGCCGTGAACAATGCATATCAGTTTTACTTTCTAAGTTTATTATACTTACACATATTTTGGTAAGTTGTCTACCCAGATCCTTTATTATACAATGAGGTAAGCCCCCAATGAAACCCCAAACATCTTCTCTTCCTGGTCATCATACGCTGCTATTCTTCCCCTAGAAATTAATATACTCTGTCTGCTGGCTCCTGTCTTTTCATCTCCTGCTGCGGAATCAGCGATCATAACAGCTATTCTGTTCATGAATATGTAAATGCAACATGCATAAAATAAAAAAAAATTAGCGGGCGGTTCCCCCTGCAGACTGTTCCCAACTCTGTTTACCTAATACACAAAAAGCAGAGATTTGGTATTTCACCCATTTTGAGTCAGTGTAGCAAGGCATGCTCTAATTATGCAACATGAAATCCCTAAATGAGACATACGTAGATGCTCATGATAGTTGGACTCTTAGTAAATCGGCATCTATGCACGGCTAGGGCGATGTGTGCAGATTCCCTATTACTTCATTCTGATGCTTAGTGATAAGGGGAAAATGGCCTTAGGTCCTCAGTAACCTTTTATTTGCTGACTAGGTCCCACTTCCGTACCTCTCCCAATATACGACTAAAACAATGTTTAAATTACCCGTGGACACACACATGTATATAAGCATACACACACATGCAAACACACACAACACAACACACACACACACCACACACACACATATATATATGCACACACACTCTTCTCTTTCGAGGGGAGACATCCGCCGAAGTATTCTGGAGGAAACATCAAGCTCCGGGAAGGAACTAATTGGGGGATTTTATTATTGAAATAAGCAAGCATGTTCATGCATATTTTGACGGCGTGCATGCCTATGCGCCACCCTGTGCTGCTGTTGCTGCTCGTGCGCGGTAATTAGGTGGCTGTAATTACGGGGAAGTAAAGGCAGCCTCACTGATAATTTCACAGTGAATATTAAAGACATATGTGCCTTCCAGTGTACAATAAATGAACCTGAACTGCTGTCAGGGGCTAGGAGGACAGTGTGGCCAATGCACCTATTGTGTCCCTGCTGCAGAAAGGAGCCTGCCGATTGGCCACTGTCTGCAGCACATAGCACGGGCTGGTTATAAAGGACTTGTCTAGGGGAGAGCCTGTAGGTACTCCATTGTCTGGTAAAGTTCATATGACTGCATTCTTTTTTGCAAGGGGGGTGGAGGGAGAGCGGGGAAGGAGGGGGTGTCAGCTCAACTGTAAAAGCTGCACAGATTTGTTCTTTCTCTCTCTCTCTGCCTCTCCATAGATCGTTTCTGTTTCATGCCCTGTCTCATTTCGCATAGCTAAAAAAATAATGCTAATTAAGATCCCTTGTCTTAACCTGAAAATAATGACTCGGATATAATTAGAAATCTGGCGAGAGTTTAAAATTCTGGTAGAGGACCAAAACCATCAGTTACGGTGCTTAGGAGGGAAATGAAGAATTATTTTTCTGTAATCAAGGTAAACATGGGAGGGGGGGGTTCCCCCCTATCTTTTTTTAAACCAATTTTAACCAGTGGTGTTCTACTGCAGATGAGAGGATACTGTATTTCAAAAACTGTTTTAGCCATCAAATTGAAAGGACACAAATCAGTAGCAATAGAAGCCTTCGTAATCCTCCTTAGGATGCAATTCAGACGAAAGAACTGCTTTTTTTTTTTTTTTTTCTTTTTGTATGTGTGTGTTATAGATGGATCTGAGAACGCTGTCTGGGCTTGGTGCCAAGCGCTGGTATTTCATAGCAGCGACCGCCTCACAGACGAGCTGTGGGAAGCAGGAGGGAGACTCTCTCTTAGGGTGCCACTACTATGGAGACACAGCTGGGCTGAACAAGATTTGCTTCAAACGACAACAAGAGAGACAGAAAGTATTTGGTTCAACCGCTGCCCAAGCAGGCAGGCACCAGAAGAGCTAGCAGCCAATCCGGCCATGCTCGAAGCCAGCTCTGCGGCTCAGCCAATCAGTGACATCACTGGTGAGAAACTCATTTACATCATGCAGTAATGAACTTTGTTTAACATAGCCTCCCCCCTTTCCTGTTACCCCCACCCTTCCCCATATTAGGTCCTTCCATTAATTATTCTGGTGGCATAATTTAAACCTCTATGCAAAATGTGGCTACATTCTGATAGCTTCTACCTTCCCCTCCCACCCCACCCGTTGGTGTCTGCTGTCACTGAAAGTGATTCTGGGTACGATTCTGTTTTGTTTTGACCTTGCAAAATGATCGTCTCTTTCTTAAAAAAAAAAAAAGTCAGAAAAAAATTAAACCTTTGTTTATTTTATCTGCCTGCGCTCCCTCCCTTATGAACAGCATGCATTTTGCAAATTGGGATTCGGAATTGTGCAAGGTAATAGAGAATAAGAGAGTGCATTGGCATGGAACTTGCAGTTTTCCCAAGCAGCCTGCATCTTTGAGCTTCCTTTAATGCTTTCAGATTTTGTGCTGCAGTGGCCATTTTACATATAGTGTTTTATCCCAAAAGCACTTATGTGCATCTGTCACATGGAGGAAAGTTCACTCTGGTTATATTTCATTCTTCACTGCGTTCAGCCAACATGTCATTTTATTAATGAATAGAACTGAGGTCATTTCTGGACAAATCTCTCTCTTCCCATCCCAGCACAATGCACCTGATTTGCATCCATTTACTAGAAAAACTGAATACAAGAATCAGCTTGAAAAGAAGTTAAGGGACCAGCTTACGTATTATTTTAGAATATGTCGCAGCATTTGTGTTTTAGGATGTGTAATATTGAACATCTGCCTTAGGGTTTCTGCAAAAATGCCTGATCTCCTTTCTCAGTGTAATACCTTTAACTAATTTATCAGTTTGTTACATAACTAAAATAGACCAAATGAAATGATATTCACGAATGACTTCATTTGTCAGCAGAAAACCACTGGAAACATAATTTTGTCTCTTCCTGTACATTTGTATTTGGTTTGTCAGAGATAAACTTATTTGTCGTCTAGATAACTTAAAAAGGTTGGAACGTGTGGCATGTGAAGATTTTCAGGTTGCTTTAGAGAATCCCAAGGAGCGGAAACTGGGTCACACTTGAATGCGATTTGTCTTAAGCCATATCTTTATTGCATATTGGCATTAAAGGGATACAGTTTTCTGGCAGAGAAGGTAAAGTTACATTGTCTTTTTTTTTTTTTAAGAGTATTCTGAATATAATTATTAAAGACATGGAATTTTTAAAACATCGACAAGGATTTCATAACAGTGCATGATTCGTTTAAGAAGCTTAAAGAGTACAATGATAGGCATAGACACTTTTTAAAGCATATGAAGGATTTAGGCGCTAAACCACAGCCCTTTTAATTCATGAGGCATTCCATCATCCCATCATCAGTATTCAGGGAGCGACTGTCCTGAATCAGTCATGAGCTCCCCTGCTGCAGATCCTGTAATTTGAATCATGTGTAATAATATATTATCCTACTGGGGGCCTTCTTTCAGTAGGAGAATGGTTTATACATTCTGCTATAAGAGAACTTTTGGCTCCTAGCCGACTCGCAACCATTACTCACATAGGCAATCATGATCATCTTCCTTAAGGAGTAACATCTGCACGACCTCCTGAGCCAAAAATCTGCAACCTCCCCCACGTTCTGAATTACGATTTCTTGGGACTGGGAACACTTGACAAAACTGAAGTAGAAAAATGGAAGGTTTAGGGGAATGGATCACAGTCTTATTGAGCGTGCCATGTGGCAAAAGTGCAAGCTCCCATTCCTTCGAGATGATGGACGAGGGTGGGGAAAGGGGGCCCCAAATAGACCTCGATGTGTTTGTTGGAGTTTTAGACACAAGCTGAAAGGTAATGTGTTCCAGGGAGACATGGCTGCCTGTGTGTGTTTCTCTGGACATCCTCACAAGGTCCTGCAAAGGGTGTGGCAATACGAGGGATCAATGGAGGGCGTGGATGGTTGTGAACACAGAGAAACCTTGTTTCACCTTGGGAAGGAAGCGATGGGATCTAGCAGGAACCATCTGATGTGGGAGTTAACGGCTCAGGGAATGGCTTTGATTCTCTCTTGTTCTGACTTGGAGCAGATCACGTAATTGCTCTGTTTTTCCTTATCTGTAGAAGTTAAATATACTGCCAGCAACAGAGATATTCTCTGTGTGTGGAATATTCCTCCCCCTCTTATTTTTTAAACATCTGAAATCCTTCTCTGCTTCAAGACGAGATTCAGTGTTCCCTCTTCTGTGAAATCTTTTCAGAACATCATGGCCGGAATCTCTCACTCCTCCATCATTCTCTTTGTGTCTCCATTTTTGTCTGTGTGGCAGTGAGCATTGCTCTGGGGCCACATGTGTGCATATCTTTGCTACTAGACTGAGAGCTCCTTGGGGACAGTGACCACGTTGAATTCACCCTGCACCCTCTGCTCTAAGAATAATGAATTATGCTCCTAAGTTTTGAATCAGTGATCTAATTATTGAGTAAAAGGTTCATTGTAAGTTGTGATGGGAGTGTTTACAGATTTCAAGGGTTGCTATTGCTGTTGTCAACTCTTACAGCCAGGTCAAGGCTGATATCCATTTTGCCTTATCAGTGTTATGCCTTTCATTGCATGAATCTCATAACGCTCAGAATAAGTGGTTGCTGCATCATTTTTCTTAAATAACCAGTTACAGGGAATTGTAAATTCCCAATTTACCAGATATGGAATTAAGCCAACTTGGTGTGGTGTTTTAAAACTAAAACATAAGTGAAATGGATATAAACTAATTGCCAAAGCAGCTATGATAAGCGAATTATAGTATCAAGCTCTACTGTTAATGATACGGAAGAATTAATTACTTGGAAGAGGTAAGCAATTAATGTTGGGTGTTGAAATGCTCTATAAAGCATAATAAATCATGGAATATGGACTCCTGAGTCATATTCCTAGTGTTATAATTAAGATATGTATTTTTAAACTGTAAACTAGTACAACAGTCTTTAAGAGAGTATTTCTAGATGCATCTGATATAATCTGATGATGCCAAAATATGGTTTTGGTTTAATGCTGCTCATTTATGTTTATACTTTTGACTACTCTACTACTGCTAAGTAGAGATTAATTTCTTTGCAAACAATGATATTCTTATTAAGATGTTTACAAGTTGTGCTTAGAATTTTAAGATCCTATTTCAAACTCTTTTCCCAGTACATGTTATGAGATGGGGATGATGTAATCAGAAAATATATACATCTTTACTTTTTATATATGGGAGAACAGAAATTTAAGCACTGGAATTGGCTAGCCTGAAGTCCATGTTTTATACAGGTCTTAGAGAGGAAAAGTCTCTTGCCCAAGACTATGGTCTATCAAGTTCTTCAGAACAGCTGAGACTGGCATCCAGAATTCAGAATGACTAGTTCAATATTCTTTCCACTCCATCAAATAATCTGTACTTTTAAAATCAGCTAGTTAAAATTATATAATTTTATAATGCTAACATAAATTAAGCTCACTGTAATTCACTGTGAGTGTATAGTATTCTTTTTTTTTTTTTTAAGATTTCATTTATTTGTTTGACAGACAAAGATCACAAGTAGGCAGAGAGGCAAGGAGAGAGGGGGAGGCAGGCTCCCTGCAGAGCAGAGAGCCCAATGCGATGCAGGGCTTGATCTCAGGACCCTGGGATAATGACCTGAGCCAGAGGCAGAGGCTTTAACCCACTGAGCCACCGAGGCGCCCCTGAGTATATAGTATTCTTATTTAAGGTTGAAAACAAGGAGACTAAAACTTACTGAGGTGTATTTTGTCTACCACCCTACAAGAATCTAATCAACTACTAATAAATCACCACTTATGTTAGTATTCTTTAAAATAATTTTGGTTTTGATGGACGAAAATGGAAACCTCATATCTGGGCTCACTTTGCAGTGACTTTGAATTCAATTTAACATGAATAATGTATCTTAAATTATAGGACTGGTTAAATACAATTTGGGTAGGGCCAGTTTGTACCTTGTTTTTGTCGTTGTTGTTGTTCTTGTTGCTTTTAACCAATGAATTGAGCTATTATTGCTGACCCTTTTCCCCCTTTTGTCCTGCTGAAATCTTCAGGTATCTCAATGAATGTATTTCCTTTCATCCCAGTATTTAAAAATAGAATCCTGAATCTCATAGATACATGAGATGAGCTGTGCCTTCTTAAGGAACAAATGTTTCTCAAAGACAGGAAAAGTAATAGGAGTCTGTTCAGCTTCTGTTCAGACCATGATATTTAAGATGTCTCATCATTTGAGACATGGTAACTGAAAGCCATTTGCATCTGAATGTTATTGTCTTTTCTAAATTTATTAAAGTAGTGATAAGTAAGAAAAATCTAATGTGACAGTCCCCTTTACATGGACAGTTTTCATAGGATGATCCTATGATTCTTATTCTAAAATGAACTCTTGAATTAGAAAAGCAGGAGTAAATATTGGGACCTATGCTTGTACAATAAAACTATGAGGTCTGTGATTGAGAATCAGTTATTTGTAAGATGGCAAAGAAACAGATAAACCTGACCTACACGGTTTTCATATTCAAGCAATTCTCCCTACTTAAACCTCTAGACATGCTCAATGTCAAGAACAGTTATCAAGTATATTTAGGAAGTTAATGAGTATTTTCATGATGTTGATGATCACAGGTCTTACTGTTACTAAACAGTGACCCTGCTCTGGTTGCTGGCACAAGAGAAGGAACAAAATGGTATGGGTTATGGGGATGAGTTATATGCCATGCTACACTATGTACTATGCAGGCATTATTTCATTTAATTCTCAAATCAGTCTTTTGATATTATCTTTATTTTACAGATGAAAAAACAGAGTTTCGGAAAGTTGAGCAACTAGTCAAAGTCGCATGACTAAAGAGCAGCAAAACTGGGATTCAAAGCAAAGATTCTCACTTGAGAACCCATATTCTTAAGCATTGTAGGCAAGTTGAATAATCACTACATGTGATTTTGTGTTTGACTGTGGGAACAATGTTTTTTCTTATTCTACATCCATAAAGAGTTTCTCTGGTCCATTTTGTTAGATATGCACATATGTTTTCCCCTCAATATTTTATAAATCTGTTTCAAAGCTATTGACCTAGATGTAATATCTAGATAATTATTTTTCCTTATATTTTTGTATTTATGCAATAATTCAGATCACTTAAGGTAATGCATACAAAAGCAATTTTAGAGTAGTTAAGTACCGTATAAATGGAAGGTCATGATTTTATCAAAATGCCTTTGTAACTCTGAATTACTTAAAATGATTATTAGGCTAAATGTTTCCGTTTCCTCTATCCTCTAGATATATTACCCATTGAATATGACACCTATTTTATGAGAAAATTAATACTTATTGATTTGGCAATTGCAGAATGTCACAGTGTCACTAGATCCTGATTATCCAGATATTTGAGGTATCTCCACTTCCTCAGTCCTGTTTATACATTTTGTGTCCAACCCACTACAACCCATGGGATGCTAAAAGGAAGAATCTTGCGGCCATCATTTACTAAAAATCCCAATGCCTATTGTTAGATTTTCTAGTTTTTAACCTAGTGGTCAGCCCTAAGGGATAGAGTCAACAAGTTGTGGAATTTAACAGAATCAGTTTAATTTAGTGAAGGCAAAGGAGAAAACAGAAGTGTGGTTAGTTTCTTCCCTTTCTGGATGAATCCTTTTCCAGTTTCTTCCTCAATTTTCTTTTTTTTTTTTTTTAAGATTTTATTAATTAATTAATTAATTAATTTTTTAAATTTTATTTTTTATAAACATATATTTTTATCCCCAGGGGTATAGGTCTGCGAATCGCCAGGTTTACACACTTCACAGCACTCACCATAGCACATACCCTCCCCAATATCCATAACCCCAGCCCCCCTCTCCCAACACCCCTCCCCCCATCAACCCTCAGTTTGTTTTGTGAGATTAAGAGTCACTTATGGTTTGTCTCCCTCCCAATCCCATCTTGTTTCATTTACTCTTCTCCTACCCCCCTAACCCCCCATGTTGCATCTCCTCTCCCTCATATCAGGGAGATCATATGATAGTTGTCTTTCTCCGATTGACTTATTTCACTAAGCATGGTACCCTCTAGTTCCATCCACGTCGTCGCAAATGGCAAGATTTCATTTCTTTTGATGGCTGCGTAGTATTCCATTGTGTATATATACCACATCTTCTTTATCCATTCCTCTGTTGATGGACATCTAGGTTCTTTCCATAGTTTGGCTATTGTAGACATTGCTGCTATAAAGATTCGGGTGCACGTGCCCCTTCGGATCACTACGTTTGTATCTTTAGGGTAAATACCCAGCAGTTCAATTGCTGGGTCATAGGGTAGTTCTATTTTCAACATTTTGAGGAACCTCCATGCTGTTTTCCAGAGTGGTTGCACCAGCTTGCATTCCCACCAACAGTGTAGGAGGGTTCCCCTTTCTCCACATCCTCGCCAGCATCTGTCATTTCCTGACTTGTTAATTTTGCCATTCTGACTGGTGTGAGGTGATATCTCATTGTGTTTTGATTTGTATTTCCCTGATGCCGAGTGATATGGAGCACTTTTTCATGTGTCTGTTGGCCATCTGGATGTCTTCTTTGCAGAAATGTCTGTTCATGTCCTCTGCCCATTTCTTGATTGGATTCTTTGTTCTTTGGGTGTTGAGTTTGCTAAGTTCTTTATAGATTTTGGACACTAGCCCTTTATCTGATATGTCATTTGCAAATATCTTCTCCCATTCTGTCAGTTGTCTTTTGGTTTTGTTAACTGTTTCCTTTGCTGTGCAAAAGCTTTTGATCTTGAAGAAATCCCAATAGTTCATTTTTGCCCTTGCTTCCCTTGCCTTTGGTGATGTTCCTAGGAAGAAGTTGCTGCGGCTGAGGTCAAAGAGGTTGCTGCCTGTGTTCTCCTCAAGGATTTTGATGGATTCCTTTCTCACATGGAGGTCCTCCATCCATTTTGAGTCTATTCTCATGTGTGGTGTAAGGAAATGGTCCAATTTCATTTTTCTGCATGTGGCTGTCCAATTTTTCCAACACCATTTGTTGAAGAGTCTGTCCCTTTTCCATTGGATATTCTTTCCTGCTTTGTCGAAGATGAGTTGATCATAGAGTTGAGGGTCTATTTCTGGGCTCTCTATTCTGTTCCATTGATCTATGTGTCTGTTTTTGTGCCAGTACCATGCTGTCTTGATGATGACAGCTTTGTAATGGAGCTTGAAGTCAGGAATTGTGATGCCGCCAACTTTGGCTTTCTTTTTCAATATTCCTTTGGTTTTCGAGGTCTTTTCTGATTCCATATAAATTTTAGGATTATTTGTTCCATTTCTTTGAAAAAAAAATGGATGGTACTTTGATAGGAATTGCATTAAATGTGTGGATTGCTTTAGGTAGCATAGACATTTTCACAATATTTATTCTTCCAATCCAGGAGCACGGAACATTTTTCCATTTCTTTATGTCTTCCTCAATTTCTTTCATGAGTACTTTATAGTTTTCTGAGTATAGATTCTTAGCCTCTTTGGTTAGGTTTATTCCTAGGTATCTTATAGTTTTGGGTGCAATTGTAAATGGGACTGACTCCTTAATTTCTCTTTCTTCTGTCTTGTTGTTGGTGTAGAGAAATGCAACTGATTTCTGCGCATTGATTTTATAACCTGACACTTTACTGAATTCCTGGACAAGTTCTATTAGTTTTGGAGTGGAGTCTTTTGGGTTTTCCACATATAGAATCATATCATCTGTGAAGAGTGATAGTTTGACTTCTTCTTTGCCGATTTGGATGCCTTTAATATCCTTTTGTTGTCTGATTGCTGAGGCTAGGACTTCTAGTACTATGTTGAATAGCAGTGGTGATAACGGACATCCCTGCCGTGTTCCTGACCCTAGCGGAAAAGCTTTCAGTTTTTCTCCATTGAGAATGATATTTGCGGTGGGTTTTTCATAGATGGCTTTGATAATATTGAAGTATGTGCCCTCTATCCCTACACTTTGAAGAGTTTTGATCAAGAAGGGATGCTGTACTTTGTCAAATGCTTTTTCAGCATCTATGGAGAGTATCATATGGTTCTTGTTCTTTCTTTTATTAATGTGTTGTATCACATTGATTGATTTGCGGATGTTGAACCAACCTTGCAGCCCTGGAATAAATCCCACTTGGTCGTGGTGAATAATCCTTTTTTTTTTTTTTTAATTTAAAGATTTTTATTTATTTATTTGACAGAGAGAGATCACAAGTAGATGGAGAGGCAGGCAGAGAGAGAGAGAGGGAAGCAGGCTTCTTGCTGAGCAGAGAGCCCAATGTGGGACTCGATCCCAGGACCCTGAGATCATGACCTGAGCCGAAGACAGCGGCTTAACCCACTGAGCCACCCAGGCGCCCCGTGAATAATCCTTTTAATGTACTGTTGAATCCTATTGGCTAGTATTTTGGCGAGAATTTTTGCATCTGTGTTCATCAAGGATATTGGTCTGTAGTTCTCTTTTTTGATGGGATCCTTGTCTGGTGTTGGGATCAAGGTGATGCTGGCCTCATAAAATGAGTTTGGAAGTTTTCCTTCTATTTCTATTTTTTGGAACAGTTTCAGGAGAATAGGAATTAGTTCTTCTTTAAATGTTTGGTAGAATTCCCCCGGGAAGCCATCTGGCCCTGGGCTTTTGTTTGTTTGGAGATTTTTGATGCCTGTTTCAATCTCCTTACTGGTTATGGGTCTGTTCAGGCTTTCCATTTCTTCCTGGTTCAGTTGTGGTAGTTTATATGTCTCTAGGAATGCATCCATTTCTTCCAGATTGTCAAATTTGTTGGCATAGAGTTGCTCATAGTGTGTTCTTATAATTGTCTGTATTTCTTTGGTGTTCGTTGTGATCTCTCCTCTTTCATTCATGATTTTATTTATTTGGTTCCTTTCTCTTTTCTTTTTGATAAGTCTGGCCAGGGGTTTATCAATCTTATTAATTCTTTCAAAGAACCAGCTCCTAGTTTCGTTGATTTGTTCTATTGTTTTTTTGGTTTCTATTTCATTGATTTCTGCTCTGATCTTTATGATTTCTCTTCTCCTGCTGGGTTTAGGGTTTCTTTCTTATTCTTTCACCAGCTCCTTTAGGTGTAGGGTTAGGTTGTGTACCTGAGACCTTTCTTGTTTCTTGAGAAAGGCTTGTACCGCTATATATTTTCCTCTCAGGACTGCCTTTGTTGTGTCCCACAGATTCTGAACCGTTGTGTTTTCATTATCATTTGTTTCCATAAATTTTTTCAATTCTTCTTTAATTTCCTGGTTGACCCATTCATTCTTTAGAAGGATGTTGTTTAGTCTCCATGTATTTGGGTTCTTTCCAAATTTCCTCTTGTTATTGAGTTCTAGCTTCAGAGCATTGTGGTCTGAAAATATGCAGGGAATGATCCCAATCTTTTGATACCGGTTGAGACTTGATTTAGGACCAAGAATGTGATCTATTCTGGAGAGTGTTCCATGTGCACTAGAGAAGAAGGTGTATTCTGTTGCTTTGGGATGAAATGTTCTGAATATATCTGTGATGTCCATCTGGTCCAGTGTGTCATTTAAGGCCTTGATTTCCTTGTTGATCTTTTGCTTGGATGATCTGTCCATTTCAGTGTGGGGAGTATTGAAATCCCCTACTATTATTGTATTCTTGTCGATGTGTTTCTTTGATTTTGTTATTAATTGGTTTATATAGTTGGCTGCTCCCACGTTAGGGGCATAGATATTTTAAATTGTTAGATCTTCTTGTTGGACAGTTCCTTTGAGTATGATATAGTGTCCTTCCTCATCTCTTATTATAGTCTTTGACTTAAAATCTAATTGATCTGATATAAGGATTGCCACTCCTGCTTTCTTCTGATGTCCATTAGCATGGTAAATTCTTTTCCACCCCCCCACTTTAAACCTGGAGGTGTCTTCGGGTTTAAGATGAGTTTCTTGTAGGCAACATATAGATGGGTTTTGTTTTTTTATCCATTCGGATACCCTGTGTCTTTTGATTGGGGCATTTAGCCCATTAACATTCAGGGTAACTATTGAGAGATATGAATTTAGTGCCATTGTATTGCCTGTAAGGTGACTGTTATTGTATATTGTCTCTGTTTCTTTCTGATCTACTACTTTTAGGGTCTCTCTTTGCTTAGAGGACCCCTTTCAATATTTCCTGTAGAGCTGGTTTGGTATTTGCAAATTCTTTCAGTTTTTGTTTGTCCTGGAAGCTTTTAATCTCTCCTTCTATTTTCAATGAAAGCCTAGCTGGATATAGTATTCTTGGCTGCATGTTTTTCTCATTTAGTACTCTGAATATATCATGCCAGCTCTTTCTGGCCTGCCAGGGTCTGTGGATAAGTCTGCTGCCAATCTAATATTTTTACCATTGTACGTTACAGACTTCTTTTCCCGGGCTGCTTTCAGGATCTTTTCTTTGTCACTAAGACTTGTAAATTTTACTATTAGGTGACGGGGTGTGGACCTATTCTTATTGATTTTGATGGGGGTTCTCTGAACCTCCTGGATTTTGATGCTTGTTCCCTTTGCCATATTGGGGAAATTCTCTCCAATAATCCTCTGCAACATACCTTCTGCTCCCCTCTCTGTTTCCTCTTCTTCTGGAATCCCAATTATTCTAATGTTGTTTCATCTTATGGTGTCACTTATCTCTTGAATTCTCCCCTCGTGGTCCAGTAGCTGTTTGTCCCTCTTTTGCTCAGCTTCTTTATTCTGTGTCATTTGGTCTTCTATATCGCTAATTCTTTCTTCTGCCTCATTTATCCTAGCAGTGAGAGCCTTCATTTTTGATTGCACCTCATTAATAGCTTTTTTTATTTCAAGTTGGTTAGATTTTAGTTCTTTTATTTCTCCAGAAAGGGCTTTTATATCTCCCGAGAGGGTTGCTTTAATATCTTCCATGCCTTTTTCAAGCCCGGCTAGAACCTTGAGAATCGTCATTCTGAACTCTAGATCTGACATATTACCAATGTCTGTATTGATTAGGTCCCTAGCCTTTGGTACTGCCTCTTGTTCTTTTTTTTTGTTGTGAATTTTTCCGCCTTGTCATTTTGTCCAGATAAGAGTATATGAAGGAGCAAGTAAAATACTAAAAGGGTGGCAACAACCCCAGGAAAATATGCTTTAGCCAAATCAGAAGAGATCCCAAATCGTGAGGGGGGAGAAAGGGGATACAAAGGGGTTCAGAAAAAAAAAAAAAAAAGAAACTATTAAAAAATGAAAGCCAATAAAGAAAAAATATATAAAAAGGAAAAAAAATATATATATATTAGATAAACTATTTAAAAAACGTTAAAAAAGAAAATGGTAAAAGTTAAAAAAAATTAGCAGAAGAAGAGAAAAAAAATTGAAAAAGAAAAAAAATTAAATTAACTGCAAGGCTAAAGAATCATGGGGAGAAAGCCATGAGTTCCGTGCTTTGCTTTCTTCTCCTCTGCAATTCCGCCGCTCTCCTTGGTATTGAAACTACACTCCTTGGTAGGTGAACTTGGTCCTGGCTGGGTTTCTCATTGATCTTCTGGGGGAGGGGCCTGTTGTAGTGATTCTCAAGCGTCTTTGCCCCAGGCGGAGTTGCACCGCCCTTACCCGGGGCCAGGCTGAGTAATCCGCTCGGGTTTGCTGGGTTTGCTTTCGGGAGCTTTTGTTCCCTGAGCACTTTCCGTAGAGTTCTGGAAGACGGGAATGAAGATGGCGGCCTCCTGGTCTCCGGCCTGGAGGCGCCGAGAGCCCGGGGCCCCACTCCTCAGTGCGCCCCCAGAGAACAGCGCCCAATTATTCCCGTCACCCTGGCCTCCGGCCACGCTCTGAGCTGACCGAGCCTGCGACCGGTTCAAGGCAACCCCGAGCTGAGAGTTCACTCCTCGGCTCTGTCTCTGTAGCCGGCTTCCCCGTTCTAATACCGGTAAGCTCTGCGACACTCAGACACCCCCGATCCTTCTGTGATCCTGTGGGACCTGAGGCCGCGCTGACCCCGCCTGGGCTTCACCCCAGTTAAGCCTCTGGAGCGATGTCCCTCAGCGGGACAGACTTTTAAAAGTCCTGATTTTGTGCTCCGTTGCTCCGCCGGGAGCCGGGAGCCGGCCCCTCCCCCTGCGGTCTACCTTCCCGTCACTTTGGATTCACTTCTCCGCCAGTCCTACCTTTCAGATAGTGGTTGATTTTCTGCTTCTAGAATTGCTGCTGTTCTTCTCTTCAATCTCCCGTTGGATTTGTAGGTGTTTGCAATCTTTAGATAAGCTATTTAGCTGATCTCCCGCCACCTGAAGTAGTCTCAGCCTGCTACTTCTCCGCCATCTTGACTCCTCTCTCTTCCTCAATTTTCTGATTATTCCTTTCTCAAACGTGTCATGCACTTACCACATGAGAGAAACTTCAGGCAGTAGACCTAGACTCTTGAACTTCAGTTCAGCATTGTTTTTGATGTTTATTATGGAAATGCCACATCCCAATACATATTAGTATGTAATTAAAGTGTTTAGTCATGTCACATAATTTACGGACTCGTCTTCTCAAAAATCCTAGAAAAGCAATAGGTTTGAGGCCTGTGATTCTCATTTGAATTTACTTCACTTTATCTGTGGTTCTTCTATGATCTTGATACATAGAACTCAAGAGAATGTTCTCGTTGGAAGGTCTAAGGAAGGAAGGCTGAAGCAACGCTATCTCTGTGCTCAGACGACAAAAGGCCCACTGATAGGGTCTATAGGCTCATTAGCCATTTTCAGGGTCATAGTGTGATTTCACCTGTGCCCTCCATTATTCTCTTCTGTGTTCAACAATTGATAATTTTTTTTTTCCTCCTAAGATTCCTTTACTTCATGTTACTAACAATTTTCTATTTGTGGGCAAGAATAAAGGTCTATGTAGTAGATTTTCTCATTGCTTTCTGAACCTACCAAGATAGTGCCTCACTAGTAACATATTTAAGGTGTACTTATTTTCAGAATGTTTATTTTTATTCAATGAAAACCAGATCTAATAATAAGGGAAACTATGTCAGTTATTACTTAATGATCATTTAACTCTGTGGGGCCATATAGAAGGGGTTAGGAGCACGGAATCTCTGGCCATGTGCCTGGTCCTGAAACTAGACTCCATGACTTACTATATACATGACAAGTTAAATAATTTTTCTGTGTCTCAAGTTTTCTCATCTGTGTGATAATACCTACCTTGTTAAATAATTTCTCTGTGTCTCAAGTTTTCTCATCTGTGTGATAATACCTACCTTGTAAGATTTGAGGATTCTGTGCATTTTTGCAAAGTATGGTAGTACAAGGATGGGCAAATTCATGGTCTCTTTCTTCAAAGTGTAAAATGTAGTTGGAGAGTATGAGTGAGTGTGTGTGTGGGGGGGGTGTGTTTAAATATTAAGACAGTGTAGTTCAGTGCTATACCAGATATAGTCACGCTTGTATAAATACTTTGTTTATTGACTCTACCTATTCCATTAGTTTTTTTATTTGGCCAAATTATCCAGCTATGGTTTTACTATAATTATTAGGTTTATCTCATCAAATATTGGTTTCACTTTAAAAGTTTTTAAAAACCATGTCATCTTTTAATTATACTTGTATAATTTTATAATTACAAGTATTTAATAGCATTTCATTCCTTGATTCTACTTTTCCTTCCCTTATTAGTTAGATGTGTCAGAAAAAAAAAAAGTCCTAAGACTCTTATAAATATGCATGAAACCACTTATTTTTATTTTTTTTCTCAGAGCTCTGTGGTAGAACTAATATTTCAGATCATGATAGTGGATAGCTTCCTAATTGGAGGCATTCTGTCCATAAGCTTAACTCACAGTCCAAATGTCTAATGCTCATCAATCAGATAATTGATACACATGGATTTTCCTATAGCAATCTCCATTATGCTCAGGAAGAAAAAAATTGATTCTAATCTATTTAGAACCTTGTGTAAATTTTCTAAGCCTCACTTTTCTTATCATAAAATAGGGATAATTATAATAACTACCAAGAAGGGTAGATGGTGCGAGTGAAGTAAGAAGACATGTGGAGTAACGTTTTCTCTCTCTTCTGTAGACTTTGCAAAGCCTGTTCAAGTGTGTGTTTAAATATCAGTAAGAGCAGTATGACTTCGATAAAATGCAGCTCTGAGGAGACAACCTTTAGTATTACGCGTTCTAGATTAGAGAATAAGATTGCTGTGGTTTACATTTCAAAGAAAAGCTTTCAAAGACTATTAATGCAACTTAATTAAATCAGATTGTTTTCTTTTCTTAGCCTGGGAATGAGGACTGAGACTGAAGGTTGGTGCATTTTAAAAAGAAGTACAGGAAACTCTCTCCCTCTCTCTTTCTGTCACTGTGTATCTCTGTCTCTCTCTTAGAAGACTTTAACGTATTTGAATAGAGTAGAGAATCAGAAAGGGTTTCCAATAATTGAGTTGGAGGGATGGTCAAAGGCATATAAGTTTTTAGATGTGACAAATTGGCAGAAGTATCATGAGGGGGAAGAGATGATATTCTATACACAGTATCATATTTGAACTCCTGTGTACTAATTTTGTGATTTTTAAAATTTCTTTTTAAAGATTTTATTTATTTGACAAAGAGAGAGAGAGACTGAGATCACAGGTAGGCAGTGAGGCAGGCAGAGGCGGGGTTGGAGGTGTGTGAGGGGAAAGCAGGCTTCCTGCTGAGCAGGGAGCCCGATATAGGGCTGGATCCCAGGACCCTGAGATCCTGACCTGAGCCTAAGGCAGAGGCTTAACCCACTGAGCCACCCAGGTGCCTCTAATTATGTGATGTTTTATAATTCCATCTTATCTATTAAGGTTTCTTACTACTTTCTTCAGGCTCTTATTTTTTTTCATCGTGCCAGTATTGAGGATAGCAATGAGATGAACTTGGTCACTATACCTTATAGGTGTAGCTGTTCTGTAAACTGTGTGTATAAAATACAATGAAATTACACATTCTGTTTTGGGTATCTTATAGCAGTGCTGTCTTTTAATAATTCCTAGGCCCTCTTGTCCTTTTAAACAGGAATTAGCTAACATTTGATTAAACATCACGAAAAATAGTCTTGGATGTCAGTGTCATTGTGTACTAGGATCCATCTATTTCGTTTTTTCATTTCTTAAAAGCTATTCATTTTGCAATAGGGTTAAACTTTACCTTTACCTTCCTAGTTCTGATGGTCTCAGATTTTTTCAAATTTCATTGTTTAATTTTTTATGTTTGTTATTTAATAATTGATTTTCTCAAATCGACTGAGTTTTTAGCACTGTAGATACATACCTTTTCACTAGGTACAGACTTTACTTGGAGTCTATTAAAGAAACCATGCACACCGTTTCCCCAGAAACACTTCTAGTTAAGGCATGTTAGCCCAGGGCAAATACTGAGGATTCCCCCTTTCATTTTCCATAGTGACCCAGTTTAGATTAGAAATTATGTGGCTACTCTATAATATAAAGTTAACTCCTGAATTTATTTTCAGCAACAGATGTCCTAATCTGTTGTCTTCATAAGGTTGCTTGCACTGGGCTTACCAAGCAAACTGAGTTTTGGTTTTGAAAGTATGGTTGCAATAGTGATAGATAGTTTTGTTAACGTGTATTAGATACTCAATGAGTAATTGCTGATTAAACTCTCTCATTTGAACATATTTCATTAGTATGCTGGTCTCCTCTAAAATCAAGAAGAGGCCCAGAATATTTATTCTTTCGACAAATATTGTTTAGGCACTATCTCTGTGCCAATCTATTGTAAGCGGCAAAGGATATAGCAGTAAAGCAAATAGACAAAATCCTATGCTTTCATGAAGTTTGTTCTAGAAATCCTTTATATGGTAATAACATATGTTTATTAAGTTACATTGATGAGGTTTTGCTCTCTTATACAAATTGCTTTGAGAAATGGAAAGCTTTATTTAAAGCCCAACCCATTCTTAATAAGATGTTTCCATGATGAAGGTAACTTTAGACCATAAATTCCTACTGGGTACCTTCAATTTTTCTTCCACTCAATAGCTTACCTGACATCTTAGGCCCTCCTGGAGTTGATGGTGCCACTTTCCCCTTGACTTTTATGTGACAATTCAATAAAGAAGAAACAGAAAATCAAAGTCCTGCTAGTCTTGATATCTTCTGTGTTCTAGTCATAATGTGTAAGGGCATATGGAAAACTTATTACTTCATTTGTCTTTGAAAACTTTTATTTTTCCTTACTGGGAGGGATGGGTTATTGTCATTTTCTACAAGCATATATAATTCGTCTTTTAAAATGTATCCTGGAGCTTCTCAAATGGCTTCTCTCTTTGGAGAAAGCACCTTCTCTTGTTATTTAGTTCTTTATAAAGCCCATCAATGTTTTAAAATTTTATTGACTTATGGGCATAAAAGAAATAATCAGCAATTTATATACCAAATAAGCATCCTCATTCAAAATGGGAATAATTGTATCATAAAATCAGAACCATTTAGCATTTGAAATAGAATAAAATGATCTAGTTTCATTCCCTTATTTTTCAAATGGGCACAGGAAGTATGGAAAATAAATGATATTTGACTTGCCTAAGTTCACAGAATAGTTTGTGGCAGACTCAAAAAGAACCAAGATTTTTAAAAAATGTCACTTTTTAAAAAGAATTCTGATTATACAAGTGATACTTCTCTATTATAAATTTGAAAAATTCAAGAAGGATATGGAAGAAAGTTAAAATGTCTAGTTAATTTACTTTATATGGTACCATGGTTACATAAACTCTATTTAAAAATATACGCATCTTTTGAATAATATTGAAGTTTTACCTTAATAGCAATTGTATATCTTACTTTTTAAAAAAGATATTTTATTTATTTATTTGATGGACAGAGATGCCAAGTAGGCAGAGAGGAGGAAGCAGGCTCCCCGCTGAGCAGAAAACCCGATGTGGGGCTCAATCCCAGGACCCTGAGACTATGACCTGAGCTGAAGGCAGAGGCTTTACCCCACTGAGCCACCCAGGCACCCCTGAATATCTTTTAAACACTAAAAGAAACAGAATATCATATGGTATCATATGAGAGATGTACATTTGGATTTTTAAAGATGAAGGAGGGGGTAGCTTATAAGACAGATACAGGAAAAAAACCCTAGATTTTTAAATTACAAATTTACAAATTATAATGAGATGAAATAGGATAAATGTGTAATATGGGGGCGCCTGGGTGGCTCAGTGGGGTTAAAGCCTCTGCCTTTGGCTCAGGTCATGATCCCAGGGTCCTGGGATTGAGCCCCGCATCGGGCTCTCTGCTCAGCAGGGAGCCTGCTTCCCCCCACCTCTCTCTCTCTCTGCCTGCCTCTCTGCCTACTTGTGATCTCTGTTTGTCAAATAAATAAATAAAATCTTTAAAAAAATGTGTAATATGAAAACTTCAATGTCCTTTGATAAAAATATTTGTTTGTGTCAAATTCAAGTGAGATGTATCGAAGTGACAATGCTTTTCTAGACTTGGATACCCCATCATGTCTGGCAAGTATCCTCTCTTCCACGTACATTTTGGATTATATTTTCTCCTAAATCCTCAAGGAACTTACTCACTGATGATCCTTTTTTCTCCTGTATCATCTCCCTTCAATCCTTTCCTCCCAGAACTCAAAAATCCCCAACGTTGCTGCATCATAAACAGACAAAAATACAACAATCACCTCCCATCAACCTGTTTGTTCTTGATCTCTCACTCATCCATCCTGTTGGCGAATGGGAGGTCAGGAGAGCTGGAGAAACACTCTAACTTAGGACTAGTAGGGTGACTTCTCTGCAACCCAGAGTGTTGATAGTTTTATGTCTTCTTCTTTTTTTAAAAGAATTTATTTATTTATTTAGAGAGAGAGAGGGAGCACACATGTGCTCAGGTGGGAGGAGGGGCAGAGGGAGAGGGAGAAAGAATCCCAAGCAGGCTGTGCACTGAGTGTGCAGCCCGTCATGGGGTTTAATCTCACAGCCCCAAGAGATCATGACCTGAACTGAAATCAGGCGTTGGGTGCTTAACCAACTGAGCCACCCAGGAGCCCCAGTTTCATGCTTTATAAAGCATAAAATAATTTAAAAAATGATAGTTGTATTAAATGATTTGTGATGTCTCTTTCACCATTAAAATTAAGTGACTCTAAAGGAGAGGAGAGAAAATATTCCTCAGAAGTTACATTGTCATTGTTACTTTGAGGGACTTCAAGACTAATTCTAAATGTGTATTTGACATGATATAATTACGGGTTACAGCTGTGATCTCATTGCCATTGATTTACTTTGGGATTCTATACCAATGCATGTTTCTAATAATACAAGGGAGGTAGTAAAGTCAAATTATTTTTTAAAAGGATCAAGGAAATAATTTTTAAATGAAATAAGCTCTTAGTGCTATTGAACAAAGTCCACCTGACTTGAAGTCTACTGGACTTGAAATTATCCAAGATTATTTGAATGGGAACAGGAATCAAAAGATGTTAGTTCTGCTAGTTGTGCCACGAGCCATTTGTGTGACATTAGAAAATCAATGTTTGGTGCACCTAGTGCCTCAGTGGCTTAAGCATCACCCTTGGGCTCAGGTCAAGGGTCCTGGGATGGGGCCCCGCATTGGGCTCCCCTGCTTCTCCCTCTGCCTGCTGCTCCCCAGCTTGTGTGTGCTCTGTCTTTGAAAAATAAATATAATAATTTAAAAAAACCCAGTGCTTATTGGTATATCAGTTTACAGAATGATGCACATGAGGTCAGATAAGGTCTTATTTGATGTTATTTTCTTTTTCAAGGTGAAATCCTTTCTTCAAATGAAATTGAGTCAGTAGCTCAACATTTAGAATATGTAATATTTCAGGGGCCCTGGTTGGATTAGGGATGGGACTTCAGAGCTTTAGTTCCCCCAGTCCCACACTTCAGGTGACACCCTTGTGTTGATGACAGTCTCAGAGCTCCATGAGACCAGAGCCACTAATAGATAATCACTTAGGTTCTGAGGATTTAAAATAGGACGTATTTTTTGTTTCTGTTTTTGCTTTAGATTTTCTCAGCTGCTAATCAATAAACAGAAATCAAATCTCCACTAGATGGCAGTAGATCAAATCTTTGTTCTAAAGTTTCAATCTACAATCTTGGGTTCAATACGTAAACACATTTAGATACTAACAAAACTTCCAGAATTCTGTTTTCTCATATTCCACACTTTAAAATACACTATCAGCCTCTTAATTTACTCCCACTTTCTGTCCTGTTTTTAAGCCACTGTGGAATTACTGGTTAGTCCAAACAGTATGATGCCTGGTAAAATATTACTTGCTCTGGTTGTGGCAATTGTTTAAAAATTGGATAATATTGAATACATTTGCCTAAGCATCTAAATTTATGAGGAATACCTGCTTGATTTTCTAGCTTTATTAGAAGCCTAATCTTTAGCCCAAAGGTGATGGTGACCTAGTTCCTTGTCTTTCTTACCGTATCACCTACCCACTTCCAGAGCGCTGACATTCCGATGGTCATGGCAGTCTGCACTGTGCTGCATATTAATGTTGCGAGGAGGAGATGCTTTCAGGTAATATTAGGTGCTGGAAGTTCATGATAAGGATAACTAGGGAGTCGAGGTAAATCAGGAGACTGCTTCAATACTTCTAAGTTTGAGTGTATAGCAGCCTCATAGAGGGACAGAACAGCTCCTTTCTTCAGGATTCAGCAGGGTTCCAGGGCCAACAGCTTTGGTAAATTCTTGCCAACACTGAGCCCTTGGAAGTTACACCCCACTAGTCTTTTTATGGTTAGCATGACTTATTTATACTTTCAAGAGAGAAGAACTGGTTGGGTCTATTTTTTGTAGTGTTACACAGATCGTCCTTTATGGGCAGTCTCTGACTGTATTTCCATAAAGCTGGTGGGATCCCATCGAAGGCATATGCCTAAAAGGGTCAAGGAAAAAGATCAAAGTTTTTGTCTGTTTCCAGGTGAAATTAATAATAGCTCCCCATTTTACTCTCAGAATTCTCCCAATTAGTATGATAAATTACATTATTACCTGAATGCATAGTCATCTTTGCCTTGAGCACTAATTCCCGCTCTTCAGGCCAAGGTCATGTGGCGCAAGATTTAGCTAATTGGAAAAGTGTTGCCTGAAGTCACTTTCTCATGAAGAAGTTGTGGGGCACAGGCATTTAGGGTTGTATGGACTGCCAATTATGTAGTCCTTACAGTAAAGAAAAAAGAATTTAAAGAAAAAAGCTAACTTTAAATTCAAGTTCCTACGTTATTAGTTCAATTTTATCCACTCGATAGAGTCTTTCTTTAATGCATTGTGGAAAAGAGATTCATTAAGAAGGATATTATAAAGCTAGAAAAGAATTTAAATGGCTTGCCTGTATTACATTATAAATATTGGAGAAAATTCCAAAATTAGAGCTCCAAAGATGGTTTGCTCACAATTTCTTATGCATAAATGGTAGATTGAGTCTTTTAATTATCATACAATAATAATTCACATCACTACTTAAATGTATGGGAAGTAGTTATCTTTCCATCCAAGTCATTATCCCATTCTATCATATAATCATATCTTTAGATCTTTAAATACTCTTTTCTCTACATTAGTCCTCTATTATTTTAATTCAATATTGTTAATATAGCAAATCATAGATTATAAAGCCTTATCCCCCCAGAACAGGTTGACAATGAACAAATATTAAGTGACTGTTCGAAATGGTTCCCCCAAAGAGATTGAGTGGTACTGTTTTTCAAAATGTAAAGGAATTTTTTTTTTTAGAGTGAATGGTGATGAGCTTTTTGCTCACCTTGAAGTAAAATACCTGAAAGAAGAATTTAATTATAATCTGAAGCATTTTGTTCAGAATACTTTGATGAATCCTGCTATCAGGGTGGGCTCCTAAAGACATTTGGGCGAAGCCTTTCCTCTACAAATCATTTATTTCACTTACGGTATTTTGGACATCATCATGCTGACTTGAGGGGGCAGTGAACGTAATGGTCTCACTACTTTGAATAGAAAAAGCATAGGAATAGCCATTTACTTGGTTGAAGCTTCCTATGGCTCTGTGAAGGTCACACTTCTGTTTACCAAATCCCATTTCACTTTTCTCCTTTCGAGTGCAAAGAAAGAGCAGATTGCATAGCTCTAGAAATTAGGTGGTGTTGAGTAATAGTTCTGGCCAAAGAATGTGATCAGAAGTCATTGAGTCACTTCTTCTGAGAGCCTTCAGGAGCCCATGTACCCATTCTCCTTGTGCTTCTAGCCATAGTAGTGGTGGGGCCGTGTACCGAAGTGGTGGAGCCTCTAAGGCGGAAATAACCGGGATTCCCAGGACTCTGCTTATGAAGGACCTATACTGAAACGAAATAGAGAGAAAGAAAATATTCTGACTACCAAGTGAAGAGGAAATTATTTTCTGCCATAAATAATTGATACTTCGGGGTTCATTTGCTTCCATAGTGTAATCTGGCCTTTCTTGACTAATATAAGAATTATATGAAATTTAGTTTTATAATTTAACTTTCTGACTTAGTTTAGTCCTTGACATACCTCAGATGCTTTCCAGCAAGTGCTGACTGAGACAGGTTATTGCTTAAAAGTAGAAAAGAGTGGAAATTAGTCTACTATACAAATAATTTTTAATTTGACTAAAATGTGGAAAATTGTCCAGAACCTTTAGAATTATTTTAGCCACTAAATATAATCTGAAGGAATTCCTTTTTTTTTTTAATTTTTATTTTATTTATTTTACAGACAGAGATCACAAGTAGGCAGAGAAGCAGGCAGAGAGAGAGGAGGAAGCAGGCTCCCTGCTGAGCAGAGAGCCCAATGGGGGGCTCAATCCCAGACCCTGGGATCATGACCTGAGCCGAAGGCAGAGGCTTTAACCTGCTGAGCCACCCAGGCACCCCAATCTGTAGGAATTCCTATGGGAAGGAAAAATCTGTCATATTTTATAGTTTGTGGTGTAAAAGGTCAATATAGAATTTTATAGTTCTCAGCTTTTATTCTTAAAGTAACAATGTTGTGTAACTAGAAAACCAATTAGGTTTCTATGATGCATGAGTTCTTGCAGCCTAAGAACATAAAAGTGTTCACCTTGTAGAGGTGGCTGTTATATCCTGGTTTATCTGGTCATTTATAGTAACATTCCCTTTCATTCAAAGGTTGGGTGGAATTGGACAATACATTGTATCATATGACCATGGGGCCAGACTGATTGGTGAGAGTTTGGAAGACATGTCTTGTGGATAGCTAGATTTCTTTTCTCAGTTCGGGGGAATATATCACCGCATGAAAATAACATTATATGGAGATATTAGATGCCCGGGCCAGCCCACAAAAAATTTTAAAATCCATAACTGAGCTACACAATAGTGATTAATAGATGTAAAATTAAAGTTTATAGGTTTTTGTGGATTGGCACGGGCTCCTAATCATCATGTATATAAAATACTACATCAAATGAAAAATGTGGTCTCATTTCCAAATATTAAGGAATTTTAGAAATAGTTCCTTTTTCATTTAGGCATAAACTGTGGTTTTTTAAATGTAGCTTTTATTATTAGTAAAATTAATTTTTTATTTTTTATTTGAAAATTTGAAGATACCCAAAGTCAGTAATAACATTAAACCACCATGTAGCTATTACCTTAATCCAAGCAACCATCTGCCCCTGGCCAGTTAAATCCTATCCACACTCCCATATAATTCTTTCCTCCCATATTATTTAGAAGTAAACCTAGACATCCTATCATTTCATCCTTACACATTCCAGCATTAATCTCCAAAGGAAAAGTACTCTTTGATAAATGGACTATTATGTGCTTTCCATATAATAAAATATGTGTAACAAAAACTGTCAAAATAGGTTTGGGTTGAAGTTTAACATGCTGGCATTTAGCCACATTAAATGGATACTATCTCTTGGAATAACAGTCCCCCCATTTCACCTTTATCAGAACAAATTACCTTTAAACATTCCAAGAGTAAACTCTAAATTTCCCTTTAGACCATTTAGAAGTAGAGGTACACACTCCAATCCAGAGATCAAGGAGCCGTGGAGATATGTTGGGCAGCTGTCTCCCTTTGAAGTTCTTTGCTCTGACACTTCAGATAACAACGTAACCAGGTTCCAGAGAACCGAGCAGCCTGCTCTTCAAAGAAGGACATGAATAGCTTAGGTTGACAGGTTAACTTCAAGAAAGGTAATCCTAATAAATAGAACTTAGGGAGCCAATGTTAGGACTAAAAAAAATGCTTTTTATTGGCTTGTTTGTGAGAGTAGGGAGAAGCAGCATGTTAAATGAATCTTCTTTTCTTTGTGCAAAAGTCATTCCTGTAAGATCTTTTAATATACCTTACAAGATTTGTAGGAAAGGAGTAGGATTCCCTTTCTGTTTCATACTTCGGAATGTAATTAAATCACATGTCTGATTTGATTAGGAAGAGAAAGCCAAACGGTGTTTTTAAGAAGTCATTGATTTTATGTAATTGAAAGAAAAACAAAGAGAAAATTAACTTATTTGATACAGATTGTAGTTTTAGTAAAATTAGAGAACTTATGCAGGTTGCAACAGATTGTTTATATATTGTACCAATTTCCTTGAATTCATATATATGTTTTGTTCATATTAATGATATAAAATAATTAAGAAGATCGATTAAGTGCTGCTTATTTGTGGTGGGCATCAGAAATAGGGTTTATCTTTTTTTTTTTTGAAATAGGGTTTATCTTAATTGGATTTTTTTTGTTACTACTTATATCAGTGGCATGTAGGTGGTATTTAACTTAATTTAAGCATTTGATTAATATTCCAGTGTAGATATAAACAGCATATTAAAAGGAATAGTCCTGTTTCTGTCATTTAATAGAGTGGTGTGTGTGTATATATATACATATATAATGTATCATATATACATATATCATATGTATCATATATATATCTTATATCATGTAAAGATATAATTTCCCAATTATGTAATGATATTTATAGCATTTAACCTGTAAAGGTATTATAATGGTTAAATGATATCATTTATGTAAACAGATTTTTTTAAAAATCAACCTTATTTTTGTGTTTATATATAAAATACTAAAATTTTATGTGTTGTTTTGACAAATCCATACAATCATAAAACCATCACCATAGTCATGATAGAGAACATTTCCTTCACCATCCAAATTTCCCTTGTGTTCCTCTGTAGGTAGCAGCTTCCACTCACCTTCACTTCTATTAACCATTGATTTACATTCCGTATTAGAGTTTTGCATTTTATGGAATTTCGTATAAATTGAATCATACAGTATATAGTAATTTATACCTGGATTTTAAAACTCAACACATTGCTTTCGAGACAATCCACATCACAGAGGGTATCAACAGGTCACTCCTAATTATTTTCTTTTTCTTTTTTTTTTTAAAGATTTTATTTATTTATTTGACAGAGAGAGATCACAAGTAGAGAGGCAGGCAGAGAGAGAGGGGGAAGCAGGCTCCCCGCTGAGCAGAGAGCCCGATGCGGGGCTCGATCCCAGGACCCTGAGACCACGACCTGAGCCGAAGGCAGAGGCTTTAACCCACTGAGCCACCCAAGTGCCCCAACTCCTAATTATTTTCAAGCTGTATTCTATATTAAATGAATATGCTATCATTTGAAGGACATTTGGATTATTTCCAGTTCAGGGCAATTAAAAAATAAAACTTCTGTGAATATTCAAGTACAAGTCTTTGTGTGGATATAGTTTTCATTTGTCATAGGTAAATGTAAATGTATCAAAATGGCATTGCTGGGTTGTATGGTAAATACATTATTAACTTTTTAAGTAACCCACTTCCCTTCATATGTTTTAGAGTTCTGCTATCAGTATATTCATATTAGGCTTTTTTATATGTGCTGATAAATTGATCCCTTTATCATTATGAATGCCATTCTTTAAATAACATTCTTTATTGTAAACTCCATTCTGTATGATATGGATACAGACACCTTAGCTTCTTTCAAAGTTTTGTTTGGTTGGCATGTTTATTTTAATTATTTTACTTTTAAACTATGTATATCTTATATTTAAAGTAGGTTTTGGGGCGCCTGGGTGGCTCAGTGGGTTAAAGCCCCTGCCTTCAGCTCAGGTCATGATCCCAGGGTCCTGGGATCGAGCCCCACCTCGGTCTCTCTCCTCCATGGGGAGTCTGCTTCCTCCTCTCTCTCTCTGCCTGCCTGTCTGCCTACTCGGATCTCTGTCTGTCAAATAAATAAATAAAATCTTAAAAAAAAAATAAAGTAGGTTTCTTTTAGACAATATCAGAGTTGGATCTTACTTTTTGATTCTGACAGTCTCTGTTTTTTCCTTACCTTTTTTTTAAGGTTTATTTATTATTTCAGAGAGAGAAAGAGAGAGAGAGTATGTATGTGTGTGCATAGGGGGAGGGGCAGCGGAAGGGGGAGAGAGAGAATCCCAAGCAGGCTCCACACCCAGTGTAGAGCCTGATAAGGGTCTTGATCTCATGACCCTGAGAATGACCCTAATGAACTGAGCTGAAATCAAGAGTCATATTAATGGACTGAACTATCCAGGTACCCTTGTTTTTTCATTGCTTTTAATTGAAGTGTTAAAAAAATTTACAATTAATATAATTTTGTCATAGTTGGATTTGCATCTATGATCTTGTTATTTTTTCTACTTGTCCCATCTGTTTTTTGTTCATTCCCCGCCCCCCCCTTTTGCTCTCCTTCTTTTGGGCTGAGTAATTTAAAAAATTATTGTTATTTTTACTATTGGCTTTATCTCTGTTTTAATTTTTGTTGGTTGCCCTAGAGTCTATAATATACATCTTTTCCTCACAATAATAGACTTTCAATTAATATCATATCAGTTCATGTGCATAGTAAGAACCTTTTAATAGTATACTTCTATTCCCTAACAGTGTACATTTGTTCCTCAGTAGTCTCTTCCTTTGTAGTATTTGTGTGGAACATTTATTTCCCCTTATGCTATGAACAATACAATATAAATTTAAAGCATTAAATTACTTTTTGTGGTAAAAATGTTTATATTTACCCAGTTCATTGCCATTTCCGTTATTGTTCATTCCTTCGTGCAGACACAGGTTTTTTGTTTTGTTTTGTTTTGTTTTCTAGTATGATTGTCTTTCTGCCTAGAGGACATCCTTTGACATTTCTTATAGTACAGTTCTGCTAGTGATTAATTCCCTTGGTGGTTGTTTCTCTAAAAGAGTCTTAAGTCTACCTGCATTTTGAACACAGTTTCTCTGGGTAAAGAATTAGAGATAGCAGTTCTTTTCCCATTCAGAACTTGAAATATTTCTCTCTATTGTGTTTGGTTTAAATAATTTTTTAGCAGAAGTCTGCTGTGGTTCTTACCTTTATTCCTGTGTATGTTATGTGTCTTTTATTCCATGGCTGCTTTTAAGATTTTCACTTTATTGGTGATTTTCAGCAGTGTGATTTTGTTACACTAATTGTGTTTTTCTTTAATTTTATTCTGTTTGGGATTTGTTGAGGTTTCAGAATCTGTGATTTTTTTTTTTTTTTTTTTTTTTTTTTTTTTTTTAAAGATTTTATTTTTTTATTTGTCAGAGAGAGAGAGAGAGAGAGCGAGAGTGAGCACAAGCAGATAGAGTGGCAGGCAGAGGCAGAGGGAGAAACAGGCTCTCTGCTGAGCAAGGAGCCCGATGTGGGACTCGATCCCAGGACACTGGGATCATGACCTGAGCCGAAGGCAGCGGCTTAACCCACTGAGCCACCCAGGTGTCCCCAGAATCTGTGATTTGATGAATTTTATCAAATTCAGAAAAATTTGGCCTTTATTTCTTCAAACTATATTTTCTGTTCCTTCTGCCTCTTCTCCTTGTGGGACTACAGTTACATATAAGACAGACTACACGGGGTGCCTGGGTGACTCAGTCATTAGGCACCTGCCTTCAGCTCAGGTCATGATCCAAGACCCACGTTGTCAGGCTCTCTGCTCGGCAGGGAGCCGCTTCTCCCTCTCCCACTCCCCCAGCTTGTGCTCCCTCTCTCACTGTCTCTCCTTCTGTCAAATAAATAAATAAAATCCTTAAAAAAATTATGTCAACTACATGACATTTTCTCATAGGTCACTTCTCTTGTTCATTGACTTTTAAAAAAATATATTTATTTTTGAGGGAGAATTTACTATATCGAGAAAGAGAACATGCACGCACGTGTACATGTGTGAGCATGCGGGTGGGGCACTGGGACAGGGAGATGGAGAGAGAGAATCGCCAATTGATTCCCCACTGACCTTGGATCCTGACGCAGGGCTTGCCACAAGGCTGAGATCCTGATCTGAGCCAAAATCAAGAATCCCATGCTCAACGAACTGAGCCACTCAGGTGTCCCTTCATTGACTTTTTAATTTTTTTTAATTTTTTCAGCATAACAGTATTCATTATTTTTGCACCACACCCAGTGCTCCATGCAATCCGTGCCCTCTACAATACCCACCACCTGGTGCCCCCAACCCCCCCACCCCCCACCCCTTCAAAATTCTCAGATCGTTTTTCAGAGTCCATAGTCTCACTTCATTGACTTTTTAAAAAGTCTTTTTGTTCTGTCTGTGCTTCACTTTATATAGTCTCTATTGCTATGTCTTCAAATTCACTGATATTTTTTCTTCTGCAATGTATAACATGCTGTTAATTATACCCACTGGATTTTCATTTCAGATATAGTATTTTCCATTTCTAGAAGTCTCATTCATGTCTTTTAAAAATCACTTCCACTTCTCTTGTTATAAGGCTTCTATTTTCCTTTTCTTTCCTCCCCTCCCCTCCCCTCCCCTCCTCTCCCCTCTCCTCTCCTCTCCTCTCCTCTCCTCTCCTCTTTTCCTCTCTTCTCCTTTCCTTCTTCCTTCCCTTCCTGCCTCCTTTCCTTCCTTCCTTCCTTCCTTCATTTATTTATTTATTAAGTTTATCACCTTTAGACTCAAGGAATTGACAGGGATGGGTGCAGACTACACCAGGCCCAGGATTTTGTGGCTCCCAGGGGCAGACACAGCTATAGCAAACACATAGAGAAATGGTGGAAGGGGAGGGAGTAATTAGCAGATTTGGTCTTGAGCTTGGAAGGCAGGGGTTGGGGGCTTGGGGCGGGGGTGGAAAAGTGATCCTTGGGGCTTGGAAATAAGGAACAGCGGGAATAAAGCTTTTTAGAGGGGCTTGGGCAGGCCTATAGAGGCAGCCCCTGACTCCTGGGGCTCATAGTTGAGTGGGAAGAGAAATGAGGCCCCTCCCCTCAGTGCTGAGGAAAAGGCACTTCCCTCAGGCTCCTTCTGCCCCACCCCCTCTTCTTTATCTTCTTGAACATACAGGATGAATTTATGAAGCTGTTTTAAAATACTTTTTAATGGTTCCAAAATTTCTGTCATTTATGAGTCTGTTTCTATTCGTTTCAGAGTTATATTTTTCTGCTTTTTACATGATTTGCAATTTTTTTTATTGGATGTTATATTAGTCTGCTCAGGCTGCCAAATATACCAGAGACCGAATGGCTTAAACATTAGAACTTATTTTCTTACAGTTCTGGAAGCTGGAAGCCCCAGTTCAAGGTCCAGCAGGATGTTTCTGAGGAGAATTCTCTTCTTGGCTTGAACACAGCCACCTTCTTGCTGTGCAGTCAGTTCACAGGAAATGTTAAATATTGTGCTTTTTATGTTGTTTGTGGCTTGATTTTGTTACAGCCTGTTAAATGGTGTAAATTTTTAATTTTGCCTAGTATTAGGTTACTTAAGAATCAGTTGGGTCCTATTACATTTTTAAGCTGTGTTAGAAACTTTATTCCTCAACCAATATGTATCACCACCAAGATGATATTCTTCTGAGGATTCTACCCAGTTCATGTGTATTATAAGGAATTTTCACTTGGCTAGAATTTTTACTCTAGTCCCCTGTGAATTTTAGGAATTGTTCTGTCCAATCCTTTTGGGCTCCCCCCACCCCAAGTCTCTGGTAGCTTCCTCTCATGAATGCATGGATTAGGACTTAGCCAAAGACCCAAGGGCATCCCCTCTGTACATCTCTAGGTATCTCTCTGTATGTACCTCCTTGTCCACAGTCTACCCTCTATAATGTCTCCAAATTTCATCTCCTCATTCCTCAACTCAGAAAGACTGTCAGGCTATGTTTGGGTTTACACTCTTTGCTGTGTGACCTGGAAACCACCTCCAGGTGGTAAGGTGCAATGCTCTTAGGTCTCACCTTGAACATGTCCTTTCTTTTGTGTATCATGCTCCTGCATTTGCTGTTGTCCAACATATGAAAACTCTTGTCTTGTATTTATTGTGTCTAATTTTCTATCTGATGAATTTGGGAAGGCAAATTCAGTTCTCATTATCTGGGTCAGAAACAAAAGTCCTGTAATAGAGTATTATAAACTATAGACTCCTGTAGATTCCATGTTATACTTTGTGAATAATGCCTTGCATTGGTTCATCTTCATAATCAGGGTCTCTTCTTCCATGTTTCTCCCCTCCAAACTGTATCCATTTAGCCATTGAAAAAGGTCTTTTAAAGTGCAAATATGGCCATGCTTCTCCCCCCTTAATGGCTCCCTCCAGATGAAGTCCAAAGTCATTATAAATGTCTATATGTTTTTCTGACTTGACCCTTCAATATCTGTGACTTCATCTCATCCCCCCATTCCCATGCCACTTGGTCCTCCAGCCATAACAAGGTACCTCATGCTTATTATCTCATTCCTGACTTTGCACATATCATTTATGTCTGTGAAAAGGAGAAATAAAAGGGCTTCAAAGGTTTTCTTGAGAGAATCATTTGACTTAGTACATGTGAATTACTTATAACAGTGTCTGACACATAGTATTCAATAAATATTAGCTATTATTGTTGTTTTAATCAAAGAGTACACACTTTGTATACTTTAGAACAGCAGTTCATAAGATGTATTCTTTATAATTTACAATATTTTTTGAAGTAAATTACCTTTAGGTTGCCTTGGACTATCTATGGAGGTTTTTTTTTTTTTTAACTATGAAAGAAAGATGGGAACAACTACTTATGAAAGATGGTTGTACTTTTCCATACTCAAATATAGTTAGTGTTATAATTTTCCTTTTCTTTTCAAATTGTTTGGCTCTTTGGACATTGGTACTTCTCTGATGGATTTAAAAAATCTGGTGGAATCAATTTGGTAAAACTCTCTTTTGCCAGTTACTGTATCAGCTCTATTATCAAGGAAGGAAATAATTATATACACACTTGGTGCTTATTAATGTTTTAATATTGACTACATTCTTTTACACAGACTTTTACTTAATCCTCATAACTATGTTATTTTACATGTGAGTGTAATATTTCCAAAAGCATCAAAAATGATTGCTTTAAAATAAGATTTCTCATTAATATATTTGTATGATAGCAACTTTAGCAAAAAAAATTATAGAGAATAACCTCCTAAAAATTAAATTATCAATACTCATTACTGTTGTTTTCTCAGGAGGAATAGAATAACTTCCCTCTCCCCCATCCCATTTTAGGTGGATGGTCACCTAAAACGTTACCTCATTCCCAGAGACAAGTTAAAAGTGTTTTTATGTTCCAGCATAGGGAAAAAAGAAAGGGATTCATGGACACAATGGGCCAGTTGGGAGATAATCCCAAGCAGGTTTTGATTTTTAATTTCTTAACTCTTGAAGGAGAACTAAACTATCTTACCACAGAATGGGAAGGTGTGGATCTTCTAGTAGTAAAAATGGAAGACCCTCTGCTGAGAAGAGAAACAAACATTTCTCTGGGCTGGTGGAGAAGAAAGGCTTTAGGTTCTTGGAAGCAATGTGAATGAGGTGTCACAGAGATGGCAGAACCCGATATAAGGTTAACACCAGGGTACCTGTCTTTGGTGGCCTTCAGGGCTGAGCACAACATGAGACACAATTCCTGCCTCCATATGGATCTAGGTCAAATGATCTGGCAGTAATAAGTGATGGGGATGTAATGTATAGTATAGGGACTGGTTAATATTGTATTGTACATTTGGAAGTAGCCAGGAGAGTAATCACACACAAAAAAATGTTCTGTAACTATGTATAGTGACAGATGTTATCTGGACTTATTGTGGTGATCATTTTGCAATATAGACAAATGCTGCATCATTACGCTGTACATCTAAAACTAATACAATGTGATGTCAATTACACCTCAATCAATCAAAGCAAAAAAAAAAAAAAAATGTTCCAGCAGGGGCGAGTGCTATGGTCTGAGAATCATGGACCTCCCTATGTCCTGGATCACACAGGACTACAGAGAAATTTTTCTGTGATTTTCTCTTATTCTGGGAGATCGGGGAAAGCCCCAGAAGTGGATCAGTGTTAGACTTCCCATGCACTAAGCTATTGTGGTTATGATTTGGAGTCAATTTCATTTAAAAAATAATGTATAAAAATGACATTATTTATTTTGCTGGTATCAGAGAAAGATTCATAACTGGTAAACTTATCTGAATAGTTTTTGAAAGCAACCATATTGGGTTTTTTTAGCTTTCTTCCTTCCCAGTAGTAGATTCTTGATAAATACTTATTAAGTGAACACATGTTACTTATTAAGTGAACACATGTTGTATTCTATTTTAATAATGACAACTATCATACTACTACTGATAACATTTACTGAATTTACTATATACCAATCTCTAGACAAGGTGTTTATGAATGAATTTCATTTAGTTCTCACAATGAACCATGATGGAGAGTAATTTTTAATCCCCTTTTTAAAGAGGAGGACACTGAAGCTTAAACACATAAAGGTAACACAACTAATCAGAAGATAAACCTAGACAGCTTGTCTTGGGAACCAGAAGTCCTAATCACTAACTGTGAGAAGGCCTTTATTTTTTAGCACTGACAAACAAGGCAATTTAGTAACCATATTGGCTACAACACCTGGTACACATTGTTTGGTTATATAACATGATTGAAATTTTTTCTCTGAGCAGATCACTTTTCATTAGAGTTATTGCAGTGATTGCATGCTCAGAATTTTTTCAGTCATGACCCCTCTGATTTTTAAATTCTGAAATCAATGTGTAGTCTCAGAAAGAATTATTGCATAATTTTTAGGCCTCATCTCAGAGAGATCAATCATTTTAGTGCTCTTTTCCTTCAGTTGGTGAAGTCTGGGTCCTTGCCTCTCTTTGGGATCTTGTTTAAAGGCAGTAGAAAAGGCATAAGCTTTGGGCTTCATGCAGGGTTTTCTTCAATCTTAATGCTATTGTCTTGTGGTGAGGATACCAGGGACTGTGAAAAAAGCAGTGGGTTTTCATGTTGTCATTGTTCCTCTGTAACCCTCTTAGTAGCATCATTTTTCACAGTGTGGATTGTCTATGATGGAAAGAGCTATAAGCTATGGTTGCCACTATCTTTATGTGGGATGTAGAAATAGATGTTTTCCATTGCATTGTGGTGCAAAATAATTTTTTTTATTTATTGATTGATTTATTTTTGAGGAGGGGGGAGAGAATGCATGCATGTGCAAGCTGGTGAGGGGAGGGACAGAGGGAGCATGGGAGGGAGAGAGAGAATCATAAGCGGACTCCATGCCCAGCGTAGACCTGACATGGGGCTTGATCTCATGACCCTGAGTTCATGACCTGAGCAAAGATCAAGAGTTAGTTGCTTAACCCACTGAGCCACCCAGGTGCTCCAAAATAGATCATTTCTGACAGAGTTGAAAAGGATTCCCTTGCTCTGTGGACCCCATAGCTGATGGCCAATATTACACCTCCGTAACCAGATGGTGTTTATTATGAATGATCTTGATTATGATCTACACTAAACACAGTTTGGAAGTATGACAATGCTTGAGATTTGCCATTTTTCTCATCCACTTTCCTCTCTCATTTCCTTCAGTGTGTGTGTATATATATGCATGTGTGTCTATTTCAGTGTGTGCTCATCAATAAAGTCCTTTCATCTCAACCTCCCCAATGTGTATGAAATTTGTCCATCTCCCTCCACCTCTACTGTCTCTACTGAATTCTGACATTTCAGCCTGAAAATGACTTCACTGTTGTTTCTACTACTGCTCATGTTCCTCTATAATCTATTTTCCACATAACATGTAGAGGATGTTTTAGAAATAGAAATATGATCATAATATTGCTTCCTGCCTAAAAACATTTGGTGTCTGCCTAAAATTCCTAATATGTCTAATCTTCATGGTTTTCTTCCTGCAAACATATCCAACCACATTTATTTACTAGATTGTATATAGCTTTTGCGTTTTTTTGATCACAGTAAGAAATGCATTTTACTTCATTCAGTACATGTGCAGACACATAAATACACATATACTTGTCCCTAAAACAAAGTTTCACAAAATATACTTACCTTTCTGCACACACATACATATGTGTATTGTTTGTGTGTGAATATTTACTATCTATTTCTACTCACTATGCAGGACCAGGAAATGTCTGTTCTATTTGTGTATTGCTTTATTTCCCATATCTAGAATAATGCCCAGTACAGTATAGGTACTCAGGGTAAATTTGTTTAGTGAATACGGGTTAATCTTTGAAGTTTATCAAGAAATTATTATCTCTAAAATACTACTCAGTAATGCTGATTTGCTTTATAAGTTCTGATATTTAGGCATAATAATTATTAAAAAGAATTTATCAAGGAAAACCATACAGTTGAATTTCTTTCTTTCTCTGATATTTTTATGAATCAAGAATATTTGTTTTGAACTTTGGATTTAGATTGGTGAAGGTTTTTGTCAAAATATAGCTTAGCAAGCTCATTGTTAATTGTCCTTGGAATTTGTGTTCCAAAATCAGTTAGTTTTATCCTTTCTATTACACTTTTAAAGAACTTAATTTGAAGTAACATTTAAATAAAAAGAACCCTTTCTCCAATTTTTAATATTTTAAATAGGAGCTACAAGTCAAAGCAGTGTCTATACAAGCATGTTATAGAAAAGTTTCTTTTTGTAGCTTGCAATTAAATAGTTCTCTATAGGAAAAGTAAAGCTCAGAAAAATATTTCTCTTTTCCGTTTATGGATATTGCTATTTTACTTGTCAACTACAAGTAATTTAAGTTTGTGACAATTTTCCTTTAAAATCTGTAACAGTACCTATTTCAGGAGCAGAGGTTCACATATTAGACATTTTAATGTATACTCTAAGATATAGAGAAACAAGATACATTTTAAAAATATTTACGTATTGCTTTGTTTAAAATAGAACATCACATTTCTTCTGCCTCTGGGCAAAGATATATTTTCATTTATTAGACAATAGTCATCATTGTAAAATCCATTAAGCAGTAAATGAATGTCTAAAAGCTTTATGTATTAATGGAGGATGTTTGGAAATCTGAAGATGTGGGAATCTGAGCTAGACAGGTAGGATTCATTAAATTTGAGGACATTGTGGAGTAGGCTTTAAGGTACATTCATCATGAGGGTTGATCAAACCATCTAGTATTTGCAATTGGTATGCGATTGCATGTATAACTCTTTTTTTCCTAGGACATTTGAGCTGACTATTGAGCCTTTTAGCTTTCAGTGTTGGATCTAATTTATGTTAGCCTGCAGCACTAAAATGAAATGGTTTCACCATTAACTATTTGGTGGCTCTTCTGCAGTCCAGCTTGAGACCAGGACTTGAATGGAGGAAGAAGGACACTACGCTAATCTTCAGAGATACCCAGATATATCTGGTATGGAGACTTGTTTCCTAAAGTCAGTATTATTTGTGTTCTTGATATTACTGTGGTTATCATGTTCTCTAAGACCACTTTAAAAATAGGGCTATTTCTAGGTGTTTTTTATAATTAAAGAAAAAAACAGAGAAACAAACAGCCTCAAAGATCTATAACAGTGGAGGTCCAATTCTTACATTTTGCTATTTAACCCTTGAACTCATAAATGACATGGATGACTTGTCCTTCTAACAGTCATTTGTTAGTTAGGAATTGACTGAGTTGCAATAAAACTTTAAAAATGATTGTGAAAATTTGAAGGAATTCTTGAAAAAGTTATTTTTAAAAAAAGTTATACCTGTAGATTGAAAGAATTTATCTCATGCTTTTCTATATTTTGCCCAGCCTTTACACTTCTGTTTCACAATTATGGTTTTCATTTTTATTTCTCTGGAAGGTATAGAGATGATAATTTTTTTTCAGTGACATTCCTTATATTTGCTATCCTTCCCTGGGTTTGAGTGCTCTTCCTGGAGCCATTGAGAAGTCTTGGCCACTTAGTGTCAAGAGATGAGCTTGTGTCAAGTTTAGAGAAAGAGCAAGACAACTCATAGTCTTAATAAAAAAGGATTTGAAAGCTCAACTCTTGCTATTTGAAGGCATGCTAAACTTTATCTCTGTAGCCTGGAACTTCACTGAGCGGGGCTGGGCAGTATTTGGCAGATGTCATTGTAGTAGGCATCCACATTTTTATTACGTTTACTACTGTACCTTCTTGTCTTGGAATTTTCCCCTTCTATTCCTCTCCATTCATACTGGCAATTTCATGAAACATAATCCGGCTTACCATATGGCCTCTGTTAATACAATGGTGAGTGTTAATCAGCAGTGAGTGTCTTACCCAACTGATATTTCCCCCTTGATTTTGTAGTTGGGATTGGGAGCCAACTGAGTTTTTCTGAATGCGTGGATTGGGATGTGCAATATTCAGGACCTGTCGAAAGCTGTAGTTTCCTATAAGTGAATTGGGGACAGAAAAGTCAGTCTGCAGCAAAGAATAACAGAAGAGATGAGTAGGATGGAGAAGAAATGAGGAATATTAATAGTTCAGAGAGAATGAGTTCTTGATTGTACTGTGGTTAATAGATCAAATAAGATTCGGTCTTGAATCCCGCAACAGCAGATGTGGTTTCCTGTTGGTTATGACTCTGATTTTGTCAGTTTATTAATCTTGGTGGCTAACCCATTATGTCTGTGATGATGTGGTTTTGGGGCTAGCTGGAAGCGAGTGGAAGTTCCTGGAAGCTTCCCAAAATGCCAGGCAGCTTCCTGTTGTTGAAGGAGCAATTATTTCTCCCATGTCCTAGTCCTAAACTATGGCTTTAGTTCTTCCTGAAAGTTGAACATAAAGTGTTTTTCCCCCTTCTGGGTGATTCTGTAAGCCATTTAACACCCAGCAATAAATCACTTGGGGTTTAAAATATAAGGTGTAGATTCCGTTCTCAGTAACTGATACAAAACAAATACAAGAAGTAAAGCACTTAGAATGCTGCTCATTGCGTAGGAAGCACTCAGAATGTGTCAGGTGGTATTATAAATGTTTTCATTCATATGTGCCTGCGCGTCATTGGTAACAAACAGACAAAAGCCATCACCTCACGGAACTTACATGCTAGTGGAGTGAGACAGACAGGAAACAATAAACAGAAAAAAAGTAAGCACATTTTATACCATGTTAGGAGGTAATAAGAGGGAAGAAAAAAGAATTGGAGAAGGTATTTGTAGCATTCAATGGGGCAATCAAGATAGGTGACATCTGAGCAAAGACCTGAAAGAGGTTTGTGTTTTTTAATATTGTTTTACTATGTAAGATTAAAGATAAAACATTTATTTTAAATATTTTACTTATAACTAATGAACCGACAAAATATTTAAAGAAAAATCCCACCTTGCTGTCATCTTTGTCATGTTCCATCATTCATCCTCTTCAGATGGGAACTGATATATAGGCTACATTACAAGCTTCCTAAACCGACCTGCACAGATTATCATGTGATGGGTTTTTCCCTTCTTATATCTCATCTAGATCCAGATTGAAGAATAGGTTGAAGCTGAACAGGGAATCACTTAAAGACCATTAGCTTGGAGTTGTGGAAGTAGCATTTTGCATTCTGCTGAGTGTCACATGAACAAAAGAAGATAATTTTTCCTAACATAAGGGTTTCACACAATTATGGGTTGTAAGGAACCCCAGAAATCAAATTTCAACAGTCTTCAGAATGTACAAATCTCTTCTATAACAAGATGGATCATTTTAATTTGCAAAAATGTCCTAAGCTGAACAAATGTCTCATCGGTGATGTACAAGGGTCTGTGACTGTGGAGTTTTTGCCTTCTTTGTTCTCTTTATTTGTTTAGCTTCAGTTTATATAGATATTTTTGCCTTTTGTCACACATCCCATCATTGAGCAATATGGAACTGGAAGTGCAGGGTAAAAACTCACGCTTGCTCTGCAATGCCTTTCTGTATCCTTGCAGTTTTGTTTTTCAAATTCTAATAGCTGAATTTTACAATTATTCCTACTAAATTTAACTTTCTTAGATTTGGATCACTGTCCTATTGAATCTAATCCCTGACTCAGTCACCAAATATGTGATTTTTGTGTCTCCCTCATCTCCTTTTCGTGCTCTCTTCCATTCCTATTTCATAGGATTAATGAATCCTTTCGTGCATCAAGATAGAAGATGAAGTCTGGCAGTATGCTACTAGGAACATCTCATTGAGTGCCCATTGACCCCACACTCGTAGGAATGGCCACCCAGCCATTTACCTGTTTGTTGGTGTAAAACAAAAGGTGCCCCCAGAATTAATGAACGGCTATATTTTCCCTGCGTGCATTATCTGTAGCTTTTTGTTTTTTTGTTTGGTCTTTAAGGGAGAAGCTTGAGAAGCTATTATTGGAATTACATAAGCTAAGTTAGTAAAATGCCTGGCATATAGTAAGTATTTTATGAGTTCAAGTTCTCATCATTGCTCTGTCTTCTTAATTGTATTCCTATTAAGCTGAGACTGCCCAATCTTGTATACAAGAATCCAGTGATTAAATAGCTTCTTGAAATTTAGGTCACAATGACTGCAGTATTTCCCATCAAGCTATAAGTTTTTGAAGTCAGAATTTAAATGTGACCATCCTTCTGTGCTGGACATGGAGCCTAATGCTGATACACGGAGGCAGTGGATCAGGATGCTCAAAGGGTAGACCTTGTCTCTGAAGGCAGACAGAGCTGCATTGTAATTCTGTTTCTATTCCTCTGCATAAGTCACTGAGTTTTCTCAGCCTGAATTTTCAATCCAACAAATGGGCTTATTGGGTTTGGATCAAGTTCCTACAAGTATATTTAATACTCCTACAAACATAATTAAGAATCCCTTTAGATGATGGTCTATTCCTGCATAAGTCACTTTGTATCCTGAGCACTTTTTATTCTAAACTTATAGACCAGTACCTCATTTTGTTTGTTTTTAAATAGAACTCAACCAAATAGATTTTCTTGATTCTTATGGAGCCCAAAATAAAGAAAAGCAGGAATCAGGTTGAAGAGAGGTTGGCTGAAATACATTTATCAATTTAATTGAAGGGAAGCTACAATCAGATTGTCCAGTAAAATGGTTTGGCAAGTACAGTGTCACAATAAACCACAGCAGATATCTCATTCTAGGTACGATCTTTGAATTTTTTTTTCTGAAAGTCTAGAGAATTAACTCATTCTGCACTAATGTTTTGATGATTAAGTTATAGGAATTATATTTATTAGTTAGAAATACAAACTGGGAGGCTCCTTCTTGATTTACTGGTTATAATAAAAAAGGCCTTCAGAAGGTTTTCTCCTCCTAGAATAACAGTAAGGAGGAAAAAGTGAGGACTAGCTCAAGTAAAAGCTGAACTCATTCATTGAAATTTTGATTTGAAAGTCAAGGCAAGGGCGCCTGGGTGGCTCAGTGGGTTAAGGCCTCTGCCTTCTGCTCAGGTCATGATCCCAGGGTCCTGGGATCGAGCCCCGCGTGGGGCTCTCTGCTCTGCAGGGAGCCTGCTTCCTCCTCTCTCTCTGCCTGCCTCTCTGCCTACTTGTGATCTCTGTCAAATAAATAAATAAAATTAAAAAAAAAAAGTCAAGGCAAAACCTTTCTAACAATTCAGTTATGTTATTGCCAATTTTTTCTGACTTTTTTATTTTCTATCTTAACCAGATGGATTTTTAATTTTTATCTAAACAAAACTTAGTATATAAAGTAAATTTAGACAAAAATTTATAAAATTTGCCTGTTTTCTACAACTTTGTATTTCTTCTTTTATCTGCAATTTTAAATAAACTTAACTAAATACGTCTCATTCCTTTAGTTATTTATTAACAAATATTTATTAAGCATCCAAATATACCAGGCACTGTTCTAGACAGTGGACATATAAAGAAGGAAAATTTTTGCCCTCATAGAGAAAAGAGGAGTAAGAACAGTGACCTTCACAGGTAAAAAGTAAAACCTATAGCTATTCAGATGCTGTTAAGTGCTTTGGAGAATAAAGAAAGCAGAAAAGAGGAAAAGGGAATGGGGATGAAGGGCTGTTTCAAACAGGATGGTTTGGAAAGACCTGAATGAAAAGATGAGATGAGAGAGAGTCACACAAACACTTAGAAGGAAGGCTTTGCAGTCACAGGGAGTAACAAGGACAGGATGTGACACCAAAGGGCACTTGGCAAGTTTAAGTAACAGCAGGGAGGTGAGCATGGTGACAGGAAAAAGCTTCTGGAAATGGGCTCAAAGCAATAGGCGGGTCTAGTTGTAGGGGACCCTATAGGCCATTGTCAATACACTGGCTTTTATTCTGAAGGTTTTGAGGAGTGACATTATCTAACATATTTTAGAATTAGTCCGGCTGTTGTAATCAATATAGGCTATGGCGATGGGGGTGAGAGTAAAATTACTTGTGTGTGTGTGTGTGTGTGTGCGTGCGTGCGTGTGTATCCTCATTATTTGCAGGTTTACTATTTGTGAATTTGCCAACTGGTAAAATGTATTGGGAAGCCCCAGTCATCCATAGACATTTTCACGTTCAGAATGGCTAACAACTTGAGATGTATGTGTGTATGTTCCCATCTGAGATCCAACGAGAGAACTCTCTCTCTGCCCTCCTGTTTCAGCTCTCGTACAGTAAGCAAGTTTCCTTTCTGTGGTCTATTTGGTGCCATGTTGTTTGCATTTTTGTGCTTTTTGTTAGTGACTTTTTTGTTTAAAATTGGTCCCATTGTAGTGCTAAAGTTCTGTCTTATGTTACTAAGTGCAAGAAGGCTGTGATGTACCTTATATAGATCAGCTCCATTCAGGTATGAATTATAATTCTCTTGGTTGTGAGTTAAATGTTAAGGAATCAACAGTAAGAAGCATTCCAGAAAAAAGGAGAAGGATGTTTGTCAATCTGTATGTGAGACAACTCTGGAAAGTGCTAAACTAACATTTATAGGGCGTGATGAAGCTGTGGAAAAGATGAGAAGTCGATTTGTGGATTAATGAGAGGACAGCAATAAAATAGGTGTGGTAGATAGATAGGATTGTTCTGAGGTAGGGCACAGAAATTTACAGTCATGTTACCCAGGATCAGGAAAATTTTAAACCCTTCTCGGCTAGTGCTAGCTGGTTCACACATTTCAAAAGGAAATGTGTAAAAAATCTTAAATTTGCAGGCAAAGCAAGTTCTGCAGATAAGGAGGCTTGGGAATTTCTAAAAATACCTGCTCCATGTTATACGGGAAACAGATTACATGGAAGAATAGGTTCTTGATGCTGCTGAGACTGGTTTGTTGTACAATCACATCGGCAAACAAACATATATTATGCAAAAATCCTCCCAAACCTCTGGCTTTAAGTTGTTCAAGGATCAACCATGAAATTAATAATTTGTAAGAAAGCTATGTGTGGGTTTTTTAAAGATATTTTATTTATTTGAGAGAGAGAGAAATAGAGCACATGTGCATACAAAAGCAGGGGAGGCAGGATGGGAGAGAGGGAGAAGCAGGCTCCTCACCAAGCAGGGACCCTGATGAGGGTTGAATTCCAGGCCCTTAGGATCATGACCTGAGCTGAAGGCAGACACTTAAGTGACTGAGCCCCCCAGATGCCCTTGTAAGAAACATATGTTAAATATAAAGTGTCTTTATATAGAAGTACACATGAAACAGGGGTATTGATGGACTGACTAAAATGTGACCAGAGGAATCCAGGAATATGACCCTGCATTTCCCCTAGAAGCAATGTTTTTGTACATGCTAAGTCAGTGTTTACAGCATTTTTTAGTACATAACTGTCACCAATAATGAAAATCATCTCTGTGTATGTGTATGTGTATTTTATTTTTCTTTTTTACTATTTTATTATTATATGTAAAATACACATACATATCTGTGTATGTGTATTTTATGTGTGTGTGTGTGTATGCGTGTGTGCATGTTATGGACTGAATTCCCTTCAAAATATGCATATGTTGAGGGTCTAACCCTCAAACCTTAGAATGTGACTATATTTAGAGACAGAACCTTAAAAGAGATAATTAAATTGAGGCCATTAGAATGTGCCCTAATCCAATCTGACTGGTATCCTAAGAACAGGAGATCAGGATGCACAGACAAGACAGCAGAGAAATATGTGGCCAGAAGAATGACCACATGTGAAGGGACAGCAAGAAACTGGCCATCTGCAAGGTGAAGGGGGAGGTCTCAGGAAAACCTTACCCTGCCAGCACTTTGATGTTGACTTCTAGCCTCCAGAATGGTAAGAAAATCAATCTCTCATTTAAGCCATCCAGTCTGTCATATTTTGTTATGGTAGTCCTAGCAGACTAATACAGTATATAGCAAGAAATTGTGTTAAGTAGCTTGGGACAAGCATGCATTCTATGCTAGTAGCTTGGACTTCATAGGACATGGTTGAATTGGGGGTTCATTTCGAAGGCAGAGCTGAGACAAATTACTGGAGAATAGGGTATTGCTTGAAAGAGAAAGATACAAGTTTGTATTCATGGGTAAATGTCCCCCTATTTTGTTCTCTCTTATTATTCAACTGTTGTATCATTTTTTGGAGAAAAAAATTTCATGGTGTGAGTGAAAGGAGACAGTCCTATATCATTGAAACATATCTAGTGAAATCAGCAAAAACATGATGACATTTAGGAAATATGACAGTGTTGTTTGTGATAATGCAGAATGTGAATGATCAGGGTTCAATTTTTAAAAATTTGATTGGGAAAACTTAGTTTGAAGGGTTTAAAATTTCTTTTTTTTTTTTTTTATTTAGTTGATGGACAGAGATCACAATTAGGCAGAGAGGCAGGCAGAGAGAGAGGAAGGAAAGCAGGTTCCCTGCTGAGCAGAGAGCCCGATGCAGGGCTCGATCCCAGAACCCCGGGATCATGACCTGAGCCAAAGGCAGAGGCTTTAACCCACTGAGCCACCCAGGTGCCCTTGAAGGGTTTAAAATTTCTAAAAAGAGAAGTAATTTCTTATTTCTTTATTAATATCGTTTTCATGGTGTTCTATTAAGAAGAAATGAAACTACATGTCCAAATTGTAATTACATTCAGGTTAGTGAGTACACAATAGGTTTTAAGACTTACTGGGATAATTACTGTATCTATGACAAAAATTACCTGAAAATAAATTGAATTTTGGATATTAATTCTGTTTCAGGGAACAAAAGCATCCAGAATAAATATGCTAAGGTTCTTTTTGATTACGAATAAAAACTTATTGTTTTTAAGTTTAAAAGAATCAGTGATAATTACATAATTAGAAAATGTACTTAGAAAAGTCCTTCCTGCCCATTTTAATTCTTTAATTAGTGTTCAATTTCATTACTTGGATTTGTATTTTTGAAGTAATAATTTATTTGTTAGTATATTGGGGTGATTTTTAGGAGAAAGACATTTTCATCTATTTGTTCAATTCATACTTTTTTGGGGGGAAGGGCAGAGAGAGAATCCCAAGCAGGCTCCACACCTAGCACAGAACCTGTGGCTCGATCCCATAACCCTGAGATCATGATGGGAGCTGAAATCAAGAGTCAGATGCTGAACTGACTGAGCCACCCAGGTGCCCCCCATAGCGCTTTTTTAAAATGCAATCTACTTATTTCACTTTATAAGTTTAACTTTTCTTTTGTTCTGTTACCTCCAATAATCCTATGATTATTGACTCCTTTTTAAATCAAGAGGATTATGTATCTACTAAGATACTTTTCATCATCATTGCCACCATTGTAAAGCTGTGTTTTTCTCTCCATGCTCATATATGTTTTTTATTTATTTATTTTATATTTCATTTATTTCATGGTGAGGGAAAAAAAATCTATTGGAATTAACTAAGTCTTTAACTCCAGAGTTACCTTGACTAAGGAACAGTTTTAGCTGTAGGGTGGTTGGTTCCTAACAGATTCTTCTTTCGCAATTATCTTTATCAGAAGTTATCAAGTACTGGGGTGCCTGGGTGGCTCAGTCAGTTAAGCATCTGCCTTTGGCTCAGGTCATGACCCCAGGTCCTGGAATGGAGCCCCTTGTCAGGCTCCCTGCTTGGGCTCCCTGCTTGACTGGGAGACTGCTTCTCCCTCTCCCTCTGCAGCTTCTACTGCTTGTACTCTCTCTCTCTCTCTGTGTATCTGTCAAATAATTAAACAAAATCTTTAAAAAAAAATAAAGTTATCAAGTACCTACTAGACCTCAGCTGTCAAAATTGAAAATGGGAAATACTGAGGGAAGAAAAAAAGAACCATGGGCGTGTAAGCCAATTCTGGACCCTTTCTTAACCTACCTTCTAAAAGAAACTGGATTATCCCTTCAAATCACTCTGCAATACCCATTAAGAAGAAACATTTACCAGCCATTTTGGTCTTGGTCTTTCAGTATCAAGCACTGGACGTGGTCTCTCACTAAGCTGTAGAATGTTAGGAGAATGTGAGAATAGAGTCAACAGATGAAAGGATGCCTGTTTATCCGTTTAAAAGGAACTTATCACGATAGAATTACCAGCTTTTAGAAACCATGAGATGGGAGAAAAGAACAGAGGGAAAGGGGGAGTGGTTATTCCTCTTCTGGGAGATTCAAGACTTAAGTCAGCATCCAGACCCTGTCTATTTGTGAGACGAGAAGCAGTTCAGGAAGTGTCCATGACCTATTCAGAGAGGGAAGGAACTGCTGGGAAAGGACCTTCCTCTAAGTATTAGATCAGAAATTTTCCAGAGAGTAATGGTGTTTTCCCAACAAGTTCCAAATCCTGCAATATATTTGATATTCAATGAAATCAATTAAAATGTCTTATTCATGTTATTTTGAGAAACAAGGGCTGTTTAACTCCATGTAGCTTAATACTGTTTGTAATAAATACATTTAAAAAATTTTAGCTTTTTATCTGAATTGAGACATTACCTACTTCTTACCCTTAGAGCTAGCTTCATTGACTGCTTGTTCTTGCTCTGCTGCTGCAGACTACCCCTCATCCTACTCTGGAAATAACTTGTTCTGAAAGTTAGACTCATCATCTATTGAGTTACTATTCACTTATTCCCTAAGGCTTCAAACATTTGATTCACAACACTTGCACATTAGTTTCATATATATTATTTCATTTGAACTTGACTGATATTACCTTGTGAAAAAGATAGGTTATCTTCAAAATATAGATGAGGCCACTAAACATCAAAGAGAATCTGTGACTTGCCTTTGGACACACTGTTGAAGAGAATGGGGTGGTGCAGTGAGAACTTGATTGGTTCCTTTGACTTCCAAGACATTCACTCTACTAACATCATATTACCTCTTAAGGTAGCTGAAGCTTGGATAGTCCACAATAGGGAGTTATCTCAAGATTATCAATCTTGACTATGGCCATGAATACCATAATTCTTAATAAATGATACTAGGCCCATGTAAGTAAGCTTATGTGAAAGTCCTTTATGAATTATGTCTCTATAAACAGAACATAAAATGTCACTAGCTCATTAGAGTTAACAAATCCTGCTAAACAAGAATTGCTGGATCTTTCTAAATTGATCATCACTATTTTGCTTCATGGGGGTATTTTTTTTTTCCTATGGTCCTTCATGGTTCCTAGGTCTTTCAATCTGGGAAGTTTTTTGGTTTGTTTTTATTCATTATTCCTCATGGCCATATTTTAAGTGAATGTTGGAATGTATGCCCTCCTTTGGAAAAATAAAGATTTCATGGTCTGTTTTCTATTAGCATTGATTTGGAGACCTTGAGGTTGCTTTAACAGTTGAAAAGTCACAGCCTTTTTAACATCTCCCTTGTGGTTTCTTTGAAAAGACCATTTACATAAAAATGTAATAGTTTCAGTCAAGTCCATGTGCAAGTAAGCACAAGGAGAAATTTCATCTCTCTCTAGATTTTAAGCCTGAAATTTTCTGTTCGTTCACTGTTACTGTGTGGCCCCAACCCACAGCTGACATTACATCTATCAGAGAAAGGAAGATAAATTACAAAATAATATTTGTAAAGGTATAATAGAACAATAAGTGCTAGATATCACAGCGGGTAGAGCCATTCTGAAATGATCTGAAGATCACCAGGTGCTTTTAACTCCCTAAGGCACTGGCTAATTCTGAATGAGGGCAGAGAATCAGCTCAGTCCAAGCAGAGGGCTACTATTAGGGAAAAAAGAAATCAACAAAGCTTTCAGTTATCTTGGAAAGCTAGAGTGATAAACTGAACTTGAGAGAACTCTACGAGATAGCTGAGTTCTGGGACTATTCAAGAGATTGAGGAACTAAGTCAAAAAAGGGAGAGTGAAATTTCCTGCAGACTTGTGGAGATTAAGAAAACAAAGATCACCAAAGAGAGAGGGTAATTTACTCAGACACACAGTTAATCTCCCTTTCAATAGAAGTGTCAGGATTTGAAGGTCAAGTGGCTGAAGAACTGACCTTGAAACCTATAATAGCAGAACTTGATCTCCCAAGTCTTTCAAGGATGAAGAAAGGATAATTGACAGACTTTCTGTCAAAAACCTAAGGAGGCCATGCCTTAGAAGCAGGGGTTAACCAACAAGTAAACTGAGTCTTACCAAAACCCCTGAAAAATTTCAATCCCTAACTGGTTGAGATCGCCAGTCCATCATTAAATGTATCTAACAAAGGAAAGGGCCAAATCCTTTCTGATGGAAGATAACATTATTTGGAACCTCCGTGGTTCCTTCTTTACAATTTTCAGCATATCATAAAAATTACTAAACATGTAAGGGGGCAGGAAAATATAAAGAGAAAGAAGAGATAATCCAAGTAGAAGTGCAGATAATTTACATATTGGCAGTAACTTTAATTATAATTAAAATGTTAATGACAATTGAGGAAAAGTAGAAATAAAATACAAAGATAAAGAATTTCAATACAGACTTGCTATTTATGAAAATAGTCAAACTGATATTCTAGAGTTGAAAAATAAAATTAAAATATCAATATCTGACATGACAGTAAAATATCAATAAACAGTTTTAACAGTAGATTGGGAAAAAAATGAAAGTTTCCATTAAACTGGAAAACAAGTCAACACCCAAAAAAAAGCCCAGAGGTAAAAAAGGAATGTAAAAATGGAATCTAATAAACATGTGAAAGATCAACGTAATGAAAACCACTCTGAAGTTCTCTGAAACAACCTTGATAAGGGAGAAAGAACACTCTTTAAAATTGATCTTTCTTGCCCAAAACACATTGGAACATGACTGACAGAGGCTTGAGGGCCCTTTCTTTTCTCCTGTTGTTTGTGATATAAGAGCTGGTTAGCTTTTCCAAAGTAAATGAGGCCCAAGTTGAATTATCTTCCATCAGTATAAATTAAAGTTAACAGACTGAATGAGACACATTTTTAGAAAAGCTCTATTCTCTTCATCCTCTTTTTTTCAAGTGGGGTAACTCTTGCTAAGTTTATTTCTCTTAGGCCTTTTTTAGAGTGGCAAGGGATAGCCAACATTTTGACTTTTCTTTTTTTTTTTTTTTTAAGATTTATTTATTTGACAGAGAGAGAGCACATGTGCATGTGCAAGCAGGGGGAGGGGCAGGGAGAGGGAGAAGAAGGCTCCCCACTGAGCAGGGATCCCATTGGGGACTCACACCAGGACCCTTGGATCATGACCTCAGCCAAAGGCAGATGCTTAACCAGCTGAGTCACACCCAGGTGCCCCACCATTTTTACTTTTCCAATGACTTTCTCTAGAGCTATATTGTCCAATGAGGTAGCCACTAAGTTGTTTAACTGTAAATTAATGAAAAATTTTAAAAATGTAATATTCAGTACCTCAGTTGTAATAGTACATTTCAAATGCTCAGTAGTCACACATGGCTAGTTGCTATTTCATTGAACAGTACAGATACAGAAATTTTCCACCATTTTTGGTATCTATTTGAAAATTCTGTCAGCACTACCCTAAAGTTATAGAATCAGTGATCACAGTTTTCCTTCTAGCTTTTACCAAATGGTTACCATAACATAAAGAAGAGTTACCAACTTGTCAGCGGGCAATATTCGTTAAGCTAAGCTTTAATTTAGAATTGGGCAAGGATGTATCAATTTTGTTGCGAGTTAGCTGTGTATAAATAAATGGATCTCTGGATTTGGATTTTTTTTTTCTTTTTGTGTTTTGTCTTGCTTTGTTTTCTTGGGGGTATAAGCAAGGCTGCCACTTTTGTCAAAGCCCAGTAAGGACTGAGTTTGGTCATGGTAGGGTAGGGACTGTGTCTCACTGTCCAGCATGTAAAATTTTATTTAATCTGCTTTCTAGTGGCAATCAGACCTTCTACTGTGTGTGGTTCTCTGAGTCTAAGTGTTTTAGTTCAGTCTTGGTGTGGAACAATTCTCCATCCTTTTGGAGGAATTTGGTGGGAGTTCATCACTTGATTGTGTAGTAATAGAAGGGGCATGTAGGAATCCAAGTTCTTCTCACACAGACATTCAACCAAGTTCTTCTATTTTTGATTTCACCCCCGTCTGTCTTCAGGTTTGTGGTGTCTTGTATTTTGGGGGCTCTTCTTGGTATACAAGGCATGTTGACCTGCTTTGGCTTTCTTATCCTTTAAGATATTTAGATTTCAGGTTTCTCCTATGTGTTTTCTTTCACCACGTGGCTACCCTCTTTATAAAACAGATTCCTTCTTTTATTGAAATCTTCTACTTTCTCCTCTCTAGTCTTTTGTTCTCCTGGGCAACCCTCCTCTCTTTGAAACAACTCTCTCATAGACATTGTAATGGAATTTTTAAAGACAGAGCTGATAAACATGTTCATTATTCCACGTGTAATCACGAATTCTGCATTCCTTTAAAACTGAACTGTGAGTCATAAGCTGGTGAAAAATTTGTATCAGTGGGAATTGCCATGTATTGTGTACTTAAAATGTGCCAGGAACTTATATCTTCTTAGAATTTGAATAGTTCTATGCCCTTGTTGGTATTATCCATGTGAGAAAACCAAAGTTATGATAGATTATATCCTGGAGGTCCCAGTGTTTAATAAGTGAAAATCTTAGCATTTAAACTATGTCTATTTTGTTATGCTCCCCGATATCATGGAATGCCACCACACTGTTAAATATACTGTTTGTCAAGGATTCCTGCTTGGGTTTGAATCCTAGATATGCAGTGCAATAGCTATATAACCTATTTAATTTTCACTTAATTTCTTTATGTCTCACTTGTGTGTAAAATGTGTGTAAATGTTGATGATAGTAGTATTTAATCTCATAGAGTTGTTGAAAGGATTCACTACATTAATGTGTAAAATGGTTTTGAATAGTGCCTGGCACACTGAGTTGGCGCTAATTATATTATTTTACTCCTCTACCTATCTCAAGGAAGAAAATACATCACTTCCTCTTACTGATGGTCTTTTAAATCTAGGAAGTGTTGACCATTTGTACTCTGATGTTCATTTGTAATTTTCTTCTCATGTTATTTTTCTAGAACTTTCTGAGACTAAGGACTGAACATGGAAGAACTGTTATTGAGTGAGCTAATGAAAGAAAAGCATACTGATCTATTTTAAGAGTGAAGTAGACCACATAACCTCTGAAGATAGCTATCATGCTCTCATTTTTTTAATATCCTCTAGACTAATGTCATTGGTTTTCTATACCATACTCATTCTATTCATTCCTAATTCAAAACTCCTTTGTAATGTTTGCATTTTCTAAATTTGACTTAATGTCCCTAGAAATTTTTCTCCCCATAACAGAGTTGTTTTAGAACCCTAGTTTTTGAAGTGTTGGTGCACTGGTCATAAGAAGCAGTTGTGGGAACTTTAAAACTATCCTGAAACAACCCCCTTGCTTGCTTGGCTTTTATATTTCCAACTAAATCCAAAGCACTCCAAGCCTGAGTGCCATCAGCCTTTGGCAAAACCTAGTTTCTTGGTTCCAGTCAAAAGTGAATCATTTTTTAAACACTCTAGCAACCAGGATATAAATCTTATGGTTTATACAGGTGAGCTCATGAATATTCTTTTTCATCATTTGTGTATTTGAGAGATAAAAATATTAAGGGCATTGAATATTAAAACTTTTTTGTAATCATTGAAACTGGAGGGAAAAAGACGTTGCAGATCCATGCTCTGTACATGTGTTTTAAAGTTAAGGAGGAAAAGACATGAGAAAATACTTTGTAGGCTTTACTGAAACCAAAGCATTTGGAGCAAAGTTTAATACATTTGCCAAGCCCCAAATACAGCTGGGTTCTCCCACAGTTCTTTTAATTAGAAGCAGATTTCTGTGCTAATTCTGTAATGTGAAGAGAGCTTTAACAGTATTTCTTTCCTAAAAGTAGGGCATTTTATTTGGAGTGAGCACTTTTAATATCAACCACTTCTTTGCAAATTTTTTGTTATAATTCAAATAATATCTGACTTACAAATTTCCAATATTTTTCAGTAGAATTATCTTGTTATGTAATTATATCAATAGATTTTAATTAATAAATACATAAAAATAACACTTATAAGCAAGTGATTTTATATTATTTATAAATCAATATATTTTGTATTTAGAAATACAAAAGCAAAAATTTATCTAAAGAATTAAAAATATAGAAATGTGTATACTAGAAAGTGAAAGTCCACATTCTGTTTTAGTTCATACAAAATGAGAGAGAAGTTTTCTTCCCTGGTAAGTTTGCAAGGTTTACTAAATTTTTAACATTTGGATATGATAACTTATTTTAGAGAAAAAGACTGATAATTCTGAAATAAAAATTTGTATATATGTAATATTTATACAGAGTATACAAATGTATATTTTATATTTTAAAATTATATATATATATTCCATTTGAAACTGCTAATTTCTGAGTCACCAAATGTGCAATTTAATAATAATATAATAAAAATATATTTCTTCAAAATGTATCTAACACCTACATGCCCACTTTCATGCTTAGTATATTTTATCCTTAATAAAAACTAATAATACCATTAATAATTTAAAGGAATTTCATTATAAAATTTCATTAAAAATATTGAAATTTTTTTTTAGTTACTGTGAAGCATTATTTCAGATTGCCTTATAATGGCCATTAGGTATTAGAAAAGAGTAGTTTTTAAATGCATCTCTTTTTTGATATGAATCTAAGCAGTGGGTAAAAAACATCATTTTTGAAAGAGTTTTATAGTTATTGAACAATTTTAAGGCTGTACCTATAGAGTATCTTTTTAACAATAAATACTTTTATAACAACAATATATACCAGATAGCATCATCATGGTTTTCCAAACTTTCTATCCTTTGAAAATAAAATAATTTTTGTTGACGGCATTATAGGTTGAGGTATTTACCTATGTATAAAGGACAGTGAAAGAGCTGTTTCTGAAAACTGAGTATATTGAAATATAAGAATTTGCTAAGAAGATTCTATAAGGACTATCTTTATTAGGAAACAAAAAAATCTCCAAAGTATTAGTTTAAGTATTAAAAATTGTCCCGGTAATGTACTTTGAGAAAATGTTCCTCTCCTATTATTATGTGGGACAGCTAAATGAAGGTTCGTTCTGTGTATATAGTGGTCTGTTGACAGAATCTTTAATCTTTTCCTGTTCATCTTTGTGTTATTTGCTATACTAATATCACAATGTCTAAATATTAATATACTTTATGGTAAGTTTTAGTATTAGTTGAGCAAGCCTCCTGTGTTTTATTTTCATATAAGAGTGTTTATCTATTCATGACCTTTTAAATTTCCATTTCCATTTTAGAATCAGCATTCTGTTGTGATTTTCATTGGTAATACATTGAATCTATAAATCAATTAGGGATGAGTTGACTTATTTATGAGTCTTCCAAGTCATGAATGTAATATGGCTCTTCATTTATGTAGATCTTTAATTTCTCTCAGTAAAGTTTTATCATTTGCTCCATAGAATTACTACATATCTTCTCTTAAGTTTATTCCTTGTTGCCTAATATTTTTGAAGCTATCATAAATTGTACTTTATAAAAATATTTTTTAATGACTGATAGCTAAAACCGAAAGATTTTGGTATACTGATTTTGTAGAGAATAACCTTGCTAAACTCATTAATTCCATCAATTTACAGATTATTTCCATTTTCTGTATTAAAAAATATTTGTCATCTACAAATGACAGCAGTTGTCCATACTGACATGTTGAATAAGAATAACGTCTGTCTTTTCCTTATTGTTCTAGATTTAGCATTAAGTATCATGTTTATGGAAATTTTGATTTTCTGATGTAAACCAGCATTATATACCTTGGATAGACCTAACTTGGTCATGGTATATTTTGCACATTATACATTCCCTCTTTGCTTCAAATTTTTATGTCTATATTCATGAATGAGAGCAACATAAATTTTATTTTCACATTTTTTTTCTAATTTTATATCATGGTATTCTAGGCATAAAAATAAGATGTAGGATATACTTTTTGTCTAATTTCCAGAAGAATTTATATAATATTGGAAATATATATTCCTTAAGTATTTGTTAGAACTCACCAATAAGGACAAAAAGTTCTGAACTATTTTTTGAGTTATTGCTGCCATGCATTTTAACATTTTAATTTTATATAACCATGGTATCTGCATGGTTGTGTGTGTGTGTATGATGGTTACTGACTAATGAAATAAAACACATACAGAAAAACACATCATTAATGTATAAGTCAATGAATGATCATAAAATGAACATACTTTAGTAATCTTATGTAAGTATGTTCATGTAAGTATGTTTACATGTTTACATACTTACATAATGTAAGTATCTTTACTTATGTAAACAAACAAACCAAAAACTCAGAGAGAGGGGCACCTGGGGGGCTCAGTCCGTTCAGTGTGGGACTTTTGGTTTGGCTCAGGTCATGATCTCAGGATCCTGTAATGGGACAGCATTTGGATCTGCTGCTCAGTGCAGAGTCCACTTGTCCAGCTCCCTCCCCTTTTACCCTTCCCTCCCAAACCCAGGCACTAGCTCTCTCTCTCTCTCTAAAATAAATAAATAAATCTAAAAAACAAAAACAAAAACAAAAACAAAAACAAAAAAACAAACAGCAGATAAAAAGACATAAACCAGAAGATCTCCTAGGTCCCCATCAGTCATTATCTCTGTCCCCACCCTATCCCCAGTAGTAACCATTATCCTGACTCCTAACACCAAAAGTTAATTTTGTCTGTTTTTCAAGGGTTTTTTGGTGCCTGGCTTATTTCCTTCCATGTTATGTTTATGAGATTCATCTATATTCCTGTGGGTAGCTGTAGTTAATTCATTTCCATGGCTGTTAGGTACCACAATGAATGTTAATTACACTATTCATGCATATTTTAGTTTCTGTATATTTAAAATAATGGTATAAGCATTCTTACAGAAGATTCTTGTTCCATATGTGCATATAATTTGGGGGATATTTATCTAGGAGTAAGATTGGTGTGCCATTCATAATCTTCCTCTTTATTAAGTGATACCCAACTATTTGTGTATGAGACTCCCTGTTGCTTTACATCCTAACCACCGTGTTGTGTTGGTGGGTGAAGTATCTCATTGTGTTTTTAATTAGAAATTTCCCCATTATTAGTGAAGTTAGATATGCTTTCAGTATGCTTAGCAACTATCTGGATATCCTGTTTTTTAAAATGCCTATTCAAGTCCCCTCTCCTTTTCACAAAATTAGGTTGCCTGACTTTTGCTTATGGATTTGTAACAATACATTATATATTCCACAGATGAACCCTATCAGTTTTATCAATTACAAACTCATCTGATGCCTTCTTATAACCTTGCCTTTTTACTTTCCTAAAGATGTCTCCTGACAAATGTTTCTTAATTTAAAATTCTTAATTTTAATGCAATCAAGTTTATCAATCTTCAGTTATACATAACACCTTTATTATTGTTTTATGGGGTCAGTGTTTAATTAGGGTCAGTGTTTTATGGGGTTAGTATTTAATTCACATTTCCAAATTTAAGAAAGAAAGCAGAAGAACATATGGGAAAGGGGAAAAGAAGAAAAAAAGGAGAGAAGAAAATAAGCCATAAGTGATCTTTAAGGATAGAGAACACACTGAAGGTTGATGGAGGGAGGTGGGTGGGGGATGGGCTAGAGGGGCAGTGGGCATTAAAGAAGGTGCTTCTGGTGTTGAATACTGGATGTTGTATGCAAGTGAAGAATACTGAATTTTACTTATGAAATCACTTTTGCACTATATGTTAACTAACAAAATCTAACTTAGAAAAGAAGAATTATTCACATTTCCATACTTTTCCTTGTGCTTTCTCCATCCTTGCCTCTCTGAGCTTTCATTTGGAATTATTTTCCTTATGACTGAAATATATCCTTCAGAATATAGATGGTTGGTGGTAAAGTCTCTTAGTGTTTTTTTAAAATACCCCTTTCACTTTCATTCTTAAAATATTTTTTATTAGATATAAATCTTCAGTTAAAACTTCTTTCACTTCAATACATTAAAGAAAAACATTTTAATGTTTTCTGGCTTCCAGTTAAGAAGTCAGCCATTAATCCTTGAAAAGTAATTTATCTTTTCTCTCTTATTCTCCTTCTCTCTCTCTGATTTTTTCTTTGTGGTTTTATGAGTTCTACCATGATGTGTCTGTTTTTTATCCTGCTTGGGTTTCATTCCATTTTTGAATTGGTACACTGACATTTTCAGTTCTGGAAAATTCTCAGCCACTGTTTCTTCAAATATTGTTTACGCCTTCATTCTCTTTCTTTGTGAAATTCTGATTAAATGTTATGTTTTCTTATTGTATCCCTAAGTATAATATCTTCACTCCAATAATTTAATCTTTTTGTTTCTCTCTACTTTACTCTTGATGGTTTCTTCTTACTTGTCTCCCAGTTCACAAGTAGTTTCTTCAGTTGGGTCTAATTTCCTCTTAAATCCATTAAGTTTCTTATTTTGGTTATTATGCTTTTCAGTTCTATATATTCTATTTAGCTCTTTTGCAAATATTTTGTCATCACTTAAGAATACTCTGTTGCATTTTTCCAGCTTGGCTTTTATCTTCTTGGAAATTCTTAATATGGTTATTTTACAATCAGAATCTGGTAATTCCAATATGTAAAGTCTCCATGGGTCTGTTTCCACTGGATTTGCAAATGATATCTTTCTTTTGGGTGCCTAGTTATCTTTGTACACTAGATATTGTATTTGAAAAAAACATTGTGGAAAAGTTTCAAAGCCCAGTATATTATTACCTTTCTACACAGAGAATTTTGGTTTACTTTTGCTATATGTCTAGAGGTGCAAGAAATCCTAGATTCCCTAATCCAACTCAAGACTTAATCTTTTATGGGTTCTTGATAATATACTGCTGAGCTGTAGGTATTTTTAATGACTGGTTTCTTTCTGGTTCACCTGTACTCCTAGGGAGTGGCCCTTTGGGGTTGCAATCTGATACAGGGAATGCTTCTAAGCCCAATATAGCCCAAACCTTTTAGAACCTTACACTCCAGGTTTCATATTTTGATCTCTGCAAGACTGCTAAGTAGCTAAAGTAGCTCCAGTACAAAAGTAGCCTTGAATGCAGAGCACATTTAAATAAGCACATGAAATTGGGTTTGTCAGGTACATTATTGGAGGTACTGTTTAATAATTTTAAATTTATGTAAGGTATTAGAAATTGAAAGGTAACTGTTAAAAATCAGTTTTGCCACAAGGTACACATAGTGAAAATTGGCCAATGGCAATATTCTAAGTTACTAAAAATCAAATTACTAAATACTAACTCACTAATATAAGAAAGTGATCAGATATGTTATCAAATTATTTAGATTGTCAACCGTTTAAAATTACAAACAAAAATATATAATTGAAAGTTCAATTAAGCACAACACCAAATTATTGGTATAACAATATGTCTCAATTGTATTTCTTAGCTCTTTTTCTTTGCAAGAAATGCAGTTTAATCTAACTGTCTCAAAGGAAATTTTCCCTTAGGACAGTTCTGTTCTATTTTATGTCTATTTGTTTTTTTCACACTCCATAATTTTAAAAAGTGACTTGGCAGGAACCAAAGTACATAGAATAAAAAATGGTCTTTGGACCTTCAGTATTGTAATCCCAAATATTTTAAATCACTTTTATATATGGCATTTATATTCTATTCAGCATATGGTAATACTACTCAGTATTCTGCCTGCTGAAACATTGAATAGGTATTCACTTAAGACATGCATTCTTTAGAGAAATAATTAATTTCATATGGTTTAATATGAAGTAAGACACATCAAAATCCGTGTATTCTTATATAGCAAAGCTGAGGTCACTCCTTCTCTATCAGGTCTTTGTATAGCTTCAAATGCAAAGAGGCATACTTATTCGTGAAGTAGTAATTTGTAAGCAATCATCTTTTCTATCCCGTACCTTCCAGATGTTTGCTGATATCTGCTTTATGCTTTCAGAATAACTTCCATTTGCATCATTCTGACATGACTACATCGGAAAATAGTGTATGTTAAGAGTTGAAATTATTACTCTCATTTTGTAGCAAGAAAACTTGGGTGTGAAGAGCTGAAAATCACATGACTATTCAGCTTCAGATCTGGTACTCCACCCAGGATCCCTAGATTGTTTTCCCCCCTAATTTTTACTGCTTTCAGTCTCTCCCTTGCATTACTTGAGAGATTTCAGCTCTTGTAGAATGGTTTATGCAAATTATGTATTGACATTTGGGAGATTTCCTGAAATTTCTGTTTAATGAGTGATATAAATGTAGCACATGAGATAAGCTTTAATGTCTTAGGTTAATTCTTTACCATCAATTACTTTCTATGAATTGATTCAGCATTTTCTGCCTTTCTTGATGGTCATAGTGTAATTCTGTAGGTCAAAAGGTTTCATTTGTAATTTAACCATTCATGGAACTCCTGGGAGAATATTTTATGTCTAGTTCACATGGTATGGCAACATTTTAAATTTGATTTTAGAGTGCTCTAAGTCTTGAAGAACTGTAACTCGAGGTGAAACCTGCTAGCTATAAGTCCTTCATGTAGCCCAAGGGTTTGTTTGGTTTTGATTAGTTTTACTAGACTTCATTTGGTTTCAGTTAAACCTTGAGACAAGCCAGTGACTTTCATGAAAAATGTGGGTTTCTCAAGTTAGAAAATAATTCTTTTGTGTGGAAGAGTGTAATTTTTTTTTTCTTTTTTACTGGAACAAATATCAACTCAAAGATAATTTCAGAAGATTTTGAATTAGGATGCGTAGAGTGAGATATTTGTATATTGAACTGTTTCATGTTATGTTTTTGAATATCGATTATCTTATATTCTCAGATGGCAAAATGAAAATCGCTCCATATGCTTCCAAAGCAATAACAAAGTATATTTAATTATATAACTGTAACAACATTTTATACTTAACTGCGTATTGTGGAAAGCAATTTGATTTAAAAATAAGCAGCTATTCTAGTGAGCTTAGGGAATATTTTAATTCGTGTACTTTATAAAGGACTTTATTTCAATATTACATGGTCATAGATTGTGTCTAAATGGGACCGTTTACTTAAGTTGTAAGTCTTTTATTACCTAGAAAATAATCTGCAAGTGTAATATCTCTGGATATTAATTAAAATTAATGTATATTATTCGTTTGAGACGGGAGAAGGAATAGCACACCCTGAGGTTATAACTGTATTTTTGCTATAAAAAAGAGAAGTGTGGTCCTTAGTCCTCAGAGAAAAATCTCAGGTGTGAGTTATTTTACTTTCCAAATACTTATTTCATCCTGAACAAAGTCCCTTGGTCTCCTAAAATTTATTTTTAAAAATTCTGTGTGGGGCAATAAAGACAAATACAAAACAAACTCACAAGTGGGGCTATTGGTGATAGCAGCCAATGTAAATTTCTCTTTGCATTCATGATTCCCCGCCTTAACATAATAATAGTTTTTCCCTAGAGGCATCACCAAATACCCCACCATCTGTTTGAGGTTATGCCAAAAATACTGCAGTTATAAATTTAGGACACATGTATTAAAATTGGACATATGAACCTAGAGATGTTATCATAATGTTCTTTAATGCTCTCAGTATCAAATGGTGAAATTAATGATTATATGAGTATTCTGCTCATAAACAATGTCTATAGAATTTAGAATTTGCAAATAAATTTGTTCAAAAGTGTAAGAGAAGTTAGCACTTATTACCAAGAGCAGATTAGCATTTATAAATAAATTTAGCATTTATGCCAAGAGCAGTTCACCTCTTGAATAAGTCTTCCAATCCTGAAATTCTAACAAGGAAATATTTCATATATACAAGTTTTTTTAAAAAATTGAACTCTTGAAGTATTGCATTCCAAGATTTGAAAATCAACAGCCTCCTCAAATATTTTTGTTGAGTTGTTTATTAATACCTTATGTGGAGACATAAATTAAAATTAATGACATCTGGCATGCATATGAATAAAGTCTTTAAATATTTTATTATATTTAAATAAATAGAACAGGGGGGAAAAGCACTGATTTCATATTCAGACTGCCCACATTCTGCCATGAATTTATATTCTGTTTTTGGATTCATCTCCTTTCTAGGTTTTACTTTCCTCAAATGGAAAGAACTAGAAGCTCTCAATGCTTCTTTCCACCTTGAACATTCTATTAGTTTAGTTTAGTTTGGCTAGCCTAGAATTACACATGATTTATATTTCTAGTGTGATATCATGTCAATTTTGTAATTATTTTTAACATAGTAACTTTTAAATTTGTCTTGAAGGAAGTAAAACTAATTAAGCTGGTAACATATTTATTTAATATTTTACTGCTACTTCTAAGTGAATAGATATTATTTTCTCTATAGGCCAAGAATTACACATTAATCCATTAAAGAATATTGAGGGCCTCTTGTTTTATTTTCCAGATATTTGTTAAGACCTCAGGGTTCTAGGGACAAGAAATTCAAAGATAAATTAGATATGGGCTTTGACTTTAAATTCAATCTTTTTTTTTTTTAATTTAGTCTTGTTAAATAGAAAGGCACGTAAACAAGTATAATGTAATGCAATGAAAGGTTCTTCAGTTCAAGTTCTCATTAGCAGCACATCCTAAAGTTATTGATATGGAATCAATTTCAGATTAGTAAAAGTAAGTGATGGTACTTCTTTCAATAAAGATGGAAACATTTTATTTAGAAAATGAACACATATGATAGATTTTAGCATATCTCTCAGAAGCTAGATTGATATAACTATTTCATTTCACATATAGAGAAATATAAACTTGAACATGAAAGGCTCAATTTGTATTGAATTTCCTTGTCTTGAAAGAAAAGAAACAAGAAGGTAGTGACCAACATTTTCACTGTTGTATCATCAACTACTTGCCTACCACGCTCAAGAGTTGCTATGATCATCAAGGGAAAGAAAATACACTAGTGACTAACTGGGGGAAATGGAATAGGTGTTGATGCTATTCACCACAGGTATGCTCTTACCATTTATTTTCCTGGCTGGATTAATGACAGGATGCAGACCCTGGGTTTCCTAAAGGCAGAAAGATCCTCCCAACATACCAGTATAGTGAATTGAAAAGCAGCAGCATACTACCTTCCTGTCTTCTTTTTCTTCTTTTATTTCTTGGTTGGAGTTACAGAAAAAGCTTAGTCCAAAAAAAAAAAAAAAAAAAGAAAGAAAAAAAAAGAAAGGAAAATTTTGGCCAAGCCACGGGATCAATTCAGGATTTCGTTAGAACCCAGATTTTGGATAACCACAGTTTCTTAAAAGGTCCAGTGGACTGAATTTCTTCTCTGGCTTCTGATACCAACCACGAAAGCCAAGAATGCTTGAGAGGAAGCAGGCAACCACCAAAAACAATGGGATTTATTCCTTCATCCTGGTTTTAAAAAAGAGGATCTTAAAAATCAAACATCTTAGCCTAGAAAGCTTCACAAGCCTTTTCTCAAATACCTCTGAGAAATCTTTGTACTTTGTAGCTCAGTATTAGTCCATCCCACTCACACGAGATTCCCAGCTCTAAGACTCTCACTTAGAGAGGGTGGAATATATATTTTAAAAAAAGATAGAGTCTGGATTTTGCCTTTGATAAAATCTTTTCAACAAGAACATTAGTACAACAGGTTTTGGAATAGAGCTTCTGAATAATGGACAAGTGAAATATAGGCTGGTTTTGTTAACCTCCCTAGAAAGGTAATTAAGGCTATATGTTTCTGTATTGGCTGAAGAAACTTTATTTTTCCCTTTAAGAAATCACAGAAAAATGCAAGTTTTTATAATGAGAAATAATTGTCCCTTTGCTAATTTCAAAGGCTTTGAGGACATTGGTTTGTTAACCCCAAATACTATCTGGAGGGAACATGGAACCGGTAGCTAGAAGGCCTGAGTTATGGTCTTGAATCTAACGTGTGCTCCTATCCTCCAGATAGGAGGTCATTCACCTCTTCCTCCAGAAGAGGTGAATGACCTCTTCTGGAAGAGATCATTAATGCTTAGCAAGTAACTCACATGCTCTCCAACATTTTCTAGCATCCCCTGTAGTGAGGTTGGAGTCATGTGACAAAAGCCTGACATTAACCCAGGAGGAGATGATTGCCACTTCCAATCTGAGGGAGTTAAGTTAAATAGGGTAAGTTTTCAATGATCTCTGTCATCTGCAAAGCAGTGAGCAAAGGATTTCAAATAGCAGAGTAGCAAGATGGAAAGGAGGAGATCTCTGCCTTGTAAAAAGTGGAGGAAAACCACTTGCTCACCATGACATGAGCAAGAAGCAAATCTTTGTTGTGTTAAGCCACTCCAAACTGGGAGTGGTTTTTTACCATAAATTATAAATCCATATTCCCCAGCTGTATTTCTGCCCAACCCATAAGATTAACTGTGAGGCCAAACTGACCATTAATAAAATGTTAAATTGTTCCTGTCCACTATGTGTTCACTTAGATGTGATGCAACTCTCTGATTCAAAGATGATAACAGCATTCAAAGTCCTAACTTTCAACCCAGGGACTTACCTATTAGACTATAGTGTCTGACAGTATATATGTTATATTGTGTCCATTTTCAACTGGTAAAAAAAAATCTCATCCCCAGTCCCCTTTAGTATTAAGAAGGTTACTAAAACCTTATCATAGATCCCAGAGTTGTTTCATCCCTTGAAATTAGAAACTCAGTGCATTTGTAACCAGTGGGCAGTTTCTTGTCTACAGTAGCCAGAGTAGACATAGTTGCAATGATCAAGCATTAGAATGTAAATTGCAATACACAAACACAAATATTAATGAGAATTAAATAAGTAAATGTCTGTAAAAGTACTTGTAATAGAGCCCAGCACCGAATTAACCAAGACTGTGGGCTAAGGCAATTCCATTTCCACTGAGTAGCATTTTTTATTCAACTACCGATTCTATTATTTAGTAGTCTGTGCAAAATTTTGCCATGGCGTCATGTAAGTCTTTCCTCTGACTTTTTTGTAGTGTTTTTCCTAATGGCTAAGGTATGTGTCTCTACAAGTTAATTAAAGGCAAGGCTTGACATATAGTGAATGTTGGTTGTATAAACAGTATCCTATGTAACAAAGGCTTGCAAAAGTGAATTCTCTTTTAGCATAATTTGGACTTTAGTAGATATTCCCATATGTGAAGTCTCTATCACTACTGTATCTTGCCTCTGGGACATTTTGATCTTCTGTATTAAGAGAGTACCATATAAATCCTGTCACTGGGAAAACTAATTTGTTCACACAGTTATGTCACTTATGTTCTTCTTACCAAAAATCTTATCATTTTGCCTGTCTTTTCATAGGCAAATATTATAATTCCAATCCTTCCTTTTGGATTATGTCTATAAAATCTCATTTGTGCTTTGTTTTTGTTTGCTGATTTGTCACCATTTTATTTTGACATAATCCTATTTACAGTTTCAGAGGTACTCATTAGATTGTATATTTGCCTTGTGTTAAATTACAGGCTATGTTTTTAAAAATTGTTGGATTCTATTCATTGCATTCTTAGTTACAGAGGCCGTGTCACTCTTGCCTACTATTTTAATATAAACCACATCTTCTGTTTCTTAGTACCAAATGATCTTTTCTCATAGGTATATTTTTCCAACCCTACTGTGATTATTGTTTTTCCCTAAACCTTTCCAATTCTTTATCTCCTTAGGGATAATCTAGTGGGATAATTATGTGGAAAAATGAAAGGTGTGTTGGCTTTGGGTTTGGAAGTCTGGCTTTACTACTTGGTACTTAATGTCCCTTGCTGCTGAACAACATATTTAATATCCTTGAACCTCATTTTTCTTTCATGTAAAAGGAGAATAATATGCAATATAGGACAAGGACCAAGAACATAGACTCTGAAGCTAGTTTGAAGTTTAGCTCTGCCATTTACCGACTGTGTTACCTTTGGCAAATTACTTAACCCTCAGTGGCTCAGTTTCCGTGGTGGACAAAAGGGGAGCTAGTATCTACCTCATATGGTGATCCTGAGGAACACACAGACTCATGGTCACTTTATCTTTCAGATTACGATGGAGATGCTCAAAAGGAAGCTTGCAGTATTGGCACTCTCAAGGGTGGTAGTGAATACTATTTCTGTGTACATCATAATGCTTTGACTCTAGTTCAGGGCTCAGTAGACTTTGTTTGCCAAGGGTCAGACAGTAAATATTTTACCCTTTGTGGGACACCATTGTATATCAGAAGCAACTACAGATAACATGACTCTGTTCCAATAAAACTTTATTTACTGAAAATAGGCTTTGGACTAGACTGGCCCTGGCCCACAGGTCATACTCTGCTGACCCCTGATTAAACTGATGGTTAACAAGCAAACCAGTTTTATACCATAAAGCCATATGCCTTTTCTTCTCAAATGACACATACTCAAAGTCTGTTATTCTGTCTCCCGCTTTGTTTCCTTTCACCAGTATGAATCTGTTTCTATCTTCAATTGTTTGACAAAACAAACTTTCCTCGCTGTGTACCAGAGAAGACCTTAGTCTTACAGTGTCAATTTGGAGTTAAATGGAATTAAGAATAAGTTTTTAGAATCCAATTTGCTCATCATAAGAAGAGATTCTCTCTTTTGTCATGATGTCTTTTAAGTCTATAATCTCATGATTCTGCTTTTTCCAGAAAAGTGTTCTGATTCTGTTTCTTTTCTCAGGGGTCATATATGCATAGTTGATGTACTATGCATGATATGTTCAATATTACTGGGTCTTGATTTATTCTTCTTCTTGAATCTTCATCTTGATACAAATTTATTGCTGCCAAAATATTGGCTTGGATCTAGATTTATATCATGCTTTCTGAGTATAAACCCCTAGCAGTTTTCAATATATACTATGTGGGACTGGTTAAAAAAAAAAATTGGTAAAACTGAGGACAAAGTTGTACTCTTAAATAAAAGCTTCTTAAAATTGGCAAATGTTGTTGTGGTGGGCACATTAATGTGTCTGAGTGCTAAATCACACTGTCATTTTTCCTTAGGAAATTTATTTATTTTCACAGCTCTTCTAGAAAAGGAAATTCTGTTAAGTGTTATTCAATAGTTTCACATTTTGGGGAGAGAAATTCTTTATAATGTTCTTAAAGGAAAAATCTCAATAGGTGTAGCAACATGTAAAAGAATTGATAAGTGAAACTACAGCATATAAAATTTCCCAATTTTTACAGTTTCATTGTATATTGAGTATTATATTTTAAATATTAAACCTTAAGATCTAATAAAAACTCAAATATTGGATCATAATACCTTAAAATTATGCACAGTAATACATATACATAAATGTTTGAAATTATTTTGAAAGTAGTAGTTTTTAAATTTAGCCAATGAAATATTTGGCTTTTGTTTATTAGAGATTAAGTAATTTGGAAATAGCAATTGTTATATATATGTTTTACTTCTGCATCATTCCTATATAAATAAGATACTACCTTTTCTTCTTCTTTTGGAAAGCTCTGGGGTCTCACTAATTTTAATTATTCTATCGAAAAACTTAAATTTTAAATATGCTTGATTTCACTCTAATCATTTCTCATTCTTACATTTGCCTTTGGGACAAGAGTCCCAAATTGGGTCTTGCTCTTAAAAAAGGTTAATAGTCTTGGATTATAAATGGAATCTAACTTTCTCTTGGCTAATATTTTAGTATAAAAATAACCAAAGGACATATTTCATGGTGCTTTACACTTCATAAAACACTTTCATTACATTATCTCATTTCATCCACCCAAGTTTGTTGGAAGAGTTATTTCCATTTTACCAGATGAGTACACACAATTAATGTGCAATGGAACCCAGGATTCAATCTTGATCTGACTCCAGGTAAATCAAAATCAATGGCAATCAAAATGTAAATGAAACATTAATATAGAAATGTATAGTAGGAATACACACACTGGGGAGAATAAAATTTAACTCAGAGCTATAATCATTAATGTGTGCAATCTTGAGGGCTTTGTACTAATGAAATGATTCTCAATTTTTTATATTGGATTTTTAAATGTTTAAAGGATATCACAACGGTAGGAAAAGTATAAAAATAGAAACTTTAGCCATAATCCCATCAGTCCAAAACGAATATAAATTCTATGTATTCACTCGTCTTTTTCCTTTAGGCAGTGTTGACTGTATGAAAGACCTCCTTTTTAATGACAAAACCTCATATATTTAGGAAGAGTAGGGTTGGGGTGAAGTGCATAGATCCCAAAGTGCAAAGGATCAGTGCTTTTTGTCTTGCGGGTGAGATATTTCCAAGGAGTGGGTCCCCTCTCCCTTCTCTTCTATCTAGATCTCAGATTTAGGATAATCTGCATAATCCCTCCCATCTCTGTTACAGAGAGCAGAGCGGGGGGGGGGGGGGGGGGGGGGGGGGGGGGGGGCAGTTCCTGGATAAGGTTAACTTTGGGAAGAGTAAATCTCGTTTGGTTCAAACATTTCATAGATCTGTGAGCCAGAAAATTAGGGACAGGCGTCATGAATGCTAAAGAAATCTAGTTATTGGAAATTCTATATTTGAACAACTGCAGACGGAGTATATTCATAGTAAATATGGCATTTTGTGCTGCATTTTAAATTTAAACTGTATTACTTATAACTTATGAAAATTGTTTCCATCGAGAGATCTGGTAAATATTAAATTCTCTGTTAGGTTAGCTTTCATATATACACACACACACACACATATATAATCTGATTTTAAGCTATTTAACTTTTAAGTGCACTTGGAATTTATTTCAGTAAATATTGCAAGTGGTAGAACTCAACAGAATATTACCATTTGGCTAAGTAGTCTCACAATTTATTAAAGAATCCTTTCTCTCTCTCTCTCTCTTTTTTTTTTTTTTGCTGTATCATCTTTATTAAATATTGCATTCTTACAAGTACCTAGAACCAAATTATTCAACCCATTGATCTATGGCTTTAGTCCTGTGCCAGGATGACCAATTTCAAGAAGAAATATATGAACCCACCACTATATTGTTGAGATTACTGGGCTCTGCCTTTGGCTTTTTGTCATAATGGTATGAACATGTTTGTGCTCTTATAAGAGCAGTACCCCTACATTTGTACATTAGATCTGTTCATCTCATGAAATAAAGGACAATACTTCCCCTATTGTCTCATCCTGGTTCATCCTTAATTTTCCCCTCCCTGGTGGATCATTCACAACAGCAGAGGACTATTATTCAATTTACATGATCTTACAAAAATAACTTCCCTGACCCCTCAAAGCCTTCTAACTACACCATTTCACTGGTCTCCTTTAAACAAGACTACTCAAAATGTTTTCCATGCTCTCTGCCTCCAATTTCTTTTCTACCTATTCTTCCTCGAATCCCTTTCAAGCAGGAATTTGTCCCCAACATTCTACTGAAATAGCTCTCTTGTCAGAGTCACCAGTGGTCTCCACGTTATTCAACACAACCGTCAAATCAGTTTCCATCCTACTCAAGCAGTATCTGACACAATCACATCCTCCTTCTTGAGTCCTCTCTTCACTTGACTTTTAGGAGTCATCCATCTCACTTTTCTTTTATCTTACTAGCCCCTCCTTCTCACTCACTCTCTCTCTCTCTCTCTTTTTCTGGTTCGTCCTTGTTCCTGTTTCCTAAGATATTATCCAAAACTTTCCTATATCACACAATTTTTTTGGACTTGGACTTTGGGCTAGGGAGATTCTTGTACTCTATGTGGAATTGACTGGGGTCACTTAATAACTTTCAAGTAGTGGCTGATCTAGTCCAAAACTTTTCTAGGTGACTTCATTCATACACGTTGCCTCTGTGAGTATAGTGAAAGACCAAGCTCAGCAAGTTTCCTCTCCAAGTGGTCTCTCCACCAGGGGAACTGGACCTCATTCTTGGGGGTTTGGGCTCCAAGAGATCAAGACAAAAGGTGCCAGCATTTTGCAACCTAGAGTAGAACTGGCATCATGTCACTCCTGCTATGTACTTTATTGGTCAAAGCAGGCACAACTTTAAAGGGAGAGGAAATAAACCCAACACTCATTGAGAGGAATATCAAAGAATTTGCTGCTATCTTTAACCTTTCAACATTTTTTAACACCTGGCTTCTTAATGATGCTGAAGTATCTCAGAGCATGATCTTTAGAAATTTCCTCCTCAATCTGCCTAATTTTTAATGAACTCATCCAGTCTCTTGGCTTTAATATGGTTTTAAATATGATAGGTTATTTCATGACTCCCCAAAATGCATTTACATATTGGAATTCAGAACTCAAGACTCTTAAATATCCAACTTTATGTCTAATACACCCAATACTTTCTTGAATTCTGCACATAGATCTCTAAAAGGACAAATACCTCCACTCCAGGACTCTCTGACTCCCTTAATTCTCACCGTTTTATTTTTCTCCATTATGCTTATTTCCATCTCTTGTTACCTTTTTAATTTTTGTTGATTTCTCCCTATCAGAAGGTGGGCTACACAAAAATAGGATCTTATTAGGATTAGGAGTCAGTTGAAAGTTGTATCCCCCAGTGCCTTTGGCTAAAGGAAAGTAGTTTGCTAAGGTAAAACCTCTTCATGAGTTATAAATAGATTAAGAATATTGGTTAGGTTTTAGGACATTTTATTGCTTTTCTTCTTGACAATTAGGTTATGCTACCCAGTTTTTCTGAATTTTCATATATAATTTTCATATTATAAAAGCTTCCTTTGCTTTTGAAATTATTTAAAATAAAAAAGTTCAATTGTAAATGAAATAGGAAGTTACATGTTCATTTTAGAGTGCATTTTAAATTGTGCTACAAAAGATATGTCAAGACACTACAATAATATGTCTAAAATTTCATAAGGAATATGATATAAATCCTAGTTTTTTTGTTTTTTTTTTAAAGATTTTATTTATTTATTTGACAGACAGAGATCACAAGTAGGCAGAGAGGCAGGCAGAGAGAAAGGAGGAAGCAGGCTCCTTGCTGAGCAGAGAGCCCGATGTGGGGCTCGATCCCAGGACCCTGGGATCATGTCCTGAGCCAAAGGCAGAGGCTTTAACCCACTGAGCCACCCAGGCGCCCCTAAATCCTAGTTTTTATTAGTCAGTGAAGCCAGGACACCATCTGGCTATAGTAAACATAAGGGTATTACATCTTTTTAAAGAGTAATGTTTTAAAGAAATGTTTTCCCAGTGTTACTAGAAGAACTTTACATTTAGAGGTTTTGATATATCTCATTTACTTTTATTCTCTGAAAATGGACAAAGTCAAGAACATGGTACTCTTCTCTCTGCAAAGCTGTCTTTGTGTACCACCTTAATTTTCTTGAAAATCTTATTTGTTGGGCTGGCAGTGATGACAATAGAACTTCCATATCCCATGGGTAATCATCACACCCATGTGTTTTGTTGTGGTCTTTATTGACTTCTGAGTGATACTATGAAATCTGATAAGAGGCCTTTTGTGTTCTTTCATCAAGTAAAAAGTTAGTATGTGGTTTTGCCTAGCAGAGTATTTAGCACTTAGTGGGTCAATCAAATAAACCGACATTAGAAACCCCAAGTACACCTACCACTAGCTGTACAACTCTGGGAAATTTTCTGAGTATCTCATGACCTTAGTTTTCTCTCTTCCTTTTTTTTTTTTTTTTTAAGAGATGGGGCAGGGGTGAAGAGAGAGGGAGAGAGAGAATCTTAAGCAGGCTCCACATCCAGCATGAGGCTGATGCAATGCAGGGCTCTGTCTCACAATCCTGAGATCATGACCTGAGCTAAAATCAAGAGTCGGCCTCTCAAATAATTGAGCCACCCAGGCACCCCATGACCTCAGTTTTCTTATGCATAAAATGGGGATAATACCTGCTTCCTAGAATTATAGTGTGGAATAAATGAGAATAAATGAGATAATACCTCTCCAGTGCTTATTAGCATCGTCTAGAACCTAATAAGCTCTCAAAAACTTTACTTTGTAACTTTTTTGTTTACTCTTCTTCTCTTTCACTATTTTTCTTTTCTTTCCCTTTCTTTTTTCCCTTTCTTTCCCCTTCCCTTTCCTTTCCTTTTCCATTGATTATGTAAAGAAACTAAAGTAAATCTTCACAAGAATTGAATAGGTGCTTCATTTTTTGAAATAAGTGAATGTCTCACTGTCTAGTTGGTGCCTCAATTGTAGTTGTTCAATAAATGATTTATCTTAGTCTGGGAACAGTTTCATAAGAGCTTAAAATCTCTTAATGTTAATAATAATGAAAACCTTATCTTTGGAAAGAAAACTTAGAAAAAAGTTACTATGTTACAGGTAGAAAAAAAATAGGTAGGTTAACAAGATGGTTTCATAAGTCGTTCCCAACTTCAATGGCCGTCACAAGAAGATTAACTAACAGTTATCCACAGACAAGACACCATTGTGAAAATCCCAGACCCAAGAAGTGAGGCTAAAGCTTTCCCCTGGACAACAGAGCCTGAGAGGAACAGCACTAGAAGGGTAAGAGGCACAGTTTCACTATGACTGTATCCCTCTCCTCTGGGCTGGCACAGTGTAGAACTAATAGAGCCCCCATGGGCCTACGGTTTTTCTGGTGGGAAAGAGAGAGCCCAAGTTGGGCCTACAGCTTTCTCATCATTGCAGAACACTTCTTGGGAGGCTTACTCAGGACCCTCATCATGGAATTACTGGGGGAACATGTGGAGAATGACCAATGGGGATCAGATAGAAATTGAGAGTTTCTCTAACCAGTACTCAGATCTTGGCAGACTATGTTCCTGGCAACTAAGCAGAGATCTCAGCCAGTAGCTCTGCCCATCTGCAGAGCCCAGCTGATGGCCCCCTCCAGCCAGGGTGCTCAGTTGACAGTTTTGCCTGATTTGGACCCTAGCCAATAAGCCATACTGGCCATGGAACATATCCTATAGGCCATCCAGTCAGGGGAGCGCAATCCACAATCACTTATGGGGTGTAGCAAAAGCAGTTTTAGGAGGTAAGTTTAATTATAAACACATATATCAAGAAAAAAATAAGCAACCTAACATTGTGCTTGAGGAGACTAGATAAAGGAGAACTTACTAAGCCAAAATTAGCAAAATGAAGGCAATAATAAAAATTAGAGCAGATAAATGAAAAAGAAAATAAAACAGTATAAAAGATTAATAAAACTAAGAATTTTTTCTTAAAAGATAACTAGAATTGACCTATCTTTAGCTAGACTGAACAAAAAAAGAGAGAATTCAAATAAATAAAATTATAAATGAGCCAAAAAAAAAAAAAGAAAGAAAGAAAAGAAAAAAGTCCTGAGCAGACCAATAATGAGTAAGTAGTTTGAGTCAATTAAAAACAACAACAACAACAAAAACCAAACCTCCTGACAACAGAAACCCCAGGACCAGATGGTTCAGTTGGTGAATTCTACCAAATATTTGAAGAAAAATTAATGGTAAGCATTTTCAAACTTTTCCAAAAAGCTGAAGATGGGGGAACACTCCCCAATTCATTTTATAAGGCCAGGATTACCCTAATGCCAAAGCCAGAAAAGGAAACTATAAAAAAAGGAAATTATCCATAATGAATAGAGATGTGAAAATTCTCACAAAATATCAGCAAATCTGATTCAAAAGTACATTGAAAGAATTATACACTGTGATCAAGTGAGATTTATTCCAGGGATGCAAGGATGTTTCAACACCTGCAAATCAATATGATATATCACTTTAACAAATGAAAAATAAGAATTGTAGATCCTCTCAATAGATGCAGAAAAAGTGTGTGACAAAATACAGCATTCTTTTATGATAAAAACTCTCAGCAAGGGGTTCCTGGGTGGTTCAGTCAGTTAAGCGTCTGCCTTCAGCTCAGGTCATGATCCCAGAGTCCCAGGATCAAGCCCCACATCGGGCTCCCTGCTCAGTGGGGAGACTGCTTCTCCCCCTCTCTCTACCATTCCCCCTGCTTGTGCTTGCTCTCTCTCTCTCTCTCTGTTAAATAAATAAAATAAAATCTTAAAAAAAAAAACAAACCCAAAACTCTTAATGAATTGTAGTGCTATATAAAATCGGTACAGCACCACCAAAAACCCTGAATGGCCAAAGCAATCTTGAGGGAAAAAAGAAGGAAGCAGGAGGCATCACACTTCTTGACTTCAAACTACACTACAAAGTTACAGCAATCAAAGCAGAATGTTATTGGCCTAAAAACTTATAGAAATCAATGGAGGAGAATTGAGAATCTAGAAATAAATTCATGCATACACAGTAAACTAACATTGACCAGAGAACTAAGAATATTTAATGGGAAAACCATAGTCTCTTCAATAAATTTTGTTGGGAATTCTGGATATCCACATGCAAAAGAACAAAATTGGAGTCATATTATACAGCTCACAAAAATTAACTCAAAATGGATTAATAACTTAAATGTAAGACCTGAAACAGTAAAGTTCCTAGGAGAAAACATAAGGAAAATCTTGACATTGGTTTTGCAAAGATTTTTTAATTATGACACCAAAAGCACAAGCAACAAAAGCAGAAATAAATAGGATTATGTCAAACAAAAAAGCATCAGAATAGCAATATGAAAAATCAAGTTATGGAATGGGAGAAAATACTTACAAATCATGTATCTGATAAGGGGTGAATATTCAAAATATGTAAGGGATTCATTGCTCCAAAGCAAAACCCCCAAATAATCTGATTTTAAAATGAGCAAAGGACCTGAATAGATACTTTTCCAAATAAGATATACAAATGGCCAACAGGGACATGAAAAAGTGCTCAAACATCATTAATCGTCTGGGAAATACAAATCAAAACCTGAAGAGATGTTCCTTCAAACCTATTAGAATAACTATTACCAAAATACAAGAGATAACAGGTGTTGGAAACGATGTAGAGAAAAAAAGGGAACCCTCCTGCACTGCTGGTGGGAATATAAATTGGTACAGCCACTATGGAAAACAGTATGGAATTTTCTCAAAAGAAGAAAAAAAAAATAGAACTACTATATGACCTGACAAGCCTACTTCTGAGTATATATCCAAAGGATCTGAAATCACTGTCTCAAAGAGGTATTGGCACTCCTATGTTCATTGCAACATTATTTACAATAACAAAGACATGGTAACAAAGTAAGTGTCCATCGAGAGAGAAATGGGTTGAGAGAATGTATATGTATTATTCAGTCATAGAAAAGAAGGAAATCCTGCCTTTTGTGACAACATGGATGAAACTTGAGGGCATTATACTAAGTGAAATAGACAAAGATACTGAATGATTTCACATCTATGTGGCATCAAAAAAACCCAGACTCATAGAAACAGAGTAAATTGGTTGTTGCCAAGGGTGGAAGAGTGGGGAAATGGGTGAAAGTGATCAAAGGGTACAAATTTCCGTTATAAGATGAGTAAGTTCTGGGGATCTAATATGCAGTATGGTGACCATAATTGACAATTGTAGTGTACACTTGAAAGTTGCTAAGAGAGTAAATCTTAAAAGTTCTCACCACAAAGAAAAAAAAATGATGACCATTTAAGATGATTGATGTGCAAATTAACCTCATTATAATAATTAAGTATATATATGTCAATTTATTACATTATATACCTTAAACTTATACAATGTTTCATGTCAATTACATCTCAATAAAGCTTAGAAAAAGTAATACACAATGTTTAGATGACATTTTTTGCAATAGTAAAAGATTTAGAGTGTTCAAACGAGAACAAGGACAAAGAATTACAAAAAAATAGTAACAGAGTTTATATTTTTGATATTGTGATTTATAAGAAATACATATTTGGTCATTCTATATAAATTTCTTATGAGTGTAATGTAATTATGAGTATCATAATACTTAGTCTCTTGTCCTCAGTTCCTGAAATTGCTTCAGAGCCATGAAGATGAAATGGATTTCTTGTTATTCATAACAAGCTCCCTTCCACCACAGTTCAGTTTATGTCAATGAGGTGACTTTTAGAAAGCACCTAAGGATGAGGGCTGGTTGCCAGGAGAATAGAGGATTAGGAGCTTTCAGTCCCACCCTTTGTTTTCCAGAGAGGAGAGAAGGGCTAGAGATTGAGTCAAACAACAATGGTCAATTATTCCATCAATCAAGCCTATGTAATGAAGTCTCCATAAAAACCGAAAAGGATAGAGGGTTCAGAGAGCTTCTAGGTGGTGACCACACAGAACTGCAGGGAGAATGGTGTGTCTGAGAGGGCATGGAAGCTCCTCGTCCCTTTTCACATACCTTGCTCTGTGTATCTCTTCTTCGGGCTGTTGACTCAGATCCTTACATATACTTTATAATAAACTGAAAATCAGTGAGTTAACAAATTTCCCAAGCTGTGAGCCACTCCAGCAAATTAATCAAACCCAAAGAAGGGCTCATGGGAATCTCTGATTTATAGCCAGTTGATCTTCTGAAAGGCAACAACTCAGGCTTGTGCCTGGCATCTGAAATGGTGAGCAGTCTCATGGGACTGAACTCTTCACCTATAGAATCTGATGCTATTTCCAGATAGTGTCAGAATTGTGTTGAACTGAGGGATACCAAGCTGGTATCCAGACAATTGCTTGGTAGTGTGAGGGGAATATTCACTAACAAGGGCAACCGAATGCTCAGAACCTAAGTAATATCCCACCATATTTAATTAATTTGTTCAATATGGGAAAGAGAGGAGGAGGAGGAGAAGGAGGAAGAGGCACTGGATATTAAAACTACCTGTATTTGTGAATTACTTATTTTCCATTCAGAAATGATAGAGACATTATGAATTAAATTAGGATATAGAGATGGGGTGTACCATAAGGAAGATATGCCCAGGGATGGTGCTTTTAGGTCACTACAATTTGGAAGGCATCATCAGAATGGTAGGTTTTGTTCCAGGTTCTAAAGACAAAATCTCCAGGAATTTTTTTTTTTTTAATAATTGTAATTTCACTTTCAGGAAGCAAATAGATTAAACCAAAGCTTACTGTCAATTTCTTGTTCCTGTGTTTACTTACCTGTCACTATTAATTCCCCACACCAGTGTCTGCTTATGGGTCTTTCCTTTGGATTTCTGTATTTTTGGGCCTTTCCTCGTTAAAGAAAGCATCATTCTCTTTACTTCTTGGGAGCATCTTAGGGATCTCTTTACTGAAGAGATGCATTTTAAGATGAGAAGCCCGATGAAAAATATCCAGTGATCTTTGGCAGACCAAGGGATACAAGTACATATGAAAACTCAAGGCTTTGAAGAATGCTCTTCTTCTGTGTTTTTCTGTAGTAACAAGAAATAATACTACCCAAATAAGAATGCATTGTCAACTCTCAAATTATAATCAGAGTTTATGGATCAGTTCAATTGGATTATTCTCTAGAGGGGGATACACCATACACACACACACACACACACACACACACTCCTGAAGTTGAACATAAATCTTCCATTGGTTTTCTTAAAGTTCATATTATTTATTCATAATTTTGATATTGGTACCTAGGCTTTTCTTATCTTGGTTTAAGATAGAAAATAGATTTGTTCTTTTTAAATATTTTAATCATGACATCAAAAATTTAAAGTACATATGTGAAACATTTTCTTAGTTAATAGTATAATTATTTTTACATGGGTGTATTTAATAGAAATGTATATTTTGTAAGGGTTTCAAAAGGCAAATTCACAAAATCACACTACGTCACCTCAAATACACAGGATTCATGGTAAGACTTAATACTGATAGCACACGTTAGGAAATGTTAAGCAGAAATGTTGCCGAAGAAATAGTCTTCCTGTTAAAAAAAAAAAAAAAGAAGAAGAAGAAGAAAGAAAGAAAAAGAAAAAGAAAAGAAAAGCTCTTATAATTACTTAGTCCAAATAGGGAAGAAGGCCTAAGTTTGAATTCATGGCATATTGCTCTAATACGCTATTAGCCTAATCCTTCATTTTCTTGTCAATTAAAGACTTATCTTTATTCACTGATTCACTTATCAGTAATTCACTGGGTATTTTAAAGCTGGTTGTTAAAAATCCCTTTGTTTATAGCAATAAGGCACCATTCATTTTCTGAACTTTATAAAACCAACCTCTGCCAATTTTGCTCTTTGAGAATAGCTCTAAAGATGTGTTCCCACAGTAATTACTTATTCCAGAGATGTTCATTAAAGAGTGAAGTAAGAGGCAAGTGTTTGAAACAATTGTATCCCACCAAAGCCAGCTTTACCAAGCACCCTCCCAGTATCTACAGTACTTATGTGCATTTAAAAAAAATTGGAAAACATCATATGAAATTTGTATTTTTGAGTGCTGTTACCTATAATGGGGCTAAAGATATTGGTTGTCATTTTTAAAAATTCATATTTAAATGGGAGATTCAGCTAAACGTTGGGGGAAAGATGGGATGCTTTTGAATGTGGGCCCAGCTGTCCATCACATACCTGCTGTGAATAGCGTGGGTCATTCTAGTATCTCTGTTCTGTACTGCCAACTCACCCAAGCCACCAGGATGGGAAGAGAAAGGAGGGGGATAAACCACAGTGAAGCCAGCCATTTCTCTTAATGGAGGAAAAAAAAAAAAAAAAGAAAAGAAAAGACGGAATTGGAGTTGTATATTTGTTTTAGATTGAATTGTTATTGTAGGAGAGTAGTAAGAAGAATTTCAGTGTTTTATTTGTTTGTTATCAGAACCCGATGTGCTGGAATGTGTTTGAGCATTGCAGTTATCCTACAATTACAGTAAAGCTTCCCACTGAGCCTTAATGGGCAAAGGAAGGGAGAAAATTCAGCGCAAGAGAGGGCAAGGGAGAGATTTTGTTTATCAGCCTGTCAGTGAAAAATTTAAATTCATACACCCCTTTACATAAATGAAATTTTATTTATTTCTATTACATAAGAAAACAAAGTGATCAAGGAAAGAAATCAGAGAACATGGGATTGGGTGTATTTCCTAAACTTCTGGACCTAAACAAAGTAAATACTAATCATCTGTAATGAGCATGTCATTTGATTGAATGCTAATAACATAGCCAAATTAGTTTTCTAGGTGCTTGGAAACAGTGTTCCGTTTTTGGCCTGTAGACTTGAGTTCTTTTGTCCACGCTCTTTTTTCTTTTTGTTGAACTCTTAGGATTCATCAGGATTTCAAATATAAATGTAACTGTTTCCTCAGTTTATTCATCTATAAAATGGGAATGCTAACAATGCTTATCTCAACTTTATTTTCTCAAATGTAGATTAAATGAGACTCCCTATGAAAAACTCTGAGATCATTGCCTGGCACATAATAAGTGCTTAATAAATGTTAGCATTATGATTATATACCTTTGACGAGAGCACATTTCTTTAAAAAAAAATTATATCCTCACTGTAAAATAACTCACATATCTCTTACCAAACATTTTGAAAGATAGGACAGAAAATAAAAATGCTGCATAATGCTACTATCTTGTATCTATTGTTAATGTAACTCATATTTCTTTACTAAAATATATCTGTATGAATATATCTTTCTAAAATATCTATATAATGGCTCTTACCCTGTGAGGCTTTTCCCCTCCACGGTCAATTCACGGACATCTTTCCATCAATAAATACAGATGTACCACTTAATTTTTAGTATCTATATCACATTTTGTTTTAGTTCATAATTTGAACAACTATCCCTAGCATCTTAAATGCTCATTGTGGATATGGAAAATAAGAAATGCCTTTTTAAAAAAATTATGTTCAGTTAGCCAAAATCAGCATGTTCTCATTAGCTGCCTCTGCCTGTTGGGTTGTCTTTTAAAAATGATTGGAAACCTACTTAATACTTAGATCTGGATCCCAGTTCTGCCACCAACTGGCTGAGTGACCTTGGGCAAGTTACATCACTTCACTGTTAACTTCTATGTATTTTTGTTTGTTTGTGTCTCTGTTTTCATTTGTGAAATGGTGAAAATAAAAGTATTTCATAGGGTTGTTGAGTGGAAGAGGCTTGTTAAGTCATGCAAACTTTGATGATTTAGGAGGACTCTGAGACTGGTTTTTGGTATATAGTTAGTACTTGTTAAGTATTAGCTTGAGGCCTTGTAAAAACCTGGAATTCCTCCGAAATCATCGAAGAAAAATTATACTACTCCTTTGAATTAGTTCTATTTTATTTGCAAACTTTGCATTTCACTGCCGTATTTGTACTTTGGAATATTCATAAGTGAAAATATACACTATCCTACACACCCCAATTCCCAAACCATGTTAATTAGAAGAGAGTTTAAAAGAGTTATTTCTGAGTATACTGCTCACTGAGCAATTTGGAAATAGTCATCTTCGAACACCAGTAACTAGGTAAATATTTTGCAACTTTCATTTTCTTAAGTTTTAACACATCTGAGGAACAGGGAGCCCTTGTCTTTGCCTCAGGCTTACTACACCATATTGATGGGTGCTGAAGTGGAGCCATGTAAAACACTATCTATCCTTTTAAGGACAGAATCTGGGGGAATGGTAAAATCTGAAGGGATTCCCAATAACTGTCCTCTGTCGGACATTGTGATACGTCAGTCCTGCAAAAGCTATCCCTTTTTAAAAGCCTAGATATGGAATCCTACTTTATTAGGTAATTCTGGAACAAAGGTTACCCCAATGAGAGCTTCCCAACCTGCTGAAGTCCGCACATAGGGTACACTCTTAACATTGAGTGCATTCCTCTGCCCCCCAGTGGTGCAGGCCAGGCAAGGCAGCTAGTGCTCTCTGGTCAGCCCACCAGCAGCTTTCTTTGCTTCCACCAGAGGGTCCTAACGGAGTTTAAGTTTCTCTATGTGCCTTGACATGAAATAGTTGTAAAGCACACTCTTATGTGCCACGTTCTACATCTCTACTTAGTAAAACAATAATTTACAGACATATGAGGGAGGATATTCATGGGAATTTTTTCTGTTAGATTAATCTGTCTCCTTGCTGTATCATAGAACAAATTTCTAGCACGTAAACCAGTGTTTCTAAATGTCAGACTCAGGCATCCCCTAGCATACATCTAATGGACCAATTTGAGACATGCTGCTCCAAAAAATGCACACATATGGTAGTTTGGAGCTCACTAATGATTGTAAAATACAAATATAAATGTTTGCAACTGAAAACATTTCGGAAAACTTGATTGCCACTGGGACATTGGAATAAAAAATGTAAATTATTAACATGATGTTAGGAGATGATCAAAATGAAGACAGGAAAATTAAGTAATTCCTAATGAGCTGTGAAGTCCTTTAAGAACATAACTATAGGTTACGAAGTAATACCATTCTAAAGCGCTGGTTCTCAAAATGTGTCCCCAGGACAACAGGCATCATCATCTGGAAACTTATGGAGAAACAAATTCTTGGAACCCACCTCATACTGAAATAGAAAATCTGCAGAGGGAACTCAATCATCAGTGTTTTAACAAGCTCTTCGGATAATTCTGCTGTGCAAGAGTTTGAGAACCACAATTAATGAGGCCAACTACTTTTCTAATCCTTATACACCGAATGAATGCTGTCCTTCATTTCCTTTAGAGTACAATACCCTCATTTGAGTGAGGCTGCTGCTATTTCAACTCCTTTTAAAGAATTTGTCTCAGAGCCATTTTGTAACTAAAAAGAAATTCAGTTTCATTATTTTATAGTTAAATCTCATTGAGCAATTGCTCAGAGTATCTGTATACATTTTAGATTTGACTTTGCCCTGCAATGCAAAGATTTGAAAGCTTTTCACTTTTGAAGTGATTAGTCTTCAAGGCGATGCAATCAACAAGTTGTATTGAAAGCTTAATATTTATTGAAGAGCCCTTGATAGACCACTTTTGGATCTTGTAGGACATTCTCCACCATAATATTATTTGGCTTCTAACTCTCCCTAATTAGACTTCAGTCAGAAAAGTTAACCTGATGACTACTTCATTTATTTGACTTTCCTACCTCCTGAGTCAGAGTTAGAGTTAGCTTTGGAAGGAGGCTGGGAGTCAACTGCTTGCCTGAGTAACACATTTTTTTTTGGCCAGGAGAATCCTAAGCCCAAACCTAATGGACCCCTCGTTGCCACAGTGGATGTGGCCACTAGTATCTCTGCTGTTGTGAAATCCTATTCCAAATGCCCAATTCACACATGGTTCTTAAGACTCATCTTGTGTCAAAGCAATTGTGGTGGTTGCTCTGTCCAAGATGAGAAAAGGAACAAGAGGGTGTAAGTCCCCTGGTCAGTCCTCCTGGCTCCTACTGTTTCATATGTCAGGAGCGTTGTGTCCTCAGTGTTTAACTGCCAATTTAAGTCAGTCTTGCTTTCATCCCAGAGTCTCCAACTCAGTTCTTGTGATGGTATGTCCAAGATGACCCTCATTTTTGAAAAGCAGTACACTGTGGAGGAATAATTTAGGTTTTCTTCTAAACCTTAAATGCATCTCACATCTGTTCCCTGAAGTTCTCCCTGTAGTGCTCTTATAGCCTTTTCTAGAGTCCAAGTGAGAAGAGCTAGAAAGTGATGGAATATTCTGGTTACACGAGGAAAAGGGGTGGGATGTTCAGTCTTACATCCAGCATTTAGAAGACTCATCAGGGATGTGGTAGGCAGAACCAGGATCTCTAAGTGAATGAACATTCAACTCAATCTATTATTGCCATATCCCAAGACAAACTACTGATGAGATTTTAGTAAACTTGTAACTATTTATCACTCTGTATGTACCTTTACCATTGACACAAAGAAGATCATATCTTTTGTTTCTTTTCACCCTAGGTTTTTTAACTTAAAGAGATATAATAAATTATCCTTTTGGGGTCACAAATATTTCTCTTTTTAAAAAGATTTTATTTATTTGATTTGAGAGAGAGAGAGAGAGCAAGCAGGGGGAGGAGCGGTGAAGGGAGAGGGAGTGGGAAAGAATCCTAAGTAGACTCCGTGCTGAGCACAGAGCCCAATGTGGGGCTCAATGTCAGGACTCTGAGATCATGAACTGGGCCGAAACCAGGAATCAGAGCCTTAACCAACGGAGCCACCCAGGCACCTCTGGGTCACAAATATTACTATTACAATAACGTATTCTAAGTTTTCATGATAGTTTCTTGTCATCAAAGTTAATTTGTTAAAACTTTCCTCTACCATTTAAGATACTTACTGTCTTGATTTTTATGGATGAACCCTTTTTAATGCTATCCCATAAGAATATAGAATAAAACCTCAAAATATCAGCGTGAGCTGATATTTTATTATTTATATTTATTATGTTTATGTTTTATATTTATTATATTTTATTATCATTTTATTTATAAATTTTTATTTATTTTTATAACACATTTACATTGTTCAAAATTAAAACTATATAAAAATATAGACTGAGAAATCCTTCTACCATTTTTGTTTATTTTATAGACTTCCAAATTTTGTAGTATAAATAGAAGTATATATGGCCCTATATATTCTTCTCATTTTTTTTCTTTTGACAGAGGTAGCAAAATATAATTTTTCTGTATTTTAAAAGAAATGATGTAATTATCCTGATACTTTCTCCACATAGTACATAGATTGTGTATACATATAATTTTTATAATTTATAATATATATATATATATATATATTTTTTTTTTTTTTTCCTGGCACAGAATGTTCATTGTGTGCAAAGAACTAGTCTTCTATTGCTAAACACTTGGATGCTTGAAGTCTTTTGCTACCACTTTGTTATGATGAATAATATATATATATATATATATATATATATATAAATTTCATATATATGTTTAGGAATATCTGCTCAGATTCATTTGGATGCAATAAAAATCTTTTTTTTTTTTCCTGTAACATTTCCTGTAACTACTCTGGTAAATTCTAATTCTGACTAAACTTCTTTCAGAATCCAGGCACATTACTGTCCTCTTTTCATTTCTGAAATATAATAAAGTAAGCATTCATTTTAGGAAGAAAGATAACAGTCTGAACATCTTACATGCCATTTTTCATCTTATAATTCTGGAAAGTATATTTTAGTTGATGCCATAGAATGTAAGCTTGCTTTTTGAAAAAAGATAGTATGTGAGACAGTTGTCAGAAGTAAACATGAGATGTTTCTCCATGATCTTCCAGAGGTAGACAAGGAGAATTAGTAACTTAAGCATAGGCATGGTTCTGAAATTTAGGTTGCTCACCCACGTGTATGTGGTCTTACTACATACCTTATTCCATATTATATCTATGAAGGATTTATAAAGATTGAGTATTCAAATATGACTCTGCCCAGTATTTTTTAATATCTATGTTTCCTCTGATTTTAATTATGAGCATGTCAGTTACCTTGTGATGGTATCAAATACCCATAGTCTTGTTTATTTTCAATAAAAATTCTCAATTTTTTAAAAAATTAACACAGCCTGGCATTAATCTGTATTCTAGAGGTTTTCAACCCTTGGCTGCACACAAGAATCACCTGGGAAGATTTTTAAAACACTCATAACAAGGCCAGCACTGACCAATCAAATATAAAGATTTGCTGGTAGGACCTAGGTATAGTATTTTTTTAATGCTCCCCAGGTAATTTCAATCTGTAGTCAAGTTTGAGCGTCACTGCTTGAGGGGAAGAAATAATTACTGGATTTTTGTCTCTTCTTCCCCCAATTAGAATTTATTTCCATATGATTTACATGAAGTATCAGCTTTTTAAAATTTTGCATTGAAAACGAACATCTAAAATTACAATTCTTTGTTTTTATATTTGATATGAAAGAGTGACTGAAGAAAAATAAGTTATATCTTAGACACAATTTTTTCTGTATCTTGGCATGTTTTGGAAAGAAATTCGTTAACCTTCTTGAGATTCTCAGTGCAGTCCTTCTGGAGTAGAGGGGAGTTGGCCATGGGAAGAAACGTGTTTAGATACTGATTTGCATGTGAACTTTATCCCACACAAATGTGCCCCTCTCTGAGATGTTTCTAATGTGAGACCCAGTTGTACATAAATATCTCTGAGTAATTACTCTCTATTCAAATACATATCAAACTATAAAAATGCTGTGCCTAATTTTTATAAAGTGAACTGCCCACATGCAAAAGTGGGCAAGTTAGCTGTGCTTCCGAAAACATCTTAGAATGTGGTTTTGTAAAACTGGCACATTTTTCTCCCTTCTGGCTGAATAGTTCATTATTCCTGAGTGAACTGAAAAAGAGAATGTAGAGACCTTGGGAAAGTTTTTATCCAGCTTTGAAAACTATTTTGATAGGCAAAAGCTCTTCTCTGTTCTGCTAAGAAGAAATGGGGATTTTCTAGCCAAAAGAAAATGTGATTTTTTTGAGAATTTGGGGATAATTTTTCCCAAAATATAATTTTTACATGTATACTTCTGAAAAGTTATGTACTGGAAACTTTATAGTATTTTAATTTGGAAAACAAAACAAAACAAAACAAAAACAAAAAAAAAACCCATGACCCAGTGGCTAATGGGAAAGAAAAGATAATTATGTCAGAACTTTTGGAGGTGAAAAGGGCTAGATTTCTGATTATAGTGTTCACTTCCTCATGCTTTTCCTACTACTGAATAAGAGCATAGAAGAAGTGATCTTTGGATTCATTTAGAATCCATGATATTTCATTGCATGTTATACTAGTTTTTTTTTTTTTTTCCTTAGACTCTTCACATAAATCCTATAGCCCATTGATTTCCCCATCTTTGTGAATTGGTTATTTACATTAAGTCTAAAAGTCTAAATATCTGTATACTATTCTTTTTTATAAAGATTTTATTTATTTATTTGAAAGAGAGAGACAGAGAGAGCACAAATGGGGGGAGGGACAGAGGAAGGGAGAGAAGCAGACTCCCCGCTGAGCCTGAAGACCAAGGAGTGGGTCTTGATCACAGGACCCTGAGATTGTGACTTAAGCCAAAGGTAGATGCTTAACTGACCAAACCACCCAGGCGCCCCGTGTATACTCTTTTTAAGAGGCTGCTTCCTCAAACAATTTTCTCAGGGTGAGTTTATGTTTTCATTACAAACGAAACTGTATTTGTATTGCCTGCTGTGGTAGTTCTTTCATTAAAGGATGTAATGTTTCTGACTTTTGGTTGAAGCCTCGAACTGATACCAATTATAGGACAACATGTACTGTTACTTTTAATGAATTACATTTGGTTACTGGGTTCTCTTCCTGTAGACTTCTTGAAGCATGCTTTCACCTTTCAAATATTTTGGCCTGCCATTAATCCAATGATTTCATCCTTTTTGTTCCCCTAGACAGGGTAATTTCATCAAAGTTTTCCCACATGGCCAGAATCTGTCTTAGCTATTTGGTGTGCTGTAAATTTAAAAGCCAGTAGTATTCCTCCCACTCCTTATATATACAAAAAACAGATGGAGTGATTACACTGCAATGTTCCTGGCTAAAGTAAATGTAGATGTAAGAATACAGCCTTTATATGTATTGGAGCAAAGTATGTCATTCTTTCTCATTCACTTAAAAGAATGTTTAATAAAATTGCTGCTTATCAAAAGAGAAACTCCAGAGGAAGACTAAATAAATGAGGTGATATTTTAAAAGTTAATGAATGAGGTGCCTTGATCTATGGCTCCATTATACTCTTTTCATTGCTTCACAGAGCTCTTAAAAAACAAGATGTGATATAAAGGATAGGTAAGCTAATTTAAACATTGCTTTAAAAAGTAGGCAGTGAAACACTTATTATGTTTACTGAAGGGCTGAAAGTACAAGGTCCTTTCTTTTAGAAGATATTATGAGCTAAAATGTAACATGCAAATTAATGACCTTTTTAACATAATGAACACTAAAATTGAACTGGGTTTGAAGTTAGGCTATAAAAATTGTCTGGTGATACAAAATATGATAAAATATTTTCAAAATTTACTTTAAGCATTACTTAGATGGTACCACCAATAACAGAGCTTGGTTTGTACTTATCTTCATGATCATAATTTTATAATCTGTATTGATTGTGCTTTCAGTGCTAGCTAACTTCTTCACATTGGGGATTCTGAGAGTTCTTAATTTTTGGAGTCTTTATGAATGATTTTAACAAAACTACTGAAATAATCCAGACTTGGTTAATAGTCTTTGCCTACAAGTACCAAAAGCTAACTTGAGCTGGCTTAAACCAAAAATATATTTATGAAATATCTGCAGATTATGTCATGCAATCTACTTTTTAAAACATTTTATTTATTTGAGATAGAGTGAGAGAGAGAACAAGTGGGGCCGAGGAGTAGAGGGGCAAAGGGAGAAGGAGAAGAGGGCACTCCACTGAGCAGGGAGCCCAACACAGGGCTCAATCCTAGGACTCCAGGATCATGACCTGAGCCAAAGGCAGATGCTTAACCAACTGAGCCACCTACACGCACCTGTGTCATGCAATCTAATAGCAAGAAAAGGGCTTGTTTTTTAAGGAGATACTGGAACTGGACTGAAATACTTTCTGTCTTCCATTTCTTCTTCCCTCTTTGTATACTCTCATTGTTTTTCCTGTGCATAGAATAGAAATAGAAATAGAAATAATTGCAATCCTAAGAGAAGTTGGAAGAGGATCACTGTAGTCATTGATTTATATCTACTTCCAAAGACCTGGACTAAACTTAAAAAAAACATAGTACTAGAAGTCCTAGCAACAGCAATCAGACAACAAAAAGAAATAAAAGGTATTCAAATTGGCAATGAAGAAGTCAAACTCTCCCTTCGCAGATGACATGATACTTCTTATGGAAAGCCTAAAAGACTCCATCTACCAGAACTCATACACCAATTCAATAATGTGGCAGGATATAAAATCAATGTACAGAAATCAGTTGCTTTCTTATACAAACAATGAATCTGTAGAAAGGGAATTAGAGAATTGATTCCATTTACTATAGCACCAAAAACCATAAGATTCCTAGGAATAAACCTAACCAAAGAGGTAAAGGTTCTGTACTCGAGGAACTATAGAACACTAATGAAAGAAATTGAAGAAGACACAAAAAGATGGAAAAGCATTCCATGCTCATGGATGGGAAGAATAAATATTGTTAAAATGTCCATAATGCCTAGAGCAATCTATACTTGCAATGCCATCCTGATCAAAATTCCACTGGCATTTTTCAAAGAACTGGAACAAACAATCTTAAAATTTGTAAGGAACCAGGGGCACCTGGGTGGCTCAGCGGGTTAAACCCCTGCCTTTGGCTCAGGTCATGATCCCAGGGTTCTGGGATCAAGCCCGGCATTGGGCTCTCTGCTCAGCAGGGAGCCTGCTTCCCCTTCTCTTTCTGCCTGCCTCTCTACCTACTTGTGATCTCTCTCTGTCAAATAAATAAATAAATAAAATCTTTAAAAAAAATTTGTAAGGAACAAGAAGAGACCCTGAATCACTAAGGAAACGTTGAAAAGAAAAACAAAACTGGGGGGATTACATTGCCTGATTTCAAGCTTCACTACAAAGCTATGATCATCAAGACAGCATGGCACTGGCACAAAAGCAGACACAGAGACCAGTGGAACAGAGTGGAGGGCCCAGATATGGGCCCTCAACTCTATGGTCAACTAATCTTCAACAAAGGAGGAAAAAATATACAGTAGAAAAAAAGACAGTCTCTTCAATAAATGATGCTGGGAAAATTGGGCAGCTACGTGTAGAAGAATGAAACTCGACCATTCCCTTATACCATACACAAAGATAAACTCAAAATGGATAAAAGTCCTCAACATGAGGCAGGAATGTATGAAAATTCTAGAGGACAACATAGGCAGTAACCTCCTCAACATTGGCCACAGCAACTTCTTTCAAGACATGTCTCCAAAGGCAAAGGAAACGAAAGCAAAAATAAACTTTTGGGACTTCATCAAGATAAAAAGCTTCTGCACAGCAAAGAAACAGTCAACAAAACAAAAAGGCAACCCATGGAATGGGAGAAGATATTTGCAAATGACACTACAGGAAATGGACTGATATCCAAGATCTATAAAGAACTCCTCAAACTCACAAACACACTCAAAACCAAACTTGACACTCAAAGAACAGATACTCACGTCAAAAAATGGGCAGAAGGGCGCCTGGGTGGCTCAGTGGGTTAAGCCGCTGCCTTCGGCTCAGGTCATGATCTCAGGGTCCTAGGATCGAGTCCCGCATCGGGTTCTCTGCTTGACAGGGAGCCTGCTTCCCTCTCTCTCTCTCTCTCCGCCTGCCTGCCTCTCTGTCTACTTGTGATCTCTCTGTGTCAAATAAATAATAAATAAAATCTTTAAAAAAAAAAAAATGGGCAGAAGACATGAACAGATACTTCTTCAAAGACATACAAATGGCTAACAGACACATGAAAAAAATGTTCGTCATTAGCCATCAGGGAAATTCAAATCAAAACCACATTGAGATACCAACTTACACCAGTTAGAATGGCCAAAATGAACAAGACAGTAAACAACAAGTGTTGGAGAGGATGTGGAAAAAGGGAAACTCTCTTATACTGTTGGTGAGAATGCAAGTTGGTGTTGCCACTTTGGAAAACAGTGTGGAGATTCCTTAAGAAATTAAAAATAGAGCTTCCCTATGACCCTGCAATTGCACTACTGGGTATTTACCCCAAAGATACAGATGTAGTGAAAAGAAGGGCCATCTGTACCTCACTGTTCATAGCAGCAATGGCCACAATCACCAAACTGTGGAAAGTGCCAAGATGCCCCTCAACAGAAGAAGATATGGTCCATATATACAATGCAGTATTATGCCTCCATGGGAAAGGATGAATACCCAACTTTTGTATCAGCATGGATGGGTCTGGAGAAGATTGTGCTGAGTGAAATAAGTCAAGCAGAGAGAGTCAATTGTCATATGGTTTCACTTACTTTGGAGCATAAGGAATAACATGGAAGACATTGAGAGATGGAGACGGGAAGTGAGTTGGAGGAAATCAGAGGGGGAGACAAACCATAAGAGACTGTGGACTTTGAAAAACAAACAGGATTTTGGAGGGGAGAGAGGTGGGAGGTTGGGTAAGCCTGGTGGTGGGTATTATGGAGGGCACATATTGCATGGAGCACTGGGTGTGGTGCATAAACAATGAAATTGGGAACACTGAAAAAAATAAAATTAAATAAAATTTTAAAAATTCTCAGTGTTATTTCTAAATTTCTAGGAGAAAGTTTAAATAAACCAGTCTGGGTCAATTTCCAACTATGTCAAGTCAGCTATGATTAGGAGAGAGAGTCTCACCGAGCTCCCTGGGATATCCAATCCTGTGGATAGTGAAACAGTTCCAAGAGAAGAAGACCTGACATAGGTACCAAGAAATGTTTATTACTGTGCTGTTAGATAAGTAAAAAGCATAAATTTAATTTAAATTCTAGATCATGTCTCAAGTAGATTAGGTACCAAGTACCATAATTTTTAAAGTACGAAATAAATTAAGATCACATTAGTTAATTAAAAAACATTCTTATATATTTGTTACTAACTTGATGATATAAAAAAAATCCTTAAATTCTTTTATTGACATTCTGTAACTTGACCAATTGCTATTTATTTATTTATTTTCTTGAGTATGGGTAGAGACTTTTGGACAAGAAATAGAAAAGTAAATTTTGGATTTGGATTGCCGGATAAAACTTATTTTAGTTCCAACATCAATGAAGTATCTTTAAACTGGCATTAAGTAGACTATATATTGTAGGGTGCATATATGCCATTATTCCCCCCAGGTAAAATGTCCAGAATCTGCGTATTTAAAAGGCTAATTAGGTATTACCAAGTTCAAAACACCTTAATATATACAAGTAGGCAAAGGGTTGTTCAAGAGGTGAAGTGTCTTCTTTAAAGGCACAAAAACTATTTAGTGAAAACTAAATCTTCTGAATTGACACCTTATGTTAGTTGCTTGCCTTTTATATTAAAAACAAATGAATAAATCTGTCATCCTCTGGCCCAGGAGGTTCCCTTTTGAGGAGAGAGGACCTTGAGGGCTTTATGAAAGGTCGATACAATGTTTATCCTCCCATTAAATTTGAACATCATCTGTTTTGCTGATTCAAGATATTCCTGATCCGTACCGAAATTAAGAAAGAAATTTGGAGGTTTCTTGAGTACACATCTATCAGAATTTTGCATAAGCATCTCGGGAATTTGTGTTTTCAGCTCATTCACATCTCTATACTTCTTCAGTGAATTCTTCAGAGAATTCTGAATTATGAATTCTTCATAATTCTTCAGAGAATTATAAGTTTGCAGGAATGAGTTCAGAGTTCTAAATAAAGTTCATCCAGGTGACTCTTTTTTATGGAAAACTGATACAGCAAGAAACACATTTTAAAACTTCCTTTTCCGGTTGAGTTGTTAAAAGCCAAGTCCATTTCTTTTCAGGAAAATTCATATTTTTGGTATGATTTACTCAGCTATAGTTGCCTTTGACTTGGATTTTGAAGTCTTCCACCAGAATGAATGTTGCAATATTTTCGCTTGTTAGTAAAAAAATTTTTTTCAGGTTTATGCTTATGATTTTGAGCACACATGATTTAGGATCATGGCAATGGTTTCCAGTAACAAGATGGCACTCACGGGGCAGTATTAACACACTGTTATGAGTGCTAAACTTACTTTCTGTAACTTCAGTACTGCTTAGAAAACTCATTTTCTTACCCAAAGGCCTTGGGTAGAGTTAGTTCGTTTGTACATTTATTTTTAACACCTCAAATGATCTGCATAATGATATGTAAATATACTCATGCAGTAAGAGGCTGCGTGTTGAGGGAAAAACACAAGACTAGGTAGTAAGACACCTAGCTCTTTCTCTACTGTCCATCCTATGTGACCATCCTATGTGCCACTTAATAAACCACTTTTGCAGGCATTATCTATATGATGTCAAGGTTAGGGTTAAGAGTGAGCTAAGGTCTCCTTTAGCTCTAACAAGTTTATTTCTATGATAAATGTTTATATATATATATATATATATATATATATATACATATATATATATATATTCACTCCAATTTTTAGATGAAGGCAAAAACAAAGTCCCATTCCTTTGAAAACTCAAACTAAATGCCTGGGTATCCATTGCTTCCCATTGTAAACAACCTGCACTCTCTTCTCTGATCCTCCCACTTGTGGAATTCCAAGAACTCGAGAAAAGATTTCACAAACCAAGGTCATGTACTGATTTCTAGCATCTGAGAAATTATGATGCAGTAGCTGCCCAGTCAATGTTCTTTCCACTTCCTTCCCATACTCATATTCATGTTAATATTCTGACCTTTCAGCACAGAGTTTAGAAGATTTGAAATTAAAAAGAAGAGAAAAGGGGAACATGAAACACTATTTTTAACTATGGGGAAGGTCACTATTTTTAAAGAGAAACTGAACAGCTGACTCCCAACTTTTTAGGGAAGAGATGATCTCCTCCTGCTCCCCCATACTTGACGTTAAGATTTATTTTTTTATGAATGAGCGCATGAGGGAAAAAAAACCAAAAAACAAAAAACGAACATTATATGGCATTTTTGTGTTCAGCAATGAAAATTTAAAGTAAGAATGAAATACTGAAAGGAACACTCAGGGTTTGGGAGATGGGAGTTCGAGATATGTGTGGTGTGCTATCTCTCCTCTCCAGGGATATTAATTAAATCTCTTTATTTCCCTACTTTTTTCTCTCGGTATCTGTAAATTGAAGAATCTGGGCTAAATTTACTCAATGTTCACTTTTGACTGTAAATATACTACTTTCAGGATGTATATCCATTATGTACATATAAATAGAATTTTTCTGCATGTAGCTATTATGCTTTTAATCCCCCAAAGTAGTTTTCCAGCACCTTTACCTCTTATTATGTGGAGTATACTCAGGGAATGCAAATAATTCAAGTATTTTTTAAGCAAATGCTTCCAATGCAAATAATTCAAACATTTGTTTGAGAAAAGTATAGAAAGAAATGTCAATTTTCAGGTACTTTCCCTTCTCTGTTATTTTCTATGCTTTATAAAGCATCATAAGCAAGACTTGTTTTCATGATTACCTCCCAAGTAAGTAAACTTCCACCTGTGGATAATTACTAGCAGAAGACCATTGCACCTTAAAGCAATGCAAAATAAGACATAAAACCAATGGCAATAAAACAAAACATTTCATCAAAAATGAGTTGGAGTAATAATTCCTAATAAGTAAAAAGGCAAGCAGGGGAATTATTTTCACAAGGATGAGGAATAAGCCAAGATTTTCCTCTTTTACCCTCTCAATTAAGCTGTAACATATACTCATGAAAAGGATAGTCCTGAATGTCCCAGAGGCACAAAAGAGGGTGGACCTACTTAGTTTATTTCTGAATTGTCAGCTCTTTTTTTTCCCTATTCTCTCAGTAAAATAAACTGTTTTGCTGAATAAGAGGGTTAAGAAAAGGCCTGAGTGAGTCACTCCAATTTGTTTCCACGTTCTGAACAGTCAGTAAAGAAATTTATTGCCTCATTAGGCATTTTGAGTAGATTTTTCTGGAAACCTGAGTCACGTAAGGTAGAAAAGTAACCTAGTCAGACGGTTTAAAAGCAGTCGCAGCTGAACTTGTTTTTGAAATTGCAAGTTGTCTGTTAGACTGGAATGACATAGTGATTTGTTTCACGGAGTGGTGCCAGGCGGTGGGGCTGGTTTCAAGGAGGAAATTGTGTCTATTTTCAGCAAGTACTAAAAAATGCTGTAAGATGACAGAGGCCGAGATGCCTGAGGAGGGCAGTGGTCTCAGAAATGAGATCCAGGGTGAGCTTCGTTTAGTGCACACAATGAAAATTGTGCCCTTGAGGCTGGATGGAAATCTTAACAGCCCACGGGGCGCACATGGGATGTCTTGTTCTCTGTCCCTCCTCTTTGTTTCGCTGATACTTAGCTGAGTTCAAATACAGATACTTAACACAGAGCCTCCCTCACACCAAGGCATCTGTAACCGCTCTACCTCTGGTCTGGTGGTGAGCTTCAAAGACTCGTCAGTGGTCAAGTGAGTTTGTAGCCTCTTTCCACACGCTGTGCACTTGTAATAACGTCTCCAAGAAAGAAAGGAACTTCTCCTTAAGCTCTTTGAAAATGACAAAAAGTTGGCAGTAGCTGAAGTTTTTGTTTTTTTTTTTTTGAACAAAAGAATGTCGAACTCACTTCAAGATGTAAACAACCCAGGAGGCAAAAACTCTAAAGGACAAATGATTTATTAATAAGTAGGATGCAGTGACTTGCTTGCCCAAACTAACTTTCTTTTCGTATGTTTAGCAGATAAAACACATTCATCATGATCAGTCTGCACTATATCAAAAGAGAATTTGATAAATTAATCACAGCCAACCATAAAACAGGGAAGTTTTAGGGAATTTTCCAGATAAAAGGAGTGGAAATATTTGCTTCTCATAATGAAAAGAAATGGGTGCGTGTGTGTGCGTGTACATAAATATGTACACATATGTACACATGTGTCTATACACATAGATTATATATATATAATATATATTTTATATATATGTATATACTATATATGGCATCCTAACGAACATCCTATCCTTCCATTAAGTTGGAGGATAATGAAATAAGGGGAAAATAAAGGTTTAATCTGAACCTCCTCCTTTTCTTATTGGCCAAAGAAAGATTTCTCAGCACTGCTTCCTTTCTTACTACAAAAGACTAAATTTGGGAGACATCTTGGAATATAAAAAGAATGAAATATTTTCTCCACCATCAAATCTTTCAACTCTCCCAACTGTCTGACAGCTTGTTACCAGTATTCTGTTGAACTTCTAGAGAATAGAAGTTGAAAGAGAGAAAAATAAATGGTAACAAGATGCTGAGAGGGAGACCCTGGGAGAATAGACTTGGATTCTTGTCCCAGCTTTTCTGAGCTCTTGGGACACAGTTTCCTCATCTGTGACATGTAAAGTTTGGACTGGATAGCTTCAAATTGCCCTTGAAGTTTTAAAAACCTGAGAACCTAACTTGGTGGTCTGGAGGAGATTAAAATCCACTTAAAACTTGAAGGAAGGGATTAAAAGCAGCAAATTGGTGCCTTTCCTCATTACTCCCTTTCTAATTAACATTATAAAAGTTCCAGATCTAAGACCCTGCCAAATTTAAAGGTCTGCTATTTTACATATATATTCTTCTACATCCAATTATTTCTTCCTAAGAAAATATAAGATCAGTTATTTCTTAATGATTATTTGTTGACCATGATGTTCATTGAACTTCTCATGGGTAGTTCAATTCAACAAATATTTAATTAATGACTACTATGTGTTGGGCAGTGAGCAAAGCAATAGAAAATACCACTCCCACTCCCACCAACCCTCTCTCAAAAACATGACAAAATGACAAATAGGCCTTCGTTTAGGGAGCTTAGAGTGTGCCTGGTACATAATAGTTATTCAGCAAATATTTGCTTAATGATTGTATTGATATACAATCAATACAAGGAGACAATTAGAGTATAACATGATAAATGTGGAGAAAGAAATATATATATTTAAATATAACACATGTATAGCTATTCAGAGGGGTAGGAAATGCTTTGCTTAGAGGAGTCATGGAAATATTTAGAGAGTAGTTGACATTTGAGCTGAGTAGGCTCTACAACAAATAAGATTTCCAATCACATTTTTGACAGAAGTAGCACACTAGTCTATGGAATGTTTGTGATTGTTGAACACAAGTCTTGTGGGGAGTGGTCATAGGGCATAGGAAATGAGGATGGAAAGATGGTTGAAACAAAATTGCCAAGACTTTTTATAATAGTGGGCTAAGTAGTTTAAACTTATTATGAGTAGATAAGACTTCGTACTATAAATAAAGAGAAATACATTTGTTTGTTTGTTTGTTGTTTTGTAAGGAAAACTATGAGATGACCAGGTTTGTTTTCGTGACGTCTAATCCTCCCAGTGTGCCCTCCAGCTCAGGTCATGATCCCAGGGTCTTGGGATTGAGCCCCCATAGGTCTCCCTGCTCAGCGGGAAGCCTGCTTCTCCCTCTTCCTCTGTCCCTCCCCCTCACTCTGGTTCTCTTTTGCTCGTTCTGCTGTCTCTCAAATAAATAAATTTTTAAAAATCTTTTTTTTTTTTTAAGATTTTATTTATTTATTTGACAGACGGAGATCACAAGTAGGCAGAGAGGCAGGCAGAGAGAGAGGAGGAAGCAGGCTCCCTGCTGAGCAGAGAGCCTGATTCGGGGCTCGATCCCAGGACCCTGGGATCATGACCTAAGCCGAAGGCAGAGGCTTTAACCCACTGAGCCACCCAGGCGCCCCAAATTTTAAAAAAATCTTAAAGTAATTTACTTTCTGTAAGAAATATATGGTGTTTAAACTATAACACTGAACACACTGAGCAGGTCTTTTCAAATTACACACCCGTCTTCAACTTTCTGGAGATTCTGATATGTCAGAACCCCCCTCCCCCATTTTTTTTTTAGACTTGCAAATATACCATATGGATTCCAGGTGCCATTCATATTCTGACACAAACTCTAAGAGCACAGAAGTATAACCAATTGTATAACCAAAAATAAAAATAATAACATTGAAAGCCAGGATATAGTAATAATGTGAGCTCTAGATCCTGACAGCAGAGTAAGATCTTAGTTTTGCCACTAACTGTGACCTTGACCAAGGTACTTAAATTCTGTGGCTACGTTTTGGGGGTAATATTACCTTCTCTGCCAGAGTTGTCTTGAGGAGTAAGAGTTAATACAGAAGATGGCCTGACACAGAGTATGCCGTCCATAAATTGTTGTGCTCCTGTTGCTCTTAATATGTAATAGAGGAAGTCTGTATAATCTGTTTTTCCCATCCCATTTGATGCCTTCTTTCTGCCCCCATGAGTGATGCTGCTTCTTTTGGGGATGATCTTAGTCCTTCTCAACCTCTTCTACAAGGAACACACATTCTTCTCTTTACCAAAATCATATTTCAATAAGATTTAATACCTGAATCAAAATACACATTCAGATCTTCTCACATTAAATCACAGCTTCTTGTTCTCACCAGACACCAATATTTTTATTCTGTTTTCTTATTCATTTTTTTTTCTTAAAATGTTAACTATTCTTTCTATATCTGCTTCTTACCCATGCATTCATTCAAGGACTGTTTCCTCAGGTATCTCTTTTAGTTTAGCAGTTCAGGAACTATCAAGTCATTCACTTATCTCAACACACACCCCAATTTGAAAAAAAAAATTTTTATTAATACTTCTTTATAGATCTTATTTTTATAAGACTTAATTAATCTTTATATGTCTTTTCTATATTTCATTAAGATTTATGCTTCCTTTTTAACTTGTGAAGACAAGATTAGGGTTGGTTAAGTTAGAGGTGTTAGAGCTTGCCTTAGAACATGAAGTCCCAGACTGGACTGAATGTTCTGGAAATTACCTGGTCTTCTACTTACCAGAAAGACTTATTTAGGAAGCCACTGCCTCTTTCACTATGATGGTTTTCTCTACCATCAACTCTGACAGTGGTTTGTTTTCAGACTTATTTTATTATGTATAAAATAAATCTAAAAAATGATTTAGAAGGGAAATCACTATTCTTGATACTAGACTAAATTTAACACCGATCCAGGATTTTACAATCAGAGTAAAAAACTGGTCAAAAAAAATCTGTGATGGATTTATTGATTTTATTGCATTGTCAAGGTCAATTGGAATTGAAATATGATGAGTGATATTAGTATCACATAAAACAATGAGGTTTTTTCGGTCTCTTTCCTTCAGTAAAACCAAGCAGCCCAGGATATTTTGCATTAATACATTAATACAAGAAAGCTGGATTAATATTATTAATTATATAGCATTTATATGTTGCAATTGTTCATCTTAACTGAGCTTTCAATATGCTTTCATTTTATTCAGTGGAAGTGAATTTTGTTTATCTGAGCTATTCAGAAGTGAATAACATTCCAGGCTTGGGTAGACCCTGAGGCACTCTGGTCTTACATTGCTCCGAATTAAAAAAAAAAAAAAAAAAAAAAAATCAGACTAGTTAAATCATCTTTAAAACAGATGGGCTATGGGATGATAATAGATGTTCTATACACCAAAAGCAGAAAGACTAGCCTAGTACCTTAGATCGGGTAAAATTGTAAGCAGAAAGGAAAATAAATAAAACAGCATGTCTGGAGGCCCTTTTTTGACTGCATCTCTCTCCATGAAAAATGTTGCAGGGAAATAAAATATGTTCTTACTGAATAATAAGTATAATATGCAATTTATTATCATTACAAGGAATTTTTATTGTGTCTGAAGAATTCCACAGAGAGCCATTACAAATCCATTATAGTGTTTTTAGTTAGTGATCTGCTCTGCTTCTCAGGCCATTCTCATTTTATGCAGTATTAAACTTGAAATATGCATTTCTAGTTCATGCCTGGTCCAAATTCTGTATATAATAGTTGGAAAGGGTTTTCCTTGCCTTGTTGGTCATTTCTTAAAAGCACAATATAATTTATTTGAGTAAAATAGAGTGATACTCTTTAAAAAGCAAAAGCTCAGTTTAAACTTGAATGAAGGTTACATTTTTATTTGTAATGATTGAAAGAAACTTACACTTCCAATAGAAAGGGCTTTATAGTTATAATATTAATAATCAAGTTTGATAGGAATATCATCATTTTCCTCTAGAAAAGTGGTTTCTTTTGGATTTTCATTGACTTTGCAGGACATCCCCCCTCTGTCCCTTGGAATTCACAATCCAGGCCTCAACTTACATTCTTACTTCTTTTGTGTATAATCACCTTTTCACATAAGACCTTCCTTCCATCCAGGCTCATCTTTCCAGTTATGTGAATTTCATGACATAATTTTTTGTGCTTTTCCTTTTACTTATACTTTCATATAAACCTTTTACTTCTCCAAATACCTTTTCTAACTGCTTCAATTTTTTACTTTCTCCAAACACTATGTTCCATTTTTTTTTTTTTCCCTGTCCTAGAGGTCCATTAAAATCCTCCCTTTTCTATAAAACCTTTTCTGCAGGTAGAAATCTTTTTCTTTCCAATAAGATTGTACATCACCTGTCTTGAACTGATTACATCTGTGGGTAGGACAGAAAGGGACTATATATCTGTTGAATGACCCTTATTTCCCATGGATTCTGCTAGGTGTTCTACATTATATGTCACGTTTAATTCACATAACAACCAAGGAATGGGGAGCTATCCGGCTTGTCATACAGATGAAGAAACCAGGGTCTGCTGAATCTCAGTTCCTTTCACAAAGTCTTTATTGTAGAAAGCAACAGAGAACATAGATTCAAACCTCTCTCTCTCTTTGCACCAAAACCTGTGTTTTTTGCCCTCAGGTGTCTTTCTCTATATGTGAGTCTGTTTCATTTTCTCATCCCACTAACAGCAAGAGTTCTAGCATGAGAATTTTTGTTGTTTTAGGGAGCACTCACATAATTGGCCTCATAATGGGCCTCATTTCTGCAGTTAGGAGTCTTCGTGGAATTCAGATGCAAAGTTGTCCTTTATACTTTTCCACTTGTACTCATTTAAAGCAATGCATATGTTCATAATTGGAAATCTTATGTTTCCCTGTCAGCAAAAAGAAAAGAAAATACATGAATAATGGAGGTACTTTCAGAAAATCTTGCTGTGTTTTCAAATTGGTCATGAACGTAAAAGAGTTTCTTGTATTTTCCAAGTTTTTTATTTTTTGTGTTTTGTTCTGTGCGTGGTTGATAATATGTCTCAGTTTATGCAGTTTTGTGTTCTGTATAAGACTGAGACCATTTTTCTCAAATCTTCTGAAGCTTCATTGGGGAAAAAATCTCCAAAAAGTGCATGGACTTTGAACAAACTTAGTCACGCTTAAGAAGGTCAGTGTTTAATACATTACCTTGAGTTTGGTATCATTTAAAAAACAAGAGAATTTTAAAAAACATTAAATGAAATAACATGTTTGAATACAATTTTCAGACATATCCTACTTCTGTGTAGAGGGAGCGAATTACAAAGGAAGTCTTTACAGAGCCCATCAATATCTAAGAAACTTATAGAACTACTGACCAGCAGCTCATACGGTGCTCTGTAAATACTGTCCATCAATTGTTTATCATTTTATTCTAAGCCAAACTCCTAAATAACTTGAATAGAAAAAAGCTTTAGATGATTGGATAATATTTCCATATAAGGTCAACATAAATCTCTCTTGAAAATGTGTTATGAGTCAAGCAGGACCTGTCCAATATTATTTATGCTAAAGGAAAATTTATGCTGAATATTCTGTCAGCTACTGCATATTAATTGTGTAAGATGAAGGTGAGAGCTAAGAAAATTAAAACAGAAAACAGAAGGCCTCGTTGTTGGTCTCATGGGATTTGCTCTATAACAAAGAACCCAAGGCATTGACTTAAACAGAGATACACATGCACACATCACATCTCAAGATAGCATAACTGCTGGGGCCCCTCAGTGGCTTAGTTGGTTAAGTGTCTGTCTTCAGCTCAGGTCATGATCTCAGAGTCCTGGGATGGAGCCCTGAGTCGGGCTTCCTCTCCCTCTGCTGCTCCCCTTGCTTGTGCTCTCTCTCTTTGTCAAACACATAAGTAAAATATTAAAAAAAAAAAAAAAAAAGGTAGCATAACTGCCCCCAGAGGCACAGATGAGTTCAGTAGACACTGCCATGGCCATCTAGCATGTTACCAAGGAGGTACCATTTGAGCAGAGGCTTCAAGGAGGGGCAGAGTTTTGTTAGGTAGAAAGCTGGTGGCACAACTATTTGTATGGGAAGAAGAATGTAAATCAATTTGCAGAACTGGCTTAGAAGAAATGTTTGCAAGAAACATCAGATTGACTAAAATGGAAGCTTGTTCTAATAAACACAATCTTGTCTTCGTTTTATTTACATTTTCTTACCTTGCATCTCAGTTGACCACTGTTTTTGACTAGTACTACCATGTTTAATATCTCTGCACTTTTATCAGATGTAAGATGGAAGCTTTGAAGTCTTGGACACAAGTGACCCAATCCTTTGAGGGTCTCACCACTTGACAGGATCCACTGATCTCAGCTGCTAGATAGTTGATCACTTTGCTCACCAGGAAACATCATCCCATGAAGCCATGTCCTAACAGCACCAAAATCTTCACCTTCTTGAGAAGCTAAACCAGGAGTGTTATGGTTCACTTCTACACATTCTCCAGCTGTACCTGAACAGCTTGATTTCTCATCTCTTTCATGGTGAACAGAAATATTCTCAGAAATTCTTTTTTTCCTTTGAGCTATCAAGATTTTTGGCCTGTCTTTTTGTTGGTCGTTTCCTGAAGGGGATTGGAGTATCTGACCATTTTAAACCACTTTTCTGAGAACCAGTACATCCTAAAAATGGTCTGAGGCTTGTCCTTTGATTATCTATAGGGATCACCTTTAGAAGAGTTGCACAAGAGACCAGATTGAAACAGGAATCTGTCAGGTTCCCTGTTGCATGTTTTTAATTCACACCCCCCCCCCCCCCACGGCTACATCCAACAGAGGTGACCTGAATTTTCTCTTTGATGTTGCATACCATGAATTCCCATAGCAGGTCAGGGACAAAGGGAGAATTTTAAAGCTTTTTTTTTCTAACATTGCCTTGGCAGATACTGACTAATTGTATCCCAGGAACATGCTCCTGATTTTAGAATCATAAACATCAGTAGGACTGAGATGCTTGCAGAGTGATACAGTGACTTTGATTCCTCTTGGGTGGTCAAAACACAGCATGTGTGATATTTTTACAAACTATGGTTCACAGAGCACATAGTTCTAGAGCATTTTGTTTTCATTATGTTCGTGTCAATGGAAACAGTTGTGCTTCCTGATGTCTTACTGAGATGGCCTTTTTGGTAATTTTAGGCTACTTTCCCAAGGATACTGCATGTTGCCTGACCCTTATTCCTGAGGAAATAAGTAGGACTTGGACTGACTTGTGGATAATGTACTTTCTTTAAGAATGGCAGAAGGGAAAACATCAGACTAGGATGCGCTCCAGAAATAATAATGGAGAATCTCATCCTGTTTTGTAAACTCTTTGTACTTTGCTCTTTGTGTGATTTGTGGGAATATTATTTTTTAAAGGACCATTATACTTTGGAAGACATTATGTTGCATTAAACTTGTTTTAGAGTTAAGAAAGAAAAATAAGATGTTATTAACGAGTTCATAAAAATTGGCTTTAGTATACCTAGGAAGTTTTGTGTGTGTGCTTATTCTGAATTTACAAGTCAACATTTTTTCTCTCTAGCAGCTTTATTTGGAGTGCCCATGGTGATATAAAGATGAGAATGAACAATACCCAACCAGTGCTTTAGTTGAAAAAATTTCAGTGCTCTGGAAATAAGGTAAAAAAATATATAGATACAGATTAGGTCTCCACATTCCCTTTGTTAAAAAAAAAAATTTAAATCAAGTTTGTTCTACAGATTCCTTCAAGAAAATATTTACCACCAAATTCAATATATAGCTTGTTTACAAACACCTCATCTAATGCCTCAGGATTTTTTTTTTTTTTGAGCATTATGTTTTCTGAAGAATACATTTATTCATTCACTTAGTGAAATCATATTGGTGATATTATCTACTTTTGTGGAGTATTTTGAAGAAAAAGAGGATATATGCCTATTTGATTTGACTTGCATAATTCTAAACAAAGGAAAGAGGATTAGGTTAGGTGAGTACGCTGTTTCTGTTTTATTTTCACCACATAAAAATATGCCCACACCCTTAGATTGCAAATTAGTTTAAAAGTTAAGTATCTAGAGAAATAAACCCTTTGGCACACGTGCAGGGAGGCATACTTTCAACTTCTTTAATTTGTATTTTTCTTTTGCATTCTTAAGTAACATTCATATTTCTGGGTCATGATTCGTCAACTTAGATCTCATTGATTGATTCCTATTGCTAGAGATGAAGGACTAATCTTTCTTAAAACCCCTACTTCCTTTACTTTATTCTTTCATGTTAGCTATGTCACATTTTAGTTTAAATCTCTATCGGGGTTTTTAACTGTTATGACTATTCAAGTAATGTTTGCTGTGGAGCCTGGTGATAGGGCCCGATAAAAAATTTATTGTAGAACTTCTCTTTTTCTTGAATTAGCACATGCTTCATTTATTTTTCTTTTTTGCTCCATTTCTTTTCTTCCCTTTCTTATTCTCTCCCTCTCTCTTCTTTCCTTTCTTTCTTATTTTGCAAAATCTTCCCTCAAAGCTCCAAAATTTTTATAAAATGCTTCTCTTTAATTTTTTGCATAGGTGAGTTGGTCAGATCTAGCTCCTTTCTCTCTCTCTCTTTTTCTCTAGAAGAACTACGTCCTGGAACCCTCTCTTCGCCCAGTTTTATCTTGTCTGGTTGCTCTCTAAAGCACCCTATAAAAAGATGTCATTCAGAGGTATTTTTAGATGTCATCTTAAAAATGTTTATTTATTTATTTATTTTTTAAATGTTTATTTATTTATTTGACAGACAGAGATCACAAGGAGGCAGAGAGGCAGGCAGAGAGAGAGAGGAGGAAGCAGGCTCCCTGCCGAGAAGAGAGCCTGATATGGGGCTTGATCCCAGGACCCTGGGATCATGACCTGAGCTGAAGGCAGAGGCTTTAACCCACTGAGCCACCCAAGTGCCCCGAAAATGTTTATTTTCATATTATGACGTTATAACCTCTTATTTCTAAATATTATATCCTCATTTTACTTATTTACTTCTTCCCTTGCACCTCTTTTGGCTGGAACTCATATTCTAGTAATGTTTTTGAGAAGGGTTCTACAGATGATAAATATTTTATAAACTTGCATGTTGAAAGATGTTTTTATTCTACTTGATACTTGATTCAATCTTTGGGAAGAGAATAAGAGCTTTAAAATATTTTTCACTCAGTAATAGGAGCATTTTCCCATCACCTTCCAGCTTCCAATGCTATTGTTGAAAGACCACTATCAGTTTGATCCTGATCTTGTGTATAAATCTACTTTCTCCACTAATAAGCTTTTGAGATCTTCTTTGTATTTCTGGTGTCATTTATCAGAATATGTCTTAGAGTGGGTTTTTCTTCATCCCTTGTCTTGGGACACTTGCTAGGTTCTTTCAATCTGGAGACTTATGCTATCAGTTATGAGAAATTTTCTAGTTTTTTTTTCCCTAATAATTTCTTTACTACCATTTTCTCTCATCTCCATTTCTTGAATTGCCAGTTGCAGATTGTTGGATTATCTCTACTGATGATCTATTTGAATAAAATCTTTTCTCTCCTCTATTTGTCTTTTTGAACTTGCTCCACTTTATCTTCTAATACTTTTACTAAAATCTGACTTTTGGTGTTCATATGTTTAACTAACATTACCTTTTTTATTCTCTGCTTTTTTCTTTTATATTTTATTTTATCCCGTCTTGTTTCCTTGAGGCAATATCTTTTTTCATATTTGGGGACATTGTTATTATTTCTTTGAAATTGTATTTTTCTCACTGCATTTTCTCTATTTCCCTGCAATTCTTCTTTTCTTTCCCTTATATTGTTTCCTCTTTCTTCCCTGATGGATCTTTGGTGATGATTTTTGACTTCCCAACCATATTCTTGAAGGAGACACTAAAAACCTAAATGGAATTTTGTGCACAGGAGAGATGCTTGTCAAGCTGTAGGACTCACTTATGATCCCCTGAGCTGACAGTTGCTGTTTTGGAGGACAGGACATATTAACATCTGTAGCTGAGGGTTTTTTTTTTTTTTTTTTTCCTCTGTGGGAGTTATTAACTCAAGAGAAAAATTCTTAATCTTCTATTGGAGGATATGAACACCCTGGGGTTTAGCTAGGGAAGATAGAGGTATCATAGTTCTTAATGTACCCAGACTTTCATGTAACCTTTCAGCTTTAGCACCACATCCTTTGCTGCCTTTTGTATTATAGATTTAGGGTCATTCTAGTTCAGTTTCTCCAGATACCATTTCTTTCCTTTAGAAGTGAGAAGGGTTAGTCCCCTGACCCCTTTTTAGTGGATGTACAGTCATAGGTAGGTGTCTGTTTCTCTTAAAGTCTTTCAGTCTCTCTCTTTTCAAATCCTGGCCTTAACCTCACCTTTGACAATATCCAAATGTTCCAGTATCTGGGACTTTTCTTGTGGGTATGCTTGTTACTTTTAATTATTATCTCCTACTTACACAGTTGTCTTTCTTCTTTTCTGTTAAATTAAATGCCATTATTCCACATACTTTTTGTCTTTAATTTAGAGATATAAAAGTCTCTAGTTTAAGAACATATTTGAATTTGTGTGGTAAGCTGATAATGACTCTCAAAAATTTGTCAATGTCCTCATTTCCAAGTCTGTGAATATTGCCTTATTTGGAAAAATGGTCTTTACAGATATAATTAAGGATTTTGAGATGTGGAGATTATTCTGGGTTATCCAGGTAGGCCCTAAGTGCCATCACAAGCATTTTTATAAAGAGAGGCAAAGGGAGGAGATTTGACACACACAGAGGAGAGGATGATAGGAAATTGGAAGCAGAGATCAGAGTAATGTGGCTTCAGGCCAGGGAATGCCAGAAAATACAGGAGCCACCAGAAACTAGAAGAAGCAAGGAACAGGATTCTTCTGCAGAATTTCCATAGAAAGCTTGGCCCTGTTGAAATGCTTTATTTCAGCCCAGTGAAACTGATGGTGCAATTCTGGTCCCCAGAACTGTAAATAAATTAATGTTTATTGTTTTAAGCCACCAAGTTTGTAGAAATTTGTTACAACAGCTGCAGTAAACATGTTGTTCATATTAGAGTTTCTTTTTCTCCTTTATGCTTTGTGATAATTTTTAAAAGGAGAAAGAGAGAGAAAGATACATATTTCACCTTCTTGACACTGGAATCATTTAAATCTTTGACTTAGGATAGTTTTATTTTCATAATTTTATATCTTATAATTAGAATGCTCACTATGGGAGGTATTGGAGCTTTCTCAGATAAGGAATTTTAATAATGTCTTCATTTATTTTTCTCCTCTTCTTATTATGTAGTATCTCCTATCAAACAGATATTACATACTTCCCTCCCTTTCCTGTCCATTTTCTTTCTTTCCTTTCTTTTTCCAATAGTCTATTGATTATTTACTTAGTGTTAGGCATCATGTTGAACTTTGAGAATATAGACTGATAAAGCTGTTTTACTGCCTTCTATGATGAGTTCACTATCTATTGATATAGAAAAGGAACAAAAATAACACTTAGTTAATACAAAACATAAAACCAGAAACAGAAATAAAATCAATAACTAAAATACAATACTGTAAGTGCTAAATTAAATGTATGAACAAAACGCTGAGGTGTCCCAGACATATAGTGAATTGTTCTGCTTGACAGAGACTCAGAGGATTTATGAAGTAGAATCTGAACAAGGTCTTAGGGGATGGGTTGGACTTGTATGAAGAACTAAATAGGGAAAAGTCATTTTATGGAAAGAGACGGCCTCTATGGAAGGCATATACATGTTAAAGAGCATGGATTGCTTTGGCATGGCAAGATATTCAATAGGCTTGGAACATAGATTAAAAAGTAGGGGAGGGGCGCCTGGGTGGCTCAGTGGGTTAAGCCGCTGCCTTCGGCTCAGGTCATGATCCCAGGTCCTGGGTTCAAGCCCCACATCGGGCTTTCTGCTCAGCGGGGAGCCTGCTTCCTCCTCTCTCTCTGCCTGCCTCTCTGCCTGCTTGTGATTTCTCTCTGTCAAATAAATAAATAAAGTCTTTAATTAAAAAAAAATAAAAAATAAAAAGTAGGGGAGTATATGGTCATGAAACTCTAAAGGTTGGAGTCAAATTATGATGAACTTTTTTTTTTTTGCTTACAGTAAGGAATTTATATATTTTTAATCGAAGTATTCATATAATTTCACTCATCTGTGGAATTTAAGAAACAAAACAAATGAACAAAATAAAAAGAGACAAAAACAGTTTCTTAAACTGATGGTAGCAAGAGGGGTGGATGCTGGGGTGATGGGAGAATAGAGAAAGGGGGCCAAGAGATACAAAACTCCAGTTGCAAAACAAGTAAGTCATGGAAGTGAAGGTACAACATAGGGTGTGTAATCAATAAGATTGTAATAACATTGGTGGTATACAGGAACTACATTTATTATGGTGAGCATTGAATAATGTACAGAATTGATGAATCATTTCATTGTACATTTGAAACTAATATAACACTGTATTTTATTTATTTATTTATTTATTTTTTAAAGATTTTATTTATTTATTTGACAGAGAGAGATCACAAGTAAGCAGACAGGCAGGCAGAGAGAGAGGAAGGGAAGCGGGCTCCCTGCTGAGCAGCGAGCCCGACGCGGGACTCGATCCCAGGACTCTGGGATCATGACCTGAGCCGAAGGCAGTGGCTTAACCCACTGAGCCACCCAGGTGCCCCTATAACACTGTATTTTAAAAGGAGATGTAAGATACACACACACACAGTAAAATATTATTCAGCTATAAAAAAGAATGGAATTTTGACATTTGCAACAACATGGCTGGACGTAGAAGGTATAATGCTAAGTGAATTAAGGAGTTTAGATTTTTATTATTTTGGAAAAGGGGGAAATGGGCTTTAAGCAGGAAATTGGCATGGTTCATTAGGAATAAAACTGGCAGCCTTTGATTTCCACACTGATGAAGAGAAGCTGAGAGATCAACTAAAAGTCTCTTGTAAGAGACTAGGTGGGCAGTACATGACAACAACCTGAGTCAAAGCAGAGGTCATGGGACAAAGATAAAAGAATTGGATCCAGAGATGGTTATGAAACAAAATTTGCAGAGTGATGGAATTTCTACCATTAAGTAGAAATGGTAATTACAAAGATAGCAGTCACAGAGTGCGACTAGTTGCTGGGGGAGAGGAACAAAATTGGGTCTGGGAAGGGCAGAGGACATGACACCAAAAGTGATTATTCGAAGAAAGAAGGAACAAGTTATATGAAGAAGAGGATCATGGAAACAAACTGTAGCAGCAAGCTCTCTAAATACTAGAGACAACTGAAAAAAATGACTTGGATGTAAGAAACAGATTGGCTGTTGGATCAGCTCTAAGTGACATGCAAGTGCTGGTGTAGAAAGTCTAGTGGGATGTGACATATGAAGAAACAAGTGAGTGGAAACCTCTGGTGAATTTTCCTCATCCTTTCTTTCCTAAGTGTTCATTTTTACATTTCTACCAATTGTTATGCCTGGAACAGTTTTTGTCCGGTGCCTATACTTTCTTCTAAAATACCATCAGAGCTTCTATCTGTCAGGACAACCATCCCAATTTCATGTTCTTGGGAGAAATTTGTATAGATTTGTACTTGCTAAAAAATTCTATGCAATTGCTTTATCCATTTGTGTAGTCCATCATTTATAAATTCATCACACATTTAGCCAGTAACAAGGAACAGCCAAGACACTATGGCTTCCATTGGAATTCAAGTACACCAATATATTCTCTTATTTGACAAGTGTTAAGAAAAAAACAACACCTCATAGCAGATCTTCCTAGTTCTCGGCACTTACAAGTATCTTGCAACATATGACTAGTTCTTCTGAAGCTTTGTTCTAGGAAACACGAAAAGAATAAACTTTGTAATGTGTAATTGGTGTAGTATATCCCAGAACTCTTTAGCTCAGATATTTACATAACTTTTTGAGCACATGCCATAGTTAGAATCAATTTCCTTTCCTTAAAAGCTTCAGAGTTAATCAATTTAGCCAAGAATTGGGGGACAAAAATGACAAACATGATAACAATTCCCCAATCTAATTAAATAGCAGTTAGGATCTGAAAAACAAGTCTTCATTGAAATTTTTTGAACTGGAATCACAGAACGTTTTCTGCCTTTGTGTTTAATAACCCACCATATGCTCTTCTAATTGGAAGTTTAGTTTTGATCATTGGGATACAGGCTCAAAGAGCTCAGGAATGTACTATGTTGCGTATGGTTAACTCTTTCAGATTATATAACTTGATAGTCTAAATGTTAACATCAGAGTTTTGCAATTTAACAAGAGTTTTAGAGCTGGTGGTATAGAATATACCTTTGTATTCAGTGCCATTAATCTTGGTAAGCTTGTCTTTCTTGGCAATATCCTCTGACCCAGAATTCCCCTGGCTAGTCCCAAATATCCTAATCTAAAGCCTGACAATGGTTTTAAAGAGGTGAATATAATTTTTCACGTGTTCTATGTTTCATTTTTGTTAAGAATTTCCAGACAGAGTATTTCATTTCTATTAGAAGTAGTGTCTTGATACTCTAAGGATTTGGGGCACCAAAATCTCCAAGGAGGGGAGGGGGCACAAGGTGGGTTATAGGGAAAGATAACTTCTGGTGGAGGCCTTTTCACATTCCTCAAGCTATAGCATGCAGCTTGATCTCCACTAGATGCTTGCGCGAGGCCTGTTTTATCTCAGAGATCTTCCTCCATAGGTGCCAAATGGAATCCAACTCTAGTTCTTTCCCAAACTCTGCCACCCTATGTGAGCCTTACTGTATGAGTGGGCACGTGCCTAATGCTTCTAATCTCTTTTCCTTGACTGAACTTGTTACCACTCTATCTTCCTAGGGTGTTTCTGGGGCTCAGACAGATTTAACTACCAACAGCTAGAGCAGTGACTCAACTAGATGAAAACCATGGACAGTGAGGGCACATGGGGACTTCTCAGTATCCCGTGTGTGATTAAAGACAATTCAGATAAAAGGACCCCCGTTTAGCCTTGGCCTTACAGAAGATCCTCCCCCAGGCAGCTCAACACTTGCCCCTTCTGTAAATTCCTATGAGATCAGGCCCCAGTTGTTACCTCTCACTATGCAGGACACACACGCATCCTAATTTGATCCAATTTGTGACTTTTTTGTGTGCATAATTTGTAAAGTTCTTTATTTTCTTCAGTCTTAACCGAACTCATACTTTCTGATCATTCTAGAACCCTCAACCACATCTACTGTCATCTCCAGTCCAGTGAGTCTACTTTCTACATTATCTTCTAAATATCTGCTATGGCTTTAGAAACGTATGTCAGAGCCAGTTACACACATGCATTTCCTATCACCCCTTCAAGGAGTCCTGTTCTTAGTTTGCTTCTGAGCCGCCATTCTATTCATTCATTTATTTTCTCAGATTGTTCCAGTTCATCTCTGTGTCTGTCTGTCTGTCTCTTTCTGGATTTGTCCGTCTCTGTTCTCTTTTTTCTCTCTCCCTCTACCCCCAGCCCCCACTGTTTTTTTTATCTCCATATTTTACTTCCTTGCTCTGTTGGTCTTAGTTTTAATATATCTTTAAATGACAGCACCCAGACTGCCTTTATATATTTGTTGAAACAACTAAAGTCGTTGAACTAGGTACTTTCAGACAACCTGGACTCCTGTTCCAGGAGCAGATTTTGCTTTTATATTCCAATATTTTGTTCAACTTTCACTTTTCATTAATGACCCATTTGGGTAGAGTTCTCTGCATTTTCTCTTCCTTTTTTCCTCCTCCCTCCCTCCTTCCCTTCCTTCTTTCCTTCCTCCCTCTCTTCCTTCCTTCCTCTTTCCTTTTCTTTTTAAACAACCTCACTCAACTCCCTACTTGCTTACTCATTTTGCTTCACATATCCTAAACTATAGTAACTTTTTTTCTTGTTTTCCTGCTGCTGCTCCAATCCACTGGGAACCACACAGACTGGGAGGGTCTCAGACATGAGTTATTTTAGATTGTAGGGGAAGATCTAATTAAGGCTCAAAGTAGTAGATGTCAGGGGAGGGCGATTGTCACTGAGTGAAAGACAGGACTGTTGCCATATGCTCTCAAAGGAGGAAACAAAGGTTTTGTGCATACTTGAACATGCTTTTTCACATAGTTTTAAATTTTTCCTCTAGATCTAAGGACCAAGTTAGCTGTGAAATCAAAGGGAATGGGAAATTTTTCAATTAATTACAAAAGAAAACTCATTCCAACTACTGACTGACTAGATTTGAAAGAGTAAATAATCCAAGCTAAATTGAAAGTTTCAAGATTTATGGTCAAGAGAATGCTGGAATTAAGACGATAGTAATGCCTGCCTCTAATTTTATTTAATGATTACTTCCCTTTTACAAATGAACTATGGCTAAATTATAAATAACTTAGAAAGAAAATAAAGAAATAAAATAATACAGGTTTCTGCCTGAGATGACAGTTGTTATTGACATTGGGACACTGATCCTTTTACTATATTCAGAAATGTTATAAAATTTGAATTATGTATTATCTGGAGTTCGTTTTACTCCTCCCTTGTTTTCCTGATGTTCACATCTTACAAATGCTTAAAATAATTATTTTATTTTATGTATTTTTCATTTTTTATTTCAGTATAGTTGACACGATGTTATATTAGTTTCAGGTGTACAACTTAGTGATCTGACAAGTTTATCCATTATGCTATGTTTACCACAAGTGTAATATACATTTACATGCCTTTTATTCTGATGACTTACTCTTTCCATAACTGGACTCCTGCATCTCCCTCTCCCCTTCACCCACTTTGCCCACTCCCTCTCTAGCAACTATTAGTCTGTTCTTTGTGTTTATAGGTCTGATTCTGCTTTTTGTTTAAATGGCTACATAAAATACCATATCATAAAAATAGATATACTCTTATTTTCAATTTTGTAAGCAATTATAAACAGCTTTGTACAAAACTGTTGCACAGTTTCACGTAGGACTTTCTTACTAATGAGTCTTAACTTTCCTACAAAAGAATCTTTGACACAGTACATGCTTGATACAGTATTATTGGGAATCCTGAACCCACTTCTGAGACTTTTCATGGGTAGGTGCCTCTTTGGAAGTGTTTTCTCTCATATATTATCATGCTGGACCCTTACATTGTATTTTAGATTATTGCTCAAATATTATTACACCAGAGAGACATTTCCCTGAGCACATTGGTAAAATAATGCCATATTTACCACCTCCATAATCGCTCATTATTTCTTTACCCTGCATTATTTTTCATCTTAGTATTCAATAGTACCTAATATGTTATGTTTGTTTTATTGTCTCTCTCTGTATCCTAGAATCTATAGTAAATGAGACCAGAAATCCAATCTATTTTGTCAAACAAAACAGTGCCTCAAATAGTTATTGGCATATAGTAAGTGATTCATAAATATTTGTTCAATAAACAGATAAACAAAAAGGAAAAAAAAAGTAAGAATTTTGGTACCTATAAACTAGTTTCTTTCCAGAAAGTTTGTTCCAAGTTAAATGTTCAGAAGGACAGAATAACTCACTTTGAACAATAATTTTAATATTTTCAAATAATAGGAAAAACTTATGCTAAGTCTCAGTGTTGGTTTAGTTTTCATTTTTTTTTTTGAATTATCTGTGTCTCTTCTTTATATTTTTTACTAATATGTTTCTTTAAAATCATGTACAAGAGTTTATATGCATTGTGTTGAAATTTTTCACATTTTTATAGTCATTTTCTTATGTTTTATGACATCATAGACAAAATATGTGTGGAATGGTATATTCCAAGATTTCTTCCCCTGAGCTCACCTACACTGTTGCTAAGGACTTCAAACTTGTCTCCTTATTTTTTTAAGTTTGTCATCATGTCACTCATGATTTTTCAGTCTCATTTCTTATCCTTGCTTCATTTTTTTTTCTTTATCCATGTGACTCTCTTTTCTTTTTAAAAGTACGTATTTCCTTTTTATTTTAGGCCATTTCTTCCTTCTTGTCTTATAATATAAGGGTCATGTCTTTGTCGATTCTATTTAAAATGCCTGTTCTCAGGGCACCTAAGTAGCTCAGTCAGTTGAGCATCTGATTCTTGGTCTCAGGTCAGGTTGTGATCTCAGAGTTGTGAGTTTAAGCCCTATGTTAGGCTCCATACTGGAGCCCTTACTACTTAAAAAATAAAAATAAAAATGAAAATAAAAATAAAAATAAAATGTCTCTTCTCATTTATTTTAATAGATGATACATTCAGTTACTGCTCTCCTTTTGGCAATCTTCTTTTCCCATTTTCTCTGTTGTAGTTTTATATAGGCCCTAACTTCATATTTGTTTTCTACTTCCTCAACAACAAACCAGCCTAGATCTAGATCCAACGTCATGTGTACAACCAGATGACACCTGTTGTTTTCTTACTATCCACTTCTTGCCAGTTAAAACCTATTTATGCTGATTAAATACCCTTCCTGTCACCCCAGGTGGGTGACATGTTGTTGTGTAGACCTCCCAGCTAGACACTAGGAAGCAGATGTGGAGTCTAACTTTCTTCTCTAAAGGGAGGTGGTCTCCTGTGTCTCCAAACTTATTTTACAAACAGGAAAAGCTATCCTTTCTATTATGTGTTTCTTCCCACCATCTTCCTACTCTGGCTACCATCTACATTGCTTTAACTAAATCTGGGGAGATAAAATGTGTCCCATGCCAGTCCTCTCTCTCCCTTCCTATTTTTAAATACTAATGACAAAACAGAAAGAGATGGTACTATGAAGATACTACTCCACATATCTCAAGAAACAGTACCTTCAACTGATAACCAGTGATATCATGGCATGCCAAGGTTTTAGTGGAATGGGTCAATGAATCTGTATTAGTTAACCAAGAAATGTTGAAATACTTTCTTGACTTTCAAATGAATAGGATTAATCCGTCTATGGGTATAGACCACCGGTTGTTTTTTCTTAGTCCAATAACAATAACTTTAGAGGGAAGGTAAAGAAATTGCCTTGATTAATTTTAGTTTTCAGAATTATTGTATGATGTGTTTTTCTCTATAGATGTTTTAACAGGAAGTGTGCTAAGAACAATTTATGATGGCAGAATGCTAATTAGATGCCTTGAAAACTAGAAGTTTGATAGCATGTTTTTTAAGACTCATTTTGGTTTGTCTGTTTTTCCATCTCAAGTGACTATCTTCCAAAGCATTGCAGACGATTAGGGAAAAATACATAGGTGCAGAGTAAAATTACTGTGGGAAATGTCAGCACCACATAATAAGTGGCTTTTTGTTGGTATTATGTAATCCTTAGAAATTATGTCTTTATAACTTAATATCGAACTATTACAGCCTATCACTTTGGATGGCTTTTTAATTAATTGAAATATAAAAAACACATGACAGAGTTTTAGTGGTAAAGTTACCTGAGCTATTGAAATACCTTATTTTTTTAATTGTTCTTAATCATATATATATATATATATATACATATATATATTTTACTTTTAAAGATTTTATTTATTTATTTGCTAGAGACAGAGAGAAAGAAAGAGTGAGCACATAAGCAGGGGGAGCAGCAGGCAGAGGGAGAAGCAGGTTCCCTGTTGAGCAAGGAACCCTATGCAGGACTCAATTCTAGGACCTTGGGATCATGACCCAAGCTGAAGGCAGACAGTTAACCAACTGAACCACCCAGGCGTCCTGCTATTGAAATATTTTAGATGAATTTAGCAAAAGTTATCTTCTGTGTTTGACTAAATCACCACAACATCTAGAGTAACAGACTTCTCCCACATAAAATGAAGATGGAAAATAAGTCAGTTCAAATTGGCAAACTTTTTTTCAATAGCATCCTAGTAGGTATCTTTTCAATGTAAGATACCACACCTTAGCAAAGGGGATTATTATTACCATAAGGTGTGTGTATTCAGAAATATCTGTGGTTGTTTTACTCAACTGACCATTAAAAAAAATATATGTTATCTGCTGTGACATCAGCAAAGTTCTTTCAAATGCTGGAGTATATTTTGTGCTTTAAGTAGGTTATTGGTGACCTTTCTGCGTTTACCTGCAAGTCCTCTGTTTTGTGTATGTAGAAGCTTTCTTACAAGAGGCGAAATCCTTGAGGTGTATGATCATTGATTTCTGACTAACTCTGGGGAGTTAGTGGTTAATCTTGAATCAAGGCAACAAAAAACTGAAGCTTGTTCTTTAGAACAGATGAAAATGAAACATAGAATTACAGAATGGCATTGAGTCAAAGAAACTTCTAAAGATGAGGTATCTTTCAAGAAATAATTAGAATTCTTCATATTCTATGTATCTGTTGGCTATAGGGCCCCAAAATCTTTTGAATAATGCTTGTTTTCAAAATATAAAATGGGCACCACTGAATCACTAGAAGGTATCAAGTCATTATTATAATTATTATTAAACTTTTTTTTAGTTGTTATTATGTGGGAATAATTTGTAGGGGATATTCGATTTTCTTTATAGAGATACAGTTGCCATATAACATGTTAGTTTCTGCTATATAACATATTTTTTTAAACATTTTATTTATTTATTTGACAGAGAGAGATCACAAGTAGACAGAGAGGCAGGCAGAGAGAGAGAGAGAGGGAAGCAGGCTCCCTGCTGAGCAGAGAGCCCAATGCGGGACTCGATCCCAGGACCCTGAGATCATGACCTGAGCCGAAGGCAGCAGCTTAACCCACTGAGCCACCCAGGCGCCCTGCTGTATAACATATTGAGTCAATCTTTGCAATAACTTATTTTATCTTTTATACTTATTTAGAGGCAATGTCAGACTCCATTTCCAAATCTGTCATTGACTACTATTGTGCATTGGAGAAAGTGGAAACCACTCATTTCCTCACTAGCTACCATAAGTGATTTTAACACTCTATTTGTTACTACAGTTTTCTAAAATGTTCCTATCCTCCAGATAGTATTCTCTGATCCTGTTTCTTTCACCTGCCTTATTCATTCTAGAGCTTTTTGGTTTGTTTATTAAAGTCAAACAATGTCCGGTTTGAAGATAATTCAGTTGACCAAGTAAAGGTTAATGAGATGGAGATACTATGTTCAGCATCCATTTGGAATTCTCTCGTTCCTATATGGTGTGGCACCAGATGAAGCTCTGGGGTATCACCAAGTAAATAGGGAGAGAAAATGTGGGTGTGCCAAATCCATCTTTGAATAATGGCTATTTTGTGCATGGGGGGGGGCAGTTATCTAATATAATCACTAGAAAGCCTGTGCTCCTTAATTGAATTGTAGTATTCAATAGCATGAATTTGATTTGAGATAAAATGCCCTGATATTCCAGTGTCATTAACTCATTGATAATGATGGTGGCTATTATCTTCGAAGGGCTTTTGAGTAATACGCAAACTTAATGTATGAAGGTTAAACAAACCTGTATTGCAAAAGATTGATTTTCTCTTTAGTGTTTGCTTATTTTCTATTGTTTTGAACTCTCGTTTGTTGATATTTATTAGAGAGAGGAAGCATTTGTCTTAACTAGAGAACACATGAAATTCTAATTAAGATAGTTAAAAGAAGGGAGAAGTCATGGCATTAAGATAATATGTAATCTTGGAAGAGTTTAAAATAGCAACTCCTGTCTCCCAAAATGGTTTGATTTTGATTTCCTTGAGCATAGAGAACTGAGTTTACAGTAGTTGAACTCTGTAGTTTGGTGTAAGTCAGTATCTTTAAAAAAACTGAAACAAAACCTAGGCACTCAGTGATTAAGTGATGCCTGTAACTGTATGACAGATTAGCTGTTTTGTCATTTCTATATTCCCAGCTTGGAATCTAATATAAAAGAAATACTTCACTACTTTGTTCTAAATCCCTTCTGATCCAACCTGGAATAAATATATTGTTGTGGGTTCCTTAATAGGAAAAAAAAATAATAACATCTTTGACGGAATTAAATCGTCGTTTCTGCAGAAAGAAACTTGGAATTCACCTTTGGTCTACTTCTTATCTTTGGCGTATTTTCTATTAAAAAGACTTCTAGATTTTAGTGGCTGCTTCATTTTGGTTATCTAAGCTGTAATAAGTAGCCTTGGGACCCCCGAAGGCACACCCCACACACTTATGCTGGGTGACCTAAGGTCACAAGTAATGGCTGCAAGCTAATTGATTGAGAAAGGCTTGTCTGGCGGGGCCTCTCTGCGTCCTCCCCTTACATTCCTTAGTTCTGGGAGAGAGGCACTAGCCGCTCAGCGAGCAAGGAAGGAAAAAGAGAGGAAGTTTCTCTGCTTTCCGATTCCTCTCTGCATTCCCTGGTAGTGAGCTTCCTTCTCTCCACCCACTTCTTCCCAAGAACTCCTTAATTTGAAGGTGAACAACCTAAAGCCTGATCCCAGAGAGGTCCCCGAAAGGTGATTTGAGTGTTTATTGAACCGAAAGAACAAATTACCTACTTGAGGCGGTGGGCAGCCTATGGAGATTATACTAGAACTTCAGCAAAGTGCACAGCTGCCTAAGACAGAAGCCGGGACTCAGACTGACAGGCAAATAAGCCAGCTCGTGGAAGGGGCCTCTGGGTGGCAGCTCTGGGCTATTGGGTGTTGGACAACCCTAGGCAAAACAGAAATGGAACAGGGGCAGAAAATAGCACACTTTTACGCTACGCAACTGTTGCTTTCGCATGGTGAGTGCAGATTTAAGATATTATTTAAAATATACTTTCTGTGTTGTGAGACGAGTAAAGAGATCTATTGTGCTTGGAGGGAAGTTACAGCAGGAGCCTTTCTTTTAAGCGCTGAGGTGATGTGGTTTTGTTTCTGCTTGATTTCACATTAAACTTGGCAATGCTAACAGAGAAATACAACATTTGCATTGTCTCGCGTGTCCTTTCTCTTAAAACTGTCCTTTTGTTTCAATCATGCTTCTCTTCAACCTGAATAAATATTGTCTTAGGCAAATCATCTGTGGAATGGATAATGAAGGAACAACGGTGTGACAGAATATATGTAAACATTTCATTTAGTCCAACTTTGTGTCCCTTTTCCACGGCTTCCCGTTCTGCCGCCTTATCTCAGGAATATATAGCGCGGACTGTTATGAAAAGAGCTTTGTGTGAGAATTCCTCCCTGTTACAGGGTCAGGGCCTGGGCGTTATCTGACTGCCAGCAAGACTCACTAGGGTGTCGTCTCATTTTTAACCTAAAGTAGGAAAAAAAAAAAGTGCGTCTTTACATATTAAAAAGTAAGTGTTTTGACTCCAGGAGTTGCCTTCTTAGGGTTTACGTGTGTTAGTCCTGGCCAAGGACTGTTTCAATTTCTTTTGAGAAGCAGCATGCAAACTTCTTTTGTTTCTTTTTTTGTCCTGTTTGCTCACATTTCACCGTAGAAACTTTGCACACAGTTCTTTTTTTTTTTTCTTGAATTTTAATTATCTTGAAACAATATTGAGACGTTTTTATCAGTGCAAATATGTTGGAAGTGAGTTGGCTTGCTTTTCCTGGAAAAAAAAAAAAACCTCAGAGTGTAAATGGTGCTTAATTCCTAGCTGAGCCATACTTATAATTCTATTTTAAGTGTGCTTCTTCTTCTTAAAAAAAAAAAAAAAAATCAGAGCCTTCGGGGAGTATTCTTAGAAACGTTATGGAAGAGATTCTTTTGCAAAAAAACTGCAAATTCAGTAGTACAACTTTATTAAGTGCCAAAATCTCATCACTGTGCTTGACTTTGTTTAAAAAGCAGCTTTATTAACAGGGTGACTACAGTAGATGTTACCAAATGAATGAAGTGAAAAATGTGTCCTCCACACTGCTGATTTGATAAAATACAAAGGTCTGAGTTGTTATCGTGTTTCACATTCATTTAAACTTTTTAAAGAGCAGCTCTATAATACAAATTTTCAATAATCATTTTAAAAATAAAGTAAGCTCTTTAGATTTTGAGATGTATAGCTTCTGTTTGCTAAGGCAAATTAATATATGAAAAAATATATTAGAGTAATTGTGAAGCTATAAAACTTTACAGTAAAGGAAGGAAAGTTTTTAAGGAAGAATGAATGTGTTTTTGCTTATAGGGCAATTCTGAAGCATTACTTAGCCCTTCTTTTCCAAGGATATGTGGAAAAACTTATCAACTGTGGGGGAACCAAATCATAGTCTTAACTTTAATGAAAAACTATGTATAAAGGATAGATAGTTTATGTATAAAAAGATAATTTTTTTTTTAACTATTTCTACAATTTGATATAAGCTTCTTTCAACAATTGCAAAATGTGACTGACAAATCTTTTTCTAAGAGAACGAGTTCGTTATGTTTGTCACCTGTTACATCCATTCTTTCTTTTGCTCATCTACACCGTTCCTAGCTGTTCATTAGTGGCTGCAAGAAAGTAAAGAAGCTTTTTTGAGAGAAAATGTCATAGTTTTTGTTGGCATGAACATTTGGAGGTCTTAAAAATTATGTTCTTGTCAAAATCACACAAAGTGCTTTTACTAAGGTCTTTTGTTATGATCTTGATATGAATAGTCAAGAAAGGAGATGTAAACTGTTTGGGTTTTTCCTTTTATATGTCTCAGTAAAATTAAGTGTGGCTGAGGATATCTGGAAGGCTTATGAAGAGATTAACCTTTTGAAAATTTCTCCTTTTGTTATCAATTTTTATAACACACACACACACACACACACAATGTTTACCTCCTTACCTGTTTCCTCCAAACCAGTCCAGAGACCAAAAATTAAAAGGAACTTCATTATTTTCCTCAGTTATAAAATCTAACCACAACTCAGGAAGTTACTATGCTATGGGTAGGAGCTGCAAAAGAATGGGGTTCCCTTTAATGGAAGTACATTAACTGTGACAAAAACAAGTTAGAAAGACCTAACAGTTTTCCTAACATTTAATCTTAAACTACTATCTCCCCTCTTTTCTCTTCGCATTTGCTTACTGATTGATTACTGAAGTGAAGAAATCTTTTAAAAACTGAAATTAGCCTTCGCATTATTTTAAGACCATGATTTTAAGAAAGTATGTTTTCTTACATAAGGTTAACTTTCTACAGAAGTTTGAATTATGTATTAGATTAATATAAATGATGGAAATATATTCACAAATTAATAAACTGTTCTCTATCTTATTCATATAGAAAATATTGACAATTCATTGTACTTCCCCCTGTACTATTATACCAGATTGGAGTGTGTGTGTGTGTTTGGCTCTGCACTTACGAGTTCACAGAGAGGGGATTGAGTGGCCTGGACATATGTTATGGTTATGACACTTTTTGACTTAGTTCCTTAATTCTTGGGGTCACTAAATTTCAGGGATTTTCTGCACCCTTAAAGCAGGAGACATCTGTTTCAGTGAGGATGAATATAATCTTGCTCTGTTCTCATTTCAATTACATTTATCAGTTTGTTTTGAAAGATGATTTACTCTATCAATATATAGAACAGAATCTAGAGGATTGGATTCTATCATCTATGACAAATGATGGGTCCTCCAAAGACTTTCCTAGAGAGTAGTAGTATGGTTTTTATTACCCTTCTTACAAGGTAGAGAGCATAGTGGTTGTTCGTCTTTGTAGACACTTTGATCTTAGGGCTCACATCTTTCTTAATTGTGGAATATCCAGAATTTTCTTTTCAGGTGTTGTTTCTTGTACCATTAATTCTAATATCTATTTCTGGGACATCCTGGTAGATATATGTAGAAGTTTCACAATATGTTATACGTATTCTTAAATTCTCCTTCACCTTATATTTCTTTCTCTGTTGCATTTTTAGTGAATTACTCAACAACATCTTCCAATTTACTAATTTTTGTTTTGACTATGTCCATTAGAACTTTATTTGACTGTAGTTTTTTTCCTGGGAATTTTAAATGGTTCCTTCTTCATAGGCACTTTTATTGTTCTATCTCTACTTACTTTCTTATTAATTGTGTTGATACTATTTCTCACTTTGTCTCTTCAGGGATACTAACATGCTTATTTTTACATTCTGAAATTGATCTTCTATTTTCGTGTCATCTGGAGTTACTTTATTGCCTGCTTTTCCCCTCGCTACCCCCCGTGTGTGTATGTATGTGTGTGTCTGTGTGTGTGTGAGAGAGAGAGAGAGAGAGAGAGAGAGACAGAGATTTCTCTTGTCTTGGAATTTTGGTTTTCAGGCTCTCTTTGAGTGAAAGGATTTTTAATAATTCTATCTCTTTGTTGACCCCACCAAGTCCTATGATCATAGAGTTGGCCGTACACCCTCCCTGCTCCAAACTCCAAACAAATAATGAGAATATTATAGTCCTAAGTCATGAAGTCAAACAAATAATGAGAATATTATAGTCCTAAGTCATGAAGTCAAACAGCAGTTTGTAGCAGGTGCTGATTGCTAGATTATGGCTGCTGCCTCTGGCCTCCTTACGTTAGCAGCTCTGTGTCAACTATGGCTCCAGGGGTATAACCTGTTATTCAGCTCCCTGTTGCCTTATACCCAGGTTTTGATCAGTAAACCTGGCACTAATTTTCACTCCCTGTGGGGCAAGTGTGATACCCTAGTTACCTCACAGATATAAGGAAATGTTGGCCATTCATTCCCCAAACCAGAAGTACACTGTAGCTTTCTGTTTCTGCTTCTAGTCTATCTCTGATATTACCTTATTTTCGATATATTTGATATAACTTTTGCATGATCTCAGTTAATATTTTATCTATTCTTGTTACGTGTTGGAAGCAAAAGCAGGGAACTCAAACCATATTCTTGTAATGCCACATTAACAAGTTTCCCATGTCAGGGGCTTTGGAACCAGAAAATGTGGGTTCACATTCTAACTCACTTATTAACTACATTACCTTGGGCCAAGACTTTAATGCCTTAAAGGTCTCCATTTTTTTTCCCCATCAAAAATATTGATAGCAATGTTTATCCCATAGGGCTGTTCTAAGCATTGAATGAGATAATGTATGGACAGCAGTTAGTTCCATGCTTAACTAGATCAAATGTGCAAATTGTGGCGGGGAGGGGGTGGGATACGTAACCAAAACCCAAACAAAACCAGATGCTACCAATTACATAGTGAATAAATGGCAGTAGAAGTGTAAAATAGACTTTGACGGACTAGGGTTTTGAGGGACCAGGATTTAAACCAATAGTATTGGCAGAGCATATATTTGGCTGAGTAGGAAATGAGTTTCTGAAAACCAAAAGGTTTGAAAAGATGAAGAAAGATGAGGCTGGAGATGAAGCGGCAGCAGCTTGGAATTAGTCTTAGAGTTTGAAAACAGAGAAAGAGACATGTTTCTAAGAAGGTATGGCCAGTATTTCCTTGAGTAGAACATTTATGACATAAGCATTTTATTTCCCTTTCTTACCACTGGCTTCTCTCCACCATGTTAGCGTCTCTATCATTTCTATTTGCAGGAACCTCTTCTGCGCTTTCCTTAAATATTCATGAGCTTCAGTGCTCATCCCTGGGCTGCCTTTTTCTTCTCTCACTTTCCTCTCTCCTTTGTGCATCTCATTCATTACCATGACTTCACATGCCATTATTAACCAACCCCTAGCCTGTTTCTCTTTTCCAAACTTTAAACCAGTAGATCCAATTAGCCACAGGCATTTCATTTGCAACATGTCCAAATCCAAAACATCATCTCCCTGCCAGAAACTTTTTTGATTTCAGTCTACCGTCTACCTGATTGCCCAAAACAGAATCAGGGCATAAAACCTCACCTTTCTTACACTTCTCTCTCCCCACACGTTTCAACTTTATGAAATACTGATTTTATATCTAGGTATTTCTATTTTTAATCATTTCTCCAGTTTCATCTACACATTTCTTGCCATATGACTCATACTGAAAGCCACTTTGGAGTTTATGCATCAAGGACAAGGAAGTTGGGGTATGTATGCATACAAAACCCTTGTCTGGCCCTGGTTGAGGTTTACTCCTATAGCTATTAGCTCTAGAATTCCAGCTTACTTTACAACCCAAGCATATTCTTAGCTCAAAATCACCTTCAGGCATGGAGTGGCAGGTGCTTGCAGTGAAACACCCAAGTGTGTAAGGACACGTGAGTGCCAAGGGTATATGACTAGAACACCAAGATCATGGGTACTGTACATTTAAGAGGCATTTAAGTCCTTCTTAAGTGTTTGCTATTTCAAACAATGTTGCAAAGAACATTGTGGTATATGTCCACTCGTGAATATGTTTTGAGTATTTCTTACGGTATATATCCAAAAGTGGAATTGCTGTGTTATGAGATATGTGTGGTCTCAATTTTACCACCAAAAATAGGTTTCAGGTTATCTACAAACTGCTGATGCTTATATCCAATATGTATGTACGTGTGTGTGTGTGAGTGTGTGTTGGGGACAACTTGTCATTAGTGACAAAAGTTCAAGAATCAGTAGATTAAATTAAGAACAGTAGTTAATTATTCAGTCATTAAAAAAGAAGGGAATCCTGACATTTGAAATAATGGATGAACCTTGATGACATTATTCTAAGTAAAATAAGACAGAGAGAGACAAATACTATATAGTCTCACTTATGTATGGAATCTAAAACAATTGAACTTGTAGAAATGAAAAAACAGATTGGTGATTGCCAGAAGTGTGGGATGGGGAGAGGAAATGAATGAAGGTGGTCAAAAGATATAAACTTCCAGATATAAGATAAGTAAATTCTGGGGCTGTAATATACACCATGTTGACTAACAGTTAACAATGTTGTATTTTATATTTGAAAGTTACTAAGAGAGTAAATCTTTGAAGTTTTCATTATTAAAAAAAGTAGTGTGTGAGGTGATGGTTGTTAACTAAGCTTATTATGGTAATCATTTCACAACATATACATGTATCAAGTTACTATATTGTATACCTTAAACTTACACGATATTATATGTCAATTACATCTCAATAAAAGTCAGAAAGAAAGAACAGTTGGGGCACCTGGGTGGCTCAGTGGGTTAAAGCCTCTGCCTTCAGCTCAGGTCATGATCTCAGGGTCCTGGGATGGAGCCCCACATCAGTCTCTCTGCTCAGCAGGGATCCTGCCTCCCCCACCCCCGTCTGCCTCTCTGCCTACTTGTTATTTCTTTCTGTCAAATAAATAATAAAATCTTTAAAAAAAAAAAAAAGAAAGAAAGATCAGTAGTTGACTAGAAAAGAAAACTTGATAAAATCAATATTTAAAGAGTGGATGGAGAAGAGAGGAGTTCAAAAGAAGACACAGAAAGAAATGGTGGAGTCATTCTGTTCTTCAAGATGATTCAGGATCCCAGGTTTCTTCTGCCTTGTTACTGTGGTTGGTTTGCAGACATAGCTGAGCTCACAAGAGGAAGAGGAAAAGAGCCACAATTCAGGGATAACAATCTGTCTTTAAGTTGAAGATGGCCTAGAAATAATATATGATATTTCCGCTCAATTCTACTCATCTAAATTTAGTCATACAGCTACAACAGGATATGAGAGAAGCTAGAAAATGTAGTTTCTTCTTGGGAGACACTTGATTAGGAAGAGGGGAGAATGAATTTTGGGAGAACATCTAGCAGTTGCCCCACCAACTTTCTAAGTTTAAAAAAAAAAAAGTAGTGATTATATAGGTTTAGATAGTCATTTAACATTTAATGAGAGATTGCTGTATTTGGTCATTATTCTATGTGACAAGGATAGATATGTTAAAAAAATAACAACTAGCTTATATTTAAGAAAGAAATGATAGTTGCTAACAAAGTGACAAATAAATATATGATACAATATGAAGAAGTAATAAATACTAAAGAAATAAAATAAAGTAAAAAGATAGAGGTTATTTTTATATATACTAGTTAAGAAAGATCTATTATGTTAAAACTGCAAAGGGTCCCTTTGAAAGGCAAAATACTGAGATCTCCCTCTTTGGAGGAGAATGAATTGCAAGCCTAGAATATTAGTTGAATGGGACAATGGAAGCTCCAATTGGAAAGAAATTCAGAACTAAAGGAGAGTTGTCTTTTAATGAGTTTGGGGAGAAAATTGACCATGGGTGATTGTATCCTAAAGAGGGGATGCTTATAGAGATGAGGTTGCTGCAGGTCCCAGTGCTGGAAGGAAAAGAATGATTGTCACAGATGTAGATTGTTCATATGTGAGGACCTCACTTTTACCTAAGTAAGAAGACAGGAAAGCTACTGAAAGTGCATGCTGTGTGGGCTACATCGGGTTCTTGTATAGAATTATGAAGGTATGAAATTGTTACAAAAATTTCCAGCAAATACAAGGAGCCCAAGTCTGGGAGAGAAGTGTGTCATGGAATTTTATCCAAGCTGGAGTTTCTCTGGAGTTTCTGGAGTTTTCCCATGGGTGGGATAGTCCACCTGTGCTAGGTGAGAGAGGATGATGATGAGAGTGGTTTAGGTGATGAAACACAATGTTTATTCCACAAAGCAAAAGAAATAGCCCCTCAGAAGAGAACTGACCAGAGAACCACATGCCTAGTTTTAGATTATGCATGAGTTTGTAAAGTGACTAAGAAAGGTGTTTCAGATTATATTTTTCAAGACGTCTTTTTTTTTTTTACAATTTAATAGCCAAAAATTCCAAATTCCTAATTTAGTTGACTTTCTTGTTTTTGTTGTGAAGGTTGTTGTGTAGGGATGTAAATTCAGTGTCACAATTATGAGAAAAGTGATAAAAATATTAAGAAATTAAGATCTTGAATGAATCCCTATTGCATTATCATTTGACTTTTCTTTAACATCTGCCAGTCTGTAGTGGAATTACTATTTACATCATGTAATAATGTGGGAAATGGAAATCTCTGGGGGAACAACATATGGTTTATAAACTACTTATTGATTGATTCACTAAATGCTTAATGTCATCATCTTTTATATTTCATTTTTCCATAGATGCTATTTCATAGAGCAGTCAGCCCTTCTTGGCATAGGATATATTTCATGATAACTGGATTCTGGTTTTTTTCCCCCTTTTTTGTCCTTTATATCTGGATATTTGTATATTCCCATCTTTACTCCCACCTTTTATCAAGAATGACACCAAATATAGAGAAGCCATTGCCAGAGCTATTGGGATTTTTTCCCTTTTGAAAGCAATATCTTGACTTTGATGAAACTTTGAGTGTTTATCTTTTGATGAAACTATTCATCGTTTCTTTAATTTTCTCATTCTCAGGTTACTCCAAGATAGATCTAGTTTAGACCTTTTGAGGTTTTATTGCTGTTGTTTACTTGTTTCCAAGCAAGTCCATTCTTTCTAATATTTACTTTTCTATGAAATACTTTTCATTTACTAGTTTGTCTTTCCTCTAAAGGCACTAAAGTGTCTTTATGATTTTCTTCTGGCCTTTTGGTTGTGTTAACTTCTTTTGTCTGGCTTCTCTGACCAATATAGTCAATTTCTGCGTTCACATTTCACGAAAGTGAAATTCCCATTTGCCTTCAGGTCTCTCTGTACAACTTGCCTTCATCACTCAACTTATATTACCATTTCTTTTAGCTTATATAATACTCAATTGCTGACGTTGTCCTCTCCTCATTTGAAATTTTACCCCTGTTTTTGTAAAACATCTCCCTCAACAAAGAAGTGGTAAACATTTAATTCTCAAAACTAAATATGGTATTCTTTGACATCAGTATCTTCTATGCTAAATTTTGATATCTTATATCCATTTAGAATTGGCTTTCTTATTGTTCTCATCTACTCAATCAATATTTTCATGTCAGTTAGATGTAAATTAGTAAGATTAGATTTCATATATTCCTGATGGGAGGATATCACAACACAATGTAGCAAGATTTTTGCAATCAATATGCATTTGTCCTACTTACACAGTAGAAACTACATTGGAGAAAATATCACAAGAACGGAACCCAAATCATCTAAAGTGTTCTAAACTTTAGAACTTTAGAACATTTTAACCAGCATTTAGAATTATTTTCTCCTATGGGTAGAAAAATGCTTACTACTTACCATTATTAACCCTTTAATCACTGGTATGCATTTAGAAAATCAATTTAATTATTCATTGGTTGATTAGAAATGGCTAGTTACAAACAAAAATTTAGAAAAGTAACATTAATACTTGAAACACACATAGATTGATAGATATAAGAGGTATAGATACATACACATACTATGAAATGTTATATTTCATGTTTTATCTGTATAAGTTCCTGAAATACTTTGAATTAAATCAAGGTAAAATGAATTCTGCATTTGAAAATCTCACAACAAAGCATTAAAAAAGGAGAACCAGAATGTGTCATCCTTGAAATTCTTATTTTAAAAGATTATTAATGAATCATATAACCTCAAAATAATATTACTCTCTTAGGGCAAATTTTGGGGATTGACTTTCTTTAATGCTTTTAAAGCCAAGAGATTCATTTTTTTTTTTAATTTTGCACTCACTGTGAATTTAGAGTATCTAATCTTTTCCTCACTTGCTAGACACAGGATTGCAAAGATAACTGAGACATGGTTGCCTCTCTCAAGCTCTTTGATCATTTCAGTTCATTTTGTGAAAAGTGTGACTATTGCTTGTAATCATACTATCTTCCATTTCTTTTTAATTTTTTTTCAAATAATAACTACAATCCAGATTAACTTCTTTAGGATTAGCCAAAATGTTTTAACTTATTTTAGGAGAGGAATGCTATATGTTGCCTATCAGCAACCCAGGAACAGAGTCATTTTATCCTTAGTCTCTTTCCAGCCACTCTGGTAGGTGCTTTGAGATCCACAGAGAAATATCTGTCATAATTTCTGCTCACCAGTAGCTGAGTGGCATTAGAGAGGATTAACAGAGTTTCTTTAACTCTTTTTAGGAAAAGACAGAATATAAAGACTTATTCAGAGTGTAAAGTGTTATCAAGTGAAATACAAAGCCAGATGAAAACATTCTGAATGGATTGATAATAAACTTTGTGTAAGGCCAAGACAACTGCTTGGCCTTGAGGGATGGGAAGGATTGGGGCATATGGTTAAAGATTTAGAAGTCTAGTCAAATGGATTCAATGCTAGCCAGAACGTCTAGAGACCCATCCCATAAAGATGTAACAATTATTTGGAGAGTAAAAGAGTCCAAATGGAGAAATTATTAGTTAGATCCAAATAAGTACCAGAGAAAAGATGAAATGGCCATTGTAGTCAAGGTAGGGGCATTTCAGCAAACCATCCAAAAATAAGAACACTATGCATTATTTATTATTCTCCATTGTAATAATTGACTTACCAGTCAGCAGACCTGTGCTAGTAAGGCACCTGTATTTCCTATGTAATAGATAAAACCCCAGAATCTTAGAAGTTTAGAATTCCCTCAGAACACAGTCCAGTGCAGTTTGCTGTGGGTAGCTTTCTGTTTATTGATTCAAGGACTCAAGTTCTTTCCATCTTGCAACTCCACCAACATCAACTCTCACAGACTCACATTATAAATTCACACGTAGAAGGACTTTTATGGTCCTGACCTGGAATTGGTATACATTAACTCCAGCCACATTTTCTCATTGCTACACCTTGCTCAGGTGAATCTGGGAAATGAAATCTCTGTGTGTCCCCAAGAAGAGTACTGACTGTTTACTTAGTTAACACACTTGTGTTGAATTTACAAAGCTTTGAGCCATGTGTTGTGGAGGGTATATCTATAACCAAGATACAGTTTCTGCCCTTAACATTCTTAGATAAAACATAACTGCTAATGCAAGACTAGATGTATTTGGTTCTGTAATAGAGGGATACCTCTTACCAGGAAGGACTTCCTGGAGGAGGCAATATCTGATGTCTGATGCATAGATAGGGGCTCACCACTGGGCAGAGACGGTAGGCACTGTATGAAAAGTGACATGACAACAAGTAGTTTTCAATGGCAAGAGATAAGAATCTGTAATAAGCATAGAAATAAAGATGTCTGAGAGGTATTTTGGGACCACTATATGAGAGACTTCAAATACCTTGTTTTAGTTCAGGAGCCATTTTAAAATTTGCACCGTATGCTTGAGAAAGAAGGCAGTGTTCAGAACACAGTAGAATGGGAAGGAATTAAGGCTGAGAGTAGCAAGGAGCTTGTTGAAATAAGACAGTGAGTATAGAAACGAAAGAATAGGCAAAACATTTTATAAAGTAGATTTGAAAAGACATTGAGATAGTTTATGTTAGTGAATAATCAAGACATTTTGTATTTCACTTACTGAGTGTTGTCTATTGTTAATCCTTGGGAATTATTTGATGAGTTCCAAAGAGCACTTACAGTTGATCTCCTTAGCTAAAGGACTTATAATCAGCCAAGACAAGAATTTGTCAGCGTTTGAGCAATGACATCTCTGAAATACTTGAACTTGAGAAAAGCATGACAGGGATTTTTCTATTGTAGCCACAAATGACCATATTTTGAAAAACAATTTCTCAATAAGAGACAACTCATGATAGATCATCATCATCTCCCCTCCTTAAAGCTCTAAGTAGGCAAATATATTTCTTTTATCTTTAAGTGCCTTTCCTTGACCAAAATCTTTACTTGACATTTTCTTTTAGGATTACTGTCAGGATATATGTTATTTTTGAAATTATGCAGAAAGGTAAATACATTTTGGAGAGCGCAAGTCTCCATGAGTCCTTTTAATACCATGAGACGTGAGTGAGGAAAAGAAAGTGTGGTAGTGGAGTGCTTCTCAAGTGGCACATGCAAGTCTCTCTATTTCAAGAATATTCATTACTTAAAATGCTCTCTGGGAATGAGCGTTTTGAGGGCCACTTTTCCCTATTTTTATGGTGCAGAGGAAGTATTTAAATGTTTAAGGAGTAAAATAGCCTCTTGAACTCCCATTAGACCTGCTAGCAAAAATTTACCAGATGTAAAACATCAATAGTGTTGATGGAGAATATTTGAAGGCTGGTTTCCAGGTGTTCTGCCCTCAGAATATTTTTGCATTAGCTACTGAAAATGTTACTCTGCCAAGAAGATAGCCTAACCGTTGTCAAGGTCAAAACAGAAGATCCTCATCAGTTCCTGCAGAGAAGAGGTGACAACATTTAAATGACAACTATGGCATTATAATTATGGAACTTTTGAATCAATAACTTATTTAAAATTATTCCAACATTCGAAGAAATCATCTTACTTCCACTTAGCATACTGTATGATACGTTTAATTAAGTTGAAACTGCCAGTTAGAAATAGAGTGCAATAGTGTAATTGAAATGGAAGTACATTAATAATAATAAAAATTCCATCTAATAATATGATTTTCTTTTTTTTTTTTTTAAGATTTTATTTATTTATTTGACAGAGAGAGATCACAAGTAGAGAGAGAGGCAGGCGGAGAGAGAGGAGGGAGCAGGCTCCCTGCTGAGCAGAGAGCCCGATGCGGGACTCGATCCCAGGACCCTGAGATCATGACCTGAGCCGAAGGCAGCGGCTTAACCCACTGAGCCACCCAGGCGCCCTAATAATATGATTTTCAAATGTATTTGGTTACAATGGGAAGTATTTATGTCCTCTTGCAATGTCTTGATGTAGGGTATAGATTTCTTTCTAATAACAGATAAATTTCCAAATATTAAGAAGAGAGGACAGGACATCCTAGAAGTATCTGGAATTACATCTATTAGTTCCTGTTCATTAATGGTGTTCAGAGATTGGGAAGAGTTTTGATTAAAGTAAGCAGGAAAAGGACTAATCAGAAGACACAGGTTTAGCTTAGGGTATTCTTCTATTAACCACAAAACTTGTCTGAGTTCTCAGGTTTTATCCATGAGAACTACTGTATCTATCACACAGAGTTATTCTGAGGACCATTTATTACATGGTTCGGCATACAGAGAGAGAAGTATAAATACTCCTGAGATGTCTAGCATTTTCATACTACAGTGGTCTAACTCTACTGACTTCGTCCCCATGACCTATGTTATGCCTTTCTGATAATTTATAGCTCTGTAGCAGAATCTTGGTACCAATCCTACCAGCCTCTGGCTTCACCAATGAAAGAATGATACAGTTTTCATTTCAGAAAAGTGAATTACTGGAACAGTGATAACAATAAAGAAAGAAAGAAATTTTATGCTATAATTGATTGTTACCAGAGGATTTTTTTTTCTACATTGTAATTCTTATAGTACCATACTGCTCTGCATAAAATCATCCATTACTGTTTTTCAAATCTCTTGGTCTTTGACTTTGGTATTTTTTTCAACTATATCTCATGTACTAGAATCTGTGATTTGCTGAAATGTGTAATTTCAGGTTATGCTGAAATTTCACACAGTTTCTGATTATGCTGAAATGTGTAATAATCAGGTGTTCCTGAAGTTTATTTGCTGAGTTCAAGAAAAACTACAACTAAGAATACTTTTGATTTTTTTTTTAAATAAAGATTAACTCCTACTGACTTTTAAAGAGTATGCGTTGGAGGGAAAATTGTTTGCCTATATACATATTTATAATTTGACACACGTTGGCTTTTTCTTTTTTTGTTTCCCTCCTACTCTGTATTATTGTACATAGAAGGACTAAATATCTAGAGTACATAGTTTATTTAAATAAAGCATAAAAATGGAAAAAAATGGAAAAAGAGGAATAAAAACAACTTTTGAAGCTATGTTCATGTGTGTAATAACTGGGAAATATTTTGGTAAAACACATTGTGTAGTACAAGAATTTTTTTATGTAAAATAGAGTGTATTTCATACAGGCATGATTTGAATTGGTTTAAATATTTATGATTGATATATTTCCCAATTAAGAATTATAGGCATACATTAAAGCAAGAATGATAAGCATTTGTTAAATGTCGTGAAAGTCCTGAAGGACTTGGAGGGCCATCAAGCAAAATATTAATTAGGATGCATGAGTATGTGTATAGGTATGTGTTTGGTTTGTTTCCCTATCTTTTACAACTCCTTTAAGTGGTAGGATGTTATCTTCTGGTTCTTTAATGAGAGCAGAATTTTCATTCACCTGCAGTTTTTTTTTTCTCCCAAAGAGGTAAACCTGAATGGAGCAAATAAAAAAGATTAAACATTTTAGCTACTCTTTTATAGTTTTCTCTTGCTTGACAAAAGTAATAATATTGCCATTATTCCAAAATTGTTACAATAATGTTGACACCTCACAGATAAGAGCTTATTATTCATGGAAAATTTACAAATGACTATTGATGCTCCCAGAGAGTTAAAACAAAGCAAAATTAATTTTAGGACCTACAGATCGAAAGTAACTGTCCGTAGCATAATAAGAGTCAGGAAGAAGATGAACTGAATGGCAGGAAATACAATCTAGCAACGAAATGTGTTCAGTTATGAAGGAAAGTTCCAGCGGAAATGGTGGAAATACAGGCACTTTGGATAAGTGAAATCTAGCTGGACAAAGCACTAAATTACATTCAGTGAGGATTTAATATTGCTGTAAAATGGAATGCTTCCCATCTCACTTATAATTACTTAACTGAAATTTTAATGTTTTATTGCCACTTTTTTTAAGTTAGTTTGGCAAATCAAGAGGTGTGGGAATCACACATATACAGTAAATTAATTATTTTCTTGCTGGAGGGGTTTGGTTCCATTTGAACATATAGCAGGTTCTATAACACCTAGATGCTCCCTAGTTCTAGTAAGACTGGTGACGCAGTGGATCTTCAGCAAATACATGTTAGTGACATTGAATTATAAGTATGTATATAAGGCAATCTTAAATTATGTCAAGAAAAGGACATGTTTGGTTTAGTGGAACACATTTAGTCATAGCACAAAGCCTTAAATAGATCTGATGACTTAAAACATAACTTTAAATCAGTAGAAATGGAGAGGAACATGGCAGGTTAGAAATGATGGGATGATAACTTGGATTTGATTATAGTAAGATTGAGCTAAGCAGCTGCTGAGATTGGATAATGATATGTGAGCTTCTCATCAGGCCTGTAACATGTTTCCACTAATACAGATTAAGAATGTCTAGATGAACTATAATTATCTCTGTGGCTTTTGCATAACATAATTAGATCTTACTAAAGCAAAGTACTTTTATTAAGTGAAAAATGGTGTCTAAAAAATTATGGAAATGGCCACAAGAACAACTTACCCAAGGATAGAAGCATTGGCACTCATAACAGTAATGTTTAAAAAAAAAAAAAAAGTGTTTCTCTCTTTTTGTTGTATAGAATTTTCAAAACTCAAAGTCCAAACAAGACAGGCACATGAAGGATGGTTTCAATTCAATTGTGCACCAGGTGTCCAGACCCCAGAATGGAAAATGTAATCTTTGTCTCCTTTACATAAATACAGTACTGAGATCAGTTTTTCTTTTAAGTGCCTGATTGCTATTTAATTACAGAGAATTTCTCTTTAAACAGAGAAACCCAACAACAAGAATAACAAAACAATAAGGAACTCATTTCAGAGCCTCTTTATCCTTCCTATCACATGGGAAGAGTATAATGTATCTGATAACTTTTTATAACTATGTTTATTAAATGGCAGTCAGTATATATTTTATAAATACTACTTTAAAATAGCTAATGACAATGTTTCTGTTGATCAGTAAAAGCCAACTAAAAGTATGAATGTAAAGTATCCATGTCCTTTCTCATAGCATTTTGTTATAAGGACTTTAAAGCAACAGAGAGGTGGAAAAAAAAAAAAGTGTTGAGTATGGAGTGCTAAAGGGAACTCAGCTCCTCATTTTGAAATGTTGTGGCAGCCTATGTCTAGGCCAGTATAACCAGTCTGAGCCTCGGTTTATCATTGGAAAAATGGAGGGTAACAATTTCTGCCCTGGTGGGCGGTTGAGAGAATTAAGTGAGATGATTTATGTGAGCTGTCATTTTTTAAGGATGTGTTAGTTGAATTTGATTTTGAAAAATAATTCACGAGAATTAGAAAGACAAGTTTTCTTTCTTTCATCTCAAAGGAGACAATATAAGATAGATGAAAAGATATTTTTGAGGCAAGTACCACATTTGAAACTATCTTCTTTAATAAAGATTGTAAATTTATCTTTAATCACAGAATAACTCTCTTCTTTTTATCTCCAGGTAAATTATTTAATCATCTCCTCTGTAATACTCTGCAAGGAGGTGAATATTTTTTAATATTTATATCATACTTCTAAAAGCATTTCTCAGTTACTTTCTTTTCTTAAGCCCCCTTTTTAATATTCAGAAACCTAATACTTTTACCTTCACTTCATTAATTATATTTAAACAACCTGGCACTTGGCCCTGTTTTGCTGATACATGTATAAGATATATACATCCCAGGTACTGTATATTTCATTTTTCAATCAGTTCCTTTCCCTTATTTTCTGTAAATAAGGACTGGCTTAGGTATATAGGTGATTAACAGGGACCAGATATTTATGTCACTAGGTCTTTCTTTTTCTGTATACTATTTAATATAAGGTAAAATATGAGCCCGTCTATTAGCAGTCAGGACGCTCATTCACTATATCGCCACACTGGTACCCCCCATGGAAACTATCTCTTTCTGACCCAGCTGAAAAAAGGTGTGAGAACCAAATAGAAGCATAAATTTGGTCATTGAAACTTCCTTACCATAATCATCTTCACCATTTTATGTCCCGTCAGAGGTCACAGTAACATAGACATCACACCAATATTTGTTTTTGTCATTACATTTATTTGGTATAATCCATCCAATCCAGTAAGATACGTCATTAATATAGAGGTACAAAGTAAATGTGTGGAAGCTGAAATGTGATGACATTCTGATTCAAGTTGTCTTGGTGTATTTTATGGTTTTGATACTCTTCATATGCACTAGCATGTAGCCTTATTTTTGTATTATTTTTCTATCATTTTGTATTATTATTTTGTAAAACAATAAAACTATCTTAGTTTCTGGAACAAATTACTCCCATTCTTACCACTGGATAAGTATAACTTTGACTCAACCACATGAATAACATCACATATGATTTTGAAATTCAGTATATGCTGAAGACCTTGAACAACTTCCAAGTTTTGCCTATAGCTAGTCTTGGCAATAAGAAAGAGGACAGCCAACAGAACTTTAAGCTGTATCTACAAATAGTGATGATTGAATTTAAGCTGAGTACGCAGTTTATTTCAGTGTATTTCCTTTTCACTAAATTTTGAAGTTCAAAGTTTAACTTGGAATTGTTTTCTCAAGTTTAGCTGTAGCCAAAGTCCATGAAGTGGCTTATGTCTGTCAATAGTTGACCTAATAGATTTGTCCTCTGTTGACACTTTGTTTTTTTCATGCCAGGCCATCTATAGTTATATTATTTTCAGTGGGCTCTAGTTTAAAAGAGGATTAGAAAGTCATGTAGAATTTTGACAACGATTTAGAAGTGTTAGGATTTTTTAAAGTAGGATTTTGAGACAAATCATTTATTCACTAATTAATTCATTATTTTTCTTTTTTTGTTTTTGAATAACTTCAATCACTTATTGGACACCAACCATGACAATACCGTTATTAAGATAAAACCAGTTTAGTGAGGTTAGAGGTTTGAAATCAGTGAGTTCCATAAAAATACTAGATTTGCTATTTGATAACTTTGTGTAAGCAGAAGTAAAATAATCAAGAAGAACCCATCTACCAAGACCATCAAGAAGGATTCATTCAAGTGGGGAAGCTCCAGCAGAATCTGGAAGGACAGACACAGGATTATTCACAGGCAGAGATAGAGACATATTTCTGATACGAAGTGAGAGGGGGGAAAAACATGAAGCAACATGCCTGGTATATAGATGAGCATATAGGCAGGGCTTGGTGAGAGAGAAGAATGAAGATGAGAAAAAGAAGGGGCCAGTTCTTGGAAACCACATATGAAATTCCATGGTCATTTTCTTTTAGGCAGTGAAGATCTTTTAAAGAGTTTTCAGCAGGACAGCAACTGAGCCCTCCTGAGTTCTAGATGATGCAGAGTAAGGAGCGCACTTGTTCTGATGGGCACTGGGCATTGAATGGAAGTGTTGAATCACCAAATCATGTATCTGAAACCAATATTACTGTATGCTAACTAGCTGGAATTTAAATAAAAACTAAAAAAAAAATTTAAAAATAGCATTTTAGAAAGAAACCTTTGGCAGCAATGCAAAAGATGAATGGGGAAGCACACTAATAGGAATGATTCATTCAGGTACTACTGAAGCATGAGATATGGCCAGAGTGGTGAAGTTGGGGAGGAGTTGATGTGGGATGGGTTAAGGAAGCAGTAGTGACAAGACTGGGTCCGGATGTGAAAATACAGCAGAAAGGGTGGATTCCCAGGTACCTGTCTTGAGTGAAAGGGTGGATGGTGAGGCTGTCTACCAAAAGGAATAGGTGGGAAGGTTTGAAAGTGCAGGTGAGGAGGTTGGTGTTTGGCCATGCTTTGTTTGATGGTACATGGGGCTGCCAGGTGGAGATGCCAAGTACCCAGCTGAATATGTGGGCCTACAGGTCAGGATACATGAGTGGATTAGAGATAGAGATTTGTAGGTCATCAGCAATAATCAGCAGAGTGCTAATATTACTCGGGGCTAAATGCTGAGAGGAGAAAGAATAAAATTAGGATTGGCAATGTGCAGAAAAGTAACAGTGAAGAAGAGGAGGAGCCAGTGAAAGGGCTTGCCGAAATACTCCACGAGGTGTCACATTAGGACTTCACTGGGGACCTTTATGAGGCCAGTTTCCATCTCGTCATGGAAGTGAGAGCCCCCCCTCAGTAGCATAGGAGAACTAAAAATAAATGGAAAAATTCAAATGAACAAATTTATGTTCTTTTTTGAGGAGGTTAACTATGAAAGGGCAGGGAAGGCATTAACTAGAGGGCCCCATAGGATAGGGAGATATATTAATTGTCATGATAAAAGACGCACAAATATCACTAGTGGTTTGTGTGAAAGGATTTGGTAGAGCAAGAAGTTGAAAATATGGAAGACATAAGAAATACTCATGAAGCATCTCAACAAGTTGCTGCAGAAATGGAGAGCTGGCTGTTGTCCTTATTATTAAGGAAATCGTGATTGATAAAATAGAAATTATGGTTGTGTCAGGACATTTTTGTTTACTGAGACTTATAGAAAGAGTATTTTTATTTTTTAATTTTTTTTAAGATTTTATTTCTTTATTTGGCTGAGAGAGAGAGCACAAACGCAAGGAAGGGGAGCATCACACAGAGGGAGAGGGAGATGTAGACTCCCATCTGAGCAGAGAGCCCCACATGGGGCTGGATCCCAGGACTCTGCTAACCTGACTTGAGCTGAAGGCTGATGCTTAACTGACGGAGCCACCCAGGCGTCCCTAGAAAGAGTTTGTTTACACCTAAATAGTCAAAATGGCCCAAACAGTGGTCTTCCCTCTTGTTCTTCTTCTGCTCCACCATTCCAAATGTGTTTTTTCCTAGACCCATTTAATAAAGGGTAGTGCAGTCTACTTTGTTGTTCAAGCCAAACACCCAAGTCATCCTCCATTCTCTTCATGGTTCATTCTCCAGACTTCCCCACTGCATCTGCTTCTGTCCATTTCCAGGACTGCATTCTAGTTGAAAGTATCAATATGTCATTCTTGTGCTTTAACAGCAGAATTCTAACTTCTCTCCCTGCTTATCTAGGGCCATCCTATCCAACACCTCCCCATCTATTTAGCCACCAGAATAATGTTATAAAAACTTAATCAAGTCATTTCATTCTCCAGCCTAAACTCAAAATAGCTCCTAGTGGATATGTGGCAAAAGATGACTACTGTCACCTTTCTCAGGACTTTTTCTTCCCCATTCTCTTATAATTGTCATTTTTCCTTTCTATATAATAGCAAAGACATAATTATAAAAAGAAATTGATTGTCTAATTTTAGGCATATCTTTACTGTTAGCTTGGGAGCAAATATAGTCAGTATCAATGTGGCATGTTATAGGAAAGCATGACCTCCTGTAGGAATTCAAAACATGAGTGTGATGATGACATAAAATTGAGGTTCATCCCATCTACCCCCAAATGACCCTGCTGCCTGTGTTTGAATCCCTGCTCTACTACTTCTCTGTGATGTTAGGCCTCTCCTTCCTCTTCTGCAAAATGAGCTCATGAGCAACCCAGCTAATGAGGTTGCCTTGAGGAGTAAGTTAATATAGGTAAAGTGGTTAGAATAGTGCCTTCTCATAAATGTTAGATGTTATAAAATTAGCCATGATTTTTAATCTTTTTTTTCAAAGTCAGAAAGATAATATTAATTTGTGCATTTTTTAAAATATCCTGACACTTCACTTAGCTCTGTATTACTTCTAAATGTCTTACAGTCTGTTATATTGAAGGCTAGATACAAAAATCACATTATCAGCATATCATTATACTTTTTGACAACTTTATCTTTTCCTTTATAATATCCCACACACTTTCGAATTTTGAATTCACCACTTACTGTTCGGGCTATAGTTTTCAGTTCAATGTTAAATAACAGTGACTAGCTCTCTTTATTTTATCGGGGATAATTCTCATAACTGTCATCTAAGTATAGTAAGTTACAAGTTATAACTTTTATTCTTTTTTACCTTGAGAAGTTTTCCTATTCTTAGTGAACTAAATTAAATTATCAGGAATTTCGGTTGATGTTCTAAGTCTTGAAATTATATGTATATTTTCTGAATTTGTGGAAGGGATGATTTGGTATTCCTCTCTTGACCAATTGACTTGCTAATGCTATGTTATCTTTGCATAGCCTAAAGCTTATTGTTTTATCATATACCTTAATTCTTTTTCATTCATTTGTGAATTTGGGGGAATATTCCAAAATAAAGATGGTCCATAATATTTTTTAGTTGTTAACCATCTTTTTGATATTGTTAAGGAGGTTCACATTGAAACCTGTATAGTATTCTCTGTGAGGTATTATATACATATCAAATTTTATATAAATATATATATATATTTCTGTTATTTGTAGTTTTAAAAAAAACTCTAGTAAAATAACAGATCCACAGAATCTATTTTGGAAGCGGTATTTGCAATTTTCAAAACATGTTTCATCTAGTTTTCTTTAAATTTTGCTGGAATTCTAACTATTGAGTTAATTTTCAGCCTGACATTTTAAAAAGTATTGCTTATTTAATTAAGCTTTTCATTTTATTAGCATATATTCATAGATTATATGCTTGTGGTTTGCAAAATCATTGCTCAATAAGTTTGAGAGATTCTATCACTACTAATTTTTGTGTTTTTCTCTGATTTTCTTGGTTATGTATGTCAAAAGTTTATAAGTTTTACCAGTCCTTTCAAAAAGCTAAAACAGACATTATTTGCTCTTACTATTTTTTCTTTTTTCTAGTTTATTAATTCTGCTGACTACTTAGTCTATTTCTTATTCCATTTTTTTAAAATTCTGAGATTCATTACTATCAAATATCTCTAGGTGTATCTCAGGTTGTTTATAGTAAGGTCTGACTATGATTAAATTTTTAAACGTTTTGGGAATGTTTGAAAACAATATGTAATTCATGTGATATACTAAGTTGGATATGGTTTTATTAATTTAGAAAAAGAAATCATATTGTATAAGCTGTATATTTTTATGCTCTGTCTACTGGACAGAGATGGGTTTAGTTTGTGCAAATTCTTACAAAGCTGAAATGACCCATTTGGATTTATATTCTAGAGGTTAAAGTATCAGATATAAGATGGTGAGTTATATGAGTAGAACTTACTTAGGAAGAGGAGTCTTTTTGGGAGTGTGGGGAAGATTAACTACATTAGCGATACCACTAGGGCCAGAGAAAAGAATTAAGAATCTATTTAGATCCAGCATTCCCACTTTTCGGAATCTGAATTTTGAAATACCCTCCTGTGTTATAGGAAGTACTCAGTGTTTTTGCTCTTTCCCAAGGATATCCCCAACATCTTCCACTTTTCCTTCAACCAGGTCATTTACTCCATCAAATTTCCTTCTCAATACCTATGTCACCTTTGACACTGTACTCTTAAAAGGCAAATATAATGACTCTTTTGTCTCTTGAGTTATTGTTGCTGCCCCTCCCTTTTCTTTTTAACAGCTTCACCATAGCTTTTAAAAGTCAAGTTACATTTCTTCCAGAATTTGGTATTTGTTGTTGATCTAGCCATCTGACATGCATTTTTTTAAAAATCAACTATGCTCTAGGCACTATGCTAAAAAGTAGAAAAGCTGTCTCCCTAACATAGCTAGAACCTTTCACCTCTATGTTACAGAGATTTTAATCTTCTGCATGAACTCTCCAAGATTCAGTCTCTCCAATTGGCATTACTGTATCTCTGATATGATAATCTGAAGGTACCCAACATTTAATGAGCTCAAGTCTCTATCTCTGACCTGAACCTCCTTCCATTTCCTGTCCTGATTGATGGTTGATAATAATCTGTGCCAGAAGCTTACTAGGCTTTCAATATATAATCTTTATTGAATTAATATTTTAGCCATACTCTTACTCTGTTATATTCTTAACCAATGTTCATCAAAATCCTATTGATACATTTTTACATTGAATCCCAATCTTCCCTGGGTCTCTGTATTCATCACCTTAGTTTTAGAACTACAAAATCTGCTCCTTGATTTTTTTATAAGCTCCTAATTATTTCTATATTCCTCCCTCTTTGGTCCATCAACCACACTACCATCAGCATACTTACTTAAATTTCTATGTGATTATGATAATTGCCCACACAGAACTTTTGATGATTTGCTTAGAGGAAAAAGTCCAACTTTTAGACATGCCATTTAGTTTTATTCACAACCTGGTACCACGCTTATCTCTTCTTGTATTTGCTGTTACCTGTCCCACCTCTGAGTCTAATCACATTTTATTACTGGCTTCCTTTGTATTTAGACCATTTCCTGATATACTGTGAGTATTCTATCAATGTTTGCTGATGATTATTTTGAGAAGATTCAGGTTTATAATAAAGCTTGTAATTTCCTGGGGAGGACATATTGTTTAGTTTGGTAATTTATAGAGGACTTTGAGGTTTTGTAGTAGAGGAATACTGTATAAATGGGATTAATACAGATGACTTAGAAATGACCTAACCTAAGCTATGTTTTCTGGGTGTTAAGTTGAGGCTTAAACTATCATGGACTTATTTAGAATAACATTTATAGCTGTTTGATACTCCCAAGATTGCTTCCAAATTTGTGGAGGCTAAACAATAGTTTGAGTCCTGAGTATAAGTTAAAGAGTCATGATGAACTATAACTATTATATGGTATCAACAGATTTTTCTGATTTGATTACAATGGTTGTATACCTATACCACTAAATAACTCACCTCCAAGGGTATGTTATTATGCTTTTTTCCTGATGTTCATATTAAACCAATTGTGATTATGTACTTTTCCTTTTTATGCATGTAATTGGGTATTTGATTTTTAAACTCAAAAGGCAGGTCTCTGCTGGTTAGAAATAAGAGAATCATGAGGATGTCATGGAAGATTTGAAATGGAGAAATTGATGTTAGGTTGAATGAATCTAGCAGCTATTTCATATAACTTAGCTCAACTAGAAGTTTCTCTTTGTCTTCATTATACAAAAAACATTCAAGTTAGATTTTCTCTATTGTATTTTTGTTTATTTAAAACTCTTAAACCAAGCATTAAGGCCTTGTAATTATCCTTAATTAGTCTTTGTAATTATCCTTTTACATTTTAACTGCTTGGTCTTTGTTACTTCTTCCAAGCATCAAGGTATATTAGCTCTTAATAGTGTGATAGATATGTAGGACTCCACACACATTGTCACTGACAGCCTTTGAACTGTTGATAGATTGTTTTGGTCATTTTGGTAATTAAGGAAACTAGATTGAATGTACTATAGTTTCCCTGACTTATCAACCATTGATGAAGAAAACATTTATTCTCAACTGATTTAGTCACTATCAAGATATTTTTTTTCCTGTATCTTGGGAAATAGAGAAAAGCTTCAACTTTCTAGTTCCGTTGGTGGGAAGATGTTTTGCTTTGTAGTTTTGTTTCTATTTTATGTATTTATCTTGACTTTAAAGTTTTATTGGTGTTATAAGAGCTAGAAACTTATACTTACTTTTATATTTAAATGTAGAAAAAAATAATTTAGGTTCACACTGAAGGTCTGCACTTTTTTCTTCTAAGAAGGGCTTTACTGTTCAAGGTTGGGAAATACAACATGAGAGCTAATAACCTAACATGGGCTTCATTCTGCAGATGTTGAGACAGTGTCTACCGCTAAAAGGGTGTTTTTTTTGTGTTCAGAATCATAGAAGTCATAGTTTTATGTTTATGGTAGTTTTTGGTTTCGTTTTTGAAAGCTCGTAACCTAATTTCCATGTGAAGTGAATTATCAAGTCCATGGAGTTAGTCAGTGATAGCTGGACCATAACTGTAGTGATAAATACATACAGTAAAGCATGACAAAGTCTTTCATAATAACTACAGGTTAATTATAACAAGTGAACTAGGTCAAATCAGACTATAGGCAAGAATAACTATCTCAATATTGAAAGGAAAATGAAACTTTGCTTGATATAGGCTTTCTTAAGTTTTTGAATAAATACAATTCTGAAGCAGACTCTAATAAGTACTTTTTTGTAGATAGATAATTATAATTAATAGCAAAAATTAACATTGATTTATTTTCACTGTAATATATCTTGAATATTAAATACTATTTTAAAATGCTGTCATTTTTATGTGATTCAAAGGAGAGTAATCTATATGAAGAGTTTTTTGAAAGGAGTTAAGTTTTATTTCAGATGTTGAATGATTTTTTTGTCAAATAACAGTGTTGACAAAATATAAATGATTATAAGTATATATAGAAATATATCATCATAGGGGTGCCTGGGTGGCTCAGTGGGTTAAGCCTCTGCCTTCAGCTCAGGTCATGATCTCAGGGTTCTGGGATCGAGTCCCGCATCAGGCTCTCTGCTCACAGGGAGCCTGCTTCCCCCTCTCTCTCTGCCTGCCTCTCTGCCTACTTGTGATCTCTCTCTGTCAAATAAATAAATAAAATCTAAAAAAAAAAAAAAAAAGAAAGAAAGAAATATATCATCATCAGATTATAGTCCTTTTTCAAAATGCCTGTTTCTGTATTTAGACTTACTTTAGTCTTCTTTATATTTAGATAGAATTATCTAATTCCTAGTCTCCCATGAATGATGTTATGCTACTACAGAGGGATTCTCTCATTTATGTCTTTCTTCCCCTCTAACACTATATTTCTCAGCTTTGGCTGCACATTTGAAACACCTGAGAAGATTTTTGAAATACTCAGAAATAGATGAAAAATTTGATTGTGTTGACATACTGTTTCTGCCCATGTCAAAACTGATCAAATTATATGCTTTAGTATGTGTAGGGTTTTTTGCTTTGTTTTGTTTTTTGTTTTTAAGTAACACATATACTTACTGACTCACTAATCCGCCTATTTAGTGGGGGAGGGGAATGCAGGTCCCACTTGCAGAGATTCTAGTTGGATTGGTTTTAGGTGAGGCTCAAGCACTCTTATTTATTAAATCCCCGCTGGTGAAGGTGAATCCAACCTTGAGAAACACTGCTTTAGCACACATCCAAGTACTTCGGATATAGTAAGTCCTTAAAAAATAGCTGTTGATATTGTCAAATTGAACACATTTCTTCTTTATATTCATTCATTCATTTACAAGTAATGAAGCATGCACACACTGAAAAGCCTAGAAGTGCATCAATTATGCCAGAGGCCTTCTAAAAAAGGGAGTATTCTCCAAACAATTTTATGCAAAATGTAGATATGCTATAGTCCTTTAGGCAAACACCTTGACTACGACACCAGATCTCCGTGGCAAGTTAGAGTCCACTCTAAATGAAGACAAAAATTGACAAAGATTGATCAATTTAAAGTATGATAAGGCAAAGTTTTCATTTTATTAAAGGTTAAAGGACCTATTTTTCTGGAGAGCTCACTTTTATATGTGTCACAGTTTACAAAAACATTTTCATATATGTGGTATATGGTCACTGACTAACATCTGTCTTTGTCTTTTGAACATGAACTCTGATGTTCACATCCTCAGATTTTCTTTTTTGTGTTAAATTTACTCCCCTAAACATCAGTTTATGAATTAAAATTTTATACCAACTTATTGTAGTTTTGCCTTAAAACAACAGTTTAGTTTTGGTAATGTAAACTTTTTAGTCTGTGTAACAATATTTGTGCAATTAATTTAACATTTAATTCAATTTTACTATTGTGAAAATGAGAAAAAAACTAGGGTACTGACGTTGGTGGTTAGAATCGTTAAGTCTCAAAAACTGAGTATAATTGAGATGAGGATGTTGTTAATTTGTGTCTAAACGGCAAACTATAGGCAAGAGGATTTTACATTTATTTTTAGTCCTTTGGGCATAATCTTAATAAATTTGATATATTGGAATTAACATATTACGTGAGTGAGAATCTTCTAGGTTATTCTGCAGTAATAAGCTGTCCCACATATATATATATATATATATATATATATATATATATATATATTTATTTTTATTTATTTTTTTTTTTTTGAGGACTATTTCACAGAGAGAAACACAGCTAGAGAGGGAACACAAGCAGGGAGAGTGGGAGAGGAAGAAGTGGGCTTCCCACTGAGCAGGGAGCCCTATGAGGGGCTCACTCCCAGGACTCTGGGATCATGACCTGAGCCGAAGGCAGACGCTTAAACTGAGCCACCCAGGCGCCCTGCTGTCCCACATTTTATTGTTTTATCTCAATGAAGTTTTACTTTCCACTAATGTTATAGAACAATGGGGCCAGAGTATGTTAGTAATTGGGAGCCCAGGCTGATAGCGGGTCATCTTAACTGATGTAGCAAAGGAAGGGACACTGGTGAATGGCTCACTAACTCTTAAAGCCTCATGTCTGCTCACATTTCATTGGCCAACATGAGTCATATGGGCATATCTAAATCAAAAGGGGTGAGAAGGTACATCCCTACTATGTGTCTGGAAGGGAGGATAATTAAGGTATTGCTAAACGAGTCCTAGTGAGTACCACAATCATTTTGTTTTTTACTTTTTTTTTTTTAAGATTTTATTTATTTGACTGGGGGAGAGAGGAAGAGAACACAAGCAGGGGGAGTGACAGGAAGAAGGAGAGGGAGAAGCAGGCTCCCAGCTGAGCAGGGAGCCTGATGCAGGGCTGGATCCCAGGACCCTGAGATCATGACCTGAGACAAAGGCAGATGTTTAACTGACCGAGCCACCCAGGTGCCCCCCTCACAATCATTTTCTGCTGGATAAGGTATTTTTAGGAATGTCTTATTGAAGATCTGGGATGATATTTTATCTTTTCCTTCTCAGCATAAGCCTGTATTGTAAGGAAAGTAGAATATTACTATTGCTCCTTTTGGATAGAAAAACTGGGAGTCAGAATGCCTGCACAACATCACTATACACCCACTGGAGAATCAGGCTTATTACACCTTTATAGCATAATTGTTTTTATATGTTTTTCATTGATATGAAAACTACTGTGTTCTGCTACTGCATACTTTGTGGTCCTTTTGCATAACTGCTACCTTACTTTATAGTCAAATAAAGAGCCCATTTGTAGTAAACCTGCATTCTTAGGTTTAAAAGTCTAAATTTATAACTATTACTCTCCATTTATCTCCTGTGTTTTCCTTTAGATAATATTTTAGCATCAAAAATTATTCCAGGCTTTTAGCCCACTTTTAGATTTTCACTAAGAAATTAATTATATTCTAGTAAGAAGGAAAACAAAGCAAACCATTGTCACCAGGGTGCCACCATTTTATCACTAGGAATGATGTGGTTGTCTCTTAGGAGATTTCATTTTGGTTGAAATCCCAAAGTTTCAACTAACAATACAAAGAATCAAGAACAATCTGCTAATGGAGTTTCTGAAGGGATAGGAGGGAAGTATTTTTAATATGCAAAGTTCAGCTGCTGGGGAGAGTTACTTTAATGTAATTATACTACACTAGAATATTGGTATTTATTTGTCTTATTTTAATAGGAATAAGTCAGAAGACCTAATGAATCAAATATGATTTATAGTTATATTTTGGTACAAAGCTTTGAGCCTGGACTTTTACAATTCAGAGATTATGTGTAAAAGCCTTATGGAAGCAGATATGGTTAGATAGATTCATAACGTATCAGGTTTTTCAAGTTCATTTTCTATAACTTAGCGAAGGAACTGTCAAATGAGAGATGAGTCAGGTTTTCCCTTAAGAACACCACTCTAATTTCCGTGAAAACAGTGTGGTTCAAAACTACAAATTGGGCTGCCAAACTTTTTCTTTCAAGTATTTGACATTTTGGAACATGTGGATTCTATTCTATTTTCTTCATTAAGAACTCCATTTAATAAAGTGCTTTATTATGATAATTGAGTGTTTGAAATTCAGTGGAAAAAAAAGTTTTTCATCAATGTGAGGTAGTAACAAGACAGAATCTTCATCATGTGATGCATAAACACAGTTTATTGATACGTGATTCTGCTGCTGAAATAGAAGTCTTAAAGGGCCCCATGCTCCCTCCCCTTTGGAAATGGAACAGCCACGATTTCTAAAACAAAGTCCCAGCCATTTTGTGCTCCGGAATCAGACTGCATCCTGACACAATGGTGGAACTAAATCATGATGAATGGTTTAGCTGTGCTTCCTCTTCCTTCTCCATATGCCTGTGATGCTCATACCTATATCCCTTTCTTGGACTTATCTCTGAAGTCTGTAGGAGATAACTTCCTCCCATTGCTAGCCAGCAGGGGGGCCCATGTTTCCTTGTTTTGGAGCTGCAGGGTATTTGTTCTACCCTGTTTACAGCCAGTGAGGGGGCCCTTTTTCTTCCTTACCGCTCTCCTTTTCATCAGCACAGGGGGAGATTCAAAATCAGAAATGATCTTAATTAAATGTTTTCTGTACAGAAACACCCATTCTACAACCTTGGTCTTTTGAACTCACTTGGAGGTGTCCTTCCCCACCTTCTGCCTTAGGGAGACTGCAGACAATAGACCTTATCACAAAAGACAAAGATAAATATTTATCAGAGCACAAAAGATGTTTAGAGGACCTACATTTATTTGCATTCATTATTGTTAAACGCGTTTGGTCATATGAGGTACTATCAGAATTCCTGGCTGAAACATTTTCCTCTATAATATTTTCAAATAAAATTGTATCCCCCCCCAATTATAAAAGTGCATTTAAATATCCAGAAAAATATTTAGAGAATTTCCAAGAGCACCTTATGCTACAGTAAGTTTTTATAATAACCATCTTTTAGAGGAATTTGTAGGTTTACTAGCTTTATAATGTAAACATTTACAATTATGGTCTTTTTTATACTTCTTAGTGTACAAATGGAACGAGGAATAAATGAGAATGTAACCAGATTTTGGTTGGCATAACTAATAATGATTTTTTCTTAAAAAATTAGAAGTTTTCAACTTTAATTTTCCTGTTTTTAAAATTACCCAATTCAGAGTACCCAATTCAAATGTAAACTCTACACTGCCTTTTATTTTATTTATTGATTGATTTTTGGTGGTGGAGGGATGGGATTATGAATAGAGGTGAAAGTTTATATTTGGTTAGTTGTGAAAAATTTTTATTTTTCTACTATATAAAGAACATAGAAATAATTAGGGGGGTAGAACTTATCTAGCAGATAATTCACAAATTTTAGTTGAATAGTTGTTTTTAAAAAAAATACATGAGGTACTTGAAATAATTGTGTAGGTAAGTATAAGAGAATTTAGTGATTGATCTTTTCTCTATAAAACACATTTTCAAGAAACACTAAGAGAAATTAAAGTTTTGAGATGGAAATTTTATAATCATTAATTGTTTAAAGAATCTTATTAACATAGTGAAATGGAAAAATCTACTGGCATAAGAGAAATATTATATTTAGATTGAAATACAATTTTTACTTAGACAAATTATCACTTTTAATTATAAATACTCATAATTTTCGTATGTTCACTTTTATGGATTATTACTGATTGATTTAATAATCACAACTGAGAAGTAATACACTATTTTGAAGTAGGATTTTCTAACAAATATGTTGTGTTTAACAATAAAGTCACACATTGAAGACTCATGAGTATATTTGCATGATTTTTCTTACAGTGTTTGAACTCTTCTTAAGTGTTGAGTATTTTTTTGTTCTTATAAGATAAAAAGTAGTATAGTAATCATTTGCTAAATCATGAACTTTAACTTTTGGTCAGAACTTCGTAAAGTTCAAATTTTTTTTAACGATCTTTTTTTTTTTTTTCAATACTGATTCAGTATTTACACAGTGACTCTGATGAAAATTTCATGTACAGATATATGGTCCTGTGGTTTGGGGTTTGTTTTTTGTTCAAAAGGCATTGTTCTATGTGAATTAGACATGCTTATTATATATTCTAACTCAATGCCTGTAAAACCTACCTTTGTTTAAGGCTCTGCTCTATGAGCATTTCTCAGGGGGTAAAGAAATAGAAAGTCATTCCTGGAAAAGAGACATTTGCTTAAAAGAATAAAACACCTTTTGAACTGTTAGTGAAGTACTGGTATTTTAATGCCCTTTATGATTTTTTTTTAATTAAAAGAATTTTAAATTAAAGAACACCATGGGCTTTTTTCCCCCTTAAAAGCAGTTGTTATCAAATTAAAATGAAATATATTTGAATCTACACTTTGTACTATTACAAAAGGAAAGAACTAGTTGTTACTCCATCTGGAGGTTTTTTTAAACGTAGCTTCTCATTTAAAAGAACTTATTTTCAGTCATAAGGAGTTGGTTATTCTATGTGCACTTATCAGGCAGGCCTCATATAATTTCTTGTATCTCTTAAGGAAGTCCATATGTAATAGATAAAGCATCCAGGAACACAAACCTAATGAAAAACATGCTTTGTTGAGATGGTTTCACTCCAGTAACCTCGGAAATGTTGGCAAGAAATTTGAGCTTCTCTGATAAGATTCTGCTGCTGCCAGTGATGGTTCTGGCCATTTGATAGGCTGAAGGTTTTACAAGAACAACTTACTGTTTATAGATAGCTTAGGTCTTAGGGGATGTTATCCCCTCCCCCAAGTTTAGGTTCTATGTACCCATTAATAAAAAGACTTGTTTCTGTTTTAAAAGGCAAACAATATATTTTTAAAATAACTTTTAAAGTGCAATTTTTTTTTTAAAGAAAGACTCTATGTTAGTCTTGTAAGCTTTGTCTTCTATATCCATTTGGTATTGCTGAATAACTAAAATCTGCCCTTTTTTTTCCCCCTGCTAGAAATTTGTCATTTTCTCAACACTTCTGCTCTGAGTAAAAATAAGTAAAGATCATTAAGATATGGTATTTCAAAAATAAAACTTTTGAAAAGGTTTAACTTTTAAGTTCTTGACTTGTAAAAATTTCTATGAACTTATTTTTTGTTATTGATAATATTATAGAAATAATTAGCAGCTAAAATATATATTTAGTCAAATAAAGAAATTAGGTCAAGAAGAAAAATGAGAACAGTCACAAACTAAACACTGGTTTAGCTCAGTTGCATTGCCCAGGAAAGTGCGTGAGCTTCCACTAACTAGATACATAAACTGTACCCATGTTATTTACTGTTTTAGGGTCTCAGATTTAGCATCTGAAAGTAAGCAGATTGAATAAAGAAAGTCACAGTGTCATTTTATAATTCCGGATGACAAGCTGCCACATCGTTTTTGACTTCTTAGTGTTATTATAGAGAGCTTCAAAATGTTTAACTAACTAGATTGGTTATGAGAATATATACTAAACATTGATTCTTTTGTTCCCTTTTTTTAAAGATATTTATTTATTTATCTATCTATTTATTTATTTATTTGAGGGAGAGTGAGAGAACAAGAGCAGGGAGGAGAGGCAGAGGGAGAGGGAGAAGCAGGCTCCCTGCTGAACAGGATGCCCAATGTGGGACTCAATCCTAGGACCCTGGGATCATGACCCGAGCTGAAGGCAGACACTTAACTGACTGAGCCACCCAGGTGCCCCAGTACATTTTGGATACTAACCCTTTATTGGACATGTCATTTACAACTATCTTCTCCTATTCAGTAGATTGCCTTTTAGCTTTGTTGATTGTTTCCTTAACTGTGACGAAGCTTTTTATTTTGATGTAGTCCCAATAGTTTATTTTTGCTTTTGTTTCCCTTGCCTCAAGAGAGATATATCTAGAAAAATGTTCCTGTGGCAGACGTCAGAGAAATTACTGCCATGTTCTCTTCTAGGATTTTTATGGTTTCAGGTCTTACATTAAATCCATTTTGAGTTTATTTTGTATATAGCATAAGAAAGTGGTCTAGTTTCATTCTTTTTCAAGTAGCAGTCCAGTTTTCCCAACACAATTTGTTGATGAAACTGTCTTTTTTCCATTGCATCCTTTGTTGAAGATTGCCTCCTTTGTTGAAAATTGACTATATATAAACATTGATTATTTTTATTTTTATTTTGAAAATAATTAAAAGTAAACCCTGAAGAGTAATTCATATGTTAATCTCACAAATAGGAAGCTTGATATTTTGAGTTTTAAGTAAATGAAATGTGGAATTCCCCCATCTTATTAATTCTGTCATGTTTATGTAGCTTCAAATGCTGTGACAATCCTTGCCCAGATTAGAACAGAATTATTTTCAACCATATTCTGATGGTTTTGTTAAAAAAAGAAAAAAATCATAGCAAAATTAATCCTATAGCAACTTAAAAGGTTAAGCTTTGTTGTTCTTTTCAAGGATAAAATAATTTTACTACCACTTAAAAACAATGCTTTTATTTGAAAAGATTACTATTAATTTGAATTAATAATAAAGATATATATTTATGTTGTTTTTTCTATATTGCCCTTCCTTTCCTTAAGATGTACCATTTTGTGTTAACTCTCAGAACAAGGACATGATTAGTGGTATATGTAATTTTTTAAGACAGTGTTTCTAGGCTGATTCCAGAACAATTGAATACACAGCAGGAAATTTCTTATATCCTATTAATGTGCCAACTGGTTAGTGATGACTTGAGATATAATTTAGTTAACACCATTAGGTATTTAGATATATATTGTCAAATTTGTTTTGTGGCAATACAATGTATCTTATATGATAGGATTTTCTAAGGTTGTTTTCTTATTAGCACTTTTAAATGTTATTCATCATAAATTTCCTAAAATGAAATTTAATGTACCTAATCTACCCTTATAGTTGCATTCTGTGATGTTTTCCAAAACAAACAATTCTTCCAATCACATTTAGAGTTTATATCTCTTTCAATTTCCTTTTATATTACCTTTTAGTGTGAAAGTTTATTATGAATATTAATATCAGTAAGTCAACATACAGAGTATGTGTTCATCTTTGTTTTTTCTATCTCTTGCTCTATTTAGATGAAAATCATATAATCAAAAATATCAATATATTGTCTGTATAACAATTTTCCTCCATTGAAATACTTAGTATAAGGCCATACTATACAAATACAAAAGTAGAATAGATCTATATCTCATCTTAATGGTAATTCTCATGAATAATGTATGACTATTTGAACTGATGCATTGAATAGATAAAGATCTTTCCTGGAGACTTCAGTCAGTTGGCTGGGAATTAATTCTAACTCCATGATTTCTTGTTTAAAAAAAAAAAACAACAAACAAACACAAAATTGTTCTGGTAATCTGGTAGTTGAAAATAATGTTACCACTTTTGATACAAATTTAGATTAATCATTTTTTCCATGATTTTCAAATGGCTTGCCACTTTTTTGTTTGCCAGTATCTACTTTGTATGCTCTATACATAATTGTTAACAGGCTATTTTTTAAATCAATCTCAGAGTGTTTTCAATGTTTGTGTACACAACTTGCAGCAACACTTAGAATGAAAATCTTTTGCTTTGCTCTTTCTATTTAATTTCTATTACTCTTTCTATTTGATTTCTATTCTATTTAAATAGAATAAATAGAATAAAGCTCAGTATTATTAGTGATATTAAACTTCATTAAATGGAAAATTTCTTTTCTAATTTCCAGTTATCTCATTTTCCAACATCACTCTTGTTTTTGCCCTCATGCAAGTCAACTAAATTATACTGGATATAATTGTTGAAAAAAAAAAAAAAACACCAACTATGTATTTTAAAAGAAATATCATAAAGGACCTTGTTTCTTTATGTCACCAGTATATCATGGCTGAAAAATATCTCACATATAATAATGCAGTAGGCCCCTACTTCCTAGGGACATTAGTTTTAAAATTAAATATGGAAGTAGTTGACTTTAAGTGTTTGTTTTGAGTTTCAAGGTTTACAATGAACATTTTAAACTATTGCCAGAAGTCACCTCTAAACTATAAAATAAGATATTTAGGATTGTACTGTGTCCATTAAAGTAGAGGTTCTTGAATGAAAATAAGTATAGGAATCACTAGAACAGATTATTTAAAAACAGAACCCTGTGTCTGACTCCCAGAAACTTAGATTTCTACATAAGTTTTTTTTTTTAAGATTTTATTATTGTTTAAGAATCATTATACCCAAAATAGGTCTTGAAGTTACAACCCCAAGATCAGGAGTCACATGCTCTAATGAGCCAGCCTGGTCAGCCCCAGGATTTCTAACTTTTAAGTGTATCTTTTGAATTTACGTTTCATAACAACAACTCCAAGTTATTCTGATATAGATAGTCCACAGACCATATTTTTAAAATATTTTTTTTAAAATATTGCTTGGAGCATACATACATTGTTTAGAGCATACATTTTTAGGCACGTAATTTTTTTATTACTACAAATTTGAATCTTTTAATAGAAAAAATCATGTAAAGGAACTTTAAACCTTCACAAAATCACATATTTTCTCCTAAGGAATAAATCTTCAAAAACAGATTTAGTAGTTGCTATGTTCTTGAACTTGGAACACCTATATTTCTGTCAGCAATTTCTATCATTCTCTGTTACTGTTTTTGGATGTGCTCTTGTCGATTTTTTGAGGTGATTCAGATTTTAGTCCTGCCTTCCTTCTAATAGCATAAATAATAAAAGTGTCACAAAAGTTTTGGCTATTCCTCGAATCTAGGCTGTATGTCCCAGACTCCCACCCATTAAATTTTTTTCAGGAAAATTGTCCCTCTTTGTGGTTCATAAATTATGGTTGCAATAGCTAGAAATAAGCCACTACAGAAGCATAATATTTTAGAGCTTAAAGATCCTCAGTGGCAACCAGAACCTTCTGACAAGGATTCAGTATCTGACAGCCGGACAAAATAACAATAAGAAGCAATGATAAAAATTTCCATCCCTTGATAATAAAAGTTTTCCAAAAGTTAACATTAAAAAGAAAGGCTTATGTTTTATTAATTTTTAAATTTTTATTTTTTAAGATTTTATTTATTTAGTTATATGAGAGAGAGAGGGAGAGGCAGAGACAGAGGGAGAAGCAGGCTCCCCACAGAGCAGGGAGCCCAGTGCGGTGAGCCACCTGAGCCACCTGAGCCAAAGGCAGATGCTTAACTGACTGAGCCACCCAGGTGTCCCCAAAGCCTTATGCTTTAGAAAAGTATATGAAGATGCTTATGGATGAAATAATATGATATATGGAGCTGCTTCCAAATGACCTGAGGAGGTGAGGGAAGGACAGTATACAGGGTATAAATAAAACAAAACTGGTCGTGAACTGATTATAGCTGAAAATGAGTAATGCATACATGGGAACTCACTTCACTATGCTATTTATTTCTGTATATGTTTGAAATCTTTCATAATAAAACTTTTTTTTATTAAAAAGTATGCTTCAGAAAATGTTGGTCAACGTGGCCTGAATATAGCATGCACAATGTTGTCAATCCTGGAAAACATTTTTGTGGGGGGTCTTTTGTTTGTTTTTTTTGTTTTTGTTTGTTTGCTTGTTTGTTTGTTTTGGTGAGTGAAATGTTGGTGTCTTCTCCAAGAGGTAGTACTTAATTGTTCTGTGTAAATAAATACATAGACCTTTATTTATAGACATGTGTATAAATAACTTATGTGTATATTTATAGGATAGCCTTTTTGAACTTAACAGCTGTGTATAAAAGTAGATGATACCAGTTAAGCCAGTGCCAACAGTTTGAATCTTTTTCAAGTGTATATTTGGGAACTTTTCTTTTAGTTGGTTTAAGTTGCATATACTAAGTATGTGAATGAAAAAATATGAATATATGAATCCTCTCTTTAGTAAAGTTGGGCACATATAATAATTTACAATATCACAGAGTGACATTCAATCATGTTTAAAAATAATCATGTGCTAGCCAGGAATTCAGGTGTATAATAGAAGAGCTTACTACAGTGGCTTGAACAGAAACAAATTTACTTGTCTCATATGACAAAAAGCCTGGGATTAGACCAAAGGGCTAATATAGGAGCTCTGGGATGCCCATTAGATTCCAGGCTCTTTTCTTTTTTCTTGGCACACTGATGTCCCAAACTAATCAGTGTTCTGAAAGGAAAAAAAAAAAGTAGGAATATATATTGTATAAAAAACCAGAACTGTCTGCTACAGCTGGTGTATGTATAAAGGAAAAACAGATCCAGAAGTCTCAGAACAATTGATAAAGACATAAAGATATCATTCATTAGTTTTTTGTTCTGTCACAGTTATGAGTTTTCATGGCCCTCTCACCCACGTTATCACAATCAAATAGGTGCTAGTACCTGCTGTCTAATAAAATAGTACAAGCAAATGGGAAAAGTAAAAACCTTGAGTTAAATCTTGGGAGTATAACACCGCAGGGAAAGATGGTGACAAACCCATACCGACAGCCAAAGTTTTCAATTTTGGGCCCTTCGGTTGGCAGGAAGATCACCGCTAAGTGACCTCCACACCACTTTTTATCAATTTAAATATATAGCTAACTTTGAGAAAGTCCTATAGTTGCAACTGTTCCACATGTGAGTGGCTCTGATATTTCATCCTGTCCAACAGCAGACAGGTATTGAAATGCTGGATTATGGGAACCCTCAACTGCTTTTTCTCCTCACAACCTCTGGTACCTCCAAAACTGAAATGTTTGCATAGTGATCTGGGGTGAGGGAGGTAGCATAGAAAGGGGCTTCAGTGCTCACTGACAAAGTTTCCTGTGGCAAGCCTGTTGGAACCTCTTCCTGGCAGCCTATTGGAATTCAGAATAGTTTGGAATTAATTGATTCAGAATTGATATTAGTTATTGCTTTTCTACCAGAATTTAGTTACTTGAGAGGGTAAGGTGTGTTTGTGCCTCATCCTACAAAGATACCCACTCTGTATTATGCTGAGAGCATACACTTATTCTGAGGAGAGTAATTAACAATTCTCTCAAGAGAGATTTTCCACTATAAAATGTAAAAGTAATTTTGTGGGATGCATAAATCAACTTTACTTGATAAAAATATTACACAATGATCTTAAATATTTAAAATAAGTGTTAGCATATTTAATGTCTGTGTTTCTTATGTGTTCTAACCTTATTCTATAGAAAAGATGAAGATTTTTTAAAAAGAGCTCAAAGGAACATACAGCTGGGACATATATATAGAAGGGTCTTAATGGAAAATGAGCACAGTAACTGTGGAAAATACAACAGATCATTGGGAAGATTTAAAGACACCTCTTGTCTATGTTAAACATAAAATCCATTTCCTAGTTACATATTTAAATTACAATCGATCAAATGATATTACTTTTCCATTTTTTGAGTAGTTTCTTTTTACTTAATTGATTTTTCTTTTTTTGCTCTCAGTTTGTCTAAATGATAGTATGTAGCTTATTACTTTTATGGAGCTCAGATTTTTCAACATAAGATTTGAACTTCTTTGTCATAATTTTACATAACTTATTTTAAACATATTTGTATAGATAGATGGATAGATAATATTTATGTGTATTTATTTCATGTTATTTCCTATGAAATGAGGTAATATTTTATATAACAACTTCAGGTATTCTATAGTTATTATTTGGACTGGAAATGCCAAGCATTTTCATCTGAACACATTTTTAAGATCATCTTTCAAATACATATATTTGTGCTGATCTGAGTGTACAGATTTTCTCCAATGGAGCTTATATAATAATATAACTAGGCTAGACAAGAGCCATTTCATGGCACAACTGGGTAGCTTCTATTATGTATTTTGATCAAGGATTTGAAAAAAGCTTTTAGGGTTTCATTTTAAAGCTCTCTTACCATTGCAGTAGGTCAGTTCTAGCTATTTTTCTTCATCTGATTGTCACTAAACTAACTAATGCTAGCTATTCCCTAGAATAATAAGGGACCACTGGGAGTTACATTAGCTCTTGAGGCTATATGCAGTATCAGAAATAACAGCCTGATGAAGTAAGAGGAACCACTATGGATACCAGGGACCAAGTAAGGAATAGCAGTTCTGAGAAACTCTTGTCAATCCTAACATTTATTAAAAAATACTGAAGATCTCGTTACTTTGTCATGGTGTATGTTGTAGAAATGTATTACTTATGGGCCTTTTTAGTGAGTATAGAGAACTTTGGAATCTGTATTTCTCTTAGGAAGAGTCTTACTAATTTCTTAAGGAATGCACTGAGGGGTGAGGCAAAAATGCCCTCATCAGCTCTCTGATACACAATGGTGGTTCTAATGTTGGGGTGATCGTACATCCACACACTTATACAAGTCTGCCGTGCTCCCACATATTCAGGAGCATTAGAATAGTTCAAGCAAATCTGACTTGTGTACCTAATTCCTTGTATACCATAAAATGAAAAATTAACCATGGCTTTACCCTGAAGAGTTTTTCAATCCAAAATATATGGTATTGATAGCTATGAAATATGTACAGTTATCACCACTGTTCCTTTGATGTTTCTTTCCAGTTTTTCTTGTGTCCTGATTTTATGTTTGGAATCAGTGTACAAATAACTTTATACACTTTTCATATAAAAGGGCTATTAGTCTTTAAAAATTTCCCTCCAGTTTGGTGATTGGCTTCCGTCTTTTGACTACTATATGGGTAGTGTTTACCTGACTCTGATAATTATAAGTACAGGATGGAAAAAAGAAATGTACTTTTCTGTAAACTGTGTCAGTGATTGAACCTAAAATGAAATCTTTACTTCAAAACATTCAACTCTTAGACTTTATTTTTTAAAAATAATTGTTAGAAGGATCCAAAATATTCTACTTGATCCAGTATACCTCGTTGCAAGTTTCATGTATTTTAAATATAGTGAAAGCTTTGGTATGATAAATCCTATTACATGTGACACTCAATAACACATTTTTGTATTTCATTATATGTAGTACATATACATATATTATATACATATAGAATATTTATCTTCATATATTATATACACACAGGAATAAGTATCTTCCTATGCACATATGTATACATGTATACATCATGTGTGATGTCGTATGGGAGGTTATATATGTATGTAGATACAAAGAGAGAAAAACAGTTCATAATACTGAAATCCACTAAATAAAATAATACAATAGTGTGATGCAAGGATATAAAAGTAACAGGGAAAGGAAATTTTAAAAAACAAAACAAAATTAAAAACCAGAAATAAGGGGCGCCTGGGTGGCTCAGTGGGTTAAAGTCTCTGCCTTTGGCTCGGGTCATGATTTCAGGGTCCTGGGATCGAGCCCCATATCGGGTTCTGTGCTCAGCCAGGAGCTTGCTTCCCCCTCTCTCTCACTGCCTGCCTCTCTGCCTACTTGTGGTCTCTGTCTGTAAATAAATAAATAAAATCTTAAAAAGAAAAAAAAACCCAGAAATAAAACCCAATACATGCCTCTGCACATTTGTGAATAACAAATACTCTCATTATATGCCCATTAAAATAGTAAGATATTTTATAAACATTATAAATATTTTTTTAACTTTTTAGAATACAGAGTTTCAACAGATAATAGATTGCATAAATGACCTTTTATAGAAGTTTAGTTATTAATGATCATTTTTAGAATACCATCCAGAGAAATTCAACACTTTGCCAAAGTTGATGTAAATTATGATTAAAATTGTGAAATATTATCTCTATAAAATCTGAAAGCCTTGTACATACTAAATTTGTCATTGAAGTCTGTTAGAAGCTCTGGTGCATTTATAGGTCTAATGTGAATTGATATACTGGTTCAATTAAAGACATGTTAATTTAGTTCCTCTTCCAAGCCACTGGGATTCATATTATAATATGTCAGAATCTTTACAATTAAATTACAGTATATTCTTTTGTGATAAAAATTAACTAAAGTGTATTAGACTATTTCTGAGTCTCCAAAAAACTACACACTTCTTCATTTTACATAATTTAAAATAATATTGACAATATGAATATTTGGAGCTAAATTCAAATCCTTCAGATTGTACCTAAAACATAGAATTGCTGCATTATTTCTTAGCTTAAATACACTTTTTAAAACATGGCATTAGTATTAAATATAATCTAGACAATACTTTGGGAGATCTGCTGCTTTTGAGTTTGTTTCCCTTCTAGTGATTGTTTGAAATTGATGGTTATCAGCTTCCTTGACACAGGAGATGCAATCACAAACTTCACAGATGCTTCGTGATTTCCAAGGGTAAACTAATAAAAGTAATCTGAATTACGCCACTCCTTGAGAACTATAGTATGTCATGTAACTTTGCAGCGTAACTTTCTTTTGAGTAGTATTTTGTCATTGCATTTGTAAAACATTTTAACCACATAAACTAAAAATAAGATGTTTGGTACCAGTTTTTAAGTCAATTGGGGAATATGTATTTTCCTGGGTAAATAAAACAAAAACAAATTTCCTTTCCAATTCTCTTAAATCTAATTAGAGAGGAAGAGACTTTGGCAGTCATTCCTTAGCTCTCCTCTCTGTTTTCTGGGAAGCACAGTTGCCCACACAGTAGCAGCCATAGCTATAGGCTTTGCATTGTAGGACTGCTTTAGGTAAGTATTCCACTAATGTCCAGATTCACCATCAGGTTGAGAGATCTGATGAAGATATTTGATACCTTTGCAGGATTTCAGTATTTAGCACAGGCTTTCCTACCGCCACTGAAACACCTAAGTGTACTTCAATTTATATCTAGAATGGTCTGTATGGCAATTAATGGCTTAAAATGGAAAGCTTTGCGATTGAAACCGGTTTTCAGAGACATGGGTTGCATCAACATAGTTATTAACACAGTGGATACCTGTCATATATTACTTCTCTTAAGATGTTAGATTTATTAATTTTATTGAAAGAAATATTTTAGAAATAATTTCAGAAAAGAAAGCTAGTTGGTTACCTTTCACTGTGAATGTAATAGTTTATCCAGAGAATAAATAGAATTTAGAGTTTATTTCACTTTTTTTGAAGATTTGGTAAGGCACGGAATTCATTCATTAAGTCCTATTCTGGTCTTGGATTTACTTGGATTTCTTTAAAGGCAGAAGGCTTCTAGAAACAAACTGGCTCCAACATTTGATGTTTTGATTCCTTAAAAATGGTTCCATAGGAATGATTATGTAATCCTGTTCTCTTAAGTATTGGAATTCTTCTAAGATAGAGTTTTTAAAAGAAATGAAACTCTTTAATAAAATCTTCTAGTTAGAATTTTAAACATGTTGATCTAAGTAACAAATATTTATTAAAAATATTCTCCCACTTTCCTCTTCCACTTTCAGCATTGACAAATGTAATTCAGGGAAAATCATCAGGAAAGATATTACATTTTCCCAAATATTATTTGTTATGATGGTTTGGGCTGGCATTTTGCAGTTATTTCAGGAGAACATGCAGGCTAAACACAGGACAATTAACCTTTGTTACTGGGTATTGCTTAGGAATTTGCTACTTCACTAAAACATCTTTGAGTTTCCCTGCAGTATCATACAGAAGTATGCTGGTAGACAATTTTTATTATGCCATCATTTAGAAACTGTAGAATACAAAACAGATGTTGTGTCCCTTTTTTGTGGGAGGGAATAAAGAAATAGAAATGCACATAGAAATAAGAATATTAAATAATTCAGAATTAAATGGAAAATAAGTCTAGTTCAAGCCGTGCACCTATGTTGTTCACTGATCATGCCCAGGCATTGAACCACAGCTCTCCAACTTACCTTCCTCATGTTGCACAAGAGCCTGTTCTCAGCTAGTTTCATCCATTCATTTAAGTTAAGGCAGTGATCGTGATCCGCATCTAGAGGATGGGTTGTATGACTTACAGTAGAAGTCATGGTATAGAGAATTTCTGCTATGGAGAACTATTAGTGATGGAAGCGCATCATGTCTCAGGATGGAAAAAATTGGGATTAGGCACTGGTAGTTTAGAACATTATCTTCTAGGATTTCTATGTTTAACAGAGAATTACTGAATAAAAATGCAAATCTCTAATTCTAACCTAATGGACTTAACTAATAATGGAATTGCAGGGCCCTATGGCTGCCCAAAGAAGGAAGGCATTTGGGAGCTGAATTTATGTTTTGGTGCTTGTCACTGACATCATAGCAGGTACATCCTTATTTGATGAAGTCATGAGACTCCTAGGCCAACCACTACTCTAACTTCTGGCTATATAGACAAGACATGCATATTGTAGGCTTAAGAACAACTCTTACCTTCATCTCCTTATATTTTCAATTCAGATGTGGCCCTGGATAAGCATAGGTTTTGATCACCCATGTTTTATGATGAAATACCCAAATTCTTTCTTTCTGTTTGAAAGATGCATGGCCTACCAAAGAATGTAGATCATGATGCATGGCTGGCCTACCAATAAACACGGACTACCCAGTGGTGGTAATTTTGGTCTAACATTCTACCTTATTCTTGAACTATTTAAGTGTGTGTATAAATTAAGAACATTCTTTTGAGTACCTTCAGTACAAAGACATAAATACATTGGTTGCAAGAGCCTGGCTTATCGTAGAATTTTTAATAGCATTTTACATTCCAGTTGGTATAATTAAAAAAAATACTTTGCCTCAAAAACATTATTTTTAGATCATTTGGCATTTTATTTATATTGAAAGCTGAAGACATTTGAAGTCATTAGAAAATCACTTCCCTTTCACGGGGTCTCCTTCAAACTGCAATCATGTTGCTTAAAAGACAATAATAGTTAAGCAGATATTTTCACATTTCTAGTTCATGTAATGGGTGAATTTTATAAAAAAGGGTAGCCAAAACCTTTTCTCTCTATGATTTGGCTTCATTTATTATAAAGGATTGCAAAGTAATTGAAGGAAAATGAAAACTAAATGAAATAATTAAATAAGCAATCTAATTTCTAGGTGTTAATTCAATTCTATGTCTAATCAATTTTCTGTATTTTAAAGTTCATTTGCTTTCTATCTACTTCTTGCCTGCAGGCTTAGATGTCTCAAATTATGGGATGAATACATCCCTGAGTACTTACCATGATGACACAAGGGAAAATGCGCACTCAGAGAGCTACACTAATACATTTAACAGTTATTCTGTTATTTGATGGTTTCAAACTCCAGATGGTCATGTCTAGTTGATTTGATTGTCTTTGTCTGTAAGTTAGAAATCAGTACTGTGAAATCGTATGTCCAGAAAAGGATAAATCTTGAATTAGTAAAGATGACCTTATTGTCTCTGAGATATTTCGGAGGGAAAGAGAAGGGTAGTATACCAAAATGGAAGCATTGAGCAAGGTAAGTGAAAAAAATTTTTAATGTATCTTGGTCAGTAAATTAAACCAAATTGACAGGTATAGAATATATTGACATTTATATTGATACAATTACCAAGTTTCCATATCTTCTACAACACATTTACAAGTCTTAAAAAAAAAAAAAAAAAAAAGCTTGAACTGAAGAATTCATTGAATTGGCATGTAAAAGGCTTTGCTATAAACCATGAGGTCAATTGTCAGTTCTTAAAAGATTACTTATCTCTAAAGCTAACAGAGCTGCTCTTGAAGCTGAATACTTTTTTTTTTTTAAGGCAGGAAAGATAAGTAAAAGTACAAGGGAGGTTGACTATTAGCATTATAGCAAATATCCTTCTGCATAAGTGATCAAATATTAAATTTATAATAATTATTTTTAAGTTATTGTCAGGAAAGTGCGTTCAAATATGTATAAGTAATTTACTGACTATTCATCTCTGGCAAGTTCTTATATTAGAATCAAAATAAAAGTGTTTTTTGTTTTTTGTTTTTTTTTAATTTGTTTTCAGGATGCCATTTAAGAAATGGACAAACCTCATAAGTCTTAATGGATTTCTTGCTAGGAGACAAACCCTCCATAAAAGTCCACCATAGCTTTTTTCATCCTTGAATTCACATGAAGTTAATATTTAAATTAATCTTGACTATCTTTTGTTGCTCTTTTTTTTTAAAAAGAGATATTTAGAAATAATTTTGGAAAATTTCAACTGCTGAATTCTAAATATATCTGCTTATCAAGTCTATAGGGACTAGAGGACAAGCTAACATTGACAGCTGAGTAATACTAATGTGTGCACCTTTTTTTCTCCTAATCCAACTGCATTAAAATATATGCAATGGCGGTTCTGTCATTTGCAATACATCTAATAGGTTGGTCAATTTTTAAATAGTGGACTGATTAACTGTACTAAACATTGGACATTAAATCAAGCTTGTGTGTGTGTGTGTGTGTGTGTGTGTGTGTGTGTGTCTGTCTATCATCATTGCATCAAGTTCTTTATAACAGCATCCAATGACCTACTTCTTCATACCTCTCTTGCCGTTAGAGATTTTGCTTTGTTTCTCTGTGGCTAAGCACACATTCTGAAATTATGTGACTGTACCTGGCAGCAGTCCCCCTTATGAATATCTTGAAGATGGATTAAGTGAGGCTGGATCTGTGGGTTTTGCCTTTAGTCTTGTCAGAAGCCAATGCCCTCTTTCCTTTGGGAGCCTATGCCATTCAATGAAGAAAAGCCATGAACAGATTATGCTGGTTCCTGAGTGATCAGAATATGGGGTTTCAATTATTTATTGTCTTATCATTCCAGTGATAAGTAAAAATCTCTGTTTCTCAGTTATCTTGAGAACTTACCGAACCCCTTCCTTCTAAATGATATTTACACCATTATTTACTCTGAAAAGGCCAATTTTGCAATACTTCCATATCTGATACTAAGCTTTTGCTTTTAATTGTGACAACCTGAAAGCTTATTCTGAAAGCTGCTTCCAGAGAAATCTAATTATTCTTGGTTGGGAATGTTCTTCTGGTGATACCACCGGCCTCCTGGGTACTAAGCATGTCTGATGATAGGTGATTCATAAGCACAATGTGACATTTCCCAATGAGCTGTTTTGTCACAGGTTATCCATTTTGTCAGACGTGTTATTTCATCCTGAGCTTTAATGTGACTATCATGTTGCTGGGCAAGTAGCTGAGAGTGTCATATAGCTTGTCAAAACCATAACACCCTTTGAATCAGAATATTTAATTTTCAAATCAGCGCATGTGAAATTTAAATGAGGATCCCAACAAATCACAGCTAATTCTTCCCTCTTATTTAATAATCTGAGGTCCAAAGTATGAGCCTTAGACTGCCATAACCGGCCCTTGCAATTAAGTTCAATAAACTGGGGGACTTAGGTTCTCTCTGGGGCAGACTCTGCTACCTGTTTTTGTGTTTGGTTACTGTGGAATGAGTTAGAAGAAAGCAGTTTGTTTAGATAACACACTGTTTGAATCGTGACAAATGCAGGAGATTCTGCTTTTTTTTTTTTTTTTTTTTTTTTTTTTTTTTTTTTTTTTTTTTTGCCTTTTCATACAATTCCACTAGTGTTTGTGCCTTTCTGGTCCTCCCACCTTGTGCATTAGTACATCTATTAAAAGACAAATTTGTAATTTCAGTATAATTCATTTTGATATAGTTTGGTACACTTAATTGCATGTGTCCTACAAATTAAGAAGAGTTGTAGATTAGAATCAAAGTTTCAGCACCAATACAAGTATAGACATCAAGGCCACTTTTCAAAATAGCTCACTTCCTTAAGTAATTTTTAAATAAACGTTGGAAATTAAAAATAGAAATACCATGGGGCACTTGGGTGCCTCAGTCGGTTAAGTGTCCGCCTTGGGCTCAGGTCAGGATTCCAGGGTCCAGGTTCAGCCCCGGGGGTCAGGCTATCTGCTCCATGGGGAGTCTGATTCTCCCTCTGCCCCTCCTCATGCTCTTTCTCTCTCTCAAATAAATAAAATCTTTCTTAAAAAGAAAAATCACGTCAACATAGAATTGCTTTTAATTAAATTACCTTAAAGTAGCTAATTAGGCGCCCCTGGGTAGCTCAGTGGGTTAAAGCCTCTGCCTTCGGCTCGGGTCATGATCCCAGGGTCTTGGGATCGAGTCCCGCATCCGGCTCTCTGCTCAGCGGGGAGCCTGCTTCCCTTCCTCTCTCTCTGCCTGCCTCTCTGCCTACTTGCGATCTCTGTCTGCCAAATAAATAAACAAAATCTGGAAAAAAAATAAAGTAGCTAATTAAAGGGCATTTACAGAATTTAAATTAGTTGAGAGCACAATTTTAGCCGTTGGAGTTTTAAATTTGTTTTCTTTTTATTTCCTTTCTTGTTTGTTTTTAAGTGATTACATATATTTCTATAGATAGAGATGCGTGTGTGTGTATCTAAAATCATCATGGCAATAAAATCAAGCCAGTTAACGTTTGAATTAACGTATAGAATGCAGAAAAGGAAAGGCCACCGAGAGGAAAAACAACGGCAAGCTTTGCATTTATTTAAATAGAAAATCAAAGCTTAGCAACTATGGGTAATATTTGAACAGGAACAAGTAAATGTTAAAAGCAAGAAAAGGGGGGCACCTGGGTGGCTCAGTCGTTAAGCGTCTGCCTTCGGCTCAGGTCACGATCCCAGGGTTTTGGGATCGAGCCCCGCATCAGGCTTCCGGCTTGGTGGGAAGCCTGCTTCTCCCTCTCTCACTCCCCCTGCTTGTGTTCCCTCTTTCGCTGTGTCTCTCTGTCAAATAAATAAATATTAAAAAAAAAAAAAAAAAAAAGGCAAGAAAAGGTAAGTTAAAGCGTATTCACATTTAAAAGTTAGTAAGAAGAGGTACGATCTGTGCCTATGAAACTGCTTGATCTTCATGTTTCACAGTGAAGAATTATACTTAACATACCCTTTCATGTAGTTTTTTAAAAAAATGATTTCACCTTTTAATATTTTTCATAATTTTATTTCTTAACAGAAGAGAAATGAAAAAAAATCATGTTTTTTTGATAAAAACATAATAGAAATTCATCACTGACTTCGGTTTCATTATCTTGTCGCACTCCATTAAAATTAATACATTGAAAAATAGCACTTGTCATGATTCACTATTTATACAGGTATTATGTACCTTTCATCCACTCATCCATACATATGCATAGAAAGATGTCTGAAATAGAGATCCCTTAATATCAGTTCTAGTTATTTGTGCATGAGGATTTGGGGTACTTTAAAATATTCAGTTGTAACTTTTATTTCTTGACAATTTTTTGAGTTCTTCCAGTGATCATGACTCCTAGTAAAAACACAACACAATAAAATGATTTTTTTCCAGAAAATATTAATAACAAATATGCTAAGATATTATTGGTGGTTAATTCTGGATAGTAGGAATATGTGTGATATGGATGGGTTGCTTATCACATTGTACATTTCAATATCTTTTTAATTTTAGAAAATAAAAACTTGGGGCGCCTCCGTGGCTCATTGTTAAGCATCTGCCTTCGGCTCAAGTCATGATCCCAGGGTCCTGGGATAGAGTCCCGTGTTGGGCTCCCTGCTTCTCCTCTCCCACTCCCCCTGCTTGTGTTCCTTCTCTCTCTCTCTCTGTCAAATAAATAAATAAAATCTTTAAAAGAAAAGAAAAGAAAAACTTTCAAAAAATTAAGAAACACTAGACATTGTAGAACCTATTATTGACAAGGAATGTCTTCCTAGGGAAAAAAAAGAGCAAATTGTTTTCATAATGTAACGCTATGTTCTGCCTATTAGTCAGCAACCTCAGTAATATTTCCATTCCATTAGGGAACCAGTTTTGAACCTTGTAAAAAGAGGTGGAATTTTCCATGAGGATGGAATTCATTAGAGTGATATCTGTGTTCTATGAAAGCATCTGGTGATTTTGGTCATACTGTTGTATTCAGGCTTAATTTCCTGCCAAATAATGAGGCTGAGTTTTAAGAATAATTCATATATATTTTATTGCCCATAGACTTTTCAACCAGTAAAAGTATATTTTCATTAAAGGGCTAAATAAATTGCCTTAAAATTGTGACAGCTTTAAACTTTTCTGAAAGGTTTAATTCTTTTTCACTTTGAAAAACAAATGGCACATGTTTCAGAATAAGTAAGTCCATTTAACTTCTGAAACACAGTCTCCAAAAGGCTCCATATATATTGATGCTTGAGAAGACATTAATTGTAGGTGTCATTTCCACCCCATTTTCCACATAATATACTATCTGATCAACATGGTCTAATGTCAAAGAGGAGGAATAGAGTTAGCACTCACAAATGAAAAATTAATCACCCTTATTGACTTTGAGGTAAATTCTGGGAAGAAAGAGAATAGAATGAAGTACAATTTAGGAATAGAAGTGCTGAAGTCATTGAAATATATTTTTAGAAATAACCGTCTTTAAAAAAAAAAAGAAATAACCGTCTTTAATGTTTGTATAGAATGCTCTTTTCTGTGGTTTGTTAACTTGACATAAATATATTAATGAACTGGCATATAGCTTAGCTAATTTAGAATCAATAGGCAGTTACTCAGTGAGAGTAGTAATTGTATTAATCTTTTTGTCCCAATTTGTAAAGTTCTTCATGGGGTGGGGTGTCACCACCTGGGAAATAAGTGTTTGTCGAGGTTGGCATTGACTTCAATGCAGGAAAATGATGAATTCCAATGGAGGATTGCCCGTTATTTTTACATTGTAAGCACATCAGGAAGCTGGCCTGATCTTAATCCACTATGGCTTAAATGGATAACTGAAAGATCGCTATAATAGTCTGTTAAAACATAACTCATCATTATGCCCAATATTAAATATTTTCTTTATTCCATTTATAATAATAACAGAGATGAGGGATATTTCTTGTTCATCTCTCAGATCCTCCATAGGTTACTTGAAACTAAGTCTTTATCATCATAGGTCATAAAGTGGAGAGAGGTTGATTAATCTTTCATTTTTGAATATCCATTCTCTTCCTTTTCAACATTAGGTTATGTTGATGACAGAATTTTTTATTTAGAAAGGGTTCTTGACCTGAAGGTAGGAACTGTGGGTTTGAAGAGGTTTCCTCTGTCCATTTGTAACTTTGCCTAAAGGTTAAGGGGGCCATCTGAGCTCATAGGGCTTATTTCCATTTTGTAAGATGGGGATGATATTGTCTGCCTTTTGCAACTCCTGGGGTTGTTACAATAATCTGAAGAATTAATGGATTGATGGTGAAAATTTACACCTCAGTGTAAGAAGTTTTATCTAATCAGTGGATCTGGGTAAAAGCTATTTTTTTTTCTAATTTCCATGGTTCTGTTTCACTAGTCAAATCTCCTTCCACTCTCCTTTCCCCCTCCATTTGGTCTGGTTCTCACTTTGGAGTCTCCCATTCTGTTTATTTGCAGAGATGCTCCCAATTTAATTCTTCTAGATAATGATCCCCACACCCTACGCCCAGGAATATGCCTATGGTATTTTCTCTAATAATTTTTTAAATATAGTTGTCATTGGGGTGCTCTTCCCCTGTATTTTTACGTAAAATAATTTTTGTTGCTGCATGCATTGATTACTTTTAGGTAAAATTTTCTAAGTTTGTGGAAGTGATTGAGTAGGAACTAGGGAGTCAGACATGAAAGGAACTTTATGAATGGGTAATGCAGTTCCCTCCCTCAAATAAAAGCTCTGTACATCTCACATTCAGTTTATATTGATTGCTTTCTGAGACAGAAATAAACCAATTTCTATATTATGCAAGATTCCTGTTAGTGGAAATATCAAGAATATAAATCTTGTGACTTCTATTTCTGTGCTTCTCTCCAACCCTAAGCAGGTTTTTAATTAAAGTAATGTGAGCCACCGGGTGACCACCCCTTTTATGCACGATCAGGTTACCATAGCATATATTCCAGCTCTCTTGTAAACTTGAATTTTATGGATGGGTAATAAAATCCTTCTTTCCAGGGTTTGCAGTTTTATGTCCACCTTAAAAAAAGCAGTGTAGCCTTTGACAATGCTTATATAAAAATGTATAAAGTGTCAGTAGTTCACAGAGTGGTATTTTAGGTTGGGCTTGCAGATGTGGACTTTTAAGCTCCTTTTAATTTTTTAGCCTATTTAGAAAATGAAGTGATACTATTTTTTTTCCAGACAATTTATGTTTAACAGAATTTTAATTTATTTAATTTGAAACTGAAGACTAATTTGTGGATTCCAGCAGAAATATTTTAGATTTTAAGCAGTATTTCATTGTACAGGGTATTAAAACTCTCAGTCCTTGGAAGAAAGCTTTAAGACTATCAGCTTACATTCATTATATCAAATGTTAGCCGAACATTATGCACGTTACTGTGTGTAAGCACACATGGTAAGGTAAGGTAGGGCTTCTGAGTGTGGTGTTTGAAGGTAAACAAACCCCCAGACTTACTGGTATTATGACTTTGAAAAGGTGATTCTTCTTTTATAAGACTCAGTTTCCTCATCTGTGGAAGTGAGAATAATTCTATTACTACTTTTCAGTTTTTAAAAATTAGAGATAATACGATTGATGCAATTGACAGAAAGGAAGCACTCTAAAATGTTCACTATAATTAATTATGCTTTCATTGAAGTTACTAAAAACCTTCCCTTTTGCTCAGTTTTAAATAAGGGGCACGAAACATATTAGAAGATAGTCTATGAGTTTGAGATTTGTGTAGGGTACTGTACAATAACCGAAGTTTGTCTATGGTCTTATACTAATGAAGGATTTTTTAACAGTGCTTTGAACTAGGTAAGTCTGCCAATATCCCAAATTGGTTCGAGGAATTTCTTGCATTTTCTTTTTGTTCTGCCGTAGAACATTGTTATTTTTGTCTATAATGTTCTCTTTTCTGGTTGAGGGCTGGTATGTGGTATGCTAGACTTCTAGATGGCCAAAGGTTTACCTTTGTTAAGGATTAGCTGAAAAAATTTTCTTCTTTCTTTTCATTTTGTTGAGTGAAAAATACCAAATAAGGTTTGAAATAACATTGATACCTTCAAATATTTTCTTCATACCATATACATAAGACATATGTTTAAAATCAATAGGAATCTACTACTGATAACAAAACATGCCATATATATGTGTAGTAGACACCTGCTGATTTTAAATAAGGAATTGAATTTTAAGATGGAAATCCCTAAGAACAGATTTTTTTTTTTTTTGACAAAGTGTGTATAAGTCCTTCTTATAACTTTCAAGGATGCAGGGCTAAATTTACCTATTTTTATGTAGAGATGCTGAATGATAGGACATATGAACTGTTGGCTTAAAGACAGAATATTTGCACACGTGGCATTCCTTCTTAACTTAGAACTATGATTTGAGTCTTTTCATTGCAACTTTTTCTTTATGAGATAGCCTAATGAACCTCAACACCCCAACACTGAGAGGTTGGATAAAATATGTGTTTTATTTTATTTGGCCTTATTTTTCTTCAAGTAAATTGGGTTGTTTTTAATTTACACAGGATACTGCAGTTTATACTATGTTCATAGTAACAAAATTAATAACATATAAAGAGTTAAACAAAAGTCACTTTTCTCAAACTTTCTTGGGCTATGTCTCTTAAGATGGTATTTTATCATAGGATTCTTTATCATATACCTAGTTCTCGGGGAGCTGAGTGGATTGAGTGAAATCTATCTGAATGAATTGGGGAGGGTTTCTCATAGGATGTAATAATTGAGCTTGGAGAAGGAATTTTCCTAGTGAAGAAAGAGGAAATGACATTATAGCTACACTGACTACAACGCAGTAGTTCGGAGGTGGAACTAGAGATTAAAATTCTATCTGCTGGATAGTTTCCAGGTTCTGGTATTATAAAACACACTTCCTGCTGCCTTAAGCAACAGTTGTAAGGACACCCACATATAGTGGATCAAACGAGGCAGAAATTTACTTCTGTTTCACATAAATGTCTTTAGGAAGGTAGGTTTTCCAGAGCAGGTACTTATAGATGTGGCTCAAAATCATAAAAAAAAAATTACTTTTCCAGTGAGAATGAATCATAAATATAAAACAAGCCAATGTTTACATTTAAAAAGAGAAGAAAAACTGAATAACTGGCATTTCAAAAGTGTAACTTCTGAAGTGCTGAAGAACCTAATAGAATTGAAAGAAGTTTAAAAAAAGAAAAAAAAAAAAAGGGCAACATATAATTATCAGTTTTTCAGGTCAGACCATAAGCACAAAAGGAAATAGCAAAGTGAGATCTCTGTTCAGGATTAAAATTCCCTTGAAAAAGAATTGGAAAAAAAAAAAAAAGACAAATTAAATTTGGTCTTCCATTTCCCCAGAAAATGCTACAATGTTTGGGATTTAAAATACTGCTGATGTGACTAGTTTAAATCTAGTCCTACATCTCCCCTGAGGTAATAACCCTCCTGAGAGACAGGAAGATAATAAATATTTTTTTCTTCAGAAAATGTATTATCATTATTCTAATTGGAATTATGATTATTTGATGAAATTCAATTAGTGCTTATTAATAATGAGCACAACAGAGACTGCATTATGCCGGGGCACCCGATTGTCTAATCTTCTTATGCCCTATAATACATATGCTGGGAAATGAAGATAGGGAACATAAGATGATGGCAGAGTATAGTGTCACCACAAAAATGGACTTTATTCTCTTTAGAGCTGCTTGAATTTTGAAGCTCCATGGAAAATAATGTTTTATAATTTATTGCACATTGATGGTCCTACAGATCCCCTCAGAAATCCCTTTTCTTTCTTTCTTGTGGTGATGCCTGTGTTCTAGTTACAAACTTTTAAGAAAGTTTCTCGTGAAAATGTGCCACTCTTTAGAGAGGCTGCTCTCTAGCTGTTTCCAATATGAGCTGTGACCCTGGGGTAGGAAGATTGCCTATGAGCCTTCTGTGTTTTCCATTCAAACACGTCTTAAAATTTTGAAGTTTTACAGAATAAATAGTCTGTTCATGACGCAGAATCACCCAGATGACACATAGAACATTTAAGTTGTCATCAACGTGGGATGATAATTTAGTGGGCATAGCAACTCTGTCTCTGGAGAACTATGTGCCTCAGAATGAATCCAGATCCCCAAAACCCATAGCAAGAGTCTAATAACACATTAGTTACCAGGTAAAAATATCTGAAAATAGAGTTTGCGCGTAGTTAGCCATTTCAAAGGTTGAGAATGAAAGTAGTCTAGTGAGCACAGCATAACATACATACGACAGATGAAGGGAACGCATGCTACGTGTCATGCGTTGCTCTAAATGCTTTACATATGTTCTCATGTAACTTCACAACTTCCCTGTGGGTTGGGTATTATTTCATTTTTGTTTTACAGATTTGTAAATAGAGTCCAGAAAGCAGGATCTAAAGTCACATTGCTAGTTGTTGACTGAGTCGAAATATGAAGCCGCACAAGCCTCCTTCAGAGTTTGTAGACTTAATATGTAGCCACACTACTGAATAAACTGATTATTGGAGATTTTAATTGTATTCCAAAGTTCTTAGGTAAGAGAAAGATGGAACTGGGATATCACTTGGATTCCGAGAAATACTAAAATCACCATATGCAACTCTTCTGGGTAAAATGGTAAGTTCTGAGCTCCATACATAATTGTTTTTCTGGGGGGTACATTCTCAGCTCCTTCTTGCCTTCTGCTATGGCAATACAGTCCCCCTGACTTTCCTCATTGGTGCCGTGGCCTAACCTGAACACAGCCAGCTTAGCCAGGCCACTGCTTCTTATTATATTCTACCCAGGACAGGCTAGAACCAGTTCCTTTAACCTCTCACCCCCGAAGAGAGGAAGGTTATAAAAATCCATATTGCTTGCATTGTGGTGATTGTATTCTGGAATTGCATTGCTCCTGAAGCCCTCCACTGTCAATGTCCAACACTTAGGGCTAGGTCTTGGGTTCCAGATGCTGTTGCATATAACCCAACCTCAGGGCACCCCGTTTGGGACACACTGCAGAAACTATCGATAACCCAACCTAGAACCTACCGGAAGTCTGGTCACTGTCCCTCTCTGTTGGATTTCTTTGTCCGAGCTCCTGCTGCCCATGGTACTGCTATCCCAGTAGATTTTCATGCAGAGTGGTATGCTAACATGCTATCACATAGCAAAATAGCTTTTATCATGTGAGTTCTTAACCTGACTTACTGTTTGGCTGAAGAAAATCTCTGAAGTCCAAACAATGTGTGCCATATTCTAATATTTTCATAAATACCTTTTTTTTTCTGAAAAGGGTCTAGAGATTTGATTTTTTTTCTCAAAGGAGTCAGTAATCTGAAAACATTTAGAACCATTGGTACTAAGAGATGTGAAGAAAAAGAGAACAGTGATTTACTTTTTAGACCCTTGAAATAATTTTTCCAAAGGCTAACATGTTCTTAGAATTAGTATTAGATGTGTTCACTAACCACTTGTGGCTAATGGCTAATTTATTGGATAGCATAATTTTATAACAATAAATGACCTTTTTTTTTTTTTTTAAAGATTTTATTTATTTATTTGACAGACAGAGATCACAAGTAGGCAGAGAGGCAGGCAGAGAGAGAGAGGAGGAAGCAGGGTCCCCACTGAACAGAGAGCCCGATGTGGGGCTCGATCCCAGGACACTGAGATCATGACCTGAGCCGAAGGCAGAGGCTTTAACCCACTGAGCCACCCAGGCGCCCCAATAAATGACCTTTTAACATACAAATTTAAAATACAGTAACAGAAGTATTCCAGTTAGTTTTCAATGGTTCATTAGAACCAAAGGCTAAGGATCAGACTAAGAGTAGAGAAATGTCTACTGAGATGACGTATTTAAAAATCATTTTAAATATCTGGGAATAAGAAATGCTGGTGCGGGCGCCTGGGTGGCTCAGTGGGTTAAGCCGCTGCCTTCGGCTCAGGTCATGATCTCAGGGTCCTGGGATCGAGTCCCGCATCGGGCTCTCTGCTTGACAGGGAGCCTGCTTCCCTCTCTCTCTCTCTCCCCGCCTGCCTGCCTCTCTGTCTACTTGTGATCTCTCTCTGTCAAATAAATAATAAATAAAATCTTTAAAAAAAAAAAAAAAGAAATGCTGGTGCATTTGATCTATATCAAGATTATGGGATTTGGAGTTTTTTAAGATCAAGTATGTAATGTGATTTTCAAGTGGCTTATTGGTGGTGGGAAATGATACTTTATAGAAATACAGTAAATTGTATAATTGAATCCAATAGAAATTTGTAAGTTCTGAAATTTAGTAATGTTCTACTTACCTAGAAATACAGTATAATATACCACAGCTTTTAAAAGTGCTGGAATCAGAAAATGCTGTTATAAAACCAGTAATGAAGCATACTAAATTATTGGTAAAAATAGTTGTAATCAATATTATGTGTTAAATTGGTGGTTATAAAAAAGTAGGTACCTTTATTGAGCAAACAAGATAAAACAAATGTTTCAGTAAAATTTTGCAAGCAACAAAATAAATTAGACAGTATCTCTGACACAGTGAGTATAACACAGCAAATACTCTACCAACAACTGTTAGGAAGTATAGGATAAAATAAAATTTGAAGGAAAGGTAACATTTCCCTGCCTGTTAGTATATAAAGAGCATCGGGAGGAAAAAAGAAAAAGAGAGAGAGAGAGAGAGAGAGAGAAATGAATGCTAATCAAACAGATCACTAGATATCCTTGTGAAGATTGTGTTTGCTGAATCAAGTGGCTCTTGGCTCATTTTGTGTGTGTAAATCTTTATCTTATTATTTTAAGTGGTAACCTTCCAACATACCATTCTATAAACTTCTTAGAAGGACATTTCTGACATGTACAACATTGAGCTCAAATCTCACATTGGAACAATATCTCAATTGTGTTTGGTTGTGGTAGTAAAATTTTTGCACTTAAAATTTTTAGGAAAAAAACATCAATTCTAACTCTAATCAACTGTATAGGCCACGGCTCTTCGTATTTGTAGGAAACCTAAAACCTCACTGAGATGTTTTCTGTACTGCGCTTTACCACCAGTGGGTATCACCACTACTATTGGCCCTGTTACTAAGATCCTTAAAGGTTGGATAATATTTGGGTGTGTTTTATAGTGACAGTAAAAGGCATTTTGGAAAAATTCTTGTCAAGATTGGCTGAAAGTATTATAATTGAAATTAAAGATTTCTTTTTTTTTTTTTTATGTTCAGTTAGCCAACATATAGTACATCATTAGTTTTTGGTGTAGTGTTCAGTGATTCATTAGTTACATATAACACCTAGTGCTCATCACCACACATGTCCTCCTTAATATCCATCACCCTGTTACCCCACCTCCCCACTCCCCTCCCTTTTTTATAACCCTCAGTTTGTTTCCCAGACACTTCTCCAAAGAAGACATAAAATTAAAAATCCCTTAAACTGAAATACTGTATGCTACAAGAGGAAAAGGAGATTTTAATAGTTAATTTGCTGTATCCTATTTGCTAAAGGGTCTTTGCTCTTCATTTCGTAAAAATCCCACTATTTCTTAAGACCCGGAAACCGTGTAAATGAAACAAGGAAATCTATAAAAGTAGGTATAGGAATCATTATGCTTTAAACAGAATACAAGGATTTTTCTTTCAAGTAATTTCCTATCCTTAACAATTTCTCAAACTTCTATGTCAAAGAAAATACAGAGAAACCATCATCATTACCACCACCAAACAGGTGCACATGCAGCGAACACACAGAGAAGAACGTAAGACCATAGAGGGAAAAATGAACAAATGACCAGGATTTTGATACAGAAAAGCAAAGAAGTTTGAATTGATAATGTTCGCTTCTTTGCTCCAACAGGTTTATGGAAAGATGGGTCTTGCTATCAGGCACAATGGATTTGTATTCCATCTCTAAGTCTCACTTGCTGGGTGACATTTGAAAAGTCATTCAACCACTGTAGCCCTCAATTTGTACATCTTCTAAATACAGAGAAAAAATTATAGCTCCCTTGTAATCTCAGGCAAAGATCTTATCATGTCTTATTTATCTTTCTCAAGAAGTAAATAATTTACCTAGCACATGTAAGAAACACACATGTAACACACATGTAAGAAACAATAGTTTGAGCACCTGGGTGGGTCAGTCAGTTAAGCATCCGACTCTTAATTTCACCTCAGATTTTGATCTCAGGGTCATGAGTTCAAGCCCCACATTGGCGGCCATACAGAAAAATAATTTTTTTTAAGTAATAAAAAAAGAAACAACACTTTAAAAGTGGAATAAATATTATGTGTCATACAACCAACGGTTTTCAGAATAACTTATGTGCTCGATGTTAGCTATGATTATTTTGGTGATGGTGATAGTTATGTTCCCATTTGCTAAATTATTCTTAATAAGTTAGACATATTTTAAACTACTCTTACTATGAAATAGCTGTTCATTTATTTCTTAAATTCTACTTTAATTGGTTTTCTTGTATTTTATTGTAATATTTCATATGTGCTGTTCAGTTTACTATAAACTCTTAATACACAATACATATTGTGACCCACATTGTAGTTAATTTCATATTTCAGAAAGATAATGAAACTTTATCACTGTCTTCTATAAACCAGATTTTTGTCCTCCCATAATCTAAAGATTTCAGCTTAACTTTGACTAAAGAATTTTTTCCAGAACACACTATATTTAGAGCTTACTTTTGAATTACAGTTGTGAGAATTAAGTGTAGGAGAGTACGTTTTGCTAAACATAGAATCGAATAGAGCTGTCTGAACTCTGCATTTGAACCTGTTGTGACCTGATTCTTACTTATTCTTGACACAGTGCACAAGTCCAAGGACCCTGGAACTCCTTGGAGAGCAAACATCTCCAGAGTTAAATGGAGCTGAATAAGCAACATGTATGTAATTGAATTCCTCAACTAGCCTGCATATTCAAAAATAAGAGTAGTATCGCCACTATCTACCTATTGAGAACTGCCACATTCAAAGCATTTCTAAAATAATTTGAAAGAATTTTTTTGTGGAAAAAAAAAAGGGTTTCAAAGGTCTAGGAAAATCCTTGTGTTTTAACTATTTCTCATTGCTGTTGGGTTTTCTGCAACATGTAATATTTGCTGCTACTTAGACCTAAGCCAATACCTTGATTCTGCTGGCAGTTGTACTTATTCCTGAAAAGTGATCAGTTGTATAAAATCTCTTTAGCCACATTAATGTTACAATTGAGAGAGGCACTAATTTCTTGTACAACTATGAAGAGATACATGTGATGCTAAACAATTTTGGAGGTATGCTTATATTGAGTAGCACAGTTTTAATCATTTTGGTCCCTGTTTAGGACCTTCAACTTGGAAGAATCATACTTCAATTTTCCTGATCATATTTATGTCATCTTAGAATCAAATGAGCTCCTCGAGTTTCGTTTGAAATAAGTCACTTCAATGCTATTCATTGTAGAGCATGAATATAAGATAGAATAAGATTTTATATGTTTTGTTTGACATTTTATATATTTCACATATAACATTATCTTTCTTAAATGAGAATAGAGAGCTATATTTAAATTAATAGCAAGGATGGACCATACATCAAAATATTCACCATGACCTTTAAAACAATGTAGAGTAGTAGAAAACAAAACAAAACAAAACCAGAAATAGGACTAGAAATAAAATATCCTCTATTATATGGTCCCATCAAGTGCCTAAATGGCTTCAAAACATCCCACATAGAGCCTGCAGATGTGGCACGTTTTCAACAAATATTATTTTAATAATCTCCTAGTCTTTGTGGCTCAAATAATAATTTTTCAAAAAGCATCCTTAAGCTTCTTTAAACTTCCATTTTTAAGCTAAAGAAAGCATACCGTTTCCTCCCACCATGTTGATCCGTCATCAGAGCATCAGAAATAACTCATTAGCACAGTCTCCTGTCTGAAGAGATCTCACTCTGGAAATCTTTACGCATCATCCTGTTGTATGTGTATCTCATTTATAAATTAATCACATACCAAGCTGTCAAAGTCTCTATTTTCCTTTTAAAATGGCTTTAACAACTGAATTTATTTCACCATTTAAGTTTTAACATATTTGAGGGCAAACCTCATATTCCTGTATTGCCATATATCTATTATGATCAAGATTTTCCTGTTTTATCTGATGAAGCTCAGCTTTTTCATTTGCACAGTGCCTGTTTTGACACAGTATTAATAGCTAACATGTATTGAGTAGCTAACATCCCCCAAATACTCTTCTGTCAAATGTGTAGTAACTCATTGAATCCTTTGAGATTACACCTATTTTATGGATGAAGAAATCAAGAAGAAGGATTAGCAATTTGCCCAAGGCCATATAGCTCACAAGGAGCCATGCTTTCTGTGAACCCCACAGTCTGGTCCCATAACTTGAACTGCTTTTCACTTTCTGAGGCTATCTTCCTAAATAGGGAAGTTTTTATCCAAATCTGAAACTTCCTGAAAGAGCACGATAGGGAGAAATGGAAAAGGAAAACTGAATCTAGGAAATAACAGTGAGAGGGTTCCTACAAAAGTCATATAGTCATTTAACATGAACTGCCTGGAACCAGGATGAAAACAGACTGTGGGATGACATACTTTTTGTGATGTGAATAGAGGACTCACACCAGTCACTCTTACAAGCTCATGTAAGAGACAGAGTCCTCAGAAACGTCCTTGCATCAGGACGAGACACTGCTCTTTCTCATACTGAAATTTGAAGAAATTTTCAGGCATTACTTTAAAAAGTCATTCCATGAAGGTGAGTCTAGGAAAGCATTAAGGTTATGTAACTTCTTGAGAATATAAATTGGTGCAGCCACTATGGAAAACAATAGGGAGGCTCCTCAAAAAAAAAAAAAAAAAAAGAAAAGAAAAAGAAAGAAGAAAAAAAGAAATACCATATGATCCAGCAATCCCACTTCTGGATATATATCCAAAGGAAGTGAAAACAGGATCTCAGAGTTATCTCCACACCACGTTCCTTACAGCCTTAATTACAATAGCTAAAGTGTGGATACGACTAAGTGTTCATCTATGCATGGATAGATAAAGAAGATGTGGTACATATATACAATGGAATATTATTCAGCCATGAGAAAGAAGGAAATCCTGCCATTTTTGACACCATGGTGAAACTGAGGAGGGCATTATGCTAAGTGAGAGAAATTAGCAAAAGACAAATAGCACATGGTATCATCTTTATGTGAAATCTGAAAAAAGCGAAAGTCAAGGGTGACTGAGTGGCTCAGTTGGTTAAGCGTCTGCCTTTGGCTCAGGTCATGATCTCAGGGTCCTGGGATTGAGCCCCACGTCAGGCTCCTTGCTCAGTGATGAGTCTGCTTCTGTCTCTGACCTTCCCCATTCTCCCTCCCCACTCACCCTGCTTGTGCTTTGCTCTATCAAATAAATTAAAAAAAAAAATTTGGGGGGGGGGGCGCCTGGGTGGCTCAGTGGGTTAAAGCCTCTGCCTTCGGCTCAGGTCATGGTTCCAGGGTCCTGGGATCGATCCCCGTGTCGGGCTCTCTGCTCAGCAGGGAGCCTGCTTCCTCCTCTCTCTCTCTGCCTGCCTCTCTGTCAAATACATAAATAAAAATCTAAAAAAAAAAAAAATTTTTTTTTTAAAGCAAAAGTCAAACTTATACAAACAGAAAGTCGAATAGTGATTGCCAGGGGCAGTGGGGCAGGGGAAATACGATGTTGGTAAAAGGGTACAAACATCCAGCTATAAGATGAATTCAGTCTGAGGATCTAATGTAGAACCTGGTGCCTATAGTTGATTACACTGTATTATATAACTGAAATTGGTGAAAAGCGCAGAACTTGGATATGCTATTTAACTAGACAGAGAGAAGCCTTTTCAAATCACCGTGATATACACTTTAAATATCTTAGACACAATTGCCATCCACAGGTGGGTGGGAGGGTTAACACCTTACAGCAGGAGCGGGGAAACAGACATTCTTGTCCAAGAGGGGAAGAGATCATCGGAAAAGTGGAACTAGCCTTAGACTGTAGTTGGTTAATATTACAATTTGCTATTGTTGTTGCCGGTGTTAATATGTATGCTAATCTGCTCAGGCTGCTATAACAAAATATCACAGACTGGGGGGCTTAAGCAACAGAAATGCATTTTCTCACAGGTCTGGAGGCTTTAAGTCCATGATCAAGGTGAGGGTAAATTCAGTTTCTGGGAAGGACTCTCTCCCTGGCTTGCAGAACTTCACTCTCAATGTCTTCACTTGGCATTCAGTGAATGTGGGGAGAGAGAGGGAAGGAGGGGGAAGGGAGAGGGGCTGAGCACAAGCACCAGCGCTCTAGCAGCTCTTCTCATCAGGACACTAATCCTATCACATTGGGGCCCCACTTCTTAGGACCTCATTTAACTTTAATTACTTCCTCAGAGACCCCATCTCTGAATACAGCCACACAGGGGCTTAGGGCTTCAATATATGAATTTTGAAGGGGCACAAACCTTCAGTCCATAACAAGATGGCAGCCTCAACCCATCTCTGGGTTCATCTGGAGGCTCCCTAAAAGTCTTGATAAACCTCAGACTACGGCCACATTGATATGTACATATATATAGTCTGAATATAAATACACATGTCCCGATTACAGTTCTCAATTGCTTCCTCATGTTATCTCCAGGCTGTTTCTCAGGAACGGCTCTGTGTTTGTGGCTCACCAAGCTTCTAGTCAGAGACATAAAGCACTATGGGTCACTCTTCCAAGCCTACCAGTAGCATGCATGTTCAACGTAGCCTCTTCCTCTACCCTGTCAGCAATTGCAGGGCTCCCTGGAAATCAATGAGATACATTCAATGGAGAAGAATGAGAAGCCCTACTCTAGAACTACACTAATATTTTGAACACACTTTTTTTTTTTAAAGATTTTATTTATTTGACAGACAGAGATCACAAGGAGGCAGAGAGGCAGGCAGAGAGGCGGGTGGAAGCAGGATCCCTGCTGAGGCTTCCTGCTGAGCAGAGAGCCCACAGATCCCAGGACCTTGAGATCATGACCCGAGCTGAAGGGAGAGGCTTAACCGACTGAGCCACTCAGGTGCCCCCGAACACACATCTTTGAAAAGCAAACTCTTAAAGGCAATTTACCAAACCATTAATTCCTGCTTCTCAGAGAGTAACCATCATAATAGAAATTGAGGTTTGGTAATATAAATTCTGCACTGAAATTAGGATTTCAGTGGTTATAGTAATAGTAATAGAATTACTATTCTTCTGCAGATTAATGGAAGCAAGTCAACACATTAAACTTCTGAGGGATACAATTCAGTTACACACAGTCTTTTTAAATTTGAGTATAGTTGATACAAAAACACAGTTTATGAATAAAAATTATTCAGTTTCACATAGCCCTACTTAAATATTAAGCTCATAGCTATGAAATTAGCTTACTGAGTAACTATTATGTAAAATGACAGTAAATATTTCAGATCATTCTCCATTCCCTAAAATAACACTTTTCACATAGCTGCATAACTGTGCAAGTCTTTAACATCCATTGAATTACTGACTTTTATGTATTTAAAGACTAGTTTAGTTTAGGTATATTGTGAAGAACAGTTGGAATTTTGGTGCTTCTAGAAACAGTTTAATACATTTTATTATTATAATAATATATATCAGTGCAGAAGGATAATATTGAACTATATTTTGCATTTGTTGCTCAACGTAGTGGTTTAATGAGTTTCTCAGCCGTAATACCTAAACTGAATTCCCTTAAGCATTGGGATGTTTACTATAACCTAAATTTAGTTTTGTTTTGAAAATTTATCAAAATTCTGTGACTTAAATTTTATGTAAGTGAATTCTGTGAACTACGGATGCTTATATTCCACATACTACAATGATACCTCTGGATACAGAGCAAAGGAACATTTTAGTTATAATGGCGACTTTGTTTTAGATAACTTGAGTGAGTCAATACATTTATGTGATATTATTATGTGAGTGGTTAAGGAGTCATTTTGTGTCCTTTTACTTTACTTGTTTTTTAACAAACCTTATGTTTGTGCATGTCTGTATGTGTATATTTTTACCTTCTCAAATATGGCATTTCTAGATATATGGTGATAGAAATTTGTATTTATTTGTGATTACTTCAGAAATATTTGTTTTTAAATGATACTAACTTTTTTGACGTGCAGTTACAGGAAAGAAAAGTTTAATGAAAGTATCCTGGATCAATTTACATGCAAAGGTTTAGAAATTATAGTTGCTTTATTGACCAACATAAAATGAGGAAACAAATATTTAATAGGGCTAAAATGTCAATTAAAAAAGAAAATATAACATTTTTATTCTGAAATGGACCTGACTGCATTAAAGCAATTTGAAAATCTAGAGCACAAATTCAAATAGAATTTCAAACTTTTTTATTCCTTGTAAAATCTCTATCAAGTTGAAATGGAAGTTAGTACATTTGAAGCCTTTCTGAGCAGAAAATATTTCCTTCAGGAGCTACTGCTGGGTAAACTTGTTTTTTGTTTGTTTGTTTGTTTGTTTTGTTTTAAATAGATATTGTTTACTCTTCATGAGAAGGGTGAATAAAAATGAACCAGTTATTTAAAAAAAAAAAGAAAGAAAAAAACAGACTGCAAAGAATGTAACACATTCACTCCTTAGGTTCCTAAGTCATTTTTTTTGTTGTTCTTTTGTTCTGTAATTGATTGCTAGCACCCCCTTTAACCCACCTTAAAGGGCAAGCAGGAAATTCATGTTTTCGTTCATCAGCCCATCCCTCTGAAAAGCGTTCGATATTAAAACAGTTTGCAAGGAGCAAAAGCAGAGGAAACAAGAGGCCCAGCTAGCCTGTAGCAAGGTTAGAAGATGCCTGCAACATAGACGGAGTGTTGTTCCTGTCCCGTATTTGCATGGAGATATCAAGTTAATTAGGGTATGACTCTGTTCTTCACTTTATATGTGACCTTTTATTATATCTGTAGCTCTCTAGTTCATGTGGTGTCATAAAGCTATGGGAAAGTCTTTCCAGCTATTTGACACAAACTGGAAAAAATTAAGCATTGATATTTCTTTTTTGCCTGAAGGTTTTTATAGCAGTAAATTACTGCAGAGGCAAGTTGATGTTATGGTAGCTTTGCTGTGGGTGTCAGAATGTTTCTTTTGTCTTTTAACTCCCCGCCTTCCCCGATGATCAGGTGCGACCAAGAGAGCAGTAGAGAGAGGTGGGGTGTGTGTTGGGGGGTGGTTGGTTCAGGAGGAGGTTACATGGCAGAATTCCCACGAATGTTGGCCAAGGATGAAAAAGATAAAGAAATCTTGTTTTTCTGAACCAGAGGATTCTCTGCATGACTTCCCCACTGTTGGGGTGATGAGCTTTCAGGCTGAGATTTTATTAACAATTCATATGGAGATTGAGGGCAGCCGGAGGAGCAGATTCTCACATAAACTTGATCTGTCCATGAATGCAGTTCTCTGTTTGCCCTGACCCTGCATGGCTTAAGACACTGCCTGTGAGGCCAGTGTGCCAGACACAAAGAAAGAAATGAAAAGCAAGCACATTCCAGGAGTCTGCACAAAAGACCAAGCAGTTTCTAGTGGTCTCCCCAGAGAGGATCTTATCTCTGCATGGCCAAAAACCTCTACAGTGTTTATTTGTGTACCTAAAGTTGTAACCTCTATATGGCTATTTATTAAGCAATAGTTGATAGTGATGTTTTGTTAGGTTTTCAAGTTTTGTTTTCGGGACTCGTTGAAACTAGAAAAATATCCACATGGGTACTTTTTTTTTTCTTTTTTGAAGTTTAGCTTTAGATGTCACTGACCTTGAATTGCTTTTACTTTGTTGATTGGTGGGAACCTTGCAAAATGAATCTTTTCTGGCTTTTGGAGAGGCCAGAACAATATTTTAAAGCTTGATTTGACTTGGGGATGCCTTCTGATACTGCAACTCTGAAATTTATGGCAGAGTGAATGCAAGAGATGAAACTGACATGGGGGTACAAGCCCTTACATTCCTGGGCTCAGGAACCCAAACAACAGCGCTTCCTTAAAAAAAGAAGCAAGTGGAGAGAAAAGTTTGAGAGAGTCAAAAGTGCAAGGGAGAGGAAGAACTTTTAACATTGTAACGTTCCGACAATTATTGGCAGTTCACTATATCTAGACACATTACAGCAGGATAATGGCAAGCTATCACAAGATATTTCTCTGCAACTTAATATACTAGATTTTATTGTTTAACAAATGCACAGGCTGAGAGTATAATATATTTAGGTTTAGTGGATACATGTTTCACAGATGCTTAAAAATCAGAAAATCCAGATACACAGACTTGATTTTTGTATATGTATTTAGGTGTTCAAGTTGTTTCAAAACTTTTATGGCTTGCGAATTAAATAACCAGTAGAGGAATGCAGGCGAATGCCATTAATTATGATAGGTTTTGTTCCTTTCATTTTATGGTGGTTTTATTTCCATGAAATTAACTGTTGTACTTAGGCTAATTGTCAGTAATTGGTGACAAAATCACTTCATTGTTTTTCTATAGCATGATACTAATTAGGATCTTTGCAGTATTGGCTCAGGCACTTTCTGTATTTTACCTTCTATGTTGAATCAGTGGTAGATAATTATCAAGTGCAACTTAAAAAAAAATCTATGAGATAAAATGTTCCTATTAATAATTAAACAAGTCTTTTAAACAGCCTGTCATAAATTAATTTTAAAACATTGATGGAAGCTCTTATTATAAGTTTGTTCACTTGGGTCATGAAACAACAACTGATTTTTTTCTGATTTGAATTGGGTGCTGTTGGAATCATCTTTCCAGTGTCACCTTTACAAATTTCAACTGCTCAGCCACGTGAATTTTCATCATTCTGTTTGTATCTGCAACATTGAAACCAGCTTTGCTACAAGTGCTTTTGTAAGGTATCACAGGGCTGGATGGCATTGTCTTTTTTCCCATGCCTGATACGTAAATTGGTTCTTATAAGATAGAGCATATTATTTATTCTCTAATTAGTTTCTCTTCTGTTTTGTTTTGCCAGACGAGAATGTTTTCTGAGATACTATCTTTCAAATGAAAGTATATATATAAGCAGTTGAGAGGATAAAAGCTTGGTTTTATGGGGTTTTGTTTATTTGTTTTTGTTTTTTTAGTTGTTTTTTTTTAACCCAACACAAAAAAGTATGTTTCATGTAGGTAACAGGTTACAAAGAGAGAAAATGAGAAGAGAGGTTCAATGCTGATAAGGAAAAACAGTATAAAGACTACATAGCCCATTAAAACAATCACAGCCAATAGTACTTTGCTCATTTTTTTTTCTTAAAAGAATTCTTCTCTACTGATCCCCCTGTGATTTTTATGAATTTGCAGGTTACCGATGTTCTTCTTTTAATACTTTGAAGTATAGCCTCCTTGTTTCTTTTCCTTATTCTAAGATACTTTTACCAATCAAGTGCTTATAAATTTTACAATTTACCACTTACTCAGTTTACTTTAAATGCATCTGTAGTGTGCAACTTAGAGCTCATGTCTCACAATCTCAAGAAAGTTTTTAAGAAATGATTAGAAAAATAATTGGCTATTAAAAGGTGAAGATTGGTTTGAGCAGGGAGAGAAGAAACTGAATGTTGAAATTGAAAGCATTCATTGTTAACACGACACATACGCACCAAATCTGAAATTAGAGAAAACTCATGAAATACGTATCTTGGCAAGGGGAATTGTTTAAGTTTTCTAAAGCTGTCAGCCCATTTTCTCCATTTTTTTTTTCTGTTAAAGAAAAACTTCAAATGGAAAGCTTCATCTTTTGTACAAAGTTGAAATGTTTTATTATTGCAGGATTGTTCTACACTGTACAAAACCAGGCCAGTTCAATAGCTTCCAGTGGGGGGAAACACAAATGAGAATTTTCTATCATTTTAGGATGTCCATAGCTAAATGCAAAAAAAAAAAAAAAAACTATAAAAATCTATGGTTGTTGCCTTGAAAAAAAGAATCTTTTGATTACAGCAGCTATTTGAATACCCTTTCAGGCTCTTTTGTAATGTGATGTAATCAATGCACAGGTCCTAAAGGAAGAACACTCATGGTGGGGGGGGGCAAACTCAAACATAAACTATGTTTAGATGCTGCATTTCAATAGGTTACACCGCAGGATTAAACAAAGGTTCTCTTTCTAGCCTTTTCTTTTTTGTGCTCCCCAAAATAAGTTCTCTAGAGTAAAAATCAGTTTGTTCCTTTTTCACTTCATTGGTGTAGACGGGACATGTTCTCTTGTTCTTACCAGTTTCACATCTGTAGAAGGTGAAAAATACACACGTTGGAGACTGGATTTTAAGTTAAAGAATGATGAAGTGTTACAAAAGTTCCTTAGGGAAGATAATTTTTCTCTTTTATTCATCCTGCCTTATCACAGCCTCTGGACAGTACAATAGGATGGGGTTTTTCTTTCTTGAGCATTGTGACTGTTCAGGGAAAACACAGGAGAGGAGCGAGGAGTCTGGTGAGACCAGGAACCATGTCCATGGGCATTTGAATCTTACAGGGGAAAAAAAAAAAGCACCTAATAAATCCAGGCTGCTTCTAGCATAATCATACTTGACAACCATACAGACACCGCTGGGGCGGGCACGGGTAACAGTCAGCATCTTTGACTGCTCGGGCCCCAGAAGCCTTTTATAATTGTAATCGTTTTCTTCATCAGTCCAAGCTGTGCCAACACCCCTAATTAGCCATAGCCTCGTTTTAAAGACTAAAACAACACACATGCAATAACATCAACAACAAGAAGCACCCCCACAGCATTAACGATGTGCTTTGTGTGAACTCACACTGTACAGTTACATTCAGCTCTTAGCCTCTGACCTCCGTGGCATATATGGCGTTGGTAAGCTTCCCCACTGGGAAGTGCACACATAGCAGGATGACCAGATCCCACTCCGGGGCTCCCAGACCCCCCTTGGCATTGCTTGTATTGTAGTGGTGGTGGTTTTTTTTTTTTCTTCCCCCTGTCCCCAGGGATGTGCTTGCTCCCCACAGAAATGGCCTCACTCTCTCACGTCCTGTCCACAGACCAAAGCAAAAAGCAGGAAGTGCAGGAAAAATGATCGGAGGTGGAACATATTTATTCCAACATAGTTCAACTTTATGTGGCTCAAGTAAGTTCCACATTCCACAAAACATGTCTGTGTTGCCAGCCTTGCTAGGGCATAGGCTCCTGCAGCACTTGGGAACGTGGGCAGTGACTCCACTGAAAAGTATGAGCCATCATGAAACAGTGTGATAAGCTTTGAGGTGCTTTAAGTTGTAATTATTTTAGAATACACCAAGTAACATTTTTAAAAAAATTTTCCCAATCTATATGCACATGTATAGAGGTGCATACTATACTTCCTATTCTATCCACGTTTTCTGGGGCCTGATTCTGTGATGGGGATTATCCTAAGCTGCAACTTGGGAAATTTTTTACATGACATCAAACACAAGCCTCAACAAGTAAAAGGTAGAGAAGTAGGTTCACTGATGGATGCCCCGTCTCCCCCCTGGCGGGGCAGCCGTGCGCTCCCGTCTCCGATGACCTGTGTCTGCAGATGCAAGGAAATTGTGTACATTTTGCCCTTTGTTCCATACGACCCATTGTTTTCATTTGCAAATAATGATTTCATTGCGAGCTCATTTGCTCAGAATTCAGGAGTAACCTGCAACTAATGATTATTTGCCAGATTACTTAGCCATCGTCCAGCTGAAGAGAGAGTAGTCTTTTCTTTTTAATAGCAAAGCCAGGCTACTTAACATTCTTATCTCCAAGTATGAACATGGAAAATTTTCAAGCTTTAAATCATGCTTTGGATATGCATTATAACTCTCTCTTTAACCTACTTGGGACGAGATGGGACTTTTATATTTCATCATCTTATTCAAAGGATCATTTCTGAAAATAATTAAAAATTTAAGAATTATAAAGAAGTGAGGCACTAATAAATGCTATAATCTTGCATTATAACTTCAATCATTAAAGTACGATTATAGAGATTTCTGGAATCACAAGCAAGGAGAAGGAAGCTGTGGGAAGACAGAGCAGTCACCTACATCTAAAGAAGTTTCAAGATGATAGAAAATTTACTAGAATGAAGAAAAAAAAAATCTGCCTTTTTGGAAACCACCTTAAAGACATGTTTATCTTCAAATGCAGACTTCTCTTCCTTCCAGCAAGTTCAAGGTGTGGAATATTATATGAAATGAATTACTACAGCCTATAGCCTAGCGTACGGCCATATTGGAACCTGTCAAAGGTATAAAAACACCAGAGCAGGCCATGTGATTTTAGTTAACACACTCCAAGTGAAGTGAATGCAGCAGGCCCTTCTTAACCTTCTTGATTTTTACTTGTACGGTTTTGCTCTTTGGTTTACTCCTTCCTGTGATCGATTCCAAGGCAAAGCCAGAGCTCTTCAGGAGAAGGTTGAGATTATAACAATGTCAGCCTTTGCTTTTAGCAGAGTGATGAGGTTATCAATAATGCATTGGCGATCTCAGGAACCTCGTACGCGCGGCCCTCACAGCTGCCTGGCATTTATTCTAGGACTTGGAGATTTGAGCTGAGATGTCACCACATCTGCTTTTGAGACACAGACATTCAGACATTCTCAAGAAATCTTGGGTACAGAGGGAGAGCTGTGGAGATTCTCTAACTGAAACATTGTATTGGGGAAGGCTATTTAAGGCTGAGAATACATCTATGAAATTGCCTCTTTCAAGAACCCTGTTTAATACTCCTCTAATAATCTTTTGTCTCCCCAGCTCCCTTAAACATTTTTAAGTTTGGTTGTGTCTCTGACAAGTTTATTCATATCCTAACAGCTTGCCTGGCAGAAGGGTTCATGTTCTGTACTTGGGCTTTCTGGTCACGGTGGTGGCTGAGAGTAATGGAGAGGGGGAATAAGTGAGTGTGGAAATGCAAAGCTGTCTCTTGTTACATTTTATCGATCTCATTCTGGTGTCATTCAATTAAGACAGAAATGTGATGGATAGTCTCTGCACAGATTCCTGGGTTGCTCTCCATCCATTGCAGTTAAAGCTTTTGTGTTTTATTGGGGGGGGGGGGCATGGGCAAATGGGAGAAATCAAAGATGCTATGTGATCTGAATTACAAATCAATGTCTCTCCAAGGATGCTCCAAAATGTCAAACATACCATGTTTATATTTTCACCTATTTTCTCATACACAGAGTACTCCTGTTGATGTATGGGATGGGTTCCGAGAATTTAAGGGAGGGTTATTCTTATTATTTTCAAAGACTTGGGAGCTATCGTCATTTTCCTATCAGCCCCAAGATAATTAAAAATGAGCCAATGGAAAAAGACTTTTGTTAATTTGTGCCATGTTTGAAGTTTGAGAAAATGAAAATTTCTCATTTTTTTATGGGCTTGTAATTCTAGGTTGACCTTTTTGCAAGTAGATTTAAAAGCTGGCAAGATGAAAAGAGTACATAAAGTTTTTTTTTCTTTTAGTTGATAAATAAATCATTCTGACTATTGTTTATGCTACAAAGAAGTATGCTATCATGAGTAAAATATCACACTTTAGGACTGTGTAAATTCTGATCTTACTCTTGGTGACATGCTTTCCTTTAACAACATCTCTCCCTCTATGTTTGCTGCCACTGTTATAATCACAGTGACAGTAATTCATGGATGTGAGAAGCTGGAAAACTAACAACTCATATAAGCAAAGTGTTTTATTTTTTTCTTTTTAGAAATGATTAGTGCAAACAGGTATCATTAAAGCAGGTTATGCTAAGCAAACTCCCTTGGTTCCTCCCAAAACAATACCAGATTCCAAATGAGCACTCAGGATTTTCTAATCAAGGTTATAGCTTCTGATAATTAATGCAAACTGAAAGACAGTGTGGAATAAAATAGAATCAGGAGTTTTAATATCAAACCAATATATTAATGTCCAGTCTCCCCCATGTACTTGGTATGTGACCTTGAATAAGATACATGCATCTTCCAACTTAAACTTTAATTTCTTTATCTGAAAAATAAAACAGAATTATAAGATTAAGTATAAAGAAATGCTCATTCTATGCTTGTTCTATGTCTTTGGCACATAGCAGGTACTAAACATATTTCGTTTCATCCTGAATCTCTCTCTATGATTTTGACACTGAGTAATTTGTTGCTCTGATAAGCTTGCTCAGTCATTTAGGAACGGAATGTAAGCAGAGAAAAATAATACATTTGAGCCCTACCACGGAGGGTCAAAACACTTCTAGTTCTTAATTCACAGATAAATTCACAGTTAATTTATCAATCTGTGTCGTATTTTATTAGAGACTTGCAGTTGTTCATCAGAAGTTTGTTCTAAAATTTCATTTGTGGAAGGAACTCTGTAATAGGTCTTAACCTAAGTTATACTTATCAATGAAAGGCATTTTAACTATCATGCTTTAACTTTAAAGTTAAGGAGCAGCAGTCAACGAAGCAGCAACCAGTCATTTGCTAATTTTACAAACATTTAAGGCACCAGGAAACCATTTAGCTGGGAATTTAACTGAAAGTTCACCCTGTAACCCAGTCAGTAAGTTAAAAACGCCCACAAAATCTTGTATTGCTACAACATGCAAAACCCTACAGGCATTGTTGGAAGTTAAATGTATGCGCATGTCACGGAATTTGGCTGTCTTCATGTTTTCCCTTCTATGGTCATGCGTTCTTAAATAGTGTTTAAAAACAATCATCTTTGAGAATCAAAGCTTACCTCAAATATACATCAGGGCATAGCTGGCATCTATTTAAGGGAACTACATCTGTAAAGGATAGGTAGTAAGTAAAAGATTTTTTCCCATGATCAAAACATAATAAGTAATTAAAGTCTTTCTGGTGAAAGAGAAGTTTTGTCCTAAATTTTGCACATGATACTCTTTTCAATTACCTGCTTAGTGTGTGTTAAGGCTACTTAACACATCCTTCCTAAAAATCTACCAATACTTCCATTGAAGATATAATGAGCTAAATTTCTACAGCCTTTTACAATCATTTGGCACCCGATAAGCATTACAAGGGAATATAAGTATTTCTGTATTTGGGGGTGGGGATTAATACAAGTCATTGAACTCATTTTATAGAAGGTGTGGCCAGTACTCCTTGATGTCCTAGGGTAATGTTCATTTGTTTTCTCCCAGTGAGGCAGAAGTTGCCATGATGTGTTTGATCATTCTCAATTACCCCAGAAGCCACTTTGGATCTAATCTAGTGATGGAGCACTTTTCTACTCTCTTAGGTCCAAGCAGGTGCTATTGAAAATCAAGTTTCTGAGAGGCGCCATGTTTCATGACTGACTGACAGAATTTAAAATATTTCAGAAAGTAGACTTTAAAAAAATTTACAAGTAATTTTAATCTACAGAAACAGAAACCCAAAACTGGGATCTTATCTTACACATTAAAACTTTCCGTGTTCAATTCTAGGGAACACATAACTTACTGCTTGTGGAAATATTGTCTCCTCTTAAATTCTTTAAAAAAAAAATGCTTTTGGTGCAATTTACAAGATAGTTAAGTGCCAGTTGCCAATGACATTTTCTTCTTTTTATTGAAGTTTTTTGTTGCCTTCAGCTAAATTGAAATCCTCATTGTTGTTTGTCTTCTCTTTTAGGCTCTCTTTCCATTAGAACATAAGCATTGTGAAGTAAAAAACAATTGTAGATGATCAAAGTACAGTTTGTTGAAGTAATTAATCATGCTGACTCAGTACTAGGGGTGTCCTCAGGAAACAGAATGTTGCTGTATCGTCTCCATTCTTATTTCATGTTCACTAAAGGGTTTTAAAGGATGTAGCCATCCCAAATCCCTGGTAGTTCGTTCTCCTCAACATTCATATTTAACATTACCGTTTATGGCATAGTGATCATCTTTACAATCACGGTTTTGAATACCAGCTATACGGTTATCCTTGAATTAGCGTGATGCTCCAGGCATTTTGTTGAGTGAAGCATATGAACCATTTCAAATTAGGAAAACTGTACACAAAGTTAATATTAATTTTTTCCATTTTATTTTATTTTATTTTATTTTATTTTTATCACTTCATGTCTCTCTTAGGTTTGCAGGATTCTGATTAGTATCTATCTGTCTTGGTCTCTGCCTCTCTATCTCATTCTTTGTGGCCTTAAAAGAAACAATATCCTTTCTGCGTGGCTTTCTGGCCATAACAACATGGTTTAGAACCATATTTCTTCTGAAATCCATTACCATATAGCTCAAATAGATTGTTCTTTTCCAACTTAAAGTCTTACTAGTACTTTTGTGAAGGATCAGCCTAACACAACTTCAAATTGGTATTTTCCAACTGAAACTCTTGTTTGAGTTAAGTCCATTCTCCAATCCACTCATCCTCAGTCTCTCCCTCTCTCTTTTATTTTTCATCCTCACTCATTTCCTCTTTTCTAACTATGTTGGCAACTCTTTGGAATCATAAAGTTAACGTTTCAGACTTGGCATCAACCCGAGGTCCTCAAAGGTTCTAATTGCTCAAATCAAAGAGAAAGTTTAGGAAATATTCTTCTGTTATGGAAAAATAAAGATGTCTTATTAAGGGAGAAACTCTATTATCTTGTCTTGGAATTTGTAGCTTCTTGTCTTACTTATCATCTTTCTGTCCATGGTGCCTGGCATACAGGAGGAGGTGAATGAGTATTGAAATTGACATGAATTTATATGCTCATATTTGAAGATATTCCTAACACAAGATGAACTCACCTTCGTCTTCCCAAACACAGATATGCTAATTACACATTCTTCTCATAATGAAGAGGAATTTGAATGTTTTAAAACTACATCTTGATAATTCTCTGTTGAGATTCAGTGGCTCTAGAAAAAACAATCAGGACCCTATTTTTTCATTTCCCCTTAGACCATTTCTAGGTGATTAGTATTAGCATTAATAGTCTCATGACTTTTATATTAAAAGATGCAAGCTAATTTGTTAAATAAAATTCTTTTGGAGAATTCCTGATGGTCTGCTACACATAGGAATGTGACAAGCCATTGTGGTGTAGTAGAAGATTAAGAAATACTATGCTAAAAGCATAAGCTATATCACAAAATCATATCTATAAAAACATACTCAAGAAGGGAAATAGAAATTCTCCATGTTGACAAACCTGCTAACTATATTTTCACCAAGGTATTTTATCATCTCTCTCACCAAATCCAATTTATCCCTGTGGGGGTTTTTTGTTTTGTTTTGTTTTCAGTCACTGATGAGTATAATATCAGCTATTTGGCTGTCCACTTGAATTACTCAGTTTAGTATTGAACCAAATTTGTTTCTGACCACTGGGCACAGCAAGCATTCTAAAAGATGGACTTATAACAGATTGAATCAAAACTGTGGGAAAGGCAGGTGAAATTATCTACCCATGTTGATCAATGGGAATGGATGTAAAATAGAAATGGGGCTACTGTACTTTCAACTTGCGGCTTGAGAAAAATAATGCTCGTGTTTCTATGCGTCACTGGAAAAGTCTTATAATATAGATATGCACTCCTTGCCTCATTCCCTTTCATGGTAAATCTTTCATGTTTTTCCAGTAAAACAGGTTCATAAGGACTAAAGCTCACTATTTTAGGCTGAACCTCAAAAAGGATCTGGACCTCAGTAGAGGCTCGATGTTCCAGGGCTCTGCTGTGTTTGGCTAGAAAACTTATTTTGCATTTTACTCAAAGGTGATAAGGTCCTTGAAACTTCACTTTCAGAAATTCAAGTTTGTAAAAGACTAACTGGTAGAAAAAAGGCAAACTAACCAAGGATATATGGACACCTGTACTGGTTGTCTGGCCAAAATATTTTTTCTCAGTATAATAAACCATTTAGGTAGTGCTGCTAGTGTTTGGATGACCCTTACAGATTACAGAATCAAAAGAGTCATTAATCCTAATGACTACCACCAGATAATCATCACTTGAAGTTCTAATCAACTCCAATGAAGTTCCAACTTAGTTGGAGAAAAGCTTCCTTCCCATGTGATGTTATGACCTTCCTTCTTACTACTCATGTTGATGATCCCCATTTACAGGTAAAATAAGTCATAGGACTATGAATAATGTTCAAAATAGACAAAAATAATTTAAAAAGGTAAAACTCCAAAGAATAAACCAGTCACCAGCAAACCAAAGTATTTCACCAGCAGGCCCAGGTGTACATTCTGGTGTTTGTTTTGATTTTTTTTGATTGTTTTTCTGTTTTGATTTTAGCAAGTGGCAGTTTACCTAGCAACGATTCAAATGCAGAGTAGAATTGGATAAGGTTATTTATAATATTGCGTCCAGAGTTAGCCATTTATGATTTCACAAATACATGAGGAAAGTCACCAAATAACACTGCTATTTTGTATCCTTTCTGAATTTTGGAAAAGGAGACTTTTTTTTTTCTTTCTTTTTAAATCAGCAAAAACTAATCGAAGTCCTCTTATAGTGAGCCCTGTCCTCAGTGAGTGATACAAAAGACATAACTTCTTACCTTAAGCAGCTTGCGATCCTAATAGGTAGAAACACCTAGAAATAAAAAGAAAGCTTAGATTCGTAAGTCAATTCTAAGGGCTCCAGAAGTGATATAAATGATACACTCTTCAGAACTTCAGGAGAGATTAGGGCTCTTTTCTGTGTAGCCTGGAACAATCACAGAAGGTTTTTGGAAGAAAAGTACTTTGAGAAAGATTCTGAAAGAGAGACAGAAAAACCATCAAAGGCAAAAAAATCTCAGCGAATTCTGTGTCTTTGTTTCAAATCTCAGCACCATAGGAAAAGACATATTTTAAACAGAGAAAATGGATCCACTGAAGATTGCCCCTGGATGTCATAGGAATGATCTATGAGCAAAAAGAAGATTAATATTCATCGTATGTTTCTTCTCCGGCTTGACTTAATCACTGACTTCATGGTCCAAATCAATGTGTCCCAGTGAATAATTATTTAGGTATAATATAAAATAGTGGGGGCAATTTTATATTTGTGGGTGAGTAGAGACATGTTTTCCCATCTTACATAAATCTGTGGGAGGTATCTGCCAACACCTTTTAGATCTTTTCTGATGTAATGTTATAGGACTCAAACAGCAGAGAAACATGTATACATGTTATTCGAAGTGCCATAAGAAGAAATCACGTGGATAAAACTAGCTTCTTAATTTCCCACTTATCTGGTCCTAAAATCCTACTCCTTTCCAATTTTCCCTGTCTCACTAAATGGCACCAGCATCCCCTGTGTATATCAAGTGTAAAACCTAGGTGTGATCTTGGATTTTTCTCTTTTTCTGACACCCACATCCTTTCCATCAGCAAGACCTGCCAACTAGATTTTCAACTTGGGTCCAATATAACCCCTTTTCCCTACCTCTATGGCTGTCTCTCTTCCTTGAGCCATTGTTCTCCCTTAAGAAAGCTGTTGTGATAGCTTCTAACTGGTATTTCTGTTTCCATTCTTCTCCCTCCAGAGTTAATTTTCTACACAGCAGTCAAGGTGATTTTTCAAAAATGTAAATTAGATAGAGCTCTCCAATGGTTTCTTATCAAAAAAGAACAAAACAAAATAAAACAAACAAAAAACCTCAACTCATTACTTTTGCCTGCTTGATCCTGCATTATGAGATCTATGTACATTCTAACTAGATCTCCTACCACTCTTCAACTTTTGCATCCTGTCCTACAGATGCTTGCCTTCATGAAGTTTCTCTAAAATGCTAGGTTCTTCTAACCTGGGACACTCTTGCACTCAACCTTCATGTGACTTTCTTCTTACTACATTCAGGCCATTATTAAAATATCATTTCCTCAGAAAGACTTCCTCTGACCTTCCAATCACTACTTCCAGCTTATTTTTCTCTATTTCCTTACCCTGATTTGTTTTATGTCATAATACTTGTTGATACCTGAGCTTATATATTTATCTATTTGCTTATTGTCTCCTTCCCTATTGTAAGTCCCTTACGAGCAAATCCTATTACCTCTCTTATTCATCTCTAGCATCTAGAAAAATGTAGGAAACATAAGAAGTATTCTGTAAGTACTTGTTAAATAAATGTATTAAAGAAAGTAGAACATACTTTGCAAGATTTCATCTAAAGGAGTGAGAAAATCTTGTGTAGCTGGGAAGACTGTATTTAAGTCTGAGTTTGAACACATGCTTACCATCTGGACTTGGGGAAATCACTAAACACCTGAGTTTTCGTTTGTGAAAAATGAGAATCATGCTACCCATTAGGCTACTTTGTAGAGAGGATTAGAGATAATGAGCATGATGAATATTAAGAGTTGGCCAATAGATAATCACTGATTAGTAATAATAATAATATTAAACATAAGAGTAATAAAGAGTGCCCCAAATTCTAGGCCAGTTTACCTCACCAAAAAAGTATAAAATAAGAATGCCCACCCTTCAATTCATTATCATGGACTTCTATTAGATTCTTGAATATACACCCGTGGGAAATAGAATAAGAACCATAGTTTAAATAGTTTAAACTCAAATGGGATAAAGCAATGAAAAATACACAAGAGAGAACAATCTTACATTAGAAAAAATATTGATCCAATGACCTAATGTATCTTTTTATTATTTCTAGGTTGAATGTGTATGTTTAATTCATAGAAGTCTTTACTGCTTTTATGTTGGAATACACTTAGATGAAAACTGCACTCCTATCAACAAAATTGGATTTACAAAAACACACCAAGGATTTCAGTATTGAAAAGTTTTTCTATATGATATATTAAAGTTTATTGACTAAGTTAATTCCCCCTTGCATTTTCTGTGAATTATAAAAAGGCACTCTTTCCTCTGTGCAGATGACACATGTATATTGCAGATGTAACTGGAGTCACATTTATGGTTTGGTAAGCAGAGTATGGGTTAGATTGCAGCTTCTCTCCTCTCCCTTTGTCCCTCTTACAGGGCACTGCTCAAACAACCACCTGCAGGGGCTCTGTAAATATTAGATAATCAATACAGTGAAAGAATAGAATTCTGAATAGAGTAAGCTGAAGGTAGGTCATGGTTCCAGCTCATTTATGCTTTCCTTCAGTTGGAAATTGGAACAGTATGCAGAATAAAGGAGACATATGGCTTCTACAACTATTATCGTGTCATATTTAATTGTGGATCAGTGATTATTATTAATCCAAACTCTTAAAAACACTAAGACCCAAGTAGCATGCTTGTCACTATTTTAAGGCTAAAAAGTACATAGATGAGTTTGATGTGGTAAGAAGGTTAAGGTAGCACAGGGAAGAGTTCATTAGGAACTGAGTTCAAGTGATCCTTACTTCCTAGAGAATGCCTTCAGTGTTCTGTTTAATTCTATTGATCTTTTCCAAGGCCCCACTTTTCTGGTGACTGCATTAAGGCAGGTCCTTTAAATGACCAAGAGAACAAAAAAAATTTCAGCTGGAGGGAAACAACGTGAACAAAAGCAGGGATGGAAAAGTGTGAGCTCCTTAAGGAAACAGCAAGCAATCCACACTGGCAGGAGGGCAGAGAACATACATGGAAAGAAGGGGGTGAGTTGAGGTTTAGAAGACTCGAAGGAGTCATGATGTATAAACTAGATTCCAGAGGAGTGTTTTGTTCTCTTTTCCTTTCTTTTTTAAAGTGATATATTTCCTTTGAAGGCTTTTGAAATGACCTGATCTATAATTTATAGAGAATGATTTATCTTGCATATGTAGAATGGACCATTTGAGTCAGGGAAAATAAGGATGGTATTTAGGAGGATAGTCTTAGGTAGTAACCCAAAGAAGCAATAAGGACTTAACATAAGATAAAAGTGAAGATAATGGGGATGCCTGTGTGGCTCAGGAGCTTAACCATCTGACTCTTGATTTTGGCTTGGGTCATGATCTTAGGGTCATGTTTATAGAGCCCTGCATCTGGCTCTGCACTGGCCTTGGAGCCCACTTAAGAGTCTCTCTTTCTCTTGCTCTCTCCCTCCTCTGCCTTCCTACCCCCACCCCTGCCACTTTCTTTCTCTCTCTCTCTCTCTCAAAAAAAAAAAAAAAAAAGTGATGATAATGAAGACAAAGATTTGGCATGACTTAGAAACTCGATGGAAGTAAAAATGAAGAAGGAAGAGTAAAAGAGGAATGGTGTGATGAATAGATTAGGTAAAGCTTAAAGAACCAAGGGAATTTGTAAAATATTTTTTTCTTAAGAATAAAGGCAAGATGGTCTAGAAAGTAAGCAAGTTTGAATTTAGATTTTTGGTGGATTCTTAACTCCTTTACAACTCTTTAAGATAATACTAATTCTTTATTCATTGAGCTCCAAAATATTTTATATAGTTCTACATTTATTCATATATTCCTGTTTTATCTTATTTCATATAATTTAATCATATTTGATTTGCAAATCTAAGTGAACTCATGCATTTAATCAAGAATTAGTAAACGCATACCACTGCATTATATCCCCTTAGTGCTGATATTTCAATACCTGTTTCATTCAGATATCTTGGAAATGTACTTCCCTTTAAACTCTGCCCTTGCAGGAATGGTTTCCTTTTTAACTTGGCATTTCGAGATAATTTTAGACCCATAGAAATGTTACAAGATAGTACACAGACTGTCTGTATATCCTCGGCCCCAATTCTCCTAATGTTAATATCTTACATAATTATAATACAATTATCAAAACTGAGAAATTAACAGTGGTATTGCTGATTGATTTTAATGCCACTAGTCTCTCAATCATTTTTCTTAAAAATATATGGAAGGACAAATATTATAAACTGCTATTTATATGCTCGGAGTGTTATTTTAATCTTTTAGCCAATGAGAGCTAATATGACGGACTGTACATGGTTAACCAGTGATTATGAACACAACCTACTGCAAATTATCTTAGCACTCTGTCATGGACTCCTTGGATGCCATTTATTTAGAGTTCCAACAAATAATTTTGACATTTTGACATAGATGTTTGCAAATAATAGAAGATTGATTCAAAAAAAAAAAAAAAGCAAAAACAAAAAAAGGAAGAAAACAAAAGAAAAATTCAACTAACGAGCACCCTGAGAAAGTATTGCCGGATATAAAATGTCAAGTTAAGTCATGGCTGGGAACACTATCAAGGAGGTGGTTTGGATAGTGGAAGCGAATTAGTGGGCAATTAAGGATTGATGGAAATTCTTTGACATTATTAAGGGCATTATTCATATCCCTGGAGCCTATAAGGAGTGGCCAACAATCTGCAAGGAGAAGGAAATGAGATTTATGTTCGGTGAGGACTTTTATAAACCTCTAATGAAACATTTCTGAGGTGCTGAGTTTTTGGCCTGGCGTCAATCCACTCCAGTCGGAATTCAACCTTAGTTTGCCACCCGCCCTCATCCACCCAATTACTCAAGCCCTAAATCCAGGATTCATACTTGACCTCTCCTCCTGTAATCCTCAAAATCTGATTCCTCAACAAGTGCTATTACTCTTACCTCATACATATATTTTTAAACTATCTCACTCCGTCCATCTCAATTGCTAACACCCCAGGGTGTGGCTCTCTCCTTTCCCCTTAGAACGATTGTAATAGCACCCAACTGTTCTCTTGGACTCTGTCATTATCTTTCTCTAACCTCTTCCCCATAAAGAAGCCATATTTATACTTATAAATCACAAATCTCATCATGCCCCTCCTCTTAAAACTTTATGAGGTCTTTCCATTGCACACAGATTGAAAACTTCCTTTAAAAACAACAAAAAGGGGGCACCTGGGTGGCTCAGTGGGTTAAGCCTCTGCCTTCAGCTCAGGTCATGATCTCAGGGTTCTGGGATCGAGCCCCGCATCGGGCTCTCTGCTCAGCAGTGAGCCTGCTTCCTCCTCTCTCTGCCTGCCTCTCTGCCTACTTGTGATCTCTCTCTCTCAATCTGTCAAATAAACAAACAAACAAACAAACAAACAAAAACAACAAAAGGTCCCCAATACGTGCACACAATGGAAGATTATTCAATGCTGAAAAGAAATGAGCTATTGAGTCATGAAAAGACATGGAGGAAACTTGCATATACTTACTAAGTGAAAGAAAACAATCTGAAAATGCTGCATGCTGTAGGATTCCAACCGCAGTATGACTTTCTGGAGAAGATAAAACTATAGAGATAGTAAAAAGAGCAGTGGTTTCCGGGGATTAGGGAGGAGGGAGGGAAAAACAGGTGGAGCACAGAGGATTTGTAGGGCACTGAAACTGTTCTGTATGGTACTATAATGGTGGGTACCTGTCATTATATATTTGTCCAAAGTCATACAATGCTCAACAGGGACAGTGAACCCTGATGGACCTTGGTTTATAATGTTGTGTCAAGGTAGGTCCATCAGTTATTTAAAAAAATGTACCACTCTGTTGAGAAATGTTAATAGTGAGGGAGGCTCTGCATGTGTGGTTGCAGAGGTATATGGGAAATCTCTGTACTCTCCACTTAATTTTACTCTGAACCTAAAACTGCTCTAAAATATAGTCTAATTTTAAAAATCGTCCAGCCTTACATTAACTGTCTACTGCCTATCTCTCCAAATTCATCTCTCCTTTTGCCCAGAGGGGATCTGCTGCAGGTAGGTATCCATGGCCCAGGAAACAGAAGGAAGGACTGTTATACCTTCCCACCTCAAGCTTGCATTCTCCCTCTAGCATCTTCTTAAAGGTAGTTTCTACTACATGTTATCAAAGCTATAGTAGATATCAGTGAGGGTACCAAGAAATATTCATTTTACTGTTATTAAGTGGGCTTCTCATTGTCTAGGTGGGTAATTGTCTAAAGCTCTTAGGGCACTTTTGGATGCACATCAGAGATCCATAATGGGAACATTCTGCTCTACTTTCCATGCATCGGGTAGTAGATTTTCCTCTCATAGCTGTGTCAACCTCAGTTCTAATTTTAAGGGATCTACGCCACTCGAACTCCCTCATGGCATCCATCATCCTTCCAGGTGCATCCTTGGGCAGTTTCTTTTCATGATTGGAACTGAACTGCATTAGTCCACAGGCCATACTCACTCATGCATTCTTTGCACCAGTAAACTCTGGAAATTCAAGCAAATGGCGACATTGAAGGAAGTTCTCCTTTGATCTAACATTAAAGCAGCTAGTTCATCAATGTGTGTCATGGATGTGGTCCAGGCAGGAGTATTTCCACTCTGTCTCCCAACTCCAACTCTCCAAGGGGTCTGAAAACCCATCACTAAAACTGATAAGAGAGGGCAGGTATAGTGCTCCCCAAAGCAATCTTTGGAAAATCCTCTCATATCCTCTTATTCTGAGGTTTTTATAGTTTCAGTGTGTCACCTAGATTGAAATCGGTACAAGGAAGTCTGTCTTGAAATTCACTTTGTGATCTAATATCCTTTACATACTGTTACTCCAGTAAAAGCTTCTAATATAATGTATTGATATGTACATAAAATAGATAAGATCTTCTATAAAGTGACAATTTTGACTGTCTGGTTTTAAATTAGATTTAGCAAATTGAACACTTAAGAGATATTTCAATATATAAAGATTAGTATAGATATCCCATATCGAAAAACTTTTTAATGGAAACCAAAACATTGAATTCATGTGTAAAAGTTTACTCTCAACATTAAGTAAAAAATTCTGCATGTAAGTGCATTAAGCATCTGTTGAAAGATTTCATCTTATACCTTGTTAAACATGAGTTTCCAGGAAGGAATGATCTGTATATTATTAAGAGGTGCAAGATATTTGTTTGGGGAAAAACTCACTAACAAGAAGCCCCAATTAAAGCTGTCAACTATAGTACTTTTACGGTGAGTTTTAAAGCATGTTGCTCTTAGTGTGTTTTAATATCTAGAATTTACAGTGCTGTAATGATTTGTCTTTAAGGAGCTGAAAAAGTACAATGAAACTTGTGATTAAACATCTCAGCAGAAACACCTTGTAATTTAGATTAATAGCTGTGCTTTATTAATTTTCAAAGTTGCAACCTTGGCCACAGCTTGTTAATAATGATTCCGAATGTTTATCCAATCTTTAGAGCTTGGCTCCTTTGAGTTTGGTGAACATATTTTATCTTCCCCAAATAGATCTAATCAGTTAACTTTTAAAAATTATGAGAAACTTAACGGATATTTTAAATTGACTATTTGAGAAACTTAACGGATATTTTAAATTGACTATTACTCATGATTGTTCAGTAGAAAATAGCATCACATTTATTTATAACATAAAGAAGCTCTTCAATTAATTTAATTGCAAATAAACTGAAAACACCTGATTCGGGGTTTTTAATGTGTAGTGTGATGCCCTTAAACTTTTCAGTTAAATACCTAAACACATATAAAATTAAATAAAATCTCAATCATGAATTATTTTGCCATGTGAATAGGCAAACCCAGGGGCTATAGCTGTTCTTGATAGAATGTTACATATACTTGTTTCCAGAATCCTGTAACTTACCTGATAACCAGATTAACCCAAGTTAACACTGGCTTTTAGAAAGGTGCTTGTTTCATTAGCTTCTGGGAATGAAATCCAAAAATAAATATCTCAAGAATGCAGTTTTCAGTTAAGAAGAATAAGGAGGCCCAGATTTATTCACCTAATAATGACACGGGGATTATTTTTTGACACTGTTAAAGAACTACAGCTTGATACACTGGATTACAGTTGATGGTCTCCAAATCTAAGAAGGTTAAAAAAAATCGTATCTCAATATCTCATTCCTGAGAGGCTGTGCCTCAGGAGGTAGCCACTACCCTGGGAATTAATTCAAACTCTTCCCTGTGGCCTTATGAGCCTGTGATGAGTGAGTTTTTTGCTCTCCTATCTGAACTAGCCTCAGGTCAATCCTCCCCTGCTCTCTGGTTACGCTCTAGAAGTGATGGTCTCCTCTCACTGCTTCTAATATACTGAGACTTTCTGTACTGGGTTCTTCATCCAAGATATTCTTTCTAGTGAAGAAACTATATATTGTTCTTCCCATGTCTGGGTCATTCTCATTTTTCAAACTTCATTTCACATAGTGCCTCTGGAGACTATTCCCCTCGACCTTTTCTATCTATCCTATCTATATAGGAACTCTTTCTTCTAACTCTCATTGTTTTCCATCATAACACATAATCCTCTAAAAAAGTCCTCAAAAAAGTGATTATTTTTTTTAAGTTGTGATTACATACTCAGCATCTGGAATGGCGCTAAATAGATATGCAACAAATATTGGCTGAATGTATAATGTCCTCAAAACCTGGGAGAGCACAAAGGCAGTAAAATTTTTTAGTTAGATGAATGAATAGATTTAAGACCAAAGGACTACTTGACAGAAAATATTGTCAATACCTATTTCACTTTATGAGTTATTTTAGAAATGTCTTGAGAGCAGGCCTCTATTCAATGATCTACATCCCCAAAGAACAGTTGCCAATTTATTGCAAGTTTACATTATTTATCATATTAATCTTTCAAATTGTATATACCTTTTTTTTGAGAAATCTATGAAAGAATTAATGGTCTTTAGGAAGATATTCTGAAGTATATTGGTTTTTGATAGTAAAGATTATAATACTATAAATATCTCAATTGTATTTTTATTTAATTTTTAAAATTTTTTAAAAGATTTATTTATTTATTGGAGAGAGAGAGCACACGTAAGCGAGGGGAGAGAAAAAAGGAGAGGGTGAGCGAGAGGGAGAAATTCTCAAGCAGACACCCCGCTGAGCATTGAGCCCAACACAGGACTCAGCCTCACTACCCTGAGATCATGACCGGAGCCAAAATCAAGAGTCTGGCACTTAACTGACTGAGCCACCCAGGCCCCCCATCAATTGTATTTTTTTTAATTATTAAGTAGAATTTGAGAAGTATGAGCCAATGTACTGGGCTCCTAGTAATAGATTTGAACTTGAGATTTTGCTTTGAGAAATAATATTGATTAAGATATATTTTCCCCCAAAACCACATGACATATATTTTTTTTATTAGAAAACGGTGTAGCTGATAGATGGGGGTCTCACCTACACTCTAGATCAACAATAAAAGCAAATAAAGTATTCATTGCATACTAAAACATATTATAAGCATATTATAAACATATTTAGTATGGGCCTATAATCTTGTGACATGTAAATTATTGTATATAAAATTTTGACATTTGAAAATACATTTTTATGATTTCTTTTTAGAGATTTGGTAATTTAAGCTCATTACTTTTACCAAAATGTAATGCATCCAATGGAAAACTAATGGTAATTATATCGATTAGTTTTCTTCAAAATCCCTTCAATATAGAAAGTATTATGCATTGTATCATTTGATAAATAAAAATTGAACTTTCATGAACAAATTTAAATGTAAAATGAAAAAAATTACATTTTAGCTCTATTTGTTTTTCAAATGACAAATAGAAATAAAGAAAATAAAAAAATATAACTGGTGATTCTGATCTCCCTTTAAGAAGTCCTACATTCCAGAAAAACTTGATAGAATATGAAGGAGGAACCTATTTCTGAATTTTCGGGAGGTTTATCTCTCATTTACAAGGATGAATGCTGGAGCTGAATGCAAAACTTAAAATAGGAGCACCTGTGTGGCTCAGTGGGTTAAACGTCCAACTCTTGATTTAGGTTTTAGGTCATGATCTCAAGGTTGTGAGAGTGAGCCCCGTGTCAGGCTCTGTGCTGGGCATGCAGCCTGCTTAAAATTCAGTCTCTCTTTCTCTCTCTCTCTCTCAAAAAAAAACAAAAACTTAAAATACAGAAAATGTTAAATACTACGATACCATGTCAGGGATGCAAGTTTAAAGGCTATAGTTTTTAGGAACTCCCTGTGTATTTTCAGAAACATTTAAAAACAACATGACAGTTACAAGAAAAACTAATAAACATAAAAATCAGCACATAAGGTTTTTTAGTTCACTTGCCTATGCTTAAACTTGAAAGTGATACCCATCTTCCTTTTAAGTGTTGGCTTCCCTAGTTGAAATGACTTTTCTGCTTTTTTAAGTGATTGTATTATGAATGGCCCAAGCTAACCTTTACTCTGAAATGACTCTGTCTGTCCAAGTTCATCCTGGTGTCTTCTGAGTTGCTGTCAGAGGCTTGGCCTTCCTGTCTTTGACCTCTGCACCCCAGATTTACACTAAGTTCACTGGGGCCCAGAGCGTGATTTGTGCAAATCATCTGTGAGTGTGGTGCTTACTGGGTCTAAAAAGGGGAGACTGGCAGGTAGACCAGAAAGCAGGAAAATGGGGGTTAGATGCTCTTGGGCGGAGGGAAAGCATTGAAAACAAGAAAAAAAAAACGGTATGATAGTCTGAAGGCCACTCAAGGCCACCAGAAATTGAGCGATAGAGGTAAAGAAGAATTTCTTCTAGGCAGTGACAGTCTATCTGGAGACTTTGGCATTGAGTTCACTGGCCTGTGCTTCTTTATGCAGGGAATATAGCACTAAACACACCCCTTTCTGTTCAGAAACATTTAAGGCCCCTTAGAACATATGGGAGTACCCTCACATCTCATCTCAGAGCTTACTTATCGTCTGTGTTTGAGGAGAGCTCAGTCCTAGGAACTACTTCTTATCACTAGAAAGGGAATTCATTAACAAGTTACAATATTGAATAGTGACAGAGAAGCATGGCCTCAGTTTCACAGAGAGCATGAAATATTGACTCTAAATTCGAAATATATTTTTCTAAGTGGAGAAAACTTTTCCAGACTCCAAAATTTCAAGATCATGCAATTTGCGTGAATGACATAGTCTTAATGAAACAACCAAGAGGGATTTGATTTAAATTTGAATTATCCCTCTTATATGGAGGGGGCAGAATGCATTTTGAATAGCGTATGTATTTTAAAGATTTTACCTGAGAGAATTGTAAACTGTGCTCTTCTTGAGGACGTTCATTTACTGTATGTTTGAGGAAATCAGAAACTCTGTAAATTGCAATGTTTAAACCTGTTGTAAAAAAGGAAAGTATCCTCGTTTATAAACTAAGGAGAAAATAATTCATTCGGCTACCATTAGTGTTGGTGGACAGTGGTTTAGGTTGTGCTTTCAAGTGATTTATAAACGTGAAGGTGATCTTAGTCTTGATATTTAAAAGTAATTGAAGTGATGATCCTATTACGTATAAATGAAGTACACGGTAGACGTATTTCTTTTGTTTACTGAGCTGTGTTTTGTGCAAGAAAACTCCTAGAAGCAAAAAGCTTGGTCATTTCTGAGGCCAGATAAGGTTGATCAGAAAAAAAATTATTTATTGAGAGATGAGAGGAAGGTGACACTTGAAATAAGGATTTCATATGCTAATTTCAAAGCAGAATTTTTGCTATGTGCAGTTTTTTTTTCTTGAAATATCAAAATGGCTCTGTAATAACATTTTGTTCACATTAGAAACAATGTTGACAGATTCTTTCCTTGTAAGGTTTTTACTGTTTAAAAAGAATGATTTTTTTAATTGCAACTTTGGCAAAAATAGTCCTCTTATCTTTGGTTGGATTCTATACTGCAAAACCAGTTTAGGTATGTTTGCTTTAAATGACCATGTACACTAATTAGAAAGAAAACAGTTCACCAGGAGCTATATCAAATACAGCCCTGCAAATGGTAGGAGCTTTTTCCAAGGATCCATATTGTCCTTGGACTTGGCTGTTGTATTATACTTTAAATGGAATTGATTGTGTGGTTGTAATGAAAGTAACAGATTGATTTCTATCCAGTGTTACAAAGAGTAAATAGAAAAATGTTCCTGTCTTGACCTGCATTCATAACCAATGGGATTTGCTGGCTTTAGACCCAATCCTTAATAAGAGATAAGATGCAAATGTAATAAAACTGGCTTCTACGTTTAAGGATCTTTTCAGTGCTCATCAAAGATGTTTCTTGTTGCATTTAAGATGTGTTTGTATTGATTAGATCACAATCACCTAGGAAATGTTACTTTTTAAAAATGCTATTCATAATTCATCATGTAATTAGCATTCATATGTGGCTTTGTAAACATATTAAGATTATTGAAGTGAGGGTTATGACACAGTGGTATACATTTTAATTGTCCTTGAAACTGAATTGCCATTTTTAGTTATTTAAGTAAATGATGATTGTTTAAGTTCAGATCTATTTGACTATTTTTTGATTGACAAACAGTTTTGGCTGTGGAGCAAATTTTTGCATTGCAACATATTAGGAAAGGTGTAACTTTAGTATAATGCAGCGTTATTGCTTCCGAAGGACTGTTTCTGCTGCATGTTCCTTCCGATTTATCCTTGTTATTTATTAAGATATGAAATATCTGTTTCCCATAGTGAACTGTTAGCTTTCTTCCTCCATTGTTGTAATTTAGAAGCTAATCAAACATGAGTACTATAATTAGATTTTTTTTTACTCTAGTATTCAGGACTTTATGAACATTTTCCCCTGTTCACCCTCCTGTAAATAAAACCCAGGCCCACAAAACAAGGAACCTAATTACAAAGTATAGTTGGTAACTTATGTTGCTATAAATGAAGGAACGCAAAAACAAAACAAAACAAAACACACACACACACACACACACACAAACCCTAACAATTCATTTGTAAGCAACAGTTTCTTCACACATTATGTGACTTTTTTGGGATTTGTTTTATGTTTTGGGTAAAACAGTTTAGTATAATGATGCCTAGATGAGACAAAACAAAACATAACAAAATTGAAAAAAAAAAGAAAAACTAACACATTTGACTGCCTATGTTTCTCAGTTGTAGCTTCCAAGAGCCCTCTATTCTTCCAGCCCACTCGATACCCTGCAGGTTGTGGCAGACAATTCACAGGAAAGGCTTAGACATCGAGCTCGCACGCTTCTTGACTCCATTTTAAACCTTTTGTTCACACCAGGGTGGCATTTTTTCACACCGCATGTGGCAGTTTTGACTCCTATCCAACTTGTCTTATAAAATCAAAGTCTGTGATTTTTTTACATTCACAGGCCTGCTACCCGAACTGCTACTGCTGTTTGTGTCTTTCCTAGTGATTGGTGCAGAAGTTTATAGCAAAATGTGCTCTAGGGAGGGGGAGGAAGAAGAAAGCGATAGGAAAAATGTTCTGCCCTGAAACACAGGAAATACATTTTGAATAAAACGATTGACTCTGCAGAGATCGTACATGAAAATCCAATACACTTACCTCTATTTTTATTATTTATTTTGTGACACTGTTTTGAGTACACAGCTTAATTTAAAAATACATAGGACAATATCGCTTTCAAGTTGCATGGTGTTATTTAAAAAAAAACAACTCTCATGTACTTGCAAAGGAAAATCTCAGACTCAGACTAATATAATCATTTTCCTATAATATTTTATAATATTCAGGGAGTGCAAATGAATTTTGCTTTTAGATATGATCATGCAATATACCCCATTGGATTTTCAGTTCAGCCATGCATACAATAAAACCTATTATCTAAAAATTTCTACTGCGAACATTTAAATAATTTCTGTATCAACTCCTTCATTCTTAAAGTTTTCTTCTTTCCCCTATGTTTAATTAAAAATATCACATTAGTCCTCATTAATTTCATTCTATGTTGTAATAATAAATCACACAAGTTATTTCAAATAAATGATATAAAGCAATAATTACAAAATAAGAGCAGAAGTGGAAAATTTTACCAAATGCAAAAGGTGTGTGTATTGGCATGTTTCTACAGAGTAAATATTAGCAAGGATATAAAAACTACAAATGGAAAATCTCTGTAGATGATCTAGCAATAACAAATGCATACATATTCTTATACTTTCACTTTGAAATTCTTTTATTGTTTAAAGATTATCTCTTATTTGTAGTAACAAAAACATGTGAAAGAGCATTCTTAAATATTCCCTACTATGTGATTTATTTCAGCATTTTTTTTTTTTGTAGGGGATATAGGGAAAGATTTCTATTTCAATCAACAGATAATAATTATATGATTTCTAATATTTTCTGAAGTTTTAGAATAGTTCATTTGTTATTTCTAGATTACTGTTTTTTTGAACAGTAACAATTCAATCACAGCATACACAGAAATGAAAAATCGGTCAATAGAAGCCAATGTCTAATGTAGTAGTATTTGTTAACAGTGTTAACAAATTTAAGATGAAAGAATCTGATTGCATACTTTATAAAATTTTTAGCTTCAAAGCCAACTTAAATAAACAAAATTATTTTAGTTCATATTAAGTCACATATTCAATATATAGAAAAGAACCATATTATAGTGCTTTAAATATATATATATATATATATATAAAATATGAAGGATAAAGTGTAGATTATGATTTTTATGTCTTCCTCCAGGAAATACCTAAATTCATTGTATCTGAATTATTCATTACAGTATCTGAAATATGAAATGTATCCATTATATTGAGAAAGACCTCAATTTAGAATTTAGATTTTTTTTCACTTTCTGGAATAACAAACCATGACTGACAGGAACGTAGCAGAAAAATAACACTTTGTTGTAAGTTCTGTAACAGTAGATGTGCTAGCAGAGAGAACAACCCTTACTTTTCCTTTTACAAATAGAACACTACTTCAACTACAACTCCTATGAAGTATTTGAAAATAACGCAAAGGCATTCTTTTTTCAGGAATAACAAAACCAAAATGGTGAATGTAAATAAAACTCCATTTAAAACAAATGAAATGCAATGGATTGTATAGTCTGAAATTTTCTTATAATGTACAGATGTTTATCAAGTACAAATTTTTGCCCATCTTCGAGTTAAGTTAAAATCTGACCTCATTAGGAAGAGAAAGAAAAAATTATTTATATGTTAATACAAAAATCCTATAAAGAGCAAATAAAAGCTCTGTCATTTAAAACAAAACAAACAGTTGAAAGCAAGTAAAATATCCAAGTAAACACATACCTACTTAACTGAAGTTTAAATAGTAAGCCCTCATATAAAACTAAACAGCATCTGGAAATCTAGCAAACCATTCGAGATTAAGAATAGGAAAGACAAAAAAATATCATTATCTAAAGAAATGTAAGTTAAGTTTATGAAATAAAATTTACCTACTTTTGCAGCTCATATATTTGTTGAAAAAAAGTATGACTTTATTTCATGTGCATGCCAAAGAATGTAAAAATATATTTAACCCATCATTTTTCATTATCTATATAGAAAACCCCAACTTTTATTGCTTTAAGATTCTTATTTCCTACCCTCCTCCCCACCTACTCCCTCGGCTTCTTCAGGCTGTCTTCTGTCCAGCATCTCTTCTATTTGAGGTGAACGAAATAAGACCCCCAGACAGACACACAAAATAACCACCATCCAGATGAAGAGAAACAGGTTTTCTGCCTTTGGCCTGTCCTTATATGTTAATAAAATCAGCTCCTACATTCTGCCACCAAATTCAGCTTGGAAGTAATGCTCTTCTACTTCAGGCTGGATGAAAAGAGTACTCATTGTGAATTATGTTTCATCTGTCACAATAACCTTCTTTATTCTGTCATGGACCTCCCCTTTGCCTGTGGCAATTAGAGAAAATAGGTATGCCTTGAAGTATGAGATAGTGTTGTTTTTTTTTAAACAAAACAAAACAAAACTGATGACACACAGACAATGCTTGCTAAGCAGTAGACTGAAGATCAGCTTATGAGGCATTTTGAGGTGGCTCTGATGTTTTTCAAGCAAAAGAATACATTTTCAGAATGAGCAGGTGGTATAGTTGCCATTGGTTATTGTTAACATCACTTACTGAGGATAGCACTGAATTGTCTTAAAAATGAAATGTAAACAACGTCTTTTCATATTGCGTACTTTCTAATTAAATCATGCCATAAGATACATTTTATAAATACATGGTATTTATTTAACATACCAAATCACAGTAGTAAATTTATATGCCTTAAAGTATATTTCAACACTCCAACCTAACATTCTTACAAAATTTTAAAAGGGGAAAAAGGAAATTTTTCCCATCACAGAGTTTATCAAACATTTTGTTTAACTTAAAATCAATGTGATTATTTGATTTACTTACTCTTACAAATCACTGAAATTACCTTGAGGCAGTTCAAGTTCACCTTTCTGGAATTAAATCTGTTAAATGATAGACATCATCTAATCATCTTCTTGAAAAGCTTTCTCAACTTTTTGGCTTAACAGGGTACATGGATACCACATGTAGTTACAATTAAGTTAAGCTAGAAGATCTTAAAAAGCTACAAAAGAAAAAGAAAAAAAAATACCCATAGTTGACAGAAAAGAATATACTCCTTCTAATAGCAAAAGAGAGTCACTGCTGACGAATTAACTCAAACAGTCCTCTTAAGAGTTAGATAAAATAAAAGCATATAAATAATTTAAGCTAACAGGAAATTCATAAAGTCTGAAGAAAAAATTCTTGAGACTAAAGGAAAACCTTTTGGCCCACCGCACAGGTTGGGCACAAAAGTGCTTGCTAAGCTATCTATTTCACACATGCAACGACAGAAGGTTCGATATTCATTCGATCGATGAGTGAAAAGGCACAATGGCAAAATCAGACAGACTTCTTTTCAAATACAGATCTCCAATGTCCTCTACAGTCTACAGAGGCACGGCTGGTGGTGTGGCTCAGACGGAGCAAGGGTTACATCAAGGCTGTTCTCTGGACCGTGCAAACAGTCTAGACCAATGACCGGCAGCATCATGCCCTTTGAAGAAGAGGCAAGTTCGGTCACGATGAAGAAAAATCAAGGCGTACCCCTTTTAACAATAGGGAGCAGCTCGAGGCTGCAAAGAGGTAAGCAGGGGTAAGAAGAAACCGGCATCTGCTTCCATGGTTACAGGCCAACTATGAGAACCTTGCTTTTCAAGGGAGTCTGTTCTCAGGCTCCCTCACGGGGTATGCCATGCATTATAAGCAAAGGCAGGTTGAGCTGAAATCCACATAGTTATTTCAGAGTAAAATGATACGGAGCACATGGCTGGCCGGGAAAAAAAGTCACATGACTGTTAAGAACCTGACTTGGGCTATTTCTCAGAATAGAATTTTTTCCCCCTTTATACCAGTTTAAATAAAGGCAGTAGATTTGTGTAAAACGAACAGCGATGAGAAACCTGAGTTTCATTTCTCCGGCTCTTGTGTGAGAAGAGGTCAAGGGTCAAGATAATACCCACCCGCCATGGCAGGACCACATACAGTCTTGTCACTACAGCTTTATTATGGATATCATTTAGAAAGATTTCCTTTTTTTTTTTTTTTGCTGGACTATGACATTGAATGTATGTTCTTGTGAATCTTTCTCTCCCTGGCCGGATCCTCTTTGATTTCCTGCCCTGGATTTTCTCATGTTTATGTTCATTTCTGTGGTTAGATCTCATGAGGAGGGCTAGGACATTTGGTGAGAAAGTTCTTTGGTGTCATGTTACTGTTCTAAGCAAGTGTGGGGTTTCCTCTGCCTTTTGTAATAGTCAAAATTCAAATCTATGTCAAAATCATTGGCCTCCGACAATAGTTCTGTTTCTAATTCATGCATTTATATTTTATTCATTGCATGCTACTTCAACGAGTCTGTAGATTCAAATGAAAAAGTTTTTTTTTCCCCCCTTTCTGCGGGTTATTTAGTTGTAAAGTTGGATCTTGTGACGTGACATTCTAGCAGCTAATGCCACTTGAATAAAAATTTAACAAATATAAAATATAGCATATTTGGCATTATTGAGGCTAGTTCTAGTATAATAACTACACAAAATGCAGATCTGTGAATAATTAACGTAGATAAACTAGCCCCGTAACAATGTACCATAACTAAATACTAGAAGAACTCATGTTTGTTACCTTCCAATGACATACAGTTAACTATAGATCTTCCATGCAATCTATCCTTTGAGCAATTTTTGTTTGCAAATACATTGTAAAAATTAGAGGACGAAAAAAGAAGGAAAGCTCCAAAGTGCAAAAGGCATAAAACAACTTTCATTAGATTTATTTTCCAGAAGCTTTGTGTATTACTGTAAATGAACCCTGTATGGTCTGGTAGTGTGGTGATATTTATTTTAAAAGTACTTAACCTTGGAGGAAAATTATCTTGTAGCTTTACAACGGCAATTAAGTGTTGGTGACCATGATAGCGACAATTTTATACTCTCGATTGAGAAATCAAAAGATAATTTTCTGACGTGTTCCTCCATACCGATGCCGTGTTGTGAGCTAGGTTCATGGCTAAACATATGCATACGGTTTTATTTCTTTCGATGTATTGAGATACATTAATTTCTGTGCTTGGATGGTGAGAAAAGCATGTGGGGTAAAAAAATGAACTACTGCAGTGTCACTATTTTACTATAGTAATGCATATGCTGTTATAAATAATAGACCTATTATCTAAAGGATGTTGTAGTTTTTTAAAAAAATAATTTACTTACTGCTAAGATAATTCGACATCAGAGTTTCTTTGATATAACAACAGATCATACTTGCTGGGAAAGGTCAAGTGCCAGTTATTTCTTCAGTGGAAAATTTCACCTGTCAATTCTCCAAAGGAAAGCAAAACAAAAGCAAATGCACTAAGGTTTACATATTTCATGATAACTCATAAATTGTAATTTTTTTAAAAAATGAGACTTTGCTTGAAATCTGTTGCAAAATAGATAGCTGGCTTTTTTTTTCTTTTCAGTTAACATTTAGCCATTAGTCTTGCTCTTTTGTTTTTCAAAACATACTCAGTTTTATGAATATTTATGTATGAACATAAATTACTCTAACTTGCTAAATGTGGATATATGTAAACACTTGGAGACATTGTCATAGAATCAGATTGATAGTTATTTAAATGCTACTATTTTAACACATTAATATGCAGATAGGACACTTCATACTGAGTATTTAGGGGCGAAATGACAGCTTCTTTCTTTAAAAAAGATTATATCTGAAGTATTTAATAGCTCAGTAATGTGTCCATACTACATGGAGTTTGCAACAAAAACTCTACTGATATGACAAGATGTGTTGGATTTAAATATTCTTTAGAATTAAATTTTAGAACAATTAATATATTTTGCCTTCTTTACTGCAAAATCAAAAAAGAAAAAAAAAGAAAAACTAAATTTGCCTTACCTAATGGAGCATTTAAAATAAAAAGATTGAAATTTTCCAGTGGTTTAGTGTCTGATAGTGTTTTGAATATAGTAGATGCTCAATAAAATACCTCTCTAACAAATTAATAAACCTGCAATTGCACTAATGAAACAATTAACTAAAAATATCCAGCCCCATAAAAGACAGGACAGAATCTCCTCTACTTACTCATGTATCTTTTTTTCCCACCTTTTTGTTATGATCTTTCTACACAAATGAGTAGTTTTTGTCAGTAATCTGTGATTATTGAATGCCGCTATGAGTCCAGTGAGACTAGAAGTGTATAACCAGAGCCACATTTCCCAGATGAGATTCTAAAAAGCACTATTATTCTAAAAGATGTTACTTAGGTGTTTTGGGGGGAAAAAATCCTGGAAGCAAATATGTATGAGAGATGATATATTAAAAAATGTTAAATGGATTGCTCATATACCATACTTCTTGGGCAATAAAAAAATAATGTATATAGTGTATCCCTAAGAGGGGCATATTTTCCAAAGTTATTTAATTTTTTTATGAATACTTATTAACTTGTATGTATGTATGTATTTAATCAACTTCCCCATGTAATATTTATTAACTTAATATGACCTAATTTCAATGATGTGCTGAAGCTAGCTTAGCTAAAACCATCTTGGAGGAACTCATTGTAACAATTCCTTTCTAAATTCCATCTTAAAGAGATATCCTTCTCTTAGCTTGAAATCAGATATAGCAGAAGTATTTGCACCATAGAAATTGGCCAATACTGCAAATCAAGGCCTTCTTAATCTTTTCAGAAGCTGTTGTTATATATACACAGGCACACTATTGACTAATTTCCCCTCTGAATCCATCTTTGTAGGTAAATTATAACCACTAACAAGTCAATAAGTTTAGAAGTTTTCTATTAAATCTGTCTAAAATACAAAACTATTTAAATTAATTATATAAAATAGATACGAAAGAAAGGGAGAGTTGTGGAAAATATTAGACACTGTAAATTTTCCTTAAATATTTAGCTTTTATATCAGGAATTCAAATAATTTATCTTCCTGACTTTTCTAATTTACCTAAATAAATATCTCTGTTTATTCCTTTATCTCTTTTCTAACAAAGTGTTTATATACTCTGGCATATATAGTTAATTTTTAAGTGAGTGACAACAGGGTTCTGAAAATTTCTGGGCATCTTTTAAATGGGTCTCTAACTTCGACTCATTCATTATCAGTGAATTTTTATAAAACTGAGGTGAGAGACTGTGGACTCTGAGAAATAAACTGTGGGTTTTGGAGGGGAGGAGGGTGAGGGGTAAGGTGGGCCTGGTGGTGGGTATTATAGAGGGCACGTATTGCATGGAGCACTGGGTGTGGTGCATAAACAACGAATTCTGGAACACTGAAAAGAAATAAAAGAAAAAAACCCAAGGTGAGGTATTTTGAAGTAATTTATACATTTGTATTGCATATCATCTAATGATAATGTCAAATGGTCAATGGTCAAATGGTCAATTATTTGAATATACTAATATTATGCTTCTGAGAACTCTAAAGCCAATCAAAATTTGTTGAGGGTTTTGCTTTCTCGTTATATCAACCATCTTGAGTATAATATAAAATTTTAGCCTTGGAAAATTCTCTTCTCTATGCCACATAATTTGGAACTTTTCTTTCTTTCAAATAGTACTTCACAATTTGAAAATAACATTAATGCAATAGACTTACACATGAAGGGTTTTTAAATGACTATTTGATGTAAGGTCTTTAATGAAAATACTTTTGATTTTTGATAGATAATTTATAAGCCCTACTATATTTATACATTTATAAGTACTATTGTTTTTTTTTTTTATTTTAGAGATGAAAGTATACCTTTAACATGTTTTGTTTTTTTTTTTAAAAGAATCTGTCTTGCCTTTTGATAACACAAAATTTCTTTTCTATTTTCTTTCTGGAAAAGTTAATTCATCTTTCTGGACCTAGCTCAACTATCCTCTCTTTTGTAAGTAATTCCCTTCTTTCAGGAACAGCTTTGTTTCCTGCCTTTTTGTCCACCTTATCCACTCATTTTCTCTACCCATCTGTTCTGTTTACATTTTTACCAAGGTAAAATAATAATAAAATAGATGGCAATGGACAAATTGAAAAATATATGCAGAAATCTTCACACTAAAAGCTCTAGTGACTGAATATGAAACTTAGCTCTGAACTTTCAACCACTTTTTAAGAAATGTTTTGTCTCAACCTTAAAAAAAAATTCAGAGTAAAAACAATCTCTAACCCTTCTGAAAGGGGAAATGAACTTCCTACTGCAGCTCTTTCTTTTATCTAAAGCAGGAGGTGTACACGTGTTTATAATAAGCCATGTTTAGACTCCATTATTGCCTTGCTTTCCAAAAATTATTGTTTGCTATTACTAACAAAAGATCACCAAAGCAATATCCCTTAATTTGCATGCCACAATCTTGTTATTTTGGTTGAACATCAAATCCATTCTACTCAACTATTTTGTGTGTGAGTGTATGAGTGTGTATGAGTGTGTGTGTGTGTGTGTGTGTAAGAACGTTCTGATGTTAGCATCTCTCAGTATTTTGTCTTTATAGATGGATGCCAACTATTGTGCTTGCTATGTTGCAAATATATTGCTATATTTGTGTTCCCTTTTGCATTCTTTTTTTCTCAAAGACATGATTGAATCCTTAATATGTCCAGCAAACTGTTCAATTTTGCTTTAATTAAAAAGAGGCTCATTCCTTTAAATATTTCTTTGCTTTTAGAGCTGTATCCATGGACCCATACTATGTTTCTTTCTAATTTATATTTATTATCATATATCTTACATATATCATATCATCATTTAATCATATTGAATATTTGTCATAATATATTTATATAATATTCAACATTATTAAAGTAATATATCTATGTGATGTTTCTTCTATTGCTATATAAATACACACATATATATAGCAATACATGTGTGTACATATATACCTATAAATCTTATCTATGGCATATATATGATATCATATATGGTATCATATCATGGTATAAATCATATACCATGCTCTATCTACCCATCTGTCTATGAAAGCAGACAGATTTTCCAGTTTTGTATCAGGTAAACAGTTAAGTTGGATACTTAAGATAATCTGGAGATGTTAATATTCTGATTCTGACTCAGGCATCTCAGGTGGAGTCTGAGATTTTGCATTTCTGATGAGACCTCAGGGGTGACAAATGCTGCTGGTCTGTGGAGCACAGAATGTCAAAGAGTTAGATAACTAAGGGGTTCAGGTTTTGACTTTGTCCTCAGTTCTGATCTTGAGCTAGAGACTTTTTCCTTTCAACCTTGTTCTTTATCTATAAAATGGGTGGAATCATATTTCTCCTGCCTCTTCATGGAACTTTTCTGTGTTTCAAATTAAATTAATTAGAAAAATGCTTTCTAACAAAAGGGCATGAGAGGAGGTAATACAGATATTTCCTCTTACCCTTTCAATAGTGTATTTGATGCCCCAATTTCCATTGGTGTTTGCCCATTTAGCCTGAAATGATGGACCCAATTTTAAGGTTATCTTTCAATAGCTTTTTGTTCTCATTTACCCTCTTTTTGTTCATTCATTCATTCACTCATTCAGCAAGTATTTATTAAGCTTCTGTGCCCCATGCAGTGTGCCAGATTCTGAAAATATGATTAACTTCTTTTACTCACTTCTACTTTTCTTCATTCTCTCGTATAATTTCTTCTATTGATTTCACTCTGTGCTCTGTACCTCTCATATCTTTCCTTCTGCCTTCAAGAGTGCTGAAATCATTCATTTGAAGGCTACATTTTTAAAATCGGTTTTATCCAGTTCTACAAATATTCACTGGTTCCCCACTATATGGCAGATTTCCTGCAAAAGGAATATAAAATTGAAGAAGTGACAGAAAGGACAGTCCCTTTTGTCACCTCAGTTTTGTTCTATTTAAGGAATGGGGTATTTCATAATTTTTCCAGTAACTGTAGTACAAGGCAGGCTATTACTGGTGTAATGCTTGAAAAGTGAAAAAAAAAAAAAAGACACAGCTGATTTGAGGGCTTTGTGGAAACTTCTTAAAGATGGCTAAACTGGACAGAAAGAGGAGAGGAAGGAAAGGATGGAAGTTGTAGGTGGAATAGGTCATATGTTTTCCTCTCTTTTATTCATGGTGAGTGACGGGCAAGTGCTCTGGCATGAGCAAGAAGGTTTTAAAATTTTTCTTAAGGTATGTGTGAGGAAAAGGTGGAAATTCCCACTGGAGTCACAATGATGGCCTTGGATACCAACTTCAGGAGTCTGTACTCAGTAGAGGGGACACGAGGAATCTTTGAAGGTTAATGTTGCTCTTGGCCTTTCTGCCATGCATTCAAAGTCAACCTTTAATCCGAGTCAATTGGAATTTAAACTTTTTTTTTTTTTTTAAATCAAGGTGGCATAGCATACTGGGTACAGTATAATGGTCCTTGTGAGGACACCTGGCTGCTAGGTAATACTTGTTCAGGAACTTGCTAGTCTGTTGACCTTAGAGAAGGCATTCATCTCTGTGAGTCTTAGGCACTTTTTCTTAATGATGGGATAATAATAATAATAAACTCTGCCTATTTTCGAGTCATTGTGAGACATAAAGTAGTAAATAAATCTGAAAATTGTAAACCTTGAAAGTATAAAGTTCTTTCCAATTATAAGAACCCCCGTTTGGGGCACCTGGGGCTGTTCTAATTGTACTGTCATTCTAACTTTAGCTTAAATATCCTCTCTTGAGATTGCTGCCACCCACTGGCTACTGAGCCCCCCATGGGATCCCTCGCCATTCTCCTTTATTTGCCTTATGGCACTTTTCAAGACTAAAATTACCTTCTTCATTTATTTGCTTATATGTCTCTTTAGTCAATACAATTTTATTAGTTCATTATGGGACAGACAGTGCCATTGGAACTGGAGATAGGAAAACAGGAACTGAACTGATATGTGAGCCCTTAAGGAAACAGGCAGTAATAAATATTGATAATAATATCTATCTATATGTATAAACATCAGGTGGTAAAAGGTGCTATAAAGAATAAAGCAAGCTGAGAGACTAAAGAGGGAAGATGGTTATGCCATTTTATGTCAGATATTCAGGGCAGGGGCCCCTGATTAGGTGCTATTTATTCAAAGACCAGAAGGAAGTAAGGGAGGGACATATCTCAGGAAAAAGTATTTTGAGCAGAGAGAACTGAAAGTGCACAAGCCCTAAAGTGGGGGCATGCTTGGCATTTTTAAGGTCAAGTAAGGAAGAGCCCCTGGTGCCTGGAGGGCAATGGGCCAGGCAAGAGTAGGAGACGCTGGGACCACAGAGCACAGGGGTCCTGGGTCCTATCTAGCGCAGGCTTCAGAGTGAGTCTGTGTTAAAATCTGAGACTTTACTCTGAATGAAACAGCAAGTCTCTGGAAGGCTTTGGGCTGAGGAGTGATGTCATCAGACTCAGGTCACTCTTGCAGCCTTAAAGTGAAGAAGATCCACTGGGAAGTGTGAAAGGGAGAACCTGTGACACGTTAGAACAAATTCCCTCTGGCTCCCCAAAAGTCACTGTGCTCATCTCTTGTAGGACACATAGTCATGTCACTTTCAGTTAGTCATGGTAGGAGCCTTTATACCGTGCAAGTTTGCAAAAACTGTCAATCACAGATTTCTTCTCTCTCTCTCTCTCTGCCCCTTCTTCATTTTGTCCTTGCTTACTCTCCTTCGTTCCTTCCTTCCTTCAACCCTCCTCCCCTTCTTCTTTCCCTTCTTTGTTGTCTTTCTCTCCTTCCTTTTCTTTCTTTCATAGCACTATCAGTATATATTACTTATAAATAAGGTTATCAATAAACATTTATCAGCACGTCTTAGAGGAGAACACTAGGAGGTTATTATAACAGTTCAGGTGAGAGGTGGTGGTGGTAGTGCAGGAGACAACAAGAAGTTGTCCGATTCTGGAAGGCATCTCCGAAGAAATCACTGAGGGGCTTTGCTGACTGAAAAATGGTTGAGAAAATGATGCAACCAACAATGGTTGAGAAAATGATGCATCAAATATGGCTTCCTGGTTTTTTTTTTTGTTTGTTTTTTTTTGTTTTTTTTTGCTTCCTGACCTGAGTAACTGAAAGATCAGTTGTCACTGATTGAGTTGGAAATGGCTTTGGGAGGAGCAGTTTGGGAGGCAAGTGTCAAGAATCTGGTTTTGTAGATGTGAAGATTGAGATGTCTCTTGGGTCTGTCCAAATGGAGATTTCATGTCAAAAGGTGGGTATTTGAGTTTGGCACTCAGGAGAGGAGTCTGGACTAGAAATATCAATTTGGGAATTGTCTGTAAAGAAAATGGTATGCTGCTGTGCTTCAAAATTTACATGGAGATTAATCACATATTAGTTATTCAAAAGGTTCATGCAAATCAGAGAAGAAATATCAATGCATGGCTATTTCATCTTGAGACTGCTGAGTCAGATGTTCTCTTCTTCCATTGTTTTATAATATAATTTAGGCAACTAAGTAAATTCATATGCCATGAATTGATTAAAGCCCTACTCACTCTTCTCCCAATTCAATTCCATGCTTACGCTTTTTGCTTCTTGGAACCCGTTAGCTCTAACCATCACTTCTCAAAATCTGGTTCCAGGACCCAGAACTGTCTGCATCAGAATTAAATGGGTGTATTTTAAAATGTAGAATCCTGAACTTAAATACTAGTTCTACTAAATAATAATATTGGCTCACGGTTCAAGAATCCACATTATAACAAATGCTCCTTGTTACCAGCATGCACATAAAGATTTGGCCACTCCTTCTATAGTGTGTAAGTACAATGTAAAGTCTTTTTATCCTTTTTAAGAATCTCCCTTTGCAAAAATTCTTAATGACTGTTTATATCACGTACATAGTTAAACCTGCCCACTCATATTCTAGATTACTTTTATTAGAACAGAATTTATTTCAGTCATAAAGATTTTGGTCTTTAATTAAGGAACTCAATAGCAAAGTCAAATTTAATCATCTTTTCTTTTTCCCCAAAAGGTTCCATTTTAGGATATACTGCAGCTTTAGGATATATTCAAACAGAAAAACTCAGTTTCAATTTTAGACACTGAATTGCCCTGATACTTACAAAGTTTGCTAAGTATTTCTGATTCTCCCCTGTTCTGGGCACATGATAGAATTGTAACGCATTTCTTAGTCTTCTTGTGATTTAAGTGAGCCAGTAAAGGAGTTGAGGCCAATAAGTATTATACTTGGGGTCAGAACGTTTAATTGCCAGTGTTCCTTCTCCTTTCCTGTGTCTTTCTCTGTAATTGATATGGAGGCTACCCTGTTTTTCTATTTACCTGAGTTACTATGATTAGCAGAGCTCCTCTGCCAATCTGTAATACACATTTAGCATGAGTGACAAATACACCTTTGTAATTTTAAGTCACTAGAATGGAGATTGGTTATTATTGTAGCACAACCTATTTTCTCTAGCAAAACTGGACCTGAGTTATCTTCCAGTCCATAGATGTGATCTGACTGAAGATAATTTGTTTTTTTTTTTTTCCAACAGTTTTCAGGGATTTCTGTCCATATTTTCATCTTGACAATAAAAGATAGGTAGACACTATATGTCTCTTCTCTTACAACTTTCCGACCATGTAGTTTGTTCAAAAAATAAACAAACAAACAAAAAAACCCCAGATAAGTTACAGACCATACAAACTGTTGTGAACATACAAACTGTTACTAACAACCAGTTATAAAATCCACCAAACATCCCATTCTAATAATCTAGGGTGGTTTCTGTTCTCTGTCCTTTTCAGCATGCTGCATGTAAAAAAGGCACACTGCTGAGCAAACAAAACAGTATTCCAGTTATAGGAGCAATGAGCCATCTAGTAGCATGAGGCAAAGGAGGCTCCATCTTAACTGGGGAGTGGGTGACAAATTAAAGAATTCCAAATCTCAGGTGTCAAAGATGTTAGTCTCTTGGCCTTCTACTAGGATTTGTACATGTGTTCCTGGAATGGAGAGATGATTGCCCTATATTTCTAGCCAATCACATATCTTGGAGCCCACTTGTCTCACCAATGAAAAAGTGTCACATTCTTTGTAAATTATCAACCACCCTATCCCATGTATAATTTCACAGAGCAGTATCTGCAAATTCAAAACATTCGTCACTGTTGCCCCTGGAGTTCAAACTATTGATTAAGAAACTTGAAATCCTAAATAACCTAGAGAGTAAGTCCTTGGCTAGAATTCTTCAAATCTTAATGTTTTTTCTAGTTTGTAAGTTAAAGGTAAACTAATGTACTTCATACTGTAGCTACTGGAGTATTTTAAACTAAATTATAGGCACTAACAGAATTAATTTTAGATCTTTGTTTACTTACCTTTATGTTCTACAAGGAGTGTAAAAACCATAAAACTGGCCATACATTATTTTACTTCACAAATGTAAATACAATAGTACTTGATTTTTAATAGTTTACATTGGACTTCATAAAGTTCTCCATATTTCTGCACTCACTTTAGTATTAAATAGATAAATAACTAGCTGTACTTCTTAAACAAAAAAAATATTGTTGAACTGTTTATATACTGTGTAGGATTTTTTTAAGCAAAAAAAAAAAAACAGAGAGAAAGAGAGAGAGGGAGAGACTATGTTAGCTTAAAATGAAAATCTTGAAAATTTGGGTTGGAAACTTAGATTCTGTTGTCCTCTTTCTGGATTTTCATGGTCTGGAAAGGATACTAGCCTTCCTCAATGGTTTAGTTTCCAAACATTTTGCCAACTGTGAATGAACTAGGTCAATGAAGGAAAACATTCTTTCTACAGCCTACATGAATATTCTGCTGTTTGAAAAACTGGACCAGCCCATCAATCATTTTGTTAATATTTGTAGATTCTTTGTCACAGAGTTGGAGTTTAATTTGTAAAACCCCATCAGTCAGTGTATGTTTCTCCAAATCCTCACCTCATTTCAAATTCTTTTAGTTACTTTTATATATAAATTAGTTTCTGAATGCCTTTGACAGCAAATAAGATTGGTAAGGAAATTCATTATATGTAATGCATATAAAAAGGCTGATTTAAAAATATTTCTTAAAAACCTGGAGTAGTGTCTTTAATATTAAAATTTGAGATATTAGATGTAATTTATGATTATGTATTTTAATATTAACACTTTAAAATAAAATTGTTTTAAAAATATCATTCCACTAATAATCCCTATGATTCAAAAACTTATGTTTATAAACTTACACATGTTTAAAAATTAATTGGTGGTATTTCATGTGTTTACCCATGTGACCTTTTGTCTCTAATGTTAATTTATGATATTTTATAAAAAATAACAATAACAATAAGAGGACAATTTGCCTTAATAGTTAATATATGTAAACTTAAGTTTGGCTGTACCTGTTTTAATATTTTTATTAATTTTGATTCTGGTGAATTTTTATTTTTGGAAGTCATATATTTCCAAACTTAGAAAGCACACATACAGTGAGTTGGATTGATTATTCCAAGCAAAGTAATTTATTGATATTAATGATCCTATTATGGTGCAATACTTTTTAGGGGTCCCAAGAGAATGACTATTTTTATTATAGGAAAAGTGGTTCCAGCTGACAGAATTTATAGTGAAATATGTAAATTCTTTAAACATCTCATCTTAATGAGGATGCTTTATTTTAAGGTCTCTCTTTGAATAAATGTAAAATGAACATTTTGGATGTGTGTTAGTTCAGGACTTTCTTTTTACATTTCAGCTTTATTGAAGTATAATTACGTATGAAATTGTGAGAGATTTAAAGTATACATTGTGGTGATTTGACGTACATACCGAGTAGAGAAGGATTCCTCCCACAGAGTTAATTAATAATAATATATATAATATATTATATATATATAAATAATAATCTATTACCTCACTACTTATCTTTTTCTTCTTGTAAGAACATTAAAGTTCTACTCTTAGTGAAGTATGGAAATTTTTAATGATGACCATGTCTTGATTCATTTCTTTTCCTTTCAGGCTATCGAGCATTACAATGGCACTGTAAAGAGATGACGCAGACATAACAGTAAGTCTTAATTATTTGAAAGACTTATCATTTGAATGTTGTACTAAAATGTATGACAGCGTATTTGGCAATTTTTTTCCCTTCTAATTTTGTACACTACTATCGGCCATAGAATGTGAGCAATAACCCATAGACCTCAAAGTATATTTTTATATGAAGCCAAAATATTTTTTTTGAAGATTTTATTTATTTATTTGACACAGAGAGAGAGAGATCACAAGCAGGCAGAGCAGCAGGCAGAGACAGAGGAGAAGCAGGCTCCCTGCTGAGCAGAGAGCCCGATGCGGGGCTCGATCCCAGGACCCTGAGATCATGACCTGAGCCGAAGGCAGAGGCTTTAACCCACTGAGCCACCCAGGTGCCCTAAGCCAAAGTATTTTTAACTAAACTCTGCTAGTCAATAATTTTTGGATTTGGTAGGCTGTAGTCCAGTCCTATTTTCGAGAAAAGTCAACAAAGTATTTCCCTTCTAATTCAATATCCTTTTCCCTCCCCCCTGAAACAATCTTTCCTTTTGGAGCAAGGGCTTATGAACTTAGCTGTTTTTAGAGCAACAATAATATCTTTTGCTGTGCTGGAAATAATTAATGTTTATATTGGATTTAAACTTTTGTCAGTCAGAACATCTACTTATTACACCAAATGAGATAGGTATGATAAGAAGCCTTCTTTCCTTACTAGAGTTAGATGATCCGACATCATACACTTACATTTCATATTGAAATATTGCCATTGCTCTTTTAAACCATGAATCTTATTACATTTCATATTTATAATAAGCTATTTTGATCATCCACATGTTTTCTTCTGAAATGGACATACATCCTACACAACAGATTGGAAGAATATTTTACCTTTGGTCATTTTTCATTAGAATGATTTAAAATATCTGCTCTGGCTAAATTATTAGCCAACACTTTAATAAAGTACTGTTTTAATACAGCAGATTTACTTCCTCTTCTGACATGAAAATAGACTTTTCTGTTTATAAAATTTCTACCCAAAGACAGCTGATACAAAAATGTACTTAACAAAGCCTCGGTCATAAAACACAGAAAAACAATGTTAAATTCAAAACAACTGGCAAATTTAAAAATACATATGTGTGTGTGTGCAACCCACAAATACATACATACATAGAGATTAAGTGTTAGATAGTAATATATCATTACAGGTTTTAGAACTATGTAATAATATAACATATGAGTATATAATAATATGTAATATATTTAAATAAATTATGTAAGCACATATAAGTAAATTATATAAGTATATACAAATATTTAAATATATGTAATTATATTGATATGTCATTTATAAAAGCAATATGTTGTAAAACTCACAACAGACTCCTATAAAGAGAAAGTTCCTAACCTTTTCCTCCTCTTGGTGTCCATCCCCTTCCCTGAGGTAGACCATGTCCAGGTGCACCAGGCGCCGCTCTACCTCACTCACATGAGTTCCTCCCACCTCAGAAAGCACAGATGCATATTTTTACATCTCTTTTGTCAGAAAGGGGTATTTTTGCTTTTGATGTTTGTCTTTATAGACAAAATACCAAGAACATAACTCTTCAGATTGTTTTTTATAGCTGTCCTTTCAGGTTTATATGCACAATATGCCATACTTTGCCACACTAACCTTTAATTAAAGAAAATAAAAATTTGGTTGTTCACTGTCCTTTGTCTATCACAGCCATAAATTAGAAAGTACCCACATTGCCATGAATGGCACATCTCAGGCATATTTTCATTCCAGCTCTGATAGTCATGAAAAGGACTCTGAGTCCTATGTTAGAACAGATATCAAGATTTGTGAAGTGGATAATAATTCAGTAAACATGAGTTCTTGTACTCATCTATCTGTTGTGTATTGTCATCCATTCCCAACAATATCTGATCCTTACAGTAGAATACATGCTGCTTTGCTACAAGGTAATGGTTGCATTCTTCTGACACTGCGTTTGATGAAAAAAGAATCACATTATAAAATTGTGTTTCAGTAGAAAGGAATGAATTAGAGGATGGATTTTCTGTTTTACTATCTTTAGTGGTGAAAGTATTCAGGATTCTCTTTTAAGATTAGGCAGCATGAAAAGAGCAAACATAAATTAAGCCATAGACTTTTACAAATGAACATAAATCGAGGAAAATAAACATAGTAAAATCATATTTGAGGGTAAATAACATTCATTAATGACAATATTAAGCAATTTGTTTACAACGGTATTGGTCATCAGAAAGCTATACATATGTATTATATAAAGTGTTATAATGTAATGTTCATTATTTAACTATATCACATATATACTGATATATCTATTATATATTTATATATTCTATATATTATACTGATATATCTTCCATACTGATAGGTGCATCTGACTTTTGACTGTACAATCTTTTTATTTTATAAAATGTAAATTTTAACACAACAGTACGACAAAGCTAGATCATGCTTTTATTTTATTTTTTATTTTTTATTTTTTTTGTACCAGCTTCCGCTTTTAATGAAACAATTACGAAAATTCTCTTTGGCCCACGTCATCACCGATATTCAGTATTACCAGACTTTTAAAAATTTTCCAATCTGTCTTGCCTGAGAATGAACCCCATCATGGCCTTAATTTTCCTATTTCTATTCAGCTTGAGTACTTCTTTTCTATATTTACTGAGCATGCAGATTTCCATCTGTCTAAATCACATCTTTCACCATTTTTAAAAAGTGGATTTTTAAAATAATTAGTTTTAAACCTCATTGTATAATCTGGTCACTAATCTTTCCCACCCTTATGTGCTACAAATGTCTTCTTCTCTTTTTTTTAATTTAATTTAATTTTTTTTCAGTGTTCCAAAATTCATTGTTTATGCACCACACCCAGTGCTCCATGCAATACGTGCCCTCCTTAATATCCACCACCAACCTCACCCAACCCTTATCCCCCTTCCCTCCAAAACCCTCAGTTTGTTTCTCAGAGTCCACAGTCTCTCATGGTTTGTCTCCCCCTCTGATTCCCACATCTCACTTCTCCTCTCCATCTCCCAGTGTCCTCTATGTTATTCCTCATGCTCCGCAAGTAAGTGAAAACATACAATTGGCTTTTCTGTTTGACTTATTTCACTCAGCATAATCTCTTCCAGTCCCATACATGTTGATATAAAAGTTGGGTATTCATCCTTTCTGATGGAGGCATAATACTCCATTGTATATATGGACCATATCTTCTTTATCCATTCGTCCATTGAAGGGCATGTTGGTTCTTTCCACAGTTTGGCAACTGTGGCCATTCTTGTTATGAACATTGGGGTACAGGTGGCTCTTCTTTTCACTACATCTGTATCTTGGGGGTAAATACCCAGTTGTGCAATCGCAGGGTCATAGGGAAGCTCTACTTTTAATTTCTTAAGGAATCTCCACACTGTTTTCCAAAGTGGCTGCACCATCTTGCATGCCCACCAACAGTGTAAAAGGGTTCCCTTTTCTCCACATCCTCTCCAACACTTGTTGTTTACTGTCTTGTTCCTTTTGGCCATTCTAACTGGTGTAAGGTGGTATCTCAATGTAGTTTTGATTTGAATCTCCCTGATGGCTAATGATGATGAACATTTTTTCATGTGTCTTTTAGCCATTTGTATGTCTTCTTTGGAGTAGTGTCTGTTCGTATCTTCTTCCCATTGCTTTTAAAAAGGTTTTCAAATTCACAAGTTTAAAGTCTCTGTGTGAGGGTATGTATTTTTAGCATTGAGCCTACATTGGGAGTTAACACTGGGGATCAGGCAGTTTTAGCCTACTTAATGTGTGAAGAGAAAATTGACAGGAATGATTCAGTGATCCAATTCAAGAATTATTCAATATCTACCACTGTTTATTAAACATTTGCTATGTTCACTATGTACATAGTGAACACAAGTCCTGACAAGTGAGACTTTTACATTCTTGTGGTGGTGATGGGGCAGAGGAAAGGTAGACATTAACCAACAACCAAATAAATTTAAAAAGTCATACTATTTTTGATAGTGGTGAATAGTGTGGAGTAAAATAAAATCAAGTGGGAAATTAGGGGGAAGAGTATCATCTATCTTAGTTTGGGAAAGGCTTTTCTGAGTTAGTATCATCTGAGAAGTGACTCGCTATGCACTAATATCTAGGAAGGCACATCCTGGCAGGGTGAAGAACCCGAGCTGAGTTTCCAAGGAGAGGGTACCTGGCATATTTGGAAATACTGAAGTGGCCAGTCGGGTGCGGCGAGGTCATATAAGCTCTTCTTGGCCAGGAGTTTTTTTTTCCTAAGTCAAATGGGAAGCCATCCATCACAGGCTATTTATCCGAGATATGAACTGATTTTGATTTTTAAGAGTTCACTTTGTTGTGTAAAGAACAGTCTGAGAGAAAAGTGGAAGATCAGTTGAATACTTACAATACTTACAGTACTTACAATACAATACTTATAATACTTATAGTATTTACAATACTTACAATACTTATAGTACTTAAAATACAGTACTTACAATACAATACTTATAGTAGTACTTCAGAAGACTGGACTTATATCCAATAGGTGCCCTTATTTACCTTCGTTACAAGATTTTATTTAAGAAAGCGAGAGAGACAGAGATGGCAATAGAGATAGAAAGAGAGAGCATGAGCAGGGAGGAAAGGGAGAAGTAGGCTCCCCACTGTACAGGGAGCCTGACATGCGGCTTGATCCCAGAATCCTGGGATCATAATCTTGGGATCATGACCTGAGACAGAGGCAGACACTCGACTGACTGAGCCACCCAGATGCCCCTCCAGCAGGTGCTTTTAAATAGAATGATTTGAATAGATGATGTTTGATTTATAATCTATTTAATCTTCACAACAGAATAGTCTGTGTGTAGGATCTTTCAAACAATACAGGCACATAGTGAGTTTCCTGTAAATACTATTATCTTCATCCTCTTTGTCATCATTATCATCATCATCATTAACATTATCAAAAGAGGTAAGGAAAAACGATGCCCTTAGGAAGAATGATGGTCCCCTCAAATGCTTTTACAAATATGACCATCTTCCCTTGCTAAAATCAACCATTAAGGAATTGGGGGTGTGCAATACTACATAGAATCATTTAAGAAAAATATGTGTAACATCCAATGCTTTATTCATTCTAAAGTTGCGGCATAAGTTATAATTATAACCTAATTTAAAGAAAACTAACAGCTAAAATAAACCTACTTTTACATTTCTATTTACATTTTTTAAAAGATTTTATTTATTTATTTGAGAGAGAGAGAGAGATCACAAGTAGGCAGAGAGGCAGGCAGAGATAGAGGCAAGCAGGCTCCCTGCCGAACAGAGAGCCTTATGCAGGGCTTGATCCCAGGATGCTGAGATCATGACCTGAGCTGAAGACAGATGTTTAACCCACTGAGCCACCCAGGTGCCCCTCTATTTACATTTTTAAAATGGAGGTCTAATCAAGCTCCCCCCATTTTTATGAAAATCTGATCCTCAAATATATATATATATATTCATTTTAGGTTGACTTTTTAAAGCTCTAGCTAATTCTTAGATATGACTTTTCTGTGTATTATTATTTTGCATGAATTTTTTTCAGTGCTTCAGTCTCAGTTGCTAGGAATGGTACATAATGTCTACACAACCATGCATCACAGTAACTGTACTCTTTGAAATCCATGGCTTGGTACAGAGAGAGGGGCATATTATTGAAAACTGTTCTTTTGTAAGTTGTTTTTTGACTTATTGCTTCTTTAGTTTCCGGAGGACTGCTCTATAACAAAGGGCTTATTTGGTACACAAATCAGTTTTACGTGTTTTTTTTTTTTTAATTTTGCGAGTGTGTGTGTGTATTTTGTGTTTTTTTGAGGGGGGGAGGGACTGTTGTTTTCTTTGTAGCCTGACAGAATGACAAATTAGTGCTAATTTTAACTTGAGTTTCAAATACTGATTGATATTTATAACATACATGTTTAATGTAGTAACAAAATAAAGAAAAGCAGACTATTAAGTGAATGAAGAAATAGTATACACAAAATGTCCCGGTTTTCAGATCTAGGTTGGACAACCCAATTTATATACCTTGGAAATTTCATCAGTCTTGTGTGTAAATGAACTGGATAATTTCAATATCCCATATTTTGTATACTAAAGTAGAAGAATAAAGTGTTTAAAATCACAAAAGGCATTAGTAATATTTTGGAAGACTCACCTCATGAGTGTTTGTCTTTTAGTAAACATTTCCAATTTAATGATAAATGAATTTGCATATCTAAGGACAACTTTGAAATCTTCTAATGCTGAAATTCAGTCTAGTCTCAGCTGACATATATGGGATTAATAAAAACTGACACCAAACTCATTTTGGATTTTAAATGTAAAATCTACATCACAAAAGTTAATTTCACATACATCAAGCACCTCCAAACTGTATGTATCAATATTAATATAGATATACTTTCATAAATCTTTGTGGAATGATCTTAAAATTAAATTACCAGTCTTTAGAAAGTTAATATGACAATGTCCCGACAGAATTGAAACCTCACAAATAAAAACATGCATTCAAGCCTATTTGCCATCAGCCTAGCACAAAAGTACCTTCTGAAAGATGTTGCTATAGAGAGCTGTTTGGCCTTTCATCCTGCTACCAAAGGAGTGTACACAGTTCAGCTGACTTCTAGAAGCTGTCACATTGTGCAAGCAGAAACAAGGGTTTTGCTTTTTTTGCTCATAGGTGAACTTGGTGTTGTTTAATGTCTAGATCTGGCTCTGGAAGAGAATATGGTCATGAGTACTCACCTGGGAGGGAAAAAAGGACAAGAGTTGGGGGTTGGAGAGGGGTTAGGAGAAGGCTCAAGTGAACCCCAGCTAGGAGGAAAGAATCCACCTGTGTCAGGGATTATCAGATTGTGAGACCCCCATCTAGGGCTGCATGTAAATCTAGTGGTGACATAGAAGTATTCTTCCTATGACCTAGTACCTCAATGCAAAATTACTGTAGTATGCCGCAGAACCGAGGAACCAAATTTGAAAAGAAAAGTAAAATCGTCTACCTTTGTTGGACGAAACAAGACACCCAGGTTGGTCTTCAAATGGGCCCCTTCCCTAGAAATTTTCAAAGGTAAATTCCGACTAGTCTTGGTTTTTACTACATTTGGTTACTTAAAATCTTACTAAGCTCCCAGTAGATGGAGCTCACTTGCTAGGAGGCAGTCTAGAGCAGGATTACAGATCCTTCTGAGAATGCTGTGATACCAATTAGGAAATTATAAGTATAAAAATTAAGAGTAAGCATTTACAATTTTTTATAAAACATTAGAAGAGTTATTTTGTATCTGTTGACTCTATAAAATGGGGTTGTTAGTTTTTTTAATTTAATTTTTCTAGTTATTTATTGTTATTGTGAATTTGGAAGTATCAGTTCATCATTATTTGGGAAAAAAAATTAGTCTGGCTCTTCACCATAGTTAGTATGAGAAGCACTGGGCTAAGGCTTTTACAGTTTTAACATAGATCATTACAAGACAAGCCTGATCAATAGTAAAGTGTATTGTTTTTCTACTCCCTAGAAGCATCAAGATTACAATGAAGTTGCTTAATTATATCCCCAAAGGAACTTATATTTGATTAATACACTTCTTCCTTTCTCTAAGAAATATTTAAATATTTATGTGAAAACATTCTGCATGCAAGAAGTCATATTTAAACACTAAATAGAATGTCAATAGAACTGCATTTATAAATCCGGATATTAGTTTACTATAAACCCAGTTTCTCCTCACTGTTAATGCTTAACTTCTATAGTATATAGTATTTATATGTGGTGATCTCTAAAAATTTATTAGAAAAAAATTAATAAAAAAATTAATAAAATATTATTTTATGTGATTTCTCATGAAAATCTTGAATTTCTGCACTTAGAAATCATACATGCATGGTCTTTGATAGAGAAGACATTGAAAAAATCTCTTCACAAACTGGAATAATGAAATAATTTATTGACAGTTACGTTAACAAAGTATCTTATTTTAGCAACCACTTGTGTTTTTTTCAAACTCTTACAAGTGAAAATTATTCTTAATAGCTGATTCTTATAGCTGAGGGTAAGAGATGGGCAAACAAGACTGCTTTTAATTTTGAAAAGCAAGCAAAATGAAATTTAAACATAGACATCAATAGAGAAAAGTGTTCTCTAATTTGTCACTAAGTCCTTGCTCCCTATATTAAAACCAGCAATTCATGAAAGCCTCACAAAGAGTCATTGTCTGTATGTGGCAAGCTGGCAATTGCTTTATAAAATGCATTATTAAATTGCTGTTACTGCCATCTAGTGGGAGAAAATATTCCGTGTCACCATGTCAAGGATTCTATCCAAAGCCCTCCTGTTCTAGGAGTAAAGGGAAGGCCACCTTTTGCGTGTATTACAGGAAATGAAACAGCAAACAAAGACACGCTCTTGTGGATATTGGAATATAAGGGATATCTATCTAGTCCCTGAATAAGTTAAAGAGATTTGTGGGGAGAAAAAAAGGTGGAGGGGATGCACACGTTTGTAAGATTCATTTAGTGTAGAACCAAATTACATATAAAGATGTTATTTTCCACTGGACATAGTGGGGTTCAGAACATTTGTATTACTTCTACACTTTATTTATTTATTTATTTATACCCATCGGACTGTAGAATTAAGGGTTTTGCTTCCTCTCGTTGTCTAAAAAATTAAGATCCCTTAGGTCAGTTCTTTTCAAACTTCAAGGGACATAGGAGTCACCTGGAAATCTCATTACAATGCAGGTGAAGACTCAGTATTAGGATGCCTGAGATTTGGCACTTCTAAAAGCTCGCAGGTGACCTTTGGGTTGCTTTTTGTGGTGAGGTTCTCATTTGCGTAGTGATCTCCTCTGAGTAATTTTCCTAGGGAAGGAGTTCAGAAATGAAAAAAAAACGCCCACAAAATATACTTCACTATATACCATCCTGCTATAGCGCAGCAGAGGATTTCTTCCAATGACCTGCAGAGTCAGATTGCTACACTCATTTCTTAGCTTTGTTGCTTACTGTGTATGTAACCCCAGGCAAGATACACAGTTCATGTCTCTAAGCCTCAATTTCATAATCTGTAAAATAAAATAGCAGTCGTACCAGCATTCCATGGTTTTCATGAGGAATAAATGAGCTAAAAAAAAAATCTCATAATGAGCCTTAGGAAATTCCCTTTCTATAGATTAAAAGCAAACCTAAAATTTTATCTAGTTAAAGCTAAATGTTTAAATTATGCAGCATAATGTTCAGCAGGTAGTGGCCAATACACGTTAGTATCACCAGTAAGTGTCACCGAGTAAATTTATGGACATATGATTATACTCACACTGTAGAAAATTTTGTTCAAAGAGGAGAGAATTTTGAAACTTCCATTAAAAAAGCTTAATATAAATCTGTGAAGGGTGTTATCTTGAGGTTTCATGGAAGGATAAAACAAATAAGAAATTTGTGGATTACTCTGTAAAGAAATCTCGTTAGGTGTGGGGAATAGAAAGAAACACCCTCAATAAAGAAATATTGGGATTATTTACTTTCACCTTTTTATATTACCTGGAACCAAGTCTGGAATGGAAGCAGAATGAATTTATTTTTTAGTGCAGTTTCAGGTGCAGAAAAAAACTGAAAGGAAGGTATGGAGATTTCCCATATGCCTCCTACCCCCCTACACACTCATAGACGCCTCATAGTCCACCAGAGTGGTACATTTGTTACAGCTGAGGAACCTGCACCAACACATCATTTTAAACCCAAATCCACAGTCTACGTTAGGGCTTACACTTGACTATGTTCTGTAAATTTTTTTTTTTAAGATTTTATTTATTTATTTGAACAGAGAGAGACCGAGCAAGAGAGAGAACATAAGCCGGGGGAGAGGGAGAGGGAGAAGCAGGCTTCCCGCTGAGCAGAGAGCCTGATGTGGGGCTCGATCCCAGGGCCCCAGGATCATGACCTGAGCCAAAGGCAGATGCTTAATGACTGAGCCACCCAGGCACCCCATGTTCTGTGAATGTGGACAAATGTATAATTACATGAATGCATCATTAGAGTATCATACAGACTAGTTTCACTGCCCTAAAAATTCTCTGTGCTTTGCCTTTTCATCCTCCCTTCTCTTCTCCCCTGTAGCAACGCCTGGTCTTACTGCTATTTCCAGAGTTCCGCCTCTTCCCAAATGTCATTCAGCCGGAGTCATACAGTATGTAGCCTTTTCAGACTGGCTTCTTTCATAGTCATAGACATTTAAGTTTCCTCCATGTCTTTTTATGGCTTAATAGCTCATTTCTTTTTTAGTGTTGAATAATATTCCATTGTATGGGTGTGCCATTGTTTATTTATCTGGGAAATGTATTTTTTATTCAGCACCAAATCCATATCACACAGCAGCACATATGAAGAGTGAGGACATAAATAGGCATAGATTCTAGATAGATTTAATACTGTTACAAGCCTGTTGTGGGGAAAATGGGCCATAAAAATATAGATTATTGTCTAAGTTATTAAAGCAAATCATATTTTCTGTAGTTGAATTTTCTGTCCTGTCCCCTCTTATGCTGTTTTTACATGATTTTATAAGCTCTGCTACATTCCTTAGTTGTATGCTGAATTATAAAAATATGTGATTATTGATTCATGTTTTTATAGTTTTGCTCCAATAAATAAAATTTTAGCATTATAATTGGATGAAAGGATGATAACTTTAATCCACTTGGATAAAATCATTTCTGTTTTCTTTTGAGTTAAAATTACTACCTTTGTTTATATGAATAAGAATCTCTTAATTTTGACCCTAAGGTTTTAAGCTTTACCTGAAGTATGCTTATTTTTGCTTTTATAAAGTATTGTTGGTAAACTGCAGAGAAGTATATAAAGAATTACAAAAATTGATATTTTTAAATTATGGATTAGAGTCAGGGTCAGATATGATTAGCTTAAATTAATGTTAATGAGTATTTATACATGCCATTAAGCAAGAAATAACATTTTAACTCTGAAAATTCTTTCTCTAAAATTCGAGAATTTTAAATTTTTCCAACCATTTCATGTATATAAAAGATGAGTTTTAAACTAGTTTTATAAGAAAAGTAATTTTTATTACCATGTAGTTTAAAGTTTAATGTTCTAAGTCACAAGGATGGTGGCAAGAAAAATGTAATTATTCAGCATGGGCAGCAGAAAGCAGTTAAATTGTTAAACTGTATTTATTGGCTGATGAAATTCAAGCTGATATTATATAAAAGAATCAAGGAATTACTGAATTCTAGTCCCCAAAGATATAATAATGTGATCTGTTGTATCAAAAGAAGGCTAACATTCTGGATGCATGAGTAAGAACTGGAAAACAGGAGCTGGAACAGGTAGTTAGTTACTTACCTAAGCTGATTGCAGCATTCTTTGTGAGAGCCATTTTTGTGGTGAAAGCCCCTCAGATGTTCGGTGATGAGTGAATGAATGGAAAAGCAAAATGTGGTATATACAAATGCTAGAATATTATTCAGCCTTAGACAAGAATGACAGGAATGAAATTTTGATACATGCTAGAGCATGGATGATCCTTGAAGACATTATGCCGAGTGAAATAAACCAGACATACAAGAATAGATACTGTATGATTCTGTGAGGTAACTAGAATAGTCAAATAATAAAGACAGAAAGTAGAACAGTGGTTACCATGGGCTCAGGGAGCGGGGAGATTCAATGGGTACAGATTTTCAGTTTGGGATGATGAAAGTGTTCTGGATATAGTAGTGATGGGGGCACAACAGTGTAAATGTGCTTAATGTCACAAAACTGTACACTTAAATTGGCTAAAGTGATAAATTCTATGATGTTATGTATATTTGAGCACATTAAAAATTATAAAAATGATGAACCCCCAGAAATAATACAACATAAAGTGTATTTTGGAAACCATACAATTCATCAAAAAAATTGTCTATTCTCATACCTGCACTTCTCAATTTGAGTTTGAATTTGTGTTTGCCACATGTTAAGATATATAAAGAAAAAAAAAACAGAAAGTGATTTGGCACTGTTAGCTTTATCTGCAAAGTTCAACACCGTCTGATATGATAAAGAATAAGAGTGAATATGATCACACCCAAAGAATGTAGAAAGTAAGGCAGGAAAGCACTTACCTGAATCCCCTTGGGCAACATTAATTAGCCCTCAGTATATCTCAGTTTCCTCTTTATAAATCTGGTCATTGTGAGGAATTACAGGAGAATTAAAGGTTCCCACCATCATCTCAGACACATAGTAAGTTCTGAATGATGAGTGTTTATCATTTTTTTCTGCTATTGTAATTGTTTCTGTTTGAGCTTTTAAGATACAAAGATATAAATTTGATGTAAGTAACAAATTCAACTCAACTCTGTTCTAAAAATATATGAAATATGGAGTCACAAAAATGAGCTTCAGGACCAAGATACATAAATGCTATAAGAGAATAAACACAAATATAAAAACCAGAAGTTTCACTCCCACCCTTCACACTCCATTCCTGTTATAGAGTTAATAACAATATCACCACATCTTTCCTTATGGCATTTTCAGCCTACTGCACGATTTTGTATGTAACTTCACTTGACCATCATATCAACCCCTCCAAAATTCCCCTCCAAAATATTATTTTAAAAATTCCCAGGGGCGCCTGGGTGGCTCAGTGGGTTAAAGCCTCTGCCTTCGGCTCGGGTCATGATCCCAGAGTCCTGGGATCGAGCCCCGCATCGGGCTCTCTGCTCGGCGGAGAGCCTGCTTCCTCCTATCTCTCTCTGCCTGCTTCTCTGCCTACTTGTGATCTCTGTCAAAAAAAAAAAAAAAAAAAAATTCCCAAATAGGGGCACCTGGGTGGCTCAGCTGGTTAATGTTCTGGCTCTCAATATTGGCTCAGGTCATTATCTCAAGGTGGTAAGATCAAGCCCTGCGTCCAGGTCCACACCGGGTGTGGAGCCTGCTTACGATTCTCTCCCTCTCTCCCTCTGCCCCTCCCCACCATGCTCGCTTGCTCGCTCTTTATCTCTCAAATAAATAAACACATCTTTAAAAAAACACATTCCCAAAATAAAGCAGAGCTGTGACTGGCAAAGTCACAAGGTTACTAAGTCACACAGTGAGGACTGAACATCCGGACTTCTAATTCCAAGTCTAACCTCTTCCTCATTCCCTGCTGCATATCGTACAGAAGTTTCTTTAGGTAGAACCTGTTGGACACAGGTGCTCCAATCAATGGAATGTCATACTTCTCTGGAGCAGCTTCCATTACGACAATCCTAAGGGGCAGAAACTCGAAACTTCTGCAAATATTTAGATAGAATAATTTTTAGCCCTAAATCTGAAAGAGTCAGTTCTGAAGCTGTTAGCAAGAGTTGAATTGCAAACCTCTTACAATGCCGCCACCAAAAGATATAACAGTATTTACACAATTTTGAATATCTCATTTAAAATGTTCTTCGTGTACATATATATTTTTCCTCACACAAAGTTGTCTGTGCAGTATACTCATTGCCTGCTTGCTTATTCTGGATTGTTTTTTTGTTGTTTTTCTATTCACTGAGGTTTTGCTTTATGGAGGTGCAGGCAGATTTTTACTCTCACAGCTCATCTAAAATTATTTGTGGATGATCAGTGCTCTGGGCTGAAACTCTGGTCATCAGTTTTACTTCACTTTAGAAGACAGACCTGTTTGGTTTCAGGTAGGAACATTGTATAACTGGATTGCTGTGTTAATACAATATGCTGGTAAGCAGTGGTTTAAAGACCACATTTATTGTCTAAAAATTTATGTATTTTGTTTTCATACTTCTTTATAGGGTTAGACATTTTTTTTTTTGGTATGAACATATGGAAGGCATGTCATATTGATTTATTAATTGCTACATGCCACTTAAACTTTATTATTCCTCCAAAGGAAATGGCAAATTTGTTATTTAAAAGGACCTATGTAAAACCCAAATGACTTAGCCAGCTTTGAGAGTACTCTGTTTTCTGAAAAGATGGTATAAAAAACTTGCATGTGGACAGCAAATCTTGTTTTAAGCAACAACTCAAGGGACCAGCAAAATTGGCTAAGAAAGATGTATAGTTAAAGACTGAAGAAAAATGTCCTTGAAATGTAGAATACATTTAAAGTAGCTTATAAATTATTAGTGATCCATGTAGCTGATACCAGGAAGAAAAAAAAACAATTAAAAACTGCCTGAAAAATGGATGTTAGGTAAGATCCTAAAGGGAAAAAAAAAAAAAAAAGTATAGCAAAGTTTGTTGCTTCAGATTACTGATGTAAAATACTGCTAGATAGTTTGCTAATTTTATGGCGCTGGAAACAATAGCAAGAGTTAATGAAAACATTGTTGCTTGATAGATTGTTAAATGTTATATTTGTTGTATGAATGGTAAATGTTTATGGTAAAAAAAAAATAGAAGATGCAGCTGGAAAAGAAATAGAGAAATGATTCATAATTTCTGTCAATCATGCTCATTTTGGTATACAAAATCTCATACATTTTTCTCTGTGCATATACATCTTTGCATACATCGGTTGGCCCATGTCGTATGCATTCTTTCATAACTAGCATTTTTAACCTATACCGGAGATTACTTTTTATGTCTATAGTTTTTGAGAATTTTGAATATTATGTATTAATAAGCAGCATAATTAACACTTAAGAATGTGGCCCCTCCCTGTTGATTTTCACAGACTATTTGGCAAGGATAGGAAAGTACATTCTAAGTTAGTGTTTTCTTGGTCAATCCACACATGTTCTTTGTAGTCTAGGTGATTGGGAGTGTAACCTCTGAGCCTAACATCTGTGTTTAAGCTCTAGGTCCTTGAGCACATTCTGGAGCCAGTAAGGAGAGATTGGGCATGCTTGGGAGCAGAGACGGAGCTGAGGCCACGTTGAGGTACATACAGCACGTAGAATACAGGAATAAGCCTGCTTCAGAAGCGAGTGAACAGGAACTGGGAAGTACTTCGATAGAGGGAGGATGAGCTCAGGCAAAGGTCTCACAAATTCGAGAAGTGAGCAGTCCATCCGTCTATAAACTGGAGGACAACGAAGGTCTTGGATCTAAGAGACTGTGGAATAGATATTGGTTATAATAACAAATTGTAAAAGTCCTTCACATCCATTAATTCTTTTCATAGTTACTGAGCATGTGATAATTTTATATGCTATCTCTAGCTTCAAGCACTTTTATAATCTATATGGTGTAAGAAGACATAATTGTGAAGTGTGATGTAGTACAAGGCAGTATATAAGTCATGTGATCCAAGAGTAAGTGCTATAGGAATTCATAAAGTGGAAAGGTTACTTCTAACTTCAGCGATCTAGAAATTTACAATGATAATAGCAACTGATATTGACAAGTATTTTATAGACTTCATTCAATTTTATCCTCACAGCAATACTATGAGATAAGCTGTTATTATCAGGAAGACAGTGTGTATGGTGGTTACAGTCTTGGAGCCACAATGTCTGGGAGAGCATCCCAGCCACTTACTTTTGTGGCTTTTGGAAACTTATTTAACTCTCTGTGTTTCAGTTTCACATCTATAGGAAAGAAATAATGATAGGATCTACCTCATGGAGCTGTAAAGGCTGAATGTATTAATGGACAAAAGGTACTTTGAACTAACTCTACAAATGTCAGTTATTCTTAGTTTCATTGTTTGTGGTGAAGGTTTAGACAGTTGGGATAATATATCCGAGTTTATGCGAGCCGTAAAAGGTAAAACAATGGGTCAAATCCAGCTTCCCTCTCTGGTGAATCTGAGGTCTGAATTTAACCACTTTGAGGTCTGAATTTAACCACTTTGATTCTTCAAACTGTAAGCATGAAACAAATAGTCAAAGACAAGGATTTTGATCATGGATCACTAGAATCATTCGCAAAATAGGGTAGAGACTGTGAAAAGATTTTTTTTTTTGTATGTTTGGTCTGTTTCTTTTGTTTTTTCTTTCTTTCTTTCTTTCTTTCTTTCTTTCTTTCTTTCTTTCTTTCTTTTGCTTTGTTTTGTTTGGTTTGGTTGCTATTATTGTTTTTTGAAGGAAGAAATGTTCAATTTGAAATGTCTTGTATTGGAAGTGGTGCCAAGGCGTTCAGGGTGAAATATGTAACTGTTAGCTAGAAATCCTGGACTGGAACTTAGGAAAGAGTAGGAGTGGACATTAGGGAGATATACCTATGTAAACTTAGCAACGAAGGCTGTGAGAGTAGATAAAATGGGCAGGCAGATATTTTAAAAGCAAAAAGTTTTTTAAAAAGAAGGCCAAAGTCAGAAGTCATCCTCTTATTGAGCATGGGGAAGAGAAATTACAAAAAGGATTCAGAGGTAAAGTTGAGAGTCCAGCTGGAGACACTGATAGCCAGTTAGGACGGAAAAGCAAGTCCAAGAATTTCTGAGAATAGAGTGGAACCTCCCAACCAGGTGGGTAGGGAGGAAAGGCAGTTCCGGTCTGTTGATCTTGAAATTGTTCATGAGGTACAAGCCTTAGAGATGTTGATGAGTCCGGCAATGTTTTGGCTTTTGGTTTTGTGGGGATTTTGTTGAGGGGGAGGGATTAGGTAGGAGTAGGGTGGGGAGAGTACTATTTTTAGAGCAACTCAAACTTACCAAGGTTCCATTTTATTTTGGTCCATCCCAGTCTGTAATGTATTTTTCTGTCAGGATCTTGAGCTATATCAGTGTCATCTGGAATTGTAATGGGAGGGTCAGTTTCATCAGGTTTCTAAGATAGAAAAGTATTGTTCTAGAGCTATCAGATTCACTCTTTCTGACCAGTTTCTTGGAAATACTAGAAATCTGGAACCAAAAGACATGGACAGAGGGCTTTATAACCCACACTCTATAATACTAGGCTCTTGTGACTATTCACATTTAAATTGACTAAATTTAAAGAAAGTGTAAAATTCAGTTTCTCAGTTGTATTCCCCACATCTCAAATGTTCAAAAGACACATGGGGCTTTTGACTGTCTTATTAGATGTTAAAAAACTGTAGAATATTTCTGCCAGCCCAGAAAGTTCTATTGGACAGTGTTGCCTTAGATAGCATATGTCTTAAGATTTCTGTGATTTTTTTAAAAGTCTGGCAGTCACAAGACTAGAGATTTTAGATCTTTTCAACCCAAATAAATAGCAATAATAAACAATAATCAGGGAAAACACATTTTTTCTTCACATCCTGTTTTACTAATGATTCTTGTCCTCTATGATAAAAAAATATCTTTATCTCACTCAATCTCACTCATTTTTTACATAAAATTTTAACTATGATCAAAGCCTTCCTGACAAGATGATCACCCACCAATAACTTGATCAGTCTATCAGTGTGATATAGAAATTATATTTAAAAGCTAATTAATATCTCAGCAATAAATTGACTAAAGAAACATAAAAATTTTTCTTTATGAATTATTAAGTAAACAATTCCAAATTTGGATTATATAATTACTATTTTGACTCCATTTGAAAATAGAAGAAATCGTTTCATGTAGATATTAACTGGAAATTCTATAAGATAAATATGCTTCATTCTTATTTAATAAATATTGATGTTTATTGAAAAGGAATAAATTCAGCTTGTCAAAATGAAATTTTAAAAATTATTTTGATTAATACCATGAGAGATTTCTCACTGTAACCACTATGATGTTTGCTATTAGTGTTGCATCAAAGGCATGCCATCTGCAGAAAATTGGTGCTTAGTTTTACAAATACACGAAATGGTAACAAAATATTATTCCTTGACAAGTTACTTGATGGCCTCCATAATTTTACTGGTGTATTTTTTGTTTAATATGAAGGCCAAAAAATGTTTTTGCATGCACTTCTAGGAATCTGAAAATACACGGTAGTAAGGCAGTTTTTGCATAGAAATGGACATCATTTTTAATTTGCATCATTTCAGAGAAAAGAGAAGGGCTTTTGTGTGTGTGTGTGTACCATATGGTTTTTGGTTTTCCTTAGTCAAGTATTTCCAAATATGGTATGCCATAAATGCTTTATTTTTTCCTGTTTCTGTTTATCAAAGACACCAGGCCATTTATCTTTCCCCAGAAATTTTGACTTTCAGTCTCATGCAGAAAAAGCTGGGAAATTGAGTTTGCCTTTAATATTTATACTGACATTAAATATACGGTAAATTCTGCTTGGGGAGCACTTTATAGTAAATAGAACTAAATTGTACCTTATAGAAGGTAATAATCATGGTAAAAATCACTTTATTTGTTATTGGTTTTTCTTTAAAAAGTTACAGAAAAATCATAACAAATATTTTAATAGTATTAATTGTATTTTCAGCTAAAGCATAGTAATAAATTCATTAATGTTTATTTGTATGACTTAGCTAAGGACTAAGAAAAAAACAAATAAGATAATTTAATAGTTGCAGTATGGATTTTCTGTAATAGAAAGAAAACAAGCTACTATTCAGGAGGACGTATCTAATTCTAGAGCCACAAAGAAAGCTAGAATGTCATTGAGATTTCTCTTCTCTTAAGAAGTTATTAATTTTCTTATTCCATAAATGGTTTGCTGATTTTTCAGTTATTTCTTTATAAATAATGCTTAGAAAGAAGCTTCATTATTGACATGAATTTCCTGAAGACATCATTGGAGGTCACTTCCTACATGTCCAATGAACTCAAGTTGGTATGCAGAGTCCAGTAGTGGTTGTATTCAGGAGCCTGAAGCTCAAGCTTAGATTTTAATTTTCCCAGATTAGAAATGGATTATCTATTTGGGTAGTTTGAAATTTTATATTTTAAATTGTATTGTAAAATGAATTCCTCTCTTATATGATCTTGGGCCTGAGATCATTCATGCTCTGTCACTGTCTTGGCCCTTTGTGTCAATTTGCTTAATTGACATTTTCATAAGAAAATGGAGTAGCTTTGCTGCACAGTTGAAATTTTTCTTCTATACCACATCTTCCCTTGGCTATCACATGATTAATTCAATATTTTGTCCAAACCCAGGCTCCCCATGCCTTGTGTTGCCTCCACTTGTGTTCTCTTTTTGTGTCTTCCATATCAGACAAATTCAGTTCAAGGTGCTTGATGTTAAAAACTTAATCCTTAATTTAGAACACATGAGGTACATTAAAGATATTGTTGGATTTTCTTTATAAGACAAGACACTTTTATAAATTTTAAACATTTTCCTGAATGTTGCTATAGTAATCTGGTTTGGAATTTTTACAGTGGCTACTAATACCATTAAATATTGGATAGTTTTGGTCATAGACAACTGGCTCAGGAAGAGAGAACTAATAGATCCTAGAGAAACTTCTGGATGTTAAATACACAACAATGAACAGAACAAAGATTCTGCCACCCGGAAGTTTACATTGTACTAGAAAAAGGCAGATGTACATGAAGTAAAATATATAGTATGTTGTACGGCTATAAGTTCCATAGAGAAATTTAAGCTGACAAAAAGGACAAGGAGAGCAAGAAATTTAAGAAAAGAAATTTAAGGCATGTCTTATGATTCCCAGTTTAACATTTTTTGGGTTTTTGTTTGTTTTTGGTTGTTTTTCAATAAATGAATGTCTAATCACCCCTCTCTTGTGGTAATTGGATAAGTTTAACTCCTGCAATCTGCTCATTTATAAATTACAAGATTGGACTGATACAGAAGTAGTCTTTTATTTATAGGGTAATTTACTTTTTAACACATTGATTATATTTCAAAAACATATTAATTTATGTTTTTATTTTGATTATTGATATTTTAAGATGCTTCACCTATGCTTACAAGACTATAATTTTTAATTGTACTATTCTTATTAATGTTATTATCAAAATTATATTAACTTTAGAAGGAGAAGTGGATAGCTTTCTATTCTTTTTTTCTATGAAGCATTTTGTGAACATTAGAGGACATGTATTCTTTGGAAGAGATAGTAAAATCTACCTGTAAAACTGGGTGACTTGTTGGGTATTATCCAGTTCACTATTTCTTCCTTTAACCTAGAATATTTCCTATCTATTGAGGTTTCCATTTTACTGATTGTAGAATTTAATTACTATGATTTTAATTATTTTTCATGTAAGTCTATTTTTGTATATATCTGCTATAATACTCTCTTTTTAAGTGGACATTATTACCGAGCATACTTATTATTAGTCTTTGTTAGGTTGCTGTGTAAGATCGATAAATCACAAGTGAATGAATTAAAATACCAATTTTGAGGTTGTTGTCTTTTCTTTTTTATACTTATCCATCTGTTTAGGTAGTTAGTTTTGCAAACTCATTCTGAGTGAGAACCAAGTTATGGAATTTTCCTCCCCTTGTCTCCCATTCTCTCTTTCTTGTCAACTTCCTGTCAGCATGTTTGCATTTGCCTCCCTTATCCCACTTCTGCATTGAGGTTGGAAACCCATTATCTTAGCCATATAATCATTGACAGTTTGGTTTAATTTCTGATTGAAAAACTCTCTGTATTCCCTTTAACTTCAGCCCTCTCCATCTGTAAGGCTAACTCCCTGACAGCTTCAGCTGTGATTGCCTTGTTTTGTTGTTGTTCCGTGTTCTCGTTCAACCTCTCATTCAACAGGTGAGCTTTATTTACCTTATTCCCTGATTTCAAACAAAGGGCGTGGCTGTCTTTGGTCCTCCAACTCATGTGGATGTTTTTTCTGCCATCAGGGGCTGACTATAGGATCACTCTGATCACTTTCAAACTATGGACCCAGCCCTTTAACCACAACTTGCTGATATGTGTTCCTCTTCTGGCTTTCGTTCATTGAGATTTCATCCCATTTGAGCCTATCTTTGTCTGCTGGATTTTTTTTTTTCTTCCTATACTTTCCTTACCTTGCTATGTATTTGAAGTGGTAGAAATATATCCAAGTATGAATCGTGGGCCATCTTGACTCGAATTCTCTTTCTGCTAGAATGAAATCTCTAAATGTTTTCTTTAAAAGTGATGTTTTTGGGGGGCATCCCAAATATAGTTTATTCAAATGGAAACTTACATAATAGTATATATAACAGGATGTCAAGTGTGACTTTTCCTGGTGATCTAGAATTTTGAATGAGGTCTCATATCTGAAAACCATGGTAAATGTGCCCACATTGGTAAATGTACCAATATTCTGAACTCCCAGATTGGACACTAAAGATAGTAACCTGGGTGTTTCATTTTGAAAGGAACAGTCATTGACCATAAGGGCTCACAAAAGCATCCCATGAGAAATGTCACCAATGTAAGTTACAGCTAACCTAAGAAAGAAAGATCCTCTTCACACCCTAAGCTCTCCATTTCTCTTCTGTATTCATGACCCAGCATAGTAACTGGGGAAAAGGAACTCAAGGTATGAATTGTGGAAGGAAGTGACTAAGTACTCTTACTCTTTCTCTACCATTGCATATTTTGAGCCTGAGACAAGCCCAGCTAGAAGAGATGAAAGTACTAGACTCAACTGCAAATTGTAATGCAAAATATTATTATCCACAAAATATTCCCAAGATTTTTTTCCAGGAAGAATGGATGTAGATTCAGAATAGCATGAATTAAAGACAGTAGTAAAAATAAGAAAATAAACTTGTTTTATTCTGGACTCTGGTTCCTACTAAGTTCAGATTATTCAATGAACCTTTTCACAAAATTTTATGTTAGACCCCATTGTATATCTTCCTTGCCATTATAGTTAAGAATGCAGCATTGAAGGTCTTAAAAGAAATGGATACCAGTTTTAAAACATTCATGTGTATACAGACTTTTTGATTGAGGCAAAAATGTTTAATGAAATCAAACCTTCCAGACTCTAAATTGCAATCTGATTCACGTGAATACAAATGAGCTTAAAAATAATATTGCATATGTATAAAAAGTCAAATAAGGGAAATATAAATCAGCAGCTATACTTGTATCTGTTTAATTTTAAGATATGATTAAAGAATTGCTCTGCTGTGGCTTATTAACACACTACTAAAAAACAAATTATATTTTTTTACATTTTATGTAACATTTTATATTGCCTGATTTTGTGTTCTCATAAAACAAACCTCTGTGACTTGTATAAATGTGAAAAGAGGTTATTTCTGAGAAATAATATTGGCAATAAGAAATTGGCTTAGGTAAACTACTTTAGAATTGGTAAGGGTATCTATGGAGATCAAATTTATCACCGTGTAAATTCAGAACATACACATTTAATTTCTAGCTTTGGTATTGTTGTTGCCTGGGTGTATACATCCTAATATATTCTTTGCTCACATTCTCCAGTTTTCTGATTCCCTTCTCTTGACTTCCTCTAAGATTTACATAAATTGAATGTACTTCGTGATAGTGACCTCATGAGAATGTTTTTACAAATTCCATAAAGACATTACATTAGTAAAGTAAATTATCCAGTATATGATTCAGGCCAAAAAATTTTTCTTCAACCCCAAATCTTCTCTAAATCATATAGGACTATACAGAATTGTGTGATATTTGGATAGTTAGAAATATTAATTACGAATATAAGATTTAGAGTTGGCAAACTAAATCATAACATTTAGCAATATTGAAGACCTTCTTCCTTATTGTATGATTAATTAGCATAGCCCAGTTGTAAAGTATACACCAATATAAATAAAAATAAACATGAATTAAAACATCTAAATACATCAAGATCACCTGAAAGTGCTAAACTTAGAAGAAATGAGTAAATGCATGAATGAACATACATTAGAGAAATTTTATTTTATATGAACCATAAGGAATTGGGGAATTTTATTTCATATTAGCAATAAAGAATTGGGTGCAAATGTGTAAGTCGATATTTATAGTGAATATTTTGTTTTAATTTCATTTGCAGGTAATATTGAGAAATTCTAAGATGTTAGTCAGTTTTCAAGAGAGGTAAAAGAAAGACATTCAAAAACAGATCTGAATAAATATTCCCTATTTACCATTTTTGAGAGCTCCATGGTGAACTACATAAAGCTTTGTCATCCAGAGGACTTATTACTAAAACTTGCCCAGTAGCAATGGATTGACATTAACAGGAAAAAAAATAAAATGTAATCCATTTTCCAAGGCATCGAGATATGCTAACAAAGTAAAAAATGTAAAATAATTTTGAAAATTTAAAGTGATATTGAAATGTAAGTTAATTTTATCTTAGTCATCATCATCATCATTATTGAAAAAAGACAGATTTTATACACCAGAATTATTTATCTTAGTTTAGATTAAAAGCTGCTTCCTGACATGAATTGACTCTTGTATCTACTTTTTTGAGATAATATTGGGTGAAACATGTTGATTAAATTTTGTAGTAACTCAATTACAAGATTCATAGCTGATAAAACTTTAATGTAGTTTATAATTTTATAATATGAACTGACATTTCTCTAGTGCTAGGCAATTTCCAATATGCTTTTGTAAGCATTATCTCTTTTGATTCCTAGAACAATCTTCACATAGGAAAAAGTAACTGTCTTTTATAGGTAAAAAAAAAATTAAGTTTCATAAAGATTAAGGCACCTCAGCTATTAGATGACTAAATCAGAACTCATTTCAGGTGCAGAAAAGTAGTATATGGTCAAGGTGAAGAGTTGGGACATTGGAGACAGAAGGTCTGAGTTCAAATTGAGAATCTTCTTTTTACTAGTGTATGCTCTGAGCAATTAAAAAAAAACTCTCTTTGTCTCAATTTCCTTAATCAATTAAATGAAGATAATAGAGGTACTTTCTTATAGGGTTGTTGTGATGAGTAAATGAGTTGGCACCTGAAAAATGCTGATATGCTTTCATTGGATACCAGTAAATACCTGTTGATCGCTGTTGATTAATACCAATTCACCCTCAAATTCCAAATTGTAGTTATTTAATGTACTAGACAGAACTCTTGGATTTACTGAGAGTTGTCTAGCTAAGTAGTTTAAACAAAAACAGAAGTGAATTATTGGAACATTGTGTTGGGAATGTTGCTCTAGTAAGTAACTCACTGATTCAAAAGAAGACCTGAATCACAGATGAAATGGACCTACTCAGTTCTTTACCAGTCTGTGTTTCCATCCATTTCTCATTTCTGCTTCACATGAAGGGGGTGCCTTATTCTCTTCTGTGGTAGAAAGGCTTTGGCCATGTCAATCACAGGGAAAAGATGCTTAACATTTGTGCCCCTCCCCCATTTTTTCATCCTACCAGTATTGCTGGTAGAAATGGAGATGCCTGGGTCCTATGTTCAACTGTGTGTCTAGGGGATTGCTTTGTCCAGAAGCCACTTAATGGGAAAATGTGCTGAGCAGGAAAAGAAAACAAAAACAAAGATATGAAACAATGGGTTATATTTGACATTTTAAAAATCAGAAAAATAAATCAGAAAAAATATTAAAACTTACATTAAACAATAAATTTGCTCTCTTAAGGTTTTCATCAGGTCCTCTTTTTACTTTAGATGGTTATCATACCATCATGCTGGCTAGCACCAGGCAGAGGCCTATTTTAAAAAAGATTAATTAATTAATTAATTAATTAATTAATTTGAGAGAGGGTGGAAAGGGGCAGAGGAAGAGAGAGAATCTCAAGCAGACTTCCCACTGAGTGTGGAGCTCCTCATGGGGTTAGATCTCATGATACTGAGATCATGACCTAAGCCCAAACCAAGAATCAGACACTTAACACACTGTGCCTCCCAGGCATCCTTGGGCAGAGGCCTATTAGCCTTGCCTATTATCTGATTATAGGGAAATATATTTGCTTGCAGAATTCTCTATCAACAGACAAGCTGGTAATAGTCTGATTTCAGAAACAGATCAGTGCAGATACGCAGCCATGTAATTAATGACACATTTACCAGACATTCATGTGTTATATTAAGATGAAAACAAAAGCTTCCCTCTGATAATTGCACAAATGAGTTTATAAACCTAACTGTATTAGTGGCTTTGCTGTTGATCTGTCATCAAGGTAGCATCCCTATATCACGTTTGAGTAAGCATTCATATTGTTAAACTATTTTAAAGTCATTCAAATGTATAATTTTCAAAGCTTGAAATTTGAATATAATATTTGCCCTCTAGCACCTCTGGTTTCTGGATGATACTTTGCAAACCACTGATCTGTAAAAATTTCTGGGAAGATTTAATTATAGAACTGTTGAATTAAAGAGTTGATTCGGAGAAATTAAAACTACACTTCCAAGAAAAGGAACTGTATATTTAACAATGTAATTATCCTAAGTTGACACCTACTTCAAGTTCTTGCTCACTATGCAACTGGTTTCACGCTTTATTTTTTTTATTATTATTTTTTAAAGATTTTATTTATTTGACAGATAGAGATCACAAGTAGGCAGAGAGGCAGGCAGAGAGAGAGGAGGAAGCAGGCTCCCCGCTGGGCAGAAAGCCCGATGCGGGGCTTGATCCCAGGACCCTGGGATCATGACCTGAGCCGAAGGCAGAGGCTTTAACCCACTGAGCCACCCAGGCGCCCCTGGTTTCACACTTTAACAGTACTTCTGCTCTATGCTTGCTAAGAATGCCTCCTTTTCCTACATTATATAAGTTCTGAAGTTATCGTCTATATTCAGACTTGAACGCTCACCTATCCTCAAACTTGCTCTTCCTCCTGTCATTTCTAAACCAGTAGTTGCCCAGGTTTGCAGCCTATAGGTCACCTGTGACCTCCTTCTCAATTCTCTATTCCATACTTCATCAATCAATCACATCTAACTCCTAAACAGTTCTTAATTCTATCTACTTATTTATATCGTTACTTTCCCTCTCCTAAATTTGGCTACCATCTTTCTACTGAATTACTGAAACATTTTACTGGTTTTCTTGTTTTCAGCCTTGCCTTCTCTGATCTATTCTCCATCTTTCAACACACATAGTGATCTTTCTCCAGTGGAATTGTCATCATGCTGAATGAAAACTGTTTAATGGCTCCATTGCACTTAGTGTGAAGTGTCATTTCTTGACTTGGCCATCTAAACCCTTATTTCTTGTTTATGTCTCCAAGTGTTATAACCTGAATTCTTTCAGGTTGTAATCCAAATAGTGTTAATATTGATTATGATGTTAGTTCTTCTTATCTTGATTCCATAGGAGCTTCTGACTAAAAATCTCCTCAATATTATGCAAATAGTAGCATCTTACTAAACCAATGTAGTGAATACATAAGGGTTAATAAGACTCATATTTATTTTTATTGATATATAATTGGGATATAACATTGTGTAATTTTGAGGTGTACAACATGTTGGTTTGGTACATTTATATCTTGTAATATAATTGCTATATGATTTCTATATGATAAAATGCTATTATAAAATACATCTTTCACATATTTAAATGCATTGATTATTTCCCTTATCACTACATTACCTGGTATAAAATAGAAACTTCATCTTTCCTCTGGAAGGATATATATACATTGTATATGGCCATAAAATGAATATACAATTTGGGTTTGGTTAAAATTAATTCTTTTATTGGCCATCCCCTTTTATTATAACTGAGAAGTTCTAGGATTTACTTCTATTTGTTTTCATTTTTAATATTAATTACCACTTCATGATATAAGGCTTTCCAGGAATAACGTTTCCAAATAAGTAATTATCCAATAGTATTCATGCTATTTTTGTTTTCTTGTCATATATGCAGCTGCTATCAAGGTCAGTCTGTGGAGATACATGGCCAAAAAGAAGTTTTAATAATGTAGAATAGTCCATTCATTTCCTGAAGTAGGAGTGTTAATAGTATGACCTGTATTTATTGAACACCAGACTCAATTCTATTTTCTTGTAAAGTTTCAGCATAATGATCTTTCTTGCTGATCACTAGTAATCCCTTCTGGTCTGCAGTTCCTCTGGTTCTTGTATGGCTAATCACACTTTAAATGTAAATATAGAAAATACGCATCTCCTCTGAAACTTTATGGTTTCCTTGGATAATCAAAGTTGATGACTAAACACAGCTGCAAATTACATATGTATAAAACACACTCTGTGCTCACTTGGCTTCACTATTGTGTCTGTATCTGGTGATGGTGTATAGACACTTCACAGTGCAAGATTTTCCTAGCTCCATGTACAGATCACTCTTTACCCTTTCAGCTTCATTGCTTAGAAACATTGTAACCCATCTCAAATGACAGTTGGCTAGTATTTTAAAGCTTTCAATGACCAAGAAATGAATTATTAACAGTCTGTCGAATCTAACAAAAGGTATTATATTTTTTTTCTGATGCAATCAGTTTTATTTGAGATAGAATAAAGTTTTTTAATAACCAATCAGCTCTATTTCAAAATTTATATCATGAAATACTTTGAAGAAGAAAGAAAGGAAAATCAAAAGAAGAAAATTTACAATGTCTTGGATAATATTATTATGAAAGTTTCCTTTCTTTAGAATATATTGCAATACCAATGATTTTTTCTATGTATCTGACAAAAATAACCCAAATGCAAGGTGTTGAATTATTATAAAATGAAATATAGTTATTGTAAAGAATTAAAAAACAAGGAAAATTGGGAGTACTCATCATTTTATCACTGAGGTAAAAAAATAATAATTTTTATTTCAATCATTCTAGTCCCTTTACAAGTAAATATTTATATACCTAATGGGAAAAAAAATGAGGCACATATTACCCTTTTGTACCTCACACAACTATATGAATATTTTTGAACATTGTTTAAGATTTTATTTTAATGACTATATAAGTGAATTCTTACTGGTCTATCACCATTTATTTTTATCCTTCTTCAATTGTTAAACATACTGTTTATTTCCAGTTTGCACTATTACAAACAGTACTTTAATAAACACATGCATATAATGTATAAATTTTTACTTTAACATAGATTTGTAATGCCTGAAAGGGAAATTACTGTTTTGTAGGTTGAGTTCTCTCTCTCTTAGCTTCTGGAAAGCACTAAGTATATATATTGAGGGAGACTTGAATTGTTACCCTAGTACAAGTGATATGATATATTAACATTTTATTTTTCCATTTATATTTATTTCTTCTGTCATATAAACAGATCTTAGTTATTATGTAGGCACTATACAAGTACATATCTCTATTGTTGGTATAATGACATCCTTGAATTAAGATAACTGACTAGAGGTCCTTCTTGATCAGAGCTTATATGGCTCACATTCAGCTAAATGGTTAAAGTGTGCTTCCAGAGTCTACGTAAAGGATTAGTTTCACTTAATTCTAGAATTTTCCAGATTATCTCTATTACTTTTTACAAACAAGATTCTGTTGTATCTCTACTAAGGAGAATACTTATGTAAATAAGCTTAAGTAAAAATATTTTAACGATGTGACGAATATCACATTTGTTTTTAAGGATCAGATGAATTTTGATGACATCATTTAATAAAAGAGGAAACAATCTGTTACTTTAGCACATTACAAGTTCTATTATTGGCTGGTTGTATTTGGAAATAAGGCTAGGATCCAGAAATTCAGCTTCCAGAATTGGTATTATTAACATTTCCATTTAAGAGTTGGTTTGACAACAGGCCAGGGATTTCTAACTGTTAATCAAGCATGGTAGAACCCACCCATTTTTCTAGACGATAGTGATGTTTATTTTAAGAATGAATTAGTTTGACCGTGTTGTAGATTCTATAATACCTATGTCCTGTGATTGAATGAGGGATCCTGGTAGGCATACAAATATACCAGAAGGTAATTATGGCTAAGAAGAAGAAGAAGCAAAAGGAAGACGAACAGGGAAAACGATGAGAGAGGTAATAGGGTAATGTCTTTTAAGGTCTTGGCTATTTTAAGTATTTGGCCTTTTACTCTGAATGAATTGCTACATCATTAGAAATTTTGGGCAGAGAATTAACATGATACCATTTACATTTTAATAGCACTACTTTAGCTGCTGAGTTGAGTAAGAAGGAGGGAAGGAAGCAAGGGTAGAAATGGGATACCCTGTTGGAAAGCCACTTCAAGAAACATGTAAGATGATAGCACACTGGCCCAGGGAGTTAGTTAGTAGTAGAGACGCTGAGAAATGATAAGCAAAATTTGGAGATAAAGCAAAAAATTATATACAGTATCTGTTTATATAAGAACAAATAAAAATAGTATTAAAAAAACTACAACTGTATGTAAAGAAAGAAATTGTCAATGGCTTTATTTAGCATTTAAACAACTCAAGATTGTGTTAGAGGATGAATTTTATTTACATTTTAAAAGCTTAACTGTTAACTTTATATTACATAAGAATTTTACATTGGTAAGCATACCTGTCATTAAATTTAAAATTATTATTGAGAAGATACAGAATTTGTAAAATAACCAATTATGGAAGGTTTTATTAAAGTACTTACTTAAAGACCAAGTTTACAGATGTGTGTTTAAAAGGTGATAGATATCATTGATAACTCCAAATAAACCAGCCTTTCTAGTGACCTACGACACGTGGCCATTCACTTGAAGTTCTTATTTGATAATTCTAGAGTAAAGTTCAACCTAAATTTAAATTTCATTCACACTATGGGTGCCTGGGTGGCTCAGTGGGTTAAGCCTCTGCCTTCAGCTCAGGTCATGATCTCAGGGTTCTGGGCTCGAGTCCCGCATTGGGCCTCTCTGCTCAGCAGGGAGCCTGCTTCCTCTCTCTCTCTGCCTGTCTCTCTGCCTACTTGTGATCTCTCTCTCTCTCTCTGTCAAATAAATAAATAAAATCTTTAAGAAAAAAAAATTTCATTCACACTAAATTAAAGCTCAAAATGTATGTTTTTATCAAACTATCTTTTTCAGAATCTCTTTTGTTGAAAATTGCCACTTGGTTTAAGAGTTGATATATGCCTTCCACAATCAACTGACTTTTGGGACCATTTTTAGTTTTGAGATAGGCAGTAGTAGTATTTTCTTTTAAGGGTTCTTTTATGTTGTGAATGAATCTGCTATCTTTGAAGAATGTCAGTGTCTTACATAGCTGAAAAAAGGAAAGACTAAGATTGGCTCTACAAATTTAATCTAATGCTAATGAGACTTCTTATTTAGTTTTGTGTAAATATAACTACGTATGTAATTAGTGTCGAGCAGCATATGGAATCCATTGGGAATGTGTTTTTACATGTGCATCTCAAGGACATCAGAGGAATTTTGCTTATAAATATATATTTTAATATAACTTGCTGCTACAGACTGCAATGTCTTAAAATATTTCACAGATGTCTATTTCTTCATGTGTTTTAATAATATTTTCCCCAAAACATTGAGCTTGATGTTTTGAACTGTGCTTGGCTGTCACTTGGCCTATAGCCTTGTCAAGGAATGTTAAAATGCTTAGTACCATTTTATTTATTGTATCTATAAGTGAACTTATGCCAGCTTCACGCCTGACACTCCATATGCATTCAATAGAAGCCTGTGTATAGGAGGAAGGAAAGAATTCTTGTAAAGCTTGAAAATTCTCCTGTAAAAACATCTTCCTCTTGTGTAGTTTTATAACTCTGTTATTTCAAAAAAACATCGGTGCTCGTCAATTTCAAACATTAGATTTCTAACTTGGGCACCAGGTTCTTCCCAATGCCATTCTATTTCATTTCATGGGGATTTTACTGTGCTGTTTCATTTGTGAAATATGAATAAAACATTAAATCTTGAGACCATATGATTAATGTTTATTCATATCATTTGGAGGTGACGACAATACTCTTTTCATTGCGGAGGAATGTGATAGTCATTGGTTGATTTGGTGGAAGATATAATAAAAGTCAAAGAGAAGACTACACTCTAATTAGTAATTTATAAATTTTATTTATAGATAAATAAAAGAGTACCTTGACTTAGATAATAGTTCCAGATAAATCATAGACAGATCACACCCTAATAATCTTGTAAAGCAGTCATTGTCTACAATGAAATCAGTGCTCCCTTGTTGCTTTCTCATGTAAAGATCATCCCCAGCAATGGAGTCATCTCCCAGGTGTGCAAATGGCAAACTCACTAAGGTGTACACAGTTTTTTGTAGGACCTTGATTTTAAGAAACTGTCCCTTGAGTCCCCAGTCTTGAGGATGTACGTGGGAGTATGCATCGATAGATAGTCAATGAGTGTTGGGAAAGGGAAGGATACAAGAACGTAAAGACACATTGTGATTAAGAGTGTGTTATTTTTCCATCCAGTTGACACTGAATAATATTAGGATGTGGATCTGAAGGAGCCTTAGAATGACCTCTTGAGAATTTAATGAGAATTTAAAGAATCAGAGTTTTTCTTGAATAAAGGAAAGGCTCTGAATCATCCTTCTCTCCTAGTTTCCTATTAAGTTTGTTGAGGGACTAGTTCTTTGTCCTTCTGTTACCTCAGGGAATATAAGCAGAGACTCAAACCCTGACAGAGAGATGAGAATTCATGATATCTTTATTTGTTTGAAGTAATAGTTCATAATGTTTGCATGAATGAGCAACTTGAGGAAAGTGGTGTTTCCCGCCCACCTTACCCGCTTAATCCCTGGTGAGGGAACTGGAAATAAGCTTAAAACATGGTATTTTCTTTCAGATTTTCTTAAATCATTATATCTTAGCACCTCTTTATGTAGAGAAGCAGAATTGGGAAAATTAAGAACCTAATTAACATCATAAACTAAAGGAAATAGTAAGATTTTCAAATCTAGATTGATTCTAAATCCCAGACACTTGAACTTAGGGTTGTGGCTGAGAACTGTCAGGTGGCTGAAATAAATGAAGAAGACAGGAACAGTGCCAATTAGAACATTGGAAGGGACCCAGAGTTCTATCCTTTAATGATGTGTTTAATATTACAGGGCCTGTTATTGTGATATATTTTACATCAAAGTGCTAAATATATTTGATCATTTTCAATGATCTTCTCTGCCATAATTTCATGAAATGTTCATGTTTGAAAGATTCATTTCACCACACATATTTGTATGTTCCATGAAATTGAATCCATTAATTAGGATGGCTACTTTTGAGTATCTTTTTTTTTTTTTCTAGTTAACTATACTTTCTGGTATAAACCTAGTCTAAACTAAGAAAGAGACCCAAACTTTAAAATAATGTATTTAGAAAGATTATGTTTTTAGAATCCAAATGTATATTTTGTGGATCAAATTTGGTATTAATTTATAAGTGAAATTTTGGATATGTGAAATTTCTGGTTTAAAAGGCACTCAATATTTTCCAGGTCTTTTAAATTTTTTTCAATGTTCAATTTCAAAAGAAAAATTATATAAAACATTTCTTTGATATGAATTGACTAAGATATAAATGTGAAATATTTGACATATAAGTAATGAGCACACCACTTTAAAATTATTTTATAACTTTTGTTTTGTTTTATTTTGCTTTGCTTTTTTGAGTGGGCTCCACACTACTCACAACCCCAATATCAAGACCTGAGCTGAGATCAAGAGTCATATACTTAACTGACATAGCCACCCAAGTGCCCCTATAACTTTTATTTCACATTCTTAATTCTATAATTACAAGAGTTCATGATATATCATTATTATGCTAAGTTTTATAGAGAAAGGTAGTTATAGTACAAGACTTACCTTTAATCCAAGGATTATAATGTATACAGCTATCATTTTAATGGAGGCTAAAAATAAAAAAAGTTTAGATACCTAAACTAAATATGTTCATATAAAAAAAAATTTCAACTGTGTCTTCTTCTTCTTTTTTTTTTTTACTTATTTATTGGACAGACAAAGATCACAAGTAGGCAGAAAGGCAGGCAGAGAGAGAGGGGGAGAAGCAGGCTCCCCGCTGAGCAGAGAGCCTGATGCGGGGCTCGACCCCAGGACCCTGAGATCATGACCTGAGCTGAAGGCAGCGGCTTAACCCACTGAGCCACCCAGCTGCCCCCCAACTGTGTCTTCTTAAATGAGAATTTTACATTGCCCCAAAATAGTTTTCCTGTGTATATAATAGTTTTGTTTTTCCTCTGCTATAAAAGGAATTAGATAACCATCATTTGGAAACAAAAATAAAACGTAGGAGTGGTATATGTCATACAGTATCAGAAAAATAAAAGACCTGTTTCAGATGAATTAAAATACATGAGCATATTAAATAGTAGCATAATTTTGCCATAGTCATATTACTCTCTGAATTGGAGGTGTCTTAACCTATTTACAAGATTTAGGAAGATTGATTCTGGGAGGTTCTGCCCTCCTTATTTATTTGCTATATAGATTAAAGGAGGGTTTTATCACTGATAATAGTGATTGTCATGCTGTGTGTTGAATATAAAATATCACTATATTACAAATTAAAAACTTTCCTAACACAACTTGTAAAATCAGCCATTCCTGCATCTTCAATGAAAGAGTGAAAAATTCTTTTCCAGGTTGATCAAATTTATGTTGGGTTCTTAATCTTGAGCTTCCTGGAAGCTTGTTTTATGACTACTTTGAGAAAAAAATCCAATTCATTCAAATTATACCTTGAATTTCAGGTAGGAATAATTTAATAACATTCCTTCCCCCATCCAAAAAAAAAAAAATAGACTAATATACTCTTGAAATATTCTTGACTATTCTTAATGCTGCTGATGAGTTGGTTAGTGGATAGGAAGGTAGAAAGTAGTCATTTATCAGGGTAAATCTGGTGTAGAAACAATGTAGCATCACGCAACTTTGAGTGAATCAATTCACAACTCTGAATGCCCTCAATTATAAAATGATAGTGTTGAACCTCATAATCATTCAGCTTCATTTCAGTTCTTTTATAATCATTTTGGGAAATGGTTATTTTGTTTAAAAAATTATTGGCATATAAAACAAAGAAATTAGAATGTCTCCCACAAAAGCTCTCAATTGAGCTCAAAGCAGGCATTGAACATACACATAAAATATAACTCAAAGTCTGTGCTAAATCTTGAGACTCAGAGCTTGTATGTCCCAGAAGTGTGGACATGTGACTCACGGATTGTCAAATTTAGAACTAAAGTAATGTTTTGTACCAACTGGTAGCTGCAGAAGTGTTCCCTGTAGTCTCTGGATGGAAGAGGCAATCAAACAGCTGGGTCCTAATAGTCTTCTAAGAGACAAATCAGAAGTCTCATCAACAAGGCTGATGGTTGCCTTTTACATTATCTTTGGAATGAACAAAACCCTTGGGCCTGATTGGCAGCTTCTCTTTACTTCCCTCCACTTCAAGGCTTTCCACAGTACAATTCCCCAAAGCCCTGAATGTACTCCTTGTGCAGAGAGAGGGCTGGAGAAGCCTTTGTAAGCTTTTACAGAAAAATACAAGAGTTGTAAAGCCATTAACTGGTCATAACTAAGGTACCAGGGATATAGCAAAACTCTTATTCACCAAACCAAAAAGCTATATGAAAAAATTTTATATACTTAACAGATAGTATCTTTTTTTTTAAATTTATGACATATACATTCAAATCTTTCAAGCAGAAAATTCAGTCAAGTGAGATCCATTGGTAGTTTGAGTTCAAAGTCAGTGAGCAAATGGAAATCATTGCAGCATCTATCTCATTTCCCTAGTGGACATTAGACCACTCAAAATGTGTCACATAATTTACAGTCCCTTGATAGTAATTGAATATACACATTGAGAGTGCACTGGCAGAACACTTAAGGAAGATTGAGTGCAGGAGGACCCGCTTACGTTATTTTTGGCTCTACCCTGGTTTTTGCTTTTAATTTTTTTCTTGAGATTAATTTCAGTTTGGCTCTTCCATCCTATCTAAACAAAAGCTTTAGGAAAAGAGATTAACAGCAGCATCAAAGAAATTGTGGCTCACCATAAATAATTTTTAAACCATAAGAATAGTAGAATCAAGGAGTAAATGAGAAAGATGAATTTTGAGCTGTTTCCTAAATGAGAGTGGGAATTTCCAAGATTTAATTTAATATTTCTATTTTAATATTTAATATGTCTGTTAGTGTTTGGGAAAATGAAGAGATAATTTTGTAGTTAAAAATATGAAATACCAAAATTTTTTAACACTAATGATTCTAAATCTCTGTGTTTTTAATGTGTGTTCCAAGAAATTTTGAACTTTTAACGTATATTTTATTGAAAGTCATTTTAAAAATTGTTTACTTGCCATGCAAAATAGAATCGCTTAGGTAGTAACTGTTAATATTTAAGAGGCTACAGATGAAAGTAGTAAGTAGTTGATTCTATAGACTTCCAACTATTTCAAACATGTAAGAGGGAAATGGGACCTGACAAAAATGGCTATTTGAAAAACAGTTTTGGTTTTGTTTCCTCCTTTTCCTTCTCTCCTCTTCTTCTTCTCTTACCTTCTGAATCTTTCCTTCTTCTTTTTCTTGGAGTGTATTTATAGTATGCACCAAAGATTGTCCCATGGACCTCTATTTTCTCATCCACACAACATGATATATACATTCCCTGGAGTCTAACAATGTCCCACTAACTGCAACCAAATTAGCATTTTTCTGACCACTAACGTTTACTTCAATAAATTGCATTTTATTAAGACAGAGTGGAAGAAAGTATTTAAAGAAATGTTCATCCATGAATATTTTTCCCATGCTGAAGATAAATGAGGAGATAATTTATGCAAGCAATTTAATTACTAACAATCCAATTTATTTGAATATTTGCAAGGCAAAATTCCTCCAAGATATTTGTAGGTCTTTCAATTTCAAAAATACTATATACATAAAAGATTTTTTTAAAGACACAATATTCCTTTTTCTCCTATTTAATAGGTTGATAATTAGATGTTCAAAGGTAATTTTTTGCCTTTGGAGATGAGATAAAATAAGATGAGAACATAGACCCCCTAAGAGATTTCAAAAATAATTGTCAAAAAAAAGTAATCTTGTTTTATTTACCTTTTTACATTCTCTATTATCGTGTGCTTATTTTCATTTAACCTGTTTTTTTTGTTTTGTTTTTTTTTTTTTTCCGGGTATCTCTTATCCCCCTTATCTTTGAGATCTTGCTTAATCCTTCTAAATCAGTCTTACTTTTTTCCTTTTAATCAAGTTTTCTGTGATGCTTGTTGACTTTATGTCTCCAAATCAAAACTGTCTATAGCATTGCATATACACAGTACCATATTAAATAATTCTACACATATTGCTTTGCTTTCCATAACATATTGGTGTTTATATCATATTTGGAAGGCATAGTTTCTGATATTTGTCAGTTAGTAAAGATTTTAAGATTTTATAAGTATTATCCATATAGAATACATATTTGTGAAAGACAGTAAGACTAGCAAAATTCTCAGAAAATGTAATCCCATTTTTTTAAACAAAGCCAAATCTCTGCTTTTTAATCATGTTCAGTTTGCCTTGCCTATAGTGACATCACTCACTATAGTCTTTGATAACTAAAATATGAATATATAATGCACACAATAGTCACAACCCTTTCTTTGCTCCATCTTTGGAAAAACTGTGCTACCACGATTCATAGAAATTTGCAGTAAAATATCAAATATGGCATAGATTTTAAAGGAAGTCAATATTTCTATCTCTATTTCTTATTACATATATTGGAGGGATTAGCTGTTTCCATAAAGCCATGACTTTGAGCCAAGAGGGAAGCATGCAGAAGTGGGTAATACAAACTCTAACTATAAAACATCTAAAAGAGGAAAAAATGATGTCAGGTAAAGCAAAAATAAACCATATTTTATTTTATAAACTGTTTTGTATTCTTAAAAAAAAAGGAAAATAAAAATGAGAAAAAATTTATAGCTATTTTTAGCACAATGATACAATGCCTAAAGGCTATTGTCGGCAATGTCAGCTTTATTGGATGGAAAACACTGACCTGACAAGTGACTCTGTTTCTGTCAAACCTTACTTTTTACCAAGATGTTATGTCACTCTCATACTACTCAGACCTCTTTCTCTAACCTACTATGAAATATGAAGACTCTTAGATACGAGCAAGGAAAGCAGTAATATCAAGTATATTTAAGATGAAAGGCATGGACAGGCTTCCAAACGATTTATAGAGTAAAACTTACATTGACTCAGATCCATTAAGTTCACAAATCTTAAATGTACAATGAGCATTTAATACTAGATTTCTTCTCACAAATCACGCCCACACCTCATAGATGCATGCTCTGTGAATAATGAAATAACGAGAAAATATGAAATGGGGCTCATAAAAGCAAAGTTGACTACAACAAGAAAAGCAAATACAAAAGTAAAATATGCAGCACAATAGTAGACATTACTATGGCAATACCTGGTCCTTAATAAGAAGTTAGCGACAATTGAGATCTTTCTGCGAACTTGTATGCTTTTATTCTCTCATTCACCTGATCAGTAAATACTTACTGAATATGTATCATTCTAGATTATGGGGACTGACTGGTCATGGTTCCATGCTTTCTGGGAAACTATAATTTTATAATGCTAAATGTAGTTGCAAAATAATGCAAAATAAAAATAGTAATAAAATTATTTTTGTGATTAATTACTATTTTTATAGTATATGCAAGGTGAAGGAGCCAATGTTATTATCATATAATGTGATTTGTATTAAAGGTGAGGAATTGTATTTAAAGAACTGTGGGAGAGAATGCCTTACTCTCAACCTAGTGATATGGCTTATTTTTTCATTTCATTTAAACATAACTTTTCTCCCACAATGGTAATTAGAAACAGTATGAGGCATAGACAGTGCATTATTCAGGTTTAATTTGCATATGATTGTGTTGCAGAGATACAGGTGGCTATCAATTACAGCAGTATATTAACATTTATATAAAGAATAATAATATGTGTTCATATGTTCTAAAATTTGAAATTTCATAGAAAAACAGGCTAAGAGTTACATATACCTTAGTCAGCCTGAATCTTTTGTTATCTGAATGTGTGGGAAGTGTGAGTGAACACATGTTTATCAATATATCATCATTCACTCTTCCCATCCACGCTGCTAGTGATTTGGAAATGTTCTTTTCTGGATACTGGAATTCTCTTTCTGAGTCCTATGAAGGACTAATAGGGGTCCAGAGAAATGACACATGGGGTCTACTCCCCACTATTCTATACTTCTCATCTCTGTTAGCATAAATAATCTTTCCAGAAAACACGGAGGCTCACTGAGCAAAAGTCAGGTCCCTGGGACTGTAAATAAAGGTCACACAGGATAAAGGAGGTAAAGTGTTGGGTTATGGACAGAGAGCACTTCTGGAACTTAAGAGACCATTTTGGATTGCTAAATGGTAACCTCTAAGACCTGTGAGTAGCATTGCATACACACACACACACACACACACACGTTATATAAAGATAAGTATTCCATCTTTGAAATAATAATAATAATAATACTGCTAAGTCAGAAAACTCAAACCTAAGTACTTTCAAAAATAAACTTAAAATGTTTCAGGCACTATTTTCAGTGTTTTACATATTTTAACTGTATCTTCACAACAACTTTGTGTTAGATGATAGCATCATCTCCATCTGCAGTTGAGGAAGTCTAAGAAACAGGGAGATTAAGTAATATGCTAAAGAAGACATGAGTGGTGTAAATTAAACAAGGAGGCCCCGAGACTGGGGTGGCTTTAAAGCCTTAGTAATTGGTGAAAGCAAACCAAAACTTAATCCTGAAATGCCTACAGGTTAAGAAATCAAACCCAAGGATGGCAATCACAGCTAGGCTCTCCCAACTAAGGCAAATTCTTGAACTACAGCCAATCAAATAATTCCCTTTCTTTCTTCTTCATCTCTTCTATAAAAATCTTTCCCTAGCTAATGACTGGGGAGTACTCTTAACGTCTTCCTGTTTGGCGCTGCCTGGTTCAATTGAATCAATTTTTTACCCAAATAAACTTAAAATGTTTAATTTGTCTCAGTTTGTCTTTTGGTACAACTAACGGAAGAGCCAGAACTTGAACCTGATTAATCTGACTCCAGAGTCTGTGTCCTTAATCGCTACTCCAAGCTGCCTGACAGTTCAACCTCATAGTAAAATATGACTCTTTATAATAAGGGGTTGAATAATCTAAGCAAATATTCTGCTTAAATGATTTACATACTGTCTGAATGAAAATGAAAAGTATCATTAATATCCACAAAATCTTGTGGACATGACTATAAGATTCAAGGTGTTAGAAAGTAAAATAAATAAAATAAAAATAACTACATTTAAGAAAAAAGATTGTAATAAAATTAGACCTCAAAGAAGGAAATCATTGAGAAAAAGTTACCAGAAAAGGGAAAGTGTAAGATACTAGAAGTTCATCAAATAAACAATTCTCTACCTCAAAAACAAATTATACCAGTGCACAGGAAAGGCAAAAAGAGTAAAGATACTAAATTGGCTATGATCAAAGACCTGAAGTTAAATGCAAAAGCCACAGAAAGCAGAATCCAAGCCAGAACCAGAAGGAAAAAATAACACAATGAGAAAGACTTGGCAAAAAACTAAATGAGAAAGGAGATGCAGCCATAACCCAGCCCTAGTCATAGCACACACATACACACCAAAACAAAAACAAAAACAAAACCCTTAAAACAATAGTAACAAATTATCTAGCTGCTAAAATTACCTGGTTTTACAGCCTAAATTTTTTACTCTCAATTTAGAAATTAACATATTTGCGATGAGCTTGCATTGAAATTTACCTAGCAAAACTTTTATAGACATAAGAAAAAAAGTAAGATAAATATTTCCAAAGAAACTTTCTCTAAATATTTTAGGAAATCTATTTAAGAACTAGCAGTTGGTATGTAAATTGCAAATTAGAGATCTTGAATGAACTACTTAATTAACAGATTCTAGTTTGTTAAGCTGAAGTCAAGTGGGAAGTTTAATGAAAACCATAGCTATACTGGAAGGGGAAAGGCTGTATTTGAGTCTTTTCACTAAACCAGACAGAACCTAATCAACAAATATGTATAACATATCACTCTATAGATCTGATTTTATGCTTCCTGGTTTTGCTAAAACCCTAAACATTTTATTTTGATCTTATACTTTAATAATCGAGTAACAAACCTAGCTGTCTATAATTCAAATTTAATTGTCTTTAAATCCTAATCTCTAAATAGCCTCTGTTAAATAGATGCCATTGATCCAGTGATCCATAGTTAAATCAGTAATGTACAATCAATATCAGAATTTAAGGGTTTAACCAGGAGTTCTCCAATAAGTTCATGTCAGGTATAATTCTTAAAAAGATGCTTTCTCTCTACTTTCAAGTTGTCTCAAAATCTTGAATTTGAAATCTTCAAGAGATTCTATGGGTGTCAGGCATGGGAATTTGTCTGGTTGGCCGGGGGAGGGAGAGCATGAACCTGGGTAAGTAAATAATACGATGCTCCAGGTTTGTTTCTCCTCAGCTAACATTTATCTCTCCAGCATGATGGAGGGCAGATCAACGTTGATTGTAAAAGCAAACACGATTAGCAGTAAAGCAGCATATGTTAACACTGCTGCAGCCTGATGATGAATGAGCTGTAAATGATGCCAATACCTGTTCTTGACGATGACGTGTGACACCCAACCCCAGCGGAGCAATAAGTGTTCAGACACATTGGTGCACATCTAACCAATTAAGTGGTTCGTGCAAGAGTTCTGGTAGCATTCTCTCTCTCAGTCTTCTGATTACTTCTGTATTTGTGCATTCATTCATAACTTCACAATTGGTTCTGAGTTACGTATATTTAGATGTAAGTGGCCTATGTATGTGGCTATGTGTTAGTCACATGGGACAATATTAGGTTACCCCAAGTCTGACGTGACTAGCAAGTGTACTTCCATACCAGAATAATCCTGTCTAAAATACCATGGTCATCTTACTTAAGTCTGATGTTGAATGAAATGATCAGACCTCTCAACTAGATTGACTAATTGAGAATGGCTGAAGGGGTTTTGAAGTCATGTTTTATAAAGACCATCAAGAAACAAAATAAGAATAGTTGAAAGTGTGATGGCGTGTTCTGTAATCCATATACAAAATACTTAAGGCAAGTATGAATATTTCTTTGAAAATAATAAGCAATATAGTTCTGATATTATCTTCTAATATTGATTCAGCAAGGAGCATATGATGCTGTAGCTATGCAGAGATTCAATACCATTTAATGATATTTGTTGTATTATCATGTCACATTATATGGCCATATTAACTAGATGTTTCTATTAATATGGCCATATAATGTGACTTACTCACTCTGTCTTTAATTTTTACTTCATTTTGTTTCTGGTCACCCTTCCTCTTCTTTGATTCAAACACAGTTGACAAAATTTTCTCTGCTATTTCTTTAGCAGAAATTAGATCATCCTACCTGGAAGGACTTCTGTATATAGTATCCCTTCCTATTTTTAAACTGTTTATTCTTACTTTCTGAATGACACTTTTGCTCTACCTCCAAATTTTCCAGAGCCTTTCATTTGTAAAGAGCATTTTTTTTTCAAGTTCTTGCTCCTATATACGATATTCTCCCTTTAACTGGCCAGTTTCTCAAATGCTGAATCTGTTGCTTATATGTCCTAATATCTTTTCTTTCTTAACTCACTGAAAGTATTAAAGGAATGTCAGTATTTCAAATTATCAAAAAATTTACTCTTGCAAAACCTATGACCTTTAGCTATTACATGTTTCCTTATAATCTTTTTTTAAAAAATATTTTGTTTATTTCTTTGACACAGAGAGAGATCACAAGCAGGCAGAGAGGCAGGCGGGGGCGGGGGGGGGAGAAACAGGCTCCCTGCTGAGCAGAGAGCCCGATGTGGGGTTCGATCCCAGGACCCTGAGACCATGACCTGTGCCGAAGGCAGAGGCTTTAGCCCACTGAGCTACCCAGGTGCCCCTCCTTATAATCTTATTTAACAATTTATCTCCTGACCAGATAGTAGATTCCCTGAAAATAAGAACTATATCTGTTTTACTTTTCAAAGAGGCATTATGAAGTAGATAATGAGAGTGTGGACTCTGGAGCTCGACTCCCTAAGTTCCAAACCGTATATTTCCATGTAGTACTGAGTGACCATGGGGACATTTCTAACTTCCCTGCTCTTGTTGCCTCAGTTATAAAATGGCAAATAATAATATAGTTCACAGGCTGTTGTGAGGAACAGTAATTGATATATGTCTAGATCAAGGAAGAGCTTAACACATAGTAAATGTCCTATATATATTTAGTTACTGTTCGTATTACTTAGCTATTATTTTTGCCACCTCTCTAATCCCAGAAATTAGCACTGTACCTGACATATACTAACTTACAACCAATATTTTGCAGATGAATGGTTGAAACAAACTAATGAATGCAACACTTAACTGATATTCCTACATTTTAAAAAACATTTATCTTTTGACTCGCGCATCACTAAAACTTCACTGTTTAAAATATCATCTTTAACCATAAAACACAATTCCATTTCCAGCTCCTCTGTGGTAGTCAGTGGAAAAAACATTCTGCAAATTACACCCAGGGAAAAGAGAAGATACGTGGGAGTGGCTGGAGATGAAGTTACTACTACAATGGTTTCCTCTCCCAGCTTCTATTTTTATAACATTAAAATCCATTCTTCTCACAGCAGCTAAAATAATCATGTAAAAATATGTCCAACCATGATTTCTCCTGCTTAAAACCATTCTGTAGCTTCCTAATACACTAAGAAGAAACTCCAAATTCCACATAGCCTAGCCAAGAAGACCCTGCTTGACTTGGCCCTATCTCTCGGAGCTTGTCTGGAACCATATATCTTACCTACTCATTCCTGCCGTTGACATTTGCTATTCCTCTTTGTATTACTATTCCTTTGGATCCAAATTTGGCCAAAATCATTCAGGCTCTGTTGAAACATCCTTTTCTTTTCTTTTTTTTTTTTTTTTTAAAGATTTTATTTATTTATTTGACAGACAGAGATTACAAGTAGGCAGAGAGGCAGGCAGAGAGAGAGAGAGAGAGAGGAAGCAGGCTCCCTGCTGAGCAGAGAGCCCGATGTGGGGCTCGATCCCAGGACCCTGGGATCATGACCTGAGCCGAAGGCAGAGGCTTTAACTCGCTGAGCCACCCAGGCGCCCCGAAACATCCTTTTTTTAAGAGACATCTTTCTTGATCCACCCCTCCCCTTCAACTCTGTTCTGTACTCCTGCTTTATTTTCTTCATGTCATTATCTGAACTTGTCTGCTCAACATATTTGTTTATTATCATCTGTTTCACATTAAAATGCAAGATCCACACGACACCTGGCTAGCTTAGTCAGCAGACCATGGGACTTGATCTCAGGATTGTGGGTTCAAGACCTACATTGGATGTAGAGATTACTTAAAAATAAATCTTAAAAAAAAAAAAATACAAGTTCTACAATGTTAGAGACCTTTCCTTTCTGATTTATCATTTTAGCCCCCTGCCTGGTACATTATTTATTATTATTAATTATCTGTTAAAATGTATACATAAATGAAGCTAGAAGTAGGAGCTATATCCCAAAGAACCCTGTATGCATGTTGTAGAGATGGAATTGTATCTCAAAGGCAAGAGAAGCCAGGAGATAGTAAGTAGAAGATCGGCATATACATTTAAGAAAACTGTACAGGGAAAAAGTATCTGAATTAGCCCTTGAAGAGCAGGTGGAATTTGAAAGGGGGGAGAGGTATATTCCTATTAGATTTCTAGAATGACAGGATAGTCAGTGATGCTGTAAGGATAATGTAGGTTTAGAATATAGTGAGTGAGTAGATGAGGTTATCTTCTGCAGAAGGTTTATTTTTTTTTTTTTTTAAAAGCTAGTTGTGATAGAAAACATTGAAATGGTCGAGAGGAATTGCAATGTGCTATTCTGTGTGGCAGTGTGATTTGGAATTGTATTTTTTTTATAGAAATATTTATTTATCTGTGTATTTGAGAGAGAGCAGAGTGTGCAAGAACACAGGTGGGGGTGGTAGGGACAGAGGGAGAGGGAGAAGTAGGCTCCCTGCTGAGCAGGGAGCCTGATGCAGGACTTGACCCCAGGACTCTGGGATCATGACCTGAGCTGAAGGCAGATGCTTAACTGACTGAGCCACCCAGGCACCCTGGAATTATTTTCTAACAAATGATATTATTTGAAAAGTGGAGATCATCTAGAAATCAACATGATGAAAATTAGAAAAATAATCCTTGACATATCAAAATCCTTCTGGTTCATTGGAGCCCAGTTTAAGAACCATGTCCTACATCTTGACCTCCCTGACAGAGTAATAGAAGGATAATCTCATAGGCAGTCTGGTCCAATCTTTTTATTTCACGTAAACTCGGATCCAATGAGGTGGTGACATGCCTGAGATTATAGATAATTGATTTAGAGTTAAGACCTGTAACATAAAATAAGGAACTCCCCAAATTTAAGCCAGCATTCAAATATTTTTTTAAAGAGTGCCATTTCCCACCTAAAATTTCAGTAAAACATAAAGCAGCAGTTTCGAAACTTCTTTACTAGACCATCTTAAGTTTTACCTAAGATTGTTTATTGTTCTATATACAATAAACCTAATGAGCATGTTATTCACAGTGGAGATAGAGAAATACTAACATTGATTCAGGCGAATATATCAAACTAAAGTAACTTTGCCTTTTTAAAAATCTTTGTGAGGAATAATAAATAGTTCTGATAACCAGTACTGACTATGGGAAGTTGTTAGTGGCCACATACACTATGTAATAAATATTACAAAATCCTCATCATTGTTTATATTTGCAATTTTAAAAATTTTATTGGAACACCTGTGGAATATAAAATAACAAAGGACTCAAAATAGGACATTTTTCCATTTCTTTTATGGGAAAAAAATAGGATGCATGAAGAACTCTATTACAAGAGCAAGGGGCTTTGGGATATATTTATTAAGTATAAAGAAATTTCTTGAAAATGAATGTCCACATGTTCTCTAATGAGCAGTGTCCAATATAAATTTATACTATGTGCAACATTTATTCTAACACTCAATTTAAATTCTCATACAAAAGAGCTAAATGGATTAGAGACATCGAAAAAATTTCTTTAAGTTTAAAACAAATGAGGACCACTAATAATTTGAAATCTTCCCTTTGGACTGCCAGTTAAATTAAAGATTAAAAAAAAAAAACTTTCTGTTTTCTCAATTGACTCTGTTGTATCAATTTGTTATTTGGTCCTTCACTTTGAGTTTATATTTGTGTTTTTCCCCCGCTCAAGAGTATATAGTTATGGTTTCAAATTTAATTTGGGGCTTCTAAGTCTTTTGCTATATTAATATGGTGGTTGTAGACAAGTGATGATCAGTCTGCTAAGGATGGAACTCTTCTGAAAATATTTAAAATCCCTTTATAAAATTTGTTTTGGAGAAAAAAATGATTATGCAAGTTTTAATAGCATGAAATGAACGCCCTCTTGCTATAACCTCACAGCGGGAAGAGAGGACACTAACTACATCCCAAGTACTCAGAGACTCCACCCTAATGACATTATCAAAACCAAATTACCTCCCCAAGGCTCCACCTCCACCTGCCATTATGTAGGAAATTAGGGCTTCTACATATGAATGGGAAAGGGAGGAAGAGGGCAAGCATTCAGCCAGAGCAAGAACCAAGCACATATTTAAAGTTTTCTGAGCATTTTACATCTTTCATCCAATTTGATGTTTATAGGGCAGAACCTTGTCCTGAAGAACCTGAGGATTCTGTCACTGAATGACATGGTGACCACTGAAGGGGTGAGGACAGGAACACCCAGCAGCCTCCAGGACTGATTCTAATGGAAAACTTTTGCTTTTATCCATTTTATACTGGGATTTCCTGTAATATATAATGTAAGTGAAGAGTCTTACTAATCAGGCGAAAAGAAACAAACATTTGAAAACTATAGGTGTCGTGGGAAAAGAGATAGGCAGTAGTGCCTCACCTGGAATCTGGTCTGACCAGCTTTCCCAGGTAAAGTTGTGTGATCTTGGGCACTCTCAGAAAACCTCTAGAAGCCTGTCTTATGTCCTCATGGCTAGGCTTTCTCATCGAGCTACTAGTGGTGGTAAATGGCCTTGCCCTTCCTGTTGAGCTCAAAGGGTCTAGCGGTGGGTATTTATAAACCTTGGCAGTTTAACATTTTCACAGTCTTATCTTCATAAGGCAGGTGACTGTCATGAACATGAAGTTGGGATTTGTGTGCCTCGTTTATTGAGTGTGTGTGACACACAGTAGAGGTTTCACAAACATTGTGTGAAGGAATTACTAAGTGAACGGACACAGTTGCAGTAGAAATGTCAAAATGTGTCACAGGCTGTGCTCTTTTGGTTGTAGGCAGTGGAGAGGACAATCTGCTGGGGAAAATGGTACTTGAGAGGGGCCCTTCTGAGCTGCTGTTTGGGGGCTGTTGCTCTATTGATTCAATATGGGCACCGAGAGAGCCAATACTCTGATCAATAAGCAGGACACTAGATAATGGGTTAGATGTATCTGAAAAATATCTTACGTTATTTGATGAGGACCAAAGGACTTTTCCACCTAGCTAATAATTTTTTCAGCTAAGTATGGTTTAAGGCATCCCAATTCTTAAATGGGGTTTACCGGTCTTTTATGAGCCAGCTTTGTCTCGGATGGCAGTTTGCTTTCTGGACCTTCCCTGGGAGTAGAATTTCCTCTGAACTCTGGCCTTGTTCTTCTGTCCTCAGTTTTGTCCGCAGTTTCTACCTTAATTGTAAGTAAGAGAGTGAACACTTCCCATAAACCCCAGCGTCTGATTTCAACATGCATCCTCACTAGTCCCACCACCCCCAACTCACTTCTTTGTCGGTTGTATTGAGCCTACATTCCAGGCAAATAAACCAATCGTATCCTAAGACCTTTCCATGACAACATAACGTCAGATACACATTGATATCTGAAAACTGGTGTTTTTTCAATCTCTAAAATAGACGTGAGGCTTGAAGCCCATATTGTATAGACTATGTCACCTTCACTTTCTTGAAAGTTTTATGACCAATAGTACACACTACATCAGACATTACTAAATCATACACACTTAGGTTGTATGTTGCCTCTGCTTAATGGTAGAATCAAAATTTTTATCTTCCCCTTTTCTTTTCCAAGTACCTAGAACAGTTTTGTAGTTAAAGTCATTACTTACTAGGCATTCCAAATGCTTTAATCAGAATAAAATTCTCCCTTAAATAATATTTTATCTTTACCTTTCCATGTTCTTGTCAAAGTCTTCTAACAGCTATCAGTGGCTGGCATCATCATCCACATTTTATACGTGAGGCAAAAAGAACCTAGGGAGTTTAGATGACTTGTCCGGTGTTTTCTCTGATAAGAAATAATAGCTAGGCAGAGTTATTAGGGCGGCCTCTACTGAGTAACCAAATGTCACAAATCTAGCATCAAGGTTTATATTCACCTTGAAATTTTTCATTTTATTGGAACATCTGCAAAGTATAAAATAACAAAAATCTCAAAATAGAACTTAATGAAGTGAAGACTTGACCCTTTCCCTGGCTCTAAAGAACATTCCACCATCCCCGTCATCTCCTCGGACAATCTTTTCTTGATAAGGGACCAGTTCCCTCTCACTTGCAAAGAGCAGCTCTGTCAGCCCAAGGAAAAAGATCTTTCAGTGTAATTTTCTATCCTGACCACTTGTCTTTTTCTATATTTAGACATAATTTGTGCTGCTAAATAAGGTTGCCCCCTAGTCATTCAGACTAAACTCTGAATTTCAAACAGCTACTTTGTTTATAACTGCCTTAAGTCATTAGCTCTGAGGATGAAAAGACCGCTTATTTTAAGTCTGCAAAATTTGGTACACAGACGAGACAAAGAACTTTTCCCTCTTTATTTAATGCCCACGGGTGAAACCTCAGGATGTTGCCATTTGAATGTCCCCACTACCATGTCACGGCCTCACCAGATGAGCTTTCTGAGCCTGCTGTCAGATGAAGATTGGCACTTGAACACCATAACCACGGGGCCCACAGATGACGGCCTGCCAGTGCCACATCTGAGGCGCCCAGGGTTTGCAGGACCCAACTGCTTTCCATTCCTGCTCTTTATGGGTTTCCTCCTTCACCACCTCTGAGAAAGCCACAGTGTCCAAAAGAAGGAAGCGGTCCAGCATCAACAGTCAGGGACCTCCACAGCCTCTCACCACTTTCCCTTCATGCTACCCTCAATCTGTGAGTCAAGAATACAGAACTTAAAAAAAAAAAAAAAAAAAAAAGTTCTTCCACTAGACCAAGCCCTGACCAAGCGTTTGACTTTTTTATGGTGTTAACGTTTTAGAGAAAACATTCCCTTGTCTTATCCCATTTTCCTTATTTTAAGCCTGCCCTAGACTTACTTGTGTCCTTTCAAGTCCTGACCCAACACTAGACACTATGGTTAATACACCCTCTCAAGTCCCTTCTTTCCTCTAGCACTGTCTTCCTTTACTTTAGAAAGAAAACCACCAGTTAACATAATGGTAACTAGTTAGCATTCTTTTTGATTATTATATAAATATGCACGATGCATGTATACATGTGTGTATATACATCACAAAAATTTATACAAGTACGTGTGTTGTGAACACACACACTGTACATACAGAGACACAAGTATATATTCATCTTCCATTTTGTTAGATTAACAGCTCTTTTTAGCTTCCCTTTCCAAAAGCCCTCCCCTTTGGTAACATGTTTGATTCAATGACAGAGTTGCCCATCACAGCCTGCCCACTTAGTTCAGTGTCATCCCAGTTACTGAGAGAATGGCATTATTATGACTTTACTCTGGTGATTTGAGGGTTTAACAGTGACTCTGCCACACTGATTTTGCATCACCTCAGAACTCGAAACTGGAAGGTTTAGAAGGCCGAGAGCCAATAGAGGCTATGATAACTATTTCTAGATGCCTGAGTAGGTGAATTCCAGTTGTGGAAAGACCTTATAACAAGGAGCCAATCAGCTCATCTAGAAAGAATGGAATGAAATTGAGAGGTAAATCCTGGGTTCTTCCAGCTAGTAAGGAGAGCGCAGGAGTAAAGGACCCTTGAACATGTTTATTCTATATAATTCATATGCAGCTTAATATAGTAGGAATAAATCTGAAAAAAAGAATATAATCCTAAAAAAAAAAATACTGAAGGACAGACAATAAATATATGTTTTTCTGAGCAAAAAAAAAAAAAAAAAAAAAAAAAAAAAAGGGAAAGATCCGAATGGGTACTCCTTAAGACCTGCTATTAGGCTTGAGAAATACCAAATTGACTAAAATACTGTCCTGACCCTGAGAAAGCTCACATTCTGTTTTGGGAGAAAGAGAAATAAATAATTACAATCCAGACACATGACCCAAATTCTTGAAAATGTTGAACCAGAGCCATTAACTCTCTTGGGAAAGTTGTTGGATTTTTTTCCAGAAAGGAGTTATATTTAATCTTCCTATGTGTGAGAAGAGGAGGTGGGGCAGCACCTTGAAAAAGACATTCCTTCCTATAGGCTCTACCATTAGATGTGTCTCTTCACCAGATTCTTTCCTCACGAATGCAGCTAGCTCAGAGCTGCCGTCTGTGCTCCTGCCTCCAACTCCTGATTGCTACTAATTTGAAATACTTTTCCTGGTACACCATTTTTTCCCCTCAGCTATGACTTTTATATTGTTTCTTTTTGGCTTCTCTCCCATTTCTGCTCTGTCTACCCACTACAAGCACAAAGTAATAGCTTAATTTTTAATAATAATTTATTTTCACAGAACACTTTGTCAGAGATTTTGATAGTTCTGTATGTTTTCTGTCTTTATATTGTGTTTGTGTATCTATCTATCTAGATAGATAGATAGATATACACAAGTCAATTTATTGAAAAGATCTGAAAATAGTAATAAGGCTTTCAACATTTAACAAATTTTCAAGATATTAACAGGATGAAACATTAAGAGTTTACTTCAAAAAATCCAAAGTTGGGGCACCTGGGTGACTCAGTTGGTTAAGCATCTCCCTTTGGCTCAGGTTGTGATCCCAGGGTCCTGGGATGGAGCTCCATCTTGGGTTCCCTGCTCAACAGGGAGCCTGCTTCTCCCCTGTTAGTTCTCTCTCTCTAGCTGTCTCTTTCTCTCTCTCTCTCAAGTAAATAAATAAAATCTTTAAAAGGTTTTTTAGTAAATAGTAAAGGTTTTTTAGTAAATAAATAAAATCTTTAAAAGGTTTCTAGATTATCCCAACACCATGCTACTTTCAGACTTGGTTAACACTGTTTTTGTTTGTTTGTTTGTTTTGTTTTGTTTTGGTCTAAATGAGTGACCCAAATTCTGAATACCACCATCTCCTGGGCCTTAAGTGGGAGTTTTGGTTCGGCTCACTCTCAGCCCAAGTAAGGCCAGGCAGGCAGGCCCTCTAACCATGCTCCATGTCCCTGGGCAAATGGCGGCAAGAGCCCACCTCTGTTCCCAACACCAGGATGACTGCCAAGCACCACACTGAAGGTCACATTTGTGGTGTGTATTTGTTTTTAGGGTGATTACATTTATCAAGCTTCGGATGCTAGAGAATCATGTACTGTAATGCCCCCACTCTATACTCTATTAATGAAAACAGCTTTTGGTAATATTGTTTGATAAAGACCATAAAGACGTGTATTGAAGTACTGATTGAATTGAAGTTTTGATAGAACATGTGGTATACCTATACCTAGGAACACGATTTGTTCCATCAGCATCTATAAGAGAATTCTTTTTTTTTTTTTTTTTACTTTGAACATTCTGAACAATGGTACAAAAACATCACAAATGAGTTTTTGTACAAACAGAAAAAAATTAATTGAGGAAAATGCCTTCTATAGACTAAGTTATTTAAAGTTTTCTAAACAGTTAATTTAAGTATATGTGAAAATTCTTTAACTGCAATTAATATAAAGCTACATAACTACTGTGTGGTCCTGGTGTCTACTATGAATTCTCCCATGTAGGGTATCGATGAAACATTTAGCCAGGAGCTGCTAAGAAAAAAAAAAAAAATCAAGGCACTGTTTTTTATGTCTATACGAAACCTTGATTCATATTCTTGTTTCTAAGAACATAATACAGAATTGAGACGCTATCTACTGAATTATAATAAGTAAATTTTACTAAATAATGTGACAAGAAATTTGATGAATTAAAACTGTTATTTATTTTAAACAAAGTTTTCATCTCAAAACTGATTTGAAGAGTAACTGTTAATTGATGAAAAAGTATTTCAATTAGCATCTAGTTACTAAACACTTTGAAATCTGTGTCAGTCCAGAGGACATGGCTATCCTTTGTGGTTAGGCTTTTTTGTTTCAAAATCATGCTCATTGATGTGACCAAGGACCCTTCTTTTAAGCAAGAACAATTACTACAACATGAGGTCTTTATAAAGTAGAGGATGTTGTGGTCCTTTGTGCCTGATTGCTGCCTTGTCTTAAACAAGAGATGTTAAAGAAATAAATTCCAGGTGATCTCAAGAGGACGTTTTAACTTATGCTCATGAACCTTTGGCACCCAGCATAACAAAAGGCTGGTTGCTTTGATGTTGTTTCAACATGAGAAAATCCTCAGTTTTATTGTTTGCAAATGCTGACCTCTTTCCCAAATACCCATTGTCCCTAATTATCAAGAATTCTCTCACATTGAAATAATCTTTATTTTATAATTGCAAATTAAAATTTAATATGTTTTGAGGATAATACCTCTGAATAGTATAACGGTGGTGAATGGGAAGGTTCTTTTTATTCATCCCGGACCAAATCAAGACCTTGGCAACATAGAATTTAAAACATCTGGTTAGGGAAAAGTTACTCATAGTAATGTGTACTCATACTTAAAAGTATCTTTTAAGATAAATTTATAATTTATATTTACCAAATCTATTTGTCTTGGGAATAGTGTTTCACCACAGGTTTTCCAGTTATCGGAACTATATTAATTTTAATTTAATTAATTTTAATATTTAAATGAAGAAATGCAAGTACATATTTTTAAGTAAAGGAGGCCCCTTCCATAATAAAAACAGAAATGTCAAATGGTAGAGAATTTACTTTTTAAAAAAAACTGCTTTCCTTCTCTGCCGAAATAGATGGATCACATACACCAGACAGAACTATCTCCTCTGTGTTCCAACGAGTGTTTGGTAGTAGCTAAGAGCTGCTTTGATCGAGTTGTTTTAAAATATCATCTTACAAATGCTACCTTTCTGATTAGGACAAAAACAGGGACTTTTGGTCTCAAAACAAGTTTCTCTAAATTGTGTTCTACCTAGAATTAGAACAGATTTATCTGGGACAGGTTTATTGTTCTCTCTGGAATATGAACAGACGATCTCAAATTTGACATTATCCCTTTTAACTTCACTTTCCTCCCCTCAACTACCCTCTCCTGTTTATGACACAAGTTGCCTCTGTGTGATCAGTTCTCCATGAGGATTTTATAATGTACCTTACCAGCCACAGTTTATTTATATATCAAGCCTCTTCTAAACTTTTTGATTGGGATACACTTTTAATAATATGGATTAGTGATATGTGGAGGCATGTACTTTTTTTTTTTGGAGGCATGTATTTTAATTCTTTCTTTATCTTCTTACTTTTCTTTTTTCCCTTTCTTCCTTCTTCCCTTCCTTCTTTCTTACTTTCCCTTCTTTTTAAGTTTTAGTTGTTGGCTTTTCAAGAAGAATCCCAAGGAATTTTACTTATGCGAAATTATTATGGCTTTTTTTGCCCCTTTCTTGGTTTCTCAATAAGTCTTTTTTAGATACGCTAACGTTTTTGCTGTTTGACTTGAAATTTTTTATGTTGAAAGTTGACCTTAATATGAGCTATTAAAATATAAAATTAAAATTGCATTAAAAATTGTATATATGGGCATTACATTTTTTAAATGCCATAAAACTTAATATAGCTCCACTCATTCTAGTAGCTTTAAAAATGCATTCCTGATTAAAAAGAGAACACTTAAAACACACCAATAAAAATGCTGAGCATTTGAAAATCTTAAAATGTCTAAATACTTGGCACTTATTGCTTGAATAACATTCAAGATGGTTCACATATTTTAAATTGTCACAACTCTAATTCTTAAATTAGTCATGGCTTTAAAATAGCCTTTATTCTAGTTGCTCTTTTATACTTTGGTATGAAATCCTGATAGACATCCTTACCATTTTTGTTTGATTCCTCTCTTTGACTGTCACAATATTGTAGTCCTGGATAATATTCAGATTTTTCTCAAAAGCTTTTTTCTGGGTAGATGATTTTTGGAAGCTTAATTCCTTCAAATTTTGAACTTAATTGGTAGAGACTGTTTTGGTATGAAAGGGAAAAGACCAGCCATTTTATGATCATTATAATGCCAGTCTACACAGAACCACGTTAAATATCATTATTTCAAAAAACTATGTTCTCGCCATTTGAGGATTCAACTTCACCACAAATTCTCTTATAAGAAAAAGGGTGTGTCTCTGGTAATGGTTATTTATCACTTAGTGGAAAAAAATGCATCATATTTCATGTACTTTAATCACTGCAGGAATGTTTATTCCCAGTAAAAAAATCAAAATGCCCTTAGGATTCTAATATAATCATGTTTAAACTGTAAACTGCACAGACTTCCCAAGTGCTGACTCATTGGCCTTCTGAAAGTCCAAGCCTGAAAATGGAAGGCACTCAATAAATAGAAAAAATATATATGTAAATGAAAATGCACACATTTGGCACTATCATGAAAATCCCTTGAACAAGCATAATGTTTAATCTGTAAATTTCAGTTCCAAATACTGAACAAGTATGGATTAAGACAGGGTATTACTGATCATCTTTCTTTAAAGGCTTATTAAGTAAAAATATCTGATTTCTGATATGGCAATCAGAAATTTAGCTTAGAATATATTTTTACAGGCCTAATTATAATAAAAAATAACCAAAATGTTGGACATTGAAGTCCTTAAATAAATTGCAGTACTGAACAAATACTAATAATGTTGACTATCACTTTTCACAGTTTCTGATATTTGATACATAAAAAATTAAAATGCCTTTGAAAATTACTTCAAAGGATAGTACATTTCATCTCATAGATATGCATCTCTTGTATAAATGTAACTCTTCTTACAACTTTTAAATTAGAGTTTTTCATGATACCCTAAATGACTTATGAATATAGATTAGTGCTTACTATGTTCATCTCTTTTGCTCATTACCTTAGTGTCATTCTAAAGAGCCAACTGACCTTCAGATGGCAGAGACCTATTCTTATATCTGCAGATAACCACATACAATTCCATATGTGAATCACCCAACCAGTCAGTACACATATATGTAATAAGGGTTGGCCATATGTTTCTTACTGGGTTAGATGCTATGGGATCACTATTGTTTAAAACATGATCTTGCCTTCTGGGGTTTACAATGAAATTGGGAAGAGAAGAGTTATAAAATGATAGCAAGTTAATATATAATCTGGATAAACAATAACATGATTAGACCAGACCAGTTTTGAGTATGTTCATAGAGGCTTATAAAGAAGTAAGGTTAAGGGAAAAAAATGAATCTGCTCTTTTCTCTCTCTCTCTTTTTTTTAAAGATTTATTTACTTATTTGAGAGAGAGTGAGAGAGCGAGCATGTGTGAGCTGGGGTAGGGGCAGAGGGAGAGAGAGAGAATCTGGAACAAACTCTCCACTGAGCCTGGAGCCCAATGTGGGGCTCTGTCTTACACCCCTGAGATCATGACCTGAGCTGAAACCATGAGTTGGACACTCAACTAACTGAGTCACCCAGGTATCCCATAGTGAGTCCATTTTATAAAATTTAGAAAAGTAAAGATAAGATATAGACTGTTAATTCCATCCAGTATCCATCTTTTTTTTTAACTATTGGTTTTAAGGGTTTTTTTAGTTGTTTTTACATGATCATCACGTTATAAGACTTTATTGATTGCCCAGAGTTTCATCATCTGTTTTGTCAACTTTTATTCAATGTCACTGAACTATTAAAGGGCTTTGAGAAGATAGTTATTTAACAAAGTTCACTAATTAGCAGAATTATCTGTGTGCATAGAGGAGATTTTGTATGATGGTGGAGATTCATTCATTCAATTTATTGAGCACCTATTATATGCCAGGTATTGTCCTGGGTGCTGGCAATAAAGAATTAAAGAAAAAAAATAAAACTCCCTGCCATTGTGGAGTGGAGTCTACATCTTAGTGATCTAAGTTAGTAATAAACAATACAAGTAAGTAAAGTATAACTGCACATTAAGTAATAAAAAATAATAAAAAGAAAAAATAATAAAAGCAAGAGGGGGGCCATAGAAATGTTAGGGGGAGTCTAGCCACAGCAATAGACAACAAAAAGAAGTAAAAACATCCAAATTGGTAAGGGAGAAGTAAAACTTCCACTATTGGCAGATAACATGATACTCTATATAGAAAACCTGAAAGACTCCACCAAAAAATTGCTAGAAATGATACAAATTCAGTAAAGTCACAGGATACAAAATCAACATATAGAAATCTAATGAAGCAGCAGAAAGAGAAGTTAAGGAATCAATGCCATTTATAATTGCACCAAAAAAAAAAAAAAAAAAAAAGCTAAGAATAACCTAACCAAAGAGGTGAAAGACTCTTATTCTCTTATTCTGAAAACTATAAAACACTGATGAAAGAATTTGAACATAACACAAAGAAATGGAAAGACATTTCATGCTCTTGGATCAGGAAAACAGAAATTGTTAAAATATGTATATAACCCAAAGCAATCTACACACTCAAGGCAATCCATATCAAAATATCAATAGCATTTTTCACAGAACTAGAACAAAGGATCCTAAAATTTGTATGGAACCACAAAAGACCCTGAATAGTCAAAGCAACCTTGAAAAAGAAAAGCAAAGGTGGAGGCATCACAATTCTGGACTTCAAGTTATATTACAAAAATGTACCAATCAAAACAGTATGGTATGGGTACTAAAATAGACACATAGATCGATAGAAAGAATAGAAAACCCAGAAATGGATCCACAATTATATGGTCAATTAATCTTTGACAAAGCAGGAAAGAATACCCAATGGGAAAAATACAATCTCTTCAACAAATGGCGTTGGGAAAACAGGACAGCTACATGGAAAAGAATGAAACTGGACCACTTTCTTACACCATACACAAAAATAAATTAGAAATGGATTAAAGATCTAAATGTGAGACCTAAAACCATTAAAATCCTAAATGAGAGCATAGTCAATAACCTCTTTGACATCAGCCATAGCAACTTCTTTTCGGTTATGTCTCCAGAGGCAAGAGAAACAAAAACAAAAATGAACTATTGGGACTTTATCAAATAAAAAGCTTGTTCACAGCAAAGGAAACAATCAACAAAACTAAAAGGCAATGTATGGAATTGGAGAAGATATTTGCAAATGACATATCTGTTAAAAGGTTTAATACCCAAAATATATAAAGAACTTATAAAACTCAACACCCCCAAAATAAATAATCCAATTTAAAAATGGGCAGAAGACATGAATAGAAAATTTTTCCAAAGAAGACATCCAGATGGCCAACAGACCCATGACAAGACGCTCAACATCATTCTTCATCAGGGAAATACAAATCAAAACTGCAATGAGATATCACCTCACACCTGTCAGAATGGCTGAAATTAACAACACAAGAAACAACAGGTGTTGGCGAGGATGTGGAGAAAGGGGAACCCTCCAATGCAAACTGGTATAGCCACTGTGGAAAATAGTATGGAGTTTCCTCAAAAATTTTAAAAAATCAAGCTATCCTACTATCCAGCAATTGCACAATTAGATATTTACACAAAGAATACAAAAACACTAACTCAGAGGGATACATGCACCCAAATATTTATAACAGCCTTATCTACAATAGCTAAACTATGGAAACTGCCCACATGTCCATTGACTGATGAATGGATAAAGAAGAAATGGTGTATACACACACACACACACACACATACATATATAATGAAATATTACTCAGCCATAAAAAAGAATGACCTCTTGCCATTTGCAACAATGTGGATGGAGCTAGAGTATATTATGCTAACTGAAATAAGTCAGAGAAAGACAAATAAAACATGATTTCATGCATATGTGGAATTTAAGAAACAAACAGTTGAGCAAAGGGAGGGGGCAGAGAGAGAAAGAGAGAGAGAGAAACCAAGAAACAGACTACTAACTATAAGAACAAACTGATGGTTACCAGAAGGGGTGAGCAGGGGGAATGGGTGAAACAGATGATGGGGATTTAGGAATGCACCTGTCATGATGAGCACTGGGTCATGTATGGAAGTGTTGAATCAAATATTGTGTATCTGAAATGAATATTACACTGTATGTTAAATAAAAATTTAAAGGGGCACCTGGGTGGCTCAGTGGGTTAAAGCCTCTGCCTTCAGCTCAGGTCATGCTCTCAGGGTCCCAGGGTCGAGCCCCGCATCATGTTCTCTGCTCAGCAGGGAGCCTTCTTCCTCTCTCTGCCTCTCTGCCTACTTGTGATCTCTTGTCTGTCAAATAAATAAATAAACTCTTTAAAAAAAATAAAATAAAAAAAATAAAAACTTAAAAAAAAAAACACTGGATACAAAAAAAGAAATGTTAGGGGGAGGATTAAAAATTGTAGATAGGTTGGCCAGTGCAGGAGGTTGGCCTCCTCCTCACTGAGGAGACAACTCTTGAGTAGAAATCTGGAAAATGTGAAGGGCTAGTCATTTGTATCTGCGAGAACATTCCAGGAAAGAGGAACAGAAGGCCTTTGCTTTACTGCAAGTGGCTGCCCACAAAAGTTTTGCCTTCACCTTTCAAAGCAGAGAGTAGGGAGCAAGAAGTAAACACTCATTGCCTGGAGAAGAAAGAAGGCCTAACTTTGCTTAGCAAACCTCTTATTTTTGTATTCTAAATTATATGGTCTCATATCTAAAAATTCTAGTATTTTGAATTAAATGCTGTTCCATTCCAACCATCAAACTTATACTGAGAGCGTTTTCTAGAGAATATGAAAATAATATTTCTTCCTTGTGAGTTTGCTTCGTATCGTAAAAGCAAAGATTAACTAAAATGATGAGAAAAAATATGTAAAAGCAACCTGGAAAGAGTTGGAGTGAGATGATCTAATGTCACTTATTAGGAACAAGAACAAGGAAATCCATCATTTACCTCTAGGACTCAGATATTCTGAAAACATTTCACTTTCTAGATAGATGGGCCTCTCCCAGTTAAGTAAATTATTATTTGTGTGGGAGGACCCAATTATAGAAATCTATTAGCATAAGGCTGATGAGGTTTTTGTTTTGTTTTGTTTTGTTTTAATTACTGATAAACCCCTAAAATTAAAAGTTGTATTAAAATATACCCTAGGGGCTCCTGGGTTAAAGGAGTGGGTTAAAAAGCGGGTTAAAGCCTCTGCCTTCGGCTCCGGTCATGATCCCAGAGTCCTGGGATCGAGCCCCGCATCGGGCTCTCTGCTCGGCGGGGAGCCTGCCTCCCCCTCCCTCTCTGCCTGCCTCTCTGCCTACTTGTGCTTTCTGTCTGTCAAATAAATAAATAAAATCTTTAAAAAAAAAAATACCCATGCCTTTTGTGAAGGGTATAAAATGCCTGCCTTATGTTTGGCAGTTCTGATCATATATATGAGAAAGGATAATCTTAATGTTTAATTGAGGGGACTGTGAAGCAAAAATAATTATGACTGTGTAACTAGCCTGATGAAAGTGCCAAAAAGTCTTAGCTAACATAGTATGATTAAGAAATATAATGACAGGGCGCCTGTGTGGCTCAGTTGGTTAAGCAACTGCCTTTGGCTCAGGTCATGATCCCGGAGTCCCGGGATCAAGTCCTGCATCAGGCTCCTAGCTCCATAGGGAGTCTGGGGGGGTCTCCTTCTCCCCTCTCATGCTCTCTCCACTCTCTCTCTCAAATAAATAAATAAAATCTTTAAAAAAAAGGAAATACAGTGACAGATAGTTAAACAGCTTTAACCTCAATCCCTATTACAATCACAAAATATAAACATCTCTGTGAAACAATCTGATAACTACACATTGGCATTTGAAGTCATTCCATCTTATGTGTGATAGACTTAAAATGAGGGGAAACAATGATGCCATCTGGTGCAGTTTTCAAATATGTGTTCTCTGGAACACTTGTATCATTAGATTTCTGTTGGCTTTGTGTAACAATTTGTGTTATCTTCCTCTTCATTAAGTGCTGTGTTTCAAGGTTCTGAAAATTCCTGTAGCAAAGATATCTGATTAATCTTCCTTAACCCAGTGTTTACCAAACTTACTTACTGAGGGAACATTTTTTTACATCACCCCAATTAACATATTCTGGGACTAATGTTTTATAGAGGAAAGTTGCTTTTAAAATACCATAGCAGGCGCCTGGGTGGCTCAGTGTGTTAAGCCGCTGCCTTCGGCTCAGGTCATGATCTCAGGGTCCTGGGATCGAGTCCCACATCGGGCTCTCTGCTCAGCAGGGAGCCTGCTTCCCTCTCTCTCTCTCTCTCTCTCTCTGCCTGCCTCTCCATCTACTTGTGATCTCTCTGTCAAATAAATAAATAAAATCTTAAAAAAAAAATAAAATAAAATACCATAGCAGTTGCTGCTAGAATTAAATCCCTATCCAATCAACAAAGAAGTTTTCAGGTTTGTAAAACCCCAGTGGACAACTTGATGTTGGGTCTTGCACTCTGTAGGCAATCTGAATTACTGACCTTTAGAGGTGGGCAGTGAAGACTAAGTGTCTACTTACAAAACAATGGACCTGGAACATACTTTAAGATCCAGCATCTTTGGAATTTGCTAGTACCACTTTGGAGTGGACAACTAAATGGTGTATTTCTTACTATGGTTACTATGAAAATATGTTGAATTTAGGGACAGAAAGGTATGGAGCAGTATTTAATGGTACTGGTCCTAAACATGATAGGGGTCAGCATTTACTTGCAAAACGTAATTTTCTGGGAGCCCCAGGGCTCATTAAAGCCCAAACTATCCTGTTCACTATTTATCACTCAATGAAATTCCACCCCAGGAGCTCTTCCCCCTCTTATTTGAATTAGATAATCAAAATAACGCTGTAATTTTCTTTAAGATTTTTTTAAAAATTTATTTGGAAAAGAGAGAGAGAGAGAGAGAACAGCAGGGGGGAGCAAGAGAGAGAGAAGCAGCCTCCCCACGGAGGAGGGAGTCCAATGTGGGACAAGATCCCAGGACCCTGGGATTATGACCTGAGCCAAAGGCAGGCAGATGCTTAACCAGCTAAACCACCCAGGCACCGCAACCCTGTAATTTTCTATTTCATGACTTTGCTTAGGCCTTTTCTCTTCCCAAAATGCTTTTTTATTTTTCCCCTTCATGTCTCAGTCACTACCCTTTAGAATCATCTGCTGCCATCAGATGATCCTGTCTCCCTAGAACGTCTCCTTATTTCCTCCAAGTTGGACAGCTACTTGTCCAGGCCTCTGCAAAGTAATCCAAATGTTCCCTCCTTTCCTTATGTCTTAACAGGACAGAGCTTGCCTCTTTGTTTTAACACACTCTACGAAATACTGCTGTTGGGAAACGTGTGTAATAGTCTACCAACACTGATGAGGCACTCCTCTAATCAGACACCCTGTTTTGCTTATGATAAATAGTGTCTTTAACAGAGTACATACTCAAAATTAAATGGCATGGCAACTTCAAAATAGGCCTTTATCATCTTCTTCAGATTAGGAAACTCACATAGAAACCACATTGAAAATCCTATTCTGAGTTTCTATTTATTAGTTTACTTACTGAAAAATACACAGACTAGTTCACATGTAAACAAGAAATTTCTTTCTCTCAGACCCAGGTATTTTTAGTATATTTTTCCCCCCCTGCCCTCCCCCGCCCCCAGTTTGAAGGTCACAGACAGTTTACCTTTCTATAATTAAATGAGAAGGAAAAAAATAAAAAATGAAAGTCTTACTGGTAGCAGGAAGAAGCAAGAGTGTTTTAGGGTCTAGCGTTTGATGAGATAGATGTTCAGTTACTATGTGTTTGTGTAACTTTTCCACGATGGAACATATGGCGAAGACTTGGGAACACGCGTGGGAGCCATAATTTGCTTGAAGGGTGGCTGTTGCCACAGGAGTTGGCTGTGCTGTGCCCTAGACAAATGGGGTGCTGGTCTGTTCCCATAGATCTTCATCACAAGGTAGACACTGTCATGTGCTCTCAGCCAGAGTCTCTTGTCCAGGATTCCTGGTTCGGTTGACAAGAACCTGCTCAATACAACTTTGATCATCACAGCTGGAGATAGGATGACTGTTTTCTGCGGGAGGAACCTCGTGGTGAGCACTGAAGGGACAAGTAGCCAATTCGTTTACGACACCAGGATGATTCTTTTTGCCTCTGATAAGATGATAAGGAAACCTGCTGGCCCAGATCTGTGGTTTTTTATCGGAGGTGCAATGTCATTGCTTTTCGGGGCGGGGGGAATTGATGTAAGTTCCATCCATTTTGTAAATGAAAGAGCTGAATCCAAGTGCTCAGTGGAGACACAATAAGACAGAAAGTCTTATTTTTCTTCTTTGCAGATGTTTTGACTTGTGTTAGGCCTTTGAAAGATTTATAATGAGATTGTATTCCAGAGCTCTGTACATCTCTGTTGATATAAATATGCATCTTTTACCAAAAATATTTTTTAAATATGAAGCATATTTTTTAATCACACACATTACATTTTTTTTTCTCTTACTAATCAGTAGGTAGGTAGTATCAGACAGCTTGAGACACTGAAATTTAATTGTTCGAAGTGATCTATTCTTTGACCTGGCTGGAGAATCTTGGGGCTGATCGACACACCTCTTCAACAGATATCACACAGAAACCACATTTAAAATGTGGTTCTTCAATTGATATTGTTAAAGTTTTTTGTTTTTTGTTTTGTTTTGTTTTGTTTTATGTATCTGTCTTCCTGCTCTCTCATTTTCAAGTATGCCTTTTCCTTTGGAAAACTGCCCTGTCCTGCTTTTTTTTTTTTTTTTTTTTTTTTGCTAACTCCACTCATTTTGACCATTTCTTGCCTTGATGGACCAATTTACCCAAGTCAGTCTGCCATCTAGTATCTCTCCCCACCACTTCATTGAACTTGTGCCTTCCAAGAGTGCATATGACGTTCTAATAGTTGAATTTGCTGCTTTATGCATCATCTGACTATGTTGGTCACTCTCTTCTTTTATGAAATACTTACCTTTTTACAATAGCAGAGGTACACTCTCTCGGTTCTCTTGCTGCTTCCCAGAAGGTTTTTTTTTGTTTTTTTTGTTTTGTTTTGTTTTGTTAGTTTTTTTCTTATTTTCATCTTCTCTTACTTGTGCTTAAATATAGGCATTCCGTGAGGCTGTTCTCCAGCCACACCTGGGCTAACTCAAGGCTCCCAGAGCTTCAGTTCCCATCTTTGTGTGATGATTCAGTCTTTACCTCAGATTTAGATACCCATTCTGAGATTTAGATCTGAATTTCCCATAGATACTTCAAACTCAGTTAGCCATCAAGCTAAAATCATTAACTCCCCCTTGAATTCTTCTTTCTCCTACTCCCTCCCCTGGACTTGGGCGGGGGGTGGAATCCCTCATTAGATTCTCCCATCATACTTCATCCTCTGCTTCCTAACCGACGCTACTCTCTTGATCTGGATCGTTCTCCTTCTCTCTTCCCATGTTTTATGTGCTTTTTTTTCATTTCAGTACAGTTGAAATTGTACCTCGGTGATGCCTACCCTGACCAACTCAAAAATAATTAGAAGACTCTCATGTTTATAATTAATTTCATTATTTCATGTTTTATCATTAGTTGTAGACATGTCTGTATTGCTTTCCTCTTTGGATTGTAAATCCCTCAAGTGATGCTGGTGGCCCTCATAAACCAGCCCAGTGCCTACTTACATACTGATTTGTTGAATTGACTTAAAATGAATCACCCTGGTTTGCTGCTATTGTTGCTATGTTTATTTGTTCTGTTTCATTTTGCTTAGTGGCCTTGCAAACAGCATGCTCCTCTCAAGGATAATAATGCTACACTGTAACACAGAAGCCATTCTCTTTCCTCCCTCCTTCCTTTTCTCCTCCCTTCCTCCATCTCTCCCTTCCTCCCTTTCTTCATAATATGGGCAGGAAAAATAAGAATGAAAGCAGCTGACAGTCTCTAAGACATAATTTACTCCCTCTCAGTTACTCAGGGCGAAATCTTGGGCAGTTACGAAGGTAAAACTTTTTATCAAACCCAATATGCTGAGGCAGAAAACATAATCACATTATTTGCAATTTACTGTTGCTCCCTTAGTGATCTGCAGATCAAAAAGGTATCTGTTCCGACACTTCATTTCTGAAACTTGCTGTTGTGTTTGTTTAATTCATCTAATTAGGACCTCTTAGCACCTCAAATGGGTGCTTTAAAAAAACAACATCACCCAGCTGTTAGCCTAGGGACAAAAGAATAAATGCAAATTTAGCACTTTTGAAAGGTGAATCCGCACATATTGATGTCTTGACAGCATTCAATAAAAATCAAGTGTTCTTAGACATAAGCTACGAATTTCCTGATTGTTTCTGGATCCAAATCACTTAATAAATATAAAAAGTATTTTTTAAAAATTGACCATTTTCTGAGGGAAATACATATGTTTATGCATAAGTCCAATCTTTTATAATATAAAAATACCTTTCAGGAGCTTGTTGCTGCTTCTGAGATAAAGAAAATTCTCGATGTCAAGATTTAAACATAGAAGAGAATGAAATACGCAAAATGGTAAGTGACTGGCAAATAGACCAGAGCAGCCCATTTTCTAATGCACCATTGGGTAGTTACCATTTGTAAGCTGCACACATACAAAATACATACCTTCTTTTTTAAGTTTTTTGAGGAATCTCTGTACTGTTTTCCAGACTGACTGTGCCCACTTACATTCCCACAACAGTGCATAAAGGTGCCCTTCTCCCCACATCCTTGCCAACACTGTTTCTTGTCTTTTTGATACAAGCTGTTCTGACTTGTGTGAGATACTTTGTTGTGGGTTTGACTTGCATTTTCCTGATGATTAGTGATGCTGAACATCTCTTCATGTATCCATTGGTCATCTGTGTATCTTCTTTAGAAAAATGTCTATTCAGGTCCTCCATTTATTTTTAATCAGATTATTTGTTTGCTTGGAGTAGAGTTGTATGAGTTCTTTATATATTTTGGATATTAACCCCTTATCAGATATATGATTTGCTGTGGAGTTTCCTCAAAAAACTAAAAATAGAAATAACATACGGATCCAGTTAATTCTACTTCTGGATATTTACCTGAAGAAAATGAAAATAGTGATTCAAAAAGATACATGCACCCCTGTATTTATTGAAGTGTTATTTATAGTGGTAAAGATATGGAAGCAACCTAAATGCCTATTGATAGGATGAATGGATAAAGAAGATGTGGTATACATGCACAATGGATTATTACTCAGCCATTAAAAAAATAATGAATTCTTACCATTCACAACATGGGTGGACTTTGAAGCTATTATGCTAAGTGAAATAACTCAAATGGAGAAAGACTAATATCATATGATTTCACTCATATGTGGCATTTAAGAAAATGAAACAAATAACAGAAAGAGAAACAGATTCATAGAGAACAAACTAGTGGCTGCCAGAGAGGATGGGGGTGGGGGTGGGGAAGGCAAAATAGATGAAGGGAAGAGGCACAAACTTCCAGGTATGAAAAAAGTAAGCCTTGGGGCTGAAAGGTACAGCATAAGGAATATAGTCAATGATATAGTAATAATAGTATGGTAACGAATAGTAACTACATTTATAGTAACTACATTTATCACGGTGTTCCATAATGTTTATGATCGTCAAATCACTATGTTGTACACCTGAAACTAGTATAATACTATATGTTAATTAAGTTATACTATGCTTCAATTAAAATGTAAATAAATAAAAAATATAAATAAAATATAGACTTCTGTTAGTCACTATTACAAGCCATTATGAAATAATGACATTTTGAGTTGAATTTTGTCCCCTCCTATAAGATTCTTTTGATAAACTTGTATAAAAGACACTTGATTTTTTTTTTTAAGATTTTATTTATTTATTTATTTGGAGGAGAGAGAGAGTGAGAGAGAGAGAAAGCATGAGCAGGGGAAGAGGTAGAAAGAGAAGCAGACTCCCAGCTGATCAGGAACCTTGATGTGGACTCTATCCCAGGCCCCTAGGATCATGACCTGAGCAGAAGGCAGACACTTACCCAATTGAACCACCCAGACACCTGACTTTAACTTTGACTTTTAATCAGGGAGAATTCAAGATTGCTTGTATGCCTAGGACACACATATTTGCGCTCTTAATACCCTGGAATTTTTTAAGGTGACATTTAGGACCATAGCACTGGTTTATAAAATAGCAGGCAGAGAGTACAATTTCTTAAAATTCAGTTTTTGTTTTAGGTTATTCAAACTATTCAACATAAACATGCAACAGTTACATAAATAAATCTTAATACTTAAAGGGCTTTTTATTAGTTTACAAAAGCAAGTTATTTTGACTTAGTTTATAAGAATCACTTGTGCCTTAGGTTGTTTTATTTTCCTGCTGTGTTTTCTCTAGTGGATATTAGAAACATATTGCATAAGGTTTCTTTTTTCTTCTTATTCCATTCAGAAGAACTTCTCTAGAGTCTCCCAGAGAATGAGTGATAGAGGGTTGAAAGGGCATAGGAGGGATAAGAGAAGAGAGTTCCAGAGTCATTTCTGGAGCTCTAGTGTAGGCATGCTGCTGGCTTTGGTCTCTGCCTAGCCCCACTGTCATCCTACACCGTCTAGTGCCCAAGAAAGTGCAGGTCTAGGGTGACCTGCTGGCACAAACTAGATTTTTCCACTAGTCAAATTTCAAAAACCATTCAGAGGTCCAACTTTATTTTGTTAGTGTCATTCTTTTAGACTAGAACTCCTTAAGTTGGGATCAAAGAATAAGCTTTATATAAAATAATCAGTAATCCCTCTGAAATTATATGCAATGTAGTGTATGTATATCTTTTTTTCCCCCTGTGGAGGCAGCCAGTGGGTTTTATTAATTTTCTAAAGGTCTTTATGACACAGAAGAATTTTTTATCTAACATGGTTCTACTAATTTAGAACAGAGGTGATAAAAATGAGCATTTTAAAGAAATATATATGCATATATATATTATATATATAATATACATATATATTATTATTCCAGGTGATACTGGCCATAAAATTTGTAATAATATTCCAGGTGATATTGGCTATAAAATTTGTAATCTCATGACTTCTTTTAATTATAAATGCTTTTAGTGGAATAAAAACTACTCAAAAAGTTTTATTGGTATGTTCCCATTCATCAATCTCTAAACTCTGAACCAAATTTGAATAATTATTCTTATAAAGAAAAAATATATAAAGCTCCATTCAGATTTGTTTTATAGTTACTTTACAAACTCTTACATAAATTTTTAGCTACCCTATGACTAAATGTATATTTTTAAAAGCCATCTATTATTTTTTCATGTATTATTTTTTAAATATTCTGCTAATACTGGCATCCGTTACATGAATGCTGATCTCTATTTCCTCCAGACTTTTGTTTTTGTTTCTTTGCTTTATTTGTTTGTTTTTGCTTGTAGTTATAAATAGAAAAGCCAGCTCTGACCCAGTCATAATTTTTCTTCATCTTAGCTTGAGACTTAGGAAATTATTTGTTCTGCCTCCTGCATAATATCCCTCTCCCTGAAAATGTGGACATTGCCTCCCAGTTCCACTTACACTAATGAAAATATTGATTCTTTGGTATTCCAGCAAAATATTTCGTTCTCACTAAACTCTATTAACAAAGATTCTCAGTCTGTGTCTGTGCCAGTTGATAATTAATATTATTCTTTTCATTAAATATGCCAGATAAAACGGAGTAGCCCAGATAGTTTGGTAATTTTTTTGGTGGTGGGAGAGAGGAGGTTATTTTGGCTTTCGATGAGCCCAAGAAGACTTCCCATGCCAGCCCATGTCCCCAGTTGATGGTGAATGGGCTCCCCACCTAGAAGATACCTGAAACCTATTGGCGTTAGTCATTGCACAGAAGTATTCTTGTAATATCTTTTTCTTCTCTTAGCAAATCTTTTTTCCAGAAGAAAAAGTTGAAATTTAATAAGATCAATGTAGGAAGCCAAAAGTTGCTCTGAGTTGTAATGTTGTTTCTCATCCAGATGCTTGTCTCTTCTGCCCAGCTGCAAAATTTCTTTGTACACAGGGGTCTCTTTAATGCCAAGGGGGGATCAGCAAAAAGGAGAAGAAAATATAGCTGCTGCTGCATGAAAGAGCCCATGTACACAGACTCCTTCAGTGAGTTTTCCTTAGAATCATTGGGGGAATGCTTTGCCTAACCACCTATCCCAATATTTAGGATTTATTTTTAAGATGGTCAGTTAATATTTCTTGAACATAAACTTTTGGCCAGAGTAGCTGGGATTTTGAGTTTATTAAATTTTTACATACTTAACTATGGTCTACAGGGTATTAGAAACTCAACCATTTGGCTTTACATCTACTTTCTTGCCCCCACTCCATGTAGTATGAAATGTATGAGAAGTAATTGAAAAAGTGCTTTTCCCAAATCCTCTGTATCTCATTTATTCCAGATAATAGAGAAAAATATGCAGCATTATATATATATATATATATATATATATATATATGATGAAACACAATAGTTTATAAGTTTGCATTTCTAGGAAAATTAAACAGAAGTGGTAATGAGTTGGGACTTAGGTCTCTAAATACATAAGGTAATACATATTAATGTGTGAAAATCTAGCTTGAAAAAAAAAGCCCAAACATTATGGAGTAGTTAGATGACTTATAAGACACCGTACTATGGAATATTGAGTAAATTTTAAGAAAGACTATGCTAGGACTATATGTTCTGGCTTGAAAAGTTTTTTTCCATGATATATTTTGGGGGTAAATGAGATAAATTATAGCATATGTATGATGAGATCACTTTTCTGACAGAAGAAAAAAACTATCAATCTTACATTATAGCTACATGTACATGTAGAGAAAGAACTATAATTTTAGTCCATTTGTTTTACATAAAGACAAATGAGTATGTATTTGTTCATACAGTGAAATGTCTTGAAAATTCCCAGGTTACTAGGTATAGATAACAGAGGAATGGAATGATAGAGAAGGGAAAGAATGTCCTCTTTATTTTCTTCTTTATATACATCTATATTACTAGATTTCTTCAACTTCAAGAAGGTTTTACTTTTATAATTTAAAACAGTCAGCTATGATATTTATTGAACAATTGTTTAAATGTCTCATTTGTCTGGGCTGCTAATAGTATTCTGCTTAGCAACATATTTTGGAAAGTCCCAAACAATTTATTCAATAGAAACAAATGAAATAATACTGGGTTGGAGCTACATTATTAGATAACATAAAGCTTTAATCTGCTAAGAATTGATGTTATGTTTTTCTCTTCCAATTTCATAGCAATCAGGGTGACTCATTTTCTCTTTCACTAACTTGTTAGACTCCTGGAGACATTATTTCTCCTGAGTCTTTATCTATTCTGTTTACCATTTTGCCACCACAGATGTCCTTTATAAACTTGCTAAAGCCTGGCTTGAATGGCCTTTCCACTACTCTGGATCTGGAACTGATCTGGAGGTAAGAGTAATTCTTCCTGCTCTCCCTTCACCAGCCTTCCTCCAGGTTAATATTATAAGATACTCTCAGAAATTGTTTTCTTTTCCTTGTGATGCAAACTTTCAACACCAGTCCAACATCCCCTTACTGGTCCCTCACCTTCCATTGGGGACTAAGCTTGAAATAGTATCAATACTCATCTATAATTTATTTTTTAAAAGAAGAACGTGTGTGTGTGTGTGTGTGTGTGTGTGTTTTCTGGAGGAGTAGATGGTGCTTGTTCTTTTATGTACTCGTGCAGTGATTTTTTAAAAAGACTTATTTGTTTTAGCATGAAAGAGAAAGAGAGTGCAAATACATGAGCTGGGTGGGGAAGGGCAGATGGAGGGAGAGAATCTCAAGCAGACCCCTCGCTGAGTGTGGAGCCCAACTTGGGGATCGATCCTGTGATCCTGAGATCATGACCTGAGCCAAAACCAAGAGTCTGATGCTCAACCAGCTGAGCCACCTAGGTTCATGCAGTGATTTTTAAATACAGTTTATCTACTGTGTGATCCTGAGAGAGTTCTTAAATATATCAAGCCTTAGTTTGCCAAATCCATTGAAAGAAAGTTTTGAGGATTAAAGGAGTTGCTGTATGCAAGGTATTTAGAATACCATCTGGTAAAGAAAAGCATGAAATAAATATAAACTATTTTGATTGTTTATATCATAATATAAGCCATGGTATTCTTTATTAATGAATATTTTAAAGAAAAATTAATAATAATAAACATATGATATGCATATGATTTGCATTGATGGCCTGATGCAGCTATCAATAGCTACTGATAAAAGATGCCTAATATTTCTGGGAAAGACATTCTGATCAATAGTAGCTGTGATGGGTTAAGTATTTTAATAATAATAATAGTAAAATAATAATAATAATAATTAATAATAATAGAAGTGGCTCATTGTGATACTTCCAAAGGCACTATTCACATTTTTTAAATTATTTTTAAATATTTTATTCATTTGAGAGAAAGAGAGAGAGAGAGAAAGAGCACAAGCAGGGGGAGAGGCAGAGGGAGATGGAGAAGCAGACTTCCCGCTGAGCAGGGATCCTGACACAGGGCTGGATCCCAGCACCTGGAGATCATGAACTGAGACAAAGGCAGATGCTTAGCCATCTGAGCCACCCCAGGTGCCCCAACTATTCACAGTTTAAATAGGTGACAGATCATTATAGCAGTGGAAAATAAAATCTTGAGTCTTAGTTGAATAATTTTTTTTCTTATTACAGACTTAAACAGTTACCAGCAGAGGCAAATACTGAGTACAAGTACTGCCAACATTGGTGAATGAGGAAGTTGCATTTTCCTTGGGAAAGACAGTGATTGCCTTGGTTTCATTCCTTTCTGGAAGCCACTTTATGGATAAATTAACATGCAAAAAACAAGTGCCATATTACTGACCCAGTAAAGGTGGTGGGGATGTGGGGAAATGGGGTGGGACAGAGAAAAGGAGAGAGGACAGAAAGAGAAAGAATGGAAGGAATGGAAGGTAGGAAAGAGAAAGGGATTGTTGGATAGGAAAGGAAGAAGGGAAAGAAGGAAGGCAGGCAAAGGAGGAAATTTGAGTATAAACAAAGACACTCAGAAAGTTTCCAGTTCCGTACATCTCCTTTGTGTATTCACAGATTAGATTGTCAAGAACTTGGCTTCTCAGAAATTTAGGTTATTAGCCATTCGCAATTTACTTTGAATCAATTAAGTCAGATTATCAGATTAGTATTCTGCTTAGAGCCTGCCAAAATCAGCCAGCCTGAGGACAAGCTGGAGTTTTGACTGAAAAGTGGAACTGATAGAAAGTTTGATTTCAAGGCACAAGGCTGCTGCTCCAGGAGGAGGGGACGATGGCATGCCCTGGGCGAAGGGAGCCTGGACAGCCAGAGGGCAGCATGAGGGCACGGGAGGCCTGAGGGCTGATTAAGAGAGTTTACAGAGAGGTGAGAAGTTTCCCAAGACAAATAGCATACTTTGCACTTTGGCTAAAGTCCCTAGTGGCCAAGCACATTCTTGATATCTGCTCTTATTACATTTAATTACAGTGATATTATTTGTGAGATTAGAGGTACCACATTCTCTGCGAGGACGACTGAAGGTTATGGGCTTGTACCTGCGTATCTGCTCTGTCTTATGTCCCACTCGTTACATTTACAAAATAAAATGTATTATATTTTAGACCTTTGCTCCAAAAGGACTCATTGGAATCATGTTCTGGGGCTGACTTGAGATTTTAACCCCAAAACCTCATCAGCATTCCATACATTATGTCTCACATGGGCTTTGTGGAGTATGGACTAGATCCATCAGGACTATCACGGGCTTTTCGTGCCCACAATGGAACATTTCGGAATTCTTCTAAAGGCTCTAAATATGAACTATAATATGGTTTATGTGTGCGGCTGCTGTGGTGAAAAGGCTGGGGGCTGGCCAGATGGGAGTGCGAGTCTGTTTGCTATCAATGCCTTTTCCCCCCAGAGACCTGCATTCCATTTCAATAAATGTTATCTCTGTCCTCAAGCTTTAACACAAGAAACCTTATTATTAGACTATATAGGATGTGTTAAGATATCAAATCCAGTTTTTATTATTTTGATTACTTTGTCTTAGGTTCTTAAAAAAATTATAATAACTGTACACATTTAAGAAGTTCAAGTTCTGTGAGCCAAAAGTGGGTAACTTAGAAAGAAAGTAGAGAACTCATAATAAAAGCCAGTGTGATTACATTTCAAGATAAAGACACGTGTATGGATGTGCTAAGGCTGCCATAGGAAAGTATCACAGTCTGGATGGCTTTAAACAACAGAAATTTATTCTCTTACAATTCTGGAGGGTAGAAGTCCAAAATGAAGGTGTCAGCAAGCCATGCTTCTGCTGAAAGCTTCCTTCCATGCCTTTCGGCTAGCTTCTGGTGTAAGAGGCACATTCATAGGCACTTGCCATTAAAGGGTATAAATTGGAGTTTTCTCAGAAAATATCTGCAAACTTTCCATTAGATCTCACTTGTCATGATAGTGCTTTACACATTTTTCCCTATGGAAAAGAAAATTAAGTAAAAGAATCTTGTGGCTAGTAATGGGGGCACAAGATCACAGATTAATAAATAATTTAGCCATTGTTACAGTGCAGGTGGGAGGAGCACAGGGATACAGGAATTAGGACCCTAATAGTTGTTATGGCAGGAGTTAGTGTAGAAGGTATCATTACTGCTTTAGGTGGTCATCCAACATTGTGTTATAAAGAATGTAGCATAATAAATCTGTTTCTAAGTATGGGGGAAGGAGGAAAAGAAATATAGTATCTTTGGGAAGATTTCCAAATCCAAATGTAGAGTTTGGCATCCAGCTTGAGTAGGAAAGGCTCTATACTGAGTCTTTTTTTTAATTTATTTTTATTTTTGTCCAGCTTTATTGAGATATGGAGAATTTAAAAGTGTATATACTTAAGGTGTAAAGTATGTGGTATTTGATATGAGTATACCTTTCTAATGATTACAATACTCAGTCAAGCTAATTAACATATCCATTACCTCATATGGTTATCTTTCTGTGTGTATGGCAAGAACACTTAAGATCTACTCTCCTAGCAAATTTCAGGTATACAATGCATTAATATTTATTGTTACTATGCTGTATGTTAGCTCTCTAAAACTTATTCATGTTATAACTGAAAGTTTTCACCATTTGGCCAACATCTCCCCATCAACACCTGACAACCATCATTCTTCCCTCTGTTCTTCTAAGTTTAACATTTGTGTTTTTATTTATTTATTTTTATTTTTTTAAGCATTTTATTTTTTTAATTTTAAAAATATTTTTATTTAAATTCAATTAATTAACATATAATGTTTTATTAGTTTCAGAGATAGAGGTCAGTGATTCATCAGTCTTATATAATATCTAGTGTTTTTTACATTACATGTCCTCCTTAATGTCCATGACCTAGTAAGCCCATCGCTTCATTTTCCTCCCCTCCAACAACTCTCTTGTCATAGGAAATAAACTAAGTTTGACATTTTTAGATTACAGATATAAGTGAGAGCACATAATATTTTTCTTTCTGTGACTGGTTTATTTCACTTAGCATAATGTCTTCCAAATTCATGTACATTGTTACAAATAGCAGGATTTCCTTCTTTTTTAAGGTTGAATAATATTCTATTATGTGTATATATTTCTGTATCCATTCATCTATCAAGGAACTTAATTTTGATTCAGCTTTTGTAAGTAGCATGTTTTATATGATTTTCTCAAAAATAATATAATCTTAGTTTTTGAACATTTAAAATGTCTTTATATTGCCTTTACAAATAAAACAAAATTTGTCTAGTTTATCAGCTATAATACCTTCCATTTCATGTAAGAGAAAAATAAACTGGTTTATGCAATAAAGAAATTTTATGATTTACATAACCAAAAGCAGTCATAAGTAAGGAAGGATTAAATCAGTTTTTGTTTTTTGTTTTTAAGATTTTATTTATTTATTTGACAGAGATCACAAGTAGGCAGAGAGGCAGGCAGAAAGAGAGGGAGGAAGCAGGCTCCCTGCTGAGCAGAGAGCCCAACGTGGGGCTCGATCCCAGGACCCCGAGATTATGACCCGAGCCGAAGGCAGAGGCTTTAACCCACTGAGTCACCCAGGTGCCCCTAAATCTTGAGTTTTAACTAATAATATCAAGGTGCTAGTTATCTTCTCTCTCCTCTCTGTATTCTGTGATATCAGTTTTATCCCCAAAGCTTGGTTCAGTCAGAGTTACTAAAAGGTAACTCCCAGATACTTATGCCTCCTTTTTAAATGAGAGACTTGATCAACTATGGTTAGGTGGTCCAGACGCTCTGAAACAGTATCTGTGTTTGAAAGAATGCAGTGCATTGATTGGCTTGTGTCTGGTTTTTACCTAATTCTAATGGTTTAAGGCAAGTGTAGTTCACCTCTGATCTCTATCACTGGAATCCTTTTATTCAAAAACGAATGTACCCTAATCTTAGATACTGTTAATTTTTCATATTGTAGAGAAATAATGTGAATGACCCAATTTTATTCCTATGCAGATAACCACATACAAACACACACACACACAAACATTCTTTTTCTATCTTGGTAGTGGAAGAATTGTCCTTCAAATTTATAATTAAAACTTTTTTTTTTTCTTGCTACAGTATCCTAGGTCTGGGTCTTTCTCCATCAGTTTTGCCAACCAAACAGTGATTGATTGATTTATAAGATTTATTTATTTATTTATTTATTTTAAAGAGGGAGAGAGAGAGAGAAAGGGAGAACAAGTGGGAGTGGGAGGAGGGGCAGAGGGAGAGATTCCCAAGCAGATTCCCCATCAGTAGGGTAGCGGGACGCAGTGCCAGTCCCACTGCCCATGAGAGCCTGACCTGAGCCAAAATCACGAGTCTGTCACTCAACAGACTGAACCACCCAGGTGCCCTGAAAATAGTGATTTAATTTGGCATTAGGCTTGAGAAAATTCTCTTCTGTCTTTGCTGTCTGTAACTTTTTTTATTTGTTGTGCTACTTAAGGACCATTAATTATCCATGAATGATCTTCCTATTTTTAATTGGTTCTGTTGATCAATTCGCCTTTCATGATTTCTTCTCCTCCTCCCCCTCTTCCTCCTCTTCCTCTCCATCTCCTTCCTCTTCCTCTTTTTCCTCTTTGTCTCCTTCTTCTCCTTCCCCTTCTTCTTCTTCTTTCCTGGAAAAAAAGAAATATTTTTGATCTACCCACTAAAGTCTTTTATTTATTTATTTTTTGTTGAGAGCTTCCTCTTGATTATAGTTTTGTATTCCATGTTTTCCCACTTGACTCAGTATTTTACTTGGAAGCCCTTGAGATCTCATGAGCTCTCTTCTGACTCCAATTACGTGGCCTGCAAGAATGGTTGGCTCTTAGAGGAGAAGCAGGTTAGAAGCAGAAGAATAAATCTGATTTTAGAAATGGAGATGAAGTGCCTGTGGGCATTTATAAAATTGGAATCTGGAGGGAGCCCCTGGGAGCCTCAGTTGGTTAAGCATCCGACTCTTGGTTTTGACTCAGGTCATGATCTCATGGGTTGTGGGATCCAGCCACTCATGGGGCTCCACTCTCACTGGGGAGTCTGTTTGAAGATTCTGTCCTTTTGCCTCTCCTCCACTCCCACTCATGTGTACACGCTCTCTCTCTAAAACAAATAAATCTTAAAAAAAAAAAAAAAAAAAGAAAGAAAAGAAAATGCAATCTGGAGCACTATAGAGGTGTCCGTACTGAAGATTTAGAAGTTATCAACCTATTTGTAAAGGTCCGTTAGATTTCCTAGTAGAGTAAGAAAAGGAAAAAAAAAATCTAAGGAGGGAATCTTGACTAACACATACATTTTTGTTTGTTTTTGTTTTTGTTTTTAAGTAACACCTACATTTAAAGGATTGAAAACAAAATCAGATATATGAGAAGGAAAAAAAACTAGGGGAAAGAGTATCATGGAAATGAAGGAGTAGTTTTTTTCCTTTAATAAATATTTCTCAGGAATTGCTTTCTGGGCATTACTTCCACACTTCAGAAAATATTGCATAACATATCCCTGAAATGTTTAATTATTATTTTATTTTTATTTTTTAATTTTATTTTATTTTTTTTAAGATTTTATTTATTTATTTGACAGACAGAAATCACAAGTAGGCAGACAGGCAGGCAGAGAGAGAGGAAGGGAAGCAGGCTCCCTGCTGAGCAGAGAGCCCGATGCGGGACTCGATCCCAGGACCCTGAGATCATGACCTGAGCCGAAGGCAGCGGCTTAACCCACTGAGCCACCCAGGCGCCCTAATTATTATTTTAATTTAAAATAATTTTCTAGGGGCGCCTGGGTGGCTCAGTGGGTTAGGCCGCTGCCTTCGGCTCGGGTCATGATCTCGGAGTCCTGGGATCGAGTCCCGCATCGGGCTCTCTGCTCAGCAGGGAGCCTGCTTCCTCCTGTCTCTCTGCCTGCCTCTCTGCCTGCTTGTGATCTCTCTCTGTCAAATAAATAAATAAAATCTTAAAAAATAATAATTTTCTAGTGTACATTTTAAGAAACTTTTAATTTTAGAATAATTTTGTATTTATAGAATTATTACAAGGATGGTTCAAAGATTTCTGGTATACCACACACCCAGTTTCTCATGACATTAGTTTGATATATTTGTCATAATCAGTCAAACACAATTGGGTACATTATTACAAACTAAAGTCCATGCTTTATTTAGGTTTCTTTAGGTTTTTTCCTAATGCCTTCTTTTTTGATGGTTGTTTCAGAATGCCATCCAGGGTACCACATTATATTAATAGTCATTTCTCTTTGGGCTGTTCTTGGTTAGGACAGTTTCCTAGACCCCTTATTCTAATGACCTTGACAATTTTGAGGTTTACTGGCCAATTATTCCATAAAACATCTCTCAGTTGAAATTAAGGTGATTTTTTTTTTTATGCTTTTACTGGTGTAGTGCTTTTTTGGTAGGAAGACCACAAAGGTAAATTGCAATACCCATTACCTAATATCAAAATTGAGCACTATCAAAATAACTTATCATTGCAAATGTACCTTGATCAGTGGGCTTGTGGAAGTGTTTGTCAGTTTTATCAACTATAAATTTACCTTTTTTTCTCTCTTTTTTAATATTGTGCTCTTTGGAAGGAAGTCACTATGTTCAACTTACAGTTAAAGAGTAGGCAGTTATGCTCTACCTCCTTAAGAATGATAGCTAGAGGGGTACCTGGGGGCTCAGTCAGTTAAACATCTGCCTTCAGCTCAAGTCATGATCTTAGGGTCCTGGGATCTCCCTCTCCTGCTCTTCCTGTTTGTGCTCTCTCTCCCTCTCTCTTTCCCTCTTTAAAATAAATAAACTCTAAAAGAAAGAAAAAAAAAGGAAGAAAGAAAGAAAGATTAATTAATTATTTGGAATTCTTATGCATGAGATATCTGTCTACTCTTTCCAAGTTATTAGTTTATATCAGTATGTACCTCATGAATATTCATTTTGTGCTTTGGGTTATAATCCAAGTTATTCAGATTTTAATCATTGGGACCTCTTTCAGGTGCCCCTTATATCCCTTTGATATGTCTTCATCACTATTTATCTTTTTATTTTTTGGCACTTACCTACTTGTGGGCACTGTAAGATGTTCTGGGCCCATTTTGGATATTTACTGCCAAGTCCTGGAATCAGGCATTTCTCCATTGGAATGCTAGGTTTGTTTGTTATTGGAGAATGGTCTTAGAAACCAAGATCTGGGTGATAGATGTGTCCATTTACACTGGAACCCCTTCATCCTGGGCCCTCCTACCTAACAGAGCATAAATGTACATGTATTTATATCTATTTTTTCTATCAACTGTGGTTTTCCATATATATGTATTGTACATATTTTGGTATATTTATACCAAAGAATTTCATTTGGGGTATTATTATAAACGGTATTTTTAAATTTTCAAATTTTAATTTTGTATTGCTGGTGAAGAGGAAAACAGTTGGCTTTTAAAGAAATTAATGTATTCTTAACCCGTTTTATTGAGATATAACTGATACATAACATTATAAATTTAAGGTGAACAAGATATTGATTTGATACACTTGTATATTACAATATGATTATCATGGTAGTGTTAGCTAATACCTCCATCACATCACATAATTATTTCTTTTTTGTGGTGAGAACATTTGAGATCTACTCTCTTAGCAATTTTTACATGTATAGTACAATACTCTTAACTATGAGCACAATGCTGTGCATTAAATCCTCAGAACTTATACATCTTCAGGGGCGCCTGGGTGGCTCAGTGGGTTAAAGCCTCTGCTTTCAGCTCAGGTCATGGTCTCAGGGTCCTGGGATTGAGCCTCGCATTGGGCTCTCTGCTCAGCAGGGAGCCTGCTTCCCCCTCTCTTTCTCTGTCTGCTTCTCTGCCTACTTGTGAACTCTCTCTCTCTCTGTCAAATAAATAAATAAAAGCTTTTAAAAAAAAAGAACTTATACATCTTCTGACTAGCAATTAGCTTTTGCTTATTAACAGTGTATTCTGAAAACTTGCTATAGCTGCTTGAGGGTTTTTTTTTCTTTTTTAAATTCTTTGGGATGTTTCTATATAGACAATTCTAATGTCTATGAATAAAGACAATTTTATTTATTCTTTTCCAATGTTTACACTTTTGTTTCCATTTCTTGTCTTTTTTTTTAAAGATTTTATTTATTTATTTGATAGACAGAGATCACAAGTAGGCAGAAAGACAGGCAGAGAGAGAGAAGGAGGAAGCAAGCTCCCTGCTGAGGCAGAGAGCCCCATGTGGGACTTGATCCCAGGACCCTGGGATCATGACTTGAGCCAAAAACAGAGGCTTTAACCCACTGAGCCAGCCACCCAGGTGCCCTCCATTCCTTGTTTTATGGCACTAGCTATGACTTCTTATATAATGTTGCAGAAGAGTGATGACAGAGAAGACCTTTGCCTTGTTTCTAATCTTAGGGAGAAAGCATCTAGTATGTTCTCTATAGGCTTTATAAATGTTCTTCATCAGTCAGGGGAAGTTCTCCTCTATTCCTAGTTTGGTAAGGATTTTTACCATGTAAGTGTTGAATTTTGTCAAATGCTGTGTCTTCTGTGTCAATTAATATGGTCATATGACTTTCCTTACTTAGTCTTTTGATGTGGTGAATTACGCTGATTGATTCTACAAATGTTAAACCAGCCTTGCATGCATGGAATAAAGACTACTTGGTCAAAGTGTGTAATTCTTTCCATACATTGCCAAATTTGGCCTGTTAATATTTTATGGAGGCTTTTTGTTTCTATGTTCGTGAGAAATACAGGTTTGTAATTTTTGCTTTTAATTTAGTTTTGGCATTATAGTAATGCTGGCCTTGTTGAATGGGCTGAGTAGCATTCCTCTAATTTTATCTTTTGGGAGAAATTGTGGAGAACTGATATCATTTCTTCCTTAAGTGTTTGGTAGAAATCACTGGTGAAATTATTTGGGTCTGGCGAATTCTTTGGGAAAAGATTATTTATTAATTTAATTTATTCTAGATATAAGGCTAGTCATGTTATCTATGTCTCCTTGTATATATTTACATTGTTCTTAAACCTCCTGAAACTATAAAATATACTTGATAAAATAAAGACATGCCTACAGAGATTCACTCAAAACCAGATTTACATATCTAGAGGATGTAATGAAGAAACAAATGATTAAAAAAAAAAACTTACAGTGGAAATGTGAAGTCATTTTGAAATTTAATCAGATTAATAAGAATGGGTTATCAGCTTTCCACATTTGTTAACTGCACCACGTCTCTTCGTTTGTATCTGTACTATGTGTCTGTGTGCACCTCCATTTGCTACCCTAGGTAAGAAGGTTTTTTTCCCCTAACATTCTATTTTAAGAATTGTATATTGTATTTTATTTTAAATATTTGCTAGTGGTCTTCATGGAAATTATTTATATGGTCATTTAAGATGATTATCCTTATAACAAATTGAGCTTTCTATGATCACATTCAATTTACATTTGATGTTTATTTGAAATTGTTTCTTGGCGTTTTATGGGTAATCTCATTAGGAAACGGGTGTTCAAAGTACTGTCTTATTAATATTAATTAATTAATATCAATATACTATAATATTAATTTAATATACTACTTATTAAAGTAGTATATCTTGCTTAAAAAGGAAGCCAGTATAGTGTAGTTTGGAATTTACTTTGGAATAATAATGGATTTTGTGGACAATTATATCTTGGATTTTATTTTTAAATGTTAGCATTTAAAAAGGTACATGGTCCTTCTGGTCTCAACTAGCATGGGAAATAATAAAAAAAAATGTTTACCAAAAAAGATAAGAGAAACTAACAGTCATAATTTCACATAGACAGTGACATATAGAGGCACTTTTAGGCAATGACATCATGATGCTGTAGGGGGACAAAAAATATATCATTTTTCATGATATTGTCTTTCACAGTAACTCCTTTATTTTACATACTTGAATATGTGATAATTATCAATATTTTTGTAACATTCTATCACATTCACAAAACCACTGGACATTACCACTCCAGCATTCTGAAGTGCTCAGCAAACACAGTGCCATTCTCTTTAAAATTGGCTGTTTGCCTTTTGGTTTGCTTATTAGACCATTCAAAACATGACATCTGGGCTGGTTTTTATCATACACAACACTTAGCACCAGTGCCCTACCCAAAGTAGGCATTAAGTAGAATTTTTGAGAGGATGAGTCAAAAGATGAATGAATGGTTGCATCCATGTGTCAGTGGTAATTATGAAGAGGTAAAACAGTATCTCATCACAGTGGTAACTCCAATCACCTTTGCCTTCCCTTTCTTGGTCAAGTGTGTTAGCTTACTATTGGCTTCTTCTTTCTCCCTCTACAAACTTTACGTGGAGATCTCACTGACTTGTGTAGAGATTGGTAACCTAACCAAGAGCAACCATCTCATCATATTCACATTATAGTCACAGACTCTGCCCAGCCTCTGTGGAAGCATGATATAAGTGTACACCAAGGAGTGGGAATCCTGGGGGACATCTCAAAATTCTGCCTACCACAATGGCAAAAGCATTCCCACACCAATCCATTTCTCATTGTAATCTCGTTGCTTCCACCTTCATGTAAGGGGAGTGTCCATCCCTTAATTATCTGGGCAAATATGGTTTCCCTTGGGGATGTTCTGATAAACCCTTGACTTGTTTTATCTTTGATTACCTTCAGTCTCATTTCATTTACCTTTCTCCAGGCTTTCTCGCAAGTCATCCACATTTCTCTTTCTTCTTCATTTAGGGTCTCTTCCCTTTATAAAAGTTATTTGAGGGCCGCCTGTGTGGCTCAGGTCTCTGCCTTTGGCTCAGGTCATGATCTCAGTGTCCTGAGATCGAACCCTGCATCAGGCTCTCCACTTAACAGGGAGCCTGCTTCCCCTCCTCTCTCTCTGCCTGTCTCTCTGCTTGCTTGTGATCTCTGCCTGTCAAATAAATAAATAAAATCTTTAAAAAAAAAAGTTATTTGAACTCTTCCCTTACAAAGACTAACCTTTTATGTTTCCAACTCTTGATATAAAATTTTTATATACTGTCAGTGCTGGATTATAATTGCTCCTGGCTCAAAATTGTCTGCAAAATCAAAAGTTTATACACCATTTTTATTGTCCTAAAGGAAAGGCTAGGCACCTAGCATTTAATTATGAAATTACAAAGAATTCCGCAATTCTTTGTAAGGTCTGTGCATATTAATTGTGCACATACTGTTTTACTATGTACCAGACAATGACTTAAGCACAACATTCCTGTTCAAAATACAAAATTAGAAGTACCACAAAAGACAGGTAATTGTGTTTTATTTTCCTTCATTCTTAACATCATGTATGGTTTTATCTAAAACTTCAGTATACATATAATTTTTATCTTTCCTGGAAGATAGGAATAATATACACTTCATCTCTTGGATGATGAAATCAAACACCTAAATATAGATACAAATTGTATTCCAACAATAAGATAATTTTTCTCTCCTTTCTACTTAGACATTGTATCAGTTTCCTCTGGCTGCCATAACAAATATCACAAACCAGATGTCTTCTTATTTTTTCACAAACCCATCCAGACAGCTAGAAGTCCGAGATCAAGAGCCTATAGGTTTGGTATCCTATGAACCCCTCTTCTTGGCTGTGGATAGATTTCTTCCTGTGTCTTCACACGATCTTTCCTCTGTGTGTATCAGTGTCCTAATCTCTTCTTATACGGACACTCACTAGTCATATTGGATCAGGGCCCACCCTAATGACTTCATTTAACAAAATTCTCTCTTTCAAGTTCCTATCTCCAAATACAGTCACATTCTGAGGTCCTGGCAGTGAGGACCTCAACATATGAAATGTGGGAAGGAGAACACAATTCAGCCTGTAACACTCATAATGTGAACTCAACACTTTGTGCACAGGCATCTAAGGAGAAGACCTAAATGCGGAATGCAGTATAAGAGAAGCAATTACTGAGATAAACAAAAGCTACTACACATCCCCATTTTATAGCTGTGCTCGGCGTTGTTTCTGGAGGAAACTTCCAGAGCAGGAAGAAGTCGATACATACTTGGTAGATTGTAATAGACCATTCAGAGAAACGTGTTGAATATTTTCTTGACTTGAATGAAAAAAGATGCAAAAGAAACCATTTCCAGTCTTTTATCTAATTCTGTAAGAATTTTGAGCATCAAACTATACTCTGCTATGTGGAAAGCAAGATCCAGTGGGAATCTTTTGGGTTTATACATGTATTATTGTCAGAATAAGGATAGTAATCCACCTGTTATACAGTATTATCTTGACATGCATTCTTAATGAATTGGGTCTTTCAGTTTATGTGCACCTATAAAACCTAACAGTTCAACCTCTCCAAAGCCATATTCACCACTTCCCATCAGAGGAAATAACATTTTATTATAAAATTACAATTTTTGTTAATTTAGAGCTCTAGTTTCTAAGATAAGAAAACAGACATGTCATTTGGGGGCAAGAATAGAAACAAAGTAAACAGAAGAAACAACTTTTTGCAAACATTCCTGGACATACTTTCACAGTATTTGAAAAACCTTTCTTTTTTGCTCATCTTCTGACTACGCAGTGAACCAAATTTTGTAAGTTAAAAATAAAAGAAGTCTTACTGGCTATTTGCCCTAAACGAAGAGACATCTTTCCACCCCAAAGCAAGGGCAAAACTAAAATCCCTAAATGAAAAGATGTCATCTTCTCTTACCACTATGGTCCCTAGTTAGGAATTTGATCACAAGTAAGGATAACTTGGTGACGCCCATGTTATCAGACTCCTCTTGACTTCTCTCTCTTGCACACATTGAATGACTTACTGATTTATTTTCTCCACATAATCAATGCTTGGCTTCTGTCTCGTGTGCAATAGGTCTTTGGTATCATATCTTCTTCCCGTTATTTCAGATAACTTTGATGACTACTTAAATTGTACTTCCCTGGCTAACTTCTCTTTCCTTTCCACTTTTGACTACCAGGGGACAAATTTTAATGTTTTACAATGCAGGATATAATTTTTACGTTCGGCCTAATAGCTAGATGAGCTTAGAAATTTAGGAAAGGTGAATTGGGCCACTTGGTACTTTTTCATGTAAGGAAAACAAATGACTTGTATGCCTCGGTGTTGCTTCTGGAGGAACTTTCCAGAGCACAAAGCAGTCGGTACTAACTCTTGGTATGATGTGAGTCTCTCCAGTCCTGTGATGTCAACGTGATATCTTGCCGGGCCTGAAGAAGTTCGGATTAGGGTGTGAATAGGTACCATCTTTGTTCTTAGATATGACTGGTAGGGGCCTTGTTATTGTTAAATGCAAGGGTGATTTTAGTGTTAATTTGAATGTATCAGAAGAGTTTAAGTTAGAATTCCAAAGAAATGGATGAATCCTTCAAGTCTCAATTCTCCTCTATGGTATGAAAGAAATAGCCTCTTCTTTTAAAAGATCCTAAAATTATCCCGAATCACCAGAGCCCAATGCTGAACAACACAGTCCATAGTTACCACGAGGAATAAGGTTAAAATTCGCTCTCCGGTGACAAATCCCAACCCGGAACAGATTTCAGCCAGGCAGCTAGCAGAGCGCGCGGGGTGAACTGCAGAGGCCATGGTGGGTGCAGAGCTCAGAGCCGGAAAGCAAACAGCTGCTGTAGCCTGATTTGAGTTAAAATAGTGTGAGTGTTTAGTCTGGCGCACGGTTTCAGGGGAGATTGGCAGCTGGGTCAAACAAAGTCCTTCCATTGGCTCTCTTCCCAGGCGGCTTCTGCTAGTATTTAGGTACTAGTGCAGTGTAGGGCCCTTTTCTCAGGCAAACGCTAACATCTGACCGCACCCTCTTTGCTTTTTCCAAAAAAAAAAAAAAAAAAAAAAAGGAAAAAAAAAGAAAAAAAAACAACCTTTTCCTTCTTTCGTTAAGATAAATTCTCCAATAGACAACCTCTCCCACTAATTGTGTATTAGCAATGTATTTTATCTTGAGAGCTGACGCACTGGGCTCTCAACGTGGTGTGGAAAGCAGCCTGTTACAGTGCTGGATTCCTAAAAGGGCCTTTATGGTTTGTGAAAGAGTATCTGTGTGCTTAGGCAGGAAACTTTTTGATCTGCAGAAAAGCCAGAAGACATCTAGGTAAGGCTACATATCAAATCTACTTTTGGGGGGAAAAGTTGGGCAGTGAGGAGGATTCCTCACCACCGACGTGACTTTGGACGGCGCACGTTCACTTTGGTAGAAGTTTAAAAGGTACTGCCTATTGTCTGTTTATTTTCTGTTTGTTTGTTTAAATCGTCAGGGAATACTGGGCTCTGCGTTTTTACGATTTTGTTGTCTGCTATTGAACTGATTAGAGTGGATATAGAGTTTTACTATATAGCAAAATCTTTGTAAACTGTCACAGAAAGAAAGTGTATTTAGAAGGGAAATTGACAAGTTTTAAAGAGTAATTGTACAATCATTTGAGGACAGAGGAACGCTGCATTAGACTAACAAGGGTTTAATTACCAAAAAAAGTTTAATGTTGCTTTGGAAGGAATATTAAGTAAGTTGTCTTTGTCTCTTACTTTTTAATTTTAGTCGCTGATTTAGCCTGTTGGGTCACATTTTTTGTTAGCGTTGAAGGCTGCCATGAATCCCTAATGAGGCCCCTTTGCACATGATTTTGGCACTTGGCCAAAATCAACTTCCCAGCGGCAAGCTTTCTGTAAAGAACCTGGAGCAATTTTTTTTTCTTTCTTTCTTTCTTTCTTTCTTCTTCTTCTTTTTTTTTTTTTTTGATTGAAAATCATGTCTGAAAGCTGCCACAACCAGTTGTGTAGGCATGTGAAAATGACTTTATACAGTAAAAATGAAACAAGCACGTAAAAAAAATTTCCTGATATTGTTTCTTTTTATCATTATGAATTCCTGCTGTGGCCACCTAAAATAGGTTAGGACAAGAACAACCTGAAAGAAAATTTACCGATTTTTTGTTGTTGTTGTTGTTTTTATCAGCAGACTAGGGTAGGGGTGGTCATCTCATTGAGATGTATACAGTACGAAAGGGTTATTCAAAACACTTCAGGATAAATAACAGATGAATTCTTAAAACTGTTAATCTCTGTAAGTAATACTCAGTGCACAGTAAGGAAGTTTTCTAGAAGTTTCGTTGTATGCACAATTAAGCTTAACATCTTTTAACTAGGTATTCTATTTCAAATGCTATGGTGTTTAGGATTCTAAAAAATGTCAACATTTCTTATAATTTTAAAAATTTATTAACACCTTGATAGTGTTTCTAGCAGAAGTTGTAAAGAAATGTTTGGTATGTATACATGACTGGATAACTTTAGATAATTGTATTCAATTGTTTTTTGGCACTAAAAACGATTTTTCATAAAAGAAATTCTGAAGCTGAAAAGCACCTTACACTCAATTTTTGGAGTTGTTGATTTTGATTTTACTGTACTGGATTTGGTCATGGAAGCCGATACGTTGTTTTATACTCCAGTATTTTAAGAGTTAAATTCTTAAGTTGCGATGAAATACTACAGTAATCAGATATTAACAACTTCAGATTTTATGTAGCCATTTTCAGCAATACCTTTAAATATTAAAATAGATACATTGCAGAGTATTTAAAAGTAGAAAATTCGGAAGGATTTCTGTTGCTTTGTTTCTTTTTAAGAAATCCTGTTATCACTGTCCTAAATATTATTTTTCTTCATATGTTAGTCTAAAGTAATCTAGAGTGAAACTTTTTTTACTTTAAAATAATCATATTTCTCTTTAAAATATTAATGAGAAGAAGATTTATGCCCCCTTTAAAGAAATATGATTTAAAGCTGTCTTAATGGGTATGTTTTTTATATATTTGTCACTATATTTGTCATCCCCTTATTATTACACAATGTAAAATGTTGCGAATTTGGGTCATAGAAAAAAGTGAAAATTAACTGTAAGTAAATTTTAAAGCATGAGGAAGTGCATCTTGATTTCCTTCAGATCTATTTAGGTTTATATATAATTTGTGTTTATATAAAAAAATGTATTGTTGTGGGTTGAATTAAGATCCTGTATATACCTTACTACCAGTTGCTTTGAGGCAAGGAGTGTTTGAAATCATATCAGTCAACATTAAAATATATAGAGGATATAAATTGGGAAAAGGTAATACATATCTGCTATTTATAGAAATATACCTGTATAAGTTCTATACTTCTATGTGAGTTCACAGTGGAATTCTCATTTAGTGCAACCTCTGATATTTTTAAAAAGGAAATAATACATAACATTTCAAAATTTAGGTAAAAACAAGAAGATGTTATCATTATTATCAAACAGGTGCAAGAACAATAAGACCGCTTGTCTTATTCAGCATAATTCTGGCTTAAATATTACTTTTGAATTCTATTTTTATTGTAATCTTAGCCCTCATACATATAACATTATTTTCTGTTTGCATTTTCTATTATTTTAAATCAATTTTACTTACCTGAAAATAGCAGGTAGTCCTCTAAAATATACCAATAATTTTTCTACTGAAAATTTTAGGTTCTTTTCTTTTTTTTTTTCCCTCAGTTAATTAGAGGTGATGGCAAAGTAAATGCCATAAAATACAGAATAAAAGTTAGAGTACAAAGATATGTTAGTTTGTGAGTTCAGAAAAAAATTTAATTGTACATAATTAACCAAAAAATATTTTTGAGTTGAAGTAGAAAAAGTGAGTACTGAGAAGAATTTGTCATACTCTTTATGAAAAAGGCTAAGGAATTTACTTTCTTTTGCTATAGCTATGAATTGTAATTGAGTATTTCAATGGTGTAGGCTTTTTGGCAGAATTATTAGCTAATTTTACTTGGGACCATAAATACAAAATACTGATTACATTTTCTTTGGTGAACTGACATTTTAAAAACAATATTCAGAATCCAAATTACTTTAAAAAATAAAAATAATGTAATATTTTTGTTTAATCTGTGAAGAACAGCTTGAATGATTTGTTTCACTTGTCACTTTTTTCCATCCTTTTGGGAATATTAAAACCTATTCCGCATTACAAGTAGAAACTTCTTCACTCTTCAGAAAAAGTGGAATTCATTTGTATTTGTCAATTTAGATTACGGGCCTTTACTGTTTTAAGTGTGACAGAGTTTTTTGTTTGTTTCAATTATGCAACAGGCACATAAAATGCTTCTTGTCCCGTTAAGTAAAAGAGATACTGGGTTAAGTGTTAACTTTACTTTTGTATTGAAAAGAAGGCTTTGCAACAGCAGTATTTTACCCACAATTTTTAAAATGTGAGAAGTGTTTGCAAGAGGGCATTCTTGATGAGTGTTTCATCATTTAAATGAAATGCTTTGTTCTACATGGTCTAAATTCCAGCAATGAGATAAATGTATTGCTATACTAGATAGAACATCATTATTGAATTTTGGCACAACTTCACTGACCTCTGCCATAAAAGATTAGTATATGTGAGATGATCTTGGATTTGCAATAACAAAAGTAAATACGTGAAGCACGTGAGACACCAACCTTTGTTGTTTTGGAGAAAGTATGTGCAAAATAAAAGGAGATACTTTTCATGTAAACGGCCGATAGGAATATTTTGTCATTTCGTTAATGCAATACATCTTGAACATTAAAAAATTAATTATAATTTGTAATGTATTTGTAAGACTTTCTCCCTAGAATTAAGTGCAGTATTTTAACTATCATATTTCCAAATGCCCAACATGTAACTATGAATTAGGTAACCAAGTAGTTTTTAAACGTTGTGCTTTGATTTAAATGTAGTTAATAGTGCATAAATAACGTTCTCTGAGTTGAAGTCCTTTTCATATAGAAGAATGGTTGGTTTACACTTGTTAAATTTTTTCACTTAATATTGGTTTAATTTTTAAATTATCATAAAGTAAATATTGCTATGTGATACAGTTTTTAAACATGATAGGGCTTATTTTACCAGCAACTTGACAGTTATATATTTGAACAATGATGATTTATGCCTGTCTGTCTATTCTTCTCTCAAAGTCAAGATCAGCAAAGGGATCTTTTTTTTGGTGCTCAAAATTTATTTGGAAAAAAATGAATTTTCTCTTGCTTATGTGTTCAGGTTTGTCAATCTTAATGTCTGCCTATCTCCTGAGGTATCTGTCTGGTGAGCATTAGGCTAGAAAGTGTAGTAGGAAGCTCTAAGTTTATTCTTATTCTGTATTGCTCTCAATAACCAAAAAGTTTGATTTTCTTGTGAAACTTAGTCTGTGTTCGATCTAGCATAGCAGACGATCACATCAGATCTGATGATTAGGATCACTTAAAGCACTGAATATTCAGCTTAAGTTAGTGGTCATTTACATGTTTGGGTGGTGATTCTAAATACTTGATTGTTATTGACTTTACATAATTACTGATTGATAGAAAGCCTGGAATTCCATCATTTGCTTCAAAAACTATTAATATTGACTAATTGTATAATTGCCTCCTCTTCGCTGTTATTGAAATGCTGCATAATAGTTCTCTTCAAAAATTCCATGAGACTAGTAGTGCCTTAACTTTCTATTTCTCCCAGTAACAGAAGAGGTCAACTTTGTGTGGGGGGAGGGAATGCTTGAAATATTTAAAAAAAAAAAAAAAATTCCCTCCTGTGATTAGCAACTACGTCACTATTTGCGGAGATTTTGAAAGGAGTGATTGTATTTTTGAATGTTCATCGAAACGTGAGGAATACACCGGGCTTTCTGTGGACCTCAATTAAAAAACTAAAATAGAAAATAAGATTGAGATTAATGACATGACGTATTTTTTATAGCAATTAATCACAACTTTTATTCACACATAAACAACAAACTGGAAACAGGGGGCCCCAAGAGCAAACTTCATTGACTCTTCACCTAGGAACAGCTGAGAAAGAGACAGCAGAGGGATGCTCGTGGCCCCGTCTGTATGCTCTAAGGTCCATGCGGTCATTTCCCATTTTAAATCCCCTAGTCTTCTTTCAGAGCTACATGTCACCCTTCTCAGACATTTTTGAGAGACAGGGGTTGCAGCAGAACTCATTTGTTCTTATTGTTCAGGGGAAGGTGTGTGGTTGGGGTTTCTTTAGCAGAGGCTGTGTTCCGTGGGTGATTTTTTTTTTTTTTTAATCACCATTTGAGGAGGTCAGCTCAATCAGATGACCAAATCAGTGTAATAACCAAGCAAGTCAGCCTTAGCAAGCATAATTAGTTTTTCGTTCTTCCCTAAACCTGGGCACTTTCCTGAAGAATGCAGACAGTTGCGTGTGAAAGGTTGAGTTGCTCAAAACTGTACAACGTGCATATTCGATGTGTGAGTTTGTAAATTGTTTTGTGCTCAAAGGAGTATATATCAATATATATTGTGGGTCCAAAATAATTAAATGATAGAAGCTATGGTCCTGAAATAAAACTTGAGGGATAAACTTTAATTCTATTTGAGATGTCATCTGCAAATTACTGTTTAAAAGCATTTCTTTCAAAATTTCTCTACTACATTTTTCATGAGGCATGATGATTTAGATGTGCATTTTCCGTGAGTGAAGCAATTTTTGAAAATTATATGTATGTTGCCATTGCTTATTCTGGTGGATTCTAACTTGATCACATGTTCTTTTCTCTCCATTCCTAGAGTCCACCATTCATTGATACTCTCTAGAGATTCTTTTTTTTGGGGTGGGGGTTGGTTAACAGTTTTAAATACAGAGGGGTGGGATGTTCAAAAAGGTTCTTACACAGAAAATTCCTACTCAAGTGTGATTTAGCTATTTCTAATACATCTTTGATTGTCAGGAAATGAATCAACAAGGAACGTAGAAACAATGATTTGTGATTTTGGCAGATGAAACACAGCAATAATCAGTTCAGAATATTTATGGAATGATAACATTTTTCTATTGACATATTTTTGTGCCAACAAGTTTCATTTGGAAACTGCTATTTGTTATTAGAAGGCAGTAATTGACTTTGCTAATCAGTAGTTCAGAATGCCTGATTTAAGACAAAGGGCTGATTTATTGAATGAATAGGTCTTAGATAAAATGTAAATTATCAAGCTACCTCGTATCTGGAATTTTCTTTAATTTTTAATATCCAAGTCATTAAGAATGAATGTAATAGTAATTGCACATTTTTTGCTTTCAGAACTAGCCATGTCCACCTCTGAAATTTGTTCTCTCCTCTTAGATGAGTAAATAACAAGGTGATCAAATATCATACACTCTCCACTTTCCATCTTAAAGTCTTCTCAAATTCAAATGTGGTATAGCTACATCACATATAAGTCTGGATTAATAGTGAGATGAGATTATGTTGTCCAAAATAAAATTATACATAAAGCACAGGTGTTTACTAGCATTTGTGTGGTCAGATATACAAATTGGATTGTAGGGTAAGCTTCTCCTTTCTCACTTGAGAAAAGTGCAATTAAAAGTAATTTACAGATGTGCAAATGCACAGCTGCTTTCTTCGAACTAAATTTCACAGAAATGCGCTAAATTATAACGGGTTTAAAAGTCACACATTTTAATGGTTTTTAAATTGGATTGGAAGCATCATTACTAGGTTTACTAGGTGGAGGAAATTAATACTTATGAATACCTGGGACAATTTCTATTTAGGTGGCAGAACCACTGAAGGACTGGAAATTATAAGCAGACCAAAACTTACAGCAGGTTTGTGAAAATTGATTATTCAGTATGTAGACCCACTTTATGTACTCTCTGTCTTTATACTATTTGTATTATATTATCCCTGATGATGTGCAAAATTATTCCGCTATAGCTGGAAGAAGTATGTGTATGTGTGTATGCATGTTCGTGTGATGGTGTGCAAGTGTGTGTGTGTGTGTGTGTGTGTAAGAAATCTTATATATTTTTTTTTGCTTAACAATAAGGAAAATATCAAGGGTAAGATATAAGTACATTGGTAAAAATGGGGAATACTGGTAAACTGTTTTTGTGTATTGTGTTACAAGCAATGACTATCAACCTACATTTCTGGGAAATCAACTTCTTTTAATGGGTGCATTTTACTTGGAGCTGCTTACATACTCAATAGTGATAAACCTACTGTTGTTAATGTTATTCTGTCAGGTAGAAACCTGTTATTTACCATGTTTTCCTGGTCTCGAAATAGACTTCTTTTCTTTGGAGCTAGGGATAGCCAAGTTTTTCTAAAACTCTTTGGGAAGGCATGTTGATGGTTGGAGGAGGAAGGGGAAGTGGAAGGTGAGGGATTACACTGGACCAGGGAACAAAAGAGCTTTTACCCTGTGTAAGCTCAGAGATTTATTATAATCAACCCATTACTATTTCAACAATAGTTTGCTTTCCTAAGAGTATTACTAAAAGAATTTCAAAAATTTGACCTTGGAGGTAATTAGAAAACTGACTCATTTGTTACTAGTCTGTTGATGGAATCCTTTATCCTGCCTACAACATTTTTTCAAGTGACTGAGCCCTGCTGCTGAAAATATTATACATACCCAGTCATTGAGACAATTCAGATGCTGTGCCTCATCTCACTTAATCCTTTAACCATCAAAGGTGGGGATATTATTCCCACCATAATAGGAATATTATCCCTATTGTACAGATGGGAGACTCAGAGTACTTAAGGAATTCTCCCAGTTTCAGGGCTACTAAGTGTTGATGTCTGAATTTGAACCTGTGTTAGTAGTGCTTCTAGATTCTACACCATGCTGCTACCCACTGTACTACATATTTAATGTTCTTGACCTAGAGAGTTTTAGGAACATTAATTATAACCTTTTGACTTAAATGTTCTTTTTTAAACAACAACAACAAAAAATTAAAATCAACCATTTGGTGGAGAGTAGTAGGAGACACTTTTTTTTTTTTAAAATACAGGGAGTACTTCTAATGTACTTTTTAAAGATTTAACTTATTAATTGGAGAGAGAGAGCATGCAAGCATGAGCGCACAGAGGTAGAGGGAGAAACAGACTCCCCACTGAACAGAGAGCCTGACACCTGACACGGGGCTCGATCCCAGGACCCTGAGATCATGACCTGAGCCAAAGGCAGATACTTAACTGACTGAACCACCCACGCACCCCAGTACTTTTAATATATGAAGTACTTTTAATATTGTTCTAAGTTAAGCAATAGCCAGTGACCACTGAACCGCATTTAGTCATCAGCAGCTTTTCTCCAGGGAAAAAAAGAAAACTTGATGATATGTATGGGCAACAACTGCATTTCTACTGTGAGTCTCGTGCTCGCTTCGACAGCACATATTCTACTGTGAGTCTCTTTGGCACATCCGTGGCTTAAAATATTAAGACCTGTGGAATAACACAGGAGGCGGAAATATCTCCGTCAAGAAATTCCACTAGCTTGCTTTGTTAACATGCATGTTATTAAAACCAAGAGGGGCGAGACTTAAAGAGGCACTGTGGTTCTTCCCGCTGGCCCCTGCTTCCCGATAGCAGTAGAACTATCTACTGCTCCCAAGCAGTGCGCTGTTAAGGCATCCCACGGAAGCAAAGACTCAGACTCCTTCCCAAAGTACTTCACTGCTCCGAAGTAGGTGTTTCCCACTGGACAACCAACCATGTTTCTTCAAAAAACTCATAATTTGTCTATGTCACATTCTGTGCAGAGAGAAACTTGAAATATAGACCAATTGTTGGTAACTGTTTTAAACAGTAGATTTCTAACCTCTGTTGATAGGACTAAAACTTAAAAGAAATGGGGATACATACGGGCATGTGATATACTTTTACCAAATTGTTCGTCTTATTTCAAGTTTCATGTAATGCTGTTATCGTGGTTCAAAATATCTTGATGAACCCTGAAAAATTAGGTTCAAAATCACTTTTCAAACACTCAGATATTTGATTCCTTGGCTTCCAGAGCTGCGATTGTTGAATGATATTTAACTCCCTTGTTTTTTTGCAGGAGGACATGGTCTTGGGAAAAAAATGGCCATTTTTGCTCATGGTAGTAACACTAGCTCCCAGAGGGTTGGCTTTGAATACAGCTCTTCCTTCTAGTTTTGTATTCCTTCCTCTACATAATGATGTCTGAGCCTATAAAGTCATTTATACCCAGCTCACAATTATTATGTTTTTCTTATTAAAAAAAAAAATAAAAAAAAACCACTTTAGTGGCATGGAAACCATGAAGGAGGATTTAGCTTTGTTGTTAAGTATAGAGAAGGCTAATCAAAAGTAATATAATTGAATATAAACTTCCCCATGAGTTATTATTTCTGTAAAGCTATATTATTAAAAGTTTTTAGTTTACAGTTTTGTCTATGGTATATATTTTAGGGCACTCTAATCCTTTAATGAGTTTTGTCAAAACGTTCACTGAACATCTTTTCTGAAAAGACTGTTGAAGATAGTCCTTTGGATTTTTCTTTCTTTATGAGATTAAAAGTTTTTTTAATTTTTTTAAAGATTTATTTATTTATTTGACAGACAGAGATCACAAGTAGGCAGAGAGGCAGGCAGAGAGGGGTGGTGGGAAGCAGGCTCCTCACTGAGCAGAGAGCCCGATGTGGGGCTCGATCCCAGGACCCTGGGATCATGACCTGAGCTGAAGGGAGAGGTTTTAACCCACTGAGCCACCCAGGTGCCCTTAAAAGGTATTTTTAATGGAGATATACAACACGTACAATTCTTATGCCTACAGCTGGATGAACGGTTTATATATATGTACTCATATGCATATATACATGTAATCCTTTCACAGATCAGGATATAGACATTTCCAACACTCCAGAAGAATATCTCATGCCCCGTTGATATCTCTCACCATAGATTAGATTTGCCAGTTTTTTTAAATTTTATATAAATAGAATCCCACACCACGTATGCATTTTTCTCTGACTTATGTTACTCCACATTTTGTCCATGTGATTTCCCATTTGCATGTATCAGTAGGTTGTTCATTTTTATTGTGGTTTAATACATTTATGTGAATATGGCACAATTTATTTCTCCATTCTGTACTTTTAGGCAGTTTCCAGTTGTTGTTTTTTTTTTTTTTTTCATAATTCTTAAAATATACGTCTGGTACCAAAAAGGTAGTAGTCAGTTTTTCTCACTAACAGATGAAATATGAAAATAGGAGCATTTTAAATAAACCATTAAAAGCAGTACTTGTTTTACGTGATAACAGACTCATGCAGGTTTGAACCATAGGAAGCAAGGACTCAATATTACTGAGTTATTCATGGAAACATTTTCTGAAAATGAGATTTAGTATGTTTCATTCTAAGTAGATACTAAAGAAATATCTCTAAAATACTTAAACTTTTGACTTCTATTCCTTTGTTTTTATTATTTATTACACATATGTAACTATAATTATAGGTTGCCCAAATATACATTTTTAAAAACTCAATTATCAGTTCTTTTTTCTTAAGTTTTCGTAGATTGCTGAAATGTTCTGGTGTAAAACAAGATAAATTATCTTTGCCAAAGAATAACTTGAAACAATTCTGAACATATTTAACCTCAAATTTCATATACAAGCAAAATAAGATCTAATATTTTGACAATAAGGATAAAGATATTTTTAGAGAGATTTTTCTTACCATTTTCTATGTTATTTCTGATAGGTCCACAGCTCCTATGACTCTGTATTCAAATTTAAGATGACCTACTCCACTAGGAAAATACAAACATTACTAATAAAAATTTGAAAGGTTTTTATTGTAGAAAAAAATAAGATTTAGTTATTCAGATGTTATTATCCAATTCACCTATTGAGTTATTTATAAGTTTTTATTGAGCGCATCCCCAAGTTCTAATTAATGTATTTATTACATTGGTTATACGGATAGACAGTCTAGGGTTGTCATCTGGGTATTATTTAAACTTACTAATAAGCAACTGCTTTAAATAAAATAAATAACATTGAAGTAGTATATTAAAATGTAGTTTGTAAAGCCCTATCACATGATACACACGTTAACTGTGAGAAGGAGAAGATCTCATACTCTTCCACCTCAAATAGTGAAATAATAGTACCCTCTAGCTAGTAAAGACTGATATATGACTTGTACAGGATTTTTTTTCCACTCTAAATCTTTTGTCTTTATTATAAGAAATGATATTTCTGTATATAATGGAACCCTCTATGAGAGGTCCAGGGTGGGCAAGTAGCTTACTACAGTTTTCCAAAATCTTTTTTTTTTTTTTTTTGTATTTAAGAGAACTGATTTTATTTGAATTTACTGCACTACAAAATTCCCTTATAATCCAGAAATTCACTAAAAATAAATCACAAACAATTTGTTTTACAGGTTTCATGGGGTTATATTTTAAAGACATTATAGCCCCTAAAAACAGTAATGTCACTTTCTAGTATTTTTGTTTTTAAATAACTAGTTCAAATTTGGCCAAGGTCAATGGTGCTTGTTATTATTTTTGACAACTATACAATGCCTGATAATGATTCCATTTCTGACACCAGCTGGTAGTAAGCTTCCCTCTCGGATGAATTCATAAATGGCCTGTTCACAATTCAAATGTGTAATGGACACGACAAAATTCCACTGCTGGGCTTCTGCTTAATTAGATGTATTTGCATCTAATAGGAAGAGAAAACCAACTTTCTCCAAGGCTTTTTTTCCCCATAATTTTATCTGACGTTTTAAATGTCTTTTTTTTTTTTAAATGTATAAAATGTCCATAGGTCCCCAAGTAAGCAAACTATTGTGGACATTTTAAAAAATACTAGCTTGTCAGACTACCATGCTATATATCTTTGGGTGACTTCAAAGTATTGTTCCCTTTAACTCAGGATGCCACCTTGTAGCAATTGGCCTTTACTGACCCGTGAAAATGGATGGAGTTATTCTGATCTCACTATGGAGAAGGTCAGGTTCACAGCTTGGGTTTGAGAACACAGAAGGAATTACCTTAGAGGAAGAAGCTGATTTTGGAAAAAGCAAATGTTTATTTACATTGAGTTCATCAGATATAGGTAGAGATCAGGAAGGAAACAACTACAAAATTACTTCAGGATATTTTTAAAGTGTCTCCACTTAGGTATCTTTGTCTAAATATGTTTTCATGGCCATTTCCTCATGAAGAATGCACTGAACTTCTCAAGAGAAGTTCTGAGTTTTTTTCACTCCTCAGTTAACACATACCTGGTTTTCTTGCTGTGATATTAAAGCCATTTTATCTTGAAGATTATATAGTACTTAGTTCATCAATCCTTATTTCTGTTTTCTTACAATTCTCTTTCTTTTAATATAGCTGCTGCAATATGGTCATCAGAAATAAGTATTATAATTCACTAGTTAGGCAAGACTAGCATGACTAGCAGAGATACGGGTAAAAAGTAGTAAAATATAATACATGTATTTATTAGTGTAGTGTTACATATTAATACAATATAAATATATATATGTGTGTGTGTATATATATATATATACATATATATATATATACTTATACCTACACCTACCTACATATATATATTTACTAAGATAAAGTTAATCCCTGGAAATTATTTTATGCTTTGGAATTTCTATCTGGGATAGTCTAAATCTCAGGTTATTTTTGGTGAGTATACAAAGATCTGGAGAAAACAATAATAAGTATTACTTTTTATTAATAGTAATTTATTTTGAAACTGACATATTCTGAAAACACTTATTCATTTGTTAGTTTGATATAGGACAAGAAGCAGCATATTAATAAGTAAACATTTTTTCCCAGTATTATCATTTTTTTTGTTAAGGGAACATGAATTTATATTTAATTATGATGCACAACAGAAAGAGCTAAATGAGCTAAATATGTTTTATTTTGTTTAGACTTTATGTGAAATGATGAAGGACAAAATTTCTAACCAATTATAACATGTTTCTGATGTACAGAATTTACTGTCTATAGTAGCTGTTTTGCTATAATCATAGTTATGAAAATAATTTATCAATAAGTTTTCTTTTGAAGGGAGGATTGGGTGGTATATGGTATTTCTTTAAATTTTTCCTTGTTTATAAGAAATGCTAGCCTACAGGAAACTAAAAGGCAATTCTGGCCAATATGGGCCACAGTGATATCGAAATCCAGTAAGAAAATTACCATATGTGGAAGATTATTCTCTTGCCCTCTCAGAATTATTTATTCTATATTCTCTGTAGGCCCTGATGCCTACTGATAGGAAATAATATTCCATTTTGATGCATGACTAATTTAATGTGTTAAAAATTAGATGAAACTCAAGCTAGAAAGGATTAGATATAGATTATCCCATCCGATTACATTACTTGTTTTGATTACAAAATAAAACCAAATAGTCTTTTAAAAGGAAACATTGCAAATTAATTGATAGGTCTTTTACCCTATGTTCCTCCAACCTTTGATGGGTGCTAGTTACTGGGCAAGTGATTCAGGCGAAGAGAAGATGAACAAAGGACATGTGATATCCGTAGACTATGTTAATGCCTACCTTTTCCCCGGATTAATAAAAATCAATCTATAATCAGAGTAGTTATCAGCTGACAACCTTCCTGCAATGAATACACATGTCCATACCCTTATTTAGGACACCTTTGTGTGTATTTCCATTTCCATGAAGATTATAAACTTGGGAATATTAAACAGTAATGAGCTAGACTGTGAAAAATAGAAAAAAAGGCTAAGGTAGGTTAACTGAGCTAGTAGGTTTCTTTTGTTTTGTTTTTATCATTTGCTGTACTTAAAAGAAAAAAATAAATCAAAGCCAACAAAAATTTCTTTGAGCAACTTTCTATGAAAAACGAACATTTAATTGCCACATGAGCCTGCTGAAAAAGGTAATTGGATTCAACAAAGGCATTAAATGGTGTTCTGTGTGAAACCTACCCTGATAATGTATCTGGCATCGTTTCTCTACCTGTTGCAGAACTGACATATAATAAATGCTTAATAAATACATGTTGAACCTGTAAATGAGTGATCTTAATAAAATGAATATTTGTATCTCAAACTGAGTTTCCCTTTCTCAACACTGCTCATATTCTTAAAGACTAGAAGATTCTAAAAGCTGCGTGTGGAGTTCTTATCTTTTGATGATTCAGTTACTTTGCAAAGGAATAACATCTGGTTGAAGCTTAAATATTCTGAAAAATCACTCTGATTCTCATTTTGTAATATCAGCCAATGAAATTGACAATTTCTGAGGATCTATTTGTGAAGGAACTTAGAATCCTTGTAGCTATATCTGGTTCCACAAAAGAAGGAAGACTGTCACCAACGATTTAAAAATTTAGATTATAATACAATTTAAAAGTCAATTAATAGGGATGCCTGGGTGGGCCGGTCAGTTAAGTGTCCAACTCTTGGTTTTTGGCTCAGGTCATGATCTCAAAGTCCTGGGATTGAGCACTGTGTAAGGTTTCTTGATTGGCATGGAGTCTACCTGTCCCTCCCCACTTCTACTTCTCCCCCTTCTCACTCTCTTTCTCTCTCAAAAAAAGAGATAGAGAGACAAACCAAGAAACAAACTCTTAACTATACAGAGCAACTGATGGTCACCAGAGTGGAGCTGGGTGGGGGAGAAGGAGGGAAATAGATGATGGGATTAAAGAGCACCCTTACCACTATGAGCACTGAGTAATGTACAGAATTGTTGAACTGCTCACTGTATTGTGTACCTGAATCTAATTTAACACTCTGTGCTATGTTGCAATTAAAATAAAAACTTTAAAAAGTAAAAAAAAAACAAAACAAAAAAAAAACAAAAAATAAAGTCTTCAAAACAATCAGTCAATAACTGAGACATAAAGACTGTGCCATCCTATTTGTGGCCTATTATATTGTATCATAGTTAAAACAAAATATGATTTTGTTAAATGATTTTGCCCAACTTTAGGCTAACATGAGTATTCTGAGTACGAATAAGATAGGCTAGGCTAAGCCTTGATGTTTGGTGGTTTAAGTGTATTAAATGCATTTTCAATTTATGATATTACTGGGATATAACTCTATCATAAGTCAAGGAAGATTTAGGGGTATAGAAGAAGTCGAGTGTATGATGATTGAAGTATTTCACTGTATATATTACTAACACAGATATAAAACCCATGACTCCTTCTCTCCTCCCCCAAAAAGAAAGAAATTGAAAAAAATTGGGGAAAACAGTCTTTTTAGAAAATAATACTAGTAGCTACCTAGACTACCCCCGCACTTGGGGTCTATATGGGCTTCTGAAACAGTAGAGTATTTAAAGTATGGATACCAGAGTCAGATTGCTTAGGTTCAAATCCTACCTCTGCCATTTGCTAGTTATAAAAAGCGCCTTCTTTATGTTACTCTTCTTACCTGAAAATTGGTGAGAATCACAAAACTGGTTTAATAGTATTTGTTTAATAAAAAATAAAATCCTCACTTCCAATCAAATGAAGATGTTTAGAAGTTAATGTGCATATGGGAGTGGATATGAGTGAAATGGGAGAGGAAGCATATTCTTTTGAGATGTTACTCTTTGGTAATATAAGGTCACTGAAAGAGGCATCAAAGTATCTAATGTCTTGTCATCATGGAGGTCAAAACAGAACAGAGTGGCAAGTTTCTAACAATATTGGAAAACAGTAACGGTTTCCTGCTTCATTTTTTTAATCAACATTAACTGGAGGGTATGCCAGCCTTATCTTCCATTTATGTTTTCTTTTGAAATATTTCTTCAAGCAACCATACGCACATTAATTAAACCAGGGTAAAACTTCAAAGGATCCATTTCACTTCTCATAGTATAAGTACACATAAGAAAAAGCAATTAATTTAAAATGCAAGTTTCATATATTTCCAGCTTTCCAGTTGAGAGATGATGAAATATACATTCTCAACTCCTCTATTTCTTTATGGAATCAATTGTCACTTTCTCTTGGTCTTCTTTTCTGAAGTAACTGGTTATTTTGATTACTGTCAAAAGGCTGGATGCTCTTCACAACTATCTTCTTTCTCCTTCTGATGCTAATTCTATTGTTTAGTAAATTAAGGGAAAGGAACACCAGATGAAACCTGGTATAATTTTTGAAGTTTGGAAAGGAAATCAGTATTTAGCTTAATTATTGTCTTTTATGTCTAGGGCTGAATATTTACATTTGGAACAACCCTTGAGCTTAATTCAGCTGTTTAGACATGAAGTAGAGTTCCAAGTCAAGTTAAACAATTTTTCATTAAGATATGTTAGTGTCAGTGTATCTTGCCCTGCTTAAAAATATTTTTCTATTATATGTTTTCATCTGTTTTAAAAATTTAATGTTTCCAGTGTGGAAACTCTTATTGCCTATAATCCAGTCTCTTTATACATAGTCCAAAAGGTCAATTTTAATAGTGGAATAGACCTTTTCCAGATGAGTAGTGATTAGGGGGGAGCACAGTCTCTAATCTATGCTGATCGAATCTAAATTTTTCCATCGTGCGATCTCTTGTATCACAGAGACTCAAGCCCCCATGCTTCTGTTCTCTCAAATTTTGACAAAAATATTGACACTGCTGGTATGATAATTTTGTTTTTGCCTTTAAGTTCTAGCTAAAGACACAAATCAGAAACAAATTGACTGAAAGTAAAAATTAAAAAAAAAAAAAAGAGTGGATACTTTGGGAAAAGAATGATTCTGGTGGTGGTAGTTTTGATTAATGCAACCAGGTTTCAGAAACTAGAAGGTTGAATTACAACAAAGGATGTCCAGAATCTTGAATGCAGTAAAACAAACATAGGGCAGAGGGACTTGCATATGGTCTGGGTGTTGCCTGATTTAAAAAAAAAAAGAAAAAAAGAAAAAGAAAGAAAAATATCCATCAGCTCATCTAGTGATTCCTGAAAGCAGCTGTATGTTCTCCATCCAAAGTAATGAGGGATCGAAATCATCTATCACTTTCCCCTCCATTTCCTTCTCATAACAATATCGAAATATTACTCCTAAGAAAATTCAATTTCTGGTCACACAGATATAAGGTCATTTCCCAGATAGACTTCCACTGTGCTAGTCCATCCTGCACATCAGAGCTGGCATAGTGCAGCAATTTTCCAACTGATCTCCAAATTTTTATTCCTTCAATTATATTATGTACTCTTTCCCTTTTGTTTGAAGTTTCTTTCAAAAATTAAGATTGCATCTCTACTTTTCTAGGAGCCTTATAATGACCCTGTTGCCTGAAGTTTGTGTGCTCCCAAAGAACTTGCAAATAGAATGCCATTAGCAGATTATGAATACTAAATTGATCCTGGAAAGAAACTTTCTGTAAGGAAATATTGCTTGGTGTTGTTTTGTAAGTTATAGTAAATACATGAGGCACCTAAGATGGCTCCACAGAAAGTTTGCAGAAAGATTCTGGAAGATCTCAGGAGATATAGAGAAATAGGTGGGGAATAAATTTGAGAAAAGAAAGAGTTGACCTTCTGCGGGCAGACCCATTATATAGAATTTAATGTTTCCTAACTGACCTTAGTGAATATTTATCTTTATCTAGATTTTGAAAAAATTCTGTCTTTTAAAATATGATTACCACAAATATTTTTTATTTTTTATTTTTTAATTTTTAATTTTAAATTAATTTAACTTTTAATTTTTTAAAATATGATTACCATAATTAACAGAAAACATCATTCAATAAAAATTCAAAATTCAAAATAGAAATTCAAAAGAAAACAACATTCAATAAAGAAAACAATATTCAATCTCCAATAAGAGCTCTGTGTATAAACCATGAATTGGGCCTCCATGGTCACTCATCCCTTAACTAAAAACATAGCTTTTAAAATTTCAGAAATTCTCTTCAGAGTCAACCTCTATAAGCTTCGAAATGTGTACTTAAAGGTGGAAAAGAATGACAAACTAATTTCATTTCCTTACCAAAACATACAAAGTATATGTTGTGGTTTTGAAAGTATATTTATCTTTTGAAGAAGAGCCTAAATAAGGAGATAAAATTTTTGTTTCAATAACTATTTTCTAGAAATCATCTATTCTGTGAAGAAATTCTCATTTCTAAATTGTCTTAGTATCAATAACTACCATGTAATGTGATATTTATTATTTCAACTCACTATTTAAATAACACCCAGAATCTTTTTAAAGAAATTTTAACAAATAAATTGAATTTGTTTTGAAAGTACTTTTGCAGATACCCTTGATGAAATATTGATAATAATGAATTGAAAATGAAAATGTAAATTGAAGAAAACAGAGAAAGGAATGTCCACAGTATTAAACACCTATAAAAATCACTATCTTAACTTTCTTGCTGCCTTACCATCCTGGACTATCACGTTTGTATATTAAAATGCTCAATCTAGTGTTTAGGCTATTAGGGGAAAAATATTTTTCCTCAGAAATTATACTTGCTTCAAACAAAAATCATAATAATAATTTCAGTAAGAACTAGTTTGATTAATGCCACATTTCTATATCATTGTCAAAATGATGTCATTTCCTCCTACATGTTGGTTGCATGTGATTTTTTTTTGAGAACCATACAAATTGTTTTATCTACCTTTGACTGTTGAAAGCTTCTTCTGTCCAAATGCAGTTGAAGTGATATGTGAAAACAGGATAATTTGAAAGTTCTGTTAGACCTAAAAGCTGTGTATTTAATGATATGATCAATTTTATCTTGGTAAAATGTCACCTGAAAATGGAGATTTTAGTATTTAAGCATTGTCACTTGAACCTAGAGGTGATATTTTTCTTATCTGCTTTGATGATAGTTTATCCATTTCACTCAAAACAAGAACTCTTTAGGATGCCTATTTTTATTTTTATTTTTAAAGATTTTATTTATTTATTTGACAGAGATCACAAGTAGGCAGAGAGGCAGGCAGAGAGAGAGGAGGAAGCAGGCTCCCCTCCAAGCAGAGAGCTAGATGAGGGCCCGATCCCAGGACTCTGAGATCTTGACCTGAGCTGAAGGCAGAGGCTTTAACCCACTGAGCCACCCAGGCGTCCCTAGAATGTCTGTTTTTAAATGTCACCACAACTTCATATACCAAAGCAAATATTAGTTTAATTATCAGATCTTGAGCTGGGTTAATAGTAGATGTCGTGTAGTGGTTACATATATTTTATTGAGGAAGTTAAGCATATGCACCAATATATAGCTTCTTTTTAAAAAAAAAAACCCAAAATCTGCTTTCACACGAAGTATTAATTGAGCAAAAGAATGATAAAAATACATACTTGGAAGGACTGGGAATTGGCCAAACACAGTCTATTCTTTGCCCCAGAGGTGGCAATGGGAAAATTGCCCAATATTCAGCCACGTTTCCTGCTTTCTAATGAATTCTGATGACTTTCTTTAAGTTTGGTAAATGACTTCAGAGAGCTGCCTTAAGATACCCACTTAGCTGCCCAATGCTTTGCCCTAAATGACAAATCATCTCATAGATCTACATTAATGTGTTGCAGAAAGGGAAGTGGATTGGTTGGGGATTTACATAGGGAAAAGTCATTTCTGAAGATGTGATTTTTTATAAAAAAAATTTTTTTGACTATGTTCCCCACTCCCCCGTTTAAGTATCTCCAAGATAAAGATTATTCTTATTTCTGAATATCCAGAATCTTCTATGTAAAAGGTGTTTTCCTCATCAATGTTTATAGAATACAATTTGACATTTAGAGCAAGAATGAGCCTTTCGGTCCTTGTTGCCTATAGAGTTAAGGTAAAGCTCATGGGATAAGTCTTGTTTTATTTTTGGTTTTGGTTTTCGTTTGTTGGTTGGTTGGTGTTTGGTTTTTGGGTGAATTGTGGTATAGTGGAAAAACGACAAGGGGGCAAACAAGAGAGTAAAGGTAAGGAAGACAAGAATTAGAGAAAAGCTGGTATGTTCATCTATTGCTTCCATTTCAGCTTAGTGGTTAGTGCCACGCTCCTTAGCATATGATTCAATTAGTGTGAAACTCACCAATTTTTCTTAAAATTATAAATTTGCATATACTGTCTACATCATGAAAAATCCTTCCCTTATTTTCTACCTGAAAAATGTCTGCTGGTCTCCCAACACCCTGACATCTCTTTTGAAAATTCTTCTCTCACTCCCCCAGGCAGTTGATGGTTCTTTTCTTGGATGGGATATATCTCCATCACAATGCTTTCACATTGCCTTACAAACATTCATTTATGTCTATGTGTGCTCTCAGACTAAACTCTCAGCTCCTTACAGCCGGGACTTTAGCTGACTCATTTCTGTAGCCCCCCCTTCCCCCACTCCTATTATGCCTTTCTTTCCTAGTTACATTTGATGAAAGGCTAATTGATCTAAGAATTAAACCAGACTTTTGGAGTAATATATAATGAGATGATATATGATCTCAAGCAGTAGTTTATGTTCTCTGGGCCTTGTTTTTGCCCTAAAAGTAAATGATAAAGGGAAAAAAAAAAAAGGAAAAAACAACAGTAGGGCAGGAAACTTAGGAAGGAAACAAGATTTGCTTGAAAAGTATGAATTTGAAAAACTTGAATAAAATATCTAGAGTAGTATGAATGTTGTATTAAGAGAAATTGAGGTTATAAATAATGTTTTCCATAGTTTGTCAGTTTTGTCTAGATAGTACAATATTAAAGTAGAATAATCATTACATTATAAATGTACATTAAATAAATGAATGAATGGATGAAGCCCAGAGACATTAAGTGACATACTCAAGTCACATCTCTTAATATCAATGCGAGGGCTAGAGCCCAGATCACAATGTCAAGTTAAAAGTAAAATCCTCGCTTTTAAAAGGGTATGATTTTTAAAAATGTTTTTTTATTTTCAAATAATTTTAGACTTACAGAAATGTTGCAAAAATGACACAGAGAATACACGTATATACCCTTCACTCCATTTCCCCTAATGTTAATAATCTCCACAACTTAATATAACTATCAAACCTAGGAAATTAGAATCAAATTCAAGATTCCACATTACCTTTTATTGTTGGGTCTCTATTTTATAGTTTCTCAGTCTTAAGTTTTCTTTTATGAGTTTGACACTTCCAGGAGGACTGGTCAGTTATTTTATAGATTGTCCTTCAATCTGCCTTTGTCTGATGTTTTCTCATGAGGTTGTACATTTAGGGCAAGAATAAGTGATATGTCCTCAGTGATCTGCATCATGTCAGGAATAGATGATAATCACATAATCCCATATCTTTTTTTTTTTAATTTTTTTATTTTTTTCAGCGTAACAGTATTCATTGTTTTTGCACCACACCCAGTGCTCCATGCAATCCGTGCCCTCTACAATACCCACCACCTGGTGCCCCCAACCCCCCACCCCCCACCCCTTCAGAATTCTCAGATCGTTTTTCAGAGTCCATAGTCTCTCATGGTTCACCTCCCCTTCCAATTTCCCTCAACTCCCTTCTCCTCTCCATCTCCCCTTGTCCTCCATGCTATTTGTTATGCTCCACAAATAAGTGAAACCATATGATAATTGACTCTCTCTGCTTCACATATCTTTTTATTGATGGTTTTAACCTTCATCTTTTGAAGAAGGTCCCATGGCTCAGGTTTTTCCAATATAAGTTTTTTGTCTTTCCTTTCATAATTAATATATACCTTGGAAAAGATACTTTTAGACTAAGCAGATAACCTGTTTTTCTTTAATCTTTTGCCCACTGATTTTAATATTTATTGGTAGACTTTGCTGGTAAAAATTATTACTGTGTTTGCCTAATGAGATTTTGTATGTCCCTCATTCCTCCCACATTTATTAATTGGCATTCTTTTGAACAAGATAGGTCTTTTATCCCCTTTGTTTGCTTATTCAGTTACATATTTATATTAGTGTAGACCTGGGGGTATTGATTTATTTTAGGGGTTATAAATCAATGATATCATTACATATTTTGCTCAAATTCTTCCAGCTTTGACTATTGGGAATTTTTTTTCAAGCTGGCTTCAATTCTTTTTGACATGCCCCATTTCTTTTTTGGATGCTTTCTTATTTTTTGGATAATACAAGATAATCTAGATTGCCTTGTTTTTCCTGCTCATCCCGGAAATAAGCTATGAGTCCAAGGAGTTTTTGTTACTTTGATTGGAGAATGGTATTTAGAACTCAGGATCTGGGTGCTAGATATGCTTGTTGCTAATGGGGATTTATTGCTGGGGAATGTATGTAAGTACACTAATCTGTGTGTGGATATTCATCCGTATTTATTTCTGTGTCTGTATAAATGTATGAACAATTATGAATTTACACTGATATCTCTGATTTTAACCTAATATAACAGAGTACATTGCCGCCTCCAACTTTCCCGTTTGTAACATTTTTCTCCAACAGTGAAAAATTTGCCTCATGTTATCTAAAATACATTTACTTATATGTTCAGTTCTGGTACACACATCAAGTAGCTACAAAGTTGACAAACCTTAACCCAGTGAGAAATTGATTACTCACAGTGAAATAATTGAGTACCATTCTTTTCACCTCATAGTATTTCACAGTGGTTTTTCACAAAGTTTTGTTGTTTCATTATTTTGTTCTCCCTCTTACTCAATATGGTTATGTTATTCATTTATGACTTAACTAGGTTTACTTGTTAGTCATGTTCACCTCCTATCCTGGATTATTTTAATTTTTCATTAATTTTAAAAAGTTTTATTTTTCATTAATTTGGGTGGGAGAATGTGAAAATTACTGTAGTCCAAACTCAGTTCACAGAGAGCATCCTTGTTCTTTTATAGGACTGCATAGTACTCTGCTGTATCACTCTAACATAATATTTTCAATGACTTTCTTGTGCATGAGCATTAGGTTGTTTCCAATTTTTACAATTAAAAACAAGGCTACAATGAATAACATTATGTATTCTTATTTTCCCATTGTTGGAGCTGTCATCAGGGTAGAGTCTTAGAAATTAGATTGCTGAATCAGGAGGTAATTCCATATGTAGTTTTGTTTAGAATTGCCCATTTTATCTTCCAAGGGTTGGGCCAATTTTCACTCTTTTTTTTTTTTTTTAAAGATTTTATTTATTTATTTGACAGAGAGAAATCACAAGTAGGCAGAGAGGCAGGCAGAGAGAGAGGAGGAAGCAGGCTCCCTGCTGAGCAGAAAGCCCGATGTGGGGCTCGAACCCAGGACCTGGGATCATGACCTGAGCCGAAGGCAGCGGCTTAACCCACTGAGCCACCCAGGCGCCCCCCAATTTTCACTCTTAAACGAGGAATACATGGGAGTACCTGTTTCCCTGCAACCTCATGAACAGAATGTGATGTCACCAATTTTTGCTCATCCGAGAGCTAAGAAATGATGCCTTAGGTGTTTTAACTTGCACTCTAATGATTATGACTACCTTCAAATATTTTCATGTATTTAGGGATTTTCTTTTTCAAATTTTTGTGTGAAAATTGTTGATTCAAATGTTTTTCTACCTTTTATGTTTTTGGTGTTTGTTCCTTCGTATTTAGGAGTTCTTGATATATTGTGGATATTGGTCCTTTGTCTGTGGTTTCTATCATATTTTCTTTTGTGTTTTTTTTTTCAGTTATCTTTTGACTTTGCAGATTTTCTCTGCATATTTTTAGATTTTTTATTTGTTCATATTTATCAATCTTTTTTTCTTCTAGTTTTATTGGAATATAACTGATGTATAACACTTTGTAAGTTTAAAATGATACTATGACTTAACATACATATATTGTGAAATGCTTACCACAGTAAGTTTAATTAACATCCATAGTTACAATTTTTTTTTTCCTTGTGATGAGAACCTTTAGGATTCTTCCTTTTAATGCTTCTGGATTTTGATTCATATTTAGAAAACCTCTTCCTAATCTACAACTAAAACAGATAATCATTCATGTTTTCCTCTAGTAGTTTCACTTTTAAATTTAGGTCTCTAATTTATTTAGGTTTTATTTTGATGTATACAATGAGATGTGAATCTAATTTTAACTATTTCCAAATGGCTACTTAGTTGTTCCAGGACCATTTATTAGAAGTTTATACTCCAGTGATTTGAAATACCACTTTTAACATGTACCAAATTGTGGATTGTTGCATTTCATTTTTCTGGATTATTTATCTGTTTAAGTACCTAAGTGCCACTCCATGTTTCAATTATAGAGGCTTCTTAGCATATTTTTAAAATTTATTTATTTGACAGACAGAGATCACAAGTAGGCAGAGAGGTAGGCAGAGAGAGAGAAGGAAGCAGGCTCTCCGCTGAGCAGAGAGCCCAATGTGGGGCTCGATCCCAGGACCCTGAGATCATGACCTGAGCCGAAGGCAGAGGCTCAACCCACTAAGCCACCCAGGTGCCCCTTCTTAGCATATTTTAATTTTTAGTATGGCTAGTCCCCATTAGTTTTCCTGGCTATTGTTTTATGTTTGCTTTTAAAATGAATTTTAGTGTCCACTTATCTAACTCCATAAAATAGCTTGTGCATGTTTTTATTAGGATTTCATTGAGTTTATAATTTAAGTTAGGGAGAGCTACATCTTTATAATGTTGAGTTGTCTGAGTCAAGAACAGGATATGTCTTTCCATTTGTCCAAATCTGTTTTTATATCTTTAAAAATAATTTTTTAAAAATTTAAGTATTTCGGGGCACCTGGGTGGCTCAGTGGGTTAAAGCCTCTGCCTTGGGCTCAGGTCATGATCTCAGGGTCCTGTGATCGAGCCCCGCATCAGGCTCTCTGCTCAGCAGGAAGCCTGCTTCCTCCTCTCTCTCTGCCTGCCTCTCTGCCTACTTGTGATCTCTGCCTGTCAAATAAATAAATAAAATATTTAAAAAAATTTTTAAATATTTCACATTTCTCATTTAATCAAGTCCTAAGTATTTAATCTCCTTCATTGTTCTTGAAAATGGGTTTTTGCTTTTGGCATCTTAGGGCATTTTTGTATGTTAATGTTAAACTATATTTACTAGATTCTTTGAGGTAGCTTTATCATTGATTCTCTGAGATTTTCTTGGTATGCTATCATATTATCTACCAATGTAGTTTTGCTTCCTCTTCATTCTTGTGCCGCTAGTTGATTTCTGTCATCTAATTGCATTGGGTAATATCTTTAGTACATTGTTGAGTAGCAGCATAAATACTGGGCCTGCTTACTTTGTTCCCAGTTTTACTAGAGATGCTTCTACTGCCCTCATTAAAGAAGATGTTGGCTTTTTGAGATGTATATACGTAAAGTATCCCTCAATTCCTAATTTCTTGTTGTTTACTTAATAATGAAAGGGCATTTAATTTTTTCAAAGGCTTTTTCAGCATCTATGGAGGCAATCCTGATTTTTCCACCTTAATATAGCATCATATGTGATAGTAATAAATTTCTATATATTTAAATGATTACATATCCCTGGAATAAAGCCTATTTGGTCATAGTGCATTATTTTCTTAATACGGCATTGGATCCTGTTTGTTAATATTTTGTTTATGTTCTTGAATTATGAGTGCTTTTTTTTTGTTCTTTTGTAGGGTCCTTATTTCATTAGATGATATTTTTTCACTGATTTCATAAAAGGAAATATGAATTTTTAATTCCTTTTCAATGTACTGGAATAATTTCTAGAGAGTTTAGATTATGTGGTCATAGAAAGTAGACAAATATATGTGTATACTTTATATATTATATATAAATATATGAATATATTTATAAATATATATTAAATATAAATATCTATCTACCTATATAGATAGATAGATATTTATATGTATATATATAGATATATATGCATACATATATATCTATATATGTATAGATAGATAGCTATCCCCTGTGAAACCATCAGGGCTTGGTGCTTTTTGTGGAGAAATTCCTAGATAACTTTCTAGGGTTTTCTTCTATGGAAACTGGCCTGTTTAAGATTTATAATTCAAATAGAGTTAATTTGGCAATATCTATTTAATTTTTCAAATTCGTTTAGAGTTCTGCAAAGCAGTTGTGTGTGTGTGTGTTTGTGTGTGTGTGTGTGCATGCACAAGTGTGCCTGTTTTAACTTCTTTGATTTCAGTGGTTTTTCTCCCTTTTGTTATTTTTTTATTTTGCATCCTTTTCTTACTATAATTTCTCACTGCTTTTTCTTGATCAGGTTAGCCAGTGCTTTTTTTCTTTTGTTATTAAAAAATAATAATATGATTTTAATTAGACCTACTGTTTTCTATTATCTTATTCTCTGATAGTTTTTTCTTTTATCATTTACATCCTTAAAATGATACTTCATTTTAAATTATATCATTTTAATTTACAAATTCCTCTTTAACTGATGTTATTTAAAAACATTTTTTAAATATCCAAGTAGAAAGGTCTTTCTTGTTTTTTAAATATATATAATTTCTTATTTTATTGTCTTACAATTATGGAATATTATTCATAATATTTTACTTTATGGAAGTTACTGATATTTTCCTTGCAATTTGTTATGTGAAAAATTTTGGTGAACATTCTATAGGTACCTGAGAAAAAAATGTATTCTATATTCTTAGGAGTAGATTTCAATGTATAGTCATTAGATATACTCTCTTGGTTATGTTGGCTAGATCCTCTATCTTCTTTCTTATTTTTGTTCACTTATTCTGGCTAGCTTTAAGAGTAACATTTTTTTCTCTTCTCGCATGTCTTGTGGATTTTGCTTCATAAATGCAGTGTTATTATTTCATTATGCTCTTTCCACCTATCTGACTCCATGGATGACTCATAAATCTTTCTGATTTAATAAAAGGGTTAGGATGCATTGGAGTTACCTTATTGTTTTGCAAAAAAATGTAAAGCCCTATCAATTCTTTAGTACATAAATCCCCTTGACAGAATTCAAAACAGATCTATTCTACCTTAAAATGAATTCTATACCAATTCTGTACTGGGGAGTAATAAGATAATTGTCTTTGTATATTATTATGAAACACTTTGTCTCAAAAATAGGGTTTTGTTTTGTTTTGTTTTGTTTTTGTTTTTGTAAGTTAGCTCAGTGGTTCCCAGTCCTGCCTATGGGTCATATTGAGAGCTTACCATGAAGATGCCTAGGACTTAGCACTGAAATTTTGGTTCGGTATTTTTGGATGTGGCCTGAGAACCCACAAGTAGAAAATCTGGAACTACATAGGGAAACCACTGATGTAGTCCTCTACTTTTACAAGTGTTCCTGTTAATCAATGTTTAATTCCTTGCCTAATCACTTTGAAGTTCAGTTTTGCTCAAATCTATTATACTGCTTTGCTGGATGATGTCCCGTTTCTTGACCTTTGGTATTTTGACTTGATGATCATGATAAATAGTCAACCATTCAAAACATACTTAGAAAATAGGCAATAAAAAATCAGAGGAAAAATATCAAAATTTCTTTAAATCTATCTCTCTTATCTTCTATTAGCATCTACACTAACAGCTATAAATAAAGCTGAAGGATGTGATTGTTTAACAAATTTGTTCACGATAATAAAAAAAAACTTTTATACTGTAAGTATCTGGGCACTTAGTAAAGACAGTGATAGGAAAAATGCAAAGAAGAAACATGAAAAGAGATTGTTTGGGAAATTGGACAACAGAACTATAATCATTGAGCCCATTCAGGCTACAGAAATATTAATTACAAGTCAAGCTCTAATTGTTTGGAGTTTCCCTAAACTTCAAAACAACTAACATCACTTCATGTCAGATGGGGCAAAATGCAGAAAACTCATCTTCTGCTCCTCCCCCATCCCTCCTGCCCCTCCCCCCCCACTCCTCCTCCTTCTCCTCCACCTCCTCCTTCTTTTTGGTTTCTTTTTTTAAATTTAAATTCAATCAATTAACATATAATGTATTATTAGTTTCAGAGGTAGAGATCAGTGATTCATCAGTTGCATAGAACACCCAGTGCTCATTCTATCAAATACCCTGGAAAAAGCTTTGTTCTGAGTTTTTAGTTGTTTTGTTAAAGCCTCAGGCTCAGTTTCTACCCAGCCTAGGTGACAAAATTGTTAGGCCAAAGTCTCATCCAAACTGGCAAATGAAAACTTTCCCATCCCCACAATTCTCCACAAATTACAAAGGAAAAGAATAGGTAATATTATTGTGTGTATATTGTATTTGGCTGGTAGTTTCTCTGTTGAGCTGGTAGGTGAATTATTTATCATCTTCTTGGATTGCAAACTAGATGCAGTGTAGTAATTCAGAGGTTATTCGTGTATCCTTTAAGATTGATACCGTGTGTTTGCACATTGCACATTGACATTCATTTTTGCAAAATTATTCTGGTGTAGCTAAGGTGGAAGGCTGAAAGTGTTGGTCTTATTTTTTCAGTGGTGAAACAGAGACAGAGAGTTAGGGAATGTTCTGCCTCAGGCTATCATTGTGAATCTCTGAGATGACTAGAGGCTGGAAAAGATATTCAAATCTGTCTTCATTTAGCAGGCCAAGATTTCTCTACAAAACTAATTTTCAATTTAGATACAAATATAACCTTTGATTTCCCTTCATAATGTGTATAAACACATAGAGCCTCCTTTGTCCTGATTTTAGAGTTTCTCACCTTCTGCCATTGGAGGCAAATCAAAAGTCAGGAGAATTAGACTAATCTGAAAAATGACCAAATTATTATTGCCCTGCAGCAGGGCACAGTTGGAGTTTATCAGTGAGTCATTTCATAGCCTTGATAATGTTTCTATCTCTTAAATCTATCCTCTGATAATATGCTTATATCTTCCAAATGAACTTTCTAGAGGAATTATGGGCAAAATTGTTCTTATTGAATGGCGACACCTTAATTCATTGAAGATAAAGCAAACTTTGTCAGTTTCTACTCCAAATCAGAAGATTAAAAAAAAAATCCAAAGAGATTCATGCATAACAGATGTCAATATTAAACAAAGAAATCACTATAAGATCTTTCCATCTTTTGAAATAAAATGAAATGTCCAACCACTATTTTATTACAGTTCCTTACTATAAATAAAACTAAAGGAGAATCAATAAAATTATTTCACTTAAGAGGTAATCATGCATCTCCATAAATATTTAAGTATCAAATTGAAGTACAGATGTTTTGCTATTCAACAGATGCCTGATCAACAGTGACATATGCAACAGTGACAGAGATATATGCAAACAAAAAAGAAATGTATTTCAGAGTTTTGAATGTGTCAAAAATGCCCAGGTATATTGCTCAGTAGTTTTAACCAGTGAACCATTATTTGCATGAATATTGATTTGAGGCGAGATCATTGTTATCAGATCCTGATTCAAAGGAAATAGACACTGCAGTTATATAATACTATATACATTTTTAACAATATTTAAAGGACAGATTGTTTTGAGCATTGTACTTGGTGCAAAGGCCCAGCCATGGTAACTTATATGCCTGGTATCCTTTTAGAAACAAACATTGGAGGCAGGAAGATACTAAATAAGATCTTAAGCAACTTTGGAACTAAATTTGACCATGTAAGAATTATTTTTGAAGCATTCATTTGGTGAATAGATGTTCCAAATTTATAGTAAGTAGTGTCGATTAGGGAGGTAGTTTCAGGGTTTTGTTTTGTTTTCTACTAGAAGAGCACAGGAAAATTGGAGTGAGTCTAAATTCTGCTGTGATCATACTTAATTAGTTCAATGAGTGTACTAATGCTAGCAATAATAATGTAACAGCTACCATGTATTCAGCATACCAGGTATGTCACTATTCACTTTACCTTGATTCTGGCATTTAAAAATCACAGCTGCTATGATGTTGAACATTTTGTGTAAGTAGACGCCTCTCAGAAAAATTAGGTAACTCCTCCAATGTTAAATTAGTCCATAATTTGTACTCATTTCTACAAATGTCTTCTCTCCTTGGCTAAGCTCAATCTTGGAAAAACTGCCTTGATTGTGCAATGCAATCATGATATAATGTAACAAATGAGAGTAATACTAACTTCACTGTTTGGGCTCTCTGAGTAACAGTGGGCATGTTATGCTCTATTGGTGACTTCATTTGACCTTGGATGTAACTGGGTCCAGTGTAACTGTGAGCCACTTTGTAATGGACTTAGATTGTATCTGGTGTTTCTGCTTAATTGCGTTGAACAGGACTGTATAGTTGACAAGACTTACAGTGGTATGTCTATAAATGTAATGTTACAGATGATGTCATATGTAACACATGAGTCAATTAGTTGAGGAACAGTGTCTGTAAGCATTCCTCATTGCTTTTTATTTAAAGTGTTTCATAAGAAAAACTTTTGTATTCCATGAAGTGGTGATGGGGAGTATATGGAGTACAGTATTTTTTCCTAATGGGAACTTATGAGATATTCACATTATATAAAAACAACATAAAATTCAGTAAAAATACCACCTACTCTGCATTTCCATATACATGAATATTTTTGTCCAATATTCTCTTTTTGTCAAATCACACAACAGGAAAGTCTGAATATTCATTGAACTAAGTATGTGTTAATGTGGTTCCTGGTTTCTACTTTTCATGCTAACTCAAGTTTTTCAGAACAGATTACAATTTTAAAGTCCCTAGCTCAAAGCTTTCATTTAAAATAATTTTATAAGTCCCAAACTTATTGAGTAACAACTCTGGGCCAAACACCTTGCTTGAGACATGTGGACAGAAAGAAGTCATTTAGTCTATTGGCTGAGTTACACAAATTAATAAATGATTATCCAGAACTTCATTACATGAAGGTCATGGTCTTTATATAAGTACATGAGTAGGTGGCAGGGATTCTTAAAATCCTAGAATTATATGTGAAACATTGTGGGTTTATGGATATGAACATTTTGCTAGGAAAGGGGTTCCTCGGTTTCATCAGATTCTCCGGAAGTTCGTAATACAAACAGAATTAGGAATTACTAATTACTAACTCTCTTCTTCCTTGAGTGGAAATAAGTTGGTTTTAACAGTGCATTTTTTAAGATTAAAAAAAATTTGGTTCAAAAATATTGTCACTAGCCTAATACCAATATCTGTTCAATGGCAGATTTAGAATAAGAATAATGAGTTGCCATTTGATATAGTCCAAAATTGCTTTCTACCATGTATTTATCTCATTAATATCATCACAATTTTTGTTCAAACTACATTCTCTTTGTCTGTTAAATGGAAACATGGGTTTTTATATGCCTCCCATGTTTAAAATGGGAAAACTCCAATCCAGCATTAGATGTCCAAACTCATTCAGTTCTTATTTTTGCTCAATTTTTATAAGAAGCAACTGATAACCAGAATTTTTAAAATGTACTTTCCTGGGGGTGGGGTTGGGGGAGACCTAATCTCAGAACACTGTTTATCCAAGTCATGGTATCTTTGATGTCTAATGGTCTTTGATCATCATAAAGATAAACCACAAAAGAAAAATTCCATTGTATTTCCTCTATTGTCTGCCAACTGCAGCAAGCACATAAACAAACAGAACTTGAGCTTTTTCAACAGGATTGGGCAAGATGTTCTGGTTAGACCAGTAAACCAGGTAGTGTAGTTAAAGGGAGGAGCCCATTCTCAAGCATTCTAGTAGTCATCAGCGGTTTGGCTTGTCTTTTTATTTGTTTGTTTATTTGCTTAGCCTTCAAGTTTGGTTTCTCTATCAGGAAAATGGTGTTTATCATGCATCAGTTTAAATGACAGTAACTTAGTGACCTCAGGAACTGTCACTTTTATCAACATACTTGTGTGTGTGTATTTATGCACATATATATGTGTAGATGATTAGGTTATTTGTAGTCCTTAATGAGAACTGTAGTGAAGATTTTACGTATTTGTAATTGGAAAATTGGAAGACATGATTTTTCCAAAAATGGTAATGTGCTTTTCCTATTTTGTCTTTATGAGAAGTAAAGTTCACGTTACATCTCACATGTTTATCTAACATTTTACCACTCTGGGGGCTGAAAAATAGAAAGAAATTAGGTCAGAGTTAGCTTTTATAAAAGGCATTTTTACTCTTACACACCACTGGGTGGAGTACATTGCTAGCCCAGTGTCTAATATTACTGTATTATAAGGGTGTTTCTGTGCCAGAAGAGAGAAACTCCTAATCAATTTTGAGGTTTTGTGTATTGTTTTAAAAATATGAACATGTTTAATGAAGGCCAAATGACTAGAATATAATACCAACATTGAATATGGTCTGGCATTATAACTTTCAAGATTCAATCCGTCTTCTCTAGACCCATGGGAGATAAGGTTTGACACCCTGCCTGGAAAACTCAGAGAGAATTATTCAGAAAAAGGCCATTTTATGTTCTGGTCAAAAGAGCAGCTGCAATTTGGGCTGAATTAGTGCTGTAGCTCTACATGGAAAAGCATAAAGCTTATTTTTGATAATGGAATCACACTGTACCCAGATATTGAATTTGACTTTTCATTTGCTGTTGCTTTGATACAGCTTATATTGGAGCTGAGCCCTAATCTTATAATAAAATGAACTTCTGTCAGATGCACTGTGGGACTATTGTTGTCAATAGCTTTTACCTGAATTTGGCCTCCAGAACTTTATGAATGAGAAAAATTTCATAGTAGCTGTTAGTTTTATGTGATTTTCAATTTTCCCTAATTCCTTTCTTGTCTCTTTAATTCCTTCTCCTTAAATGCTGGGAAAATGAAATTTACTGATCAAACCTAAAATCTCCCACCTTACAGATTTTTTGTAATGAATGTTACAACCCAGTAAAACTGTATTTTTATAAAACCATGTAGACTCTATATCTATATATCTCAAGGAAATATTTTTGTGCTGTTCGAGAGGATTCTCATTTTGACTATTCTCTTTGTTTCTTGTATCCCTTGAATTTCATTTCCCTGCTCACAGTATATCCCTTCGTTTCTTCTAAGCTTTCAGCTCTCAAACCTTGCCCTATAGCTTTCATATTTCCAAACCACCCCTCCTACTCCGTTTTCCATTCTAAAATGAATTCTCTTTCATCTGTATATTTTTAAAATAACTTTATATTTTCACCTCACTTAAATTTTCTTTCCAGTGCTATTAAAGATTCTTTATTTCTCCTTCCTCTCCCATCCCGGCCACATCCCCCCCACCCCCAGTCAAGTATAGCATCTCATTTATGTCTCTATACCGAAGCTGTGGTTTACCCAGGGGAGGGACTTTCTCATACACACAGCTCAGCGCTATGATGATTTCAATGGTGCCAGCATATTTTAACCACATCATTATCATGTAGTCCCAAAGCTTTGCTCCCTGAAAACACCATCTTTAAAAGGATTTCGTTTCCATTAATCAATTTTAGAACTTGAGATTCAAGCACGTAAAGCATTGATTAGAATGTTCCCTCCTTGTTCCCACATTCATTTCATTCTCTTGACTATCTGAGAAAAAGGAATTGTGCAAGAGTCTTTTCTCCCTCCATGCTTACCTCTCCTTTCTCTATCCCACCGAGCCCCCCAAGTCTATTCTTCCATACAGTAGTTAAATCAGAGCATGCGGCAGGACGGCATTGTGTGAACTGGTGGCCACACAAGTACTTTGTATTCACTGGAGGTTTAGAAGTACAGCAGCTGCATATAAATATGCATAGTTGAGAGATTCATGATGGTGCCACCTCATTCTAGTGCTGGTTGGCTGCAGTGCAGGCACTACAAATCAATGAACATTTTCCCCATCCATCAGCTGCTCGCTTGCAAGCAGACAAAACACTTACAATGCCAGAAACCCACAGAGAGCTCCTTAGTGAACGAAACCTCACTGTCACAAGATTCAAAATAGCCACCCCCCCTCCCACCCTGAACCTCGACAGCTCTCGACCTCGAATGTCTTTTTTTATCCAATGTGGATCGCGAGCACTTAAAAAATAACACCAGGAGAGAAAGAGGGGGGAAAAAAGGAGCAATGATAAATCAGGGTTTTGAGGGTCCTCACATTATACTTGTCACAAAACAAAGGATTCTTTGAGCATTAACCCTTTTAGAGGATAAAAACCCATCATAAAGATGAATCTGCCTGTGTTGACTATAATCCTTTATGGTTGTAGGGTTTGAGTGTTGAAGCGTTTAAACATGCAAAGTATCGTGTCGTGCCGTGGCAGACATTTGTAAGTTATCCATAGTTATTAGATGGCTTTAGATACAGAAGAGTTATGATATGCTGGTATGAGAAAAATAAATCATAAATGTATTTAATAGTAGAAATTGTCTTTTCTCCCATCGATTGGATAATTTTGCAGGGATATTTATATTTATAAATGCAAACATTCAGTCTATGTAGAAATTTTAATAAAAGCTTATTTTCATTTAACAACTTCCATATGAAATTATTAGTGAATCAAATGTATATCCCTTGGTGAAAAGATCCAAACTCATTACATCTATAGAGCAAGTCTATGTTTCATTTTAGGTAGTTTAACATTAGCAACAAAAATAGTTCATTCTTATGTAGAATGAATGCTTAGCTGGTAAACAGTTGGTATGATTTCTGACAACTTGCTGATCAAATTTCCAATAAGAGTAATAATTAATTTGATTTCCCATTCATTGTTTCATTCATTCATTCTTTTAGTATTTGTCAAGTACATGCAGTAGCACTATGGAACATGAAATGTGATAATGTCTATAGTCCCTGTTTTGAAGATGTGAATCTTCTAGTGGGGAAGATAGGAAATACAGTTACATAAGTGACCATGTGACTTTCATGTTTTGAAAAAGTCTAGTCCAGGATGTGGTCTGTTGAAGATACATAGGAAATAGTTCATAAGTGTATGTGACATATTGATTTAAAATTTCTCTAGCAGTTTAATATGTTTTGTTACATATTGCAGGCAGGGCAAAAACAAAGAAAGTAGTTATAATTATGCATAACTATAGCTCAGAGAAGCTGACATGCCTACCTTTTATTTGCTTGTGAGCAGCAAAACCAAAATTTGAACCCCTATCTGCTTAACTTCAGAGTCCATCCATTCACTCCTCCTAGACTATGTTGAATTACAAGACAGAATGTGATAATTGCTCTAGCGGATCAGAGGAAGGAAAGATCACTTCCAGCTGGGATGACCAAAGAAGACATCATTAAGAAGGAGTAGCATTTGAGCAAGCCTTTGAAGAATGGGCACGGGAACAAAGCAAAAACTACAGACAGGAGTTAGCATTGGTGAAACCTTATGACTCTGGCAAGCAAGTTGCCAGGCAGTCGAAGGACATCGCTTTCAGTGAAATGGATGCTGTAAATAACACCACTATTTAAAGAATTGCCAACCAGACTCCTCACTTATTAGAAATGGAATCCACAAATGGATTTGTATTTCAGGTTTCAAATGAAAGTCAGTTAAGCTGTTTTGGATCTGAGTTTCTTCATTTTTAAAGTAAGGGCTTGAGCCAAATAACCAATGGAGACTCTTCTAAGGAGTCTGTTTTGCAGTGCTTTCATTTTCATTTTTTTCAGAATATTAAAAAACAAACAAACAAAAAAAGCCTAGGCGGCACCCGGGTGGCTCAGTGGGTTAAACCTCTGCCTTCGGCTGAGGTCATGATCTCAGGGTCCTGGGGTCAAGCCCCACATCCATCGGGCTCTCTGCTCAGTGAGGGGAGCCTGCTTCCCTCTCTCTGCCTGCCTCTCTGCCTACTTGTGATCTCTGTCTGTCAAATAAATAAATAAAATCTTTAAAAAAAAACCCTAGAAATAACTGATTCAGTGTATAGCAGTTATATAACCTGTGTGTAAGTAATCATTCTCAGAACACAAAGTATATCTAGGTATTTACATATCTATATCTAGATGTCTATGTCTATATATAAACTACTTATTTGCATTTGAATGGCTAATCTGAGCTCAAACTCTCATTTTTTTTGCCATGTTTTTCCACATTTTCTTCCCATTAGTGTTTGAATCAAACTAATTTTTATAATAATTTAATCAACATGTATTAAGCGTGTAGTAAATATAAGTTTTAGGAATTATGCATTCTTATTGTAGCTGTTGCTGTATTTCAACTATTAAAGAAGATGTAAAGATGGAATATTAGATATTAACTCATCAATAAAAAGGCATTTTTTTGTGGCATTCAAATACTTTTGAGTAGATTCACATATTTTCCACCTTTCTAACCTACATATAACTCAGACAGAATCGAAAGCCAGATTTTGGCAATGTTCATTAAACGTAGCAATGATACATATTATATATATATGAAAGGAATATATAGTGTCTATGTGCACACACATTCATGCTTGTAAACAAGTTGAGGGAACATGAGAACTTAAAAGAATGATACAGTACTTATTTTTTCCTGACTTCAAATTTCTTTTTCCTGTCAACATTCCCCCCCCATTTTTTTTCCCCAAACATGAAAAAAGAACAAAGAGAAAGAAGTATTTTGTTTGAATTGAGGGTGAGAAGAAAATCAAACATCGTTTTCTCATAATTTTTGCAAAGGCTACTCAAGGGATAGGAGTGGGGAGCTCTTCCTTGAATAGAATTGCCCTGGATGGAATTCCATCCTGCCATTGTTGCTGCCAAGTACATTCAGGGGTAACTGGATGTTATGAGTCCCAGACTCTTTTATTTTGCATCTTACACTTTCTCGTATGGCCTAAAATCGTATGTTTTGGTAAACGCTTATTTGGATTCTAGTCTATTTGGAATTGAGCTGAATTTTTTAGGTTTGTTTTAATCATTTGAATGAAACTCAACCTCACTTATCGCAAACAATGTGATGCTTTGATCATTTTAATTCTGATTCTGATCTTCAGTGGGGAGAGTTTAAGCTCATTTTGGTTAGATCGGTTTATGGTCAAATTAGCTAGTCGTAACAAATATTTCCTGAGCACCGGTCATATTCATTAATGCTGAGTGTTGTTAAAACAAAAGGAAGTATAACGAGGTTTCTAACCTTGGTGGTTTATATGTGTGTGGAGAAATAATATTAAATTTTCAAAAAGTTAATAAATGTAAGGTCTTACCTACATAAATGCTGAATGAGTGATAAGGTGTGCAAAGTCCTTTGGAAGTTCAGAGACCAGGAATTTACATAAGTCCTGGCTTTGTAACTGGGCAGGCAATGTGAGCATCACTTGCTTTAATGGGAGAAAACTCTGAAGATGAATTTGCCCTCGGGTGCGTTCTGAGCGGCTGCAAGTTGAAAACCACTGCCCCAGGCACTGAAAGTAATTGAAACAATTTGTGCAGATAATCACTTAATAAAAGGAAGATGAAACTGGAGCAATAGATAAATTGCAATAAATTTAACTATCACAACAGAAAAAAGCCTCCGTTCAGAAGATAACAGGTACTTATAGATCTGATCTTAAGTTGGGAGAACTTTAGGTTTGCAGAGGCACTGCTGGTGGGAAGCTTGAGTTACTTTTAAATTGGGTCATCGGTTTTTGTGAAATAAAATTGGTAAAGTTACACCGTGTAAAAATTAAAAACAAACGTTATTTGATAATTTCAAAACCAGTCAGAGAATTGAATGCTTATGTTTTAAGAAAAGGGAAAATGAATAAATACCAAGAAAGTATAGCATCTTCAGACTGGAACTTGGTTAGGATATTAAATGATTGGCCCTTGATTCTTCCCATTTTTCTTAGGTACTGTCTATGTAATCATCCATTTGAATAAGCAGCAAGTGTAATTAAACATTAGGTGGGAACCAACACTCAGAGATGTGAATTGCTTCAACTTAGTCCATTTACCCTCCCAGTGAACTTGCAAATGTGTTTCACATCATATAAATCTCAGATTTCTCAGCAATAACATGTAAAATAATAATTGTTACCAAACCTGCCTTTCAGAACTGTAAGGATACTGTAAGTATCCTTGAGTATGCTCTAAAATAAGTATACTCTAAAATTAGTGAAGCCCATACTTGAGACATTGTCATTGTTATTATATTACCTGCTTTATGTTATGATATTTTGCTGTACTATTCAAAAAACCAAGAGTATGTTTTCAGTTCTACCTTTCAATAAATTTTCTGTAGACAGAAATTATTTTCTTACTTTAGTCTTTAGTTCTCTTATAAAATTGATAAAAATCATGTCCATTATATACATGTATCATTTTAATCTGTGGCTGGAAGAGATGTGAAGGCGTATTAAAAATAATTTTAAAATCAGTCACTAGAAAAAATGGAATTGTAGAAAAGATAATAAGAAAATAACACAAATTAATTATTAAAATGTAATGTGTGAGCTTTTTAATGGTTTATTAAGCACTAGATTTCAAAACCATGTCATTTCCTAAAATTTAAGTCTGTCAAAGTGCTTGAAGAACAAATGTTTTAAAATTTAAAAACTGCTTTTATATTTAAAACTTACTGTTGATTCTATAACAGAGTGACCCATGACAGAAATATTATTAGCTAAAGAAACAGAAATTTGACTTACAAAAATTTAATTTTGATCAAATTGGGGTTCTATGGTCAGTGGTAATTAACTGTATATTTAGTTTTCAGGTAAAATTTTGCACACCCAAAAAACTCAGATAACAGGAAACCATTTCATTCACATGTTGACTTGTTTCTTCTGAAACTACTTGGGTCCAGATAGTAATTTGAAATGCTATTCCAATCTGATCTGAAGAAAGAAAATAATAACAAGTTGCTTTCCATGTGCTGTTTCCTGACTCACTCACTTACTGGTTCTCATAGACATGGCCAAGAAACTTCCACTGATGCAGTCAGAGTAAAGCTTTGGGTTTATGCATCAGACCTCAAAAAGTTCAGATTCTAACTGTACCTTGTGATGCCTGGGTCATGTTTCTTAGTATCTAAGTTTCGAGCCTCAGCTCTGTGAAAGTGGAGATTACATAATTTCCCCCCAAATTTCTTGTAAAAATGAAATGGGATATGTGTAGCACAAATCAGCTTGTTTGATGCCTGCCCTCTGTTGAAAGCTTAGTGATTATTAGTGTTGCTGCTTATCGATCCATTCATTAGGTGTTTATCTGTCAGGTACGTGCTAGGAAGTGAGACCATGAAGATGGACTTGACACCTTCTTTGCCCTTAAGGGATTATTCAGTCTGGTAGATGAGAGAGGGATGAGACAGACCGAACAGTGGGCAATTACAATCCAGGATAATAATTATATGGAAGGGTAAGCAGGAAGAGCTAATGGCGTACATAAAAACATCTAACAGGTTTGAGAGAAGGAAGCTGTTTACCAATTGATTTAATCTTTCCATCCCTTAAAATGTATTTATTTAGTGTCTGCTGTATACTAGGGGAATATTAAGAGGAGAAGAGAAACATATATTATGTGTTCTTTGGGAGCAGGTATATCTTGTGGGAGGAGACAGTCTTCTAATAATTACTACAATAAATATAAAATCACCATGTAACTGTTGCTAGTAAGTTACCCAGTGCTTCCCAACAGGGGGCGATTTTGCTCCTCCCAGGAGACCATTGGCAATGTCTGGAGACATTCTGAGTTGCCACAACTCGAGGAGTGTTGCGGGCGTCTTAATGGGTAGAGGTTAGAGATACTGTTCAAAAACCTACATTGCGGGTGCCTGGGTGGCTCAGTGGGTTAAGCCGCTGCCTTCGGCTCAGGTCATGATCTCAGGGTCCTGGGATCGAGTCCCGCATCGGGCTCTCTGCTCAACAGGGAGCCTGCTTCCCTTCCTCTCTCTCTGCCTGCCTCTCTGCCTCCTTGTGATCTCTGTCTGTCAAATGGATAAATAAAATCTTAAAAAAAAAAAAAAAAACCTACATTGCACAGGATAGGAGCTCATGACAAAGAATTATCTAGATAGAAATGTCCACAGAGCTGAGGTTGAGAAATCCTGAAAGAATTCTTCCACCAGTTGTGGTAAATAAGTCCATGATGGTAGGGGTACCTCTCTTGTTTCACTGACATATCCCCAGTGCCTAGAAGTGTGCCTGTCACATAATAGGTGCTCAAAAAATATATGCAGGGTAAATGAATTGTTTGTGAGTGACTTGTTTGTGAGGGAGAGAATAACATATTCAAAGGTCTGGGCTTAGAGGAAGTGAGTTATGTGAAAGAGCTGAAAGGAGGCTAGTAGTCTGGAATCAAAATGAGCAAGAGAATGGTTCCATTCAGAAAAACCAATGAGAATGGGCTTGTAGATATTTAAAGTCAATTTGCAAGTCTCAATCACTGTATCTGTAAGACCTAAATTTTTCCTTCAAAAATTTCATAGTTTCTTTTTATTCTGTTCTCATTGGGGAACACGTTATACATGCTTAAGTAAATCCAACCCTTTTCTTTTTCTGGTCCAAGAAATCTAAATTTTACTCAGACTATCATTTTTGTCTTTGCTGATTTTTGTTTTCCAAGTTCTCAGAATTGTGGTCTAGATCAGAAGCACTAGGGAAGAATCATTAAATGACTTAGATAAAATTTGTGTGTAAGAACAGATCATTCTGGGAGGACTTGGATTCCTCAGAGCAGTAGTTCTCGAGGATGTGGGTGGAAAGCTGGAGCAGTAAAAGGATGCTATCTCAAAAAGCAATGCAACTGTCTATCCCTGCCATTTGCATCCAAGCAAAACGTGGAGCATTACTTTCTCAGGCGTTGTGGTCTGTCTTCCTAGATTAGGCAATTTCTCCTCTTGACCAGTTCTCTGAGTTCTCCTTTTATCCTTTCTCAATGATGCCCGCATTATATTTTCCATTCTCCCTCACCAGCGGGCGAAGAATTACACAGTTTGTGAATTAAACATGGTTAAAAATAATACCACGAGTGACTACATTTGTGAAAATCTTAAAACCAGTTATAGATCAGTGAAAACAGCAATGGTTTAGAAATTGTCCCTCTTTCTCTTGCCCTGCTTCCTTCCCTCCCCTCCTTCCCTCCCTCCCTTTAATAATTATATTGTAAGCTGTTTACTCTGTCTGTGACTATCGAAACTGCAGCTTTCCTTCATCAGGAAGGGGAATATGCTCCTCTGTGCACACTCACACACACGAACATGTGCACAAACACAAACACATGCACACACACACACACACAGATATTTTGCCAGTCATTGCTCTTAAGAACACAGTAGTAGGTGGCCGCATTTGTACACTCAAATAAGGGTCCAAAGGAGTTGGATCTCCACTTTACCCTGGTTTAATTGGAAAACCTGGAGGGTCACAAACTGAAATCTTAGAAAAAGCAGCTGAAGCCTAACAGAGACACTCCTAGGATCTCTTTCTATTTCCTAATAGAGAAATGGAAAACCCCTATCAATCTTTTGCCCACCTTGTAGCTTTTCTGGTACAGGTGAAAAGTTTTATCCTTCTGGTTGATGAAGGAACTTTACGAATAATTCTATGTTCATCATGACATTTGATTGAAGCAGACTAAATTGTAAATAGAGGCCTTTATCTGGCCTCCCTCCCATGTAGGACAGTGATTCTTTTCTACATATGAACATCAGTCAGATCATCTCGGGGGCCTTTTCAGAATGTGCATGCTTTGGACCCATTCCTGGATGTTCTTACTTCAGTGGGTCTAGAGTGGGCCCTTGACATGCATGTTTTGAAGACTCTTGGGTAAGCCCAGACTGCTTTCTAGATTAGAAATCGCTGGTCTAGGATTTTCTTCTCACGGTCATACTATGACGGTCCCTAAAATTTGGAGAGTTCACTGTGGGACACCATGGAAAGGGACTCCATTATTTAGAACAGTCACCTGCAACCCTATGAGCTTTGAATGTAGACTAACCTAACTCGCCCTGCCTTTCTTCCCACATTTTTATCTATGATTTACACCTTATACAAAATCAAAGCCCTCAGGTTTTTTTTTTTCCTGTTTAAGTAGCATTTCAGGGATGCCTGTTTGGCTCAGTGGGTAAAGTGTCGTACTCTTGATTTTGACTCAGGTCATGATCTCATGGTCCTGAGATGAAGCCTGGCATCAGGCTCCCCACCCAGCAGGGAGTCTGCTTCTCTCCCTCTCCCTCTGCCCCTTCTGTCTTTCTCTCTCTCTCAAATAAATACATAAATTTTATTTATTTCTTATAAATAATATTTATAATAGAATATAATAATATATATTATATATAACATATGTACTATATATTATATATATACTATATAACATGTTATATATAATATATAATATTTATAATAAATTTATAATATTTATAAGTAAGATTTCTTATAGTGTAAAATATCTCCAAATATTAATTTATTTTAAAAGATGCTTTTTAAGTGTTATAAAATAATATATCCTGTATGCTTCTTTAAGAAATAATAATAATTTAGATAAATATGTACAAAAGGCAATGATAATGAAGTGAATAACAATAGGTATAAATAAGTAAGTAATAAATAAATGCATAATAATTATAGTTAGCCTTGATAGAACAACTTTATATCTAGGTCTAACCCATTAAACTCTAAGCACCTTGAAACGTATATATATTTTAATTAGAATGTGATTCATCTTTCTGTATATTTAGAATAGTATAGAATGGTCTATTTTCAAATTAGTATTTTGCTTGTACTTTATATGTAAAAGGAATAAATCATAGCCTTGCTTTTATTTATTCAACAAACATAAGAAAAACTTTATCAGGTAATTTTTAAATATAATTTATGCCCTTACAAAGCTATTAAAACTACTCTGTTATCCTATGATCACCTAATAGCTCTTAATTGCCAAATCCAAGGGTGATATGTAGTCTTTACTTTATTAGATTTCTCTGATGCGTTTGACTTGATCAACCACCCTGTTTGAGATTCTGCTGACTTCTGTGACTCTCATTCTTTTTCTTCCTAATCTCACCATTTCTCCTCTCTGTCTCCTTCAGAGGCTCCTTTCTCATACAAACACTGTTTTTTGTCATTCTTGGATTTTTTTTTAAGATTTTATTTATTTGAGATATATAGAGCCACAAGCAGGGGAGAGGCAGGCAAAGGGAGAGGTAGTAGCCTGCTCCCCACTTAGCAGAGAGCCAGACATGGGGCTCGATCCCGGACCCTGGGATCATGACCTGAGCCAAAGGCAGACACTTAACCAATTGAGCCACCCAGGTGCCCCGTATCATTCTTGGATTCTTCTCCCTAAAACCTGAACACTGTTTCTAGGTGAGCAAATTGATTCCTATAATTTCAACTCTTACTAGTATGCTGATAGTTCCCTCCATTTTTATCTCCAATAGAACAACTCTTACCTGAGCCACATATTCAGTACCCTCTGGGTGGCTCTACCTGTATCTCAAATCTCAAAGTCACATTTCAGCACTTTTCTCTTCAAAATTATTTTTACCCTTTTACCTTTATCCTAGGTGGTGGCATCAGAATGAACCAGTTTTCCAAGCTGAAATTGGAGTTTTCCTGCTTCAACATCATCACCCACATTTGACTCCTTCCAATATGGCTTCCTAGATAGTTCTTGAAACTTTCCTCCTCCTTGTGTATTCCTACTGTCCTGGTTTGGAACTCTCATCATCTCTCTTCTGAACTCTCAACTACACAGAGTTCTGTGTAGAAAAACCACAAAACCCCCTTAATTTGTCTCTCCACTCTAAGTCTTTCTGGAGTAACCTACAATTAAAGGGAAATCTTAATATATTACCCCACACATACATTGAAAGACATCAACCGTGTATCACCAACTGCGCAGCATCAGTGTCATGACTTCCCATTCTTAAACCCATGGAAAATTTAGTAATCAACTAAGATATTCTATTCTAATAAGTCCCAATATTTCCTCTCAATCCTTCTCAAAACAGAAACTAAGCTACCCAGTCACATCATGTAAGATTTGGCAATAAGAGTAAATTCATTTGTCATAGTGATTATGATAAGCTCCTTAGTACAACATAAGGTCATCCATGATGTGGCCTTTGTCACATTTTTCAGTTTCATCTCTAGCCACTCCCTGCCTCATATCCTATGTAATACTTCAGTGATAGAAGTTTCATTCTTACAGCATGCTGTTTCTTCTCTCTGGGATTTTGCATATGCTGATCTCTTTGCCTGGAGGCTTTCTCTTCATACTTCCAAATTTTTGTCAATTCCACTTGCAGGAATTCTTATCTGTCCTTATAAAATTGGCTTGATCTCACCCTCTTTCTGACTCCAGTGAAAAATGATGTCCCTAATCCATGTTCCTACAATATCCTGTGCATATCTCTCTCGATTTCTATCACTGCTGTGACTACACTCGTTTACCATTTTTCCAGTTATGGGCTTATCTAACACAATAGACCATAGGCACCTTGAAACAGGAACACATGTTTACTATTCATTGCAATTTGGGGGACAACTTAAATAACTTGCATATAAACAAGCACTATGTAAAATGAATTAATTTAAGTATTGTTGCATATGGGGGAAAAATAGGTGTATGTAGGAGAGGTTTTCATTTTTCTTTAAAGCAAAAGGTCACAAATTCCTAACACAAACTCTGCAGCCAAATACAGTTCACTCCAGTTCATGTAATTCATCTATGTTGCCAACTTGCTGTAGGAATTTGAGTCTTAGACATCTGTGTAAATAATAGAAACACTAAATATATTTTCTGAAAAAAATATGTAGTTTTTAAATAATGACTGCATTGATGACTTCAGAGAAAGCAAACTTCTTTTTTTGTTAATTGTTCCTAAATATGAAATTTGAGGGTGGGGGGGAAGATGTCAGGAATTATTAATATCCATCATACCTCAAAGTCATATATATAAATAAAATAAATAAATATATGTAATAAATATATAAATAAAATAAATATATATTTACATGTAAAATAAATATATATATTTATATTTACTTGTCATTGCCCATGTTGAAAAGAATACATATTGAATTGATTGCTTGTGCACCGTAAGTATGACTTCCCCAGAGACATGCTTTGCTTTTATATGGTTGCAGAATATCTAATAAAAGTGTTTCAAGATATTTTTATAATATAATTCATACTACATTTCTGTTCTTCTTAGCCATAAACTGAAGAAATAACTTTGCCGATGTGAAGCTAGATATAAGAGTTCTATGGAGCCTTGAGAAATTTGCTATTATTAAAAGCCATATATACATATATATTCTTTATATATATATAACATATATAATTCTTTTTATATAAATATGTAATGCTTTTTTATTTATATAAATACATATTTAGAGTACTCAATCAAAAAAGAATTTTTTTAAGTTTTCTTGAACTTTTACTTTGGTTTCTATAAAACTAACAGAAACGATTATATGCTAATATCGATATTTCTATATTGTCTTGAGTCTTAATTCTTAAGGAGTGTGCGTGTGTGTGTGTGTGTGTGTGTGTGTTTATATACATTGTTTGCAAAGAATGTGAGGGGAAAAAAAGACCAGAGGAAGAAGGGCTCAGTTTCAAAATACAAATGCTGTGTAATTTGATCCAATACTACATGAGTTTTGAGCAGGAACTTAGGTGAACTGGATCTCATATTTTACATGGAATGTTTTTGAGAATCATGAAACAACAATTTGAAATATTTCTACTTGATTCACTGAAACATCAGTAAATACCACAAAGTGGCTCTCTCTTTGGTGCCTAAGTATAATTTGGTGACTTCTAGATTTGGAATGTGTTGAAATAAAGTTGTTTTTCTTAGATATATGAAACAGTACATGCACTGACCAATTCACAGAGACAAATGGCAGGCTCTCCAGAAGCATAATAAAATATTGTGGGGGGGAAAATGTCTGTATCACAAAGAGAAATGGTACCCTGTTATCCTTGTTTCATGTTAGGCCAACAATTTCATTTGTAGGAAAATGCAGAAGGAAAGTCTGGCCAAGGAAATGACTGACTTCTGGCCTTAGTAGGTAAGAAACCACATCCTCTGAATCATGGTGCAGCTCAATTCATTTATTCCCTAGTGCCTCCTGCGTACTTACAACGTGCCAGGACTGATAAACACAGAATTGACCCCACCTCCACAGAGCTTATAGTCTAGTGGCAAAGAGAGTTCGATTATTCAATATGTACCCAAACAAAAGGAAAATGTTAATTGTCACAATTGCTGAAAAGAAGGAGTGCAAAGGAATAAGTAAGCTAGTAGAGGAAGGCTTGTCTGAAGAAGGAGCACAACCGTTAAAATTTGGAAGATGGATAGACATTAACCAGGCAAAAAGAAAGGGAAGGGACCTGCGCAGTGTCTTTGTTATGGGGACACATGCTCTTAGGAAGGGTAAAACCACCAGTGGCAAACACACATGCCAACCTAAGACAGTTATGGGTATGTGGGGGAGAAAGGAAAGGGAATGTGTTGGGTTGAACTGGGCAACAATAAGGTGTTTATTTAGCATGAGGGTCACATTCTAGAAAGGGAGTCATCTAATAAACATTTTAGCAAAAAATATATTACATCTTAGGTGGTCATCACTATCCTGAAAAATAAGGTGAAACAAGATGTAAGTGTTGGGAAGGGTGTCATTTCAGGTTTGGTGGCAAGAGATTTCCTGTTCTGGGGAAACACTCGAGTGAAATGAGGTAGTGGGCTATGTGCTATTTTTTTTTTTTTTTTTTTAAGAAATAGGGGAAAAGGATAACGGAAGCAAGCATAGCAAAATGGTAATGTCTGTTTAATCTGGGTTGGATATTTACAGCCTGCTTTATTTTCTTTTAAAGATTTTATTTATTTACTTGATAGAGAGACTGCAAGAGAGGGATCACAAACAGGGGCAATGGGAGAGGGAGAAGCAGTCTTCTAGCCAGATGCAGGGCTAGATCCCAGGACCTCAGGATTGTGACCTGAGCCGAAGGCAGACGCTTAGCAACTGAGCTACCCAGGCACCCCTACAGCCTGTTTTATAAGTTTTGATCCTTCTATACATTTGTATTTTGAAGAATTTTAAAAATAGTTATATAAAGCATATGTCTTTAGTCAGTGGGAAAAAGGCTGGTGTCTACAAAGTCTTAAAAAAATCTAGGTTAGGACCCACAGTAAGGTAGGAGTTTCATGTGAGACAAGCCTGGGGAAGTGGGAAGGTGCTAAACCAGCAGGTGCTTATAGACTCTGTGAAGGATTTAGTCTTTATTCTAACAGTAATGGGAAGACATTGAAGGATTTTAAGCATGAGTAGGAGTATAGGATTGAGTCTGCATTTTGAAGAATTTAAGAATTTATATTTAAGAAATTTTAAGCTAGCATCTGCTGTTTGCCAGACTCTATGCTAGGTACTGGGAGACATGGGAGTGACAGGTCTTTATGCATGGAGAACTTGAAATCTAGAGGTGGGAGAAATTTTTGCAGTCATCTACAAATGAAAGCTCGCTGGCTAGAGATTTTGAGATCTATCATTGTTTGTGCTGCACCTTTAGCAACCTGCATATATCTTTGGTGAAGATTGGGCAATAACCTTGATTTTAATGGCTTTGAAAATTTTGGTAACTCACCAGTTCATTGACTAGGGAGATAAATGGATTTTTGTGTGAGTAGCTTCTTATATGCCATTGTCCAGTTTCCTATTGTATCCATGCAATATTTATGATTTTTCTCCAACTTTGAGGCTTCTAATACTTCAAGGTCAAGAAGTCCTAGGCAAAGGGCAGAAGAACAAGGGGAGGATGAGGACATGTTCATTAATGAAACAAAGCAAAGCAAAATAAAAATACCTCTTTGGAGTGTCATTTGAGAATTGGAAGTTTATACATTTGCCATAAAGGGGATTTAAAATTCAAATATCAGTGGTAAGTAAACATAAGATTTTGGAGGTACTAAAAACAAAACAAAACAAAAAAAAACAACTTGTGATCTCTGTCAAATAAATAAATAAATAAAAATCTTTAAAAAAAAAAATCTTAAAAAAAAAAAAAAGATTTTGGAGGTACTGTGTATCTTCTGTCCAGGAAACATATTCTAAGTGCTTTGCTACTGTTGAAGACCTGGGAAAGTAGTAAAGATAAACTCTTGATGAGAGTATATGAGTGTATAAAGGATGCCAAGCAATTCAAAGGACAGACTGGTTTAGAATCATCTTTTGAACATTTTTTTTCTGACTTAGAAATTTTTCATTGATTTGATATTATTCCCCTGGTGTTTTATCATCTTCCACAAAACTTAATTGATCTACCTCTTACACTAATGAGGTTCATTGTTTGTCAGATAGAGAATATGGGTTTAGTCAAATGTAGTTATTGACCCATTCTCTTTAGTTTTAGAAAATGGAACTACCAACCTCCCTCAGTATCTAATGTGATTTATTGACCTAGACATAAATTTCAGAGGAACTTAGATTTAATTTAATTTAATTTAAGTAACTCAAGTTGATACCACATACAATAAACCACCTTATATTCATCATAAAACAAGAGCAATTATCCTCCTTGCTCATGAGAGGCTCTTTAATCTTAATCTTTGGAGCATCTGAAGCTCTGTCATCATACTATGAAAACAAATTATTGTGTCTAGACTGTAATACCTATAGATGAATTCTGAGAGAGAAAAAAATGTATAGCTAATATTGACATTGGCTTTTAAAATAATCATGGATAATATAAACAATAAACTAAGTCATACATATTTTTATGCAAGTGCAAAACATTGGTGGAATTTGTCAAGTCTGATTGAGTATAAACTCATATGTCCCCAAAGTACAATTGATTGAATTAATATGTTTGGGGCCAGGGACCAAAATGAAGAGTAGAACAAGTTTATGAAAGATAAATTATAAGGATGCTAATACCAGAAATGGGGGAATTTGATCTCTAATGCTTTTATTTCTTACCACACGGGTTCATCCCCAAAGGAAAAGGAGAATTGCATTTCTGATTTGGAGAGCTTTTGTCTTACTTCTTTAGTTCAAATTTAAAGTAGAAAAACAAATGATTCATAGTATGCTAACTTGAGATTTAGTGCCACCTTCCTCACTAACAATTAGATGAAGTTACATAGTGATCATATAACCATCTTTTCCTTCACTTTATTGAACAATACTTACTTAAGAACTTTTATAAGAGCGACAATAAGTAATATTTTAAAGATTATTTATTTGACAGACAGAGATCACAAGTAGGCAGAGAGGCAGGTATAGAGAGAGAGAGGAGAAAGCAGGCTCCCCGCTGAGCAGAGAGCCCACTGCGGGGCTCGATCCCAGGACCCTGAGATCATGACCTGAACCGAAGGCAGAGGCTTTAACCCATTGAGCCACCCAGGCGCCCCAAGAGTGATAATAACTAATTAAGGAACATGCTTTGAAGACTTTTAAGATATGGCAGAAACAGAAAGTATTGCAGTTATTACACAAGATATTAAAAATGGAGAGAATTGACGTGAGGGCAGAAGGAACCTTGTATTTTGGCCTTCAGAGGGTCATTCAGACGGCGTTGCAGGAACCAGGCTTCAGAGTGACAGAGACCCAGGCCAAAACCCTGTCTATGTCCCTACAGGCTTTCTGACGTTAGGAAGTTAAGTATCCGTTTCTTATCTATAAAAGGGAAATACTAATTTTTTTCATTCCTATATGGGAGTGGCCTAGGATGGTGTCTTATTGGAAATTCATCAAGTTCCATTCTGGAGCATTCTCTTAAACCACTGTGTTTTCTTTTCAGATATTTACCTATATTTTTGCGGTCAATTGTGCGTTACAAAAATTTGCGAAGTGTAGGTTGTTATTCCCATTTTTCAGAAAGATCACACGTGACATGAATGAGAATCTCAGGCTCATACATCCATAATGGCAGAACCAAGGTGACTGATGATAGCCTCCAAGAAGTGGTGTGATCTTTTGTGTTCTTTTCCTTCCTGTGTTTCTTAATCTTCCCACCTCATCTAAAATCTTAACACCAACTCCTCATTTCCCCCCTTACCTGTTTTATTTCTCTTCATAGCACTTACCACCATTTGTCATGGTATGTATTTATTTATAAATTAATTACTTTTTGTGGTAAACAGACTGTAAGAACAAGAGTTTTAGAAGTAACCTTCCCTTAATGAAAAGTATCAGTTCTTTTGTATTTTCCACAACAAATGTTGAGATATTTTTAGGAATAAAATACTGCAAATTTAATTTATTCTAAGACAAAGTACATTTAAAGAGGGTATGGGCATATGTGTTTTTAATAAATGACATGAAACTTACTTTTTCGTGTATATTATAAACATAGCTAAAAATTTCACTTCCTAGATCTGTGAGATTTTAAAGTACAGCACATTTTACTTGCATGGAGATTTTCATTCCAGAAAGGTATCAAACATGACAATCTGACAATCTGTCATTGGGATGCCGTCACTGCTTTTCTCAGATCAACTGACAAGACCTCATCTGGGTCTCTGCAAGTTGCTTAAGAACGCTTCTAGAACAATCTAATGGGCATGTTCCCACTGTCACTTGGCAAAAAAAAAAAAAAAAAAAAAAAAAAGATCACTAGAGATCAATCTCTATAGCGGGTCTTCTGGCAGAAAACCAGTCATATCATTCTCTCCAGTTGAGCCTCTGTGGGGAAAAAGGCCTTATCAAATTCCCTGGACATGAAGTTACCGTTGGAACTATTCTCAAATCATGCTATGTAGCACCATGCAAGGAAGTTTGGCTTTAAAAGGTCAGGAGTGGCTTATAATGATTTAAATCATCTTATGATTGTTCGGAAGTGAAGAGGGTTATAATACTATAACAGCTTTGGGTCTTAGATGCCCCTTTGTGAGAATAATCTATGTGCTGTTAACAAAACTACAACTTCCTGGTGTAATCATTAAACTGACCAAAACTGAGAGACTAACATAACCCTCACCCTACCCTGAACTTAGATTCAAAGTGTAGAAATAGATCATTCAGAATGTGGGTATAGAAGAGAGGATGGAGTGGGTAAAAGGCAAACAATACATTGATTTCCCATGAACAAATACCTATGCTTGGCTAAAAATTAATGTAAAAAATTAATATTAAAGAATTCAGCTTTATATTCAAATTTGGATTTATTTTTCTTCATTGACTAAATAGAAGAATATAGGTTTTCAAGTAAAAATATACTAGTAGAATACACATTAAATATAGTTAATGTGAGTCCTATAGAATAACAGTGAAGGAACCTCAGAGCTAAAATGTGACATTTTTAATGCTCATTCTTCCTTGAATGGCTGTACTATGCTTAATGAAATCATAATAAAACATATGCTATGATAATAAAACATACTTCACTCATAAATACTATATTATATTACATACCTTAATTCATTTATAGGTCCACAAAATAAGATGACTTATCTAGACCATCAAAAAGCTTTTAACTAGGGAACCTGGGTGGCTCAGTTGGTTAAGCACTCAGGTCGTGATCTCAGGGTTCTTCGCTCCATGCCCAGCAGGGAGTCTGCTTGAGATTCTCTCCCTTCCTCTGCTCCCACCCACCCACTGGCACATGAATACCCTTTCTCTCTCTCTCTCAAAGCTTTTAACTATATTTTTAAATTTTATTTTAATAAATGTTAAATATAATGTGCTAATGTTCATTATAAAGATCATTCTTATTTTATGTTAGAGGTGTATAGTGTAGACATTATAAAGTTGGTATCTCCTATATACTTCTATAGAAATGTCAAGGTCTAATTTTGCTCTACTTCTTCAAATGCATTGAGTAACTTGGTCTCTTTGCAGAATATACCCTTGCTGTGACCTCCTATTTTGATGGAAGAATGAAAGCCTTTAGCAATGAAAATTTAACTACATTTATACAATATTTTAAATTCTCTTGGTTGATTAAACTACATTTTTCTAAAATAGGAGATCTTTTTAGTGTTTTTGTTAGCATCTTAATAAGAAATAGTCTCTTCAGTGGAAGAGAAGAATAGAGAGCAAGAAGAGTTTCTAATTAATTTTATATTAAAAATAGTAGCTTGACATTTACTTCTTTGTCCTTCTCCAAATGTCTACAAAATCTCGCCTTCTACATTATGGTAATTTGCCTTAAATTGGCAGTCATTTGTACCATGTATGTCACTTTGAAACTTGTAGACATGTTTATTTACCATAATTACCTGATTTTAGAGATATTAAAAAGCCAAAACTCTAGTCCCTAGTCAAGCATATTTGAGAACATAAAATACATAATGTGTAGAAGTGTATATTTCAGTATTTAACCATATTTGCTTATATGCAACATAATTGTGCCCACCCACTATGGTACGTGTATGTATGTGTACGTGTGTGTGTGTGTGTGTGTGTGTGTGTGTGTTTATAGATCTATAAAATAAGAGTACCGAAATATAGTCATATGGCTTCTTGTAGAAAAATGTAGAACCACTTTATAATTGACTGATGACTGAAATTTCAAAGAACTTATTTCTTGGTAATTCATTCTGTGATTTTATTTGTCTTAAATATGGTTGGATTTAGTTGCTCAAACTTTGGCACATAGAAAAAATTGTCTCAGCATTCCTTCTTCATGATTAAAGCCATATCGAAAACTTGGTGTAATAAAATCCAGTAAATACATCTTATTACTAAACAGTGCTTTGTCTTCTTAGAGTAACTAGCTACTTTAGCTGATCTACTGCAAACTCTTAAGTAATTTCAATCTCTCATTTTGGAAACATGTATTATCAAAAATTTTTTCTCATAGTTGGTGTACCTTCCAAAGTTATGACACTTATCCTTTGACATTTTGCAAAGGGAACATGAATTAATCACTGAGTATGTCCAGCAAGGGGAGAGGTATCCTACTGATACTGTGAGCTTCCATTGTGGCACGCACAAGCTGTTTCTGCAATTACAGTACAAGAAACATCCCCAGCACTAATTCATTCCTGCTTGCTCAGTCCCCAGTCTCTTAAAATCCTAGGTCCTAAGAACAAAAGTAGATTCTATGCACGTGTAATGTTGATTCTGTTATTGCACTTTCTGAAAATACAGAGGTTTCTGTTAACACCAAAACAATCTGGGCCACAGGTTATTGTCTTTTGAAAACATTTAAAAGCCCTTGTTGTCGTTACCAAAATTGCATTTTATTAATTAAGAATCACATGTGACTGTATATTTAAAAATAAGAAGTCTAGCCGGGAAGCAAAAGAGAATGATTTCATTACTACTTATATTAGTACAGATCAGTACTTTACAAACAAGTCTTTCAGAAGACAATATACAAACGATAAGTGTGTGTGTGTGTGTGTGTGTGTGTGTATAAAAAACACATTTTCTTTATCCATTCATCTGTCAGTGGACATGTGGGTTCTTTCCATAATTTGGCTATTGTGGACATTACTGCTTTAAACATTTGGGTGCACGTGACCCTTCAGATCACTACATTTGTATCTTTGGGGTAAATACCCAGTAGTGCAATTGCTAGGTCATAGTGTAGCTCTATTTTCAACTTTTTGAGGAACCTCCATACTGTTTTCCAGAATGGCTACACCAGCTTGCATTTCCACCAAGAGTGTGGGAGGGCTCCCTTTTCTCCAGATCTTCACCAACATCTGTTGTTTCCTGAGTTGTTAATTTTAGCCATTCTGACTGGTGTGAGGTGGTATCACATCATGATTTTGATTTGATTTGACTGATGCCAAGTGATGTTGAGCATTTTTATGTGTTTGTTGGTCATTTAGATATTTTCTTTGGTGAAATGTCTGTTCATGTCTTTTGCCCATTTCTTGATTGGATTATTTGTTCTTTGGGTGTTGAGTTTGATAAGTGCTTCATAGATTTTGGAATCTTGTCCTTTATCTGATATGTCATTTGCAAATATCTTCTCCCATTCTGTCAGTTGTATTTTGATTTTTAAATTGCCCTCTAGTTCTAAGACCAATTCTGTTTTAATGAAGGGCACCAGAATTTCCTTACAGCAATTTCCTATGCCAGGTAATCTCTCTCTGAAATCTCTAAAATGTAGGACTTGATTTTACTCCAGGCTGAAGTGTTGTGATCATATCCACAAAAATGGAATTATATATATATATATATATATATATATATATATATATATATATTTCCTATGGGGGGGAGAGAAGGGGAGCACAAGCAGGGGGAGAGGGAGAAGGAGAGAAAGAATCGCAAGCAGAGACCCCTTGCTAGGTACAGAGCACTTTGAGCGGGGGTGGGGGGTGTGAGGGGTGCTCCAACCCATGATCCTGAGGTTATGACCTGCACCAAAATCAAGAGTTGGATGCTCAACTGATTGAGCCAACCAGGTGTCCCAGTGCCTATACTTTTAATGACATAAAAAAGATATTATTAAATCTTGAAGTCTTTGTAATTTTTTTTTTGTTATATAGTTGTGTCTTTAGCGACATGGTGTAATTTTAGTTTTTCCTTGTCACCTTTACCAACTGTCAGTAGTAAAATTATTAAAGAGGCTAATAGTTGTGAATAAGTCCCACTACAACCCTACTCTACAGACAGCAAATAATGTTTTCATTCCACACATAATGTTTTTATTCTAATGTTGTGTGTCCTGTGTCACCTTCAGCAATGCTAGACTCATGTATATTGTGGAAAGAACAGCCAATGCCTTCCCACAGTAAATAGACTGCCCCCCAGCAAAGAGACTACTGACACTCAGTTTTGGTAATAACATCAAAACTTTCTATCTCATCCATTTCCCATTTCTTTTTTAGGGTATCCTTGAAGATTAATAAGAGACGTATTCACGCACCTATAAAGGTAGGAAAAAGAACCTTTCTGGTTGTAAAATATTTTGTGTTTGTTTTAGCTTTGTTGCAATAATGTATTCATCAATTCAGACATAGCTAGAATTGAGGTTGCTTATTCTAAATATCTGAAAAGTTTATTACATCTGCTTATTCACCAAAATTGTTATCATCCAACACATAGTATTTAATCATCAGTTTGAATTTTTCTTCCATACTATTATATACTACTATAGTTTGTTGTATATTATCGTATTTTATGTTTACAGTGGATGGAATTAACTCTTCTTTTACATTTTTATAATACCCTCTCCACAATTTTAGGGTGGTTAGACATACCATATGCAATTTCCATATACCAAGAAGGCAATTTTTAATATGTATATTTATGTGTATTAATACATGTAAAATATTGTTAGCAACTGAAATTGTCTTGTCTACCCTAATTTCACTTTTTTTGGTATTTTAAACCTGTAATTTTTAAAGAAACAACCAAAGTAAGCATAAGCATAATTAGCCATCAGTGATTTAGTAATATAAATATCAATTTGGAAGAATTTACTTCATTACTCACTTTACTTAATAAGAGTGCCAGAAAATGTGGCCCCTTTCTTGGCTAGGACCTACGTGAAGATAAATTTAGAATTTCTCCTCTAGTAAATACTTCTCTGATAATAGCTTAATTGTAGCTATTTCAAACCAAATTGTTTAATTGTGGTGAATCATATGCAAATTGTTCAGATGTAGGTCAACCTCCCACTCCCTCATTCTAGTACCTCTTTTCTAAATTCAGGACAAATTGCTCAATGTCTAAAAGAGACAGAACAGTACAGATTAAAGACATAAGACAAAAACCAAAACACCGATAACATAAAAACCAACAGTGTGCCAGGAGTCAGAAAGTTCTCCTAAAAATGGCAAGGCAGGTTGCATTTATTTATACCTTGTTAATGATCTCTTATGCTTGCTGTGTGTGTTTGTACACAATTGTTTGCTCACTGCTCATGTGATTTGTGGCTGGCAAAGCATGGTGCCTCTAAGATACTAAGTTTCTTTACTTGTAAATACATGTAATAATATGTTTCCTGTCCACTTATTGAACTGAAATGAGAATGCAGTAGAATAAGGAATGTAAAATGTGTTTCTGCTCATTTTCCACATGGAAATAACATGGAAAGTGCATGTTATTTTTGGTGGTGTGGTTGAGTGAAGAGTGGCAGGTCTCATCGATGGAAAAGAATGTCTTGTGTAATTCTGGGTGAAACCAAATGCGATATACTACCATTGTCATAGCTAAAGAAATTCTTTATTTTTCCAGTGGTTAAATTATGTTCTAATCTGTAGTTGTCTTTTTGACGGAGCATTGTATCATTTTCTGTAAGTGGTTGAGGTTTTATGATTCTATTTAATTTTCATATGTTGTCTACTGTACGTTCAAAGAAAAAAAATGATTTCCAGTTACTAAAGCATTGAAAAGTTATAAAGCAGATTCATGAATTTGTTACATTTGTTGTCTTTATCTTTAGGCAATTATTGCCAGCGTTTTGATATATTGACAGAAAATAGTGAGCCTTGCTTGTTATTGATGAAAAACTATTTCTGCTTCAATTCTAATAAAATTAGAATTCTGCCTTAACATAAAAATAATTTTTTAGAATTATCATTCTTGACTGGAATTGATTGTTCAATAATTTGAATTTACATCTTTATGGAATTTATCATTTTAACATTTTCTGTAGTTTATTCTGAATTAAATTATTCATTCATGAAATTATTGAAGAGTTATCGAATTTAACTACTGAGTTAAAAAGTGTCAGCATTTTTTCTATTTACAAAATGGGAAAAAGGATAGTGTATACTTTGTACTTCTTTTAATGTAAATATTTTTGTTTGAGTTATTTAAAATCAAACAATTAAGAGTGACACTAAATAGAAAGTACTATTTCCCTCAAAGTAGGCTAGTGCTAAAAGTTTTGGTGGAACACTGCATCCACCAAATTCTTTTTTTATGTGGATAACATTCTTCTCTCTCTATATAACATCAATATTACCATGAGTGCATAATGCTTTTGATGAAGACGGGCTGGGTCTGAGGACCCAGAGAATCATCCCACAGGACCAGTTAAGAGTCTCCTTGGCTGAACACAGGATAGAAATCAAATGTGAGCCAGAGAAAGTAGAAACAGAATTTATTGAACAATGTAGAGGTAGAGAATAGCAGATGGACTGTCTAGAAGATTCGGAAAGGAAAGTAGGATAAGCTTTATCATTGCTTGGGACTAGGGGTTTATATTGGAAAAGGGTGTAGGGTGTATGTTCCTCCAAGAATGCAGAGTTGGTCTAATCAGAGGAAGTGTCAGGTGAACAATAGGTGTTATTCCATAAATTACTGAAGGTAGAGGTATTGATGCTAGCATCAGCCAAGGTTTGTTTGAAGCTAATATCCTGGAACGTGTTTGGGATCTGGCTCTTCCTAAGTGTTGTTGAGTCTTTGGGGCCTAAGACAAAACTCAGAGAATGATTACCCTTCTTGCCTTCCCCTTGAAGTGGGAACAGAGGTTCTTTGGCTTATTCAAAGGCGAAATATGGAATGTGAGTAAATGGCGCCTTGCAGAAAAACAGCAGAGATGGAGACTTTCTACAATGGATCCCCTTCAGCTTCACTCTCTCGCTTTCATACCATATACATGATTCTATTTTTAACATTTTCGTGGTAGACATGCTTTTAAGTCACTGTATGTTATCCATTTCATACTTCTTAATGGCCTGGTGTTAACACTTTTTCTGATGTATCACGATTTATTTAATAGACCCTCTAACCTTTTTTTTTAAAGTTTTTATTTTAATCACCTGGTACTCTGCAAAGTGCTTTCCTTAATCCCCTGCCTTACCTCCCTTCTGGTAACCATCAGTTTGTTCTTTATAGTTAATATTCTGTTTCTTGGTCTGTCTCTCAGTCTCTCTCTTTTTCCCTTTGCTCATTTGTTTTGTTTCTTAGACTCCATATATGTGGCAAATCATATGGTATTTGTCTTTTTCTGACTATTTCACTTAGCTTTATACTCTAGAGCTTGATCCATCTTTCTAAATGGCAAGATTTCATTCTTTTTATGGCTGAATAATATTCCATTGTATATACTATGTCTTCATTATCCATTCCTCTATCAATGGACACTTGGGCTGTTTCTATATCTTAGCTATTGTAAATAATGCTGCTATAAATGTAGGGGTGCATGTATCTCTTTGAATTACTGTTTTTGTATTCTTTGGGTAAATATCCACTAGTATAATTCCTGGATCTTAGGGTAGTTCTAACTCTTTGAGGAGTCTCCATACTGTTTTCCACAGTGGCTACACCAGTTTGCCTTCCCACCAACAGTGTAAGAGGATTCCTTTCTCTCCACATTCTTGCCAACACCTGTTGTTTCTTGTGTTGTTGGTTTTAGCCATTCTGACAGGTGTGAGGTGATCTTGTAGTTTAGATTTGCATTTCCCTGATGATAAGTGATGATGAGCATCTTTTTATGCACCTGTTAGCCCTTCATATGTTTTCTTTGGGAAAATGTCTATTCATGTCTTCTGTCCATTTTTAATTTTTATTTATTTATTTTAAAAATTTCATTTTTGTACTTGTCAGAGAGAGAAAGAGAGAGGGAGAGAGAGAGTGCACAAGCAGGGGGAGTGGCAGGCAGAGGCAGAGGAAGAAGCAGGCTACCTCCTGAGCATGGGGCCTGATGCAGGATTCGATCCCAGGACCCTGGGATCATGACCTGAGCCAAAGGCTGATGCTTAATTGACTGAGCAACTCAGGCTCCCCTGTCTTCTATCGATTTTGAAAATGGATTATTCATTTTTGAGGTGTTGAGTTTTAGAAGTCTTCATATATTTTGGGTGCTAATGCTTTATCAGGTATGTCATTTGCAAATATCTTCTCCCATTCTATATGTTGTCTTTCAGTTTTATTGATTTTTTTTTCCTTCACTGTGCAGAAGCTTTTTACTTTGCTATAATCCCAGTAGTTTATTTTTGCTTTTGTTTCCCTTCCTCTGGAGACATAACTAGAAAAATGTTGCTATGGCTGATACCAGAACAGTTACTGCCTGTGCTCTCTTCTAGGATTTTTATGATTTCAGGTCTCGCATTTGGATCTTTAAGCCACGTTGAATTTATTTTTGTGCATGGTATAAGAAAGTGGTCCAGTTTCATTCTTTTGCATGTTGCTATGCAGTTTTCCCAACACCGTTTGTTAGAGAGACTGCCTTTTTCCCCATTGGATATTCTTTCTTGTTTTGTCAAAGATAATTGACCATGAAGTCATGGGTTCTTTTCCAGGTTTTCTCTCCTTTCTATTGATCTATGTGTCTATTTTTTGTGTCAGTACCATACTATTTTGATTGTAATAGCTTTGTAATGTAACTTGAAGTCCAGTATTGTAATGCCTCCAGCTTTGCTTTTCATTTTCAAGGTTGCTTTGACTACTGGGAGTCTTTTGTGTTTCCATACAAATTTTAGGATCATTTGTTCTAGCTCTGTGAAAAATGCTATTGATATTTTGATAGGGATTGCATTACATGTATAGATTGCTGTGGGTGGTATACATAATTTAATATTGTTCTTCCAATCCATAAGCATGGAATGTCTTTTCATTTCTTTGTGTCATCTTTAATTTCTTTCATCAGTGTTTTATAGTTTTCAGAGGAAGGGTCTTTCACAGCTTTAGTTAGGTCCATGGTTCATTCCTAGGTATCTTATTTAATTATTTTTTTCTAAGTAGAGCTTTAAAATGGAATGTGGGAAAGCCATTCTAAATAACATTTTTGGCAGGCATACAAAAGAATAATTCCCATTTGTACACTGAATTAGGAAATTAATAAGTGAAAGAAAAAGTATTATAGTAAAGAAGCATAAAAATATTATTAGGTAAGTGGACATAAAAGTTCAGGGGAAAGGAAAGCTAATAATACCAATGTTCATGCAACTGTGTCATAGGTATGTAAAACTAAAATTCTATTCGTGTTTTCAAGGTTCACCCCAAATGACACCTCCTTCATATGCATTCAAAGAGACTCCTCCCTTCATCTTCATTCTTACCCCTTATTTTATATCTCCATAAAACTGGCAAGAAAGAGAAACCATCACATTATGTCATATATAAAAATTCATCTTGGATGTATCTTTTCCCCCTACTAAGCTGTTAACTCATAGAAGGTAATGACTGTGTATTATTTGTCTTTGAACACAGTAGTTGCTGAATAAATGGTCTTTCAGTTAAATTGTATTGAAGTGTGAGAAAGGGGAGGAATCAGGCAGAAATGTTTAATGTTACCAAAATTTTATAAGGTGCAACTATCTGCCTTTTTATTATCTCTGTAATTAATAATCATCAGTGCTTCTCGTGGATGAGATGAAATAATATAAACACATGGCTTTTGAGATATAATGAAAATTATTTTAAATCAAATTTTAATGGTTTTTTCTGTGGTATTCATGCTCAAAAGCATACCTGTAAGCCAAATATTTAAGAAATATATTTATGAATATATGAAAAAAAATTTACATTGTGAACTTATACATTACCTCATATGAGCTTACGAACAGCTTGTCAGGTTTAAAACATTATACATATGTGGGGCGCCTGGGTGGCTCAGTGGGTTAAGCCGCTGCCTTCGGCTCAGGTCATGATCCCAGGTCCTGGGTTCGAGCCCCACATCGGGCTTTCTGCTCAGCAGGGAGCCTGCTTCCTCCTCTCTCTCTGCCTGCCTCTCTGCTTGTGATTTCTCTCTGTCAAATAAATAAATAAAATCTTAAAAAAAAAAAAAATAAAAAAAAAATAAAACATTATACATATGTAAAACTTTATTATCATTAATATAGTAATAAAGTTGATTTTGGATGACTAATATGGATGGTTATTTGCAAAATCCAAATAACATGTAGAAGAATTCTTTATGTGGAGTCTGTTAGAAGAAAGGGAGTATTGTTTTCAGTACTTTGTGTAATGCAAGTTGCTACTCATGCCATTTATGAATCTTTAACATGGTCTCAACCAGGAAAAAATAGAGTTATTTATGATTGGAATTATGTTTGAAGGAATCTCTGATTCCATATTAGTTTGAACTCAATGGTAACATACATTTCAAATATCTGAACAGACTTACCAAGAACAATTTCCACTACAGAAAAATTAAGAATTAGTGGATATAAAAGTCTCTTTTGAAACTGATTGTAATGCCAAGTGCACAATAGTTTTTCTCCTCGTCTGAATAGCCCCAACTTTGATTTCACATTTTTTTTTTTTTTTACTGGGCAAGTCAGGAAGGAGGAAAGGATCATGGTCAGTCTTTTCTACAAAAAATTTCTTTTGAGCTCATTGCTGACCTTTTTAAATCTGGAGCTTGAAACTTAGTATTTCAAATGGATAATTTTGCTCTCTTTGCTGTCAAAGGTCTCCCAGTCATTGTTATCTGTTTGGCCAGGGTTGAATATGCAAGAACTTTCAGGACTCACACATACAACAAAAGTGAATATAACAAACCAGTAGCAGACAATAAGGAGTGGTATGAACGGGGGAAGAGATGATCATAAGCTCAACATACAAGGGCTATTTCTACTCATTCTAGCCAAATTTTCTAGTCAATTGTTCGTTCTAGGGGCCATAACTTCTAAAGGTATAAAGAGTTGAACCCTGGAATTTTTATGTAAAATCTTATGGTTTTTGAGTGTTCGATCAAAAATTTTTAATTGGAAAAAATAAAAAGTAAATCATACAAGGAGTCAAGATGTGCCTTAAGTAGGCAATTTGTTACCTTTGCTTAAATAAAGTGTAAATAATTGACCAATGAATAAATGAGCCATAGACCTCTATAAGAAGTAGAGAAATTAAAGAACGCTCCAACCCTGTTCTCCCTTGTCTATTAGAAATTTAATATAATATTTTAAGGAGGGACACAGTCAGAGTACCAATATGGAGACCTACCAGATAAGTATTTTCCAATCTATCTCTTCATTCCAGAAGCCAGAAAGACCAGAAAAGGAAGAGCAAGAGCGAACCAAGGAAGCTCAGAAGGTGTTAAAATATATTATGATATGTTAAAGGATGATGGCTATGAAACATCATTTTTTGGACACTTTTATCTGACCCCCAATTTACCTTCTATTGCTAATTTATTACTATCTTTCCTTTATTTCAAATTTTTTACAAACATTTATCTTTTATGAATCTTAAAAAGCAAATGATGAAAAGAGATGATAGATCAAAGGAAGTCAAACTCATGGCAAAAATATATATCAAATATGCAAATCCTGTCACATAATTATTACAAAGTAAACATGGATCCAATGGACCCTGGTTTGTTTTCCAATCTGACCTATTTAAGATTTACTTTGTTTTTGAAGTCTCTCTGCTTTCCTTCCAGACAAACTCACCCTTCCCTCTGCTAATTCAATACTTTCTTATACTACCACACATTTCACCTGTAGTTAGTGGTATCTAATTACAGCGCTTACCTATCTCTCTTCCCAAATAGAATTAAGAATCTCGAGATCAGAAACAATATCTTTAGAACTTTTTTGGAAACAATCATGAACTTACAGGAAATTTGTAAGTACAGCACAGAAAACCATCTGAAAGTAAATTTCCAACCTCCTGTCCCATTACCCTAAATTACTTTAGGCTGTGTCTGCTTATAAACAAAGACATTTTTCACCTACCCACATAAAAGTCATCAATCTCACATGCTAAGGACTCAGTTATCCCCATCCCCACCACCAGATTCAAATGTTGAAGCCTAATCCCCATTGTAACGATATTTAAAGAAGAAGCCTTTGGGAGCTATATAGAGATCATGAAGGTGGGACCCTCATGAGAGGATTAGTGCCCTTGTAAGAAAAGACACCAAAGGCCTTGCTTGCTTTCCCTTTTTCTCCCATGTGAGGGCACAAGCAAGGAAGAGTTCTCACCAAAGATAGGAATTACCTAGCATTTTAATCTTAGACTTCCTACCTTCCAGACCTGTGAGGAGTAAATTCCTGTTGCTTTAGCCACCCAGCCTATGATATTTTGTTATGGAAGCCTGAGCTGACTAATACATCAGGAAATTGACATTGATATATCACTGCCATTGAATCCTCAGATTCCATTCAAGTTTTTTTGGTTGTCCAAATAAATTTCAACTACTCTCCTTTAGAATGTAAGAATTTGTTTCTGAATGATGTGCCTCATTCAGTAATCATGTTTTATTCATCTCCATAAGTGTAGAAAAGTTCTACAGATTTCCCTTAACTTTCATGGCCCTGATATTTTTGAAAATTACATTCTAATTGTTTTCTAGAATGACCTTTATTTTTGATTTGTCTGATGCAGGGACCATAGCTTACATAAATTTGGATCTTAGCATCTTGAACAGTGTCTGGTATGTAGCCTATGTTTAATAAATGCTAGTGAGGAATGAATCAGTGTATGAAAACTTTTACTAGGAAACTGACTCTGAATCACTTGGGTAATGCTAATAGTAAATATTTCAAAACTTAAAGAGAAAAATGTTAAACATGTCCAAAATAAGAAAACAAATAAACAAACAAAACACACCCCGCCAAGATCTGGTGTCTTCCTCTGTTCTTAGTGAGTATGCATATACTGGCTACTATGTAAATTAATATTAGTTTCCCTAGAGCAGTGTTTTTCAAAGCATGGTCTGTGGACTGTTTCCAGTTTACATGCTGTTTCTGGGTCATGATGAAATAAGTAGAGAAATTGGGAATAAACATTTAGAAACCTTTTTAGCATTTTGACAAAGTAATTCTAGTTCTGCTTAATCTAGTAATTCTAAAGTGAAATATCGGATATATTTTATCCACCTTTCTTATTTCATTTATCTAATAGTTAATTTACATTGTATTTACCATAATCTTTTATTCACAATGGGTTAGACATTAAAAATGTAGTCATTAGGAGCACTTGGGTGGCTCAGTTGGCTAAGCTCCGGACTCTTGATTTTGGCTCAGGTCATGATCTCAGGGTCCTAAGATGAAGCCCTGTGTCGGACTCCACACTCAGAGGGGAGTCTGCTTGAAATGCTCTCCCTTTGCCCCTCCCCCAACTCATGGCACTCTTGTACTCCCATTCACTCTCACTCTCTCTCTTTCTCTCCCTTAAATATATATATATATATTTGTATGGTCATTTATAACAGTTTTTGTAGTTCTCATCAGAATAGAGTGGGATAAATGTGAGCTAGGATATAATGGATTTTGACGTGGAACCTGTAGAATGAGTAGGATATTTCTAGTTTGTAAAGTACAGAAATGGGCCATTCATGCATAATAAAGTACAAAAGTATGCTTGTGTTATATGTGTGTACTTGTGTGCAGGTTCGTGTGTGTTGAATGGGTATCAAAAGACATTAACAGCCCATGATTCCAATACTGGATGATAGGAAATCCTCCCATATCTGATTTCATTGCATCCTGAGCCCTGGTTCCAGTAGCATTCCCCTCTACAGAACATTTTCTTGTTCTCCCTTTCCTTTCCAAACTCATCTTCTCTCTGAGACACCTGAAACCTAGAATTCCCATTGTTGGCAAAACATAAATAAGCAACTCTGACCCCAAAAGTGGGCACTGTTAATACCACTTCTAGATGATGGAGCCTATACCCAGTTTTCCAAATATTTTTTTTAAGATTTTATTTATTTATTTGACAGAGAGAGAGAGATCACAAGTAGGCAGAGAGACAGGCAGAGAGAGGGGGATGCAGGCTCCCTGCTGAGCAGAGAGCCCGATACTGGGCTTGATCCCAGGACTCTGGGATCATGACCCGAGCCGAAGGCAGAGGCTTTAACCCACTGAGCCACCCAGGCGCCCCCAAGTTTTCCAAATATTTAAGCAAAGAGAGAGGAGATGTAGATAGCAGGGGAAAAACAATGAGAGAAAGAATAGCACGAGAATAAAAAATAATGATGGTGAGAGGGACCCAAAAGAATTCTATTAAGTTTAATTTACATTGGCAATCTTCAATCTTAGTAACATTCAGCTCAGTTCAAAACATACGTATTAAGGAATAGTCATTGACCAGACAGCGGACTCAGGAAATGAAAAGAAGAGACAAGAACTTGCACTAAAATGACCACAGTGTGTTGGGTAAGACCAATAAGCAAGCATGTTTCCAATGTAGTGATTGGACATTCCTTGGAATATTCATGGGTACAGAAGACGCGATAGACCAGCCTCTCAGGTGTCTTGGGGAGATGATGCCTGTGAAGGGTCTTGAAGAAAGCTATACTAAAGTTAAAAAGCAGGATAAGGAAGGAAGACAATCCGGTACTCGGAATTTAATTCACTAGCTGGTACATTGTTGGTGCTTACTAAATATTTGTGGAGTGAATGAAAAATCTAATTAATTTGAACTAGCTGACCAACCAGAGATAAACACAACTCTAGGAAGAGGAACTAGGCAAAATTATGGAAACATAAAATAACAGTCCTTAGTAGGGGGAAGGGGAAGATTTGCAGTCTTCTGCAGTGAAATACAAATGATACAGCAGAGGCATGTGTGGGGAGAATGGAAACATTAAGTAGAAGTCAGGTGAGGGAGACATTTCTCTGCAATTCTAAGGCCCCAGGCTTTATCTTTGGGTAATAGAAACGTGACATTGTGAGACTGTATGGTGGTAGCATGGTTATAGATGACTGAGTGCAGGGAAGAAGGACAAGACACAGTGATACTAATTAGGGGTCCATTTCACTAGTGTAAGCAAGAAAAGACAAAGACCTAACGGAAAGCAATAAAGGAAGGGATGGAGGTCGTTGGTGCAGAGAATCAGAAGTTCCTTGAGAAACTGAATCAGTGGAACTTCTCAGTTAATGGGCAGTGGAAGGGGGAGGGGTAATCACAGTGTGAAGAGAAAGGATGAAAGCTTGGGAAATTCCCCATTCATGACTTGGGTTCCTGGGTGGACAGTGATATCCTAAATTAAGCAAAGGTATATCCGAGGACAAGTAAGTATTTGGAAAGCAGGAGAGACCTCAAAGAATCCAGTTTTAAACATTGAATTTGAGATGCCCATTAAGAAAGAGAGAAGGTCAAAACTGGAGAAAAGTACATATCTACTTTTGCGTGTATTTATGTATTTGTATTACAGTTATGTATATACAGCAAGAAATCTGTGTGTCTATTCTGTCTGCACAGAATAGTGTGAAAGCTTTATTTTCTCATTAACTTACTGCTGGCAAATTAACTTATTGCTTGAATATATCATTTGAAACACTAGTAATTCATTCCGTATTTCAAAATGTACCACAGACAGAGAAAAATGTTGTAGCTTAAACCTGGTTCCAGACTAGTAAAAATGTCCTGCATCTCTACTACCAGAGCTGAGAGGAAAACTGTGCCAGTCGCAGGCCTGAACTTGTTTCAGTTTCAGTTCCCTGGATTATTGAGGCAGAAACAACTTGGTGCCTAATTTACCCTTACAGGGCGCCTGGGTGGCTCAGTGGGTTAAGCCGCTGCCTTCGGCTCAGGTCATGATCTCGGGGTCCTGGGATCGAGTCCCGCATCGGGCTCTCTGCTCAGCAGGGAGCCTGCTTCCCTTCCTCTCTCTCTCTGCCTGCCTCTCTGCCTACTTGTGATCTCTCTCTGTCAAATAATTAAAAAAAAAAATCTTTAATAATTTACCCTTACAATCGCCTTAGTTTTTGCTTTGCCTTGCTTGTGGGCATATCTTCATGTTCTACTATTATCAGAAAGGAAAAACTCACTTCCTGTTTTGATGGTTTCAGAGAAAATGTATAAAATATACTTTACCATTCAACTAGCATTTTGTAAGCCTGTGTGTTTAGAGAGTAATATACTGAGAAAAGGGAAAACTTTAACCAGTATTTACTTCATTGTCATCCTGTGATAGTTCCCTCTTACTCCTTTTCACAACAAACCTTAGGGACTTAGTCTTCTCAGCACTGCCCTTCCAGCATCTTCTGCTTTAAGATGCCCAAAGAAGCCAAATAAGATTCTTGAGCTCTCCGTATAGTCAAATCATTGTTGTGAAGGTTAGATCTCCAGTCAACTCAAACACCTGCAGTGAAACTCAAAGTGGGTAGTCAGTTGGAAGGCAATACTTATCCTTCAGTCTCCCAGCCACAAACTCAGTTTTTCCATATAGCAGTCCAAAAACCAAAGGATTTCAACTAAATGGAGACATTAATAGCACAGCTGTCATTATATCCCTAAAACTTCAACCATAATACCTACTCAGTAATTTTTTTTTCATCCCAGTTGATGGAAAAGCCAGAATGGCAAAGTAGTGGATCAATAAATTATGATTTTCTCAAATTACCCTTTTGGATTATCTTTTATGAAAGAGGTAGACAAAATTTATGTGATGCCACTCCTTCTCCTCTGAACACGATTAACACAGATGTTAACTTTTAGTAGTCAATTTCACTGAACTCTATAAAATACATAGGATCCAAAATGTATGAATGTAAGTAGAGTTTTTTAAAATTCAGAAGTCTTTAACAGTCCAAACTTATAAAGCACACAGGTGGTTTCCCATCATTTATTTTCATCTCTTTAAGTGTTTTTTTCATTTGTGGATTTTATCAACGAGTACTGAGCATATCATATACTGTGTTCTAGACTCACAGGCAAAAGTGAGATTATCTGTCCTCAGAGGGATGTAACACAGACCTAAGAGCGCAGAGGATAGGCTTTGAGCCATAACTGGAACCAAAAACCTCAAGTATGGCTTCCCAGAAGAGGGATATCGAAGGAAATTGGAACAGTTAGAAAGACTGAAGAGATGGAAAAGGGAGTTCAGGTACCATAAACAATTACCAATGACCAGGATAATACGCTTAAGGAATAATGATATGGTCTTAGGAATGCAGAAGGTAGGTTGGGGAGGGGCAGAACAAGCCGGTGTGGGCTAGACCACAGAGAGCAAATGAATACATTTAAGAATGGGCATGAATTTACATTTTAGTAAGGTATCTGGAAGTTTGGCAGCCCATGAAAGCTAAGTAAATCGATCAAGTAAAAAGGGTCAAGAAAGAAGAGTGATCAAAAAAGAGAAAAATGAGAGACGGTATAGTTGTGTAAGTTATTCAGGAAATATTTTTGCTATCAAATTGACAAGACTTCAGCATTCATGTGTGGAATGTTAACATAACCTGGAACTCCTAGAGAACTCCCAAGTTTTGAGAGAAAGATTGGGAAATGCCATTAACTGAGTACAGAAAGCAGGTTGGGGGAAAAAATGAGGCCAATTATGAACATGTTGAGAGGTTGAAGTGTTTCAAGTACATTCAGTTAGTTATGTAAGTAGATTATTGAATGTATAAATCTGGCCCTTAAGAGGAAAACCTAGAATAAAGATAGTGATTTGAGTATAATCATATTAAGATGTAAGTGCAAGTTAATTCACTGATGTAAATAGAGTAGTTCTGCCATATATTTAAGGCAGGAAGTGAAAAGAACTTGAAACCATGGTGAGCTAGTGAATTACATGAAAGTATAAATGTAGAACTAGATAAGACAGAAGTCTCACCGATAAGCTTAATGTCTTTGAATATTAATGTGGGATGAGTTATTTAGTAGATGCCTCATATTTTGAAAGACAGGGACCTAAAGTCTAGGAAACGTATTTCTAAAATAAAAGGAAGAACAACCAAATCTTGGTATTTGTTCTAGTTCTTCAAATTCTATTTTTCAACTGTCTACTTTATTTTTTGATTCATAAATTTTCAAGCTTGCCATGTTCAAATATGAGCACAAAAACATGACCAAAGTTTACTCAGCATTCAGGATTCTACTTTTCATATCAGATTTTTTTTTTTAATTTAATTTTATGGTGCCCAATTCACTTTAAGAAGAACAAGCTTCTCCGAGTGTGAAGTTTTCTCTGATCTAACTCACTTAACCATGGCAATATTTTCCTGCATTAGCTCATCAGAAAGAATGCCAATAACATAAAAATAAATGGGAGTAAAAATAAATTAAATATTTTATCTTAATAATGTATTACTCAGCTCCTATTTTGTCTAATGTCACCTTCATATGAATTAGCATAACAAAGAAAAATGATTTCATTTTCTAACACTGTAAAACAGAGTTATAGAAAGTTTAAGTAACCACAGAAAGAAACATGGTTTGAGAAGGCATTTTTTTCATTGAGAATTAAATGGGTTTTCAGTGGCTATTAAATCATATAAAATATATTTTAGGCAAACATTTCAGTCAAACAATATTCAACTGTTAATTAGACCTATACATATTAGTGCGATTTCTGTGGGATCAATATTAGCAAGATACTGTAAGGAGGAATGCCGTATAACTGAATCAATTCCATAGTCTTGGAGTTTTGTAGGATTTGTTATTACTCAGATTTTACTATATTTCATCATCATCAAGATATGATTCAAGTGAATCAATAAACTTTTATCAAAACTAGAGATAAAACTGACTTAATTTTATAATGGAGTTTTCTAATTTCTGTTGTCAGACAATTTATATCATGATTTTCATTATGTTATCATAATCATCATTTAAAAATGTATATATTGAGCCATGTTCAAGTCATATACAGATAAAGCCTATCTTTTATAATAGTCATTTGCAGGCATATAAAAACGATTTTTTTAGAAATTTGCATTGCAAACAAAAAACTGTGTATTATCATTTGAGATAATTTGAAGATCAGTCATTACTCATGAATACATTAGATGGTTTGATCCTCTATCAACCTAAATCCTCACCTCTCTTTCTCTTTCCTGCCCATCCTTCTTCTTTCTTTTGGTAGAATTTTCCTTGACCACATAGTCACATACAGCTCTGTCCTGTGTATGGTCAATAAATATCAAGAAAATTTGGAGTGCTTTCAGAGAGAACTTTTTTTTTTTTTTAAAAGCGCCTTTTTTCTAAAGGCGGAGATTAAAAACAAAACAAAAACACTCCCTTCCTAGGTTCTAAAGTTATCATAGGTTGTTTGCAGGAGTATGACTTTGAGGGTTGCAAGAGGACAGGGTAGAAGTGAGGGAAAGTGGAGTGAGGGCAAAGTGGGGTGAGGCAGAAGTGGGACTGTATGGTTATTTGAATGAATGTTGAGTTATGTCATCCAAGACTGGTATTTTCATGAGTTTCTTGATGCAATATATAATTAAAGTAAGTGTTTGCTTATTTTAATATTGCTCCAATCTACTTTTAGCAAGAAGCTTGTGTCCAATTTTATGGAATTTATCTTTAATTTAGTATCCAAAAATAAATCACTTCTTAAGTTTAACTACTGAGATATTTTTCCAGTTTAGAATTTCATGAGTAAAAAAAAAAAAGTTTGTATTTTTAGCATCAATAATCCATTAGAATATAACATTTTTGTCATTTTTGGTTTAAAATACAAAATTCATGTATTCATAAAAGGAGATGAAAATTTCTAAGAACACTTTTTTTTTCTCCATTTTATTTTTTATAAGCATATATTTTTATCCCCAGGGGTACAGGTCTGCGAATCGCCAGGTTTACACACTTCACAGCACTCACCATAGCACATACCCTCCCCAATATCCATAACCCCACCCCCCCTCTCCCAACCCCCCTCCCCCCATCAACCCTCAGTTTGTTTTGTGAGATTAAGAGTCACTTATGGTTTGTCTCCCTCCCAATCCCATCTTGTTACATTTATTCTAAGAACACTTTTGATAATAAATTACATTAAGGAAAAAACTGTTTTCTCTGTAGAAACTAGACCTTTCATCTTATAGCTACATGAATCTGATCTTGACTTTTTTGAAGGAAGCATTTTTGAGGTGTTTATTTTCTCATATATCAACTTATATACACATCTTTCTTTTTTGACACTTTCATTCCACTCAGCTTGATCTAACTCAGTCTTTCCCAGATTTCTGGCTAGCTTCTCCTTACTCTTGTGAGATTTCCACTATTTTAACTAAAAGATATCCTTCATTCCCACCCCACCCCCCGTTATCCTTCCCTCTACAACTTACAAAAATTTGCCTCACCACCTTCTCCAGTGTAGCCTCTTTTTGTCAGTTTTGTTCCTACCCTCTGTCTGCTCTCCCCACTCTGCGTGCTCCTACTCTTATCTCAGGGTATTTCCTGGTCAAGCACATCTACACTCTCTTATGCAAACCCCACTCTATGATTAGACACAAGCAGAAGGATTCACTGCACTTCTTTGGTATCTGACTCTCCCTAGTGTTTTATAAGCTGAATTATTTTTGTATTCCCAGAACCATACTATATGATGACAGGGATGTTCTAGATGCTCGGCAACTGCTTACCATATGAATAAATCAACAATTCCCTCATCCAGAAAAAAAGAGTTATTCTCATTTTTATGCTATTTCCTTCAGATACTATTTAGTTTTTATGAAATATATGTATTTTTAGTTAATATTTAAACACATTTTACCTGCTTTTTATCACTGTTTTAATATGAATTCCGCGAGTACTTTCTCGTGAAATAAAATTTCTTTGTAACAGTTTTATAGCAACTCAGTATCTTATTTCACATATGTATCTGACTCCTATTTTATGGGAACACTTATCTGCATTTCAATTTTTCCTCTAGATATATTTCTAGAAATGGAATTACTATAATCCTGCAATGTAGGACTTTTGATACATTGTGCCAAATTTCTTTCCAGAAAGATTGTACCAAATTATATTACCATGAGACATTTGCAAGACTTCCAAATTCACCTCTGTCTTGCCAATATTGAAGGTCTTATCATGTTTAATGTTTGCTAATTAGATAAGCATAAAAATTCGCAGTTTGTCATTCTAAACTAGATTTTTTCATTTATACTAATTAGTGGATGAAGTTTTTAAATGTTTAACACCATTCCTTAGGAGTCTTCTAGTTTCCAGTCTTCCCACTTAACTGCTTTTAATCTATTGCTACCAACATGCTACCCATACCCATAGCACATACCGAGCACGCTGTGTGGGGAATATCAGTGAGTCCCAGTCATCCACAAAATAAACTCCACGTTTGTGGTCCACATGACAATCACCTTTACCGTCCAGTCTCAACTTCTTTCCTCACGAAATTTCTTAACTCTGCTTCATATACCCTGTAATTGTGTCAAACTGATTTATTTCATTCCTTTTCCCCATAAAACCTTTCCCCGTTTCTACCAACTAAAATCCTACCTGTGGTTTAACATTTGATAAATATGTACTAACATTTATCCGAGATCCCTGTCTGTTTCATCTTGCATTTCATTCTGTTTCTTGTTCTCAGAATTCAGGTTTTTTTAAAAAAAAAAATTTTATTTATTTATTTGATGGAGAGAGAGAGGTCATAAGTGGGGGGTGGGAGGCAGGCTCCCTGCTGAGCAGAGAGCCTGATGCGGGGCTCGATCCCAGGACCCCGGGATCATGACCCGAGCTGAAGGCAGACACTTAACCCACTGAGCCACCCAGGCGCCCCTCTCAGAATTCAGTTTTGCCTGAAAAGTCTAATACAGGCATTTCAATAGATGTTGAGAACACATCCTACTGCTTAAGATTTAATTACGAAACAGTAGACGCTTTGTAAATCTTGCATTTCAAAATAACCTCAGGTCAAAACAAAAACAAAATCTAACAAAAATAATAACCTCAGGTCTACCTATACAGAACTTCTCAGTAATGTTTATCTCATTTGGTTGCTGAGTCTTTAGTCTTTTTTTTTTTTTTTTAATTATTTATTTGACAGAGAGAGACACAGAAAGGAACACAAGCAGGGGAGTGGGAGAGGGAGAAGCAGAAGGAGCCCAGTGCAGGGCTAAATCCCAGGACCCTGGAATCATGACCTGAGCCAAAGGCAGATGCTTAACAACTGAGCCACCGAGGTGCCCTGGTTGCTGAGTCTTTTAAAAAGAGCCTTAAGATATATAAATAATATATATTTGAAGCAGTTAAGGTAATTTAAAATAGTTTGCATATGGTGGTTATGTTCTATATTAGTATGAGTGTACATTTGAGTTTAATTAAAAAATTATGTAAAATAACTTTCTGTAACTGTCACCAAATGGTAGTTATTAAACTCTATTTATTTTTGTAGCTTTCTTGGGATACGTGTGACTCATTTTTGATAATCTGACTTCCATTCAGCCAAACACATGTTTCCTCCCAAAGAAAAAATTAAGAACATAATAATCAAGACATGCACTCAGTTTACAAGTCAATTATTGTTAGAAAAATAGACCAACTGATTTGATAATCAATTCTATTGGCTTGCATTTAAAGCTGTAACTTCAAAAACTAGCAAATAAATCAAGAGTTTTTTATTCCATCTGTTAATATCACCTGTCTCATTTGGGTATGTATTTATATTTACATTTGCATTTATATGTATATTTATATCTTATTTAGCATAGTATTTACAGCTAGTGATCAGTAAATTGTGGGAGTCCCTTTAATAATCAGTGGTAGGTCCAATTATAAAAACCATATATAGGAAATCAATCAGTAATGTTTAAATTGCTTAGGTTTTTTTTTTTGTTTTTTTTTTAAGTAACTCTCTGAAGTAGACGTGCTATTTCTCTAACGTAGGTAGAGTTTGAACTTTTTAAAGTGTTTATTAGTTAATGATAGTGGACTAAAAGAAAGTGTAGTTATTGGTTTAGTTGAATTTAGAGGGAAAAATAGTACAGATTCTTACATTGTACACTGGGTTATGAGGATCCACATTTATTAATGACTGACTTATCAGATGCAATTACTGATTAACTCTGATATAGAGAATTGACTATATATTCATATATTTTTATATTATATTTATATATTTATATTTTTCTGCTAGTTCATCAAAATAGATAAAATGTCCTTCTGGAGGGGCACCTGGGTGGCTCAGTGGGTTAAAGCCTCTGCCTTCAGCTCAGGTCATGATCCCAGGGTCCTGGGATCGAGCCCCACATCGGGCTCTCTGCTCAGTGGGGAGCCTGCTTCCTTCTCTTTCTCTGCCTGCCTCTCTGCCTACTTGTGGTCTCTGTCTGTCAAATAAATAAATAAAATCTTTTTTTTTTTTTAAATGTCCTTCTGGAAAAAAAAAAAAAGTTTACTTTGCCTTTCTGGTTAGGGAGTCTGTTTCCAGAATCTTTAAACACCTCAAACAAAGTACAGTTCCAATAGTCTTCAGACCACACAAATAGTGCAATGTTTAATACTTGATTTAACAAAATAGAGGCATCAACACTCACAATTTTGATTCTTTACATATTGACCAGACTTGCTAAGGCAAAAGATCAAAGATGCCTTTTTAAAAAGAAAAAAAGAAAACCTCCATGCTAGAAAAATGGGGAAAAGCTGAGTTTGAAATTAAATCCTAAGCTTCAAAACCTGGCTTTTCAACAGTTCAAAACTCAGTTTTTTGCTTTTGCTCCCATTTGAAACAAAATGAAATTTGCCAAACCTAAGTGCTATGCGTTGCTAGCTTTTTTGGTTTTTATATAACAGCATTTCCCTTTTTAATCAGCCTATCTCTTGCTTTTATTATTTTCTTTGATCTCTGTTCCCTTTTAATTTTCCTCTTTTTCTGTGTGATCTGTTTTTCCCATCACCCTTTTCCTTCACCCTCCTCTAAAATCTCACACTTGCATCTAATAACTAGACCTCATAGCAGTCTGGAACTTTGCTTGAAATAAGCATGCATAGACAAAACTGCGAAAGTTTCTCTGTACCTTCTTCCCACTTCCACTCTTTTCCTAATTTATGAAGCTCTAATAGATGAAATTTGAGTAAATGTTCACCATATAAATTCCATCTCTTGTAATTCTCAGTACTAATTGGGAGTGTTGTTAATCTATAACCTTACCTTTGACAAAGATGTTGCTTATCGGAATCCTTTCCTATTTCTCACAAAAGTAATAGTTTCTATCTTTAAATTGTATGTTTCCTGTGCTTTCATCTCATATGACTATGAATTACTTTTGCTTTATTAAGAGAAGAGACATTATGTAGGAAATGATCTCCAGAGTCATGGAGTATAGAGACCTCTGAGAGCCTGAGTGTCCTGGGGAGTCATCTGGCTAGCAGGCACCAAACCACAGTCCTTGGGACCACACAATGTACTTCATCAAACCTTCAGTGAAACTGGCCATTTTTTTTTTTTAATATCCTATAGCAAAAACAAATGAAAACATAACCCACCAATTTGTTTTTTTTTTTTAATTTTTCACTTCTGGGTTGGTAGTTTTGGCATCTGACACACGCTTTAATCATAGAAATGCCTTTCTTATAGAGAGATAGAGGATGCCAACTAACTAGAGCACATCAAACTTAAAAAAATTCTCAAGCTGAACAGGGCATTCATGCAGATACAGGGGCAAAGAGGTTAGCGCTTACTCATCTCAAAGGACAGTGTCCTCTGGCCGATGCCGCTATCCTCTCTGCTTTGACACTTGGAAATGGTACCCGAGTTCCTAAGACAAAAAGAAATGTAGCCCTTCTTAATGTTAGGAGAGTATGAAATGGAGTTCATGAAATGAAATTCATGAATATAATTATGTGCAGTGTTGTTGGGGGAAAAAACAGATTCACTGTACTAAGTGAGTGTACTAAGTGTACTAACGATTTGAGTTTCAGGCACCAATATATTCAGCTCATTAAAGGGATAATTTGGGTGTAGTCAATTCCAGAAAAATGGACGCCTTCATCTTACTCAACTTAGGTTTTCATTAAAAGGCCGCTGAGCAGGACACGGGTTAAGAAAGAGGACTGTGAGGTATTGCCTCATTAATTGAGATTGTTTTTCTCAAGGCAGATGAAACAAAGAAGTATTGGTATAACTTCTTCTTTTAATGTTGACATAAAAATGGCAGCTATTTTAGAAAATTAAGAGCAGGAAAAATAGAAATATAATTTTAAATTTAACAATAAAGCAATTTGAAGAAGCAAAAAGAAGATGTATTTTAGATTATGGAGTTTTCTTGATTTATTTCTGTTTTCTGCGTCTATCCTATGCAGTTAAGTGGTATAAAAGACAAACAGTAACTGTGTATTCTACAAAGAAGCAGGCAACACATCTTTTGTGGATTGTTGTTTTTTTGAAACTGCTTTATTTGAATTTGAAGTAAGAAAATAACATATTTCAGGGAATAGTCCTACAATACTAAAATGAATACATACATGGAAATAAATGGGTTATCAAAGCTCTCCTTACTTTGCACATATATGTTACATGCAGCAAAAAACAAAGCAAAACCAAATACACACTAGTTTCTCCAGACCATCCCATGACTTTGACCTTTCCATTGTATTTCATACAGACTGTCACATTTTTTAGTCCCCATCTATGTGTTTTAACAATCTCTTTTTTTTTAAAGATTTTATTTATTTATTTGACAGACAGAGATCACATGTAGGCAGAGAGGCAGGCAGAGAAAGAGAGAGAGAGAGACGAGGAAGCTGGCTCTCCACTGAGCAGAGAGCCCGATGCGGGGCTCGATCCCAGGACCCTGAGATCATGACCTGAGCCGAAGGCAGAGGCTTTAACCCACTGAGCCACCCAGGTGCCCCTGTTTTAACAATCTCTTAAGCTGCAGTTCTTTCCAGAACACTAGGCATCTATCATATTAATATTTGTGATATTAATAAACCATCTATTTCAGTATTAAATCAAAATATTATCAATATTAATATTATCAATATAATAGCAATATTAATTATGTCCCACTCTTCAAGGTAATATATATGCAAAAGTGTTAGGGTAGACAGATTGGATCATTAAGCAAGAAAGGACAGATAGAGCTGTGTGACTACCAGGAAATAATGAGGTTCAGAGAAATTAGAAATCCCATCTAGGACAGCGTTTACTGGACCCACTGTTGCTATTTGGGTTGGGATATTGACCAGTGATCCCTGCATTTTAAAGTAGTGACTACAAAATAAAATTGCCATAGCTTACTCACCTCCAGTCCCATCCATGTTGATGCAAATGGTAGGTATTCATCCTTTCTGATGGCTGAGTAATATTCCATTGTACATATGTACCACTTCTTTATCCATTCATCTGTTGACAGACATCTCAGCTCCTTCCACAGTTTGGCTATTGTGGACATTGCTGCTATGAACATCGGGGTGCACAATCCCCTTCTTTTCATTACATCTTTATCTTTGCGGGAGCCAAAGGGGAAGGGCGCAAAAACTGAAGGGGAAGAAATCAGAGAGGGAGACAAACCATCAAAGACTCTGGACTCCAGGAAACAAACTGAAGTTTACAAAAAAGAGGGGGTGGGGGGATGGGGTAACTGTGTGATGGGTATTAAGAAGGGCATGTGATACGATGAGCAGTGGGTGTTATATACAACTAATGAATCATTGAACACTACACCAAAAATTAACGGTGTACTATATGTTGGCTAAATGAACATAATAAGAAAAAAAGAATTAAGAAAAAAAGAATTACCATAGCTTTTGACTTTAGAAATTCACCTCTTTATAAGTCTATACAAATTCCACAAGTAGGGGCGCGTGGATGGCTCAATTGTTAAGTGTCTGCCTTCAGCTCAGGTCATGATCCTGGGGTCCTAGGATCAAGCCCCACTTCTAGAGAGGTCCCTACCTGCCCCTGCTTGTGTTCTGTCCCCCACTGTGTCTCTTTCTGTCAAATAAATAAAATCTTTTTAGAAAAATTCTACAAGTATTACAATGGGAGCTTACTTTTAGAATTCTAAGTGGCATTTAAAGGAATGCATAGACAAAATAATAAACTGAATTTTTTATGAAAGGACTAAAAGCTTTCAAAATGGTTAAATCTATCCAATACTTATTAGTTCAGTTTAACAAAAATTGATCACCCCTGAGGTGTGTCATTGTTGCTGATCACAGAGCTTAAAAAACTTTAATTGCTAGCTTATTTAGTTTAGAAGAAGGAAAAGAATCAGAAAGAAAATGAAATTCCTTTGGAAATCCAAAAATAATACTTTAATAAAGAATTATTAAAGGGATATTTTTTGCCAAGCTTCCTTATACCATTAATATAGTTGTACAGATTTTTGAGGAAATGGAAAATGGTATGTAGTATTTGGGAGCTAGTTTCTACATTTTTGAGCAGAAATTAAGTACACAGAAATTTATTTACACGTCTTCTCGTGGTGTTGAAATACTGTATTACATATATGTATGGAAATTCATGTTATTATATACAAGAGTTTTATCTTTTAATGTCAGTGCCATGTTACACATTTTAACTTTTGTAACAAAAAGAAATGTTATTATATCTTAAAAACCACTTCCATTACTGGATAAGCAGGAGAAAATGCTTTATGAATTCAGAAGTGGACAAGAATAAACTACTCTATACCCTGTGACTCTGCAATTGCACTATTGGGTATTTACCCTAAAGATACAGATGTAGTGAAAAGAAGGGCCATCTGTATCCCAATGTTCATAGCAGCAATGGCCACAATTGCCAAACTGGAAAGAACCAAGATGCCCTTCAACAGATGAATGGATAAAGAAGATATGGTCCATATATACATGGAGTATTACACCTCCGTCAGAAAGGATTAATACCCAACTATTGTATCAACATGGATGGGACTGGAGGAGATCATGCTGAGTGAAATAAGTCAAGCTGAGAGAGTCAATTATCATATGATTTCACTTACTTGTAGAACATAAGGAATAACATGAAGGGCATTAGGAGAAGGAAAGGAAAAGTGAATTGGGGGAAATCGGAGGGGGAGACAAACCATGAGAGACTGTGGACTCTGAGAAACAATCTGAGGGTTTTGGAGGGGAGGGGGGTTGGAGGTTCGGTGAGCCTGGTGGTGGGTATTATGGAGGGCACATATTGCATGGAGCACTGGGTGTGGGGCATAAACAGTGAACCTTAGAACACTGAAAAAATAAAAAAAAATACAGTGCTCTAATTTTTTATTATTGTGGAAATGCACTATAATTGATCAATAATTTTTAAGTGCTCACAATACTTTAGTATGGTTTTTGTCATAGTAAAAGATACCAAAGTAATTAACATAGTAACTCTTCTCAAATGTGTTTGATATAATTATGCCAATATGTCTAAAACACACAAAAGAATTTTGAATAATACAAAGTCATTTTACCAGGAAGTGTTATTCAGGATATAGGAGTTGAGAGGAGATTGGGCCTCTTGATTGTGGTAATAATAAGAGAGTGCCCCTTGGAAATCCCAGGATTATAATGTTGAAGACCATGTTGAGCTTTGTTGGTGAAACAGGTTAACAGCAGAAGGCATTTCGTGTGAGGGGAATCTTATGAACAAGAGAATGCACTTTCTAGTTGATGCAGTCTTTAAGCGGACATTAGGAGAGGCCTTTTAATGAGAAGTATTTGGAAGTATTTGTTGGTAGAATCACAGTAAATAAATTTAGATTAGGATGGTGGACACAGTTTATGTATCGTGTTTACTTCTAGATAGAAAAGCCTTTGTTTGTGTGTGGTTTGACAGGGCATTCCACAGTTGATATTTAAGCAGGGTCATAATATGAGAGTAGTGTTTAAAATGGATGAGTCTAGGGGCGCCTGGGTGGCTCAGTGGGTTAAAGCCTCTGCCTTCAGCTCAGGTCATAATCCCAGGGTCCTGGGATCGAGCCCCGCATTGGGCTCTCTGCTCAGCAGGGAGCCTGCTTCCTCCTTTCTCTCTCTGCCTGCCTTTCTGCCTACTTGTGATCTCTGTCTGTCAAATAAATAAATAAAATCTTAAAAAAAAATACAAAAATACAAAAATAAAATGGATGAGTCTGGAAAGAGTACGCAATATATGGGTGGGAGTTGAAGGGTGGAAAGAAAGACAAGAGGCAACCCGGAGTCAGAAGTTACAGTAATGCAGGTGTGGGATGAGTGATAAGCTTTTAGCTTCAGGTGGTGGCAGTGAGAACTGTGTAAGACAAAGAGGATACCTGAGGCATTCAATTTACTATAGATCTCTATTTTTTTTTAAAGATTTTATTTATTTATTTGTCAGAGAGAGAGAGGGAGAGAGAGCAAGCACAGGCAGACAGAATGGCAGGCAGAGGCAGAGGGAGAAGCAGGCTCCCTGATGAGCAAGGAGCCCGATGTGGGACTCGATCCCAGGACGCTGGGATCATGACCTGAGCCGAAGGCAGCTGCTTAACCAACTGAGCCACCCAGGCGTCCCTATAGATCTCTATTTTGATCTTGTAACTACCCTCGTATGTTTGGTTTGGAGGTGGTTGGTTTAGTTTTGTGAGCAAAATATGGCTTCATTAATGCATTCCTTATCTCTCTCAGTTAAAGGCATTATTAAAAATCCACATCGTCCTATCTATGCAAAGATAGTACTACACAGTATTGCAAATCCACTGAGAGCACGCACTTTGAATTATTTTCCAAGAGTGGCAGTAGAATTTGCTGAACAGGCATATGCTGTATAGAGCCAGTATGTTTGAACAACAGCCAGTACTCTGGAGATTGCTGAAAAGGGTTAGTGACCTGTTTGATGGCTCAGGATGGAAGACTTTCTACGGAATAAAAGCTAGCAGGTACCTAATGGGTACCAACACTTGTGGTATCGTAAATGCCATCTACTAAGCAGCTGAACCAGTCTATCCTGGAAGGTAAGCTGGCTGCCAGAAAGATGGTAAAAAGTTAAACTAACAGAATTTCTTTTTGAGCTAAGAAAGTCCTTTTCACTAATTCCGTAAATCACCAGAATGCATGCTCCAAATTAAACTAAGAGCATATTTGATGAAAACATGAGTTTGAGGCTTATATGACTGTAACGAGTGACAAAAGAATATATTTCCCATTTTAAACTAGTAACTTATACTGCACTTGCCAATTAGAATGCCATTTTAGAGGTCACTTAAAAGATGGAGTTCCGCAAAACAAGCATGAGTTTTCTTTCCACAAAATGGGACAATTTCTTTCCTGCCCATTGGAAGAATAAGGTCCATTTTGTAATTAGAGGATAAACACTACAAATAGTGTTTTGCCGTTGTCATTGCAGCTGTTGTTGTTTTGATTTTACAAGTGGACCGAAGAGCCTTGACCATGTACACTAGTTTTTCTCATGTAGGCTCTAACCTGAAGAAGGAGGTCAATATAAGATGGTTTTGACCTATGGATGTTACATGTATATATATTGTGTCAGCAATGGCCTAGTCAGTTCCATTTGTCTTGCTGCTTCAACAATTTTCTCATATTAATAAATTGACAATTAAGTGATCCAAATAAGCTGTTTGGATTTCTCAAAAGATCATTTATTTTTGAAGATTTTATTTATTTATTGGACAGAGAGAGAGATCACAAGTAAGCAGAGAGGCAGGCAGAGAGAGAGGGAGAAGCAGGCTCCCGGCTGAGCAGAGAGCCCAATGCAGGGCTCGATCCCAGGATCCTGAGATCACGACCTGAGCCAAAGGCAGAGGCTTAACCCACTGAGCCACCCAGGCGCCCCACAAAAGATCATTTTTAAATATGCTTTTTCCCTTGGATATTTGTAGACTTTAATACCAAGTTTCTGTGTATCTATTCATCTATTTTTTGCCATTTGTACTTCCCTAAAAGGATGTTATTTACAGAACAGATATTTAGAGTTTAAATTGTAGCAAATTAATTTAAATTTAAATTTTAATTTAATTTAATTTAATTTAATTTAAAATTAATTTAAAAGCATGAGCATAACTCATGACCTATGTATATTGCTACATATTATTTCTACATTGTTAGTCATGGAAGAATTATAGAGATGTAAGTAAAACATGGTGTGAATTTTATTTACTTACGTCAGTATTTTTTAGAGCTCTTTGAACCCTGTGGTTGCAACTTCTGTTTTGGACGTTGGTGACCCATGTTTGAAAATCTCCAAGAATTTCCTCGGGAAAATGCAAACCTTTTATTTTTAAAGGGAGAGGATAACATTTTGCTTTCTAAGCTGTACTTGTCTGCATTAGAGCTTTGGTAGGGTCCTGACGGGAAGCCTAATTATCCTTGGCCCTAAAATCCCTAAAAAACTTAAGGGGAAAAACAGATTTAAATTACTGTAGTTCACTGTTTGGGGCCCATTCATCTAAATTTTTTTGCAGCTATAGTGAGATACAGTGATAATTAAAATATCAATGTGGAAAAGACAGGACTTCCTTGTTTATGACAAAGAGAAGTTGTAAATAGTTTTGATAGTAACATAAAGACGGCAAAAGGGAAGTTGTGCCAGGATCATGGAGCGGAAAGGCATTGCAAGCTTACGATGATAGCAAAAATAGTAAGTGATGAAAAAAAATGTATGACAATATTTAATAAGTGTTTTGATATTTTTGATGACTACTTCAGAAAATGAACACTATTGAGTAGACAAGTATAAAGCTATTTAAGATATTAAATTAAAATGCAAAGACCAAGAATTGATTGCACCCAGATTGCACCATATTAAAAGGAAAAAAAAATGAAGTAGCTATTTTAGATAAAGCCTTAAAGTAGATCTATTTTTAAAAATCATAACTATCCTGAATTAATACAAGTTAAGTTGGGGTAGATTCAAACCAGGGACTTAAAATTCATACTCTGAAATACATGAGCATGAAGTTTATCTAAAAATTGCTTAGATAAGTAATATATTTCCATGAGAGAAGTTCATATAAATAAAATAAGTCAGTGTGAAAAACTATACTTAAATTAGGCAAGTTGGGACTTCTTGTATTATAATTCAGTTTTCATTTGGAGAATGCCAGAAAAAAGAATCTTATGTGTTTCTTAAGCTCTAAAATGCACAAATATTTCATTGTCTTATCAGCGGAGAACAAAATAGGAAAAAGGAACTTCTGGCATTTTTGCATTTTTGCCTGTGATTAACCACTTAACATGCAGTGTGGACATTGCAACTAGCTTAATCATCATGAAGCAGGCAGTTACGGTTTTTCATTTGTTTATTTCTTAAGATAGATTAATAATATAATTAATAATAAAATTTATTTGTTAATGACAGATGTGTATTTTCAGGACACTATCAGTAATCATTTTTAGTTGGAAAAATGTTTTGCTAGACTTATTTAGGTGTGCTGCTTTTTTTCCCCCAAGAAATTGTATAGTCCATCGTAAAAGAATTTTTCCCATTAGTCGAATATTGTAGGAAGAGAGAAAGCAAAGAAGAGAAATAAAAGACGGGGAATAAGTACGTGAAACAAGGAGGGGAAGATCTTTACAAAAGATTAGGGAACTGCTTCATAAAGGAGACAAATGGGTAGTAGAGATCAAGAGAAATGCCAAAACCATTTTGTTGATATAGTCATAGAATACTGGATATCCACAGGAGAGCTTCTAAGTGCCACTGGACATTCATGAACGTTTGTGTGTGTGTGTGTGAGTGTGTACAGAAAAAGGGGAATGAAGGGAAGGGAGGTATTGGTATATTTTTTTAATTCTGGATCAGTTTCCTATTGGATACAGTTACCACAGTTGTTAAGATTTTTTAAGAAAAGGAAAAGACTTTTGCAAATATGTTTTACTTTTGCAAATATATTTCATACAACACATCCGAGTTTATCCTACATACATTTTGATACAATTTGTCAACCCATAGTCCTCAAGAAGTAGAATCAACAGTTGATAATAACTGTGCATCTGTGGTTGATTAACTCAGTTGGTTGAATCACGGAGCTAATGAGGCAAAAGCCTAGGTTTGATCCCCATGTGGGCTGGTAAGTTTTGCTCTCTTCCTGAGCTACAGACTACAGTTTAGACTCAGTCCAACTATCCCATGGTTGCATGCTACTGACCATAAGGACATTGGACATCCAACAACATGCCTGGAAATATCCCCAACTACACACCGTTATCTGCTTCCTAATGATTTAGCAGTAATATTCATGAAGCATCAATTATGTACTCAGTATTGCTACAAAGAATTCACAGGAAATTTTCTGTGGCCTAAGGACACATAAAGGAATAAGCAATACTAAGAATTATGTAAAGAGAACATATAGAAAAGAGACTAATTCATAACTGCCAATTGGATGTGCTTCAAATTACAAGTGAAGCAAAATTCCACATGTTGATTTTTTTTCTTCAACAGCTAAGTGTCTTAATTTAAAAGATCTGATAAAAAACACACCCTACAGGCTGGCCTCCCTTGAGTTCTGAACCAATCATGAAGTAAGACAAAGAATGGGAAAGAAGAAGCAGACAGAAGGTGAAAATATTTATTGTGGGTAAAGACTACGTTAGAGAATGTAGCTTATCTCTGTAGGTGAATCAGAACTTACTCAGCTATTCAGACTAGAAAAACCAGGTCTCCCCTGTGGGACAGGCTCCATTTTGTTGCCTAATAGCTCTTTTTGTAGGACGGTCATCCCCCAAGAAAATAGGGCAGCGAGGAGGGTTGATTTATGCATGGACAGTTTTTTCTTGCAGACCTGTCAATCAGATTGGGTCACTGGGAAGACTGACTAAAAGGAAAGAGGCTGAATTGTTCTATATGAAGAGAACATCAGGAATGGAAAAGAATTCCTGCCACCCCCAACCTCACCTACACAAAATCTTTTCAATTGAATAAATGACCAGTGTAAGATGAACAAGGGGGAAAATGCCAGAAAGTACAATGTACTATGTACATTGTAGTACACAAATACTCTTAAAATTTTAGAGACTCAGTGTAGCTTATAGTGGGATGGTGCTTCCTCTGGTCTCCCAAATTTCTGAGGGTGGATGGTTCACATCATATCTACCACATTGTGACCATAAACATGGTCATAAAGAAATGCTTGAATAGGAAATATCTGCATACCATGATGAAAAGTCATATGCAAGGCAAATAAAATTTTGGTGAAATAATTCATTTTACTGATTTGTTATCACTAGTAAAAACCACAATGTAATTTTAATCTAATGAAATATCCCCATGAAAATGTATCTTTTCACTGTGTGCCATGTTCACTCTTGAGGATTCGCAATACAACGATGCATTTCAGCCCTTGAGTGTTTGGCTTTATCATAGTGTTTCCCACACTTTTAATAAGGAATGCCTTTGTAGCTGGTGTTTGGTAATTTTAAGATTCAGAAATACTCATCGAAATGAGTATTAGCCAAAATTTTTGTAGTAAAATTTTATACTGTCTAGTTTATTATTGACAAAGAGAGAATTTATTCTCCAATTATGTCTGTTAAAAAAACGCAAAGCATACCGTATATATGGAAAAGAGCATTTTTTTCATGTTGTAGAAATAATAAAAACTGTTTTGTATTTATACTCTGTTGCAATCTATGGAGAAAGATGCTAGGAATATGTTTGTATTACTGCAACTGTTACTTTAAGCATGAGTGACTACACACACACACACACACACACACACACACACACACACACGGTTTTTGTAAAGCTGACTCCACATTTGTTAATTTTTTTCAGAATATTACTTTGGTCAACAAAGACATTCAACTTAAACCTTGACATAAAGCAGCAATTTTTTTGTTTTTTCCTAAGGAGAAAAACCACCTTGGAAACTTAACTTGGCTATATAAGTGAGAATAACTCAGTATTCATTGGTTTGACAAATCTTTCAAGCATCTCTTTTGTGCCCACACTCCTCAAAGCACCTGGGATAGAGCAGTCAACAAAACAGACAAATCTTTCTGCTCTCATGGAATTTACATTCCAATGGGAGAAGCTCATCCCTCCTCTACTTCTCAAACATTTTGAAGTAAATCTCCTTCAAATTTAAATAAATAAAAATATTTGTCATTGTAGGATTAAAAGCCCTTGGATGGGTTTCTAAACCCAGTAAAAACAAAGAGGTAGGATTTGGGTTGGTTGAACATGTTTGTGTACTCTTCTTCAGGGAGGCAAAGGATGATAAGATTATACCAGTACATTTTATGTATTTTAGAACCCGCAGGAACCTCTCCTTGTGAAAACAAGCAATTAAATATTACTCTTAATCCTTCTTATAACTTTTTTCTCTTCTGTTCTCTTCCCTATCTCGAGGAAACTTGTAGTAACCAATGTGTCTTAGCAACTTTTCTTATCTAATTCATCTGCATCGTATGACTGAATATAACTGAATTTTCAGTCATTAAAACAACAGACTAAAGTAATGATGCCAAATTTCATGATTCAAACTCCAACTCCTTTGCTTGTTATAATAACTTTATTTTTAATACACATGACATATTGCCCAAATATGAGTCTTCATGATAACTATCAAGTGCAAACCTATACTTTCTGTCTAAACTCAAGACTTTTTCAACTACCCTGATTTAATATAGATTAAAACAGAAAATACGTTATTCCCCTAGTAAAGAAAAAATTTGGTAATAATCCCAGATTGATGATTCTCCATCACTATTCTAAATTCCAATTACTCTTTAAATATATGCATTGTAGTCTAATAAGATAATTATGTGTTTTCTTATGGAGTTTCTGGATTTCTGACTTGCCTTAAGTGAACCTGTATTATATATTAATGAATATTTTTTAAAATGAAGTATCAGACAACATACTTTAAATAAAATATATTTAATTATGATGAAATGGATGTTTTGTTTGAAAATCTCTGCGAATCCTACCTGTTATTGTGGTTCACAAGAAAGTTTAATCTGAATTTATATATAAATATTGGTTAGATTTAGGTTTCAATCTCGAGTTTCCATTTAAGAATGATACATGGAGTATTGTAAAAATCTAAGATTCACAGACATTAAAATTAGTTCAATCTCTTTAATAATACATGTGATCCTATTATTCTTATAATTTGATCTTTGGAAAAGTTGTTAACAAAAATGTTTTAACTATATTTAAAAGGAATAAAATTTAATTGCAAAGATTCAAGATTATGTAGGAAAATCTGAAAGAAAAATGCTTTTTACAGAAGTAGTCCTTTTTTTATGAAAAAAATCACCAAGTACAACTTTTAATATGTTTATTTATTATGTTGATAAAACCAGATGACAGTAGAATTCAACTTGGATTCTTAACTGAATGCTTTTTCAGCAGTTATCTCAAAACAGAACTCTGAACATTCCTCACATTCCTCACGTTCTTCTCTGCAGAAGGAAAACAGTCCAGAGAATCAGAATTCACCAAATTCAAAATTATTTACTCTTACTTTTTAGAAAAAAAAAATATTTATTTATTTGAGAGAGAGAGAGAGGAAACATGAGTAGGGGGGTGGGAGGCAGATGGAAAGAATCTCAAACAGACTCCCCCACCCCTGAGTGCAGAGCCCCACATGGGGTTCAATCTCAGGACTCTGAGATCATGACCTGAGCTGAAACCAAGAATCCAACACTTAATAGACTAAGCCACCCAGGTGTCCCCTTTTACGTATTTTCAGTGAATTTTATCCTTCCTCCTCCAAAAAAAAAAAAAGGCAAAAACAACCCAACATCTAGTTGTCTAAACAATACTAAGAAATATTTAATACAATTATGAAGAAGAAACAGTAGTCTGTGTCTGTGCCTCCACCTAGTACCATTACCCGATAGGTGGTAAGGGTAAGAGGGGAGGAAAGAGAAGGAGAGACAGAGAGAGAGAGAGAGCGCGAAACAGAAAGGGAAAATTCAGCGACCTAAAAGACTTATTAAAACAAAACAAAACAAAACAAAACAAAAACAAAAAAACAGCATGCCCAGTGAAAGAAAATTAGCCCTTTGCTAAGAATCAGATGCCCCGGGTTGCTGGGTTTTCTATTCCAGATATATTACTTTAAGCAGGTATGTTAATTGCTTTGACCTTCAGTTCACTGATTTGTAGATGAGAATAATAGCACTTGCTCTGCTTAATTTTTAAAGATGTGATAATTATCAAATGGTAGCTGTAAAATATAGCTTCATATAAATGTACAATCATGGTTGTACCATTGATGTTCATAAGAAATGTTGCTGGGAAATACTGCTAGATAGATTTTTGTTATTTTTTTTTTTTTAGTTGGGCATAAAGTTCTGAGGCTTAAAAAATGATATATTAGCTAACTATTTAATGTTTACTATGTACTAGACTTGTTCTAACCCTTTTAATTTAATAAATTCATTCTTTTATTAACCGAATAGGGTAATTATTTTTATTATTGTTGCAAAGGAGAGAAAAGTCAGCATGCACTGATTAAATGACTTACTCAGGGTCACAATGCAAAAAGGGCATCAGAATATCTGGTCAACCCTGTGTCAGCAGGGCAGTCTCTTCTATAGGATCCTTCCGCACAGTTTTCCTGCCTCTGTTGAAACCTAACTAAGTAAATGAGAGGGACATGTGGGTGTGCTCATGGTGGTGAGACTTCCTTCTGCAGTGAGTCCTCAGTCTTTAAAAAGCACTTTCTTGGGGTGCCTGGGTGGTGCCATCAGTTGAGCTTCCAATTCTTGATTCCCACTCGGGTCGTGATCTCAGGGCTGTGAGAGTGACCTTCACGTCGGGCTCCACAGTAAGCGTGGAGTCTGCTTGAGTTTTTTTCCTCTCTCTCCTTCTGCCCCTCCGGCTCATGCTGTCTCTCTCTCTCTCTCAAAGAAATCTTAAAAGTTAAAAAAAACAAAATAAAAAGCACTTCCTTGACCTAAGTTGGTATTTAGTTCCCTATTACTAACAAGCATGGATACCTACAATTGTAGAAAGAAAAATACTTCCACAGTTTACTACCCCTATTGAAGAAAAGAATTTTACTATGATTTGGACAAACGATAGTGAAGGGAGTAGGAAGGGTCAAGTATGAAATCAGTTTTTAAATATAGTGATAGGAGTGTATAAATGTATTCTTAGATGCTTATTATGTATATGGGGAAAAGAGTTTTGTAGTAATCTAAGCAATAAACCTTTTGAAATAAAACATATTGACCATGCTTGATCAACATATGTAGGAAACTTTTGTATATACACATGCACATGTTAACATTTCAGAAGCTTAAGCTGAATAGTTAAGTAGATCTATTCTCCACACCCTGGAAATTTTTCTTTCAGGAACTACCATTATCAAAACCAAATATGTGCAGTTAAGTATACTGAGCATTGATGCATTGTTTGTGAAGTGAATAAAGCAAGTGAAATTAAATAGTCAAATCTGACCCCAATTCTGACTATACTGTGAGGTTTTTCTAAAATAGATTCTATTTTAAGTTGTTAGATTATTTTAACCAAAGTATGTATTTAACATATGTAAATACTACTTTTAAGTTTTGCCGATCTAGTTTCTTCTCTTTCTATGTTAAAATGAAAAAAACAAATAATAAGATGTTCCTTTTCTTTAAAATTGAAAGCGTCATAAGGAATACTTTTAATCATTTAGCTATAAGTAAATAACACTACACATACATACATATTCTTCTCTTTTCATATCATTTTATGTTTGTTTTTTTTTAAGTTTTTTTTTTTAAGATTTTATTTATTTATTTGACAGAGAGAGATCACAAGTAGACAGAGAGGCAAGCAGAGAGAGAGAGGAGGAAGCAGCCTCCCTGCTGAGCAGAGAGCCCGATGCGGGACTCGATCCCAGGACCCTGAGATCATGGCCTGAGCCGAAGGCAGCGGCTTAACCCACTGAGCCACCTAGGCGCCCTCATTTTATGTTTTTAAATAATAAGAAAACATACATTTGAACAAACAATGCATGGAGTTTGTTAGAAATCAACTTCAAAATTATTTTGAAAATAGTCAAGGGTTGCAGGTCTACCTTGTGTCACACTTGAACTATTTAATCAAACAAAACATGCAATAATAATTTTATTCATGTACATGCATCACATCTGAACTTTATCTTTTTCTTTTCTACCTTTGGCCTGAAATTTGGTATGTGATTGGCTAGAGCAGATACTACACCAGACACTTACTTCTTTTGATGCCTTCTAGATAACATCACACTGTCAGACAAAGTTTGCAGCACATATCCCATCAAGTGCATGATTTTTTGTAATACTGAAAGCACAGAGTGAATTTTGAAATATGTCACAGAATTCCTCTTACTTTACAGATTTTAACTTTACCATCAGTGTGTACATCCACATAAAGCTTGTCTAAGTTTTGTTTTCACCCCTTCCCCCTCAACATTCTCTTTACACTTATACTCAATCACATCCCACTTTTAAAGGTACCCATGTCTTAACTGTCATAACTTGCTTGAAGGTAAACTTCCGTCCTTGTGTTAAAGAACTTTGTAAGACACTTGGGGGGCTCAGTCAGTTGAGCATCAGACTCTTTTTTTTTTTTAAAGATTTTATTTATTTATTTGACAGAGAGAGATCACAAGCAGGCAGAGAGGCAGGCAGAGAGAGAGAAGGAAGCAGGCTCCCTGCTGATCAGAGAGCCCGATGCGGGGCTTGATCCCAGGACCCTGAGATCATGACCTGAGCCGAAGGCAGCAGCTTAACCCACTGAGCCACCCAGGCGCCCCAAGCATCAGACTCTTGATTTCCACTCACGTCATGATCTCAGGATGCTGGGATCAAGCAGGGCATCTGCTTCAGAATTCTCTCTCTTCCTCTCCCCCCACCACTCTCTCCCTCTGTCTCTTAAATAAATAAATAAATAAATAAATCTTTAAAAAGAAGAACTTTTTGGCATGTTTTATCATTTCTGCAAGATTTTAAGCTTCCTGAAGATATGGGCCTATTTCTTGCATAGCACCTTACATATATGCAATATTCATTATTTATTAACTATTAAAGGAATGACGGCAACCTTGACACTGTTATAACATTCTGTTTATTTTTTTCTGAGCCACAGCGGAATAAATCCAGTAAATAAGGAGTTGGCATAGACCCTGACAGATAGGAAAAGATTTACATCCTGACAACCTGACAAAGAAAGAAAAATAAATGAAGTTGTTGAAACCCAAATTATGAAATATGTATGATACAATATGTAATACAATATAAATATATAAAAACCACATAGCTTATAGACAAATAACCAAAGTCTATGTTCGAAAACTTGTGTTGACCTTATGCTATGCACACAATAGGCTACATAGACACTTGATGCTATGGCAAGTTAAGGAAGCACATTCTTTTTTTTTTTTTTTTAAATAGATTTTTTAAAGAGCAGTTTTCTGTTCAGAGTAACATGGAGAGGAAGATATGGAGATTTGCCAAAAACCACCTGCCCACTAACATATGCATGGCCTCCCTCATTACCAACATCCCCCAGCAGAGCTGTGCATTTGTTACAGTTGATGAACCAAATTGATACGTCATTATCCCCCAAAGTCCATGAAGTTTACATCAGGATTCACTCTTGCTGTTGTACTTTCTCTGGGTTTGGACACATATATAAGGACATCTATCACCATTATATTATACAGAGTAGCTTCGCCGTGCTGTGTGCTCATCATCACATCCTTCCTTCTAACCTGCTGCTGTAAACATATGTGTGTAGGGTTTTGTGTGGATGTATGTTTTTAACTCCTTTGAGTGAATACCAATGAGCACAAGAGCATGTTTAATTGTAAGAAAAAATGTCTTCCAAAGTGGTGCTACCATTTTGCGTTCCCCCCAGCAGTGAATGAGCATTCCTGTTGCTCCACATCCTTGACAGCACTTGGTGGTGTCAGTGTTTCAAATTTTGGCCCTTCTAATAAGTGTGTAAGTTGTGTCTCAGTGTTGTTTTAATTTGCTTTTCTCTGGTAACTTATGATGCAGAACATCTTTTCATATGCTTATATACACCATCTCTACATCTTCTTTGATAAGGTTTCTGTTAAGGTCTTTCGCCCATTATTTAATTAGGTTGGTTGTTTTCTTATTGTTGAATTTTAAAGTTCTTTATATATATTGGATAACATACACACACACGCACACACACACATACCTGTCAGATAGGTCTTTTGCAAATATTTTCTCCCAGTAAGTGGCTTGTCTTTCCATTCTCTTGAGGCACCCTCTTCTTCATGAAAAACTATCGTTGCTCCAGTATAGAACTGGGACACTATGTTTAACTGAAGTTCAATAACCAATTCATATTAATGATACCTAGAAAACTAAATCTACCTATAAAACAAAAATTGTAACAATATGTTCTATTTGGTAAGTCAAAATATGCAATGATATATATATATATACATATATATATCTATATATTTGTGTTTTGTTAATGGAATAAAGTTTCAATTCTGAAAATAATATGTGGAATATTCCCTTCTCTGATAATGTCATATAAAATCCATAGTTCTCTAAGATCTTTCTTATAGCCAAAGAAGTAGGGAACAATAGAAAAAAGAACTGATTAAAGTGTGTTCAATTCATGTACAAATCACTTCCACTCTATTTTTTTTAGTTATACATAGTGTTTTGGGAAATAAAAAAGCTCTTTATTCATGAAGGTAATATGAATAAAATTATCTTTGCTTTACTCACAAAATGAAGATTGTTGATAAACAAAAACAACAACAACAAAAAAACAATGTTGTCACTCACATTAACGTCATAATAGAAAAAAGATTGCTTGCAAAATATGAACAGTAAGTTCCTTCTGGAGCCCCTGACATGGTTCCAAATGTAAGCATCCCATGGAATTTTCATTCGGTTCTCCTGGAGAGATGTAAAGACTGATTGTAGTCAGACCACCAATATGGGAATAATCTGGAGAATTCCCATTATGGATCTGGAGTAAATTTGACACAATTGACTACAGATGGCAGCATATGAATAATCCATGTTTTGCTAATTTTGCCCACTCTTGGTTCAGCCACACCCCTTTTAAGGAGAATCTGTCATCACACATACAGAAGATATCCAGCCCTGAAGAATGGCACTACACCAGCACAACTACAAGTTAGTGGGAAGGTGGAGGGCAATTTTATCTGAAATCAAAATTATTTTAAAGTATCATTAATAGGCAGTACATATGTGAGGGTAAAATCAGGTTATATGTAACTTCTAAAGTAGAATGTGCTGTCTGTAATTGAGAACAAACACTTGGAAAATGGTCTAGAGAGATGTGGTGAACAGAAAACTGAGGTGGAGACACTTTTGTACATTGTAGAATGAAGCACCTCTACCCTCCTGGGATGACATTAATTAATAATTACTCTGTTTTTGATTCACCAAGCATCCTTACATTATGCTGGGCATACTCACCTCACTGCGGAGAAGCAGTCCTGTCAAATAATCCAGTGGCCAAAAGGGAATAATGAAGTCATGCCCTTCCCTACTGTACTGCCAATATTGCCTTAGATCTGGGACTTGGTCTTAACTGGACACCATTGGCTTACGCTCTGCTTGTTTCCAAAAGCTTTACCCCTTACTTCTGGAGATGCAGTTGGTGAAGTTATATGAATATTTAATATCAAGTCAAGGAAACCCTCATGGTACCCCCCCTTAAGTAGAAATGAATGCCATGGCTTTATGACTTTGTTGCTTAACTCTAATAAAAACTCCCATTTTGCTAAGCAGAAGTTCTTATAGCTCTTCCTTCCCATGAAAGCTAAAATTAGTTGATATATAAGGCATAGCTATTAAGTGTTCAAGAAAGATGCTTGACTTACAAGACTGCTTCGTATGTGAGCCTCACTTATATGTAAGTCCAGAAGTAAAGTATCATACATACTTAAGATAAATGCTCTTCTTCTTTAAAAAAAAAAAATATATATATATATATATATATATATATATATATATATATATATATATTTATTTATTTTGTTGGGTGAGAGAGAGAGCAAGCTCTAGTGGGAGAGGGAGAGGAAGAGAGAGAATCCTAAGCAGACTCTGAGATGAGTGTAGAGCCTGATGCAGGGCTGCATCTCAGGACAACAAGATCATGACCTGAACCGAAATCAAGAGGCAGAACTGAGGGACTCAGGCACCCCTAAGATAAATGCTCTTCTTAAACAAAGATTAATAACATAGCCAATAGTTTTACCAGTCTGTAACTTTTTTTAAGGTTGTATTTATTTATTTGAGAGAGCATGTGAGAGAGAGAGAGAGAGAGAGAGAGAGAGCGAGCACAGACATGGGATAGAAGCAGACTGCCTGTGGAGCAGGAAGCCCAATGCTGGACTGGATCCCAGGACCCTGGGATCATGACCTGAGCTGAAGGCAGATGCTTAACCAACTGAGCCACCAGGTGCCCCAGTCTGTAACATTTTAACTTCCCAAATTTACTAATTTAAACTTGATGTTATTTACCTTTTCAATCTCTTAATATATTACTAGAACCTATTAAAAGATCCAAGAAAGTAGAGCATTTATAACGTACATTTTGAATTTTATTTTTTTTTAATCTTGTATTTATCTTGGGCCCTCCCTTTGGGAGACAATCTTGGCACCCTAAATTATAAATTAGCCAAAGCCTAAAAGAATCTGTTAATTACTTGTGGGCCAAATTTCTAGGTCTGAAGAGGCCAGATATCCAAAAGCAGCAAAAAAGGCATTTAAAATTACTTAGGTAGTATGCAGTATGAAAATTGCATGTTACTCAAATTCTCTATTTTGGAAAAATAAAAATTGAAATATATAATTCCATAGTTACTACAAAAGTAATGGTTAAAACCCTAAACCACTTAAAATACCAGTATTACTACACACTTAAAAACTGCATTCTTCTCCCCAGCGCATGATGGGTAGCGTTGTACCAGCAAAGATAACTAGACATGTATTACCTTCTTCATGCTCATAAATGTTGGATTAGAGAAGCTAATCTTAGAGTTATCAACTGAACCACATAAATTGCTTAGCACCAGACTTATAATTTGAGAATGCTCAATAAATACTAATACTTCTCTATTCATATCTATCTATTAAAGGGTTTTTTTTAAGATTTTATTTATTTATTTGACAGACAGAGATCACAAGTAGGCAGAGAGGCAGGCAGAGAGAGAGAGAGGGGAGAAGCAGGCTTCCCGCTGAGCAGAGAGCCCGATGTGGGGCTCCATCCCAGGACCCCGAGACCATGACCCGAGCTGAAGGCAGAGGCTTTAACCCATTGAGCCACCCAGGCACCCTCATTAAAGGGTTTTAACATGATTTTTAAGTATACATATTAACTCATATCAGTATGGTAAAACCTCATCTTACTTTATGGTCAGTATTTTAAGGAATTATATTTATTTAAAGCCTCTCATTCCAATTGAAATGTTTTCATCAGCTCCTATTTGATTAAAAAAAGATAATGAATGGTCCTGAGTTCTTAATGTGCCTTGATTTTTAGTTATTGTAAGGGTAAAAATAATAATCAATTTAAATTTCTTTAGTAATCATTTGAAGTTATTTAATTCCAAAAAAGGTTTTGTTCTTTGTTTATTCATTCTAATTCTCTAAAGAAATTCTAGGCAATATTATCTGAGGACTCCATTTATATGATTTAATGACTACATTCTATCGTGTCTCTAAGAACAATTTGTGGAAAAATCTTATTTTTTATGAAAATAATAATTCTATTAGAAGCCTACCCCTTCACCCACATGGCCTCAATGAAGTATTTTGACTACAAGAATATACAAGTTATTGTATATTATCCTTACTCCCATCTAGGTTTTGCTTTTAAATTTCACTTTTTGCTTGATGTGGTTTTATTTTCTTCAGACTTAAGCTTTATTTTGTGAAAACATAAACTGAGGCATATGAAAAAATTTTAATCATTTATTTGGGCAAAAATTGTTTCAAACCAGGAAGGACCAAACCAAAAGTGGTTAGAAACTCTCAAAAGTGCTCCGCCAATAGGAACTAGGGGAAAGACTTTTATAGAGAAGACACTGAAATAAAGCAAGAAATTATTTGATTGGCTATTGCTTAAGTAGTTGCTGTATTTGGAAAAACCTAGTTGTTGGCTTATAATTGGTCATCCTTGGGTAACTTGAAGCATTACACACTTAGGATTGGGATTGCTTATGAAGGCTACTAAGACATTAAGCCACCTCAGTTTAATGGCTTCCTTGTTTAACTAATTTAACAATTTCAATCTGTTTTTTTATTGTCATGAGCTCCTTTCCTTTTCTGCTTTTTAATGCCATCTCTCCTTACCACCCCACTACCCAACCACCACTGTGCAAGTGACACCTGCAACCACAGCATACCAGTTTTTTTTTCTCCACTCTTATTGAGAAACAATTGGCATACTTCAGCTCTTGAAGCCAAAGGCATCTAGCATGATAGTTTGATTTACATATATTATAAAATGGTTGCCACAATTGGTTCCGCTAATATTTATCTTCTCATAGAGGTGCAATAAAAAGAAAAGAAAGAGTAGGGATTTGGGGTTGGTCCTTGTGATGAGAACCCTAAGGGGTTTCCTCTGAACAACTTCCTATCCATGCTACAGCACCCACCCTGTTTCTGTCCTTTTTTTTTTTTTTTTCAACTTTCCAACTTCTGGTTCAAATAAGTTTGAGTCTTTCAAGTAGTTTGCTCATGCAATTTCCTCTTTTAAAGATTCTCAGAGCATGTATCACTAAAGAGGCACAGTAAAAGGCAGCATTATTTCTCACTAAAATTATGAAGAAATTTAAACAAAAGGTGATGTTTATTCAATTTCCTACTTTGTCCCATGCTCCACATTTTAACAATAAAACTTGTGTTTATATCCCTTGATATGGTGAGCAAGGAAAACATAGATGGAAAGATGGTGATGGGGGAATTCCTAAATGGGAGCAGTTAGCAGCTTCTGAAATGTAGAAGACATTCAAGTAAAGAAAAAAGAAATGAAACTGACTCATGAGACAATAGATGAGTCCAAAAAAGTAATTTGGCTGGGAGGTCAGCGAACTGTAGCCCCTGGGCTAAATCCAGGACCTGTTTTTGTAGTTTACTTGCTAAGAATGATTTTTTATATTTATATATGTTTGGAAAAGCAAGCAAAATTATTTATATGTAAAAATTGATGAATTACAATTTTGTTGTCCAGAAATAAAGTATACTGGAACCCTACCTTTTCCCTTCATTTCATGCATTGTTGGTGACTCCTTTCATGCTTAATAGCAGAGTCAAGCAGTTGCAATAAAGAGCTTATGACACACAGCACCTAAAACATTTCTTATCTAGCCCTCTACAGAAAAGCCTGCTGACCCCTAGTTTAGAACATTTCCCCAAGCTAATTTTTCCTAGCTGATCAAATCAGTGTGCATTGACTGACACTCTGGGATTTCAAGTTTAAATAAACCAATAATCAGCTGGTACATTCAGATTTTTCCAGGAGTGTTTTCTTGACAATCACACAAGACCAGTGCTCACAGTCAGTACAAGTAGATGCCTTGGTGTATTTGTTCCTTTAAAAGAAAAAAAAGTTAAACTGTTTATTTTGTTATTTTGAGATAACTCACATTTTATGTTGTAAGACATTAAACAGAGAGATACCATGTATTATTTACTGGGTTTTCTCCAGTGGTAACATCTTGAAAACTGTAGTACAGTATCACAACTTAGATACTGACATGAATACACTCAACATCCAAGATATTTTCATCACCATGAGGATTCCTCATGCTGCCCTTCTACTGTCACATCCCTTCCATCCTACTCCCACCCCTGCCCTAACAACCCTTACACACTAATCTGTTTTTCATTTCTATGATTTTATTATTCAAGAATTTGGAAATTAGTAATATAGAATGTAACCTTTGGGGTTGCAACGTAATCTGGGGTCACTCAGCATAATTCTCTTGAAATCATGCAGGTTGCTGAGCGTATCAACACTTTGTTCTTCTTTTTTGCTGAGTAGTATCACATCCTATGGATGTACCATAGTTTGTTTGTGACTACTCATCAGTTGAAGGACATCTGGGCTGTTTCCAGTTTGGAGCTATTAGGAAAAAAGTTGCTGTAAATATTCATGTTCAGGTTTTTGCATGAATATAAATTTTCATTTCTTTGGGATACATGCCCAAGAGCCAAATTGCTGGGTTGTATAGTAAGCATATGTTTAGTTTTCTTCTTTTTTCTTTTTCTTTTTTCTGGGGGCTGGGAGGAGGTTTGGGGGAGAGAGTAGGTGAGGAGGAGAAGATGAGAGAGGGCAAGAATCTTAAGCAGGCCCCACATCCAGCATGGAGCCTGACACAGGGCTCAGTCTCACCACCCTGAGACCATGACCTGAGCCAAAATCAGGAGTCAGAAACTTAACCAACTGAACCACCCAGGCATATGCTTAGTTTTTAAAAAAAAATGACAGATTGTTTTCCAGAGTTGCTGTACCATATTACATTCTCATCATCAGTAACATGAGTGATCCAATATCCTCACCAATGTTTGGGGTTGTCACTATTTTGCTTTGTTTCATTTTAGCTCTTCTAATAATGGTGTAGTGCTATCACATGGTTTTAATCCACATTTTTCTAATGGCTAATGATGTTCAGCATCTTTTAATGTGTTTACTTGCCATCTGTATATCCTCTTGGATGAAATGTCTCTTCTTATCACTTGCCCATTTTCCATTTGGATTATTTGATTTTTTTTTTTTTTACTGTTGAGTTGTGAGAGTTCTTTATATTGTTTAGATACTTGTCCTTTGTCAGATATGTGGTTCGAAAATATTTTTTCCAATCTGCAACTTATCTTTTCACCCTTTTAATGGACTTTTTTATGGAGCAAAAGTTTTTAATTTTGACAAAGACAATTTATCAGTTTTTATGGATTGTGATTTTTGTGTCAATTGTAGGAACATTTGACCTAGCCCTAGATCCCAAAGATTCTCTTTGAGGTTATTACCTCAAAGTTTTGTACTTTTGCATTTACATGTAAGTCTGTAATCCACTCTGAGTTCATTTTTGTATAGGATGTATGAATTTTGTATAGATATAAGTCAAATTTCTTTTTGTGCCTGTGGATGATCAGTCACTCCAGTACCATTTGTTGAAAAGACTACATTTCCTCTATTGAATTGGTTTTGCATCTTTGTCAAAAATCAACTGGTCATATTTGTGTGGGTCTATTTCTAGCTTCCCTGTTCTGTTTCATTGATCGACATGCTTATTTCACTGAAATACCTAAGTCTTGGTTACAATCAAATGGTAATCTATTGTTATGTTTATTATTAATAACACGCTATTACATAGATATATAATATTAAACCCAATATTAGTATATTAAATAATATATTATTACATAATACATCTTGAAATTAGACAATTCCTCCCAATATATTTTTCTGAAATTGTTTTAGCTATTCTAGTTCCTTCCTTTTCATTTCAATATAAAGTTTAAAAATAGTTTTATGTATCTTTACCAAAAATTTTCCTTTATATCCATTTGAGAAGAATTCACATCTTTACTATGACATCTTTACTATGTTGAGACTTGCAATCCATGAACATGGTATGTCTTTCCAAATCTCTTAGGTTTCTTTCATCAGCATTTTATAGTTTTCAGCATACAAGCTCTATACATTTTTTAGACCTATACCTACATGTTTAAATTTTGAATTATTTTAAATTAATGTTGTATTTATGTTTCTATGTTTTTTTTTCCTTTTTCTTTTCACCTTATTACACCAGCTAGAATAAAACTCAAAGCATTAAATTGAATAGATGGTAAAAGTGAATGTCCTTGACTTATTGCTGATCTTATGGGGACAGCATTTAGTTTTTTACCATTAAGTAGAATGCTGACTATAGCATTTTCTTTTTTTTTTTTTAAATAGAAGATCTTTGTCAAATTGAGATGTTTCCCTCTATTCCTAGTTGTCAGAGTTTTCAATCATGAATGGGTGCTGAATTTTTCTTCATCTATCAATATCATCATATGATAATTCTTTATCCTATTTATGGTGGATTATATTGATTGATTTTCAAAATATTGAACTAGACTTTCATCCTTGGAATAGCCTTCAACTGATCATGGTATATAATTTTTTTTATATATTGCTGAATGCTATTTATGGGGTACAGTATTAAAGATTTTAAATCAGTGTTTGTGAGGGATATTGGTCTATGTGTTTCTCTTTTTCTGCTGTTTGTGTTCAGTATCAGGATAATATTCATCTCATAAATAAATTGGAAATTGTCCCCTCTAGTATTTTCTAAAAAAAATAAAAAAAAAATTGTGTAGAATATGTGTGTGCTAAGTCTTCTTTAAATATTTGTTGGAATTATCCAACAAAACCATCTAGGCTTGGAGTTTTCTTTTTAAGAGAGTTTTTAAATTACAAATTCAATTTCCTTAATAGATACATGGTTATGCAAATAATCTAATTCATATTCGGTGAGTTGGGGTAATTTGTATTATTGAAGAATTGGTCCACTCCATCTAAATTATCTAAGTTCTGTGTTTAGGGCTTGTAGTTTTCCATTATTGTCTTTAGATGTCTGTAGTGATATGCCTGTTTCATTCCTGATGGGCAATTTGTGTCTTTTCCCTTTTTTATTTGTCAGTCATGTTGGAAGCTTGGCAAGAAGTTATCTATCTTTTCAAAGAACAAACTCATGGCTTCATTGATTTTCTCTACTGTTTTACTGTTTTTCAATTTCATTTATTTGTGCTATTATTATTATTTTGTTATTATTATTATTTTGCTTCAGGTTGATTTTACACTTCTTTTTCTTGATTCTTGAGATTGGAATATGGATTATTGTTTTGAGACTTTTCTCTTTTCTGATGTATTCAATTAGTACTATCAATTTCCCTCTGAGTACTGCTATAGCTGTGTCCCATAAATTTTGCTATGTTCTATTTTCATTTTAATTTTCTTCAGTGCATTTTTCTTTGATTTCCTCTTTGATTTATGGCTATTTAGAAGTGTGTTAATTAGCTTCCAAGTGTTTAGAGATTTTCCTTTTATATTTCTATTATTGGTTTCTGGTTTGATTCCATTTTGGTCAGAAAACACACTCTGTAGGATTTCAGATTTGTTGATAATTGCTTTATGGACCAGGATATGGCCTATCTTGGAATATATTTTTGGGCATTGGAAAAGAATGTAAGTTCTTTTATTGTTGGGTGTATGGTCTAATAATATCAATTAGATCCTGTTTGTTGATGATATTAAGTTCTATATGCTTGCTAATTTTCTATCAGTTGTTGTAGGTATGTTGATGTTTACAACTATAACCATGAATTTGTCTTTTTTTTTTTCTATTTTACCAGTTTTTATTCCACACATTTTGTAGATCCTTCGTGTATACACATTCAGAGTTGTTATGTTTTCTTCTTGGATATTCCTTCTTATCATTTAATGATGTATATTTCTATCTCTGGTAAATTTTTTGCTTTTAAGTTCTTTTATTTGATACTAATGTTGTTATTCCTGTTTTATTTGATCAATGTTTGCATAAGACATAGATATAATGTGTTTGAATTACATGTAATACATATATATGTATATAAATATATATATAACATATTCATATATGTATATATGTGTACGTATATGTAAAAACATATGTTGTTTCCATGCTTTTGCTTTAAATCTGTGTATATCATTGTATTTGAATTGCATTCCTTTTGGACAGTAGATAATTAAGCCACATTTTTTTAAATCCATTAAGCATTTCTCTGTCATTTAATTTGTGTATCCAGACAATTTACATTCAATTAAATTTTTTTTTAAGAGAGAGAGAGAGAGTGGAGGTGGGGGCAGAGAGAGAGAGAGAAACTTAAACTGGCTCCACGCCCAGCTCAGAGCCCCACGTGGGCCCAATCTCATGACCCTGAGATCATGACCTGAGCTGAATCAAGAGTCAGAGGCTTAACCAACTGAGCCATCCAGGTGTCCCTCAATTTAATTATTGATATGTTATGGCTTAAGCCTGCCAGTTGAGTCTGTTTTTTTCTCTTTGTTTTTCATATCACCTGCCTCCTTGTGTGTTATTTAAATACTTTTCAGAATTTTTAGAATTTTGTCTTCTTAGTATTTTTCAGTGTATTTCTTTGTGTAGTTTTTTAGAGGTAGCTTTATGTATTAGATTTAATATACATAACATCATAGTATACTGGTGTCTTCATTTTACCTGTTCAAGTGAAGTACAGAAACTTTACCTCCCTTTTTTTACCTTTATCCATACCCATTTATAATGAGCTTAAGTGTTTCCTCTACATACACTTGTAGCCACATCAGACATTGTTAAATTTTTGTATCTGCTATCAAACATAATTTAGAAAACCTCAGAGAAGGAAAGTCTATTATTTTTACTCATATTTTTGTACTGAATTCTTTATTCTTTTCTAAAGGTCCAAGATTCTTCTTTTATTATCTCCTTTCTGTTTAGACAACTTCCTTAACTATTCTTTCAAGGTGGGTCTACTATTGAAGAGTTCTGATATCCATCCTTCATCTGATAATGTCTTGATTTCCACTTCATTCCTAAAGGATATTTTCCATGGACATAGGATTCTGGATTGACAGTTCTTTTCTCTCACCCATTAAAAATGTTGTACTCCTTACTTCTGGCCTCCCTGTTTCTGATGAGAAATTTACTTACTAAATTGTTTTTCCTCTGAAGGAAGATTATATTTTTCTCTTGCTGCTTTCAAGATTTTTTCTTTGTCTTTAGTTTTCAGAAGTTTGACCAAGATATGTTTTGGTTATGAATGCCTTTTTTTCCCTTGCTTGTGGTTTGCTCAGCCTCTTAAATCTGCATGCCTTTTACTAAATTTGGGGAGTTTAGGGCCATTATTTTTTTTAGCATGTTTTATGACTTGTCCTCTCTCCTTTCTCTTTCTGGGACTCCAATGGCACAAATCTTTTATCTTTTATTACAGTTCCACAGTTGCCTGAGTCTCTGTTTACTTTTTTTTTTTTTTTTTTAAGTATATTTTCTCCATGTGGTTCAGGCTGGATCATTTTTATTGTTCTCTCTCCTTGTTAACTGGCTCTTTCCTTTGCCTCTTTCATTTTTTTATTTATCATAGTTATCATACTTGTCAGTTCTCAAATTTCTATCTGCTTATTCTAGAGAGCTTTTATTTCTTTGATAAGGTTTTTTGTTTGTTTCAACAATGTTCATAATTTCTCATCGAAGCATTTTCATTATAGCTGCTTTAAAATCTTTGTGAGATAATTCTAAAATTTCTCTTATCTTGGTGTTCACAAGTATTGACGTCTCTTTATGTTCAGTTTGAGGTGTTTCTGCTTCTTTTTATGACAAGTGGTTTTCAACTGAAACCTGGACATTTTGTGTATTATGAGACTCTGGATATTATTTAAGCCTTCTATTTTAGCTAGCTTCCTCTGACACTACTCCAGCGGAGAAAGGGGGCACACCTTGTCATTGCCAGGTATAGCACTGACACCTGAGTGGGAAGGCTCTGTTTTCCTGCTGGGTGGGGGTGAGAGCTCCTATTCCCCAGGAGGCCTCCACTGATACTTTCCTAGCTAGGAGTGGTTTGTTACTGACCCCATCATGGCCTCTGCTGTCACCTTACAGGTTGGGAAATTGTAGAGTTGGACAGTTTCTAATGTCCTGGACCTCCATTAGGCTTCCTCTGTCTAATGCAGCCATAGTAAGGAAGGAGAAAGTCACCTCAGTATTGTTGGGTTCAGGTTGAAGTCCAGGATCCCTATGTAGGCCCCACTGCCATGACATTGGGTTAGGGTAGGGAACTTGTTATCCCTTGACAGGGACTAAAGTTCCAATTTCCTACTCAGACTTCCTTACACCATTCTATGGTTGGGGAGAGGAACTTGGGATGCTTTGTTCTAGGCTACCAAGTGTCTGCAGGAGACTTTTCAATGGGCCTTTGCAGGTATGGGGGTGGCTGTTTGTGTGGTATCTGACTAGAGCAAAGTAGTATTGCCCCAGTGCTTTCTGTCTTTCTAGGCTGCTCCTTTCCTGGTCCTTTGGCTGCAAAGAACAGGTTTTTCTTGAGGCTTCTCTGGTCTACACCAATTGGTGTCTCTGGGTTGCTGGTTTCTTCCACTCCAGGTTTTGGATAGATGAGGTAAAAATAAAATCCAGAGAACTCACCTCAGTGTTGTTCCTTGGGTTCTGAAGTCCCTGGCTGTTCTGTCCTCTTCTCTCCATTGTTCAGAATCTCCTGATGTTTGTTTTATGTACGATGTCCAGAGTTTTTAGTTGCACCTAGTGGGAAGATTAGCAAAAACTGTCTACTACATTTTCCTGGAAGTGAATCCTCCCATTGCCTTTTTTTTTTTCTTTCTTTATTCTTTATTTGGCAGGACAGCATACAATTTTTTGCCCTGGTTTCTATAGGAAACTTAAACAGAATTAAGAGAAAGTAACTAATAAATTTTCCATTAAAAAGAAAATTTGAGACAAAGAAGTCATGTCTATCTGTAATGTACTTTTCAATATCCATTTCATTTCTACTTTCCAATTTCTACTAGTTTGTTTCTTGACTACTTTATCACCAATAAATGCTCCTTTAGTGTTTTGTGGCAACTCTTACATTTAGAAGTAAGCTTTTTTCACTAGAAAATTCTCATTGAATGACTTCTGCATGGGGGCATGTTCACGTGATTCATTGCTGTTCCCCTGTGCCTGTCACAAGGCCAACCCACATATGAGTTCTTAATAAATATCTGCTGAATAAGGGAATGAGAACTGAAAATTTAAATTTTTCATTCTATGAGAGCTTATCTCCTTTATTCTTGCTGTGCTGGAGTACGGGACACATGTGTCTGCCGCCTGTGCTTGATTCCCACTGGGCACCCTAAGCATGTACTTATGGCATTAGCAAAATTTGCCCAGAATTCTGCAATCTAGAATAAAGCAATTTTAATTTCAGCACACGTGTCAGTTTTTGCTTTATGGTGTAGCATTGTTTGAATTTTGAATTACAAATGGGAAGGACACCAGAATGGTTCCCGTGTGTGTATGTGTGTGCACCCGTGCACATTTGCTCCTGTCACTTCTAAAGAAAGTGACCCAAAGAACATGACACAAAAAGACCACAGACTGTTTTTACAGTCTGTTTCCTAGATCCTGGAATCTTTATGTGTGTATGTGTTGGGGGGGGGGCGGGGATGATGAGTTTTTAAGCTAATCATGGTTTGATGATCTTTTAAAATCTTTGTCCTGTGATGTGCAATGTGTGGGCATCTATACATGGAGGGAGGGTAATGTTAGTCCATCATTTTGTGAAGTCCTGAATATAATTTTAAATTTTTTGCAAGTAACGATACTTGAGATAAAGATCTCCCATCCTTGAACCGTTTTTAAACGCAGGTAATAGAACATGATTCTTCTTAGTACCCCTGAGTATGTTTGGTTTAAATACTAAGCATAATACTTGCTTTCCCGTTTGGCTTTAGAGTCTGCTTAAAGTAATGGTGAAAGATTGAATTCCCTATACTTTGGTTAGGAAGTCTGGAAATGTTCGTCCACTGACACTTTCGTCGCCTGCTGGAATGGAAATCACTGAGGCGGGGGGACCGTTTCATTTTATTGCCTACGAGGTGTTGATAACATGCCCTACATCTTTCCAAGGCATCTTTCATGCCAAACAGACAGACTGTAGCTAGCGAAGGAACAGAAAGAGCACTTCTTACATGAGTCACTCTCAGCAAACTTACACAGCAGCCGTGCTAGGTACTGGTGAGGATTACCACAGAACCCAGTTGCAAGATTTTGTGTGGTCGAGGAGACAACTGCCTCTCTCCGGGGACCACTTCGAAGGGGGTGGCTATAATGCATCCCTACTGTTGTGGGTGGATTTTGTGGCCAGGCAGTACAGAATCAGTGCCAGATAAAATCAGAAAGTAAGAGAAAGCGAGAAGAATCTCACAGATTTTAAACCTTAATGTGAGAGACTACAACAAATGTCCTGTGCTTGTTGCATTTACTAGTTAGGAAAAAGGAGACGGAGGAAGGGATGCGTTTAACTCCGAAAACTTGCAGGGCTTCGGTCTTTTCATTTGAGAACCATTTGGGTGTGTTGTGAAATCAAGTTGCAGAGTAGGCATGTTCAGACCTCTATTTGCTACAGTTAGTAGGAAAGATCCCCCCCCCCCCACCTTAAATAAAAGAAGCCAGAGTTTTCTGCGCAAACTGAAACGGGCGTCACAAGAATCAGATTCACTTTGGACGAGTCTTCACATTCCAAGTCATCATTGCATTAGGCAGCACAATTCCATCTCTGGTTGATGGGCAGAAAAAGTGGGCAGCTTGCCAGGTAGACGTTTCCATGACTCCCAGCCCCCAAAGGTGATGCGTTTTTCAGCTAATTCAATGAAGAGTGGGCTGAACTTTGGGTCTAAACGAGACAATAGCTGCCTTCGCAGTATCAGCAGAATGGTTGATGGGAATGCACTCTACATTTGGCAGAGAATCATGTGACCTTACGACTGAGATTTTGTGATGGTGCCAACGGAGACTTGGAAAGCAGCAACCGTCCTGACTTTTTTCTTCTTTTCTAGCATGGCTCAGAAAATGGTGGATCTTAATACTTGACTTTAGCCAGACTCAGCAAGCGACTGAGCTTTGAAGCACAACTTCGCCTTTATTCTGGGTTTTTGGCAGACCACCAGGAGGCTGTCCCTTTCACGCCTGATAAATTCTGCTGCTTATCTCTAAATAGGAAAAAAAAAAAAAAAAGAAAAATATAAACAGAATATTGAGGCATAACAAGTGAATCCTAAAATTGTATGTGCTTTTTGTTTTTTGGCTTTTCTTACTGCTGATTTTTTTTTTTTTTCAATGTTAATACCCTTTCTGCTTGCTGAAGAATCCAAGTACTTTTTTTTTTTTTTTTTTTTTGGTTTATAATGAACAGGCATTTGAACAGGGCAAACAGGACGGCCGCAGCACTGAGCATGAGATCATTGCAGCCGTGTAGCAAACTGGCACCCTGCCTTCTCACCCTTTTGGTTCAGGAGACAAACGTGTGCAATCCTCATTTCTAAAGTCAGCTCAGCCTGGAAGGATTCCTGGTCTCTCCCACCTTCTACCATTCCGCTGCCAGGGACAGCAAGGATTGGTGCAGCTTCTGCGCAGTGCTTTGTGCCTGGAATACCGAGAAGGAAGAAAAAGAAGACAAGCACCCTGATCCTTTTTTCCAAGAAATAACAGGAGCCCCGAAGAGAAAAAAAAAAAAAAAAAACTGAGTTTGTCCTACTCCATGCAAGAGTGCTGAAAAAAAATGAGACGCTCCTGCTCAAAAACAAAAACAAACAAACAAAAATCCAAACCAAAACAAACCAAAAAAAAGCAAACATTGGCTTGTATACCTACAGAGACATCGGGCTTTGTAAAGCAGCTTTGTAAGGCAACATAACCAAATGAGCCTTCCTTATTTTTATTATTTCAAAACTATGGCATAATTAGCAATGTATTGCACTTGGTGAAATCGCACCTTTCATATCAGGTATAACTTTTTTTGTTGTTTCTTTTTAAGCCTACTCTTAGATAAAAGGGGATCCTTGAACTTTCAATGTACTCTTATTTAGCTCATCACCCACTTTACTCTTATTAACTTCTTCCTTTTGCTCTCTTGCTCTAATCCTAACTAGAATAGAAATTTACGTAAAAATAGAAAAATGTCTATGGAAAAGACGGTACATGTTTTATTTGGGTTATACGTCGAAGTCTGGAGAGACATTAATATGTTATCTGTGCTTTTCATGTACAGTATTAGTTTTTGCTATCTAAGAAAAGTGAACATTTAATCCTAGTTGTTTAAAGAAACTAAATCTTTTATTTGCTGTGACTCATGATTTGAAATGTGAAAGAAGAAACTTTTTGAACTTCTAAAAAAGGGTCATATTAGGAGGTACAGTAAACTGGTGAGAAATAAAATTAGTTTGGGGGAAGTTATATTTAAATTATTTACCAGGATTTCAGTATAACCGAAGTAAGGATGAAAAGATCATGTTCTCAGTTGCTAAGTAGAAAAGAAGCTTGTTCCACAATAATATACTCTCTTTTTAAAATATATTTTAAAAGAAGCATTTGTCTTAGGGCAGTTGCAGAGAGCGTTGGAAATATCCATTAAGTAGTTCAGTGGAAAAAGTACATACAAACTTGTTTTAAGTTTAAAGCAATGATTGGCTCAGCAGATAAATGCATTGCATTCTAATTATTTTGTCTATTTGTAGGAGTAAACTGCTAAGTAATTTAAGCATTTTATAACAAAACCAGTTTTGCCTGGTTCAATGGAAAAGGATTAGCAGATGTATTCCACCTATTTTAATTTCGATTAAAACTCTTTCTAAACATATTTAAAAATTGTTAAAAAGAGAAAGTGCTTCTTAAAAATACAGCATGTATAAATGAAGACTATAATTTGCATATTAAGAATTGATGCTATAATATTCTCCATAAAAAGAATAAACTTTGAGCAAACTGTTGTGCTTTTAAAATCATATTTTATCATATTGGAAGTATGTAGGGGAAACAGAGAGAAAATATTATAGAACTGATGATTTCTACCTCCTTTTTTTGTTACTCTATGAAAAATTATGGGAAATTACACAATTACCTTATATATGATAACATTCAAATAAAACGTTTTATTAAGTTTGTCGGTTATTGTTCACTAATTATTTAAGAAATAGCTCTTGTTCCTTTATGCTGCCTCAGCTAATGGAACGTCAACTTTCACAGGCTTAATTAACATTTATAAACCTGTTTTCATGTTTCAAGATCCTTTAGTTGAAAAACATTATTTTAAATGTTATTTTTAGGAGTCATTAATCTCTACACTCTTAATTATCTTATTAAGCTCCATGCCAAATCCAAATCTCTTTTCAGCTTTCACTAGTTCATTGTGCAAAACCTAGTCGCTTCTTTAACAGCTATGCCTCCTTTCACTTTCAAAACTGTGACTGTGAAAACAACACCAACCAAAATGAACGCGTAAAAGCAAACTATGAAACCACATTATATGTCATATGAGTAGCCTTGGGTGGGGCTCTAGGAGTCTTCCAAGCCTTTAAAAAAAATACTTTAAAAGGTTTTGCCCATTTTGATATTGTGTTTTCTTCTCGATCATCTACCTTCATTCCCACCATCCAGCCAGATGATCCTCCTAGACAAGCAATTGTCTGATATTTCTCCTTTTGTGGTTGTTTTAGGGAAAAACTTAAAATGGATATGAGAAGTGAAGAAGGTGATCATAGGAGAAAATCATCTCAGGTAAAAACAAAAAACAAAAGAGCAATTGCTGTTTAATATTTTTAAAGAAAAAAAAACAGTGTTGACTGTGTTTAGTTCTAAGAATTCGTTTCATAGTCTATGGATCTAGCTGTTGGGATTTTCATTGATGGCTTGAGAATTTGTACTATTACCTACGTTTGTGACAAATTTTTGTCTGAGTTTATGATCAATGTGCAGTCTGAGTCCCTTGGAATTATGTATCTGTATATCCATTCATATATCTATATATCCATTCATGTAACGGTTGACTAGAAAGTAATTTAGAAAAGGAAAAAATATATTTTTTCATTTGTCATACCATATAAAAGGTAGTGAAATCTGGAGGGAGGCAATAAAGTTGTGCTTTTTAAAAAATATGACCTAATAAGAGAATGAAGCCAAAATATACATTCTTATAGTTATGATAAAACCAAAACAAATGTTGCTTTTTATTTCACATCTAAGTTTATGAATACATGTTAAGATATTTTTACTATAATTGAATGCAATTATGACTGTTGATTTTTTACTATAGTTTTTAGCAAGTATGGGAATAATTAGAAAATAAATAGTGGTAAAAACTTACAAAGACCACATTATCTATATAATGTCTATAAAACACATTTTATTTTATTTCAAAACATGCAAAAACACAAAGTAATTTTTATTATTTTTCACAATGAAGATATAGTTTAGAAATGCTAAATATATTGAATATGAGTGAAACGATTAATGATTGTACAACTTACAGTTTTGTTTCTGTTGAGCTTAAAAATCTTAAAAAACGTGTATGTGGCTGGCTTTATGTTTATTCTTTGTGTGTTTGCTTATTGTGTGGTGGTTTAAATATTTTTTTTTAATAACAATTTATTTTTGCCCAACCCGTTGACCAGGTAAGAGTTGTAAGTAGCTATATGTTATGTTTTAAGAATATATTTTTTCTAAAAAATAAACTTATTGTGTTTAAGAGGCAAGCTAGATCTTCTTCCATACAGTATATCTGAAGTATAAATTGCAGTAGCAGTAGTAACAGTTAATAGTAATAATGTTGTTAATATGTCATTAATTTTAGTTTTCTGATAATATTTACCCAAATATTGTTAATTTCAGTATTATTCCAACTATAGACACATATGTATACATTTAAGACTTTTTAGTGACTTCCTGTGTTCTCTGCCTAGTCAACAAGATCTTACTTGTTTTATGAGAAAGTTACAATGTTACCCATTCCTTAAAACCACTAACTGAGGTTTTATAAAAGAGTTAAAACAAGCACAGTCTGACTCTTACACAATTAGCTTAATAGTTAATTTGGTCTTAATTATAGGCTGGTAATACTACATTCATTCTTCACAATTACATAATTCATACATGCATGTATGGATCCTTTTTTTTCTTTTAAAACTCATTATTAATTAGAATAGTCCAAATCCAAAATATTCCCCATTAAAACAAAAGTAATCTGTGAAAAATATTTCAGTAGATGATTCTTTAAATTCTCATGCATATAAACCTGTATTTAGTGCAGAATATTCATGAAGGCCTTTAACTGGGAATATGCATACTAAGATTATTTTAGCATTAAAAATATTTATGGTGAAGGATCAATATTAATATTTTCATCTGATTTTGTCAGATATTTACAACAAATCCTGCATTAATAGAGAGCCCAAGTGAGATGTTGCCCATTGGCATAAACCCGTAGATCCGATCTTGTGGTGAAATGGATTGCGCAAGCTCGCTTCTATGGGTCTGTGTCAGTGTGGTAATCTAACAAAATGCTATAGCCAAATGCTGTTAAATAATATCTCAGCCAAACTCCTGTTAAACTTTAGTCGATTACTTTTTAAGTATTTTATATTTTCTTTTGTTTCTCAAGTGTACATTAGCCGTCATTGGTCTTTAAAACCAACCTCCAATTGTTGACCTCTAGGAAGGGTTTATAGCATAGCCATTCAAAGTTGGAATCCAAGTATAGTAAATTACTTAAGAAACTTGAATTTTTTATAACAAGGTTTGAAACAAGAGCTGGATAGAAACGATTCAGAAACTTAAGTTCACATTGTAGTGGTTAGTACACCTCAGCAGCTTCAATAAGAAAATTAAAAGCTGTAATTGGATTTATGTATTACTATTGAGCTGATTTCTCTTAAATGAAGCTGAATGCTATTGGCTTTTAATATTATTAATTGCTAGTAGAACTATATGTCAGGAAAGATGTCAGAGGACATTTTGTATGACCTGTGCTGGAAACCCAAGAGGTTAGGATAATCCTAGTAGACCCATATTAAGTCTATTGGTGAAATGTTAGAATATTATATCTACATCCTTGCCAAGCCCTTAGGTGTATGGCCGCCATATTTGGAGGAGCTGACTGAAGATATGATAAGGAGTTTGAAGCAACATTGGAAGCTGTGTGCATCCAGGTTGAGGTAGTAGGTTGTATGGTTTAGAGTTACACCCTGGGAGTTAACTGTACAACCTTCTAGCTTTCCTTGGAGCACACTTGAGCCATCGAGGAATACTTCACCACTTTTATCTGATTGAGCCAATTTCTGTGCAAGAAGGTAATGTGTCATGAGTGTTTTGGATAATCAGTTTGAGCCTTTCTTACATTAAAATGAGCCTTTTATCACTAAATACCAGATTATTCCATTTACATCTACTTATAAATAGTGGCAAGTTGGTATTTCTAATAGGTTGTTACTCCATGAGAAAACATTTTTAAGAATGGGTGAGTAGTGACTTAAACCACATTGATATTTGAATTTTTCAGTCACAGATTCACAAAATTTGGCTCTCAATTTTACAAACTGATCATTGGTCTTTTTTAAATTTTTATTGGCTACTTAGACACTGGAATTAAAAAAAAAGTCTTCTAGTGTCAATGTCTTCATAGTACATTATCTGAGTCTTTCTTATGACACATCACTTTCTCCCTTATGCTATGGTTATCTATGTGCTTGTTTATTTTTTTTCCAGTATATACTAGACTGTAAGCCCCTTGAGGGCAAAGTCCATGCCTTATCTTTCATTGTATCCCCTAAAGTGCTTTACATATAAGATTTATTGGATGAATGAATGGAATATAAGATCTCACCCTGTGATGAGTTTCTATTGAATATTTGAATGAATTACAACAGTAGTCAAAAATTTGAGTATTGTTTGTTGGTCCTAAAATTTGCCTAAATTTAATTCCCACACTGCTCTGCATCAGTAATACCTGTTTTGTTTTGTTTTTACTGTGTTGAGTGTGTCCATTCATCCTAGACAAACAGTTTAAAACTTAGGATTGCTTTTTCTCTAGAATAAAAAGTATAAAGCAAACTCATTTTTATTAATAAGTTCATTATAGTTTATAACCCTTAACTTAGATTATGTGTATTTCTTTTGAATTTTTAAAACCTTTGATTTCCAGATGAATGGTTTTTCTTTCAACATCACCTTTATAAATCAACTTTTGGTATTTCGTGTGCCTCCCTTTTCTTCTGCCCTTTATTTTTGTACAGTCACACGTGTACCAGAAACGTGTCAAGAAATTAGTAATAAATATATGAAGTATAATTGAGGATTGGATCACATTTTTGTTTGAAGGGAAGGCACCTACAATTTTCTGTCTATACAAAGCAAACAACATCTCTTTGTAGAATGTTAACTTGCCATCAGTTTCAGTGGCTAGTTTATATAGAATGTCTTTCCATCACAGGACTAGTTATAGACATTGGAACTTTAAACTCTGAGTATGAAACATTGAATACATTGGAAAAGATTTTTAGATATAAATATGTTAAGAACCATAAGATCCTACCAGTGTGGTGATAAGCTTCCTATAGAACACTCTGGCACCCAGAATATCTCAGAATCTAGAATTTACCGGCAATGGTGAAGAAGGAACTTTTGTATCACCCATAGGAAGAACACAGGAGGCTTAGAAAGCTGAATACCAATGATTTCAAGCAAAATTATTTGATTCATAAGCAGAGGTTAAAGACTAGTAGTCTCTAAGAAAGAAAGATCTTTTCAAGGACTGATCAAAAAATAATGAAGATCAGTCAGGAGGCATAGACGAGAGTAAGAGACAGAGAAAATGAAGAGTTCAGAAGGAAAATACTCTTAGAAAAGAGAAAAAATTATAATGGTAACAGTTCTACATACAGGTGGAAGAAACTAACAACTGAGTGATAAATAATTACATCTTTTTTAGTAGTTTAGCTTTTGAGAGCCTACAGTCCCTTTCCTCTCTCTCTCTCTCTCTCTCTCTCTCTCTCTCTTTCTCTGTGTGTGTGTGTGTGTAATTCTAATACTCTTGTGTACAGATTTGGAGATCAAGTCAGTGTCATTGATGGGCCAAATAGGATACTATTTTCAAGAAATACCTATTTCCATGTGGTACAATAGAGTTAAGTGTATCATAGAAATCAACTGTGAGGTGCAGTTTAAGGATAATCTTATGAAAATGCTATCACAAACGCATAAAATCATGGTCTCTTATCTACCCTATCTAAAGGGAGCTGGTATTCTAGAAGAATAGCTGAAAAATCACAAAGATGTAGCTTTGATCAAAAGCGTTAGTCATGCAAAGTCATACTGATTCTGAAAGGCAAGGATATAATTAGCATCAATGCAGAAAATAAAGAATACTGCATGGGAGTTATTTAACTTACTATGTTTTATGAAAAAAATGGGAGATGACAAATACACAAATTGATAGGATAATCTTAAAGAAACCCAGATTCAGGACCATTGCTGGTATCAATATCTAGAAATAAACCTTGGGGAAATAATGTACATTTAGAGAGTTAGCATTCAGTGAGGGAGCAACTGTGCAGATTGCATAATTCCTGTAAGAATTTAAGTGTCAATTTTTACTATATAGCAAGGTTTCCACATTTGGTAACAAAAGAAGTATGAAAATTCAGGAAACAAATATCAGTGAATTATGCTTTACCAATATTTCTCTTGATGTTTTGAGACTTGTGTATATATCTTTGTGTTCATAGTAGCTGATTTCCTTTAAATGCTTTGTGGAATGAAGCAGGAAGGAGTTAGAAGCACAGAAGCAGGGAGGGAGAGAGAAAGGGAAAGCAAAACCAACTGCAAAGCAATTGATTGGATCATACTAGAGAAGTCTAATTTAGTTCATAATACTGGTTCGTGTTAATGTTCTCATATTGGTTCTTATTCATATTAGTTCAATGAACTATGAGGAAATCAGATAAGTTATTTGGCAGTTGGACTGAGCCTTCTTGGAAACAGTCCAGCAATACATGGACTATGCTATTAGAATAAATGAGTCACTTTCTGTAAATAATCATTTGGTTTCTCTTATTCCCTGTTATCAAATGCTGACTCATGAGCATAGGTGATTCCCCAAGATTCCCCAAATGATGTGATACAGTATTCTGCCACCCTGAACATTATTTCATACCCACGCCTACCTTCTCTTCCACAAAATACAGGGATAATTATGGAGGTCACTGATCTTGACTGTATTCATGGGAGCTCCCTAAAAGACCTATAGGGAATGCCTATGAAAGACCATTAGATGAAGGTTCAGACACACCAAAAGAGCATTTGTCTCTTAGTTGCTTGATTATTGTTACCATCCACTACTCCTTCCAAACAAACCTGCTACTTGTTAATATCATGTTCTTTGGGATTCATGTATATCACTTCATCCCCAAAGCCTATACTCTTTACTCTTTGTCTAAGGACCTTCTCAATTTTGAATCCTCATAGTCATTGTAACTTTCATTCCCGCAGAGTTTTCTCTAACTTCCGTTAGTAGTTAACTCCAAGTGCCCAAGGGATTGGTGACTTACCTTTGGACCTCCTGCAGTGTATGTGCCTTTTTCTTAACTTGAGTAGAACTTCAGATCATTTACGAGCAATGGTGAGAACCTATGCACATCTTAGAATAAATTGTGCTTTGGCAGTAAATTCCTGTGTTATCTGAGATTCAGAATATATCATTATGGGCTAAGGAGGTTTTGTTTGTTTGTTTGTTTGTTTTTTAACACTGTCTATGAGGTCTAACTGAGCCTGTGATATACCATCTGAGGGTGACTTATGAAACTAGCTACTCTGGATTATTTACAGGTTTAAGCCCTTTATGCACAGAAGTATCTGTCTTTTCAAAATTCACAAATTCCCTACCCTAGGGCCTGCACATAAGATGAAATCTTTGGTGAATGAACAAAAAAATGAAACAAAAACATTATGTGATGCAGTGGGACAATTCTAAATTTAGATGGACTTCTTCAAGCTTTTAAAGTTTAGAAATTTAGAATTTAAGAGAAATTAGGCATATCACTTTTAACGTTGGGCAAGTTCGATGGTAGTTCTTGATTTTTAAGTTGGCATTGTGTTGTATATACCTTCATTTTTAACTTCTCTCTGCTCTATATGGCATGTGTGAGTTAAATTAACTACCCACATTTCTCTCCTGTATCTGATCCCTCTTAAATCCTAATTCTGTTTCTCTTCGCTATGAACAGCTGGAATACTTACTTGACCCCAATCACATTCAGCCTTATATATCCTTTTACTTATTATATGTTTACATAGTACATAGTGAAGTTACTTTGTAAGTCGTGTAATTCATATGTACTTTTACCTAGTAGGAACTTAAATAGAACTTGATTGAAATTAAACATAAAATCTCGATTTATACATGGTAAGAACCTTAGAGATCAATAGCCCATTTTCCAGATGACCAAACTGAGGCCCAGAATGCTTAACGATGTTTGTCAGAGCCAGTCTACCAGTAATGGATATGGCCTAGATTTCTATCCAGGTCAATGATCTATGCAAGAAGATATATATTATGTTTGCTATCCATAGATTTTTAGGTAGCATCATAAAACAAATTTTAATAAATTGAAATAGGATAATAAGGTTTTATTTTTGAAAGAGTACAAAAAACAGTAATTTATCTGCAGACTCAAATATGATAGATATATAATTAGTACCATTTAAAATGAACTCCGTATTCATTTTATTTTTTCTTTCAAGTAGATGTGCAATCTTATTTTTCTAGGCCTAGAGAAAAATTTATCTACATTCTAGATTCACTATGGCGTTTCCCCTCCTTCCGAAGCCTTCTCCAGGGGAGAGGACTATAGCCTAGCTGTTAGTGCTGTCTCTCAAGTAAAAAGGAAAGAACTGTGAATTGGTTAACCTGTTAGCATTATGTTGCCTGGAAGAATAAAAGTTAATATGAGATAGTAACCATAACTAAGTCCAACTTCAGAGGTCAACTGCCCTTATCCCCCATAAGATAAGCAAGATATCATTATGTAAAATACTGTTACTAGGGGCCACGAACTTAAATAGTGTCAGGTTCTCAGCAGTGAGCCAGACTGAAGACAAGAGGAAGTAGTAAGGACTGTGGTAGACCAAAGAAGACGTACTCACTTTCAAGATATTTTAAAATGACTTCATCAATCAACCTAAATTTGGCTCCCAAGGGCAACCAGTTTTCCATATTTGATATGAAGGCATCACATATCAAAGCAAATTACAATAAATCTGCTCTTTTAATGAACCTAACAGCATCTTTTCTTACAGTTGACCTGGATAATTGGCAGTATGATACTTCTAAGGTGTGTGAAAAAGATAGATTCTTACACACTTCTATGTTGATGCTATTATTCAGATAGACACATATGATCCATGACAGTCTAAATATTTCCTTGAATTTAGTTGAGTAATGAAAAATATCTACTGATCAAGCAATAACTACCAATTGCAATGTTAGTTTGGCATTATTTTAATGAAAGAAGTGTAGTAGCAGTGCGGCGCCCCCGTGGCTTAGTTGGTTAGCATCTGACTCTTGATTTTGGTTGAGGTCATGATCTCAGGGGTCATGGGATCCAGACCCTGCATTGGGGTCTGCCCCTCCCCCGGCTTGTGCATTCTCTCTCTCTCTCTCAAATCTTGAAAAGAAAAGAAAAGAAAAAAGAAAAGAAAAGGAAAGAAAAGAAAAGTAGTAGTCTACTACAGTACTACTGTAGTAGTCCAATAGTACTATGTTGTTTTAGGTTTCCATTTGTATCTGAATCTCAATGTGCGAAACAGATCCTCATACTTCTTATTTCTCAAGTAATTGATGCTATAAATAGATGGATAGATAGCATTTTGAAGTCAGAGAAAATCAAAAGGTTAAATAGAATGAATGCAATAAAAGTTCAAGGGTTCTCATCTCTATATAATGTCTTAGACTTGGGCCACTGGGTAGAGCTCAAGAATAAAGTAACTAGTATTGTTGTTAATTATATTTTATTATGTGATAATTAAAAGAGCAGTTATGCATATATCTGGAATTAGATCAGGTTCCTGTCCATAAATTTTTCAATATAATTTAATCCAATGAACTTAAATGTGGCAAATAGAAATGACATGACCAATTATGAAAACACTGAGTTTGGAGTAATGAAAAAGACTCATGTTTGCAATGTTGCTGTATGTAGTAGAAACCTTCCTATTTAATACAGTTGGGATCAGCAGTTGATACTACACAGATTTTTTAAAGAACTGGATCTTAAAAATTTACATATGGATACAAACACATTTTGTTTAAATTTTAAAACTTGATTATATATTTGCCAGTATTTTTATGTAAGCCAAGAACTACTTTTGAGTTTGGATTGCTGTTAGATCTTAGTATTTTTTCTTTTTTTCTAAATCCCAAAATGCGTCACCTTGATTTTTAATTTCGGTTGTTTCACAAATGTCTTAGAGTGCGAATCTTTTACAAAGAAATCTGAGAGTAGAATCCTACTTTTTTTATTATTGTTTCTAATCTTTTAAAGTTGTCTTATTTATGTCCAACTCTCAGCATTTTTTTTAAAGATTTTATTTATTTATTTGACAGACAGAGATCACAAGTAGGCAGGGAGGCAGGCAGAGAGAGAGAGGAGGAAGCAGGCTCTGCGGGGTTCAATCCTAGGACTCTGGGATCATGACCTGAGCCGAAGGCAGAGGCTTTCACCCACTGAGCCACCCAGGCACCCCCAACTTTTAGCCTTTTTTGAAGTGACTGAATTTTATAAAGTCTTTCCAAAATATTAAGGCTTAAGACAACTCTCATTCTTTTTATACTCATATTTAAATTGCTTTATATAATATTTAACTAAATTTTACAATTGCATATTAACCTAATGGCATAAACTGATTTGAGAACAAACATAATGGACTTCCTGCAAGCATACAAAAATCACTTGATGGAAGTAGAAATATTTGAGTGTGCTAGAACTTTCTGAGGTGATGGAAATGTTCTTTACAAAGTCCAAAACAGTAACCACTAGCCATATGCGGCCATTGAGCATATGAAATGTGGCTAGTGTGACTGAAGAATTTTTTTTTTTTTTAAGATTTTATTTATTTGACAGAGAGAGAGAGAGAGATCACAAGTAGGCAGAGAGGCAGGCAGAGAGGGGTGGGGGAAGCAGGCTCCCCGATGAGCAGAGAGCCTGATGTGGGCCTTGATCCCAGCACCCTGAGATCATGACCTGAGCTGAAGGCAGAGGCTTAACCCACTGAGCCACCCAGATGCCCCTGAAGAATTTTAAGGTTAGTTAATTTTAGTTAATTAAGATGTAAATAACTACATGTGCTAGTGACTAGTGTATGGGACAGTGCAGTTCTGGAAAGTAACACACTTGCATTTAGCATGCTGGAGCATCTGTGGAAAATGTCAGATAATCTAGGAAGGGGTAAATGGTTAAGAGTACTTCCGCTGTAGCCAAATTAAGATTTAAGGGAAGAATGGCTTGGGAAACTCAAATTGATTTGGATTTCATTTTTGTTTTATTTTATTGTTTCTTATTTGTTTGCTTATTTTGCTCCTATTTGAGTATAGATTTAATTTGAAGGGATCTTAAAAATTTATACAGAAGGAAGCCAAAACATTAGAAACTACAGAGACCCGCAACTCTTTCTGGAGCATTCAAACAACACAAACCTAACTGGAAAGTAAACAACATTCCTTATCGCAGTGGCAAAACAGAAACAAAAATGTGTTCTTCATTTAGGATCATGGATCCATAGGAGGCATAGGATGAACCTGCTGAGTCTCTGGGCCCTTTGAAAAAAGTGTATATACTCTAAAGGTACCTGGTTGTGCTTATTTTTCGGAGGAAGAAGTCCCAGCTCTTCTCAGCTTATCAGAGTAGGCCATCATTTCCTGAAAAAGTTAAGAATAACTTCATTGGGTTACTGCTTAATGCTTTTTAAGCATTAAAAATGCTTTATTTTTTAATTAATGCAGAAGTTAATTAAGTAGTCATCTCATAGAATTGAAACCTTTTCTTACAAACATTGTAAATCTGTCTTTCTATCCATCCCTCTGCATATGTATTTCAAATCATATAGTTCACATGTGTAATGAAATATGTTCAATTTTAAATAAACATTGCATAATATGTAATTATATGCATTTTAATTACGATTATATGTATAATTTAATTAATTGGTTAAACCTGGGGAATATATTTGAGAAAAGAGAGAGAATAGCGTAATTTCTTGGAGGGATTCAATAAAATTAGATGGCTAAAATCACTGCCATATTAACTGTGAACATTCTGCTGTAAATTATAGGAAAAATCATAAAAATATAGATTAAACCATCTCTCAGTTTATTATATCAGTGCATTTGCAAATGTTCTTGCTTATGAATGACCAGGTCCATTAAAGTGATGCATTATGGTACAACTTATGAAACACAAAAAGACTGTCCCATATTCAATAAAAGTACATGAAATTATGGGGAAAATTAGAAAATTGAACTTTTACATGTTTTAAGAAAAATTAAGTTATTTATGTTTTAATATGTTTTAATGTGTTTCCCTTTCTGACCAGTATTTTTGTTTAATGCATCAACCACTGGTCAAACACATCAGGTAGGATGGATTCTACAGTAATAGTCTTAGTCCTTATTTTAAAGTGAGAGAATGCATCAGAGGTTTCTGTTATTTTCTACAACCACATTAAATAGTAAATCCTAGGACTTAAATGTGTCTTATACCAAAGGAGCTGATTTCAGCTACTTTGTTATAATGCCTTCCATGACAGGGGCTTGGCAATCTGCAAGCTGTAGGTACCCACATTTCAAAATTGGAGAGTAAGACTTGCTCCTCTCGGTCTAGAATGAAACTTCAGCCCCACTTGTTGAACTGGCCAGTCCTTTTTGTTTCTTCCAGAAATTTCCTGGACCAGTGTTTCTTTAGTTTAGAGATTCACATGACAAAAGTTCAGTGGGTTCTTTTCTGTTTGATTTTTTAAAACATTGAATACTGTAAGGTTGCCATAAAAACAACAAATATATTTACTTCTAATGGGAATTTATCAGCTCCGTGTGGTAAATTGTTTGTTTAATGATTAAGAGAAACACTGAGCAGCATCTCTCTATTACGTAAAAGATTACTTCTGTTTTTAAAATATTTCAAAAATGGAAGTATAATAAACAATGCAGACTACTTGAGATTAACTGATTAATATTTGGAAAGGATCTATCATTCCTTACATAATCTAGGGACTCAGAGAAGCCCTTGTTTTTCCTTCACCCTCCTCTAAAAATATTAGCTTGACACTTGCTTATTATTCTCTACCTTTAGTTTTAAGACCTCTTAGAACAGTGGTTCTCAAACTAATCATTCAGGGACCTGCAGATTGGTGGGGGGTTGTGGGGGGATGGTAGGGAATATGGGATAGAAGGTGGATGTAGTTTGAAAAAGTTCTCAGTGTTATTCAGATTTTCCATCTGTATAGGCACCCATTTCCATAGGCATCCATTATCTGGTAAGATTTCAGAGGCCTCAGAAAGGTCACCTGTGCCCGAAATAGCTTGGTCTTTCACTGTGCATTAAACTTGCAACACAGATGGACTGTTCCCCCTCCCCAGTAATAAAGGAGTTGAACTCCAGCCCTGGAGTGAGACACACCTGAATTTATAGCAAGTCTTGAGTCAACGACTACTACAAAAACTGACCTTTTCACCAGGGCTCTCTGATCTCCATCTTTAAGGTAAAAACTATGAAACCAGCATTGCAAAATTTTTGTGAAGATGAGAAGATTATATGCATATAACATTTAGCCAGCATGATACCTAGCAGATAATAGGAGTTGAGAGAACATGATTATTATGACCATCATTGCTATATGAAATGGTCCAGTGTACTGTTCACTTATTAAACATCCACATGTCCAGAGCTGTGAAATTTACATGGGCAGAGGAAACACTGGTAGGTGTTATTTTCTCTGAGACCTCTCCCTGGATTCCTGATCATTGTGGCTTTGCTGCCTGCGTTTATTCTGAATATGTCACATTTCAAATATTCTCCTTGCCAGGTCATGGTAGACAGGAAGTCTCACCTTTTCCTTCTGGCATTATAGTCCCTCTACATATGTCTGAAATTAGTTTTTTTCATGGTTTGTAAACATAAGCAATGTATCACTACTGTGTATATACAAATGAAATGAGAATGCTTAAGACTCTTATTGGTTTTCCCATCTGTAAAATGGGGGTAACAATCCCTTCTTGTTGCATTTCTCTTTAGTACCTCTGTCTCTCTTGCTGAGACTGTCTCTCTCCCTCCCTCCTCTCTCTGCCCTTCTCCCTTTTATGTAGGTAGATCCTGCTTATATTTTTATTGCTTAATTCTCTGCGTAATATCTGTCTCCACTACTGCACATAAATCACTTTTTTTAATATCTAGCCAAATGCCAAAAGCAAGAACATTATATTTACTAGATAAATGAATTATTGAATTAATTAAATCAATGAGAGCAGTTAGAGAAATGCAGACTTTAGCTCGTGTGAAACTGGAAGGTATTAGCTACAGTGTAATTAAAATACTCATTGTTGGCCTATCTTGGTCATCATCTTGGTCAGGTGATGCCACTGGAAGCTAGGTCAGTCCTGTAATTTCTTCCTAACACATTCCTTTCTTATAAAGCTAATCATTTCAGTCTGAGTGAGTGCATACGCACCATGCCTGAGGGATTAGATTGATGACATTAAATTTGTTTCTCACAGAAAATTGGGTGGGTCTCTGTTTCATGCTTAAGTTATTTTTATTTTTTAATCTGTAGAAACTAAATTCAGTTTGCCACTCGAGTCTGGTGAAAGCATATTCAGTAATTTTACTGTAGTTTATTTTCAGTCTAAGTAATAGAAGGAGTTTATTTTTTATTTTTTAATTTTTTGGTGGGGAAGGGAAAGTTGCTTTATTCAGAAAGCTGGCAACCTGGGAAGATGGTACTCAAAAACCATCTTCTAGGGGCGCCTGGGTGGCTCAGTGGGTTAAGACCTCTGTCTTCGGCTCAGGTCATGGTCTCAGGGTCCTGGATTGAGCCCAGTGTCAGGCTCTCTGCTCAGCAGGGAGCCTGCCTCCCCCTCTCTGCCTGCCTCTCTGCCTGCTTGTGATCTCTCTCTCTGTCAAATAAATAAATAAAATATTTTTTTTAAAAAATCTTCTAGATAGGAGGTATCTGAACTGGGTTCAAAAGTTGGTGAGGTTTTGAACTTGATTCTCTTTCCCTCTTTTCTGCAGGCTGGACACAGTTCTTTGTCAGGGTATTAGATAGTTTCTTAAAGCAGGGCAACTTCCAGAGAGGAAGCAGCATAGGCATTTAAAGTTCAATGGTATAATGCATCTAGAGCCTCATACCCATTAACCAGGGCTCTGACCCTGTCCCGCAAATCTATGGAAAGGCCACACCACATGCCTGGGTCCTGGATGAGAACCTAAACACCCTCTAGGAAAGAGCATCTTTACCTGCTTGGCCCTAAGCGCCTATTATTCCTTTTATGGTGGTGTCAGACATTTCAGGAACTGAGATAGTGAACTTGCTCATTTTCAAATACTGATTATTTTGCTGCTGGCTTTGAAAGTACTGTAGCCTTCAGAGTAGATCTTCACAGATTTGGTGTATGATTTTTGGGATTAGGGAAAGTAGACCTTCTTTGCTTAGCTTCATTATAAATCATGGGTTTTAGAGATAGAGAACAGACAAAAATTTGAGGTGCTCAATTAAATTTAAATTTTAAGTTCACAAGGAATAATTTTTTTTAATATCCCTACGTCTGATAGTTAATTGTTTTCATTGGTTATCTGACAAAACATTCTATTTTCATTTGGCAACTCTTTTGTGGTGGCATTTTCTATAATAAAGTATCTTATCCCATTTCTTCATGTATACTGCACTCTTATTAAATAAGGGAGTAGTACAAGCTAATAAAGAAACCAGAGTAAGATTTATGATACAAAATACCAGGGAAAAGCATGTAAAATTAATTTAACAACTTCTATTAGAGTAATAGAAAGTTGGAAATAAATTTTTTCCCCTAAATGTTAGGGTCAAGTAAGATAAGTACGAGGCTGTATTACCTCACATGATTAAACAAAGCAGTTTAGCAAATGGTAGTTAATAAGTAGAAGCCAGTTGATAAGATCAGCATAAAACTCAGTGGACTAAAAAAATGTGCTAAAATATCAAAGCCACATTACTGGGGGCATTCTCTGATGTTCTGAGCATTCTTCACATTAATAATGGCAAAAGTTTGAGGGTTTTCAGAGAGTTCTAAAGGGAAAGTTTCCCCAAAAGATGAATACCCTGGTTCTAGCAGTTTCACTTGTGAGTTAATGAAAATCATCCCTTGCTTTGTACATGATCTGTCATGTCAGTTCTTTTCGTCTTTGTTAGCTTTTCTAGCACAGTTGTTATCACCAGATAAATCTCACACGCAAAACCTACACTGGGTCTGTGTTTGCCTTAGACTCGGTGAAAATTTTACGTGGCACCTAGCAATCGGTGAGCAACTCCCTCACTGGGTTCACATGTGTCACTTCACCATTTCTCCCGGTCAGACCTGTTCCTTCCCAAGCATCCCAACTGCCCGCACAGTTTCCAGTTTTGCTCAGATTCCCGAGGGAGCCAAGCTTTCCAGCTGGGTCTTCTCCCCACACTCATCAGCGCTAAGTTCCTTCCTATTCTTGCAGCTTTGGGCTGAGAATCACAGACCTGGAGACTTTCAGTGTCACCCATCAAGTCACACCAGGCACACATATGCTTGTCCACGTGTTCACACACAATGAATCTTTTCATTTAATGAGGCAATTTGTTCTGTCCACTTGGCCCCATTTCCTTTATTTTATACGGAAGGACATGAGCATGTAAAGATCAGGAGATTGTTTTCAAAGTCACATAGTCACTTAGGAGTCAAGGCTGGAACCCAGATACCTTCATTAAATCAGTCTTTTCAGAGACTTAAGATTTTCCCTCTGTCTTATGGGATCATACGGCCACAGAATGGTGTTTTTGTGAAAAGTTAATGAGAACTTAAAGTATCTCGCTGAACTGCTTTTTGGGGGCTTTCAGAAAATGTTTGTTTCCTTTCCCCATTTTCACCAAACTGAGAAACAACTTGTTAGAATTTATTAATAAAATGTATTAAGAGACTGGGCTTTGGTTGCTAAGAATTGCATTCATTCCCTGCTCTCTGCTCAACCTGTTTTTTGACCCTGACAAATTTGCTTAATCTTCCTATTCCTGGACATAGTTCTTAGCCATATGATAATGTTCTGTGCGTATATGATTGTATAGTTTTTCTATTTCAGAGTTTGATTCATTAGTTAGCACATAGTGGTAACTCAGTTAAGTTTCTCCGAATTAATAAACACATGAGTAAATAGCGTAGTGTCCAATATTGTTATTATTTTCTGACTGTTTAATGACACATTTGATACTAATAGTAGAGATATTATATGGTTCCTGTGGATATTTTAAAGTAGACCATGGGATATTTTAAGGTAATTGGATTCTTTTAAAAACTGTCCCACAAATCCGAGTGTGATCTTTCACTCAGCTTCACAGTATTTCACATTGACCCTCACTAAAGTCTCTGGCTTTCTTTCATCTCCCAAAACTCCTTTCCTTCTCTCTAAGTCCCTACTCAAAGACTAGTGCATATTTTGTAAAACATTATTGCCTTGTATACACTAAATAAAGTTTGTATTTCTCTACAGGACGCTAAGGAACTTAACAGTGTGTTTTCACTGAACCAGCATAAACCATGTCTCGGTACCCCACCAATGTCCTGGCCACATGTCTTTCCAGGTCATACCCATACACCACTACTCTGTAGCCACCCACACTGGGGCTCCATGCCCAAAAGTCGCCCATGAACCATATTGTAGACTAGAAGGCAGTAAGATACATAAGCAGAGAAAAATGTACAATCTTGTTTTGTAGTTGTGGGGGCTGTCTCTTTAAGCCTCACTAGCTTTATCTAAAGCTAGGGTAGTAAGGCTCCTATAGGATTAAAAAAAAATAGCATGATTTAAATTATGTTATAAATTCCTTGTCACATAGAAGGCAATATGTGGCAGGTATTGTGATGTGGTAAAGATGAATTCAGAAGTGTTTGCTTATTTTGTTCCTTCTGTCTAAAAGCACTTAAGTTACTTATATGTGTGGCAAAATTGCATTTATTCTTCAAAATCTGCTTATCCCTTCTGTTCATATGGATATGTCATTGATAACGTTTATGTTGCACACCCTTTTGCATTTCTACTCTCATGTCTTCATTGGCATTTCTCATTTTCTGTTTAGTTTGTCACTTTTTAAAACAGTTAGTCAGATAGTAAGAGTGAAGAGGGCTTTGACAATCATTTGCTCCAATATCCTCATTTAAAAACTAAGAAAACTGAAATCAAACCCCTTAATGACATAATTTTTACAATTAATTGTATAGTATATGCCTCCCCAGCGGCCTGTGAATTCCCAAGTTGAAAAGCGATGTCTGTCTGATCAGTTTAGTTCTTATCCATAGCGATTGGCTCAGGGCAGACCTACAGGATGGATATTTCTGGAATAACTGAAAGTCGTGGAACTGCTTCTGGGCAGAGTTCTGAATTCTAGGTTAGTGCTTTTGTGCTCTTTTCTACTTACTCTCATTCAAACTTCATCTTTTTCTATAGATTCACGTACTGAAAGTCTTTCTTGAAAGTTTTTGATCGTCCTGATCAAAGTTTTGATCCTTGTAAGAGTCAGGAACTCTCTGGTTCCACAATGCAGTCATGTAACTTGCTTTGGAGTTGTAATGATGCCTACTCTGAGAGGCAGGCCCAGAGAGAATTGAAGCTGAAACAGTTTTATTTTTTCCTGGCCAAGTTCCCAGACATGGGGCTCTTCTACCCTTGACATCAAACCCACTGGTCCTTTCGTTTGTCTAATAACTGATAGTTTCAAATTTACTTCATAATAATGACTGTTTTGTGTTGTTCATGGCTGTCTGTGTCCAACTTTCATGCTGGTTAACCTTGTTTCTACTCTCTAATAACCGAAGGGGAAGTAGGGAAGTTATGAGGGTCCATTATCTCATAGATGAGGAAACTAAGGTTTGGTCTGAATTAAGATTTCCTTTCTGCCATCTTAGAGTTTACATTGCATAATTTTGCTTCTCACCACTGGGTTGGGTCTGCCTTAAGACCATAGTCTATACTTATTCTGCACGAGTGGGAGAAACCTCATATTCTTCTGTGTAAGTTCTAGCAAAGTTCCAAGAGTAGCCGCAGGCTATATACCCATTGAGTCGTCATGTTCAAGGCCCCTTCAGTTCCTGAAAATAAACAGCTGGTGCTTCAGACTGTGGTTTAGGAATGCGAGGCAGCGTTTGGTAATTAGCACTTGAACTGAGCAATAACCTTCAATGAGTCTTTCATTTCCCTGCTCAGGGAGAGAGGGATCAACAAACAGAGACAGAGTGTGCTCCAGTATCTGTTTGTCAGAGCTGGAGACACTCGTGAGATGTATGGCCCTAAACAGGTTCTTTAACTTCTCTGAGCCTCTCAGATGCTTTATGTTGTAAACTGATACCAACCGCAAGGTTGTGGAAAAGGGCAAATGAAGTAACCGAGATAGTGGAATGGGGGGCTTGGCTCGTAGTGAGTGCTCAATCAATGCTATTCCTGGTCATTATTATTGTTATTATTATTATTCATGACTTGGTGAAGCCTAAAAGCAACATTCATCCAATCCGAGCTGGTCATCAAAAGTATAATCACATTTTTCTTTACGTAGACAAACTGCTTTTTAAAACAAGAGCGAAAACGGTTTGGGATGAATTTCTTTGTGTATAATTAGGTGATTTTTAGTTTGCTTCATTTTCAGTGGAAACATCTTTGTCGTTTTTAACCGTGGTGGAAATGGCACACATCTCTCGCGTGACTGGCACCACATTGGGAAAGTAAATAACCTCATGTTGAAGTTGAAGGTGCGGTTACACGTGCCAGATCTTCTCTTGAGACCTTGCCTGAAATTCATCCCTTTAGGGTTTGTGTGTTAATAATGAAGGGTGGAAATCTGCTGTAAGCATTCAGTTCGATTTAGACACAGGTTAATATTGTTTGCCTGTAGTATATTTAACATTCCAAGAACTCCTTTCTGATTTATTTTATCACATCCATCGTAAAGCTAACAATTATAATCACTCCCATTTTTCTATTAAAGCAGCTAGGACACAACAAAGCAGAGGACTAATACAGCTTGACAAATGATAGAATTTCAAAGCTTTCTCCTCCAGAAAATGGAAAATAGTCTATGAGGGCAGTTGACAGGAAAAAGGAAATCTCTTCCTACGAAGTTATCTCTTATAAATATTAATATTCCTTACATGGCCATTACTTCCAGCATTTCATTTTCCAAATGCAATTTTTACAAACATGTAATATTATGGTCCATTACCAACCACTAATGGAGAATTTTATGACTAACTTTTGCACCAAAAACGATGATTTGCTGTGTGAGGATAGATTTGCAAAACAAGATATGGTAGCATTTAAATGGCTACTTATTTTTAGAAGACTGCCCTGACAACGGTGGCCTAAAACTTCAGTTGTCATCTCATGGCATCATTATGTCCAGGCCCATATGGGTGTCTCTTGCACTTAAGGAGCGTCATGGAAGCCAATTTGATTAAAATAGGCTGTTTCTTATCATTAGGAAATTTGGATATGGAAAAATTAAGAACTCATATAATAATTATATAATTTTAAGCCATGTTTATCCTCCAAGGTAATTAACATTCAATTCTTTCAGCAATGATGAAGGCACCAGATTTTTCTACTATATGCTCTTTTCAGGGAGAATAGTATGTGTAATTTTAGGTAGGTCAAACTGAGCAAAATGAATTATTTCATGTATGGGGTGAATACTATGGGAATCATTCTGTAGCATATTTCTTTCCCTCAGCCCATAAAATTGTTCTTTTAAACATATTTATAGTCAAAATTTCTAGAGAGATATCTAAGGTTCTCATCTTGTCATAACATCATCATTCCTTCTGTCTTATTTTTACTGACTATGTTGGCTATCTGGATTCATCAAATTATTTTTTAAATGTCTTCCTTTATTGATGTTGCTACCTTCCATTTCAAACATTGATATCTGAAGATTAGTTATAATGTAAACAATGATTCAGTAAAATGTATCATTTACATTTGTACTTAAAATAGTACTCAGGGATATGGCTGTGAGTCTAGAATTCATGTACTGAAATAGATAGTGATAATGTGTTAGAAGGCTTTCTGTGTTGTTTTGTTTTAACAGGAATTTCTAGGATGTAGCCATACTTTTTAAATAAGCTTTAAGTATCTATTTTATAACTAGTCTCTATGCAAAGACCTCTCAAATGTTGTCTCCACATTGTTTAAAACATAAATGAGAAGGATAAAGAAAACAGTTATTAAATAAAATAGAAGTTAAGTGACCCACTGGAAGCCACAGAACTAGTTTATGGCTACCTAAAGAATCAAACCTAGATCTTCTGATTTGCTGGCCTTCTTTTCACCACTTCTTTAGTTAGTTTTAAGATGACTGACCTTAATACACGGGTTAATCTTTACTTGTTAGTGTAAAATAGACTTCACACTATTATACTGGCATGAAACATACAAAATATAAATGCTAATATGACATCTGATACATGATAATTAATCATAAGTAGCAATATAATATGACAAACATTCATTAAATTGCTAATTCTGTCAATATAAATATTTCTGTGAAGAGTATTCTTTTTACCTTAAGGAAGCCAAATAATACCAGTAATTAATGAGAAGTGAAACCACTCAATGATGAAATGCTTTCAGATTTTTAAAACTAATTTAGTCATATGCAATTATTCAGGAACATTATTAACAAGATTTTTTTTTCCCTCATGGAGATGGGATTCTGATTTTTTTTTTTTTGACAGAAACATTTGCTAAATCACCAAAGTGATAAATAAGGTTATATGAGTTAAGAGACTTTTGGAAATGTAGTTCCAAAGAGAAAATTTCCTATGTGTTGGAAGAAAAAATATAATTTAACTTAGATGTTTTTCTGTATAATATGGAAACAGATGGGCCATAAAAGACTATGAAAGCATTGTCACATGATCTTTGGAAGAACACTAGGACATGAGGAGTTTAAGAAGCCCTCCTTGCAAAAATTTCTAGAGAGATACCTAAGGTTCTCAACTTGTCAAAACATCAAAATCCTTTCTATCTTATTTCTACCGGCTGCGTTGGATTTCAGGATCCATCAAATTATTTTTTAAATGTCTTCCTTTATTGATGTTGTTACAGTCCGTTTTAAACATTGGTGTCTGAGGATTAGTATGTGACATCATACTCTCTCTTCCTTACAGGTCTCTGTACCTTCTCCTCCATTGTCTGAAATATTTACCTGGCATACATAGTCTTAAATACCACATTCTCCAAGAATCCTTCCCAGACACCCGAGACTGTGGTAGAGACCTCCAGTATGCTACCCAGTGTCATGTAAATTGCCCAGCAGTTGCTCATTTATGTGGCATTATGTCCTACTAGACTCTCCACTCCCCCAGGAAAAGAGCCAGGTGTCCCAGTACTTGGCCCAGAGTTTCACACACAGTAAGTTGATCAGCTCTGATGGAACTAAAATACGCTAAAGTAAAGCAAGCCCCGGGGTGCCTGGGTGGCTCAGTTGGTTGAGGGTCTGCATTTGGCTCCCAGAGTAGGGTCCTGGGATTGAGCCCCACATCTGCTCCCTGCTCAGCGGGGAGTCTGCTTTTCCCTCTGCCCCTCCTCCACTCGTGCACACTCTTACGCTCATTTCTCTCTCACATAAATAAATAAAATCTTGAAAAAAAAAAAGTTAACCAAGCCCTGTGTAATTCTTTATAGCTTACATACACAGGGTATCTTGGGAAACTCTTTACATCCCCTGATTTCACCCATATCACAGATGAGGATGCTGAGACTCCTGCAGACTAAGAACTAGAGGAGGTCAGGCACCGTAAATGGGCAGAGTAGGGAAACACAGTGCATTCTCTTTCCTCACTTATTCTTTCATTCAGGGGATTTGTGCTGAGCTTCCTCGACATGCCAGACATTATGTCAGAGCTGGAGATCCAAAGGTAAATAGGTTAAGACCTTCTGAAGCTCCCTGCCTAGTCAGAAAAATAGACGATAAACAGTAATTATAATACACTGTGATATGGGCCTTGACAGAACAATGTATTCTTGTGCCGTGGGATTTCCAAAGAAGGAATAAAAGTTGTGCATATTCATTGGCACTATTTTAATTTTTAATATTCTTTTTTTTTTTTTTAAAGATTGCATTTATTTATTTGACAGACCGCGATCACAAGTAGGCAGAGAGGCAGGCAGAGAGAGGGGAGAGGGAGAAACAGGCCCAGGTGCTGCTAGATCCCAGGACCCTGGGATCATGACCTGAGCTGAAGGCAGAGGCTTTAACCCACTGAGCCACCCAGGCGCCCCGTAACTTTTGATTAATAGTCTTTTACGTCTGAACGTGTAGTATACAACCACTCTGATTCAGACAAAGGTAGGCAAAGGCTTATGTAAACTAATGAAATTTTAAGTGTTGCAATAGTATTGCTAGACCAACTAGTTTTCATTATTGCTCATATTATAAATTAATTTGAGTATCAAACAGCAGTCTGCATAGAGCCTAATCTGTGACATTTTCAGATGGCTGCTTAGGCCAAATTGTCGTCTTGTCATTTACACAAGTTGGAAACCTAAGATAATTCTCAAGAGAATTATACTAAGCTCATTAACAGGAATGGATGAGTGGAAGAATGAGGGTAGGAGTGCAATATGGCATGAAGATGGCTTAGGGTGAGTCAGGGACTCGCAAGACTGTTCTAGAAAACAGCTGTGTGCATGAGTTGATCAGAAGTTCATCTGCTGTTTTTAAAACTCTCTTAAAGAAAAACCAGTTGACTGGATAAAAAGATTTACTTCAGTTTTCAGAGTTTTTAAATTATTCTTCTGAAAAGAGGAAGTAGCCATGGAAAAGAGTGGTATTTTATAATGGCAATTAAAATATTTTACTGAATAGATGAAAACTACAGGAAAATGCCAATTATAGCTTGAGTCTATATGCAATATTTATTAATCACCAGGTCCCCCAAAATGTAAAGCTCATGAAGGACAAGCCGTGAACATATCAGTTCCTTGAAAGGGGTCTTGCCTTATTAATCTGTTTCCAGTGCTAAGTACACGGCCTTGCTCATCACAGAGAAGACTTCAACCAAGACCAGATAACTCTCTCAACTTCATTCTTTAATTTTGAAATAGAATAAATGCAACAAAAAATTGAGAAGACCCAAACCGTATGTGAATAATCTATAGCTCTGCTTTAAAGCCTGATTCCAGAACCCTGAGACTATCAGTTGTCAGTGATTAAGAGTTAGGGAACCCACTGAGTGTTTGAAAGTAATACCTGTTTCCTACTGAAGCGGCCAAACCAGTGAAAATGGGTAGAAGCCAAGAAGAGAGCAGCCACCCCTCCCAAGCATCAAAAGAATGCACATTCTACACATTCCAAGAGCACCTCCCCCGCTGGTGACTTTGCTCAGCCCAGTGGTTACCCACCTCAAACTGCCTTGTGCAAAAATTAATACAGGGGAAAGAAGAGAGACGCTTTTCTGGAATTGTCCATATTGGTAACCTGCTCCCTCGTAATTAACAATTACAAAAGTCACAATCCCATTGTGAGAAGGGGGAAAGTGTGGACCCAAAAGTTTCTGGTGAAAGAAGTGAAAAGGTCTACAGGGATAAACACAGTAGCCCACACAGAATTTGCTAGATTTTTTTTTTTCCTCTTTATAATTCTTCGGTTAAATCCCCATCTGACCACCCATAAGTGATGCGCTCATTTTCCCAGTGAAGGAATGGAAGAGGGGGTTGTTGAACTGTCTTAGGACCATGTCACCTGTGGTTGAGTCCTGTGAATGACTTCCCGTGGTCAAAAATCCCTGCTTTTACCAGGGTTCAGAAACACTCTGCTACATGCAAAGCAAGAATATCAGGAAACTCGTTACATCCTTGATAACCAGAAGAAGTAAATCAGCACAGCGCATTCATTGTGCTACTTCACTAGTTTTTACTGCTGTGTAGATGGCTTCCAGATAACCCTCAAGAGACCCTGGAACTTCATATGCATCTAAGTGACTTACTCCCAATTCCTTTGCTTTCTATCAATACCATCTATTTTTTCTTAATAAACTCATAAAACTTTAGCAAGATTCTAAAATTAAAAAATGAGTTGCACACAACTAAAATTTCTACTCTAAAAAAGCAAGATAACTTTAGTGAGGTCTAGTAATTATCTGTATTTAGTATGACTTCACTGTAAATCATACTTTTTTTTTTACCTTGTCCTTATGTATTAACACCTGTCATAAAATAATATTTCATCACTTTTTTACCAGAGAGACATCATGCTTGGATCTTTTTTTAAGAAAAATCTTTATAGTCTAGGTTCATATTCTGGGGGAAACCTAATTTAACATTTAATTTTCATTATGACCATATATTAACTTGAGGTTATAATCTGCTTTTGATTAATTCCTCTCTTTTCAAAAAAAAATTCCTCTCTTTTCTAAATTACAGACGTGGGAGGATGGAAGTGTGTGTTTGCCTCTGAACAAATCCTGGACATATTTCAGTCTTGCTTTTATGTAAACATTATAAAGTATTCTAAAATAAATGATATTTATCACTGCTTGTCATGCTATTGGCTATGGAAAGCGAATTTATACTAATTCTAGTTGACTCTGATTTTTAAGGTAATACTTTCCAGTTCTTCCTTCATATGAAAAATAGTTAATATGATAGGTTCTTTTTATGGAACTAAAAGCTAAAAATAAACTTTTCCTAAAATAGCTATATTTCTTCATGCCTTTCTGCCAAGTAGGCAAACTATGTCCTAAGGGTTTACCTGCCTGGTATTTTCCTAACACCCCAGCTACATCATTCTGAATTTTTGTATGTATATTTCAAACTCTTGGCATATGTGCTTCTTATCATCCTCAAATAGAATAAATCAGTTTTTCAGTGTCTTACCTTTACTAATTATCTACAGAAAATATAATAAGTTATAGTTCAAGTCCTCCAATGAGAATTTATCTACTTCCTGTTGGTTAGTTGAGAGGCATCAAGAATCAGGAGAGAATATATCTGTAAAATTCTGAATAACATTTTGGAGTTGAAACCAGTGTGAACTGTTAGTCTAATGTCTCATATATGACACTCTAGGTAGGACTATGTCCTTACTACTCTTCATTCCTACAATCTTGTTTTCCCATCTTCGCTTGATAGTCTGCCCTCAAATCCCTCGTGTGTGTGTGTGTCTATGTGTGTGTAACTTGATGCCTTGTTGAAAAATAGTGTAGATAGAAGAGGTAAGTTGGAGAGTAAGTAGAATGATAACCATACTTTGAATGTTCTAAACACCATAATTTCAACTTCAAAACAGTAATTTGTATGCTCAAAATTGAAAATTAAAAACTAAATATAAAATTTTAAGTAGTAACTACTTTGTCTTAAAGCTATGCCTACTGACAAAAGTGCATAATACATTAAATATAATTGGTCAGGAAAAAGTTACATCGAGTAGTGGACTGCATTCTGCATGGTCAGACTCTGATGTCTCTGGCTAGATATTTTGTAATCTAAATTCATGAGATGTGTATTTTAAAAATATTAGTAACGTCCATCAAATAGAAGCGGTTGCTCTTAATTTGAGTATGGATCCCACAGTTATTTTTTCATCCTTATCAGTAAATTTTTTATTTGGAATTTCTTACAAAGATACAGATGAACAGGTGTTTAGGAGTTTTGTGATGATTCTGAGCTTTTGGTCCTGTTAGATACTTTTAAGTCTATAACTTTATAACTCTATAATATCATATGTCCCAAAATGCAAGCTTATTGTTTTTCTTTTTTTTCTTTTAAGATTTACTTATTTATTTTAGAGAGCTGGAGAGATCACAAGCACGGGGAGGGGCAGAGGGAGAGACAGAATCCCAAGCAAACTCTGGGCTGAGCACAGAGCCCAGTGTCAAGCTGGATCCCAGGATTCTGAGATCGCGACATGAGCTGAAATCAAGAGTAGGAGGTATCACTGACATAAGCCACCTTATGAGCTCCTTGTGATTTTTCTTTTTGTTAAAAAAAGCTTTAAAGAGAGAATTCAGATTTTTACAACCTTAAGTGGACCAGCCTCAAGTGGGCCCACCGTGCCCTCCTCCTTCCCTTAGTAACAGATTTCTTTGTAAGAACTACCTTTAATATTTAAGAAATGGAAAACTGTAGATCCCTATGGTAAAGCAGTCAATTACAAGGGCTTTTTTTTTTTAACCTAGTGACTTTCATACATTAGTTTAATGTATACTAAGTTTAAATCAAATTTGATCTAAACTCAAAAATAAAGCTTTACTTTGAATTATTGAAATTAAGACTCCTGCATTTTTCATGTTTGCCTGGTCTTTGAGAGTCCTTAGGGTTTACTCTGAGACCATTTCATCAAACCTTAACATTTTTGGTGTTCTTATTCTCTCACTGCCTATTAATACCACCACATCAGGCATCTATACCAGAAGGTCTGCTTTATAGAGAGTAATTATTATATCTTCAACATGCTCACTAATATTTTTCCTATAAAGAAAGCCTCCCCTCTGTGTTTATATACATCTTTTGATTCCATATTTGGCCAAGATCAATCTCTCTGTTAATTATCTTGTTCAGTCAGAGGAAAGAATGACTTCAAGCTTTGTACTTCTTGAAAACTAAGAAGAAATGAGTATCCCACATGAGAAAAATGTCAAAAGTTCCCTACTTACTTCCTCTGAACTGGTGACTCACCCATGTGCCCCATAACAACCTTCCACAGTGGAACCAGTTTCTATACGACTCCTGTCTTTCAACATCATAAAGGACATGTAATCTACTTGATAATAGTTGTCTGCATGGAGGGTTCCAAATCATAGAGCAAATTAAGGGTATGAATCTGGTATTGAAAGAAAGGTAATTATAAGCATTTAGCAACTGTTTTGAAGAATGCAGTGCTGGAAGGTGGCGTAGCCATGTAAACATGACACCAGCATCTTATGGAATGTACAAAAAAAAGGAAAGGCTCCTGTGCCAAATAAACATTCTTCAATTAACGCTTTACAATATGTAGTGTGAATGTTCGTAGTCTGTGTTTACCATCCTGAGGCTGCTACTTTTAATGCCTCCAAAACTGTTGCCTGTGTAGATTCTCCTTCTGGTGGATCTAGGGGTGAAGGTCTGATTACAGGCACATTTTCCGCCTTGAATCTGTCTAATAAGCTCAACTGAAACCCAGTGAATGCAAGATGGAAGGCCTTTCCTGATGAACTGAGCTACGTCCTATAAACAGGCGTTGGAGAAGGCTCCATGGAAAAGAGCGTTGTAAGACATGATTTGTATTGGAAAATACAGTCCTGATTTTGAATTCCATAATTAGGATACTCATTTGTGAAAAGTTCCCTGTCAGGATGTTTTTAGTCATAGATTTGGGGGAGGAAAAAGTTATTTTATGGTGAGGTTTTTGAATAAGCATTTTGATCCCCATTATCTGTTTGCAGGGGAATGATGGATATTCAAAATGAATGTGTTACCCACTTGTTCCTTTTGCTACTGAAAGATTTACTCTTGCATTACTTTGTCTGTAGTACTCATCTTTGTGAAAAAAAAAATACACGTTCCTTCCAATTAGTTCTACTTAACTTAAATATACATATTAATTCTGAATCACTATGAATAGCCTTATATCTAATTCTTCAAAAAGGTTTACGTTTAAGTAATTATAATGGTTTTGTTCTTTATATTTATTGTATGTTTACACATATTCTGAAGAAAAAAAGATGCTTACCTAAGGTATGGCTTAAATGTGGCCCCCATTTTTTTCAGGAATATTCATAGTTCTTAGGGCAGCCAAAATTCACAGCACATCAGCAGTATACAAACCCCAAACACCAGATAACCAGGCTTTCATAGAAGGGTTTATTTTTGTCATATTTTATTAGTGAATCTATTTCATGAAGTCTTCTTTTCTGATACCTTTATCTTGAATTATATTTTTCTTTATGTTAAATTCAGTTTCATAGGCCTGCTTAGAATGCTGATGTTCAAACAGTTAAATAGTTCTCTGAAGTTTTTAAGCCTTGTCCAGTGCTGCCTACACGATTTATTTCAGTTAAACATTATCCCACCCCCTCTGAGCTGCCTATTCGGTGGTAGAAGCAAAAGTCGGTCCAGGCTCACATAGGAAAAATAGTGGTGGACTTGGCAGTAGTCTGGTCAACGAGTCTGTATCAGGTGGTTGGTCTTAGACCCTTGTTGAATTCACAGGTTGTTCCAACATAGCGAAGGTTATTCTTTTTGAAATATGGGCAGCTGGACTTCCTCTTGATGCATATATTACCTCTTTCATTGTTGCCAGCATTTTCTTTTCCATATATTATTTTGACCAAAGGAGAGAGGCCTTGTGATACAAGCCTTGTTGTATTCTCTTACATGTAATATGTTTGTACATTTTACTTTAATCATACATGAGTTAGATTCATTCTTCAATGAAAACTTTAAAACCAGTATGTGCTTTCTTAATAATTTTTCTAAAAATAAATTATTTTTAGTATCAGGTAAGGCTAATAGGTAATGATCCCCTTGGCATAGACTCTTAACCTAGAACTAAGCAAAGTTCTCTGATCACCAGGCCTCAAGGTATAAAATTTTTCTTTCATTACCAGCAACGTGGTTAGAGTAACCTAAAGCTCCACGTTGTTATTACATTTATGAAATTTAATTCCCTGGATACTCTTTCTTATTCAAGTTATCTTCCCTTAGAGCTGTGTTACTGTTGCACTTTGGGGAAGACTTAAAAGATTTTCTTTGCTCCAGTCACATGTAGGAATGTAAAATAAGAATTCATATAATAAGTTTTGCATGTAGAAAGAGGGAGAAGTGGGCGATATATTATTGTTTGAAAACAAGGTCAAGTTCAATGAATAGGATCGACATTTGTTAACAAAACATGCTAAACTACATCTAAACTTCAAACGAAGACAATTGAGTAAAATTAGTAGAGTGTTTTCTGAAGTCATCATAATAGCCTCAAAGGAAAAAGAGGCAATCACAAAATTCACTAGGCCTGGTGAGTGAACCGTTTCGTAGTTGGTTAAAAGCTGATGGAAATTACATGAAAAAGCATCCTGAATATAGGTAGAAATGGAAGGATACTCACCTGGTCAAGTGTAGTAGGATTTCTGTTGTCCTGTGGTTGCATTAGTGATCAAATGTGCACCAGAAGGCATGGTTTTCACATTGTGTCGACGCATCTGCTCAGTGAATGAGTAGCGGGTGATGGGGAGGTTGTCTGATAAATCCCGAGTGGGAAAGGATAGAAGCCAGTGAAACGGGAGAGTGAGGATGTGAGAGAAACATGTTTGAACCTCACGTGTTGTTAAATTTCAAAGTCCTTAGTAATTTCATCTATTATTATTATTATTATTATTATTATTATGTACCATTGTTATTTCTCTTCAAGAACAGGCTGTTCTGTGATTTTTCTTTCCTGTCTTCCTATTTTTTTAAAAATAGTATCTAACACATTTTGTACTTAATCTCAAGGAAAATTGACAGGGTTTCTTTAAATTCTCAACTCAGTGTTTTTCAAGATAGGGCAAACCGTTCTGAAGCAAGGAACAGAAAATTCCAGGCGTGTGTGAGGTACACAAAATTCTGAAATCCCTGGCACCTAGAGAAATTGAGGCATAGTTTAGGTAGCTGTGCTGAAAGCTGGGGAAGTCAAATGTTGCCTCTTTGTTTCGAAATTCTACTTCTGTAATTTGTAATCAACATATCCTCTTTGTGAAAAGAGTTTTGACTATAAGAATTGAATGAGTGAATAAGCATTTTTTATTAAACAAGCTCGACTTTGTTCTATTGCTGCTGTTCTTTTGTTGTTGTACTGTATGCTTCCAATTCATGCCCTACCCAACATGTTTTCCTTCTCTTTAAAAAGTAACCTTTAGTGAAATACTTTTACTTCTAAACAATGTGATGTGTAGATACACAGATATTCTTTTAGTCAACAGGGATCTGTGCGGAGATGTCGTCTAGACTATTGGTAAAAACCTTTCCTACCCAAACAGGAGATGAGGAGTAGTCAGAGTGAAAATATGCCTTCTATTTCCCCACTCTATTTATTGATTTTTTTTTCTAATAATGAATAAAGGCTAGAGGAAACCATACAAATTATCCAAGCTCCATGGGCATGTACGACTCACTTTATAATTTTAATGTGGGATGTCTGAGGTTTGAATAAATTATCGCAGTCACAAGTCAGTGTCCTTTAAAGCTGGTTGGGGTTATTTGAGAATTCACCCAACAGATCCCCTCCTACCCCAGACAGAAACAGCAGGGTGCGTAGAAGAAACCAGTGAAAGGACCCCTATATATTATGTGTCCTTGATTGGTTCACTCACCACTTCTTCCTTCCCACAAGCAGTAGATGTGTTTTTTTGGATCTGTGTGCAAGTTGTCATTTTATTTATTTATTTTTTTAACAATTTTTTATTGGGCACCTGGATGGCTCAGTGGGTTAAGTGTCTCAGGCTCATGGCCTGAGCCCAAGATCCTGGGATTGAGTCCCACAACAGTCTCCCTGCTCAGCAGGGAGCCCGCTTCTCCCTTTCCTTCTGCAGCTCCCCTGCTTGTGCTCTCTCTCTCTCTTTCTTTCTGTCAAATAAATAAATAAAATCTTTAAAATATAAAATTTAAAAATAAAAGATTTTTTGTTTATTTTTTTGAAAGAGCAGAGCAAGCGTGAGAGAACATGGAGTGGGGGAAAGGGGCACAGGGAGAGGAAGAAGCAGACCCCCTTCTGAGCAGGGAGCCCCCTGAGCAGGGAGCTCAAGGAGTAGGACCCTGGGATCATGACCTGAGCCGAAGGCAAATGCTTAACCGACTGAGCCACCCAGGTGCCCTCACAAGTTGTTATTTTAAAAATTATCATAAGGTCATCTTTTTTTAAGGAGTCTAGAATATCTTTCATATATTTCTTTGGTTTGTAAATGTAAAAGCTTTGGGGAAGGGATATGTGAATTGGGATGGCATTGTTACAGTTTGGAAATGTTATTTGATTTTTCATCTCAGGATAACAGTGCCCTCGAGTCCTGAAAATTCCACTAGTTGGCTCTGTTTCTTTTTACCTTACTACACCAGATGTACCTCAATCAAAGGAAAAAGTTCAGGCTTTTTCCTTGACTCTTTGCTCTGCTTCACATTTTCAAAACCCAGTAACTCTTACCACATCCAGGTGGGTAAAGCCTGGTTTAAGAAACAGATGAATTGGGATTTTTTTTTCTTTCTTCATTTAGCAAAACTTGATTTTAATGCAGCAGCTAAAATAACCCCATATCAATCTGTTACATGGAAATGTTATTTTGCATTTATATGGCACTTTTTGTTTTCATTGGGCTGAGAGTTGCAAAACTGACATTCCAATCCACTGTGGTAGCTTAATGCTTTTTCAAATGGTGAAACCAGAACCTTGCAGTGCTAACTAGCTTGTCTGTCATTGCACAATGAACATGGCAGAGACAAAATTAGAACTCAGAGTTTCTAAGTTTTAGCACATTTTTTATCTGCTTTTCTTTTATATATTTAATTCTCAAATTAGAAGTGCTGCGTGCTTTCAAAATTAATTAAGACCTCTCAAAAAACACTTGTCCTATGATACACTTATGCTTACTTCTCTGTGATTTCAAGTGCTTATTTTCAAAAGGTTAAAAATATTTGAAATGTGAATGAAATAGAATGCCATTAAAACCTTCCAAATTCTGGTAGATTTCTTGTTTTGATAAAATCCTCGTGGGAAATTTGGTACAAACTTTGATGTTCTACTGACCGATCTTATTCCTTGGAATAGACATAATGGTGTATTGCTCAATGTTCTTTTATTGTGTCACTTGAGATTTTGCCACATGAGAGAAAATAGAATATTTGTTGGTATGTTCTTTGAACATTGAAATATTCAGTGGCTACTCTCAAAGTCTACCAGATAAAGAAAAGTTCTTATCTTTACCTGATCTTTCAGTCATATAATGTGTGGTCAGATTAAAAATAGATGAACAACAAAGTGATGAACAAATAAAACATTGAATGCCTGAATGAAACTTAGAAGCAAAGGCTTTAAAGAAATCATATTAGATGTTGTGTTTCTGTTTGAGATATTGTAAATTTCAAATAAAAATGGAACACCTCTCTAGGCCACCTGTTACTCAGTTATGCCAAAGTTCCTCGGCTGTTTTAAATCATAACCTTCCCACTTCTGCAATATTATACAAAGGAGGAGATTTGGATAGAGAACACAAGATGTGGAGAAAAGCATTGATTTCAGCACTATTTACAATACACCCAAATTGGAACCCCTAGAGATTTTCAACAGTCAGGAAGTAGTTAAGCAAATTATGGTACATTCCCAAGATGAAATTTTATACAGCTGCTTAATTATCAATTAGACAAAGAGAAGCATGCTATGAAGGAAAGAATATGAGCTTTGGGACTGGATGGACCTATTTTGAATCCTTGTCACTTCCAAAATGTTCAGAATATTCAAAGGGGTTCCTGGATTCTCTGTACCATCTTAGAAGTTCTTTGTAGGATCTTCCTAACATGATAGACTGCCCGTGTTCTTGGGTAGTGAGACCCAGATTCAAAAGTGTTTTCTCAGATGGACCAATTTCATTTTGAGAGGTGGTATGACAGACTTAGGCCAGGATCAAATTCTAGCCATTTACTGGTGATACGACATTGAGCACACTGCTTAACTTTCTTTGAAGCTCAGTCAAGAGATTGCCAATAAGGAAACCACTTATTTCATGGAGTCACTGGTATGATAAAATGGCATGATGTATATCAGCACAGGGCTAGCTAGGGTTTCGGTGTTGGAATACATGGGAATTCTTGATATTCTTGTTGTGGAGTCATTGTACTAATTGAAAAACAAAAACAAAAAAACCTCCTCAAGATGATTTTAGTTGTTTATTTTTTGCCTAAATAATCCTCAGCATAACATTAAAGACGCACTCTGTGATCCCGTCCACCTACTCCGCCATTTTTCCCAATACCATTCCTTGCAGAAGCCAATGTTCTGTCATCCTTGCCTGGCCATTACCCAAACACTGCATGATTCCTCACCTTTGAGCCTTTCCTCTTTCTCTGCCCACAGACTAGATATCATTTTTTTTTCCCCTCTAACTTTGCCTCTTCTGGCAGTCCTTCTCCTTCAAGACTCCACTCAAGTGGAGGGTCCTGATTGGCGCCTTCTCAGCAGCTCTCAGTATTTATTCTCTCTCTCCCCTCTGTTTTCATATCACTTTGTATAAAATAGCATGATTCACAAGTCCATACCCTATCATTTTGTTTGTGTCTGACACTTCCCCTACATATTAAGGTGTTTGCGGACAGGTGCCCTTTCTCCCCTTATTTTATTAATGCTATTAGCAACTTAGTCACTCATGGATAGTGGACACTCACAAAATATATGTCAAATTAAATTCAAGAGTGAGTGAAAGCTTAGAAAGAACCACACGTAACTCCTCTTGACAGGTGTGTACTATTCGAAGGGTCCAACTGAATGTGATTTTTCCAATTTTTTACATATCAACTTTTCATTTATATGAGATTGCTTCTAAAAAAGACAAAAAAATATTGAGATACTTGACCCCAAATCACTTTTCCCCCTAACTCATTTTCATTTATGGCACAGATATAAGGCTTATAGGCATAGTGTTCTTTCTGTCTAGGCTTGCTCATGGACATAGCCTTTATGTAAATCCTGAACTCTATCTCTGGCTTGCTTATGACAGTGCCTACGATATTTTGGGAAGTGTTTACTACTTAAAGAAATGACAACTAAATGCATTTATTAGCATGGTGTATTTGCAAGACTTACAGATTCTCTTGAAAGAAAATAAACTCAAGATTTCAAACCTAATGTTTTACAGTTCTTTCTCTGGAAAGGAAGAAATTTTTATTCCTTAAAATTGATTAATACAAGGGTGGTAAGATCGGGGAAAAGAAGAAAAAAAATGAAATCTGACCCTATCATGAATATCAGCGGATTTTGAAAGAGCTCCTAGTTTTAACCTCATAAAAGGAGTTTTTTTAGGGGCACCTGGGTGGCTCAGTCAGTTAAGTGTCCAACTCTTAATTTTGGCTCAGGTCCTGAGACTGAGCATGAATCAGGCTCTGCGCTGAGCATGTAGTTAGTTTGAGATTCTCTTTCTCCCTCTCCCTCTATTCCTCCCCTACAACTTGCACATGCTCTCTAAAAAATAAATAAATAAATAAAAATAATTTTTTAGCAGCCTGTTCTGTAACCACCCATTGATAGATTAATCAATCCTCCAAAGACAAAAACTCCCCTTGTAGATTTTTTACTTCTTCATATCTCCACAAATCTATAAGTCATTTTTACAGAAACTAAATCTCTGAGTGAAGGGATTAAACTACAAAATCATATATATATATATATACCTATATATATATAAAATTATATATATACATAAGTATACACATACATGTATATATAAATATATATGTATTTTATTTTCAAAAGAATGTTTATACGTATATATTATATATACCTATAGTCTTTTTCTTTCCCAAAGAATTTATATAGGAATTAATGGTCTCTTCCTTCCTGACCTCTAGATTTTGGCTAAACCCTGGTGTAAAAACATTCTAAAATGGTTCATGATATCCAACTTTGTGACAAGGACTCAGTATATTTGATAATTCAGTCAAGGTAGCAAAGTGTTTGATCATAATCTTATGATCTTTAATTCCTGATTACTTTCTCTTGTTATTTCCAGTGGAATGAGTATTACCAAGATCCAACCCTGGGTAGAGAAGTGACTGGACCTGCCAGAGTTTGACAGAGAAAAACCATCTAAATTTAAAATTCCAAGGCCAGAGTAGACTTTCAAAAATCTTTATTCCTAATTATATGCAGTGGTGAGCTAAAATTTTAAAGATAAATCTGTCAGGATTTTGCAAGTCAGTGTAAGATCTGGTTCTCTTTTATCAGACATTGAGAAGAAATTGTTTAAATATTACACATTTTTCTTCAAATAGAAAAGAGAAAAATTATTTCATGGATAATCCTAACTTGGAAGTATTATTTAATTCAAGAAGGTTCTAGAATATATGTGAAGAACCATCTTGTCTTATGAGTTCTTTCTCTGTTTCACCACATGGTGCCTCTCCAGCCCCACCTCCCTGCATTCTCCTCATGCCCATCTTTATGTAACAAAACAGGATTTCTCACCCCTCCCCGAATATGGATTTTTAGTACTTTCTACCTTGCCACATTTCAAACCACTTTAAATATGTAAAATTCTACCATTTTCCCACAGAGAGTGATACTTGAGTACCATTACTAATGAAGTATACTTCTAAGCAAATGACTCATATAAATAAAAGTTACCTTGATGGTTAAAAAAATCAATTATTAGGATTTAAAGGCCTTTGTTAAATAACAACTATAATTCTTTAAGCTAGTTTAATGGTAATTATATTTAAATACGTACTTTTAAAATTTATCTCTGAAGAGCTAGCCCAAAGAAATTGAAACTATTATTATCACACAAGATGATATGTAACATGCTTAACAAAGGATTTGGAATATTGATGAAATACTATGTCTTACCAGGACTTAAAAAGAGTCAGGGTAATATTAATGGACAAAATAATCTCTTAGCACGATAAGAGCAAAGTTCACAAATGGACATAGAACTTTTGCCTATTTTAGACCTTTAGTCTACCAGCTCAAAATTTAATGAGAAACCCATTCTTAGTTTCTTGAAGACAAGTGAGGACTGACAGCATTTTTAGATTTTAACGACTCATAATGACACAGATAGGGCATTTTTCTATGAGGTTTTCCTAGCCTATGTTACATGGATCCCATATTAAATATGTATTCCAAATCCTTTTTAAAGCATATTTCTATTACTCTGAAATTCTTAAAGGTAATCCTCATGACTGAGTAATTCATTATTTATTAAATTGACTCCTAAGCTGGAGATGTTACAACATATTATCAGTTAGGAAATACTGAAGACAAATTACTTTCTAATAAGAACCTACCTGCCTGTTTTCCTCCCAGCTGAAATTATTATGGGAAGTCTATTTTCTTTGTCTTGTTCTGAACAAGTGTCTGTGGAACATAACAATTTTTTATGCTGTTGGTACAGGTGATTTTCTATCATGGATTATGAAGATTTGGGGATATTTTTATTTTTACAAACAATGTTTACTAGTATAAATGTGTAGATATGTGGTATATATGTCATATGTTACAAATGTTTTAGAAATATTGCACATTTGAATGAATATTTAGACATTAGGGATCACAGGATTCTGGGACACATGTGAATCCAAAGAACTAAAATGTTTATAAATAGCACAGGAAACTCCAGTCCTGTGACTTTCTTCATAAAGCACCTTTAATACTGCAGTAGAGAGCAGAGTATGGGAGCTGCCCAATTTTAGTCCTGTTTAAAGACAATGAGAGGTTTAACTGGTTGCTTAATATTTAATGACATATTCATAAAATTAAGCCATGTCCGTTCAAGAATTTTTCCCATAAAGTTAACTTTCCCTCGACTCATCAAGAACAGGGTATAGTGGATTCTGGTTATCTCTGGGTTAGTTGGTTCATTTCTTAAAATAAGACAGATTGTCTGTTGTTTTTTAAAATGGTGTTCATTCCCAAAGTGATGACATTAAAAAAGAAAATCTGGGATTTTACCTTTCAAGAAGAACAACAGGAGAAGCAGACATATATTGGGATTTCAAAGAATGTGGACAATGGAGCTGGAAAGGACATTAGATTCCTCTTTCACAGGGGATCCATTGGTCTGCCTTCCTCTAGATCCCCCAGCCAGTTGATACCAGTAGCGGACAAGAGGGCAGACCTCCTGCCTTTTGGTTAGATTCAATTTTCTAGGATCCTGAAATTCTTTTTTTTTTTTAAAGATTTTATTTATTTATTTGACAGACAGATCACAAGTAGGCAGAGAGGCAGGCAGAGAGAAAGGAAGGGAAGCAGGCTCCCCGCTGAGCAGAGAGCCCGATGTGGGGCTCGATCCCAGGACCCTGGGATCATGACCTGAGCCGAAGGCAGCGGCTTTAACCCACTGAGCCACCCAGGCGCCCCGGATCCTGAAATTCTTAAAGTTCATCCTCATGCCACTGAATATTTCATTATTTATTAAATCAGATTTCTGTCTGCTCCAGAGTATTTTTCTATAGCCTTTGTACCCAGCGACTGACATAAAAATCAGCCACATGTTTGTTTACCAAGTGAATGAATTTACACACTTGCATTGGAATTTAATATCTAATGGGGAATTGCCCCTCACTCTGTGATCACCACCTGTCATTCAGTAAACCCTAAAAGTATACTTTGTTACTACTTGATTTTTCACTTTTTTTTAAACAAGAGATATAATTCATAAGGAAGTCCTGATTGAAATAGCCACATACTTGAATAAGATGGCTAACTATTGAAGATAATTTGTTTACTGTGTATTCACTTAACCAAAGGAGGAAAAAATAAAACCTATGTGATTAGTTTGTGAATGGTTTTTTTGACACAATAAAACCTGTATTGAGAAGTTTGCCAGACATATACATTCATTCTCCCCAAGGTGAATATCTCTGTGATGGCTTTAGTAAAGAAAATGATGTCTTTCAACTGATATATGGTGTGTGATTTAAATGCCAAGCTACATTGCTGCTTCTGGGTTTGTTTGCTCTGAGTTGATCCAACTTTTGTGGAAAGCTTTCTACATCAAGGATGGCCTGTGTCAGTTTTTGTCGTGGTGGTGGTGGTGGGGAGGGAATTCTTAACTTCTGCTCTGTGTGCACGTCTATGTTTCTAGAGTAAAGCAAAAGGGGCTGTTGATCTTGGTTTTCGTTTCTTATTGGGGGTGGGGGTTATTCTTTTCTGGTGCCAGAATCACCTCCCTGTAATACTGCATGTGGAACATTCCTAATCAGAGTTTGTCTCTCCAGGACTCTGGCTCCTGAGGGATTTGCCTCCTGGCTTGATGGAGGTGTTCCAGCTCTGCCTTCTTTTGGATAGTGTTTCTCCTTTATTTTATCTAAATAGAGGATTATATTAGTTCAACAAGATTAAACTTGAGATATGAGTGGGTACATTTCTCATATCTGCTTTTGTTACAGGTCCTTATAGTCCCTTTCTGCTTGTAACATAATGTTTTAATGTAGCCATCTTTAAATAGCTACGACTCCTATGAAAAGTTGGGAAGAACCCTAAGCAAGTTGTTTGAAAGAAACAGGCATTTAAGTGCTTAATTCAATTAGCAACTCATAAAGTCTATACAGAGGAGGTTGCAAATAGCCTTTATAAGAATTAATTTCATGAAATGAACATCTTGCAAAAGTGAATGCGGAGTTTATAGATCCTTAGGCAAATCTTCACTGTCGGTTGAATTTATTTAAAGAGCTTTTCTGGTCACCTTTGAACCTCAATGATTTCTCCAGATGTACAGAAGTGAACAATGTAAAAATCTTGCTGTTTCAGCAGAACTGATTCCAGCTGGCTGGGAACTGGATCTGCAAGTCATTGGTTACAGCTGTGTTTCGATTTATGTGATGGTTGAAAAAATAAATTACCCGATTAGATGGCTAGAAAGAGGACTCTTTGTTTAGCCCTTGTGTGGGGACTGAAAGTGTTTATGGTGCTGTTTTCTACGCAGTCTTTGCAAAGTAAGCTGGACAAATAGACTTATTCAATGCTCCTAAGAAATGTTGCATATTCAGCTTTAATTCTTTGCTAAAGAAACTATTTTTTTTCTATAATGCTGTCATCCAGCAAATGTTTTAAAGGTTTAGCATTTAAGAGAACCAGTAAGTTTTCTGTCTTACTGAGCACTGCATTTAGTAATGGAAAAGCTGTTCTCTTTTGTTTAATGTGTACTTTAAAACATGTCTTTGTCAGGCACAGGAATGGAAATATGTTTCTCCTAAATTCAAAGCTTTATAATGGCAGAGTGTCTGAACATAAACTTGAACCTTCTCAAATGAGTTATGGCTTGTGGCATGTAAGAGAAAATATATTAATTAAATTGCTAAATAAAGAAATATAATCAAGCATGACTGCAAAAATTAAAAAAATTTTTAAAATAATAATATAAGAAAAAAATACCCTGATGGGCCCCTGGGCCATTTGAGTTATGAGGTTTTGAATTTTTATGAATATTTACTTTGTTACCAAAGTAAAATTTACAGGGTAAGAAGGGTGTTAAACAGCATGTAACTTTTCAAGACAATGAAAATCAAAATACTAGTAACTCCTGGAGGTTTTGAGTACAGGGCCTTACAAAATACCCTCATAAGAGAATTAATATACAAATATAACTCTGTATGAAGGTTTTTAAATAATTATTTTCCAAGGTAATTAGGGTCCTTGAGTTTCTTGAAGTGATGAAGCTATCAGGACCTGTGGATGGGGAGCAGTTTGGCCCTTTCCACCAAGGCATTAAACAAATTAATGGGTAGGCGGCCCTGGAAAAGAAGGCTACAATGGTGTGTTTTCATTTTTATTTTCTCAAACAGACACTAATTTTCTAAGTGGATTCAACATTTTTAAGCACCCCCCCCCCCCAAGACTTTGGAACATCCTGAAAAGGGACAGGATTCTTGAGTGAACTAGAAAAGGAGGCCAATCCCAATCTCTTGATCAGGTGATATAATATCCATCAAGTTCAAAAGCAATTCAGGGTGGGGAAGATCCAGATATGTATCTTTTTTTTTTTTTTTTTCTGAGAAAATGGGTGATTCTTTATCCATTTCCTTTCTTAAACTAAGATATGTACTACGGAATTTAGGGGATGAAGAATGAATAACCATAAATGTATCCTAAAGGAAGCAAAGGTGGGATTCATCTGCCTTGACTTCTCAGAAAGTTTGCTCTGTCAGGCTGTTTCCTTGATCAATGAAAGTATACCCTCTAACCCTTAACAAATCAATACAATTGATTGGAAAGGATGGGAACAAAGCATGAGAGTGCAGGATACACTTGAACCTTTAGTGTTCAGATATATTTAAATGAGATTTATATGCTTAGACGCATTCCCCTGTACTCCCATGTAATAGAATCTTCTTCATCCTATGAAATTGGATGGAAAACCTATGTAATAATGTTTGAGAGTACGGTATAGTGGCAGAATATGTTTTGAGATAATATATAAAATATTTTCATTTTAGAACTAAGGGAGGTAGTAATTTTTTAAGATTTAGAAAAATATGTACATACTGTTACGTTACATGCATTCTTTTCTAATGAAAAGAATATGTTTTGAAGAGTTACATCTGTCTCCCAGTGTTTATACTTCTAAAATGTATTAATCGGGAAACAGTTTCTATCACTGAGCATAGAGATAACAAAGTGAAAATTCAGCCTTGAACACATATGATTGAATGATATTAGGTTTCTAAACTAAACATGTTTAATAGAAAAAAATCAAGAAGGAAATAAAAGTATCTATAGAGAGAATACTTTTATTGAACATAACTTACTTAATTATTTGTGCTCCCTTCTTACCTATCATGATCAGTGGATAAAATATAAAAATATTAATACATAACAATATAAAATCTTTTTTTCTTTATGAGGGAAAAACCCCTATGAAATTAGCATATTTTTTCATATTGAAGGAAACTAAAAAATCTAGAATAAGAATGATTATGAGCAATCAGAATAATAACTATCCATTAATAACTTTATTCCACCCAAATTAAGCAGCATTCAAAATGAGTATTTTTAAAAGGCAAAAAAGATGCTTTTAACAGTTTTCGGTAGTTGACAGAAATTTTCAAACCTATGATTCACCTGATTTTCTGATTTTTTTCATTTAAAATTTCAAAGAGCTACTTAAGGAGGTTTTATAACCTGACGTATTTTAGCTTGACATTTTGAATGCGTTATTAAAGCTGAAATAGGTCTATTCAACCAATTAATTCTAAATTTTTTTATCCATATAGCTAATTTTCACAAGTGAGTTATCTAAGGAAACAATGACTTCCTCCCCTTAGTGCATGTACCATAACAGTATACATTTTTCTAAATCTTAAAAAATTGCTATGTCCTTAGTTCTAAAATGAAAATATGTTATATATTATTTCAAGTTAGTGAAAATTTAAATGTAATAAGGTAAACCACATAAAATATCTAATAGAAATTTTAATATTAGCACAGTCTGAAAATAATATGAGATGAAATTTTTGAGATTTAGTTATTACATGAGATATCACTGGAACATAGGAAAGGCTATCATTGATCTTTCCGGAGATAGATGTTACTAACAATACTATGATGACTATGATGACCAAATGAGACAATCATGTGTATAAATATCTAACTAGTAAGTAGTAATGACCAACACGTGTTTCTAATTTTACTCCTCTTCCATTGCACAATTCTTTAGAGCTGAATTAGGCCTTAATGATTAACCTAGTCATCCCTCCCAGTTTTAAAGGGACAGGAACCAAAGTTCTGAGAGTTAAGTGACTTAACCAAGCCCATTAACTATTATTTACTGAATTGACACTAAAGCCAGTTTTCTGACTCATAGATTAGCTTCTTTCCCACTTCCAACTTTGTTTAAAAGTGTTGTATACAGAATGTAAAAAAAATGGTATTTTTCTAGAATCATAGTAGCTAAAATAGACATTATTATTGCCCCTTTGCCATAATATTCAAGCTCTAAATATGACAATAATTCTGAAGTCAGTTGATATCATTTAAATCCTTTCTATTTACGTCCCATCTTAAAAAGTCAAGAATGATTCTTTTCTCATTCACCTGCACATCAATAAGCATAAATGTCCTTTTATTATTGGTGTGCATAATCCTGCTAACTATCAGAAAATACTCTTCCAGATTTACATATAATTTGATATGGCATAATTTTTCATGGTCTCTAAATTGCCTCTCATTATCATACCCTGCTTTTTCTTTTTTTTTTTCCTTTTCTTTTTTTCTTGATTTCCTGGAATATTCCACCAGCATCCTCAAGACCTGTTTGTTCCGATGTGTGGCTGTTACTATCAATTTCCCCTCAAGACCTCCCTCAAGTTCATGTTCTTGCTCTAATTACCCTGCCTCAGACAAGCTCTCCTCATGTCTCATCTCACTGGTATGGTGTTGAATGGGGTCCCTTGGTGGATATTGATGACAGGCTGGATTGACGAGGGGTTGCACACTTGGGGAAAGCAGAGGTAGGGAGGGGAAGAGGGAAAGAAAAAGGGAGGGAGATTCCCATTGAGAGTTACTATCATATGCATTTCCTTGAGAGAGGAATGAACATTAGATTTCATGTACCAGGGTCTAAAGGATAATCCCTGAAAGGAAGAGAAACCTATGTGATTATTTTTCCATCCCAGTTGTGATGCTCTGTACTGATCAAGAGAGAGATTAAAAAAAAAAAAATCCAGGTTTACAAATAAACCTTCTGCATCCCAGTCAAAAAGTGTCTGATTTAAACTCTGAATCACCCTCTAGTCCAAATACTAAACTTTGAGAGGAAGATGTAGGTCAGGTTTTTCCCTGGTTAAGAACTGTCTCCTTCACCATAAAATTTCTAGAATAGTAACTCAAATCTGTATTATACTTTTTTTTTTAATTTTAAGATAATTGGTTCCAGAATCTCATTGGTAACTCAAAATTACCTTAACAAGGTACACACACACACACACACACACACACACACACATACCACACACACACACACACACACACACACACACATGCCTGTTTTGTTTTTTTTGCCAGTGTCTCATTCAATAGAAAGTTCCCAACCAAGTCAACCGTGTTTGTTGGCACCTGATTCTTATCTCCCTTACCCTTTAATTACTATTTTCTCTTTAAAAAATGTCTAACCATAGCTGTTGATGCTCTTTAACTGCTACTCTTTCCTTATATGGGTAGGATTTTTAAAGATTGCCTTTTTCCCTGGATTTTTGCTGCTCACTACTATTGTATCCCTTCTTTTTTTTCTCTTAAGATTTTATTCATTTATTTAAAAGAGAGACAGAGCATGTGTTAGAAGAGGGACAGAGGGAGAGGGAGAGGGACAAGCAGACTCCCTGCTGAGCTCCATCTCAGAACCCTGAGATCATGACCTGAGCCCAAGTCAGATGCTTAACTGAGTGAGCCACCCAGGCACCCCTATTACATCCCTTCTTTATTGAAAATGAAAATATTTTGAAATATTGAAAATGAAAGATGTCATATATGTTGTTGGACACGAGAAAGAACATGGCTCTCATTTCTGGAAAAGTTAGACGAATAAGCATCTGTCAGATTTATTCAGACACTTTAGCAGGAGTGTTTTTTTTTCGCATGTGTCTTCTGATGGTTTTGTTACCAACTACCTTAAAGTTATTTTCTTTATAACCCCTCCCTTTAAGTAATCTTGCATATGTTAAAACTATTAGTAAACTAAAGCACTTGATGCTCTTCAGTTAGAAGAAATTGTCTTCTTTTTGATGTTCAAATAAATCAATATAAATTGATTCTTCCAGAATAGACTGGAATGAAAGCATCAGGACCCAATGATTAGTTATGCTACAAACTTTTCACAAGGACAGTTTAAGTGAGCACTGTCCAGTAAAACTTTCTGCAAGGGTGGAAATGTTCTATAGCTGCCTTGTCCAAAATGGTAACCACCAGCCATGTGTGCTATTATACACTGAAATATGGCTAAGGCAACCGAGGAAATCAATTTTTACTTTTACTTACCTTTAATACCTACATGTACCTTCTTAGAGAGTATAAGTTAAATAAAACAAAGAAAATACTATGCAGCTAGTAAAATATATATATGTATATATATATATACACACACATATGTATATATATATATATATATACTTTCTGCATAGCCATGAATTTTGAATCCAAGTTTGAACTGTAAATCTTTTTCTTGTCCTCTGTCTCTCTTACCCCAGACCCCACCAGTGTTTTTAAATACGATTCCCATAATTACACTGATTTCAAATGACCTTTATAAGAAATAAAAGATCCCTCACTGCCTTAGCTGTAAGGTGGAGGACAGGTTGTATTAAAGTATTGCAGAATAGTTATCGCTTCCTCTAGCTTAATATGTCATTTGATATACAGTCAGATCTATCTTGGTTATATTTTTAAGAAAGAAAACATAGAAAATAACATATAAAAATAATTGCTCTAGCGAGACCATACTTGCATTAACATTGCTTAAATGAAATATAAAGCAGGGTGAAATTTTTCCTTTATAAACACTTCAGCCATAGTCAAAGCCTCACTCAGGGATATCTTAGTATTGATGATTAGAAATTAGAATCAGAAAAGACCTTAAACCCATATCTATGACAGCGGCAATTGAACTGATAGATTACAACATCTTCTTTCAAATAAATATTGATTTAATCAAGTCTGCATTCCCATTGGTCCTAATGGTGATCTTGACAGAAGCCTGGACACTCAAAACTGGCTAACTCCTGTTTGGATATAAATATTTTAAATGCATGGCCACTCAGTTATACTCATTATTTGTCTCCAAACATTTTTTCCCCTTGATTTTTTAACCTCCCTCGTTAATGTTTTTATGCCTCCTGTAAAGTTGAGTGATGTGTGTGTCTGTCTCTGAATGTAAGAAAAAGAGATGTCGTGGATTCGGCCGGGGTGGGGGAAAGTTGTATTTGCATCCGTTGTTTCTGATTCGTAGAGCCAAGAGTGAGGTGCTTGTGCAGATAGTGCACAGAGCTAAGATATCAATAGGCAGTTTGCTGTAAGCGCATGTTCAATTATTAAAATAGTCGACATTTTATGTCTGATAGCCCTAGCAAGGTCATGACATTAATTTTTCCAGAGTATTGTGGGCACTGTCTAGAAAAGAAATAGCGTAAAGGGGACAGACGCTAGAGAGCTTAAGAAAAAAAAAAAAAAAAAATGATGGGTTTGAGCAAAGAGCAAAGAGACTTCGAGAGATGACCAGTTTTCTACACGTAGAACAGGGAGGAAGAAGTCAGCAGGCATCTGTTACCCGAAAATAAGTATCTTAAGCTACGCTGGCCATGTGTTAATTTCTGTTGTAGTTTTTCATTAAGTTCTAAGCTTGAGCACGATTCCTGAGTCTCGAGTTTCTGAAGTCTAATTTCGTGTTATTTGTTGCTTCATTGCCGGGGGTTCTGTGCTCTTTTACTTCCTGTTTCTTTCTCACCCTCTTTCATCCCTCCCCTCCCTCTTCCCATTTCTCCATTTCCTCTTCTTTCTCCCTCTCTTTAGCTTTTCTTTCCTGCCTTTCTCTCCCATGAGAGAGTGTGTACTTAACTCCATGTTTTCTTTGGGTGCCCACTTCTTTTATTTGTGGGGTTTTTTTGGTTTGTTTTCATGCTTAAGGTTTCCTTTTCTTCTTTGCTTTTTTCTTTTAAATCAGGAGCCTGTAGGAGCTGATTTGAGAGATACCTCTCCTCCTGCAGTTGCGTCTTTCTCTTTATGGGTTGTGTGATGTTTTCTTTGGAACCTCTGCAAATGGTTGTCCTTCACGTTTGTTGCCACTCATCTGTGGCCAAACTGCTACCTTAGTTGGTGCTGCGGTGCTGCAATGCATGCTGGGATCTGCCTGAGTAAACTGAAATTTCTACAGCACCAGACAGCATTACAGTGGGCTTGAGAATTGTCGTACTTTTCTTTCCTTTGTATGTATTTCTTGCATGCCGCAGAGTCACCGATGGCTAGATCTGGCTGGCAAGCAGTTCAGAAATATCGCTCATGTAGAAAGGAAAGGTAGGCAGCTTACCACATTCTGTCATTAAAAAGAACAATTGAAGAACAAAGGAAGTGGCTAACTACCTATATACTGTCTTTTCTGTTGTGAAATACTGTAGTACAAACACGACTGTGTTCAGCCAAACATTTTAGCTCCTTTTGTAACAATGCATATAGTAGATTGTTTTCATGTATGTACACAAATCCATATTTTATGTGAGCATATATTCAGTCTTTAATAGTCATCGCCCACAAGCATGTCTTAATCTCAAAAGCTTTTACATACTCACCAACACGCAGCTATTTGCTATTATTTTTATAAGTTCTTAAATCAAAAAATAAAAATAAAACTATATTAATATCCTGTTGGTTGATTTCCTTCCAGCAAATTAGGATTTCAACACAGTTTAAATCATATTGATGATTCAGATCCTGGCAGATCTTATAATTCCTGTGAACTGAGAGCACAGCTAATAAAAATATTAAGCAATTATTTTTATTAAAATTGTAGTTTTGCTCATTATTAAATAGAAATGATTGAGCTATACAGATCCATCTCACTCGTGTGTCCCTTGGGATGTTTGGATCTCCATATAGAAGTGGAAACACTCCTTTTGCTCTTTCTTCAGGGGGAGGGGGTGGGGGGGGCAAAAAAAAAAAAGAAAGCATAGAATGAAGTCTGAGACTGTTAAAGAATTGCTGGCATTTTGTCTCCCTCTCTCTCTCTCACACATGTGAGCCTGGCTGCCTGCTCTCTGAGGCAGTGGATCCAGGGTGAGACTGTGTCAGAGCCTGTTTCCACAGCTGCATTTGGAGATCCGTCTTATTGATTAGGGGGAGAAAGGGGTGGGGATCTGAGTGTGAGGGGAGGGGAGGGCCAACTGACTACTGGCTCATTGAAACACAAGACATTTTCTTCCGGAAAGATGTCAAACAACTGAGACCTAGCCACAGAGGAAGTAGAAAGGTAGAAAAATCAGGAGACCCTGGAAGAAACGAATGCATTTCTTACAAGAGTCTTGGGGCTTTTTCTTTCCAGTCCTTTTCTTTCTTTCCTTTCCTTTGCTTCCATCCCCCCCCCGCCACCCCCATCATCTGACCTGCAAAGGCTAGAGTGACAGCGTCATGCAAATGCTGCAGTCCCGCAGGTCTGGGAGAGGGTGGATGCTAGACTGTGAGTTAATGTTAATGATGAACGCAGTGAAAATACCAGCCGCGGCCACCCCCTGCACACAGAAGCGCTCTGAGTCAGCATCAGATGCTTTGCCTCGCCACTCGCTGGGTGTCTGTATGCCTGTGCGCGCGCGTGCTCGCTCGGGCATCCGTGTCTAGCCGAGGGGAGGGGGTGGCGTGTGAGTGCGTGGAGGGTAAAAGCCAGTCAGTCAGTGAGAAGCAAAGGTACGTTGGAGAGCAACTAAAATCTGACTGATTTCCATCTTTGGAGCATCAGATGTATTCCCTAAGGAGGATGGGTCTCCGTGATGGGGGTGGTATAATTATGTTAATGTCATATTTATGGAGGGGTGAGATTTTTCATTCTAATAATTGGTTGAATGCTATGGTCAAAAATTGTAAAGCCATATTCAGTTTTAAGGAAAAGCATGGACTTATATCTAAGGACTGTTTTATTTTTTGCTTTTTGTGAGTGCTGCTTTTTTATTTTATTTTTTTTAACTATTTACTATTTTAAGCCATAACGGATTCAGTATGGAAAATCAAATGATAAACAGAAAGAGATCTTATATAATGATGCATTACATCATGGAGCAGAATATTTAAAGTCTTACAAGGCAAAGTAAAGATCTGGACAGGGGGTGGGGGGTGGTGGTTGGAAAGGGGTGTGGTACTAGGGTGGAGGAGGGGGGCCAGTTAGCAAATATTTTGTTCAGCATAGCTTTCCTTGCAGCTTACTTGGAAATGGATGATTCACCTGTTCTGCAGGAAAACATTCTAATTCTTTCCATTTTTTTTTCCTCCTCTTTTCCCTTTTAAGATCAACCACTTCAGAAGAACCAGAATCTACTTCTGTGGCCAGGACTGTTATGTTATGGCTGGTCTGATTGTTATACCCTGCGTTCTATGCTACTAAACCTTGGATCATTCCTAAAGTACCAATTCTGTTCTTGAACCACAAACAAGGCTAAAAGAGCGGAGGAAATTCAGTGAATATACAGGATTGGGATTGTGTATTTTCAAAAGTATTGAGCTTTATAATGCAATTATTTAAGAAATAGAATCTTTTTTTTTTTCTTCTCATGTTGCCAGCATTTTAAGTTACATGTTTATTGAGTGGCATTGCTCAAATAGCTACAGAGTATGCATGGAAATATTTGCTGTCTGAATAGTTTGGAGATTCAGAGAGAAAAATCAAGCTTTGGAGGTATTAAATTATGACATGCAAAAAAGTTTTTGTTTTATTCTTAACTGCAGCAGTGTATATATTGAAATCAGATTTAAAGTGTTATGTGTCCTTGGCCCACCTTAACAGTTGTACTGTATAGAAGGGTAATGGGAAGCAAAATTTCAATTAGGGTCCCATTAACTGGCATATAATCCTTCTTTAATGTAATAGAGGCTATGGTGTTGCTGTACAAATCTGCTGGAAACCGATTTTAACCCATTTTTAGTCTTTTTCTTTGGAGCTGATGGAATGACTCTTAACTGTTCATTGTCTGCATTGTTTCTCAGTCTTCATTATTTTAAGGTCTGGAATTAGTCTATAAGTGGTCGTTGTGAATATCCAGCTAATCCTAACTTTTATATATCATATCTATTTCTACATATGTATTTTAATTAGTATTTAGAGGAAAAAGTTTAACTGAACCCAACTGTGATTTCTAAGCTAGCCTTATTACTGGAAGAAGAATTCTACCGCATCAAACCAGACTTTTCCTAGTCCCTGAGACCCTAACTTGTGAGGTATTTTAGGAACATCACAAGTCAGGCTCTTGGGACCTAGGCGGAGGGGAACCAGCAGCTTTGGACCTTATTGATTGTCTGCAGTTACCACCAGAACAAAAGAACATACATAGATTCTGCCTAGGAGAAAAGAACAATGCTCTTCTTTATAAATCAGCAATGTTTTCACCATGACCCACCCCCAAAATACCATTTTCAGAAACTGTACTCAAAAGTGATTACTGAGTTGCACTGAATAGCATTTGTATGATATTAAAACAACCCTATAAAAACAGCGTAAGATAACTGTGTAAGAAGCAAAGTTAAAAGACAGGTGTTTTTAAAACGCTTCTTTGGATGTATTTTAAGGTGGCTAGTCTAAGAGAATATACCTCTTCAGTTAATACTGAAGAGAGTGGCTTATATTTATAACTTCGGTCATTTGCATAGAAATATATACATTAGCTTCTTAAATAAGTCCTATATGTCTCCATGTAACTGTGGCTCAGAATATGTAATGTGTAGCTATAATCATGCTCGAGGCCTAGAAATAAATCATTTACAATCTTCTTTACTGACCCTAGTAGATTTTACTACTGATTTAAGAAGAATGTTATTTTATACTTGGTATTTATTACCAGAGTTTTCCTTAGTCTTTTGACCAGACAAAATACTTTATATGTCCTATTATAACAAGACATTCTCTTGTTGTAAGAGTTATCAATAATTAGCAGAAATATGGTGCCTTTTAGTCTTTATATTTTACTTTGTATGTATCATGGACCTATGGGAGATAAATCAGTAAACACCACCTCTAAAGTCAGACTGCTCTGGTTCATCTGTCAACGGACCCTGAGCTGCATAGTTTGAGTTTGATGAGAATTTTAGTTTTATAAACTACTCCAACTATAAGTAATGTGTCATATTTGAACACTGTTAGACATTGCCACATCAAATATTGATTTCTTGTAAGTAGAATCAATATATTAAATCTATTTACAAATTTTACAATAATATTGCAGATACCAGGATACACAATGGAGATGAGAGACTGCCCATAATAGAAGAACCAAAATGATTTCATTCTTTTAACTCTAATGCTTTACATGGGTGCTATAAATTATATGTACCTTCTGCATTGTTAAAATAAATTTATGAATGTACTTTAGAATACTGTATGGAGTCTTTGTTCACCTTTTCATTGGATTTGTTACAATTACTCAAGTTTGAACTATCATAGGCTACAAATCACCCATGAGTTATATTTCCTAAAAAATTTGATACTGCCATATCGTAAACATGTTCTTCCTCTATACAAGCCACGTAAAATATGTTTAAGCATGTATCCACATTGTGCCTATTCAGATTCCTTATATCACCTATTTTATTTATGGAGAATCTCTGAAATTTTAAGTGCATGTATGTGTGTGTATGAACATTCGTCTTAAAACTCCAGCTGAAAGGAGGTAGTATAAACAGTAGACTTTCGATAGTGTTTATCTTTTACTTCTTTGAACCACATTTTCATTATCTTTAAACACTTCTAAAAGCCCAAGTTTCTCAATACAAAGAACTCTATATGTGTGTGTATCTACAAGTGCAAGAAACTTGATTATATTTAATAGCAATGTTTATCCAACAGATCAGAAACTACCTCGTATATAAAACAATATCACACACAGGTATATAGCTACAGACACCTGATTTATCATAATCATAATATGTAAATGATGTTTCATAAATTTAGTTCTAAAATAATGTAAGGGATGGTTGTTTATTGGTTATAGTGATATCAGATATAATCTATTTCAAATGCAGTATTTTTTGTGTTATTATATCTATGAATTAGACTATATGTTAACTTCTTTTTCGTAGAGGAAAGGTACCAAAGCTGAATTTAGAATGCAGTGATGTTTATTTTTTACTAATCATCGTGCATTCTTTGAACCCTCCCTGTGTAACCTTCCTGCATATAAACTATCTTTTCTGAGACTGTCATTGATAAAGCTTTTCTCTTACTCCTTAAAGGTGAGTAGAGATTTAAGTGGGTGAGTTTGTTTATATAAACTACTTTATGCTGTATATGGATAGACGGATGCCACTTTTTTCTGCATTTCTATCTAAGCTGTCACAGAATAATAGTATTTGGAGCTATAAAATATGATTTGGAAAATCAGATCAGACTAAGCTTAAAATAAAAGGAGAGGTCTACGACAAAGAGCGAGAAAATGATGTGTGTTGCATACAAAAAAAGCAGTGATATTAACAATTCGATGGCTTCCTGGTTGGGAGACCAGCCTGAGCCAGACGCATATATTAAGAGCTGTCTGCGGCCGATGTGAGCTTGCTCAATGCGGTGGAAATGAGGAATCACCTCCTCTCTGACACCAGCTTATTTTCACATTTTAATTTGGAAATAGCAAATCACTGTTTTACATAAACACACTAACGCCCGCTTGGTTCTTTCTTCTTTTTTCACTTTGCTTGTTAATTTACTATGAACTTCAAGTTCCTTTTTTTTACAATCCTCACTCACTTTAAACTTAGCAGCTAAAATCGATCAAAGACCAATGAAGTATTAGTTGTTTCTCTCTCTTTTGTACTGCTCTGTGAATATTGTGACACTCGTGCATTTAACTTTTCATCTCTGTAAGGAACACATCAGTTTTTCAAAATGGTGTTTTTTGTTTGTTTGTTTGTTTGTCTTTTAAATCTTTTAGGAACCATCAAGGAAGCCACTTCTGGAATTTTGCCATATCTAAATATTATTATTTTTCATTTCAGGGTTCATGGGATCAATATTTTCTTAGTATAAAAGTCCGCAACACTTTAGTGTTCCAGTGAAGCTGAAGGAGAACTATATACAGATATTCTTAAGCATTAGGCTATATTAATAATACCTAGAAGAGGTGTAAGTATCACAGGGGAATTATAGTATAAGTTAATTACTAATGAAATGAAAAAAGGTGTATACTACCTTACATTCTTCTTCGAATGGACGTGCCTAGGCTTGGTCAAACTCACCTGATAAATATGTAAATGGTTTTACAAGCTGTCATGTTTGGATGAGTTTGGAGAAAACAGTACATAAAGGGTTAGCTAACGCCCAAATTTTCTTGCCATTTACACACACAGTGCAGCCTACATTTCGGAAGGAGCAAATGCAGGCATTGTTTTGATTACTTGGATTCTTTTGTTTAATTTCTTACTAGACCTTTAACTCGGTACTCAAATTCCACTGATCTCTTAGTGACTGTATTTGGAAAAGGAAAATGAAGTTTCTCACACAGAGAAGTTTTTAAAAATCCTGGGCATTTGTAAACATTTCAAAAATAAGACTTTTTAGTGTAGCTCTGCAAATGCACATGTAGTATGCAGAAATTTAGATGTTATTATTATTTGTCATCTGCATACTTAATTTTCCGATAATCAGTAGCCAAATACACAGAAGCATATATACACATATATTATATATGCATATATATGTATATGTATCTTCAGTTTTTAAAAAACATTAGTAAAATCAGTATAAAAATTGAGACATCTTCATAAAATCATCCACAGCATTTTTTTCAATGAGCTAGCTTCAAGCTTCAACTTTCATTCCTTTTTTCCCCCAAATCTCTCTCTGTTCAATGTAGTTTTATCACATGAAGTACATTAACTAGCCAACAACATTAACTCATATGTAATGTTTTACTTGTGAAGGTTTAAAAGTAAGAGGAACTTGAAAGGTAATGATATTAAGTGAATTTAAGATTTAAATAGTTTTATATAATCAGCTAATTTCATGCATGTTGTACAGGGAAATTAGAAGTGAAAAATTCTCATATGGTGAACTAAATCTTTCATTGTTCTTATAAGTAATGTGATTTTAAGTTTGTTACCTTAAAAGTTAATTCCTAAACAAGAGTGTTAATAATCATGGACTGTCTCTCTGTTAGGTCAACTGCATAAGAATAATAACTTCCAGGTTTCATCCTAGCCTTGTAAGGCATTTTGGTGTCTTTTGTGTAGGTGGATTTAACCATTCCTTTTTTCTAAGAAGTTTCTCCCTCTCTGTTGGTAGGTGTCTGACGATTTGTGAGCACCAAGGGACTATTCTGTGGAATCATCTTTCCTTGCCTTTGAATTAGCTTTCCCTAGGCCATGAGTCAACCTCAATCTTTTGTACATCCAAATTGGTAGGTCTTTCTTGAAACCCTTCTATTTATTTTCCTAGACATACAAGGGAATTGTGAGAAATTATAGATTTGCATTGTGATTATCTTTCCAGTTTCCAGACATCTTCAGGAAGAGATTTGGGTAGTGGTGAAACACTAGCCAGTGGAAGGATTTGGTTCTGTAGGATTTAAAAAGTGTAACATCTTTCTCATAGTAGACTTCATATTCTTACTGGGGAGAGGGAAACCGGGCTGTGGCTAGGTTATCACTCTCTTATACATCACACTAGAAGCCCAGCCTGTGCATTTGTAAACCTTGGGGAGGTTTCTACATTAGACAACATTTTTTGTTGGGGGATTACACCACAGTTGGTTCACTTCACTTCTGTCTCTCTTCCTGCCCCCAACCCCCACCCAACATGGAGTCTTTTCAACTTCTTCAAAGAAGTGAGGAAAAAAAGTAGACTCTTTATTAATGGCAGAAAACAAACTGGCTGCTGGACTTCCGAGACAGCCTTCTAATAATAAAGCAGAGTAGGCACTGCGACAAAGAATTCTTGAATGTACTAAATATATAGGGAAGCCTATTTAAATTCACCAGAGGGGCTTAGAGGACAAGCAGCAGAAAGTTTAGAATTCAATTCAAGCCATGCCAGAAAATGAAAATGTACTTAAAAAAGGATTTCTGATACAATTGTTCAAAGACATGTCAACTTTTAAGGTTCTTTCTAGAATAATGAAATTCGTATTCTAATTTCTGTGGTGACTTTTTCAATTAGAAAGGAAAATTGATTAATGGATCTCAAAGGAATTGTATCTTATGTTTAAAGAGAATGTGTTTTCTTTCCATAGGGTGTGCTCTAGTGAGGGCCACCTAGTGCACTGTCTAAAATCACTTACATATATACATGAAACAAAGAAATAATGTGTTTTTCGACAATTAGACGTATCACAACAGGGAGTACGCTGGCTACTTTGGGAGAACAATAACGCAACTTACATGTTCTTTCTAGCTCATTTCCTCCCATCCATTTCTATGATTTATAATATTATAAATATATGTAATAAAGTAATCCTGAAAGAGCAAATTGCTGATAAATAATAGCTCCGTATGATGCCACATTTGAAAGATAAAAAAATGATTCCTACCGTATCTGTTATTGACTCTAGAGAATGCTCTTTACCCTTTATTTATCTATAAGACCTGCATCTATAAGGAGTACCCACATCTGTAAGAATTTATAATTTATTACTCCTAGTGTTGAGCGAAAGAACTGCTTTTAAATCCATATAAAGGCCAGTATGGCCCACTCAGGGATGAAATTTCTAGCAGCCTCTTTCCTCGCGTCTTCCTTTAGAATTAATATAGGTTCTGGAAAAAGATTGTCATTCCTTGTCTCATGGATTACAAGTTGTAAAGAGGACAGAAACTTCAACTCACTAGCGATGCATTTTTGTTACTGTTGTGGAAAGATCCTGCTTGAGAATGAAAACCAGGTGGAATTTGCCAGTTCATAAATATAATTTGTCAACTCAAAATAAGTTGTTGATTCATTAATAATCCATTTATTTGTAAATGTCTATCTAGCTTAAAAAAAAACAACAACTCAGTGTATTAAGGTTGCATCAACACATGGGACCACTATGGCCAGTTAGGACTTAATTATTTAGTAAAATGTGATTGGCTTTAAAGTGAAATGTCAGGGCACCTGGGTGGCTCAGTGGGTTAAGCCTCTGCCTTTGGCTCAGGTCATGGTCTCAGGGTCCTGGGATCCAGCCCTGCATCAGGCTCTCTGCTCAGCAGGGAGCCTGCTTCCCCCTCTCTCTGTCTGCCTGCCTCTCTGCCTATTTGTGATCTCTGTTAAGTAAATAAACAAAATCTTCAATTAAAAAAAATGTGAAATGTCAGATGTATGAATATTATAGATTTTAGATATTAATGATAAAAAGTAATTTTTGCCCTCGATGCATTGAGATATAGCCTGAGTCATAATTTACCAAACAGCCAAACTGATTTCCATTTAAGTTTTAATGACTCTTTAAATTTTTTTAATTTTTTTAATGATGTTTTAATATCAAGGATTTAAGTAGACTTAATGATTGATCAATGAAATAATCCAAGTAGACTTCTTAGCCTAGTTTCTAGCACCAAGAAAACACTCAAAGAATATTAGTTTGTTTCTTCCTGGTTGGGTCTCAGTATTTGCTTTAGCTAAACACACTATTGTTTTTATCACCAAAATTTATTGGGTGTACACTGTCCCCAAGGGTGAGAGGCAGACACCATTGGAAAATTATTTCAGATCCAGGAACACTCAAAAATTGTGCTATCAATGTCTTTACCAGATGTTTCCTGAGTGCCCACTATGAGGAAAGACAAAGAGAAATTCTGCTGTCAAATAGCTTATGGTCTACAAAAGATAGCTCTCACTTATCTAACACTTTTTGTCCTTTTTGTGTGACTTAGCATTTCATGAATCTTGTAATTTGGCAGTTTATTCTTTTTTTATTTTATGGATGAGTCTTCTATGTGGTTTGTCCTATTTTCTAGTAGCCGATAAAGTAAACTACCTATCTTCTTTGAGTTGCTTTGGGCAAGATATGGATTGTTGTTAGAATTTTGCAGTGTCTACTTGTTGGTCTCATGATTTCCTATATTAGGCAAAGGTCTGGTGATCTAAAACCATAGACTATGAAAATGTTAATAATCATGTTTATAAAAATGGTATTTCCAGAATAATTGGACTAAAATGTGATATTTACATATGATTTCAATCCCTCTAAAAAAAGCCATCATTTAATTTCTTTAAAAAAAAAGAAGTAAGTTAATAATATTGATCATGCAGTTTCCTTTTTTTATTTTTTTAAAGAATTTTTAAAGATTTTATTTATTTATTTGACAGACAGAGATCACAAGTAGGCAGAGAGGCAGGCGGGGGGGTGGGAGGGGGTGGAAGCAGGCTTCCCGGGGAGCAGAGAGCCTGATGTGGGGCTCAATCCCAGGACCCTGGGATCATGACCTGAGCCGAAGGCAGAGGCTTTAACCCACTGAGCCACCGAGGCACCCCCGATCATGCAGTTTCTGTTCTCCGGGAGTTAACAAAATATGCCAAATAGACTTGGAGCTTTTGATATCTGTATCATAAATGCCACCATTGAATTTGAATAGTGGAGTAGAAGCTAGAAGACAAGAATTCTAGCACTGGTCCAACCACCAGTTATCTTACGGAACTGAACCTCTCTTCTTTTCACTTTCCTCATTAACAACTGATTTATCAAATAAAGATGTGAAGGAAAATGCTTTTAAAGTGAATTTTGGATAAAAAAAAATTAGTTTGTGATTAGGCTGTTGGATACTATTGCATTCCACAAGGGACTTTTTGATTCAAAGGGTAGGAAGACTAGCCTTAGCATAAATCACAGCATTAATCAGACTCTTTCAGTAGCTAAGGTTCAAAACGGAGCTCAACTGTGAAATGTGTAAACCTGGCCATTCACAGACCGGTACCCCTGGGGCTAAAAATACATTATATGTTTATAAAAAATAATAAAAAAAAAGCTGAATGTAAAACAACAACAACAATAACAAAAACAACCGAGCTCAAATTAGGAAGTTGTATGTATATCATTATCATCTCTCTGCCCTCTGGACCCCCACCTCTCCCTCCAGAGCCTTTTCTTGCTCCTCGTCTTCTCCTCTTCTATCCACATGCTCTCCTCCACAACCTTTCCCACTCCATCTCTCTCTCTCTCTCTTTCTTTCTCCAGTGTGTTAACCTCACTCTCAGGCAATTGACTTTGTTCTCACATTTTCTCTCCGCGGTGGCAAAGATGGCTACCACATCACACATCCTTCCTAGAGCCGGGGGTTCCAGAAAGAAAAAATGAAATGTTCTCTCTACCCCAACATCAATTTTCTCAGAAAGTCTCTGATTGGTTCTGTCTTGGAGCCACTTCTCTGTCTAGATGAGAGTTACTCAGATTGGACAGGCTGTGTAGGGAGGCAGAGTAAGACTAACATAGCAAGGTTAATGTCTAGGGCAGAAGTTGAAGAAAGTTCCGACAGGCAAAATATAGCAGGGCTCCCACCAACCACTACAGATTTCTAAATTGCTTAGCACAGTGATATGATATAGGCTTCTTTTATGTATATTGGTCTTGGTAAATTTAGTGGAGCCTATGAACATACAAGTAGTATTAGCTTATTTAGTCCAAATGTGCTCTGTACAGCATTGTAACTATACAACATCTGCACCAACACATTGCGACCTTGAGAATCCTGGAGATTAATTACATTTTACTAACATTTTTCTTGATCATTTAATACATGGCATACATCAGGAAAGTCAGTATTTGGACTCATTTGGAAATTTGACATTTTAAAAATTATGTAGGATCATTAGAAAGGGGAATTTGGTAAAGAAGCCATAGTGATTATATTCTGTAGTCCAGTGTTTATCTTTGGCCACCATATGTTTAGGCTGTTCTGTTACAGAGAATTTTATATCCCTTCCACTTCCAACACTGATATTAGGAAGTTTTATGTTGCTGACATCCTAATCATATAAAATTATATAATGGCTGTAATTATATACAGATAGGACAACTTATTTGGTTGTATTTATATAGAGATATATAATTATATCTGTATATAACTGTGTCTACTACATGATTATATATATGTATTATATATGTATATATAATTATATATATCATTATATCAGTATACAATTGTAGCCATTATATGGTTTTATATGATTAGGATGTTAAATGCTTGTTCATCTCAGCTTGGTTGTTTATCATGGTATGACCTGGACAGTTTTAAACATTTTACTATCAAGAAGTGCTATTTAGGGATCTTTCTCAATGAGAAAAAGATTAATTTGCTATGAATAATGTTTCTAATGCAAAACATTTTGGAATTTTTTTGTGATGCAGATGAGCTATGCTATAAATATAATTTAGAGAGTTTGGAAATTGATTTTAACACTCACAATTCTTCTTCTTAATTAATCAAATTACAAAATTATGCTGTGGTTTCCAGTATATTAAAATAAGTTGTCATATTGGGAACATCTGTTTATGCTCCTGTTATGAATATGTGTTTCTAAATGTCTGAAATATAGATTACCATAAATAATGTTGGTTATTTATTCTCTGGAAGTACGATACCTACTTCCTCCTACGACGCTTGTTTATTTCCCACCACGTAAATTTTCCAGATTGTATTGTAGCATTTTCTTACCAAGATGGAGGGGGAAAGACCTGGGTTTTCCTTAAGGCTTGCTGATTGGTTAAGAAAAGCGAAGGCTGTCATCCGCGGCCTTTCCAGACTCTGCAGTGGGGCTCCAGACAGTCAGCTGGTACTATCGCTTTGTCTCAACTATAAATCACAGTCTTGTAATGTCCAAGGCTGACACCTTGACATTTTCAAGAAGAGTAAAATGCCTGATTTGAATGGAAATCAATTTCATTGCACAAATCTTGGGTTCCTACTCCAAGCCTTTTCTTATGTCTTCTGTAGACTTATTTGGGACTTTCTTGATCACCAGAGGATTATTTCAGTCATACTATTGCTCCTTTTAGCTATAAAGACACAGTCTTATTTCCTTTTTCAATCTCAAAATGGAAAAGTTGCTTTTTAAAATTTTATATAAGAAAAAAAAAATCACCAATAAGCCAGAGTTTATTCTAACCATGATATACTGGTAGTTTAAAAAAATGGTAGTATCAGCAGTAACAATAGACACCATTTAGTTTTGCAAAATTTTTATAGAATGTTCCGTGATTTAAAAATACAAGCTGTGTACACATATGTACAGATTAACCTTTGATTATTTCATAATATATAATGTCACTTATGGAGTGATTTTGAACTTCAATCAAGCAGATTTCAAAGCCTGGTATTTGTACTTTTACATTATTGCACATAAACACTAGGTTTACATGTTTTAGAGTCAATAAGGAGTAACATGCTTTTACCTGTATTAGGTGGATAGAGTATTAAACCCTGCCTCAGTGATTTTGAGCATTCAATCCAGGTGACACAGAGATAACTCCACACTCGACTAGTATGAAAAGAAGTTATTTTTAGATATTTTAGGAGCTTGGAATTGAATGATTTTAAAAAATTAACCAACTGTGTGAAGTCTCCCACCTTTAGAAGAACATTACAGTGTCTTTAAAACCATATAGGGAGGGGCACCTGGGTGGCTCAGTGGGTTAAAGCCTTTGCCTTCGGTTCAGGTCATGATCCCAGGATCCTGGGATTGAACCCCACATTGGGCTCTCTGCTTGGCAGGGAGCCTGCTTCCCTCTCTCTCTCTCTGCCTGCTTCTCTGCCTACTTGTGATCTCTCTGTCAAATAAATAAAATATTTAAAAAAAAAAAAACCATATAGGGAAAGAAACTTATGCTTCCTTATGCTTTTGCTTGCTCCCTCCACAAGAGTGATCTAAACTCAGTGAAACCTTAGATCTGCTAAACACAATTATTAATAGAAAATTTGGACATAGCCTCTCTGGGTCTTGTCCGGTACAGAGAGTTACCAGAATGCCTGGTAATGATTTCTCTTTATCATCTTCATCATTAATCTTTGACTTCGTCCCAAATCTTACTTCTTTTTCTTTTTTTCAAGCCCGATGCGGGGCTTGATCCCCGGACTCTGGGACCATGACCTGAGCCGAAGGCAGAGGCTTTAACCACTGAGCCACCCAGGTGCCCCACAAATCTTACTTCTCAGCAGGAATGCTCTTTGATTGCTAAATTCATTATTTGGCAATGCCCCACAGACAAGTAGAGTTATAGATTATTATAAACAGGAGACTTCTAACCCTTCAATCTTTTTATCCATCTTTCCACTCATCCATCTTTTCTTTCATTATCTATACAGAATAAGAATCTCTCCCGGGTATGTGGGAAACACAAAATGAAGTTTGAATTCTTTCTTCACAGGATATTATGTTCTTATGAGAAAATAAGAAAAACTAAAAAAAAAAAGTTTTCAAGTCATAATGTGATAGATCCTGAAAGAATACGAAAACACAATGCTTTGGGATTTAAAATGTTTGGGGGAAATATTTACTTTAGTTATTAATAATCAAGAAAAAAAATCCCTAGAAGAGGCTGTATTTAGCTGCTCTGTGACAAATAGGAAGAGTTTCTAGAAGAAGTAATGGAGGGGCCAAATTTCAGGAGGAATATGCAGTGTGTACAAATGAGCAGGAACAGAAATGATAGGCTATCTTTGACATTCAGTTTTGTTTTTTTTTTAAGATTGGGCTTATTTTTACAAAATGACTATTAAAAGGTTGGCTAGGATCAGCTGAAGGAGGCCCTGCAGTGCTCACGGGGGTCTTCTGGTAATTGTGGTAGGCACAGGGAACCCTTTAACAATTTGGGGGAGAGAAGCAAGGATGAAAGACACAAGATTAATCTGAGGTCAGTGTAACTTAAGACCTCAGCCCAAAGGACATATCAGAACTACTTATGAAGATACACCGCTCTTGCTATCCTATAAATCCCAATTAAGTTTGGAATAGAGTCTATGCAGATGCATTCTGTAAAACATCCTAGATGATTGACTAACACTCCAACCGAGACATAGTTGGATAGAGAATGTTGAAATGAGAAGATGTTGGGGATAATTAGACAGAAGAAGAAACAAAACAAAACAAAAATATCGAAACCAGAGGTTCCTAACCTGGGGTCCACAGATCCCTGCTCTTTCGAGGTTTTATGTTCCCATGAGTTTGCATGAGATCTTTCAAGTGGATATACGTTTTTCTGGAGGAAATGATTGAATAGAATTTATAAGATTCTCTATGGAGACTAAACCATCCCAAAATGAAGAACCACTACCCATAGTTAGTGTGAAAAGGAGGAGGTAAATGTGAGAAATCTTTCGACTATACAAGGATTTAATGACTGAGTAGATTGCATGGGGATACAGATTGTGGCATGGAAGAAAGGAGTAGAAGATGACACTAAATTTCTCTACGTTTTGCCACTAGAAGAATGAGAATCATGATAATCCTTTTGTGAACCAGCATAGACTCCTCCTTTGTTCCCATTTCAGTTAATAGAGCTTTGATATCAGACATGTTGGATTTATAGTGTGATTGTGATATCCAGAGGTAGATGTAAAACAAATCATGGAAAATTTGGAGGTGATTACCTATCTTCAAGAGTCCTTCTCCTGGAAACCTAGTTCAGCACTTTGAAGTCAAGAACCTATGCTTCTTCTATTTTGGTGCTCTTTTTAAGTGACTTCCATTTCCCGGGTAGTCTCAGGATGACCACTGGACCTCCACCAAGTTGTTTACTTTCAGTCAGTAGGAAAAAGAAGAAAAAAAGGACACTATACTTCCTTTTAAAGATAATTTCTGGGTTTTTTTTTTAATACACATATCCACTATACCCTTAGAACTTAGGCACCAGGTACTAAAGCTTTTGGAGAGTGCTTACATAGAAAGGTACACTTTATTCTGGGCACTCACTCAGCTAAAAACTAGAGGAAAATGATGAGAACAGATATTGCAGGAAGACTAGCAATCTCTGTCATAGTGAACATAAGCAATCTTGCAGCTTTCAGTAATTAATGAAATAAAATCAGAATAGCTCAGCCTTCAGCCTAAATAATATATTTTGATTGGAAAAAGGTAGAAATTTCTTTATAACATTATTTTATGAAAACATATCTTATTTCAAATTCCTGTCCTCCTCAAGTGATTCATTTCCTGAAAATAATGAATTCTTCTATGTGCAATTGGGAAAATAGTATTACTGGTTGTGAATGGAGTTAAACTTGCTAGTTCAAATTTATTAAGCCTAGTAGGCTCAATCTGTCTTAAGCCAATAAAAAATATCTTCATATTATTCTAAATGCAGCTACTTTGTTTACAAAATAAATTAAATTCTACCTGCATAGTGAAAACAAGTGTTCATATTATAAAATTTGAAATTCTAGACAAAAAAGCAAAAAACATATTAATCTCATCATGTAGTATATACTCATACTTTCCCTCTCTTTGTCTCTTCTCACATACACATATACACTCAATATTTTCATAATCATTTCTAACTTACTTTTTAATTATTAAACACCAAATGAATACTTTCCCACATATTGTCATTTTAACATACGCTAATTATGTTATTCCTTCAGTATAATTTATTTAACTAATCCATTTGAAAGTATAAATTGGTTTTCTTTCATCCTTTTTTCTCTAATATAAATAGTATTCTGATGATAAATACACATTTATGTGTTTATAGATAATGATTCCCTTAGGATATTAATTGGGATAGATGATAATGTCCTGAACAAAAATGGTGGCAGTGGAAATGGAGAGACAAGGAGGGATCAGAGGAATTTGTAGAAGATAGAACTGATGGATCCATTATTAATTGTATGTGGGAATGGTATCTAGAAAATTTCAACCAGGGAGATTTCTAGCCCAAATCGTGCTTTTTGCTTTATATTCTCTGTCCATTTAATCAGTGACATTTACTGCTTTGTAGGGAGGGCGTCTGACACAATCAAGAAACACAGTCAAGGGCGCCTGGGTGGCTCAGCGGGTTAAAACCTCTGCCTTTGGCTCAGGTCATGATCTCAGGGTCCTGGGATTGAGCCCTGCATCAGGCTCTCTGCTCAGCACGGAGCCTGCTTCCCCATCTCTCTCTGCCTGTCTCTCTGCCTACTTATGATCTCTGTCAGTCAAATAAATAAATACAATATTAAAAAAAAAAAACATAGTCAACAGAAGATCTAAAGTGCCTAATAGATTATGTTTTCAAAAAACTTTCTCAGCAAATACAGTAAGTTCAAAACAAATTGCTCTACTTTTGAAAGAATTAAGTTCTTGAGAGGGAAATGGCTTCATTTTTAATTCCTAAAAGACATGGCCAGAAATATTATTCTGATGCTAGAACCTGGATCATAGAACTTTTAAAGGCTAACAATAAAGGAGAAAAGGGTTCAGGGTATGAGCTAGAGGTAGTTTCCCATCACACAGGACTACATGAAACTTTCTAGGCTGTGGGCAGTGAGGAGCCAGCCTAGAGTACAAGAGAAAAGGACAGAAATGGGTGTAGATGAAGAACATCACATTTTGGCTCCTGGTGTTGGAGGTTCTATAGGAAGGAAGTGGGTAATAGATTCCCACTAGATAAATCTAAAGACATAAGGACCAGAGGGTTTATGGTCACTGCCCACTTGGAATCCTAGGGAGGTAGCTTTGTACATGCTGGGAGGAATGACATCAGGGGCGAACTAGAGGGAGTCTGAACCTGCCTCGTTCCCCTCTAAACCTCTAGCCATCACCATCTTCTAAGAGAGTCCTTCAGCAAAGCGTGGACGAAATCTGGAGAAGCTCCCTTTTTTGCGAGGGGCATCAAGGAGATAGCTGACAAGAGAAGGAGGATGTTGTGGAATTTCAGAGGATCCAAAACACCAGCTAGACCAATGTGGAGAGGTTTAATCCTCAGGCTGGACTTTTTCAGAGCAGCATTATATGGTTTTACTGCTGAGGGAAGGATTTCATGAATTTTGCAAGGGTGAAAGACCAGCACCCAAAGAGACATACTGGAAGAAGTTAGTGAGGACTAGAAAACAGTAGGTAGCCTTAACTGGGGAGAAAGTAGAAATCAGAGATGTGAAATGTCACTTCTATTTTATACTCAATTCTTATGTATTCCAGAATGTTCTAGTCCATTTGAAAATGGTAGAACCAATACTGATAATTGTATTTCTGGATTGTCTTTTCTTTTTCCTTCCTAGCGAATGAATTTAGAACATCTAAGAATTGGACTCTTTTTCATTCACAGTTCTTTATCCAAGGGTAGCATATGAGTTAGTCTGTTTTTTTAGTTTTTTGGTTTTTTTTTTTTTTTTTTAGTTTCTTTAAAGACTTTGCATTTTCTCCTTCTATTTTAGTCCTTAGCAGATAGTCTAGTTTATTTATTTTATTTACTCAATCAACAAACGCAGAGTATTTTCCATATGGCAAGCAGATTATTTTAATCTATAAACTCAGTTTTAATGTGTAAACTTACTTTCAGCTACAATTTATTTTATTGTATTTGGTTAATGTTAATTGAACATATCAGTGCCTTTGTACTGGATGGAGTGTATGCTTCACACAATTCTTACTTATGGATGGATTTTAGGATTACACTTAGAAATAAAAACACAAGCACACTTATTCACAAAGATATGAAAAAGATTGATGCTTTTAAGGAAAATGTGCAATGGAATAGTTTAAAAAGACTGTCCAAAAGAAAATCGTGAGAAAAACAATATTATTTCTTTGTTAGTGCTTCCAGTATCTTTTCTGGGAATTCAAGTGGAACAGAGAATCCAGTGAAATCTGGTGCTTTGCATCATTATTAAGCTCATATCTGCAAGCTAATCATGTGTGATAAGGCTAAAATGTAAAAGCATTTAAATCAATAGCTCTTTCAGATGCTTTTCTGATAAAATTGCTTCATTTTCTTTTCTAAGTAATTAATTCATCTAAGTGGAAAGATTAAAAGAAAAACTTATTTATATTAGGAGTAATAGGATCCAAACAGTGTATTGGACTGTATTGTTGGCATCTTTGCAACTAATAAGACCCTTTTAATAATCAGATCTCAGAAACATCTGTCTTAGAAAGGGGTATACTTTCTGGTTTCCATTTACTTGAAAAGGAATTAAGTTAGGGTCAGGAGCAGAGGTTAGGTTACTTCTACCTGGAAATTAATCAGAAAATTCATTTTGCCCTTTGATGTTGATTTTCTGTCCCCCCCCCCACCCACAACACTCAACTACTACCACCTTTTATCTTCTTTAAATCCTAGAGTTCCTTTTCACACATCATGGTAGTTTTAAGAAATTTGAAATTGTGGACTTATAATTGTGTAATTATATAGTGAAAATGGAATAGAGTAGGGTAACATGTTTTTAAAAGAAGTGCCATCTCAAAGAAAATTCACTGACATTATAAGTGACTCTAATATATTGGCAAATTTCAGGCTACGTTCTCAGTCGTATTTCTGCTAGAAGAAACCTACTTTCCATTTTGTGTTTCCTCATTTGCATTACTGCAAAGTTATTCATGCATATGAAGAGGATATTATTCATCTCCATATTCCTTCCTGTCCATATTCCAAACCCAATATGTTTATGAGTTATACATGAAGAAACACTGCTGTATCTGTATATTTATACGTACATGTGATTCAAAGTTGGCATTACAACTGGATAGCAAGCCCAAGTGATAATGTGCTAGATGTGTCTTATTACATCATTAATGGCATATCAAAACTGTCAAATATGGTGAAATCCAATAATTGTAACTGACAAGCTTTAACATGATTTGTCTCCATTGGGAAAGATTGAAAGGAGTGAAGGAAAGGAAGGCACTTTTGAATTTCTCCTCCAGGTATGACTGTATGATAAGCTATTGCTTCTTCTTCTGCAAATATTTTTAGTGAGATGTTGTTTGCACAGTATTCATGATAACTGGGCTTCTGAAGTTTTTATGCGTAGAAGCTATATCATCTCTTAAATTCAGAAATCCAGTGCTGTTCCAGAAACTGCAAAGATGAACTGGCAAGAAGAAAAATGACCAATCTGCCAGGGCTTATCTCCCTCTAATGTTTGATTCTTTCTAACTCGATATTCCAGGAAATCATTTCACTTGGAAGTTTAGGTGGAGTTCACAAAGAAAAATTAGTTCTCCCTGACTCTCCAATTCTATTCCCACCCCTTCAAAAAGCAACTATTATTGCTTAATTCCCCAAAGTTTTCTCTCAAAACTCTCTCAGCATTTGGGAAGAAAATAGGATGACAGTGCATTTTGTGGACACAGAACTCATTCATTACAATGATGAGGTATTCAAGAATCCCCACCCTTTGTGTCCTGCTTTCTCTATACTTAGGGATGGCACAGAGGAATAGAAAGAGGAAGCTTATGTATTTCTCTTTAAAATTAATTCCCAGTTAGCCATTTGCTGATGGGTTATTTTTAAGCCCAGAGGACACTGTGATTGTGTTTTCCCTTTCAGTAATTGTAGCAGATATTAAAGCGAATAGACAATGGTAGACATGTATAGAATAACCTGGTTTTCCAGACAGACCACTTGTCTGAGATCAAACAGCTACAGCACATTTAGGGTTACAGTCTCCTTCTTTTCCTCCTTATTCTCAACCGCAGTGGAGCTTTTTCCAGCGTTGCCATGGTAACACTATATCTGGCTGCTAGCTCTGTCGTAAGTTATTGAACTGAGACTGGCTTTTGGTTTAGCAGATAATTAGGTTCTGTCTCACAGGTTCATTTTCCTGTGACTGGGACGTGAATATGACCTACAGCTGGCCTCAATTTCAGTGTCACAGACAAAACTTTAACCCTTCCCGGGCTCCTGAGGCACTCTCCGAAGCCTCGCTTGTGAGGTGGAAAAAGTCCAGAGCAGCTCAGTGACACCTGGGGGAGGATTACCATGTCTCCATTTTATTTTTCTTCATGATAATACTAAAGAAAATATGGCCAAGGTTGTACACTTAGGGCATTTTCAGAATTAAAAATACATCAGCAATATGACATGTATACTTATGCACTTATATATAACCTCAATTATATAAAACTTCCCATAGCCATTACCATTTCCTTGCTTTTTAAATAATTTTTCAGTTCCATCAAAGTGCCTTGCGTTGCAATTTGGATTCCACAGTTTTTAGATTTCAAAAACCGTATTCTCAGGAATATTAGCTTGGTACACTAATTCGCAGCTTCAAGAACTGTCTGCCAATTGGTTCATGTCCCTCCTCCTTTTTGTAAATCCTAAATTTTAGCTGACACTGCAAGGTTCCTTTGGAGTCATAGGCAGGTCTATGTTACAGAGAGAAACGCCACCACTCTACTAAAATGTCCAAATGTTCACTCAGGGCTTGAGTCCTGCCGCTTTGGGAAACCAACAAAGATCTGCCCTTCTTTTAGGACAAAGAAAGAAACATAACTTTCAAACATAACAGATACTGAATTCACAGTACCCATTGCAACATGGAGAGCTGTAGGGTTAATATGAGAACGTATGCCTCTGTATGTCAAACAAATAGGAAAGACCTTCAAGAAAATCTGTTCAAAACTTTTGGTGCATTTCACCTAAAACCTTAACAGTGAAAGGGGAAGGAAGGAACAAGGGACAGGTGAGGCCACCATAATTAAAACATTAATTAAAGAAATTCCATAGCTTAATTGTCTGAAGAATGACATAAATGTGTCAGTAGAGATAAGTAAAATTTATAAAAGGCAAGACTTAGAAGATTCAACTGTTGTCCATTGGAACTGGGACGTGTGTGTGCATGTCTGTGTACATGTGCGTGTGCACTGCATAAACTACATTTGTTTAAACCCATTTCTTCCATTCTCAAACTCTAGATGAGAAGAGTATCTTGAATTTCAGGAGCCTCATATCCTGAGTCCAAGCAGCCATGGGCCCAGAGTATCCTGTGAATCCAGTGTGGGGGCTGTCGGGGTCAGAGTCAGAGGGGTTCACTCGTACGTACTAAATGAGAGAGTTGACAGATGAGGAGCCCAGCTGTTGCCAATAAATGTCCATTCAACTGAACTTCTTTTGACCTCTGATCTCAAGTGCATAGCACCTATCATTCCCTTATTAATGATCAATGTGTTTGTTGAATAAATGCATGAATTCTCCCCTACCCTCTATTTTGTGTAGTGAGAACTAAAGTAGCACTCAGTTATAAAGAAGACTTAAAAAGTCTACAAGCATTTTCAATTCAAAATCATTTTAACTACCTCCTCCTGGTTCCCAGGAACCCCTAGACCCTACACATGCAGGTCATCTCTTGCCTGCATTATTGCAATAGCCTTGTAACTGGTCTTCTTCCCTCTTTTTGCCCACTGTAGTCTCTACTCTGCACGAGAGAGAGGATGATAACCTACAAGGCAAATCACCTGAAGTCAGCACCCTCCTCACAGCTTCCCAATGGTTTTCCATATAATTAAATATAATACAAAACTTTTATTGTGCTCACAAGGTCCTATATGGCCTTGCCCCTGCCTACCTTTCTGACATCACCAACCCCTCTTTTCATTCTCTCTTTCCTTTTCTCACAGCTGAACGCACACCCACTGGAGAGCCTTAGCCTCTGTTGTTCCCTCTGCCAGAAATGCACAGCCGACCCCCTCACTTTATTCTGGTCTCCCTGTTCAAATGTCACCTCCTGAGAGATGCTTTCTTCCCCCTAAACATTTTAAAAAGCACCTCATTCATTCCCCAGCAACTTTTCTGATTTAAATTTTCCTCATAATGATTATCATGTCTTGTTATGATATTAGACAGTATGCAAACCATTATATGCATTTCACACTAAAATATAAGCTCCATATGGACAGGAAATTTGATTATTCATGCCTAGAACTTAGTAGGCTGGATCCTAGTAACTTTAATAAATAGTTGTTGAATGAATAAATGAATAAATAATGGAATAAAGAGATCCAGGTAGAAGGTCTGGGTATCCCAATCATTGTGAGAACAATAATGAGTGTTCCTGACATCATAAATGAAACTTTCCCGTACATGATGAAATTGAATGAGTAGATACAATAAAATTTAGGGACATATCTTACATTCCTGGGACTGCCTTCATTAGATGAAGATAAAACAAGGAAAACCAGCAAACAGCTTTTTTCTACCTCATCCTTGCAAGAATTAAATTCCAACTAAGATATCTTCCATTTGCCAAACGTATCACAACCCCAGTCATCCTGGAAGACTTCTTCTATAAGGGCCAGATAGTAAATATTTTTGGCTTTGCAGGCCTTACAGGCCATGTGGTGGTAACTACTCGGCACTTCCGTTAAGGTGCGAAGGCAGCCATAGACAGCACAGAAACAAGTGGCTGTGTCTGCGCTCCAGTAAAACTCAGGAAAACAGGAAGTCTGCTACATTTAGTCCACGGGCTGTAGTTAGCTGACCCCCATGTGGAGAGTGTTCCCCCAGTTCTTCCCCCCACCAAGTTACTGAAAGAATACACAAAGGATCATGGCTATCTTATGTGGTTCTTTCAAGAAATCAAATTGGGAAATGCCTGGCTGTGGAACTCTGTTGATGCTTGTTTCCTTCCCTTCTCCCCTTGTTTGTTCAAAGTTAGTCCTAACTTTAACTGTCACTGCAGTAACAGTAACTGGACTCTTTTAGATCCTCCCAATGACATTTCCATTTATACGAAGATGAAAGAAGGATACATACAGTGGTGTATAGTAAATGTCTAACAACTGGCCCGCTGGGGGAAAATAATGACATTTTCTAATTTCTGTAGTGCAAATGCCCTATGGCCATTTAAACTACCATATGATGTCACTTAATGTGGAGTTGGGGAAAGATGTACAGAATAGTCACCTGAATCAGTATGAGCTGGCTCCAGCCCACAGCAGGATGCATATTTAAAAAGCTGCAATAATGGGGCGCCTGGGTGGCTCAGTGGGTTAAGCCTTTGCCTTCGGCTCAGGTCATGGTCTCAGGGTCCTGGGATCAAGCCCTGCATCTGGCTCTCTGCTCAGCAGAGAGCCTGCTTCCCCCTCTCTTTCTTGCCTGCCTCTCTGCTTACTTGTGATCTCTGTCTGTCAAATAAATAAATAAAATCTTTTAAAAAAATAAAAGCTGCAATAATTTTGCTCACTGCCATTGCAAAGTCTGGAGCAAAGAGTGGTGAGTTTGATGGGAGCAACCGGGTGGACGATCTCTTGGAATGCCAATCAATAAATAATGAAAAAGTCTATCAATTTAACATTGTATGTAAAGCCCTTTGCCTGATGTTTGATTAAAATACCTACTCAGTAAATGACAGCTATTGTTTTCTTAGTTTAGGTTAGTTTAAGCATTAAAATTAAATGTTTAGCTACAGACTCAATCCAGTTTTAATGACTTTGTGTTAATAAGATCTCTTGACATTGAAACAACAAAGATAAAGGAATTTTTATGTAGCTATTCATGATTCTGCCCAGCATAAATTTAAGATAGCAACAAAATACTCCAACCAGAATAAAAGAAGTCTCCACTTGACCCCAGCTCTTCATAACACTTCACAAGGGTCAAGCTGTGTTATTTTCCTTCAATTTTAAACAGAATGCATCTTAGGAGCATAGTTCAATTATCGATTGAATGGTGGATTCAATTTGACGATAATCCAAACAAATACACTCCAATTAGTTCAAGACCAGGGATGGGCCAACAAAAGGGTAAAGGTTTCACTCAAGTTTTGATGCAAACACTCAGATTGACTTAGGAACGTGGATGTCTTATATTATTTGACCATGAACAACAGAGTTCAGTCCCAGTTGGAGAAGACAAGTGAAATAGCAGACAAAATATTGACAAATGGTTTGGATAACCAGACACCAAAACAGACATCAATCTGAAAGCGTTGGTGAAAAAATATATATGGACCCTTAAAGTGATTAACACACAGCCTAGGTCTAAACACTCAAAACTTCAGAGAAAAGACTAGTATATGCTGTTTTGAATACTATAAAAGTATATTCTATTATGGCAAATTCTAAATATACACAAATTAGAATAGCATAATGAACTTCTACATGCCCATTATACATAGAGGTTAACTATTCAACTTTTTTTTGGAGGGGGAGGGGGAGAATTGATATCTTCTTCCTCCAGCTATGTTGATATATATTTGACATATAACATTATGTAATATATTGCAAAATGATTGCCACAATAAGGTTAGTCAACACATATCCATCATCTTACGTAGTTATGTAGTTTCTTTCTTTTCTTTTCTTTTCTTTTTTTTTTTTTGCTGCCCAGAAGAATTAAGATCTACTCTTTCAGCAGCTTTTGCATATATGATACAGTATCATTAATTACAGTCTCCATCCCGTATGTTAAATCCCCAAGACTTATTCATTTTATAACTGGTATTTTGTATTCTTTGACCACCATCATTCATTTATCCCCAGCACTCAGCCCCTAGCAGCCACTCACCTACAATCTATTTTTGTGAGTTTGGTTGTTTTAGACTCCATCTGTAAGATCATATAGTATTTCTCTTTCTCTGTTTAATTTATTTCACTTAGCATAATGACGTCAAGCTTCATCCATGTTGTTCCAAGTGAAAGGATTTCCCTCTTTTTTATGGCTGAATATATATGTATGTATATATGTCATTTTCATTAGTCAACAGATACTTGGGTTATTTCCATTTCTTGGCTATTTTAAATGATGTTGTAATGAGCATACTTGTGTAGATATATCTTTAAGATAGTGATTTCATTTCCTTCAGATATATTCCCAACTATTCAACTTTAATTTATGACCAAACTGGTTTCATCTATACCTACCATTCACTCATTCCGAACTTTCTGGATTACTTAGAAATAATCCCATGTATGATATAATATACATGAATTAATAAATAGTTCAGTATATATCTCTAAAAATAGAGCACTATTTTTTAAATTATGATGACACTATTATACCCATAAACATTTATAGTGGTTCCCTAATATCACCAAATATTCCATAAGTCTATACATTTTCCTTATTGTCTCTTTTTTTTCTTTTACACTTAATTTGTTTGAATGAGGATTCAAACACGGGTCACACACAGTGTTTGGTTAACACATTTCTTTCTTTTTTAAGATTTTGGTTATTTAGAGAGAAAGAGAGAGACAGAACACATGTGAACAGGGGGAGGGGGAGAGTAGAGGGAGAGGAAGAAATCTCAAGCAGCCTTCCTGCTGAGCATGGAGTCCAATGTGGTTCTCTACCTTACCACCTTGAGATCATGACCTGAGCCAAAATCAAAAAGTCAGATGCTTAACCAGCTGAGCCACCCAGGTGTCCCTGGTTGATATCTTTCTAAAGTCCCTCTCAATCTCTAAGTTTCCTCTTCTTTTAGTTCTTTGCAATGTATTTGTTGTAAAATGGAATCAGTTGTCCTTCAGTGTCTTTCTCATTCTGGGTTTTGCTGATTGCCTCCCTGTAGTGTCGCTGACCATGTTCTTCTCTATTGGTAATTCCTGTAAACTGAGAGCTTGTTTGTTTGTTTTTGTTTTTGTGTAGCAAGATTTATTCATAAATGATATTGTGTACATCCTATCAGAAAGCACATAGAAAGTTTGTCTTTCTTGTGGCTAAGTGGGAGGATATTTGTGATTTTACAAGTATACATTGTGGTTGCATCATCTAGGAATAAACTATTACAAACTCATGTCATAATTTAATATGCTGTTACTTTTTTAAGGTTTTATTTATTTATTTGACAGAGAGTGTGCACAAGTGGGGGAGAGGCAGAAGGAGGGAGAAGCAGACTCCACACTGAGTAGGGAGCCTGATGTGCAGCTCAGTCTCACGACTCTGAATTCATGACCTGAGCTGAAGGTAGACACTTAATGGGCTGAACCATGCAGGTGCCCTAATACAACATTATTTTGTGATATTTCGAATAGAGTGCCTTAATTTTCAGTTATTCTACCAACAGAGCGAGTTTGAGCACCATTACCCTAATGATTATCAAACTATGGATTATTCCACTTATATATCTGAAATTGGATTAAATTATGGAGAAATTCTAGGATAAATTCTAGTAGAAGTATCCTTAAACAACTATAAAGCATATATGTAGAACTTCTCTAATTTAAAAAATCTTCAGTCATTCTTAGAAAAGAATGAGTAGGATTGTATTAGAACCAGACTGTTGTGGTGACTCTTAGCTTTATAAAAACTTCAGAGACGACTAATGTGGACTAAATTTCAGGGGCAATTCCAAGCATCAGAATTATCTTCTGGCGGAGCATGTGAAGTATTTCAGCCTACTTCAAGAAAATGGTACATCCTTGCACTATTGAGATAAAAATATGAAGACCTGGTATGAAATCTCAACTTTTATTTTTTTATAAAGATTTTATTCATTTAATTGAGAAAGAGTGAGAGCACATGAGTCGGGGGAGGAGCAGAGGGAAAGGGAGAAACAGACTCCTTGCTGAGCAGGAAAGCCTAGAGTGGGGTTTGCCCCCAGGATGCTGGGATTATGACATGAGCCAAAGGCAGACCCCTAAGTGACTGAGCCACCCAGGCACCCCTCAACTGTCTTTTAAAAACATAAGTGCACGTGTATTCTTAGAAATGGAAATAAAAGAATGTGATTGTTTATGGGCTTTCAGGAAGGTTTTCCAGTTTCCTTTTTTATTCCTCTTATTTTAAAAAAAAATGGACTTTTAGGGACTTTTAATTTATAGTTATCTCATTATGACAGAACTCTAATCTCATTTCCCTTGTCAGATATGAAGAAGATATATCTTTCCACTATATATTTGTTGAGGATAAATAAGTTATAGTTAGCTTTCCGTTTGAGTGGGTGCTTTTAATTCAAAGCTATGGTATCATGTATAAAATACTCCAGTGATCCAATAATGCATCACTAATATTAGACCCATATGCTATCATAAAACTGTTTGAGAATATCTTACTTAGGCTTCAATAACTATGTTACCTTAATGAGTTCTCTTCAATTTCTAAGGTTCCCTGGATCTATTTTAATATCATATCAGGAGTTGGAAACGTTTTTCCAGGAAGTTACATAAGTCTACAAAATGAAATGTGGGAGTCTCTGACCCACTTCTTCCTATTCTATTCTTCCTGCTGCCTTTGCCCCTTTTCAAGGTTTATTGGCTGTTGAATGTCAGGATTCTATCTATAACCCCAAATCCAAAGTCTTATTTCATACTTTACAGTAGTAATGCTTCAATGTAGAGATAGCTTCTAGAACAAGTGACATGGTTTTTGTTATTTATTTATATTTATTTTGTTACCAAAGTTACCCAAAGTTTCTGAGCCTCAGAAGAGAATATTGATAAATCAGGGCTTAACCTACAGAAATGCAACTGAGATATGCTGAGCTTCTAGAACTATATTTCATGTCAGATTAAGGAACTGGAGAATTTTATCCAAGAAAATAGTAAGTGATACCGCATAGTGAGGAATTTGGCCTCACCCAAGAGAGGTCTGGCCCTTGTACTTAGTGCCTGGGAGGTACCTCTAAACCCTCGGAAATTTCCCAAGTGATAGGGGTCTCTGTTTTTCATGGTGGACCCTCTGGAAAACCTGGTAAATCAATCAATCCTGCTTATGTAATAAAGCTCCCATACATACTCTGGATGCTGAAGCTCATGTAAGCTTCCCTGTTGGCACTACTACATGCATATTGTCACAGACCAATATAGCAGAGAAACAGGTCCTGAGAACAATGAAGGTTTCATATTTGGATCCCTCCCAAACTCTGCACTATGTCTCTTTCTTTGGCTGATGTTTGGCATCATTTCCCTGCAGCAACTGTAAGTAGAGTTGGTTTCAGTTAGTTCGGTGGGTCTTTCTAGTGAGTTAGCAAATGTGAGGGTTGATTTCCTCACTTGAAAAGCTACATATTTTTTTCTGAGCTTTCATTTCTTCATAGATGGAGTTAATAATAGTCCATATATTATGGGGGCTACATGAGATCATATGTGAAATCTTTCATGTATCTTAGGAGCTTAATAAACATTAGTTCTTTTCTGGGAAAAATACTGGATGATATGAATTTGTGTTTGAGAGGTTATCTTATGCAACACTTGCCTATCAAGTCTTCTAGACTAGATATAAGCATACATTATTAAAACAAAACAGAATTCATTCAATTCATCAAATATTTATCTCAGTCCAACTGAGACATGTAAATCATTATTATATTAATAACTTAGAAAGAGACAATTTCTGCCTTCCTGGAGTGAGAATATTTTCATTAATATTTTTGATATAAGTAGACTGGAATTGGCATTGGGTTAAGGTAGATATTAGATGCAATGATGGAAGTGCAGGAGTGAAAGAAATTCTGATTGGGGTTATTGGAGAATGCTTCCTTCAGAAGGCAATATGTCAAGAAATGACCAATGTACTAGGAGGGCTTTGATAACACCTTTAGGAATAATGAATACCATTTTTCAGAATTTCTAAATGTATTTACTTGGTGAAAAGTGAATTTTACAACGAGATGTACAGAAATTTATCATGACTGTAGAAAAAAATATAAATTAAATGGTCTTATATCAGAAACAAGTTCTCTAAAAATAAGAGGCAGCGTTAAAAAAAAACTTTTCAGCCAAAAGCTTAATTTATATATTAGAAATATCTTGTTGATTGTGGTGCCTGGGTGGCTTAGTTGATTAAACATCCAACTCTTAATTACAGCTCAGGTCATGATCTCGGGATCATGAGACTGAACATCACATTGAGCTCCAAGCTCAGTGTGGAATTTGCTTGAGATTCTCTGTCTCTTTTTTTGCCCCTCCCCTCACTGTGGTTGCTCCCTCCCCCTTTCTCTCTCTAAAATATGTAATAAATAAATAAAATTAAATATATATATATATATATATAGTTGATTTTATTGGAATATAAAGATATTGTTTCTGTGATTGGATTTTAAGAATTCAGAAGACTAAAAAATAAAAATAATAAGCAAAATAAATAAAAATCCAGGAGATTTAACTCAATTTCTGATATTTATTATGTCAGTTTTTGAATCCCAGGCAAATGTAGATTTTATTTGAGGCAGGCAGTTCATTTGAGACTAGTGAAAGAGTTAAACATAATTAATTTGTTCATCAAACAATTCATTCAGCAAATACTCACTGGATGTATTCTGTGCACCAGGTACTGTTCCAGGCTCTGTGGGAAACTGACAATAAACAGGTAGATATATGGAAGGTCCAGGAGTGTAAGTACTATCAAGAAAATTAAAGTAGTATAGTGGGTGGATAGAGAGTGTTGGAGAATGGTGGAATTGGCTCTTTTATGTAAGTTGGTCAGAAAACACCTTCTGAGAGACATCTGAGCAGAGCCAACTCTTGGTGTGGGAATAAGTCAGAGAGATATTCTGAAATGAGGATTCTAGGCAGAGAAAACAGCAAGAGCAAGCTTTCTGAGGTTGGAGCATGCTTGTCATTTTCTAGGAAGAACAAGGACTCCGGTGTCCCTGAGAAGAATGAAGAAGAAAGAAGACAGGAGGTTACTACATTACCAGGTTCCATAGGCCACTTCAATGACTCTGCCATTTGTAGAGCTTGACCCATGCCTGCCTCTTAAACCTCTGTCTTCACTTCTTATCTTTGTATTCACACCACTTGTGCTACCCGTGTAGTAGCCACTAGTCACTGACTAACAGGAGCTTGAAATGTGGCTGGTCCCACTGGACAGTATGAAATAAAGTGAAATATGTCCATAATGTTTATATTGTTTAATATGTTGAAATGGAAGTATTTCAGATGGATTGATTAAATAGAACAGAATAAACTTAATCTTTCTTTTAATTAACATTTTTTATCTTGAAGTAATTCTAGATTCCCATGTGACTGTAAGACGTAATAGAGAGAAACCCCAGCTTCCCTTTCCCTAAGGTTTTGCCCAGTGGTAATCTCCATCCTTACAGTGTGACTACCAGGATATTGACAATGATAAATCCTACTCCGCTTTCCCTAGTTTTAATCGTACATGCGTGTGGCTCTACGTGTGCTTTGTTCTGTTTAATCACATATGTAGGTATCACCATGTCAGGATTCAGAGCCGTTCCTTCACCACAAAAATCGCTTATGTTGCATTTTTATAACCACATCCACAGCATATCTGTGCTCCATCCCTCCGTTGGCCCCAGCTTTTAGCAACCATCAGTCTGTTTTCCGTTTATATAATTTTGTCATGTCAAAAGGTGATGTAGATGGAATCATACAGGGTGTATTCTTTGGGAATTGGCTTTGTTTGCATAGCACCATCCCCTCGAGATTGACCCAAGTCACTGCCTGCATCAGGTGTCCCTTTTGTTACCAAAGAGCGTTCCATGAGCTGGATGTAGCACACTCTGTTTACTCACCCACTGAAGGACATCTGGGTTACTTATAGTTTTTGCAATTATGAATTCAACTGCCATAAACATTCCGGTACGGATTTTCATGTGGATATACATTTTCATTTATCGGGAATAAATGCTTGAGTACAACTGCCGGTTCATATGGTATCTGCGTGTTTAGTTTCATGAGAAAATGCCAAATCACCTTTCCCAAGTGTTGTAACCACCTGTTTCTTTTTACTTTTTGTAACATGGCTACTAGAAAATTTAAAATTACATATGTGGCTCGTATTTCTGTTGAGTATTGCGGCTCTTACCTAGAGCACTGGTTCTGGCCCACCTCAGGTTCTTCTCTTACAACTTTCTCTCTGGAGTGTGTTTGCTGCCCCTCACAAAGGCACATGAATGTCCATGGCACGGGGTGAAAAGCAGAGTCTAAAACCAGATGGCCTGGGTTTGGATCTTGGATTTACCCCTTACCAACTGTCTGGTTTGTTAGGATATTGAATGCCTTTTTTCCCCTCATTTTTTTTTTTTTTTAATTCTGTGAATGGGGTGATGATAGTTGTGCTGGTCTGGTCTCATTGTGTTGGTGTGAGGATCAAGTTAGCACAGGTGAAGTTATTTTCTAATGAGATCTTTCTGACCCCTCTCTAAGAGCAGACTGAAATCCTTATGTAGGCTCCCACTGTAGTCAACATCCTCATTAGAATTGCAATTATATGATAGTTTTGTATCTTTCTTCACTACTGTATGGGCGGTGGCCTTGTCGAGCTGATTGAGTCCCATGTCCTCAGTACTAGCATAGACCTTGCAAAAAGGAGGCAGTTAGTATACCATTGTTGAAAACATGAGTGAATGGATGATTTTTTTAATCTTTTGTTCTTTTTTTTAGTTTTTATTTAAATTCCTGTTAGTTGCCACACAGTATAATATTTGTTTCACATGTACAATACAGTGATTCATCACTTCCATACATCACTTTGTGCTCCTCAAAACAAGGGCCCTCCTTCATCCCCATCACCTCTCTCACCCATCCCCCCACCCCTCTCCCGGCTGGTAACCATCGGTTTGTTCTCTATAATTAAGAATCTGTTTCTTGGTTCACCTCTCTTTTTTCTCCCCATGATCGATTGTTTCTTTTTCTTAAGTTCCACATATCAGTGAAATAATATATATTTGTCTTTCTCTGACTGATTTTGCTTAGCATAATACTCCATAAATAGCTCCTCCTATTACTTTGCAAATAGCAAAATTTCATTTTTTTTTTAAGATTTTATTTATTTATTTGACAGAGAGAGATCACAAGTAGGCAGAGAGGCAGGCAGAGAGGAGGAAGCAGGCTCCCTGCTGAGCAGAGAGCCCGATATGGGGCTCGATCCTAGGATCCTGAGATCATGACCTGAGCTGAAGGCAGAGGCTTAACCCACTGAGCCACCCAGGTGCCCCGCAAAATTTCATTTTTTAGGGTTGAGTAATATTCCTCTGTGTGTGTGTGTGTGTGTGTGTGTGTGTGTGTGTGTACCACAACTTATTTATCCATTCAAAGTGATGAATTTCATTCAATGTAAGCATTTACACAGGATTTACTTAAAGTACTATTTGACTTAATTTCCTTTTCCTTAATTTTTTTAAAATCAATGTTATTCATGTTTCTTTGATTCAGAAGACTAGGTTTCTATCTGTAAGTTCTATGAATAGCTTTAACATGTGGATCCAATTTATTGTGAAACAAAAATTGTTCTAAAGAGGTGATTGAATTCAATAGTAAAAATATTAAGGTATATATATGTATATATAGAGAGAAAATGTTCTTTGGCAGTTTTAGTTAAATTTTTCAGTCTAGGTAATCATTTTATTATTATGATGGAAATCATGTCACTTAACTGCTTCCTTTGGATTATGGGCTTTTTGAAGACTGATCCCCAGTCAGTAGGTCACATTGGGGTAGAAGTACTTTTTTATATTTCTGTAGATAATTTTACTTTGGGATACCAATTATGTAAGACCCTTAATAGGTAAGCTCCATGACATTGTTAGGAAAGTCAGGGAAAACCGTGGCCTCACATAACTATTTTCATCTACCTACTCTCTTTAAAAACCAAACTGTATACCAGTTATCAGGAACACATGCCTGGTTCATACACACAAAGACACACACAAACATATTCTGTCAGAGATCCACATTTATCTTCTTACCTACAAAAGGAGGTGACTGTAGCAGAAAGAACACTTACTTATGCTCACTTTGACCTAAAGTGAGTTGAAGCTCTTGCTATTAATTCTGTGGTCTTAAACAATTTACATTTCATCCTTATTACATTTCCTAAAAAATGGGGATGATAATGAATTCTAAGTGGAATTGCAATGACAACTAAATACAAGTCTCCATCTATAGATCCTAAATAAAAAATACCTCCATTTTTGGGTGGTGTCAGGCTATGTGCTGAGTTTCATGGACATATACACATATTTTCTCCAAATTTACCATATACCCTCAAAGGCAGGTGTCATTAGACCTATATTATACCTAAGCATTCCGAATACTAGAAATGCACATTGTTTAACTCCACACAGTTATGTGTTAAGACTTTTCTATAAAATTATGACTCTGGGGTCCAAACTAATCACAGAAATAAAATACACCTTCTTTCCACTGAAAAGTATTTGAGTTCAGATTTATACTGAAGCCTATGTGGGTGTAAAAGAGTATGATGCTATTTTTTTCCTGGTTTAATGATTTTTAATATCAAGTATATTAAAATAATACTAAGTAACATGAAATTTGCTAATATTTATTGAGTTTTTACTTTGTGCTGAGAACCATATTAATTTATCAGAAGTATTTTTGCGATATAATTGATGTACATTATGTAAGTTTACAACATATAACATGTTGATTTGATGCATTTGTATATGGCAGTATGATTACCACAATAGCATTAGTTACCACCACTGTCATGTTCGATAATGATCATTTCTTTTTTGTGGTGAGAACATTTAATCTGGTTTCTTAGCAACTTTGAAGTATATAATGCAGTATTGTCAATATAACAACAAAGGTAGCTACTATAATCATCTCTATTTTACACTTGAGGGAACAGGCTAAGAGAGATTAAATTAGTGGCTCAAGGTCAGAGTACCAGTAATTATTAAAGCTAGGATATGATTCTTTGTAACGTGAGAGTTCAACCCTTTACCAGTGATACATGTTGCCTCTTATTTCAATAATAAGTTGGCCATTTGGGTTAATCATGGAGAAAGTGATGTTCCCTTTGTTTTCATGTGCCTTATATTTTTAGTATTATTCATTCACATACAGTCTGGTAAAATAAAATCCTGTTCTTTCTTTCTTATGCCTTTACATGTGTTGTGTTCTTTTGGCCTTTAAAAATAAAACAAACCATAACTGTAACACACCCTTGCCCAAAGTGAGTGAAAATTCTAGCTTCTTTCTTCATGTTCTTATCGCGACCCAAGGACTTCGAGTTTCCTCATAAATATCTGTATGCCAACAATATTTAATTTTCATGATCAAGTAACACCAGTGCTATAGATATGAAAGTGTGACCCCATATTTTTCTACAGTCACTCTTCCAACCTTATTCACATAGAGCTACTTATAACTATCATCTGGAATAACACTATTAAATGGATTATTATTTCTAACTAAAAACACTAAATCCTTAAAGATCACTATTTGACCATTCATTTACATATTACAAGTCCATGTTTGGATTTTGTTAGCCTTTTCTCTACTGTACATCTGCTCCACACAGCTATTTTGATATGAAAATTGGTGCTTTATAGGATCACTTTGCCACTATGCTGCCATTTTATTATTGCTATTATATTTAATTGGAATGCTAGCATTGTGTAACCGGGGAGATTTCTTTCGACTTGGGAATATTCGCTTCAAATAAAATAGAGTTATTTATTTATTTATTTACTCTCATTTCCTTAAAATATCAACTTTGATTAATAATTATATATAGGCTTTGTTCTTCGTATCTGGGTGTCAACAGTAATTGGAATCCATATCCATATCCTACCTTGCAATCATGCTGCAAAAGGCCAATAAATTCCCGCTGAGTGTGTTACTTGTTAAATTTAGTGCATTACATTCAGGGTAATGAATAAAAGCAGTGGGCCGTCACCGTCTGGCTGGCTGAGGAAGGCTTGAGCAGGCAGACTCCCCCGAGGCCTTGAGCTGGCTTATAACGGTGACAGGCAGAATCAAGGGAGTCCCAGAGCATCACAGTTCAGTTTGTCTCCCTTAATTTCCTCTTCTGTAGAGACTCAGAAGGCTGTAGGGAGGCGAAGTAATCTCAGCCATTAATTCACCACACTTTCATAAAATGCTGCCTGTTCTGGTTTCATTAACAAGCAAATACAATTTAGATAAATAGTCATGTATTTACATTCAGCGGAAAGATGAGAATACCATTGAATATAAACTAGTGGGTAGGCTCCATGCAGTCCACTTTGTGTGTCTACCTATGTCTATTGTGTATTCATTTGTCTGTATTAAATATGCACATAGGTTTTTTCATATGAGTGAGTAACCAGCGAAGCAAGCCCCAAAGATATATATGTACTTATTTCCATCTCATATTTATTGAACATACATAAGTAGTTACTGAAAAAAAAAATGGCTACCACATTCTTAAACCTGCATGCAGCTCTTTCCTCAGTATATTAGGAAAGAACATGAAGAACGTTCTTTCTTAAACTATAATATCATAAGAATTTAATATATACTGTACATGTACAAATGTAAAAAAAAGTTAGAGCACTCTAGTCTAGATTCTCAGGTAACTGTTTCTTGATAACAGAGAGTTTTTATTCTCACAGCAAATAGTTGCTATGTACTATGTCTAATGCCAAAGTCAGCGGACTCCTTTAGTCCTTGAGGAAATGTGAATGTTAATATCCATCTAGAAACAAATAGATTCTTAAAGAAAGGAGGAAAAATAATTTGTATGAAATGACCACTTAACATTATTCTTGAATATCTTGGAAAATTTTGTGTAGAGTGTCCTTTGGTATCCATGATAGAGCAGCTGGTTCCAAATAACATGGTGTATCTCATTAGAGAGATATTAGATCTAATTATGCAACATATAAGTGAGATCATTATGGTAACATTATCTCAATGAGGTAAGTAAAGCACACGTGAAATCTAACACTGCTGCTTGAAAGAATTTTTGAAAGCAAATGTGAGGAATTAATGATCACTTAAGTGTACTTTAAAAGATGTTGAAAACCAGTCATGAATCTTTGACGTGTAGCAGAAAAACATAATAGAATGATAGGTACCCTGATTAATTCCACTGAAAGGAAAAATGAACTTCCTGGGCAAATATTATCTTTCAATGCAGGTAAATCATTTTCTAAACAAAAGAAAATAAGCCAGTGAAAGGGTCAGAGGTTTTGCTGTTTTATGTTTGTTCTAGTACCTGTTGGGGGCATTTTTATCATGTCAAAGATTTTCAGATTTCACAGTGTAACAGAATCACAGAGAAAGAGATCACTAGCCCTAACCTCAGAGTTTCTGATTCAGTAGGGCTGGGTGGAGCCTGAGGGTTTACATTTCTAAAATTCTCAAGTGCCATGGTTGCTGCTGGTCCAGGTGCTCTTTGAGAAGCACAGGACCAGGCGAAAATCACTGTAGAAGAAACGTAAATCATACTAATTTCTGGATTATTTTTCTGTATGATTAATATTTTTTCAGTCAAGCTCTGTATCTTCAGAAATCCAAATTCTATTACAAAGAAAGCTATCTTTAAAATATAATTAAGGTTCTCTGCCTGACAAGTGCATTGACATATTTTTTTAATTAATTTTTTATTTTTTCAGCATAACAGTATTCATTATTTTTGCATCACACCCAGTGCTCCATGCAATCCGTGCCCTCTACCATACCCACCACCTGGTGCCCCTAACCTCCCACCCCCCACCCCTTCAAAATTCTCAGATCGTTTTTCAGAGTCCATAGTCTCTCATGGTTCACCTCCCCTTCCAATTTCCCTCAACTCCCTTCTCCTCTCCATCTCCCCTTGTCCTCCATGCTATTTGTTATGCTCCACAAATAAGTGAAACCATATGATAATTGACTCTCTCTGCTTGACTTATTTCACTCAGCATCATCTCTTCCAGTCCCGTCCATGTTGCTACAAAACTTGGGTATTCATCCTTTCTTTTTTCTTTTTCTTTTTTTTTTTTTTACAGCTTTATAAACATATATTTTTATCCCCAGGGGTACAGGTCTGTGAATCGCCAGGTTTACACACTTCACAACACTCACCATAGCACATACCCTCCCCAATATTCATAACCCCACCCCCCTCTCCCAACCCCCTCCCCCCATCAACCCTCAGTTTGTTTTGTGAGATTAAGAGTCACTTATGGTTTGTCTCCCTCCCAATCCCATCTTGTTTCATTTACTCTTCTCCTACCCCCTCAACCCCCCATGTTGCATCTCCTCTCCCTCATATCAGGGAGATCATATGATAGTTGTCTTTCTCCGATTGACTTATTTCGCTAAGCATGATACCCTCTAGTTCCATCCACGTCATTGCAAATGGCAAGATTTCATTTCTTTTGATGGCTGCATAGTATTCCATTGTGTATATATACCACATCTTCTTTATCCATTCGTCTGTAGATGGACATCTAGGTTCTTTCCATAGTTTGGCTATTGTAGACATTGCTGCTATAAACATTCGGGTGCACGTGCCCCTTTGGATCACTACGTTTGTATCTTTAGGGTAAATACCCAGCAGTGCAATTGCAGGGTCATAGGGTAGTTCTATTTTCAACATTTTGAGGAACCTCCACGCTGTTTTCCAGAGTGGTTGCACCAGCTTGCATTCCCACCAACAGTGTAGGAGGGTTCCCCTTTCTCCGCATCCTCGCCAGCATCTGTCATTTCCTGACTTGTTAATTTTAGCCATTCTGACTGGTGTGAGGTGATATCTCATGGTGGTTTTGATTTGTATTTCCCTGATGCCGAGTGATATGGAGCACTTTTTCATGTGTCTGTTGGCCATCTGGATGTCTTCTTTGCAGAAATGTCTGTTCATGTCCTCTGCCCATTTCTTGATTGGATTATTTGTTCTTTGGGTGTTGAGTTTGCTAAGTTCTTTATAGATTTTGGACACTAGCCCTTTATCTGATATGTCATTTGCAAATATCTTCTCCCATTCTGTCAGTTGTCTTTTGGTTTTGTTCACTGTTTCCTTTGCTGTGCAAAAGCTTTTGATCTTGATAAAATCCCAAAAGTTCATTTTTGCCCTTGCTTCCCTTGCCTTTGGGGATGTTCCTAGGAAGATGTTGCTGCGGCTGAGGTCGAAGAGGTTGCTGCCTGTGTTCTCCTCGAGGATTTTGATGGATTCCTTTCTCACATTGAGATCCTTCATCCATTTTGAGTCTATTTTCGTGTGTGCTGTAAGGAAATGATCCAATTTCATTTTTCTGCATGTGGCTGTCCAATTTTCCCAACACCATTTATTGAAGAGGCTGTCTTTTTTCCATTGGACATTCTTTCCTGCTTTGTCGAAGATGAGTTGACCATAGAGTTGAGGGTCCATTTCTGGGCTCTCTATTCTGTTCCATTGATCTATGTGTCTGTTTTTGTGCCAGTACCATGCTGTCTTGATGATGACAGCTTTGTAATAGAGCTTGAAGTCCGGAATTGTGATGCCACCAACTTTGGCTTTCTTTTTCAATATTCCTTTGGCTATTCGAGGTCTTTTCTGGTTCCATATAAATTTTAGGATCATTTGTTCCATTTCTTTGAAAAAAATGGATGGTACTTTGATAGGAATGGCATTAAATGTGTAGATTGCTTTAGGTAGCATAGACATTTTCACAATATTTATTCTTCCAATCCAGGAGCATGGAACATTTCTCCATTTCTTTGTGTCTTCCTCAATTTCTTTCATGAGTACTTTATAGTTTTCTGAGTATAGATTCTTAGTCTCTTTGGTTAGGTTTATTCCTAGGTATCTTATAGTTTTGGGTGCAATTGTAAATGGGATGGACTCCTTAATTTCTCTTTCTTCTGTCTTGTTGTTGGTGTAGAGAAATGCAACTGATTTCTGTGCATTGATTTTATATCCTGACACTTTACTGAATTCCTGTACAAGTTCTAGCAGTTTTGGAGTGGAGTCTTTTGGGTTTTCCACATAGAGTATCATATCATCTGCAAAGAGTGATAGTTTGACTTCTTCTTTGCCGATTTGGATGCCTTTAATTTCCTTTTGTTGTCTGATTGCTGAGGCTAGGACTTCTAGTACTATGTTGAATAGCAGTGGTGATAACGGACATCCCTGCCGTGTTCCTGACCTTAGCGGAAAAGCTTTCAGTTTTTCTCCATTGAGAATGATATTTGCGGTGGGTTTTTCATAGATGGCTTTGATAATATTGAGGTATGTACCGTCTGTCCCTACACTTTGAAGAGTTTTGATCAGGAAGGGATGCTGTACTTTGTCAAATGCTTTTTCAGCATCTATGGAGAGTATCATATGGTTCTTGTTCTTTCTTTTACTAATGTGTTGTATCACATTGATTGATTTGCGGATGTTGAACCAAACTTGCAGCCCTGGAATAAATTCCACTTGGTCGTGGTGAATAATCCTTTTAATGTACTGTTGAATCCTATTGGCTAGTATTTTGGCGAGAATTTTTGCATCTGTGTTCATCAAGGATATTGGTCTGTAGTTCTCTTTTTTGTTGGGATCCTTGTCTGGTTTTGGGATCAAGGTGATGCTGGCCTCATAAAATGAGTTTGGAAGTTTTCCTTCTATTTCTATTTTTTGGAACAGTTTCAGGAGAATAGGAATTAGTTCTTCTTTAAATGTTTGGTAGATTTCCCCCGGGAAGCCGTCTGGCCCTGGGCTTTTGTTTGTTTGGAGATTTTTGATGACTGTTTCAATCTCCTTACTGGTTATGGGTCTGTTCAGGCTTTCTATTTCTTCCTGGTTCAGTTGTGGTAGTTTATATGTCTCTAGGAATGCATCCATTTCTTCCAGATTGTCAAATTTGTTGGCGTAGAGTTGCTCATAGTATGTTCTTATAATTGTCTGCATTTCTTTGGTGTTCGTTGTGATCTCTCCTCTTTCATTCATGATTTTATTTATTTGAGTCCTTTCTCTTTTCTTTTGATAAGTCTGGCCAGGGGTTTATCAATCTTATTCATTCTTTCAAAGAACCAGCTCCTAGTTTCGTTGATTTGTTCTATTGTTTTTTTGGTTTCTATTTCATTGATTTCTGCTCTAATCTTTATGATTTCTCTTCTCCTGCTGGGTTTAGGGTTTCTTTCTTGTTCTTTCTCCAGCTCCTTTAGGTGTAGGGTTAGGTTGTGTACCTGAGACCTTTCTTGTTTCTTGAGAAAGGCTTGTACCGCTATATATTTTCCTCTCAGGACTGCCTTTGTTGTGTCCCACAGATTCTGAACCGTTGTGTTTTCATTATCATTTGTTTCCATAAATTTTTTCAATTCTTCTTTAATTTCCTGGTTGACCCATTCATTCTTTAGAAGGATGCTGTTTAGTCTCCATGTATTTGGGTTCTTTCCAAATTTCCTCTTGTGATTGAGTTCTAGCTTTAGAGCATTGTGGTCTGAAAATATGCAGGGAATGATCCCAATCTTTTGATACCGGTTGAGACTTGATTTAGGACCAAGAATGTGATCTATTCTGGAGAATGTTCCATGTGCACTAGAGAAGAATGTGTATTCTGTTGCTTTGGGATGAAATGTTCTGAATAGATCTGTGATGTCCATCTGGTCCAGTGTGTCATTTAAGGCCTTGATTTCCTTGTTGATCTTTTGCTTGGATGATCTGTCCATTTCAGTGAGGGGAGTGTTAAAATCCCCTACTATTATTGTATTCTTGTCGATGTCTTTCTTTGATTTTGTTATTAATTGGTTTATATAGTTGGCTGCTCCCACGTTAGGGGCATAGATATTTAAAATTGTTAGATCTTCTTGTTGGACAGTTCCTTTGAGTATGATATAGTGTCCTTCCTCATCTCTTATTATAGTCTTTGGCTTAAAATCTAATTGATCTGATATAAGGATTGCCACTCCTGCTTTCTTCTGATGTCCATTAGCATGGTAAATTCTTTTCCACCCCCTCACTTTAAACCTGGAGGTGTCTTCGGGTTTAAGATGAGTTTCTTGTAGGCAACATATAGATGGGTTTTGTTTTTTTATCCATTCTGATACCCTGTGTCTTTTGATTGGGGCATTTAGCCCATTAACATTCAGGGTAAGTATTGAGAGATATGAATTTAGTGCCATTGTATTGCCTGTAAGGTGACTGTTATTGTATATCGTCTCTGTTTCTTTCTGATCTACTACTTTTAGGGTCTCTCCTTGCTTAGAGGACCCCTTTCAATATTTCCTGTAGAGCTGGTTTGGTATTTGCAAATTCTTTCAGTTTTTGTTTGTCCTGGAAGCTTTTAATCTCTCCTTCTATTTTCAATGATAGCCTAGCTGGATATAGTATTCTTGGCTGCATGTTTTTCTCATTTAGTACTCTGAATATATCATGCCAGCTCTTTCTGGCCTGACAGGTCTCTGTGGATAAGTCTGCTGCTAATCTAATATTTTTACCATTGTACGTTACAGACTTCTTTTCCCGGGCTGCTTTCAGGATCTTCTCTTTGTCACTAAGACTTGTCAATTTTACTATTAGGTGACGGGGTGTGGACCTATTCTTATTGATTTTGAGGGGGGTTCTCTGGACCTCTTGAATTTTGATGCTTGTTCCCTTTGCCATATTGGGGAAATTCTCTCCAATAATTCTCTCCAATATACCTTCTGCTCCCCTCTCTGTTTCCTCTTCTTCTGGAATCCCAATTATTCTAATGTTGTTTCGTCTTATGGTGTCACTTATCCCTCAAATTCTCCCCTCGTGGTCCAGTAGCTTTTTGTCCCTCTTTTGCTCAGCTTCTTTATTCTCTGTCATTTGGTCTTCTATATCGCTAATTCTTTCTTCTGCCTCATTTATCCTAGCAGTGAGAGCCTCCATTTTTGATTGCACCTCATTAATAGCTTTTTTGATTTCAACTTGGTTAGATTTTAGTTCTTTTATTTCTCCAGAAAGGGCTTTTATATCTCCCGAGAGGGTTGCTTTAATATCTTCCATGCCTTTTTCGAGCCTGGCTAGAACCTTGAGAATCGTCATTCTGAACTCTATATCTGACATATTACCAATGTCTGTATTGATTAGGTCCCTAGCCTTTGGTACTGCCTCTTGTTCTTTTTTTTGTTGTGAATTTTTCCGCCTTGTCATTTTGTCCAGATAAGAGTTTATGAAGGAGCAAGTAAAATACTAAAAGGGTGGCAACAACCCCAGGAAAATATGCTTTAGCCAAATCAGAAGAGATCCCAAATCGTGAGGGGGGAGGAAGGGGGTAAAAATGGGTTCAAAAAGAAAAAAAAAAAAAAGAAACTATTTAAAAAAAGAAAGCCAATAAAGAAAAAATATAAAAAGAGGAAAATATATATATATATTAGATAAACTATTTAAAAAAAACGTTAAAAAAGAAAACGGTAAAAGTTAAAAAAAAATTTAGCAGAAGAAGAGAAAAAGAAAAAAAAATTGAAAAAGAAAAAGAAATTAAATTAACTGCAAGGCTAAAAAATCATGGGGAGTGGGGCGCCTGGGTGGCTCAGTGGGTTAAGCCGCTGCCTTCGGCTCAGGTCATGATCCCAGGTCCTGGGTTCGAGCCCCACATTGGGCTTTCTGCTCAGCAGGGAGCCTGCTTCCTCCTCTCTCTCTGCCTGCCTCTCTGCTTACCTGTGATTTCTCTCTGTCAAATAAATAAATAAAATCTAAAAAAAAAAAAAATCATGGGGAGAAAGCCATGAGTTCCATGCTTTGCTTTCTTCTCCTCTGGAATTCTGCCGCTCTCCTTGGTATTGAAACAGCACTCCTGGGTAGGTGAACTTGGTCCTGGCTGGGTTTCCCGTTGATCTTCTGGGGGAGCGGCCTGTTGTAGTGATTCTCAAGCGTTTTTGCCCCAGGCGGAGTTGCACCGCCCTTACCCGGGGCCGCGCTGAGTAGCTGAGTAATCCGCTCGGGTTTGCTTTCGGGAGCTTTTGTTCCCTGAGCGCTTTCCGTAGAGTTCCGAAAGACGGGAATGAAGATGGCGGCCTCCCGGTCTCCGGCCTGAGGAGCCGATAGCCCGGGGCCCCACTCCTCAGTGTGCCCCCAGAGAACAGCGTCCAATGACTCCCGGCACCCTGGCCTCCGGCCGCGCTCCGAGCTGACCGTGCCTGCGACCGGTCCAAGGCAACCCCGAGCTGAGAGTCACTCCTCGGCTCTGTCTCTGCAGCCGGCTTCCCCATTCTAATACCGGTAAGCTCTGCAACACTGAGACACCCCTGATCCTTCTGTGATCCTGCGGGACCTGAGGCCGCGCTGACCCCGCCTGGGCTTCACCCCAGTTAAGCCTCTGGAGCGATGTCCCTCAGCGGAACAGACTTTTAAAAGTCCTGATTTTGCTCTGTTGCTCCGCCGCTCGCCGGGAGCCGGCCCCTCCCCCCGCGGTCTATCTTCCCGTCGCTTTGGATTCACTTCTCCGCCAGTCCTACCTTGCAGAAAGTGGTTGATTTTCTGTTTCTGGAATTGCTGTTCTTCTTCTCTTCAATCTCCCGTTGGATTTGTAGGTGTTTGCAATCTTTAGATAAGCTATTTAGCTGATCTCCCGCTACCCGAAGTAGTCTCAGCCTGCTACTTCTCCGCCATCTTGACTCCTCCCCCGCATTGACATATTTTTAACAGCATATTTAAAAACAACCACACAATAAATAAATGGATACTCCCTAGCAGGCAAGAGACCAAAAATAATGAGAAGTTTTAGCTCTGTGATGCTAACGTATCTCATTGTTGTCTGTAGATATTATCTCTTTCCTGAGAAGTCCGTTAACTATTAAATTGATTGATTTTAAGGTACAGCATTGTGACCACAGTTAATAATACTGGCTCATACACTCGAACTTCACTAAGAGTGTAGATCTTAAGTGTTCTCATCACACACACATATACACAACACATTAAATATGTGAGGTAATGGATGTGTTAACCTGACTGTGGTTATCATTTCATAATATGTATGTATATCAAATCATCACGTTGTACACTTCAAATATATAAAATTTTATTTCTCAATTATACCTCAAAAAATATGGAAGAAGAAAGTTAAAAATAAATTGAATGACGTCCTCAAACAAATTTTAAATTAAAAAATAGCAATTGAATGAATATTGTTATCATGTATAAAAAAATGGTAGATTCCTTTCATTATAAGTAATAATAACAACAGTTTGAATGGTTTGTTACCTAACGGTGTATTTAGAAAGAAGTGTATGACAAAATGCGACCAAAAGTTTGTAAATGAGTTTTTTGTTTTTCTTCTTTTTTTTTCCCTGAATCTGTATCTTTCCTCAAGTCAAGCATTATAATTATTATGGTAACAATGTTCAAAGAGCATTTCCAGAGAGAATACTTTCTTGATTCCACTCAGATAGTCTTCAAAACTAGATAATCCGGTCCATATTCTGAATTCAAATGTCTGAGTCTCCATAAAATAAGGAAACGTCTATGTGGCAGTCTGTCTGAAAGTAAAGAAAAAAACTGTTAAGACCTCCATATCAGGACGTAACTCCAAATTTTCTTGTGTAAGAGATCCCTGACCAAATTCAAGAAACAGTTCTTAGTTTTAAAAAAACTGGGTAACACTCTTGTTCCATGTGGGTTTTAGTTGAGCTGTTCATCAGACTCAGCCCTCTTGTTGTTTCTACGCTCAACCCAAAACAGAGCTCGATGCTTCATTCATCGGCATATTAAAAATGAGGGAACAGTTACTGCAGTGATAGAAGTGTTTTCCATTTTGATGTGGTTATCATGGTTCTAAAGAAAGCTCTGTTTCCCAGGATCTCTTTTTAAAGTCCCCCAAAAGCTCTTACTTTGCGTCATATCTACAGGCGCAGCTAGACTGAGGATTCAGATTACACTGACTCCCCCGTGTTCTTATTTCTGGCTGGGCTCTATAGTCACCTGAGGAGCTTTAGAAAGTACTGAAGCCTGGGTCTCAACCAGAGTGATCTGAACTTAATTGGTCTGGTGAGTAGCTAGGTCATTAGAAGCGTTTAAGAACCTTCCCATGAGATTACAATGTGCAGCTGAGTTTGAGACCAATGTTTACAGTTATTTACAGGTGAAAAAGGCTGATAACAATGAAGTCAGTGTAGGTGTCACACATTCCAAGAGTATTAGTGCATGGGAAATAGTAAAGTGTTTATTCCCATTAGAATGGATTTGTGTGTATGTGTGTGTTTGCTACCGTGGCAGAGATGGGACTACCAAGGTAAAATCTGCTTCATGGATTTGTCATAATCCTGGTGATAATGTGTTTGTGGCAAACTTGCACTTATAGAAGCTTATAGAAGTTCACTTGGTCAGGTTCTTATCTTCTCTTTCATTCTACTGCATTGGTTCCTGCACCAGAATTCCTGAGGACGGATGACGTGCCAGCCATCAGGCAGGAATAGAAACACAACTGTGAATGAACATAAAGGTAAATTTACATAATCAGTGGAAATATGCTTACAAAACTGAATGCATATGTGAAAACTATTGGCAAAATAAAAAAATGTTTTTTTAAAAAGTAAACAGCATCATCAGTTGGTATTAAATTATGGATTATGTTGACAGAATTAGAAAAGGAATGTGGACATGGAAGGGGGAAAGAGGAGTGGGAGGTTTATAAAGGAAAAATGTACCAAGATTTTCATCTTAACTGGGAGGAGCTTCACTCTTGGCTTTGATAATGACTTAAGTATAAGGCAAAAAGAATGTGTGGAGATATTTTAAGGGGCGAAATAAACACATATAAACTATAAATATGATGTGTAACTACCAAATCACTAGAGAAGAATCATGTAAGTTAACTAAAATCAAGGAAATAAAACAAAAGTTAACACTTGATATCTATAAATACTTACACCCTACAAAGAGACACCACACATATTTTTTCAAGCATCTCTGGTTTATTTAGTAAAATAGATCAGTATTAGTCAAGAGCAACTGAGTGATAAATAATAGAAATTACAGAAATCACATATGGTCACAATCTAATGGTACTAAAAATAATTTTTTCATGAAAATAACCCCCAAAATATTTTTTAAAAAACAAACATTAAACAAAGCAACACTAAATAAACAAAGAATTTGCCTAAATAACTGTTGGGACAAATTGGAAAATAAAACCACAATCATATACTATTTAGAAATCTAACATTACAGCACCATATTTCAGCACAGGTATAGTACCGAAGCTGCTCTCAGAAACAAATTCATAGGCTCTAGCCTCTACTGTTTAAAAAATAAATGTAAATTAATCAAATCTTTATCTCAAGAACCTAAGTAGATGACAATAAATCAAAAAGAAGAAACTTAGAGACAGAAGTAACATAAATTTAATTGGGTTAAAGAAATGTAAAACCAACACATGAATCATGACTAAATCATTTTTTTTCTTTTGGTAGAAAGAGAGTTAGAAGGAGGGGAAGAGGGAGAGGGACAGGAAGAATCTTAGCAGGCTCCATGCCCAGCATGGAGCCCAAAATGGGGTTCGATTTCACAACCCTGAGATTATGACCTTAGTTGAAATCAAGAGTCAGATGCTTAACCAACTGAGCCACCCATGGACTCCATGAACTAAATCAATTTTTAAGTGAAGTATCTTTAATTTTATGTAAAGAGTAAAGATCAAAAAAAAAAAAATAGAAACAAGAAAGAGAATACAACAAATAGGAAGCGAAAAGACATAGGGTGATCTTGTTGACTAAGATCATTGCAATTTTCTTGATGAGATACATAGTGCTCTTGTCTGTAGGGGGATACATTCTAAGACCTACCCCACAGTGGACATCTGAAACCACAGATAGTACCAAATCCTATATTTGCCATATTTTTTCCTACACATACATATCTGTGATAAAGTTTAATTTGTAAATTAGGCGCTGTAAGAGATGAACAACAATAATAATCAAATAGAACAATTATAACAATATGTTATAATAAAAGCTACATGAATGTGGTCTCTCTCTCTTAAAATATCTTATTGTATTGTACTCAAACTTTTTGCAGTAACGTGAGATGATAATGTGTCTGAGTGATGAGCTGAAGTGAGGAGAATGATGTGAGCATTGTGACATAACAGGTTACTATTGTCCTTCTGACACTGTGGGGGAGGACCATGGCTTCTGGACTGTGGGTAACTGGAACTGCAGATGAGAGGGGGGCTATTGTACTAACAAATATAATTTGTATGGAGTATTAAAATAATACCCCATAATATACCGATACTTCTGTCTCAGCCATGTGTAGATAATTTATTATTATTTTTTTTTTTAACAGGAAGGATATTTGTATTCACACAAGGCACTTTTTTTTTTTTTTTAAAGATTTTATTTGTTTATTTGACAGAGAGAGATCACAAGTAGACAGAGAGGCAGGCAGAGAGAGAGAGAAGCAGGCTCCCTGCTGAGCAGAGAGCCCGATGCGGGACTCGATCCCAGGACCCTGAGATCATGACCTGAGCTGAAGGCAGCAGCTTAACCCACTGAGCCACCCAGGCTCCCCAATAATTTAAATGACCAATATCTAGTATTTGACCTTAACATATAAGAACACGATGTCTCTCCATGTATTCAAGTTTTCTTATATAGCCCATAAATATGTTTTAAGTATTTTTCTTACAATTTTATATTTTTGTGCAAATCTAAATCATTACATTTTATGTGGTTGTTGCCGAATTAGGAGTTATTGCTGAATTAGAAGTCACAGAAATCCATACATATTACAATTTGGATGTAAAAAAATATATTACTCATACTCTAGTCTTTCTCCCACACCCAGAATTTGTCAGAAGAATAGTTTTCAATCTCTGTAAATGTACTCTGATCTACTATGTTAGAAGATATTCAGTCTTTTGATCATAATTTTCTGGGAATTGTAAGCCAATTAGAAATTCAAATCTGCTGCTTAGCAGGATCTGAATTCCAGTTTTGGTTCAGTTAAAGGATATGATATTTTAAAATATCAACATATTTTTTAAATCAATATCATTAAATTGTGTGTAAGGTTTTTTTGTAGTTTTTTAAAAATTAACATATAATGTATTATTTGCCCCAGGGGTACAGGTCTGTGATTCATCAGTCTTACACAATTCACAATTCACAGCATTCACCATACCACATACACTCCTCGATGTCCATAACCCACCCACCCTATACCTCCTCCCCCAACCCCCAGCAACCCTCAGTTTGTTTCGTGAAATTAAGAGTCTCTTATAGTATGTCTCCCTCCTGATTCCATCATGTTTCACTTTTTCCCTCCCTACTCCCCATGATCCCCCACCCTGCCTCTTAAATTCCTCATATCAGAGAGATCATATGATGATTGTCTTTCTCTGATTGACTTATTTTTCTTAGCATGATACCCTCTAGTTCCATCCACATCATTGCAAATGGCAAGATTTCATTTCTTTTCATGGCTGCACAGTATTCCATTGTTTTTGTAGTTTTTAAAAAAGACTTATTTACTTTGGAGAGAGAGAGAGAGTAACAAGCAGAGGGAGGGACAGAGAGAGAGAGAGAATCCAAGCAGACTCCCCACTGAGTGTGGAGCCTGATATGGGGCTCAATCCCAGGACCCCAAGATCATGATCTGAGCTGAAATGAAGTGTAGGACGCTCAACTGACTGACCCACCCAGGATCACCCATGTGTAGGTTTTTAAACTTTTTACATATACTTTTCATTTCATTTCATAAAAATTTTATAAAATTTCATTTCATTTATTTATTTATTTTTACTTTTGGCAGATATGCTGCATTAAAAAAAAAAAAAATGTTAACTTACTAGAGACCGGCATTTTACTTTCTGCTACATTTGTTTATCGTTACATTGCTTACTCCCTAGGTTTTAGGATTTAATGCTTTTGGGGATGCCTCTTCCTCATAAACCCCACCCCTTGCCTCCCCTACTTGTTGTGCCTCATTTTGGTTTATTGGTGTGATGAGGGCAGAGCTGACTCACAGGATCCCTGTAGACTGGACATTAGGATATGGGCCTCTATCACAGGACCAGCAAAGTGGTATCTCAAGCCTCATCCACAAAGGTTGATTCAGTCCAAGTCCTTCCAGATTTCATTCTTACTCTAACAACCCACGTCTTATAATAGGCAAAGAGTTCCATGACCAAGAATAGGAGGAGGAGCAAACTTCCAACACTCTGTGCTCCATGATCTCATCCCATGCATGTACTTTTCTCTTCATAGAATGGGATATTTCATACTTGCCAACTTATGCTTGAAGAGGATCAATCTATGTCATCATTTCCCCTATTTCTTAGCATCAATTATGTTTTTCATTCACAAATGCCTAGGGTATGTATCACCTAGGATATTTAACAGAAACTGATATAGCAAAGGTGAGATGAGCATAAATGTTCATAGGCAAAAGGAGAGAAGTCGTACTCTAAATATATCCAGTCATAAAAAGAATTTAGAATACATTCTAAAATAAATGGGAATGCAGTATGTGCCACAAAAAGCAAGATACACCAGTGATTTGAAATACCAGTTCAAAGTAAACTTTCACCCTTGAGCCAGCCTGCATTTCTTTCCTTAATTAGGATGTAATACATGTCAGAAGTTGCATATAAGAAATGTGGGGACGCCTGGGTGGCTCAGTTGATTGTCTTCCTTAGGCTCAGGTCATGATCCCAGGGTCCTGGGATTGAGTCCCAGATCAGGCTACTTGCCCAGCAGGAAACCTGCTTCTCCCTCTGCCTGCTGCTTCCCCTACTTGTGCTCCCTCCCTCCCTCTCTCTCTGACAAATAAATAATTAAAAATTTTTAAGTGTGCATATATAATCACATTAAATCTTTCCATCAGTTAGGTTTTATTATTGCCCTTCATTTTTAGATAAGAGAACTGAAATTCAGAGAGATTAAGAAATTGGTTCCCTGTGATACAGACAATAGGGGGATCTTGATTCATATGTTAATTTGCACCTGATTGGAAGTTCCTAAGCACAATGTTACAATGTTGTTATGTGTTACTTTTATTGACTAGAAAGGATTTAAATCCAATTCACAGTTTAAGAAAAGCAGAAATCATAGAAAAGTCTCTGAGGGGATTAATAGGAACCAAAGGCAAGAATGTAGCGGGGCCTCAGAATCATCAGAAACCAGACATCGAACCCTGTCCAAAACTTGGTTTCCATCCACCTCTACTCTTACCACATCACCCCTTGGCACATCCTCTATTTGTTCCCTCCTCCTCTACGTCCTCGCTGGCCATCACTGGCTTACTCATCAGTTCACATGGTGGAAAAACAGTTACTGTGAGCTTTCTATTCCCTAGTTCACATACTCAATGCCCAAAAAGATGAACTTGACTTACTTTGGAACATGAAGCCCACAGTTTGAGGGGATGGAAAACTTTGATCAGGTTTAGGTCATTGCCCATTCTATAACAATCATTCATTCATTCACGTAAATCAAAATCATTTTGGGAATGCTTCATGTGTATGACACTATCCTGAATACCGGCAATACAGGGGTGAACCAGTCAAGATCTTACATTCTAGTGGGGAGACCAAGGTAATAAACAAATTAAAATATAAATATCTGAGAGTCAAGGACATATAAAAAGTAAATACATAAGCCAATTTCTAATGATGCTAAATTAAAACAAAACAATATATATAGCAATCGATGGGATAGAGGTCACCATTAGATAGAGATATAAGAGGATATTTCTTGGAGATGACATTTGAGCAGAGACTCAAATGACAAGAAGAAACCAGCCATCAAAAAATGAAGGAAGACCATTGCAGGAGAAGATGAATGGTACGAAAATGGTGAGCTGAGAATACTAGTCAGGCAGGATGGCTAGAACTTAGTAAGTGGATGGGAGAAGAGTAGCAGATGAGTTAGGGGTGAGAGAGAGAGAGAGATAAGGACTAACAATCTGCATGGAAGGCATTTGAGTGTTACTCAAAGTGGAAAAGTTATAGCCAGAAGGAGGGTGTTCCGATTTGCCCAAGTTAGGCCTGGTATCCCTTGGGTTATATTTTAATGTGCCTGCTGTTCCTATAGCCAGAGGCCAGGAGGAGAAGGAGAAGGAGGAAAAGGAGAAGAAGCAAGAGGGATATTTCCCTATGGATGCCGAGGTTCTAGGCAAATAAAGCAAGGAACAATTCTGTTCTCTTCCTAGTTCTGTTCAAGTACTTCTGTTATGAATACCCTTAACTGTTAGTCCCATATCTTGTCAAGGACCAGCAGCCACTATTCTTCCAAAACCAGCTTTATCTAGAAGGTTATAGTTTTTACTAATTTTAAATATTTTAAATTTTCTGTTCTTTCATGGAATGTTAAGGCTTTTTGAAAGGGCTAGCTCAGTTAGAATATCATCCAATGTTGGAAAGTTATCTTTGTAACGCTGATTTATTGACTGATTATCTGGTGGCTAATATCTGCTTGAATATTGTCTATTGCCTCTAGGCACTGGCTTCCAATTAGATTTCATTGGGATTTCTATCTTAAATTCCCTATCTTCCAAGTTCTGTTATTTGCCATGCTTATTTTCCATTTTCTTAGGAAAAATTATTGCACCCTGAGGGTGTTTGCTAGATCTCAGGCAAGGAGTATCCCACAGCTATAAAAGCAAGTGAGACTAATAGGAAAATGGAGTAAAATAGAAAGGGATGCCAGGAGAAAAGAGAGAATCTGAGAGCAAAAAGAAAAGGGAAACTATAGAGAGTCAAGATAGTTGATTGTCATATCAAAAAACAAATGGCCTGAAGAGTTATGAATTGCTGCAGCAGAATTAATGGGATGGAAAATTTCTCAAGGAAAGGAGCCAAGTAAAAGAAGAAAAAAACAGCATAAAAGCAAGGAAAAAAACCAAAATAGGAGTAAAGAAAAAATTTAAAACCCCCAAGTACAAGGTGAAAGTGGAAAACAAAAGAATGGATAAATTAAGAAATGGTGCACTGCATTAAAGCAAATGTATTCTGTTTTCTTTATTCTTATCTTTAACCGGCTTTGCATTTCTCCAGTAGCAAAGCCAAACTGAAAGGATAATTTTGTTTATGTACCCAATTTGCATAATTGTGCAATATAAATTACAATGCTAATTAAGGACAGCCCTTGGGCTTCTGGAATTGGGTCAAAGTGGCTCCCTGAGTGCAAGGAGGTTGGGGCATTGGCTCTGTCCCCTCTCCCACCGCAGGGAAGCCAGGCAAGAGAAAAGAACCTTTCTGACAGTGTGTGAAATCTTGTCAGAATTTGTTGAAGACCCAGAACTGTACATCTCACTCTAAAACTTGGCTTTTAAAATCATCTTTGTGTGATTCTGCAATGAGGCGCTTGAAAGCTAAAAGTTCTCCTAAAGGCTGTATTGGTTATCTTTTCATGAGGGTTGGGTTTTTTTTTTTTCTCACCTTTTTTTTATTCAGGGGAAAAAAAAAAATTTTTTTTTCCAAACTGTAGATAACTGAGTGAGAACCTGGCATGCAATATTTTCTCACTGGACTGTTGCCAGAATTGTCCCAAACCAGTGCGTACACGTGCTCCTCTCTTCCTGAGCCCAGGGAAGATGACAAGCTGATTTCTGAGCTTTAGTTAAATTCATGTCCTTAAAATGAACTAAGCTATTGCACTGTAACTACATCAAAAGTTCAGTCCCAGAGTCTCTGCTCTATTCATAATAGGGGTCTGTAAGATAGAGGGTTCATATATTCCTTAGCTGAGATTTTTCAAGAATATTTCTGAGTTCCATAGTGAAGGTTGGCAGAATAACAATGGAGAAGCCTGTTTAGAAGGTGGTGCTTTGTGAGCTTTTTTTTTAAGCCACTGAACCCCCCACCTCAAGCAAAGCTTACATACAAAATAGAAAGAAGTATATTCAAAATCACTCAGGTTGGGGTGCCTGGGTGACTCAGTGGGTTAAAGCCTCTGCCTCCAGCTCAGGTCACGATCCCAGGGTCCTGGGATCGAGCCCCACATAGGACTCTCTGCTCCATAGGAAGCCTGCTTCCTCCTCTCTCTCTCTTCTGCCTGCCTCTCTGCCTACTTGTGATCTCTGTCTATCAAATAAATAAATAAATAAATAAATAAATAAATAAATAAATATCTAAAAAAAAAAAAATCATTCAGGTTGAAGGAAGGAAGAAGGGGCAGCAGTGAGAGAGCCCCAATGTCCTATCTGAGGCTTCTCCATCCACCTTCTCCCTTCTCCTCCACCTTCTAAGAGTGTAGAAGCCACCTCCAGGAGGGATTCTTTATCACCTAACTTGGGCAAAAGCAGTTAAGGATGTTGGTTATTTAAGCCATCTTTTGACCTTGACACCAAGAGGTTGTTTTCACTGAGATCATTGTAGGAATAATTAGAAAATATGCGAGGCCTATTTTCTATCCTATGTTACTTTACTTTCTAGAGCAATATTTTCCAAACACTTTAATGTCAAGGCATACAAAAATAGCTACCATTTCTATGGAGCACTGGGGTAAACTGGAAGAGAATAGCTCATGTTCCAACAGGACTGGCTCTGGGGCTCTGGCCAACCCAAACTTCCAGTTACCTGAGGCCACAGATATTGGTTCACAGTTGGACATTCCACTGAAGTCTGACAAATCCTAGTCTTGGGAACAACTGGAGAAGTTGGCAAAAATCTTGAGAATATTATTTGTGCATGTAGATACAGCCATGGATAAATTTTCCAACTTACTTCTGGTATATGAGACAATATGCTTCCCATTTTGTTAAAGTTAGCCTGAATTGAGTTTCATTCTCAGTTGGAAGATTCCTTATTGATATATATTTTCATTTTATAAAATTCAGATCTAATAGGTCACGTTCCAGTTTAAAACTCTCTAGGACTCAACATTTCATATAGGATAAGATCCAGACCTTTATCCAATTATAACTAATATACAGGTTTACCAGTAATATAACCAATATAGACATGGTATTCCATCTCACCAGTTTACAGATGACAACGTTAGCTAAGAGTGGACAGGGTGAGCAGTGCCTCTGGTCTGGTTGGTGTCCTTTTATTACCATAGCTGAACAGCCCTCAACAGATAGGTTGCTTGCTATTCCTGGAGCTGATAACACATTTTGGTAGATTTTCTTTCTCTTTTTCTTCTATTGCTCAGGATTTACTCATTCTAGCCCTTTACTCTAGCATATACTCTGATCCTGGTTGTAAAGGCATAATCTTACAATGCAGGCATTTTATGGAACACTTCTTCTGGTGGTTGCATATATATTGAGAACAGTTACTATAGAGCCTCAGAGCAGTGTTTCTCAAAGTGTGGTTCCTGGGCCATGAGTATCATCAGCACCTGGGAAATTGTGAGTAATGAAAATTTCTAGGCCTAACCTCAGACCCACTGAATCCAAAATTCTGGGGATTGGGCCCAGAAATCTATGTCTTAGCCAGGGGATTCCCTTGCACAATAAAGGATGCACACCATTGTTAAGGAGGATCAGGCTTGGAGAACATCTTGGCTGAGGATTTCCTAAAACTCTCCTTTTCCTTACTCCAATATACTTTGTTCATGCCTTTTTTTTTTTAAGACTTTTATTTATTTTTTGAGAGAGAGAATGAGAGAGAGAGCATGAGAGAGGTGGAGGGTCGGAGGGAGAAGCAGACTACCTGCAGAGCAGGGAGCCTGATGCGGGACTCGATCCTGGGACTCCAGGATCATAACCTGAGCCAAAGACAGTCGCTTAACCAACTGAGCCACCCAGGTGCCCTTTTCATGCCTTTTTAAACTTGTGTCTCATTGGCACTTTCTTTTCTGTGGGGAACTCATTCATTCCAGGGATGAAGCTTTCCTAATCAACTTTTTGTAGTTTAACAATTTCATGCCCACTTTGTATGAGGTGTTTGGTTTTTACTTCTCTGGGTTGTACTTGGGAGACTAGAAAAATCAAACAAATTAGATTTTTATTAATCACCCGCCATCATATCTCCTTCAGAGTGGAATTTTGAAATAATCATAGACACTTTTCTCCCCCTCTTAGATCTACCTTCTTGCTGATTTCAGGTTAACATTAAAATCATATTTCTTAAGCATACAAAAACTGATGACATTGTCCAGTCCAAAATAATCCATACTGCATGGCAAGAATACATCATTCAAGTTAAACTCGTGTCATGCAAAGTCCACCAAGAAGGCAAAATACATTTGCGTAGAGTGAACTTTGACTATTCTTGAATCCTAAGTAGACATTGATATAAGCCCTATTTAGGAGTTTAGAGTATCATCAGCTCCCAGACTTCCTGAGCTCAGATTCTGATTCACCATTTACTTATTATGAGACCCTGAGAAGCCCTCTGTGTTTCAGCTTCTTTATCTTCCTTTCATAAAGAATGTGTTTAGTGAATTTCAGCTAATGCTATAGTTGAAGCAACATTCTGCAAAGGATTCCCACGTGTAGTAGTCAGGTAAGATTTATCTAAGTATTTATCTCTAAAAACACATAGAAACTAACACTGGAGATAGAGAATTGGTTGGGAATGATTAAATCTATACTGGGAAATGAAAACAAAATGAGTAGTTCTTATAAAACTTGCAGTATGTGGGGCGCCTGGGTGGCTCAGTGGGTTAAGCTGCTGCCTTCGGCTCAGGTCATGATCTCGGGGTCCTGGGATCGAGTCCCGCATCGGGCTCTCTGCTCAGCAGGGAGCCTGCTTCCCTCTCTCTCTCTCTGCCTGCTTGTGATCTCTCTCTGTCAAATAAATAAATAAAATCTTAAAAAAAAAAAACAAAAAAACAAAACAAAACAAAACAAAAAACTTGCAGTATGTACTTAAACCTAATATAACTTTCATCCATATAAAATGAGATTTAGTAAGGTTTTCAACTTACCCAAGCCCAGAAATTGGCACCAATTTTAGCGAAAATAATTGTTCTGTTATTACTAGTCTGCCTTGTTTTCATTTGACTATGTAAGTCCTTCTTCCTTTTTTGAGAGTGTCATTCTCTTCTAGCCCTTCTGGTTTAGAAGATGTTACCTTAATGTTTATGAACAGATCGGACTGATATGCTCTTACTTTCATGGCTGTAAGCCCACATTGTGTAAACATTGTGGAAAATGTTCGAAAATTTGTAAATAGCTCAAAGTTTATGTTATGATAAGATTCCTGATATAAGCAAGTCCAAAAGAAGTTTGGCTTCTCTCTACTTTGGCTACAAAAGCCTGCCAGGAATTATTAATTATCCCAGGAATGTCCCTGATCCCTGTTGGTATACTCTTTTGGTGTCTGGGCTTAGAACTGTACTGTTTTTCCATTTTATAAGCTGTATCCTATTGGCTACATTTCTGCTTTTCTAATTACATCCATCCTATCCTTTCTAGAATTGATAATTCACTTAAATATTACATGTCTGACTATATATATTTATTAAAAATTTATTAAGTGCCAGGCCCTGGTCTAGGCATTAAAAATACAATAGGAACTGGTGTTCTTGCCTTCATGATACTTATATTACCTTAGTGAAATAAACTAATTTCCTAGAAGACAGAAACTAAAGTTCACTGTGTCTTCCTTGTTCTTAATAGAGCACTTGGGACATAAATAGATGCTCAATAAAAACTACTGGCTTGGGGCGCCTGGGTGGCTCAGTGGGTTAAGCCGCTGCCTTCGGCTCAGGTCATGATCTCAGGGTCCTGGGATCGAGCCCCGCATCGGGCTCTCTGCTCAGCGGGGAGCCTGCTTCCTCCTCTCTCTCTGCCTGCCTCTCTGCCTGCTTGTGATCTCTCTGTCAAATAAATAAATAAAATCTTAAAAAAAAAAAAAAAACTACTGGCTTACTAAAATAAATATTATACTCAAGACATTAGAACATTCTGAGGAGCCTGATGAAGGAAATTTGTCAAGTATAGATTTATACAGTGAGGGATTATTTGAGCTGCAAGATACTTAAAAGGATACCTTGTGAAAAGGCTTAGTTTTTAGGTGGAGTAGAAGAGAAAATACCCATGTCAGTAATTAAAAATTGACTGTAACTGGGTAGCATGCCATACATATGATGTTGGGGTCATAGGAAGTATTAGAAAGAGTGCTAAATTGGGGATGAAGAAATCAGGGTTGGCTTGGTCACTTAGTAGCTATATGACTATAGGCAAGTCTCTTAAATTCACAAAACCCATGTAAAATGGCTCATTCAAACTTTCAGGAATGTTGTGAGACTTAAAGGAATAGAGTATTCTGAAACTCTTTGATACATTTTTACAAATTTTAACTGTGTTTCCAAACAGGATTGGGTTTGGAGAATGTGTCTTGAATGGAAAGGTATAATGAAAATGGGGAGTCTTTGGGAAAAGGGGAAACGTGTCCTAATTCATAATCATTTAGGACTGCCATGAAATTATCCTACCCCCCCCCCCAATCTGAAATGTGTATAAATTGAGAACATGTATACTGATCATCAAGACATTCAACCACAGGGTGGTAACACAGAGTTGAGACCATTTTTGTATGGTAGAGCCAATCAAAAATATCTAATCTCGGGACGCCTGGGTGGCTCAGTTGGTTAAGCAGCTGCCTTCGGCTCAGGTCATGATCCCAGCGTCCTGGGATCGAGTCCCACATTGGGCTCCTTGCTCGGCGGGGAGCCTGCTTCTCCCTCTGCCTCTGCCTGCCATTCTGTCTGCCTGTGCTCACTCTCTCTCTCTCTCTCTCTCTGACAAATAAATAAAATCTTAAAAGAAAATATCTAATCTCTCTTATTGTCAAATATTTGGTACAGAAAAATCAGAATTTAAGTATTTCTCAAGCTAATCATGAAAATGTCTAGCATATTTTGTGGACAATTTCTTGAATGATTAGTTAGTTTGGTCTTTGTTTTTCAGTAGGTATAACCACATTGTTAGATGTTTATGAAACTTAAAATCATGAAATGACCTAATGCATTTTGGGGGATCCAAAGCAGTAGTGCAAACATTTTATTAAACTTCAGACCAACACTTTGGGTTGTATATTTATTTCAAGATAGATTTTAAAATAGTATTGAAAATACATTTCTCATTGCCACTTTTTTTTAATTAACATATAATGTATTATTTGCCCCAGGGATACAGGTCTGTGAATCATCAGGCTTACACATTTCACAGCACTCACCATAGCACATGCCATCCCCAATGTCCATAACCCAGCCAGCCTAACTCTACCCCCCCACCTCCCAGCAACACTCAGTTTGTTTCATGAGATTAAGAGTCTCGTATGGTTTGTCTCCCTCCCGATCCCATTTTATTTCATTTTTTCCCTCCCTATCTCTAACGAGCCCCTGCCCCTCAAATTCTTCATATCAGAGAGATCATATGATAATTGTCTTTCTCGGAGTCACTCATTCCACTTAGCATATTACCCTCTAATTCCATCCGTGTCATTGCAAATGGCAAGATTTTGTTTCTTTTGATGGCTACATAGTATTCCATTGTGTGTGTGTGTGTGTGTGTGTGTGTGTGTGTGTGTGTGTGTGTGTATGTATCTTTATCCATTCAGCTGTCGATGGACATCTAGATTCTTTCCATAGTTTGGCTATTGTGGACATGGCTGCTATAAACATTCAGGTGCACATGCCCTTCCAGATCACTACATTTGTATCTTTAGGGTAAATACCCAGTAATGCAGTTGCAGGGTCATAGGGTAGCTCTATTTTCAACATTTTGAGGAACCTTCATGCTGTTTTCCAGAGTGGTTGCACCAGCTTGCATTCCCACCAACAGTGTAGGAGGGTTCCCCTTTCTCTGCATCTTCGCCAATTCTGTCATTTCCTGACTTGTTAGTTATAATCATTCTGACTGGTGTGAGGTGGTATCTCATTGTGGTTTTGATTTGTATTTCTCTGATGCCGAGTGATATTGAGCACTTTTTCCCGTGTTTCTTGGCCACTTGGATGTCTTCTTTGCCGAAATGTCTGTTCATGTCTTCTGCCCATTTCTTGATTGGATTATTTGTTCTTTGTGTGTTGATTTCGATAGGTTCTTTATAGATTTCTGGAATCTAACCCTTTACCTGATATGTCATTTGCGAGTATCTTCCCCCATTCTGTCAGTTGTCTTTTGTTTTTGTTGACTGTTTCTATTGCCACTTTTTGATTTCCATTTTTACATTGTGGAAAATGCATTAAACTGAAAAACAGCAAACATGAAAACTGGGTCATCAATTCACCCAGCTTGAATATGTTGTCTTTGGAGACTTCTTCTCTGCACCCCCCAACTTTCCCCAATAAACATCCTTGTATGGTGCTATCCTTTAATTTATGCTATCTTCCTCTCTTGTACTTTTGTGCTCACATGCCTATCTTTTGTATCAGACAGTAAATCCCCTGATGGAGGACAGTTAGTCTTTTCTTCTTCGTCACTTTGGCACAGGGCCTGGCACAACACTGATGCATAATACATGTTTATCAATTCAAACACATTCTATTGAAATTAGTATGAACTTTTGATTAACTCTGGAAAAATGCTGCAAGGTTAGGATTCTCTATTTTTATTTTGATTCTGATTAAGCAATCATTTGAACCTCAGAACTTCTTAGTACTTGATATAGAGACATAGAAACCTGGGCAATTAACACTTAGATTTTTCCTATTCCTCAAAAAATATACTTAATCCTTTAAGGAAATGGATCTAATGTGGAAATTCATAGAAACTGAATGTAACTGAGCAAAACAAAGTGACGTGTGTGCGTGCATGTGTGTGTGTGTGTGTGTGTGTGTAATTTGGAGGTTAGATGGGAGAAGGTTGTATCAAGATAGAGAATCTTGCCTGACAGTCACTAGTTGTAACAGACACTGCTGGATGCTTACTCAATATCCATTTCACCTTTCTCGCCTAACAGCCATGACAGTTAAGTGGAAATATGTCCAGCTAACAATCTTGCTGACAGCTTCCAGTGCAGATAGAAGTGAGTCATGTGACCCAATTTTGGCCAATGATAACATTCCCATCCTTCCAGATGGATGCCTGGAGGAACAATCATCTTTGCAATCATGAGGATTGAAGCCACATTTTGGGAATGGTTTTAATAAGAGTATTAAAGGAATTTGGATCCTTGATGACCTTGAGCCACAATACTAATCCTACTCTTCCTATCCATGGGCTTGTTGCATGAGACAAACAAACTTCTATTTATTTAACTCACTGTTGGGTTTTCTTTAAACCACACACAGTTCTGATACTTTTACCCTCCTGGGGAAGAGCGTAGGACATGACTTATGAAGTCTGATGAGACTCACAGGTGGCCAAAATACCCTACTGAAACAACTCCATCTCAGCCCGGGGTGCAAGGGAATTGCTGTGAATGACATGTGGTGTCTGATCATTTTGTGTCTTTCTTTTTTAGTTTCTTCTGATCCTAAGGTTAAAGAACCCACAAAAGTTTTCTTGAGGTACATACGTAATTTCAGTGGACATCAATAGGTAAATTTAATATGGATACCTAGGTTTGACAAAAATCAAATAAGCAACATCCCTCACATAATATTGCTTTAATTAAGTTTTATTTCTCTCTGGGTGTGATGCATAGTGCAGAAGCACAATCAATGAACATGTAGATTTGCTTAAATCTTGCTCTTTTGTCCTATTTATATAATTTATTGTGTCAGTGGTTCTTAGGTGGTGTGCTTCTGCAGCCCATCATTGGAAAATACTTTCCAGATGTTCTGAAAATGTTTCATTAATTTGTATATTTTATTTTTGATAAGTAAATACACATGCTTGTGACTGAAAGAGAAAACACCCTTCTTTTAATCCCAGAGGATTTTATTTGGCCTTGAGAATAATTGATTCATGCCCTGCCTACTCCACCCTTATTATTCAAATAGAGATTATTGAAGAAAGCCCTGCCCTATAAATATAGCTGATCCAAAAATAAAAGGGGAAAATACTTTATTTTAATGGTTTCTGTAGGATCTGAGTATAACTCCATTTTTTTCCTCCATTAAGAATCATATGATCCTAGCACAGATTCCATTCCTAAGTATCAACAATGAAACACAGTTTTAAAACAAGAATTGATGATGTCCGTGGTAGCATGTATCCATGGAAGTAATCTCTTTGGTTGGTGAATTTTCTGACTAGAAACCAGACCTATTATTTCTTGGCTTTGAGACAATATATTAAGAGAGGATGAAAAGTGCTCTATATACTCACATGTAGAACTATCTGTTATGAGCAGCTATCATTACATACATTATGTTTCTCTTCATATATTATAGTTCATTGTCTTTGAGCAAAGTGCTTATCCATAGGAAGTATATACATGTGTGTTTATATGCATGCACATGTATGTTTGTGTGTGTGTGTGTGTGTGTGTGTGTGTATGTTTGATTCATTAGTTCTGATCCCCTGTATACACCAAAGGAATGAGGAGAAGTATTTATACCTTGAACTGAAGGACCTGGCTTAGTTCTACATCTGTACCATCTACCTTCTAGTATCTGATCCTTTACCATAGAGAATGGAACCTAAAACTAAAATTGCATTTGCTAGTCTCCTTTGCAACTTGGTTCTGAGTGAGATTATGTTTGACTGACCAGATGTCCTCACATAACATTTGGAAGGTGGCAGTGAGAAAAAGGTCACATGGCAGGCTGATTGCTTATTTTTAATGAGTTTTATTAGGGAAAACTTTATATAGACTATAGTGCACACATTTTAAGTATATAGTTTGATGAGTTCTGAAAACTTTATAGACCTGCACAACCAGGATTAATATGAAGGTACATAACAAACCCTTCATCACAGAAAAATCCCCTGTACCTTCTTCCAGCCACTCCCCCAGCTCTCAATCTAGGCAACTATTGATCTGCTTTTTATTACATAGATCACCATTATCTTTTGTAGAGATTCAAATAAGTGGAATTATGTATGTATCCTCGCTAACTCTGCCTTACTTCACTCAGCATAGTGTTTCTGGAATTTATCCATACTCCTGATGTGGTAGACAGGATTCTAAGATGGCCCCCAAGATTCTTATCTCCTGGGATATACATACCTTCTCTCAGTTATTGAAGCTAAGACTAATTCAGGTGCTATTAGGAAAGAATTTTTTTAAACGTAATAGAGTCTCTAATACACTTACTTTAAGTGAGAAGACTTTCCTATTGAGCCTGACCTAAGCAGATGAGCCTTTAGAAAAAGTTAGAGATATTTGAAGCATGAGAGAAACTCTACTGTTGGCTTTTAAAGAGAAAATGCCCATGTTATCAAGAAAGCCTTGAGGCAGGGAGCACCAGGCAGCCTCTAGGAGTTGAGAACAATCCTGTGTTGACAGCCAACAAGAAAGCTGCTCCCTCAGTGTCACAATTGTAAAGAATTGAATTCTGCCAACAACCACGTGGACTTAACAGAGACTGAGCCTCATAAGACCACAGCAGTGTTCAACACTTTGAATTCAGTCTATTGAGAGCTGAGCAGAAACCCCAGCTATGCCATGCCCAGACTTCTGGTGTACAGAAGCAGGAGTTAATAATAGACGGGCATTATTTGAAGCTGCCAAGTTTGCGGTAATTTGTTATGTACCAATAGAAAAGGAATATATTATATAGATCATTAGATTGTTCCCTTTTTATTGGCGAATATATGCGTTATTATTGCTAGATAGCAAGTCAACAATTCAGTGTCTGAAACAACGCATTTACTGTCTTATTGTTTCTGTAGGTCAACAATCTGGGCATGGCCTATGTGAATAACCCACTGATTCAGGGTTGCTTATAAGCCTGCAAGCAGTGTAGGCCAGCACTAAGGTCTCATCTGAAAGATAATTTGGGAAGAGACCACTTTCAGCCTCACTTAAGGGGATTGTTGGCAAGGTTCATTTCCTTTGGGGTTGTTAGACTGATGGTCTCAGATCCTGGATAGCTGTTAGCCAGAGGCACTTTCCATTCGTTGCCTTGTGTGTCCCCCTCCCAACCCAAGATGGCAATTTGCTTCATCAAAACCAGCAAAGAAGGGAGTCTGCTAGTAAGATGCTACAGTCTCTAGTAATACAATTACAGAAGTGACATTCCCTGAATAATGAGATACTTTATTTGTCAGAAAGAAATTTCTCAAGGAGAGAGGAGGAGATCACACAAAGCTGTGAGTACATTTGGTAGCTGGGATTACTGGGAACTAGAAGCTACCTATCACCAGGAGTAGTATTCCATTTTATGAATATACCATTTGACTGTAGATAGACATTTAACTAAATGCCAGATCTGGACTATTAATTAGGGGGAAAAAAACACAAGAGTTTCTATGAACATTCAAAGTATAAGTGTTTGTGTGTGCACGTTTCATTTGTCTTGAGTGAAATTGCAGGGTAATATAGAAAGGGTATGTTTAATATGAATAAGAAACTGCTCCAAATGCTTTCCACAGTGATTTTATACTCCTAACAATGTACAAGAATGTATCAGAATCCCAGTTGTTCCATATCTCTACAAACACTTGAAAATGTCAGTCAGCTTAATTCTAGGAAATATAATGTTATTCATTGTGGTTTTAATATGCATTTCCCTAGTATATATCAGGTATGTTAAGCATCTTTTTATATACTGAGAGGCTATTTGTAGATCTTCTTTTGTGAACTATGTTTAAATGAAATGCCAACTTTTTATTTCTAAATTCTTTATTATCTAAGTATCATTGACATACAGAATAATATTATACAGAATATTATATTAGTTTCAGATATATAATATATTAATTCAACAACTCAGTACATTACTCAGCACACACCATAAGTGTAGTTAACAACAATGTTATTATGGTATTGTCGACTATATTCTTCATGCTGTACTTTTCATCTCCATGATTTATTTTATAACTGGAAGCTTTTAGTTCTTAATCTTCTTCATCTATTTCACCCATCCCTCACCCACCTCCCTTCTGGCAACCCATTTCTTAATTTGGGTTGTTTTAATTATTGAGTTGTAAGAGTTCTTCCTATATTCTGCACACAACTCATATATCACATATATGTATTACAAATGTCTTTTCTCAGTTTGTGGCTTGCATTTTCATTTTTAAAAACTCAACTGAGGAACAGTTTCATATTCAATGAAGTCCATTTTATCATTTTTTTCTGTCATGATTGCTATGGTTTGAACTATTTATGAAAATATTTTCATGTCAAAATAAAAGTATTATATTTTTATCACAGAAGTTTTATGATGTTAGTTTTCATTTTTACACCTTGGATCTATTATGAGTTAATTTTTGTGCATATTTTGAGGTAAGGATTGGAATTGTTTGTAGATACTTCCTATTTTTCCAGCACATTTTTCTAACACATTTGTTTCCTTTCCTTATTGAATTATTGCATCTAAATTATTATGTCTAAATTCAAGTAAATATTTGCATGGTCTTCCTTTAAACCGTTAACTATGTTCCATTAATCTATATGTGTATTTTTTCACAAATACCACTGTCTTTATTACAGTAGATTTGTTAGAAATCTTGGGATCTATGTATTCCAATTTTGTTTTTTTTATAAAGTTGTTTGGATATTTTAGACCCATTGCATTTCCCTCTAACTTTTCAAATTAGGTTGTCAACTTTTCTCAAAAATAAGTCTTGCTGGGATTATGAATAAGACTGTATGGAATCTATAGACAATTTAGGAAGAACTGATAGCTTTTAATATTGAATACCCTAATCCATGAACATGGTATCTATCACTCTCCATAATACTCTTCTTTAATTTCTCACCAATGTTTTATAGTTTTCAGTGTAGGTCTTGCAGTTTGTTTAATTCTAAATATTTCATGGTTTTAGGTGCAATAGTAAATACTTAAGAAAATTAATTTTCTTTTGTTCATTGCTAGCACATAAAAATACAATTGATTTTTATATTGTTCTTATCTTGTGCAATCTTGTTATATTCACTTGTTAATTCTAGGAGATTTTTTGTAGGTTTCTTTTTTTTTTTAAGATTTTATTTATCTATCTGACAGAGAGACAGAGATCACAAGAAGGCAGAGAGGCAGGCAGAGAGAGAGAGAGGGAGAAGCAGGCTCCCTGCTGAGCAGACAGCCTGATGTGGGGCTCGATTCCAGGACCCTGAGATCATGACCTGAGCCGAAGGCAGAGGCTTAACCCGCTGAGCCACCCAGGTGCCCCTTTTTGTAGGTTTCTTAGGAGCATTTATATCCACCGTCATGTCATTTGCTAATTCAAACAGTTTTACTTCATACTTTCACACTGTGTATCTTCAATTCTTTGTTGTGCTTTACTGAAGTTCACCAAAATATTGGTTAAGAATGGTGAGTGTGGAGATCCTTTCACTGTTTCTAATGTTAGGAAAGCAATCTTTCATTCCTCAGTATGATGTCAGCTATAGGTTTATACAGATACCCTTTATTAGATTGAGAATGTTCCCTTCTATAACTCGTGTTCTGAGATTATAAATAGGTATTGAAATTTGTAAAATGTTTTTTCTGATTCTAGTGAAATGATATAATGCTTCTTCTCCTTTGTGCTGTTAATTTAATGAATTATAATGGTTGATATGAAAAAGTTAAATTAACTGTGCATTGCTGAAAAAGCCCCAGATGGTTATAACATATTCTCCCTTTAAAGATTTACTGGATTAAATTTGTTATTATTTGCTCAGGATTTTTGTGTTTGAGCTCATATAGAATATTTGTACTTTTCATGTAATATTTTGAATCAAGGTAGTGCTCTCTCATAAAATGAATTAAGGAATGTTCTACTTTCCTATAATTTTCTCGAAGAGTTTGCATAAGATGGCATTATTTTTTTCTTAAAGTCTGTGATAGAATTCACCAGTAAAGCCATCTGAATCTGGAGGTTTCTTTGTGAGATCATTTTAAAATATAATTGCAATTTCCTTATTGGATGTATGGTTATTCATATTTTCTATCTCTTTTTGAGTCACTTGGGTAATTTGTACCTTTAAAGGAATTTGTTCATTTTATCTATTTTTTAAATGCCTTGGCTTAACACCATTGTATTCACTTATTGTCCTTTCAATGTCAGTAGAATTTAAAATTATGTCTCCTTTTACACCCCTAATACTGTTGATGTATAATCCTCACTTTGTCTCAGTGTATTTTCCTTTGTATTTTTCCTGCTTAGGGTTCGTTAGGCATCTTATAGAGTTAGGTTTTTCTTAAATTTGGAAAACTTGTTCATTACAGCTTTAAATATTTGCTTTGTTACTACCACTTTCTAAGACCAATTGCACAGGTTTAGACTCCTTAAGGTCAATGAAATGCATTTCAGTATTTTCATTATTGCCTTCCTCTCTATGGAAGAGAGCTATTTTAATATCATTTCTGGTTCTGTTTCTATTGGCTAACTTTTCTCCTGGTCATGTGTCTCATTTGCCTAGTTTTTACATGTCCAGTAATTTTTGGTTAGATCCTAGATGCAGACATTTAAAGTGGTTGTGGTCAGCAGTTGTCTCCCTTTAAAGAGTGTTGGTCTCCATTTTAGAAATCAGTTTAGTTCCTTGCCATTTATCTTGCTCTTTTTTGAGATTTCTGCTTATTTTTCTTGGGATATAAGTGGAGCAGCCTTTTATTTTGGGTATCACTATTGAGATGTGACTTTTGATATCTGACTTTCAAGAGTGATCAACAAAAATTCTCCACATTGGCTGGTCTACACTCAAAGGATCCCCAACTCTCCCAGTCAATTTTTACCTACTCTTATGGTGTTTCATCCTATATGTAAACATCATATTACTTAGCTAAGTCTCTAGGGAGCTTTATTAAGGTTTCTAGTGTTCTTTTCCTGCATAGTTTCCTCTTCTTTGAAACTTCAATTCACTATTTCCATCCTTCTTAGAACATCTGATTTCCAATTTCTTTCTTCTCTACTTGATTTGACAACCATGATCTGCTTAGAACCATCTTTTATGCTCTATGTCCTAGAATATAAGTCTGGGTAGAAATCTAGGGCAATCACAAATCTCACCTCATTTGTTTCTGTGTTCTCAAAGATCACAGTCTTGAGTTGGCTGTTGTCCAATGTACAGAAATAGTACTTTAAAATTCTTTAATTGTATTTTTAGTGTATTTTTATTTGATGTCCCCTTATTTCTGTCCCTCCTCCAGTTTTACTGAGATATAATTGTCATATGGCACTGTGTAACTTTAAGGTATACGGCATAATGATTTGAGTTACATATATTGTCAAATGATTACCACAATAAGTTTAGCTAACATCTGTCACATCATATAGATATAAAAAAGAAAAAAAAAAGAAAAGAAAATTTCTTTCCCTGTGATGGAAACTCTTAGGACTTATTCTCTTGACAACTGTCATACATACCATAGGAGTTTCAACTATAGTCCTCATGTTGTACATTACATCCTTAATGCTTATTTATGTTATAACTAGAAGTTTGTACCTTTTGGCCACCTTCATTTCAATGGTAGTTTTTTTTTTTTTAATTTCAATGGTAGTTTAATGTACTTTAGTATACTTTATCCAGTTTTCTTTTTTTTTAAGATTTTATTTATTTATTTAACAGACAGAGATCACAAGTAGGCAGAGAGGCAGGCAGAGAGACGGGGGGGAGGCAGGATTTCCACTGAGCAGAGAGCCTGATGTGGGGCTCAATCCCAGGACCCTGGGATCATGACCTGAGCTGAAGGCAGAGGCTTTAAACCACTGAGCTACCCATGCACCCCTTTATCCAGCTTTCTATTCGCTAAAGTCAGGAGAGACTCTAATTCTTTTTATTTCACCATAGAAGCAGAAGTCCTCCTCTTCCTTCTCTTCTCCCTTTCCTGCTCTCCCTCCCCCTCCTCTCCATCCTCCTCTTCCTTCTTTTTCTCCTGGCAAGCATGTTTTTTTAATTTCTTAGTATTTTCAAGATTGTTTTCCAGTTTCAGTGATTATTTTAACATGTCTTAAGATTGCATCATGGAATGTTTATTTTTGTTGTGCAGTATGGATTACCTACAGTGATAGTGGCTTCTTGATTCCCAGATTATATCACAATGGTGAGTTACAGAATGAGATTTTAACAAATCTTGTTTTTAACTGGTTATGGTATAAAACTGGGTATTTTCCAACACCTGTATTTCTGTCCAATAGACTTAACTTCTTCAATGCAGTTCTTACGTAGTTCATTTTCCTAAAATATAATAATGGCTCAGATTTTGCTATATGTCATCCACTTGGGGTAAAAAAAACACCAGTATTAGTTTCCAGTATTAAGATTGCCATAATAAATACATTTTGTGGCTTAAAACAACAGAGATTTATTCTCTCACAATTCTGGAGGCCCAAAGTCCCAAATCAAGTTGTCAGCAAAAGTATATTTACCCTAAAAGGCTCTAAAGAGAGAATCTCCCTTTGCCTCTTCAAGCATCTGGTGGGTCCTGAAATTACTTAATTACATCTGCAAAGTTCCTTATTCCAAGTTAAGTCCATATTCTGAGGTTCTGAGTGGGTATATATTTTTTGGAAGGCCACAATTAACGGACTATAATATTTAATGAAAAGAGTGCCATTTAGTACTGAACCCTTGAATTTCATGTTATAAGCTGATTAGAAAGTGTGAGTGGAAAATTTAACTTTCCAGGAAATGACTATAATATCATGACATAAAACTTCTTTTTCTCTCTCTTTCTCTAACTCCTTTTATTAGATCCTGTGCGCAGGTTTATACCATCTGCTATAATAGTCACAAAAGAATGACATAATACTCTCCTTCCATATAGTTACTGATAAATCATGAATACACAAAAAGTTAGAACTTTGTTCAAGAGAACAAATTAACAGATGCCCAAAAGTGGTAAGTGAGTGGTGGTAAAATGAGTGGGTATGTAAATTTAAAGAATAAAGGTCTGAAGTCTGGGTTCAACTGGAAAGTTTTCACAAATAAGAGGGAGTGGGTAGAGGCTTGGAATGTGAGGGATCAAATGGAGAACACTTTAGAAGGGAAAAAAGGAATAGGCCAATGTGAATAAAGGCCCAGTCTTAGGCATGGGAATGGTGTTCAGGAAGAAGAGGTGAAAAATTCCATAATAAAGTAGTGAACTATGAATTAAATCTAGGATAAGAGTTTACCTTTATGATATTATGATTTACAATAAATATATATTTGGTTTTCATCTCCATTGCTAGCTCAGAGCTCCTAAAATCTTTGGAATTTACAAAGTGTGAGAGTATAGAAAGTGTCTTTTGCTATGTTACTGTTAACTTCTGGAAAGCACCTAAGAATGGGAGGGAAGAAGGGATGGAGGTCGAATGGCTAATGGCAGATGATTTAATCAGTCATGTCCATGTAGTGAAAACCAACAGGACAAGGTTCGGAAAGCTTCCAAGTCAATGAACACATGGAAATTTGGAGAGAGTGGTGTGCTGGAGAAAGCATGGAAGTTCTGCACACTTTCCCCTTATTTACCCTACGCATCTTTTCCATATGGCTGTTCCGGAATTATATCCTTGATAATAAACTAGTAATTTAGTAAGTAAAATGTTTCTCTGAGTTCTATGAGCTGCTCTAGCAGGTTGATCAAACCCAAGGAGAGAGTTGTTGGAATTTCCAGTCTATAGCAGTTGTTATTGGAATTTCCAATCTATAGCCAGTTGCTCAGAAGCACAGCTAACAACCTGGACTTCTGAATGGCCTCTGATGTGGTGCAGCCTGCAGGACTGAGCCCTTAACTTGGGGAATCTGATGCTATCCCTGGGTAGAAAGTATCAGAATTGAGTTGAACTGTAGGACATCTACCTGGAGACAAAGAATTGCTTGGTGGTGTGTGGAGAAACTTCCATGCGTTGGAATCAGGCACAGAATAATAGCCTTTATCCTACAAAAATGAAAATCCTCTTAGTTTTGGAGCATGGGATGGGAATGAGCTTCTCTCTTCTATCTTGTTTCTGATTTCTACCTCCACCTCCTCCAATGTTGTTCCAGCTTGGGCTTTGTAGTCTACTCTGCACATTCAGAGCCTCTCCCCAGTCTTTGGCATTTCTTCACCCCCTCCTCAAATCTCATAATCTTCTCTCCTCCCTCCTCTAAATCATTTTCCCAAAATTTTCATAGTGATTCTACTGTCATTTAGATGTGCATGTGGGCTGATGGGCCATACACAGAAGTAGTTCTACCCATGGGGCATTTTCTTTCATGTCAGACCCAGAGCCTATTTAGATGTGGACTATACTTGAATATTCCTTTGGTTAATAGGTAGAGTTTCTCTGTTTTCTATAGATCCAACCCCACTATAATGAATGCAAAGCAGATTTATATTTATATTTAGCAAACGTGAGAGTGAGTGGTTATTTCTCTTAGATTTTAGAAATAGTCTCAAAATATTCTTGAAGCTCCAGCCCTGGAATATTACTCTCATCTGTTCATTATTTTATAAGAAAAATTGTGTGAAAAAGGATTACGCACAAAGTTGCCTTTAATACTGTATCTATTCTTAATTTAGTCTTTTCTGGAAATGGTCAAAAATGAGAATTAAAAGCTTGTCACAATATCTTCATGATGGTTATTTTTAATACAATGAAAACAGCTTTATGGCATAACCTGTGGTGTAAACTGTGGTCAGTTATGCATCTCCATTTCCTTTTCTGATTCTTTTCCTCCACACATCACATGACCACAAATAATCAAGTATCATATACATGCTTTGTTTTCCAAGCCTTACACATTTTTTAAAGAAGCGCTTTAAAGAGCCCTGTGTTGTAGAATGTATCATAGACCTCAGGCAACATATGACCATGCTAATGGTTGGTCATAGGAAAACCATCCAGAGCCATGATTATTAGGAAAAAAAATTATGTAGACTTGCTAGACAAACATTCAGAAGTGTCTCCTCTCCTCTTAAACAAAAACAAAGCAATGAAGAAGAGAGTAGCCACAGATTCTGGAGGAAGAAGAATAATGTTTTAGCTACTCTTTCCTATGCCAAAGTTCTCTGCTCCTCCCATCACCCAATCCTAACTAGAAGGTAAGATGATACACCCAGTAACAATAAACTGGCTCATAAGTGGCCTCAATCTTCCACTACAGTCTCTCCCACAAATGACAGGAAAGATCCCAAGGGCCCAAGGAAGAAAACCTTCAACGGAAGGTAAGAGGTATTAAATTTGCTGAGCCTATGGAAAGAAAATATAAAACACAGGTGTAAAAAATGTCTTTAAATGTGAAGTGGCAAGCTGCTTATTACTGTGAGGATAAGGGCTGGTGCCTAAATTAATCCTGCCCCTGGCATGAATTGGAAAGAATCAGATAATTTTACAAATATGTCTGTTGCTACTATGGCTAAAGTGATGCAATATATGGGATAAAGGGTTTAGGTTGGGCAGTCTATAAAGTATTTTTTTACTGTTTTTAAAGATTTTATTTATTTATTTGACAGAGAGAGAGAGAGAACACAAACAGGGGGAACAGAGGCAGAAGGAGAAGCAGGCTCCCCATTGAGTGAGGAACCCAATACAGGACTCAGTCCTAAGACCCTGAGATCATGACCTGAGCAGAAGGCAGACGCTCACTGGACTGAGCCCCCCAGGCATCTCTAGGTCAGGCAGTTTAAACCACTTGCAGATTTTAGGATTTAAAACAGAAGTTGTCAATTTGTTTCTCTCAAGGGAGATACAGTAAATATTTTAGGTTTTGCAAGCCATATTTTGCCACAAGTTCCAAAATCTGCAACTGGAACAGGAAGGCAGCAAGAAACCATAGGTAAAACAGCAGGTGTGGCCGTGTTCCTGCATGCCACACCTTGCCAGCTCCTGCTCTCGAGTATTTGACATCAGTTCTCAGAGCTGAACCAAAACTCAGCTCTGGGTAGCAGGAATGAAAGTGGTTGATGCTGAGGTTTATTGTCGGGAAAGACCAAACTCCGACTCCCATAGCTTCTGCTCATAAACATCTCTAAGGAAAAAGCTTGCAGGCAACACAAAGGAAACATCTATACCAATTCCATAGGCCTCCTTGCAACCAGATGGCTGCCCTCTTGCTCCAGTCCATAGCGATGCTGCAACTCGCAGGGCCCAGGAAGATCAAGAGTTTTCACCTAGCAAAGGGACTGAGTTAGGTGCACTTTCTTCATGTTGAGAATGGAATATATTGTTTCTCACAGCCAAATCAATTAAAATATTTCAGCAGTTTAAACAAAATTGAAGTCTGATAGTTACACTAGATCAGAGGTCTCAAAGAGAGGGGATAGAACAATGTCTGGAGATGCTTTGAGTTGTTATAATTGGAGAGTGGCTGCTACTAGGATCTTGGGGGGGAGGTTAGGGGTGCTGCTGAACATCCTATGGTGCATGGGACAGGCCCCCACAGCAAAGGTTATCCAGCCCAAAATGTCAGTAGTGCCAAGGTGGAGAAACCCTGTGCTGATGCTTTCATAAACTCTTCCTTTAGTGAACATAATTACAACACAACTTACATTTTCTGGGGGAGTATTAAGAGCTATCACAACATTAAAAAGTGGTCACAGTAAAAGACTTCCAAGTAGTTTGCAGAAGGAACTTTTCATAAAAGTATTTTGTTCTTTCAAATTAATACAAGAAATAAAAGAACATCTCATGTTCTTAGAAAAAATGCAGTATCCTTCAGAATATGATTTGAAACAATCTTGCTTTGAATTCAGGTGTTTTATGGTCTAATTTTCTAATCCCAATTCTGATTGTAAAATATAGATACATTCAGGTTTTCTAATGTGTGCATGATATAGTATGGATGTACGTCAAGACTGAACAATAACTTACCTGGTTGATTCCAAGGATTAGAACTTTGGAACTTTTTGAGAGAGAAGGCTTGAATCACATGATAAACTAGAAAAAGTATGCTTTTGTAGTCACAAAGAGATTAGTGGGGCCTAAGAACTGCCTGGGAACTATATGATTTTCTGTCAGGAAAGATAGAGTTGAGGCTAGGCTGACAGAATCAGGTCAAAGTGTTCTGCTTCATTTTGAAATATTCTTAATATGGAGTTCCTTGGATGGAGCTAAACCTATATAATTTTGAATCTGAGGAAAGAAAAAACATGCATACACATGGAGTTTCCTCCAGTAGCTAAATTCGGTTATGTGTGTTATTGTTACCCCAAAAGTTTCAGAAGCTATGGAAACTTAAACTGAACATCCAAATTATTTAAGGACTACAGAGTTGGGAAGCAGGAACTAATCAACACATTCTCCCCAGACGAAAATAAAATCAACCAAACTGGCTATTTGCATCATTTAAAGCAAAATTTCCACTACTAGGTAATTAATTTTTTTTAAACTTTTTACTTTAGAGTTTAAGCTTTAGAAAAAATTGGAAAGATAGTACAGGAAGTTCCAGTATATGCCATGCCCAGTTTTCTCTGTTAATATCTTATATTAACAGATCATCATTAATAGTTTACTTTAGTATAGTACATTATCATAAGTTATAAACCAATATTAATACATGATTATTAACTGAAATCCATACTTTATACAGATTTGCTTACCTTTCTCCTTATGTCTTTTTCTATTTTAGGATCCCATGTAGGAGGCCATATTACATTTAGTCATAGTATCTTCTTGATTTATAAGAGTTTCTCAGACATTCCTTGTTTTTGATACTTTTGATAAGTACTGGGCAGGCATTTTGTGGGAATTGGGAATTTTCTGATTCTTTTTTCATCATTAGACTGGGGCTGTAAGTTTGGGGAAGAAGACCACAGAGATGATAAATTAACCTTCGTAAATCATATCTAGATGACATGCTACCCACATGACGTATCAGTCTTGGTATTAATTTTGATACCTGAGCTGATGTAGTGTGCATACTTCAATTTTAAATGGAATCAAACTTATGTATTGAAATTGTATACACTAAATGATATATATAAAATAACCTGAGAGAACATTCAGGTAACTTTTTTTTTTTTTTTTTTTTTTTTGCTTTGCTTTGCTTTGCTTTGCTTTGCTTTTTTTGAGGTCATGTTTTCTTGAAAAGTATTTAGTCAAATATTTCTTTCATTGAAATCATAACTATTTACTACTGCATAACACCCTGGACTAACTTAAATTAAACCCTTATTTGTCACAAGCTTTCACTTACTTCTGTGAGATAACATCAAAAGATACATTCTTTTCAAAAGTGAAATAAAAGCACTAGTACTATGATAATAATATTTTTAATAAGAGCATCTTACACTTTCTGTGGGATTTTCATATGCATTTTCTCTCTTGAATGTTATAACCACCCCAGAAGTTAGTGGATTTTATGTCTTTTGTCATAGCAATTACTTTTTTGTAATTTGTGCTCAATATGACAGGTATTTGCATATTATATGTGTCTTAATATGTGTTTTGTGAATGCAAAGACATACTAACAGCTGAGAAAAAGTATAGCCCTTCTTTCCCTGAAAAATTTACTTTAGTGCTTACTGTGTATATGTGTGGGACAAATAATTTGTCAAAAGAGGATATTCAGTGATTTCCATTGTAAAGGAAATATAGGGTTTTCTTATTTGATAGCAAATAGAAAGATTTCATGTTTCACTAGAACTAAGTTTCAAGGCTAGTGTGTCAATAAAGCATATAATTTCATAGGTAAATGCCAAAAAAAATGTTGGCATCCGTAAGTTATTAGTTGAAATAGATAAAATATTACTATAGAGATCATTCTGAAATTTTGATTATTAGATTCTGAAATATATTTAAAACTATCTTATAGCGAAGTTACTTTTTGTAGGAGTAGAAAGATATTTTAAGAACTCAGCTATTTTTTTCTTTTCTCGAAGTGGAGTCTGCTGCCTCTCATTCAGATATTGCCTCTTAAGTTTTAACTACTTTTCAAAAACTAAGATAATATTTGCTGACTGAAGGATTTATCAGAACAATTTTTATATGGAAAAGAACAGACCTTGTCTTAGGACAATTTATAATAATAAACCTTAGCTGTTAAATGTTTCTACTAATAAAAATAATCATCCAGCAAGATGATGGAGATGAATGAAGAAAACATTCCCAATACAGAGCACTTAAATATGTTGATAAAAATATCTTTAAAAAGCTTTTCAAAAGAACTGCTTAGCTGGTGTAAATTAAAGGGAACAATCTGAGGCCATAAATAAGGGAAAAAATATGGTAACACAAGACCAAGAAATTTATATTAATTCTAACCTTAAAGTCATCTGTTGGTCCCTGGTGGTCTAGAACCTAGATTTTAGTGGGACACTGAATGCAAAGGACAAGAGACAAAGTCTGGGCCTCAGTCACTGTGGGGAGTAAGATTAGAGATGCCTGCCAAAGTGAGACACAGGAAGAACAATATTTTCAGCAGATAAATGCGCGCGTGTGCGTGCGCGCGCACACGCGCACACACACACACACACACACACACACACAAGCTTATCTAGTTTATCTTCTTGGAATTTGTTTTGCATAGCATAGGAAAAAAATAAGCGCTCACCTGAGAATTCATGACCATGAACTTGCCCTCAAGTACATAAGGGTAACTTGAAAAATGCATTTTAAAAATTTTATTGAACATGGTCCTGGATTGTGCCTATAATTACCTGTCTGAAGCAAAGCCAAAACCTGAAAAGAGAAATGTACTCTAAACACAATCTGTAAAAAATTCACATGAAGTTCTATAACACAGGACTTCGTAATTTTTAAAAAATTACCAAACATATAAAGAACAAGTTATTATGAACAAGAGTTATTAGAAAAAAACTACAGTCCATATTGAGACCCCAAAAGACTGTAGCCATTGGTATTTTCAAATGCCGAATATAAGGCCAGGACTGACTGGTACAGGAATACTAATAAATCAAAGAAAAAAGTGGTAGAAAGGATTCTACATTTATTTTTTTTTCTTTTTAAAGATTTTATTTATTTATTTGACAGAGAGAGATCACAAGTAGACAGAGAGGCAGGCAGAGAGAGAGAGAGAGAGAGGGAAGCAGGCTTCTTGCTGAGCAGAGAGCCCGATGCGGGACTCGATCCCAGGACCCTGAGATCATGACCTGAGCCGAAGGCAGCGGCTTAACCCACTGAGCCACCCAGGCGCCCAGGATTCTACATTTATTGAAGATTCCTCTATCCTCCAAAAATAATCCACAATAGGCATGTCAAAAATATCAGCAGAAAACTCATAGAAATCAACAAATTCACAGGCAGACACAACACTGTGGGCTAGAGATATAAAGTCTGGAGACAAAGAAAACAAGATTAAACACCAAAAAGTGATAAATTAGAATTATTAAATATAAAATGTAAACTTCTAATGTATTAAAGCTTTTTAACATATCAAAGATGTTGAGAAATATCTTGAATAAAAAATTAGTATATTAGTTTATTTGTCAAAGAACTGTTAGAACTTTTTGAACTGACAAATACAATAATTGAAATAAAAAAATTGAATAGTTATTATCTGCTATGTGCCTGGCACAATTCTGCATGCTGGGATATATCTTTACATAAAACAGTCAAAAAATCCATGCCCTCATGGAGCTTTAATTTCTGGTTTGTCTAGAGAGAAAATAACTAAATAATTAAATTTCAGATGACTGAAATTCATTCATGTCGATGCATGTGTGCATGCATTTTCTTTGTTATATAATATTGCATTGTATGAATATACCACACTTTGATTTATCCATTCTAATGTTGGTTGATAACTGAGTTTCTTCAATATTTTACTCTTTCCTATCTTGTGATGCATCTATATGTGCTCGTTTTTGTTGGGTACAAATTTAGAATATAAGTGCATTTAATTTGAACAGACAATACCAGTTTTCTAAAATGGTTGTACCCATCACAATTTATTAGGGTCAAGTCTATCCTCATCCTTGCCAACATTTATTATTATTCTTAGGATTGTGCATGTTAGTTTTTCTTTAAAAGTTTAGTAGAATAGCCTGGTAATAAATAATAATAATAGACATTTGGGCCTGGAATTTTCTTTATGGAAATATTTGTGTGTGTGTGTGTTCAATACTTCATAGGGAATATCTCATTTACTTTTTTTTTTTTTTAAGGATTGTTAGATATTTATTTGACAGAGAGAGAGAGTATAAGCAGGGGAAGCATCAGGCAGAGGGAGAGGGGAAAAACAGCTCCCTGCTGAGCAAGGAGTCTGATGTGGGGTTCAATCCCAGGACCCCAGGACCAAGACCCAAGAGGAAGGCAGACTGAGCCACCCTCATTTACGTTCTCTATTTAAATTCAATTAATTGACATATAGTGCATTTTTGGTTTCAGAGGTAGAAGTAATATTGATAATTCTAGATACATTTTTAATAGATCTAAAACTATACAGATTTTTAATTCTCTGTGTGATCATTGGCTGTTGTAATGTTAGGAATTTGTCTTGTTTCATCTAAAATTACCAAGTTTATTGATATAAACTTGTTTCAAATGTTTCTATTTTCCTCTAAATCTCTAGGATCTACAGTGATTTTCCCTTTTTCATTCTTAATATTGGTAGTTTGTGCTGTTTTTATTCTTGCTTCATTTTACAAGGAGATTGCCAGTTTTGCCAAAAACCAAACTTCCAGCTTTTGGATCCTCTATATTGTAGTTTGTATCATACCCCTCACCCCCAAGAAGACCCCCCCGCCCCAGTTTGACTTGCTTTTTAGTAATACTCACTTTTTTGAGGTGGCCTGGAGCCGAACCGGCAGTATTTCTGAGGTATGCCTGTAGGTATCTTTGCAGGGTAAGTGACTGGAAGGGCATGAGGGGAAGCTTCTGGGGGTTTGTGATGTTCTATTTCTTGGCCTATGTCATTGTTCCCAGGATGCTCTCATTTTTTTTCATTAGCTGTGTGCTCCACATTTTTTCCCCATTTTTGTTACTTATTTCTCAAAGTCAATTTAAGAAAATGATCCTTCTTCTGTAGAACTTATGTAAGCACAGGCGATGGAATTTGGTGCCATATTGTTTTTCCTGACAGTCTTGCCTTGACTCTTTTGCTGCATTTTTATTCAGAAAACTTTGCCAAAGTTGCACCTGGAGGACTTACAGCCTTCTTTCACCAACCTCTTGAAATGGCACTACACAAGATCTTTCTTTCTTCTCCCATCTCAACATGTTGCCATTTTTATGTTTATCGGCAGTAAAATTTATATTTCTAACTATAGTTTCCTGTGACTGGTAGCTTATCATTATGTACTGCTTAATTTCTACTTTGTGAGGAGCTCATTCATCTTAAAGGATTAGTTTCACTTCGGAGAATTAAATCTGGCCAAGGTTTGTTTAACTGTGTAAGATGAAGCTATTAGAGGCACATGTTAACAACAACAATAACAAAAATAGATGTTTCTCCTGTTCCTTCTGCTCATGTTGATGGTAATAATGGAGGAGGTCAGGGGCACAGGCACTGAGGGGATATAGAGAGTCTTCCAAGGGCGTGCCTGAGGAATGCTAGATTCTCTGGTTGCCTCTAGTCATTGAACTTTCATTTTGTTAAGTGAAAAATGCAAGCCAAGTGGTTGTTCAAATGTTAGAAACACAGTAAAAGAGATTATTTAGAAATGGCAGGGAAAGAGAAGAAATGGTTTGCAGAGACAAATTAAGGAAGAGATACATTTAAAAAAATTTGTAATGGAATTTTACTATATGGCATATGGTTAAAAACCTTCTATCATATCTTCACATAAAATGTTCAGTAAAAGATGCATTTTTACTATTGGCATTTTTCCCCAGTGTGATGATGCCTGTTTCAAAGTCATGAGGTTGACAATAAAATATTTCTGTGAGAAGCCCTCAGTATCTTGGTTACAACTAGAAAAAAACAGTACAGAAATATTTCTTTAAAATGCATCAAAGGAACATGGCTTGATTTTAAACCCTCAGTCAATTGCTTAGAAACTTTAGAACTCAACGGCTGACCAACAGTAAATTATCTAGCCTTCAAAAGCAGGAAATAGAAATTTTCTTCCTTGCTTTTAGCTCATAGACTAGTCCCTGATTTCAGAATTCTTTAGTCCATGAATTTACCAAATTCTGCCTTAAAAAAAAAAACTGTTATTTTCAAACTCATCATGCCTTAAGAATTACTAAAAATTCCAGTGACTGGCTATTTTTTAAAAATACAAATGGGACTTTTCCTAAAGATCCTGGATTAGAAATGCTTAGTAAAATACCCCAAGACTCTTAGTTGGCCCTCTCTGCATCTTCATATTTCTCAACAATTTTAAGAAAACATATTCAAAATCCAGGTTATCTTTTAAATTAAATTTCTAATTAAACTCTCTTTTATCTAATATAAATCTAAGAATCACTACAAAAACTTCAAGTAAGCTTTCTAGTCTCTTACATATTAAGACTGGAGATTAATAAAACTGTTAGTGTATTTTAAAAGTTAATTTTTTTTTTTTGTGCTCACTGACTCTACAGAGAATTAAAGTTTCTTTAATTTCAATGGAGAGCCCTATATGACCAATCACATCTTACTGGATGCCTTTGAGCTTTTTTTCTTAGGTAATATATATCTTGGATAATATATATCTTTATTATCTTGTTTGGAATTTTAATTAATTTATTAGCTAATCTTGGCATAATACTTATTTGTTAGTCCCATTTTAATAATAGGCCTAAGAAAACACCGATCTATCCAGTTTGGGAAATAAGAAACAAATAGCTTGTTTTAGAATGCATGAGGATATGTCCTATTAAATCAGCTCTTAAAAATGCAATAGTGAAAAGTAAAGAATTGCTTATTCTGAACCTATAATTGAAAAAATATATGGTTGCTATATGCTTTTGTTCCTCATCTCTCCCTTTCTAAAGTGTTTATTTTCTTTTTCTGGCCATCCTAAATCTATCCATGACTAAAGGGCCAGCTCTGACCTTCTCTCCCCTTTCTTGGGCAGCTTGCCACCTCCACAGCAGTGAATTACATGACTTTGTACTGCTCGCTGTAACAGATGTCTGGGTCTCTGTCTGGTGTCTTTAAATGCGAGGCAACCACAATTTATTTTGTTTCTCTTATGATCACCTACAACATCCTGAGCATTTATTTCCCCTCAGAGATGGACATGAAAAATGAATACTCATCCATCGATTCTGTGACGCAAATATTCCTTTCTTACGACACCAGGATGATGTGATAGTATGATTAAATGGACCTCTGTGTGTCAAGAGAAGTCTATAGAGTCTAGTACCCCATATAATATGTTGCTTAATATGGATCTGTCTTTAGTCAATTCAATTCAAAAAGTATTTCTGGAGCACCTGCTATGTGTAGGACACCATGGGGGTGGGTAATGGGGGTAAAGAAGAGAACAGAATTGACAAAAATCTCTGCTTTCATAAAGCTTACATTCCAGTGCGGGATCAGATAATAAGCAAGAAAAACAACGAAGTAGGGGTGTGTGTGTGTGTGTGTGTGTGTATGAGAATTTTGCCTTATATCTGAGTATATCTCAGAGAAAAGCATTCTGGGCAGGGAGAACAGCAAGTTCAAAGGCTCTGAGTCAAGAACGTTAAGGCATAGCAAGGGAAATGTCACCAAATTAATAGAAGTCAGATGATCGAAGTCCTTAGAGGGTATTGGAGTGTAATAGAAAACCACTGGACAATTTTGAGCAAAGGAGTAAGATGATCTGTAATCTGTAATTCTGTGAAATTCTGTAGCTCCATAACTTTCTAGTCTATCTTCTATCTTCATCTTTAAAAAAAGACTTATCAATGGATAATGCATATACCATGATAGTCTTTCTACCCATACCACATGTTTCCACCATGTACACTTAAGAATAACATCATAAGAGGAATGAACTTCCTCTAACGTGATCACCCCCAAAAAACTATGGATATCTAATTTATGGATATCTAAATGCTTTGTTTAGGTCATTATTCTTAGGTGTACACAGATTAACTCTCTCCCTCAAACACGCTGATATTCAAAGCTAGGAAAATTTCCTTAGATATTTTGAAAATCAGCAAGTGGGCTTGGTATTCCTTTTTATCATTTTTTTGTGATTATCTACAAAGTTCTTTCTCAAACATACATTTTTTAAAATTCTGAAGTAATGTTTTTTTAATCATTTTTTAAATTTATTTTCAGCATAACAGTATTCATTGTTTTTGTACCACACCCAGTGCTCCATGCAATCCGTGCCCTCTCTAATACCCACCACCTGGTTCCCCCAACCTCCCACCCCCCCACCTCTTCAAACTCTTCAGATTGTTTTTCAGAGTCCATAGTCTCTCATTGTTCACCTCCCCTTCCAATTTCCCCCAACTCCCTTCTCCTAACTCCCCATGTCCTCCATGCTATTTGTTATGCTCCACAAATAAGTGAAACCATATCATAATTAACTCTCTCTGCTTGACTTATTTCACTCAGCATAATCTCTTCCAGTCCCATTCATGTTGCTACAAAAGTTGGGTATTCATCCTTTCTGATGGAGGCATAATCCTCCATAGTGTATATGGACCACATCTTCCTTATCCATTCGTCCGTTGAAGGGCATCTTGGTTCTTTCCACAGTTTGGCAACCGTGGCCATTGCTGCTATAAACATTGGGGTACAGATGGCCCTTCTTTTCACTACATCTGTATCTTTGGGGTAAATACCCAGTAGTGCAATTGCAGGGTCATAGGGAAGTTCTATTTTTAATTTCTTGAGGAATCTCCACACTGTTCTCCAAAGAGGCTGCACCAACTTGCATTCCCACCAACAGTGTAAGAGGGTTCCCCTTTCTCCACATTCCCTGCAACACATGTTGTTTCCTGTCTTGCTAATTTTGGCCATTCTAACTGGTGTAAGGTGATATCTCAATGTGGTTTTAATTTGAATCTCCCTGATGGCTAGTGATGATGAACATTTTTTCATGTGTCTGATAGCCATTTGTATGTCTTCGTTGGAGAAGTGTCTGTTCATATCTTCTGCCCATTTTTTGATATGATTATCTCTTTTGTGTGTGTTGATAAAAGACCTCAACGTGAGACAGGAATCCATCAGAATCCAAGAGGAGAACTTAGGCAGTAATCTCTTCGATATCAGCCACAGCAACTTCTTCCAAGATATGTCTCCAAAGGCAAAGGAAACAAAAGCCAAAATAAACTTTTGGGACTTCATCAAAATCAAAAGCTTCTGCACAGCAAAGGAAACAGTCAAGAAAACAAAGAGGCAACCCACAGAATGGGAGAAGATATTTGCAAATGACAGTACAGACAAAAGATTGATATCCAGGATCTATAAAGAACTTCTCAAATTCAACACATACATACATTTTTAATTTGAAACAAAATAAGCAATCTTTCTTCTCACCATTCTAACATCTATGTCCTCAGAACTTAATTAGGGTTTAAGTGAATCATTTTCACAGTTGTATGTGTCTCAGCCAAACCCACACCCAAAACCCTGATGTTTGACATTGGAATTTCTTTTCCATTCTGAGGGAGACTCCTGAGCAAAAATAAAGATATATTATGGCCAGGCTGCCTTTTCATTCAAACATACTAACTTAAAATAGATAATCAATCAATAAAATATAAATATTATATGATCAAGTAAGAGAACCATTTTTTTAAAACCCATTTGAGTACTTTCCCATCCCTTTTCTTTCCAGAGCATATCTTACTAGCTTTTAGGGATCTTCCCCATTTCCTTGTGGTTCTCAGGGGTTGTCAATAAGAAAACACATAGGACCTAAGCTGAAACAGTCAACTATTTCCGCAGATGTTGTGTTCAGTACACGTTGTGACTGAGTGATTCAAACTAATGTATTTAAAATTCCTTATTGGAATTATACGAATTCCTTGTAGAGGTATAGCCTTATTTTTCTCTTCCTTAGTGAGCTGTTAAGTGTATCATTCTGGAGCCATCTGTGTCCATGTTTACTGACATATGGAAAAATCCACTTTGCTGAAAGAGACAGAACAGGAGAAACAAGTACAGTCATGGAGAGGTTTCCAGACATACATGTAGGAGTTAGAGAACGGGGGGAGGGGAGTGGAGAAAGATCAATACGTAGAGAAGCAAGGAAAGATACTTATTTTTCAATTCCAACCTTGTGCTCCTGGCCATGCTGGTCTACTCTCTCCTCCAGCTACACAGAGCAATAAAATCCTTTTTGTTTACGGAAATTTAACATGGATTTCTGTTCTCTGCAACCGAAACAAACCTGAGGTAGAAATTAACACCAAAAGTTATGTTGGAAAAGAAGACCCTAAAATGGAAAATTGGCTGAGCTCAAGTGAACTAAGTTACAAGGATGATTCCATGATCCCAGGATAGAAATTAGATAGCTTTGTTCTGCCATAAGAAGCAGGTTAAAAAGTCACCTGGTAAGTATTTAGGCTTCTTATGCTTATTAGGCTGCAGCTATAGAAGATTTACTGGAAAATGTCAGAACTCTTGGAATAGGTTCAAATCCTTCACTTCAGTAAGGTCTGGAACAAATAACACAAACTTTTCTATAAACTGGCTCGGCCAAAACTAGAAAGGGCATAGCACACAGGTGTGTTGAGAGATTGTGTCATCTCTTCTTTGTCTATCCCTCCTCACTTAGCTTGGGACAAAATATTAGGAATGGTTCATCTTTCAAGAAGCATTACTTACCTGATCCCCAGTGGTCTTGGATTGTTGACCAGAGGAAGAAAAGAGCAAGAGAAGAGCTGAAGACATGGGAAAGAACTATTCCATAGACCTGTCTGTATCAGGGTGAAATCTCCAAATTTTAAATAATAACATTCAAGTCAGATTTGTTTGAACAAAAACGTTAACTTAATGGTTTACGGAACTTAAACTCCAATGACCGTCTGACTGTCAATCCAAGGGCTCAAATGAAGTCTTTATGACACTGTTTCTTTTTGACCACTCACTCTGCTTCCTTATGTGTTTGATCAATTCTCAGAGAAGTTCCTTTATTCAGAGAGAAAAGATGGTTGTTAGTAAGTCCAGATTTATATCCTATGCCCCCAAGTCTAGAGAAAAATATCTTTCTTCTTTTCTAGTTCCTCAAGTGCAAATCCAGAGTTGAACATGACGCCTTGGCTGGTGTGATTGGGGAAATAATTTTCTCAATATTATCTGTACACTAAGAACAATAATTATAAAAATAACAGCAATAATAATAATAATACCTATCTGGTACTGTTGCTGTGAGGGATAGAAAAGCTAATTTATGTAGGAGCATCCGGGTGGCTCAGTGGGTTAAAGCCTCTGCTTTCGGCTCAAGTCATTGTCTCAGGGTCCTGGGATCGAGCCCCGCATCAGGCTTCTGCTCAGCAGGGAGCCTGCTTCCTCCTCTCTCTCTGCCTATTTGTGATCTCTGTCTACCAAATAAATAAGTAAAATCTTTTTTTAAAAGCTAATTTATGTAAAACTTGGCAAATATAAACTGTTTAGCAAATATAAAGTTCCATAAAAGGATCAGCTTTTACCATCCACTATAACCCACTCATGGCTGCCTAGCACACACAATAATGTATATTAGAAGCAATAGTAGTAGCAGCAGTAGTAATAATAGTAATAATTATTATTATAGCTATCATTTTGAACTACCCAGAATTCTTCTGATCATCATCCTTGAGTTAAGAGTCCCAGTCACCTGTAGGAAATGTCTCCCTTTCTGCATGTAGTCATGTTGAAACTGCCAATCATGGCGCCTATCTGTTCTCCCAGGGTTGTAGATTAACCAAGTGATGTAGGCTGGGTCAGATTCAATACTGACTTTCTTAGACACAGTGATTATTCTAAAAGATGAATATGTTGAGTCCAGAGAACTTTCCCGAAATTTTTAAATAGGAAGTGAACGAGAATAGTTCTTGATTCCTCTAGGATGGAAGGTTGTAAATATGTAGGCATGAGGCCATATGAGACCCAGTGTCTGCTCTGTGGAGATGGTCTGTCTGAGAGATGACTGAGAGGGACCTGATAGCATTACTTGCTGAATCTCAGTCTCTAAGCTCCAGTTCTTACTTCTTTCGATTTTATTTTTAGCTCTTTCATTATTCTTCCCAGTCATGATGATAAAGAAATTCCATTTTTTCTTAAACCAAGCTGAGCAACATTCCCATGTTCAAGAGATGTGACTAGAATAAGGTAGGATGTTATTACAGATAATGAGTACTCTATAGTTTGACAAATGCCACACAGGGAGCAGGTCATAGAAAATTAATTCTGAGAGATCCATCAGAGATCATTAAGACCAGTGCCCTCTCAGTTATTCATGAGTAAGTTGTTCTTGGAGAGCATGTGTTAGCTTGTGATTTCAAGAAGAATCCAGCTGGCTGTATCAGGCAGACCATTGGGCAATGCTAATATCTAGTGTGGCAATAAAGGGAGAGGTCTGGACGAGAGCAGTGAACTGCAAGTCCACCGTTCAGATTACAGGAATTCCTGGAGACTGGATCCTATTAATCAAATGCAGAAGACTAAACCAAAATGTCCCTACATTAATTTAGATTGGGAGATGAACAGTCATCATGAGGCAAGCCAGTCATCGGAGGGAGGTATCCCTACTGGCAGGCAAGCTCAACACTAAAGATTAATACGATCAGAGTATAAAATTAAAAGTATTCAGGGCGCCTGGGTGGCTCAGTTGGTTGAGCGACTGCCTTCGGCTTGGGTCATGATCCTGGAGTCCTGGGTTCAAGTCCCACATTGGGCTCCCCACTCAGCAGAAATTCTGCTTCTCCCTTTGACCCTCCCCCTTCTCGTGCTTTCTCTCTCTCTCTCAAATAAGTAAATAAAATTTTTTAAAAATTTTAAAAGTATTCAGTACCAATGCATGCTCCATGAAAAATAAGAAAAAAATAAGCTACACTTTGTCAAAAATAAAAACTTTTGTCAGAGAAAGGCAGTGTTAAAAGAATCAGAGACAGATCACTGAGTGGCTCATCCAGTGACACAACTGGCTCTTGATTTCAACTCAGGTCATGATCTCAGGGTCATGAGATCCAGACCTGCATTGGCCCCCATACTGGGCATGGTACCTGCTTAAGGTTCTCTCTCTCCCTCTTCACCCCGCCTCCTGTTCTCTCTCTCTCTCTCCTTCCCTCTCTCTCTCTCTTTTTTTTTTAAGATTTTATTTATTTATTTGACAGAGAGAGATCACGAGTAGGCAGAGAGGCAGGTGGCAGAGGGGAGGGCAGTGGAGGAGGCTCCCTGCTGAGCAGACAGCCCAATTCGGGACTTGATCCCAGGACCCTGAGATCATGACCTGAGCTGAAGGCAGAGGCTTAATCTGCTGAGCCACCCAGGCACCCCTTTCCCTCTCTTAAAACAAAAAAATCCGAGACAGAAAATATTTGCAAATCATATATCTAATAATTTCATATAGAATATACAAAGAACTCTTAGAACTCAACAAAAGAATAAACAACTCAATTAAAACATAGAAGAGCCAGTACCATGCTGTCTTGGTGATCACAGCTTTGTAGTAAAGCTTAAAATCAGGCAATGCAATGCCTTCAGTTTTGTTTTTCTTTTTCAACATTTCCTTAGCAATTTGGGGTCTCTTCTGGTTCCATACAGATTTTAGGATTGTTTGTTAAAGCTCTTTGAAAAATGGCAGTGGAATTTTGATCAGAATGGCATTGAACTGTGGAAAGAACCAAGAGGCCCTTCAATGGGTGAATGGATAAAGAAGAAATGGTCCACATATACAATGGAGTATTATGCCTCCATCAGAAAGGATGAATACCCAACTTTTGTAGCAACATGGATGGGAGTGGAAGAGATTATGCTGAGTGAAATAAGTCAAGCAGAGAGAGTCAATTATGATATGGTTTCACTTATTTGTGGAGCATAAGGAATAACATGGAGGATATGGGGAGATGAAGAGGAGGAGGGAGTTGGGGGAAATTGGAGGGGGAGATGAACCATGAGAGATTGTGGACTCTGAAAAACAATCTGAGGGTTTTGGAAGGGAGGAGGGTGGGGGATTGGGTGAGCCTGGTGGTGAGTATTATGGAGGGCATGTACTGCATTGAACACTGGGTGTGGTACATAAACAATGAATTCTGGAACACTGAAAATAAATTTTAAAAATTAAAATTAAAACACACACACAAACACACACACACACACACCCCATAGAAGAACCAAACAAACACTTCATCAAAACTATACAAATGGAAAATAAACATATATAAAAAATGTTTCATTTGTCATTGTGGCAAACGTGAATTAAAACCATATTGAAATATCACTGCACACTCTTTAGAATGGCTAAAGATTTTTTTTGCACAAGCATTTTCATTTTGAAATATTCTCAGACAGAAAAATTACAAGTGCAGAATCATCTGAGAGTAAGTTGCCAACTTGATGAGCCCATTACTCCTAAAAATCACTCCTGCACTTTTTTCTCCAGAACAAGGGTGTTTTTCCATGAAACCACAAACAATCATCAAATCAGGACATTGCCATTAATACTTATTACTATCTAATCCCCGGGCCCCTTAATTTAATGTATTATAACCTAATCCTTGATTTTGTAATGGCTAAATTTTCCCAAACCCTCCTAGTAGGAACACTGGTGACACAGAGCAACGGGTGCTCTCATGCATTGCTGGTGAGATTGTGAAATGGTATGACTCAAAAGACAGTACCTTAAAGTGGAACACAGAATACCTTCCCTCGTTCAAGAGTTTTGAAAATGTATGGCCACGTGAGAACATGTATATGAATGCTCATAGCAGTTTTATTCATAACCATTAAAAACTAGAAACAACCAGGATGTCCTTAGAAAGTGGGGGAGGAGCTGGAGAAACTGTGGAATGTCCATACAATGTGATACAATGTAGTACTAAAAAGAAACAAGCTGTTCTTGCAATGACATGAGTGAATCTTAAGGGAATGTTACTAAGTGAAGGAAGGCAGTGTATGATTCCATTTCCATGGCACTGTAAAAAGGCAAAAGCTCAAAAAGTTGCAAATAGAGCTATCCTACCACCCAGCAATCACACTACTGGGTATTTACCCTAAAGATACAATGCAGTGATCCGAAGGGACACATGCACCTAAATGTTTACAGCAGCAATGTCCACAATAGCGGAACTATGGAAAGAGCCTAGATGTCCATCATACACCATCATACACCATATACATATACATATATATATACCACACCTTTATCCATTCATCTGTTGATGGATATATCTGTTGATATATATACACAATGGAATACTATGCAGCCATCAAAAAAACCCAAAATCTTGCCATTTGCAATGATGTGGATGGAACTAGAGGGTTTTATGCTAAGTGAAACAAGTCAATCAGAGAAAGACAATTATCATATGATCTCTCTGATATCAGAAATTTGAGAGGCAGGGCAGGGGGTGGGTCATGGGGGGAAGAAAGGGGAAAAAAATGAAACAAGATGGGACCGGGCAGGGAGACAAACCATATGAGACTCTTAATCTCATAAAACAAACTGAGGGTTGCTGGGGGGGTGGGGGATAGGGTAGCTGGTTGATGTACACTGGGGAGGGTATGTGCTATAGTGAGTGCTGTGAATTTGTAAGACTGAGGACTCACAGACCTGTATCCCTGAAGCAAATAATGCAGTATATGTTAATAAAAATATAAATAAAATAAAATACACATACACTGATTTTTAAAAAAAAAAGACAAAAGCTACAGGGATAGAAAACAGATTAGCCATTGTGAGGCACTAAGGAATCAAGAAGTGGTTGGCTACTAATGGGACTCTTCCGTATATACAAGGAAAATTCTGTGCAGTATTAGGACGATGGGTACATTATCATTTTCATTTTTCCAAACCTATAGAACTTTGCATCACAAAGAATGAATTTAAATGTATAGGAACAAAAAACAAACAAAACAAACAAACAAAACAATGAGAAATGTCTACCAGGTTGTAGGGGTGACCTATATACAATGCAGACTGTGACAAATGACAAATCTACCTGTATTACAGACACATGGCATAATCTCATTGAGTTTAGAAAATCATATTTTAGCTTGCAGTTTTAAGGATAAAAACAAAAGGCACCAGCCATAAGCTGTGCTTTGGTTGGTAAATTTGTTTCTCAAGGGTGTGTAAGGCTGATACTCTTCAACTTGTTTATATAGGCACACTGGGGCTAAATAAATAAGTAAAGGGACAGTGGAGGGATGAGCCAGGTTTCTCAAGGTCAGACAGAGAAATTACAGATAAACCAGAAAGGAAGGCTAGAATGAATTCTATGGTACTGGACCAGAGTTGGAAATATCAGTCTGAACTCAGGTTTAACTTTGCATTTATATTTATATTGCCCAATCCCATAAATATATATATATATATATATATATACATGTATATATTGTAGCTCTATAATGTAGAGCTATATGGAGAGAGATTGGTGATAGATAGATAGATAAATAGATAGAAATAGATATCCCAGTGGCAATAAACACACCCAGTGCCCAGATCTCAGCATTTACCTACCACATTTTTCTAAAAACATCAGTTATGGCTGGTTGGTTCTAGTCTTGAGGCAGAAAAAATACAAGATGAACCCAGTTCATCTTGCGGTATCAGAAAATAAGGGAGTACTCAAAAACAAAAACAAAAAGATGGGGCTATTATGGCAGAGACAAAAGAGTCAGCCCCCAAAACCCCAATGGCCCATGCAACAAACAATTTAAGCAACCAAACAGAACCATGCCCTGCTTCTGAGATGCCCCTTATAACACTCCAATGTATCTTCTCTTGTCCCAAATCCCTCAGGAAGAGTTCTCCATGGCTCATGAGGCACTGAATTCTCCAAACCCCTGGACTATTTTCCTTTGAGTAAAGGACGTCAAACCCTTTGCTAAATTGTTTTGGTCTCGTCATTTGGTGGTTTGGCAATGAGATGGGATCTGAAGACAACAGTTGAAGAGGCTGGAGCCAGCTCCTGTTGCTCCTAGTGGAGACACACAGGGATCCCTTTTGGTTTGCTGCCTCTTCAGCTGTTCTCTGGGTTCTCTAGTTCCCACGTACTGGGAGGAGACGTGACCCAGATGAACACCCCTCATCCCTGACTGACAACATTACTTGTTCACTTCATTTTCCTCTCTGCACTATGTGGGCCTCCCTTATGGGAAAGTTATTTTGCAAGAGGAGTGTGTTCCTTACTTCAGCAGGAAGGAAGAAATAAACCAAGGCACTGGTCAGATGCAAGAAACCTATGAGTCGCTATGACTCTTCTGGACCTGCACACCTCCATCGACCTAGGCAGTGTGGACACCTTCTGCAGGAGCCCCAGGAAGGCCACGGAAGGGGCAGTGGCTCCCCAGGGAGTTCTTGAGAAAGAGGAGAAGCTGAAGGGGTGTAGGGAGGACCTGTTCTTCAGATCCCACCTCTCACCTTAGAAGGGGGCAATTGAACTCGTAATCACCTCCAAGAAATTCATGATGCAAACTTCCAGCAACATCTTTTGAAAATTTACTTAGTTAAATTCCTTTTATCTTCCAGTTTTAATTTTGTAAATGTTGTACATTTTCTACCTTGTTCTGTCTCAGTTATCATGTGCATTCTTGTCAACAGGGAGCTTGCTGGAAATGAGACAGGATGATTCTTCCTGAGCCAAGGGCAAAGGAGAAGTTTCTCCTTTCACATTCCCAAGCCCACAGCTCCCTGCTCTTCAGGCAGCAGTAACAGCACATTAGAGCCCACAGTTACTGTGGTGGGCTCCATCCCATCACTCTAGCACAAACGCTTTCAGCCTGACCCCTTTCCTAGTAGTAGGTAGTAGGAACGGAGATCATCTGAGGGGTGCTGGCGGGCCCAAAGTCGCAGGAAATGTTATTGTCACTGCCCCAGCTCCACACTGGGAAGGCAAGACAAGAAAAGCAGCCCCCAGTGTCCACTCTTAGAACTGGGTGTCGCTTCATGAAAAGTTTCTTCTTGTCTCTAGTTCAGGTGCAAAGACACTGGGGATTTTCCAGGGGAAAAAATAGGCCATAATGACTCAAAGCTTTGCTGCTTGGCCTAGAGGGACTGGCTTTATATAGAACAACAGAAAGGGGAGAAATCTATGACCATCAAAGTGAAAATACAACCACATGGGGAAGATTTTTGCAAATTATTTGGCTGATAAGAGACTTGTATCTAGAACATATGAAGAACAATTACAACTCAATAATAAAAAGACAAATAGCTCAGTTTAAAAATGGGCAAAAGAACAAAATAGAGAATCTTGAAATAAATGCACACATATATGTTCCCTCACTTTCCAAAAGCAATTCAAAGAATATTTAATGGTGAGAGAGTACTTTAATAGCAAATGATGCTGAAAAAAAAGGATACTCAATTGCTAAAATTAATATGATTCCATATATCACATCACATATAAAAATTTACTCAAGATAGATCATAAACCTAAATGTAAAATGTAAAACAATAAAATGTCTAAAAGATAAGTTCTAAAAAAAAATAAAATATAAAATAAAAATGGGCAAAAGGTCTGAATAGACATTTCTCAAAAGAAGATATAAAAAGGGCCAATAAGCACATGAGGATATGTTCACCATGAGCCAGCAGGGAAGTGCAGCTCAGAATCATTTCAAACTGATTGGGATGACAGTCATCAAAAAGTTAGATAACAAAAACTTCCGGTAGGAGATGTAGAGAAATCAAAAACCTTCATGTATTGCTGGCAGGAATGTAAAATATTCCAATCACCTTAGAAATAAGTCTGGTACAGCTTCACATGGTTAAGCATAGAATTACCATGGCCCAACAGTTCCATTCCTGATAGGTACCTAAAAAAAATGAAAATGTACATCCCTCCGAAAACATTTGCATGAAATATTCAAAGCAGTTTTATTCACAATAGTCAAAAGATGGCTGCGTCCCTAATTAATGTCCAGCAAGAGGTGAGGGAACAAACAAATTGTGGTATAACCATACAATAGAATATATTTTTTAAAAATTAAGCAGCAAAATAAATGTAGCATTGGATTATTAACCAAAGTAGAAAATAAATATAAAAAACTCCATATTTATATGAATAAATTATTGAGAGGCGAAGGAGAGAAGAGACACATCTTCCTTACAGAAGAGTTTCAAATAATCTGTATAGGTTCTCTCCTCTGGTTATTAATTCCCATCTCGCCCCCTGCCCTGGAGACTGGGCTATACTTAGTGACTTACTTTCAAAGGATAGAGTAGGGAATAGGCAGCATATTAACTTCTGAGTGAAGAAACATGGCAAACATGACCTTAACCAAATAATAAAAGTTAACATTGGTAGTGATTTCACTTGAATACCAGGTTAACACCTGATATGATGTCGTAAGAATGGTACTTCACTTTGTTGGTATTGTTTTAAATATACACATCCATTCTAATCAAGAGAAAAGCCTAAAACCACCTCAGGGTAGGGGACATTCTATAGGACATCTAGCCAATTTTCCTCAAGGAATTTGTTAAAAAACAAAAACACCACCACCATCACCTGAGAAATACAGACCGGAGAGACAGGGGATACTTGACAAATAAATGAAATCTGAATAAAGTCTGGACTTTGGGTAAGAAGTGAACAGTCATGTGCCAATGTCAATACCTTAGTTTTGACAAATGTACTATAAAAATCTAAGATGTTATCCAGGGGGGAAATTGGCTGAGGGCAGTTCACAGGATATGATCTTTACAACTTTTCTGCAAATCTAAATTATTCCAAAATACAATGTTCATTTAAAATGTAAAAGTATGTTGAATGCTCTTAATAAATATATTCATAAATTTATGAAATTGTCCTTTTTGAGTAGAGAGATACTTTTACTAATTGTGATTGTGTTTGGATCAAAATACATGGAAAATACATCAATGCATTATTCTGCATGGTTTCTTCTTTTTCTAGCACTCCATACAAGAGTGCAGAATCTCTTCTGTCACCCCTTACTGTTGTTCTTTATTTCACAGTACATATCTGAAATTAATGGAAAGAGACAAAGGAAGCATTGGCATTTCTATTTTCATAAGCTCTAACAGATGCAAAGTCAGGAGATCTTCCTAGCCACAGCCAGTGGACGGTTTCAGTATTTACTTCCCAGCATGGTTTTATTTGAATAATGGTGGCAAATTGCTCTATTAAGCACCTTTCACTTTTCAGAAGAAAACTATCATTAAATGTAAAGTAATAATAGTTATATTTATAATGATGCCAACTATCCATAATGACCACATATTTTTCAATTACTATGGAAATCACCTTAGATTATGTGTTGAACTTCTTGCAAAGTCTAAATGCAACATAAATGGCTCCAGTGTGACTTTTTCCAAACCTGAGTGCAAAGGTAAGAAAGAGTAATACGGGAAGATGCCAAAAGAAGGTGCCCCCAGCTGCATTTCTATCATTTTTCTTAAAGCCCCCTAGCATATGTTGTATAAAGCTGTATATCTGGGGTATAAATCCAATATGGAGAAACCAAAGATGAGACTCAACAAGGAAACACATTCAAGCCATATTTGCAGGAAGCTGTCTGTTGCTGAAGCTCGTGGGGATCAGAGAGACTGACTTCTGAGCAACCCCACAATTGTCAATCTCAGCTGACCAGACTAAGGGGGTGGGAAGGAGGTAATGGCCAAGGGAACTCCTTTACATAAACAACTCTAGGGTAACAGAAAAATATCTGATTTCCTTTCAATAAGCTAATATGGTCCTGGCCCTTGCCTATATGCAATTTCTGCAAATATGTACTCCTAGAAAGAAACCCTCAAGTAGCTTGAATAAAGTGAATAAAAAGGAGCCAAAACGAAATAACATGAGAAAAAAAGGAGATAGAAATTTAAAGTTATAAGGATTATACAAAGAGTGATACATATTTAATTCAAAGAGGATTCAAATATGCAAAGTTTGTATCCCAGAAAAAAAAATAAGTGAAATAATGTAACAGAAAAAAAGTTAAAATGAAGTTGAGAAAATTACAAATGAATCAAAGAACAGATCTACATATTGATCTAGGAAAAATAAAGAATTTATGAGGAAAGTTACCCATAGTCAGACTGAAAAGAAAATTAAAATCAAGACTTCCATAAGAGGTATTAGTCTGACCTCACATTTCTCCAACATCTAAGACTAGAAAGTAGTTGAACAATGCCACAAATAACTTACATAAATAAAGGTACACAAAGCCAATGTTTATGCACATATCAAAGAAACAAAAAATATTTTGAGCATATAGGAACTGAAGGAACATTGTTCTTTAAAGAAAAAAAGATATATTTATTTGTATGAGAGAGAGAGTGAGTGGGGGTGGAGCGGAGGGGACAGAGGGAAAGGAAGAGAAAATCTCAAGCAGACTTCCCAGTGAGCACAGACCCTGAAGCAGCTCATCTCATAACCCTGAAATCATGACCTGAGCAGAAATCAAGAGTCAAACACTTAACAAACTGAGCCACCCAGGCAATCCAGAGATCATTGTTCTAAAGAAACTTTCTTGTAGAACTACTTGCAAAGCAACTTCAGTCAACCAAGATTTGAATTGAGAGAGCCAACAGCAAATGGCTCATGTACAGTATTAAACACAACTAAATCAAGTAATTATGCTTACAGAAAAGAGTATCAGTATTGTAAATCGGACAAAGCCAAAATTATACAAATAAGAGTATTCAGTAAGAAAAGAGAATGAGAAAGCCATAGACAGTGAATGAATGACATGAATTTTCTCATTTTTAGAGCTAGGAATTCAAAAAGATCATTCTTTTTTTTAAAGAAAAATTAAATAATGCAATTATAAAGTCGTAATAGCATCAGCAGCTAAAGTTAAGTGGTGGAAGAAAGGAAAGAGAATAAAAATAGATACATAATTACATCATCGTTCATGGGAAGGGTCGATAAATTTACTGCATGAGATTTAAAAGAATGAGTCTGTCCTCAAAACAGTAATTATTCAGCCTTGAGAAGGAAGGAAATTCTGACACGTGCTGCAACATGGATGAACTTGGAAGAGAGTGTGCTAAGTGAAATAAACCAGTCACTCCAGACCAATACTGTATGATTCCACTTGTCCAACCTACTTGGAGTAGTCAAATCGATAGAGAGAGGGGGTCTAATGGTGGCCGCCGGGGGCTGAGGGGAGGGGAGTTAATGTTTAATGGGAGAGCAGTTTCAGCTCAGGAAGATGAACAAAGGGCTGGAGATGGATTGCGGTGATGGTTCCACAACAATGTGAATATGCCGCATGCCCTGGGCTATACACTTAAAAATGGCTAAAACAGTAAATTTTTTGTTGTGTATATTTTACCACACTTTCAAAAATAATTTCAGAAAGATAAGTAATGAACTCTGGTATATATTTTTTTATTTTTTAGATTTATTTATTTATTTGTTTGTCAGAGAGAGAGAGGGAGAGAGAGCAAGCATAGGCAGACAGAACGGCAGGCAGAGGCAGAGGGAGAAGGAGGCTCCCCGCTGAGCAAGGAGCCCGATGCGGGACTCGATCCCAGGACGCTGGGACCATGACCTGAGCCAAAGGCAGCCGCTCAACCAACTGAGCCACCCAGGCGTCCCTGAACTCTGGTATATTTACTAGGAAGGTAATGAAGCTTAAGCTTCAGGGCCCTTCTTTTGACAGACTCCTACATTTTTTTTTTTTTTTTTAAAGATTTGTTTGAGAGAGAAAGAGAGATCACAAGTAGGCAGAGAGGCAGGCAGAGAGAGGGGGAAGCAGGCTACCCACCAAGCAGAGAGCCCGATGTGGGGCTCGATCCCAGGACCCTGAGATCATGACCTGAGCAGAAGGCAGAGGATTAACCCACTGAGCCACCCAGGCGCCCCCTACATTTTGTTTTGATTCTTTTTCTAGTTCTAAAGAAATGCTCACTTAGCTCATTAATTCTGTTTCATTATTTTGTATTCTTTTTCTTAAAGAAGTTCTCCTAGAGTTGGATAAGCTTGAGGTCCCACAAAGCCTGGATTCACTTCTGGTTTTTAAAGTAAGCATCAGAAAAAAAGACATAAAGCACAACATGCACACACACACACACACACACACACACACACACAGCAAAAACAACCAACAAAAAAGAGGGACCTAGAACATCTAATGAAACTACTTGAAAATGGTATAGATAAAATAATCATATATTTTGGAATAGAACTCAGATGAAAATAGCTTGATTTTTAGAACCATGAATGGGCCGACCCACTTACCAAGATGAAAACACTCCCATTTGGATCATTATATATATTCATCTATATAGGGTGTCTTAAAGAATCTCCTAAGACAAATGGACTCAGACTGAAAATAACGAAAGGGAAATGTGTAGCAGACACATGAAAACCAAAAATAAATCAGGAGCCGCAATCTTAGACAAAGTAAAATTCAAAGGAAAAAGCACTAAACAACATAATGTTTCATTATTCATTGTATAATGAATAAGGGTGAAATCCACATGACCATCGAACAGATGTGTTATCTCTGCTATGACTCTGGATGGGGTAAGAATAGTATTTCCTGAACATGTTATACATAAGCCTTCATAGATTATACTACCTGAATAGTTATGGGATCCCTCAAGTTGAGAAACAAAAGTTCTAAGTTGCTAGCATCTTTCAGTTTCGGGAGGAACTTCCTCAATCCTTCTCTAGAGATCCTTAATCTTATAGCACAGGAATTTTAGAGATTATAGCCAGCAACTAGATTTAATGCCAACTCTACAAATAAACAAGTTACCATGATTGGGGAGTCATAGAAGCAACAGAGAAATACTTTAATCTATCAGATACTGAACTAACTAAGCAAGGAAAAATGAGATAAATATTTGTAAAATATTTAAAGCAATATAACTGAGGAAAAGTTATACTATGAAGAGACTATAATTAGAAAAATGTCTAATTAGTTATGAACAACCAGCGATAGTTTGCCACGGATACAAAAAACATTATTACACTGATAATTATAGGATGCTCCCAGCCAGAAGCAAATTTTCAAAACAGAAAATGATGAAGAAATCCAGCGGAAGGACTCTGTCAATTAGACTTCCTTCCCCTCCATTCCCAATGGACAAAAGTGCAATTCGATTGCATTTCTTCTAAGAAGAATTGGTAATCACCTATCCAGGAAAATTGTCCTTTGTAACTGCAATTTAAATACTAGCGTTTGGTTACTCATGCCAAATTCAACTAAAAATTGTGTAAATGTCATTTTAACATTACTTAGGAGAATAATAATGATAGATGGGTACACCCTTGGCGATCATCACAGCTACTATGGCCTGGATACGTATTTTCAAGTAAAAAAAATGGATTATGAGTGTGTTATCTGTCCAACAATTACATCTGTTAGCAATGTACTCTATAAACTTTACAGTTGGTGAAAAACTTTAATATAAGCTTTTTGTATACTGAGATTACATGGCAAAGGAAAATAACATTTCAGTGTTGTCTTCTGGGCCTCTTTCCTTTTATTTCCCTGAGTCAGCAGCATATGCAGGCTCTGTCTTTGAGTGGTTAGTCAAACTCTGCCAACGTTTCACCCAATGTGAAATTCTTATTTAACAAAGAATCTAAGTCCGTTGCAGGGTGGGGGGCAGGGGGAGGGGGGATGTTGGCCCATGTTTAAAGATTTACAAGTGACAAAAAAAAACTTACTCAAATGGAAAACCTTTAATTTAAAAATACAATCAATGCAAACCACAAATCCTTCATACAGTCTTTGAGAAAGTCCTCCCTTCTCCAGGAACACAGTTAATGAAATGGCCATTGCCGAATACTGAATGATAATTTCCCCAAAGTAGCACTGTAACTACCTCTTGAAACCCCAAGAGTTCGGATTGGCTGTTTTGAAATACCTAACTGATCTATTAAAAGCCTGCAGTTCACAATTTTCTCCCATCTCCTATTCTAGAAGCTTCATAGCCAGATGTCCTGTCTTCTTGTCTCTGGCAGTTACAGCTTGAGTGTTTGACCTGGTAGGAGCTTTATAATTTGACAGCACAACCAAATGTCCCCGTGCCATTGAGAATGCAGCAGCTGTGACCTCACCTGTCCTCGGAAAGCCAAGTCAGGGGCAGCTGTGCCTGGGAGGGGGAGGGGGGACCATTCCAACCAGACTGCTCCGGAGTTGAGAGAAAACCTTGCTGTTTTCCTGCTCCCTCCTGCTGTTGCTCCTGCTCCTTTACCTGACGTCCCCATCTCCTGTTCGCGTTATCAGACAGCCTTCTACTAGGTTTCCCTCTGCTTTGACTGTCACTTGCAGTCAAGAAGCCTAATGGCCATAACATTTCATCTAAGAAGTAAAGTACCAGATACGAAGGATGCGTGTCTGTTTTTAGTCATCCGTTCCATGTAACACAGGTGAATTTACTGAGTGTATGGCCATTTCCTTCTACCCTCCTCTTTCCCACATTTCTCATTTCTGAATGTGTATATAAATAAGGAGAGTACAAAATTAAATCTGTCTAACATATGCTTTGCTTCTCTTTCTCATTGTTGTGAAGCATATATATGTAGTATGAGGATTAGGGCAGAAGCCAGAGGGTAGCAGTTCTTAGGCTTATATCCATTCAAGTCTCCTGTGAATGCATTTCTCAGGGGCAAAATAAAAATATTTGAGTTGTTTCACTCTGAAATCATCCGCTATAAGAAATTGCAGGCTCTGGTAGATTTAACTCCCAAAGGAAAATATGAAGTACAGACACAATGAAAAAGTTTTTAAAAAGATGGAAAAAGTTGTGTACAATCAGGGGCAATAAGTAAACTTTAATATATTTCAATTAAGATTTAGTACTTTAAAAAAAAAATGTTTACATCAGGAACTGTTTCAAGTGATTCAGATCAGGGTTTCTTAACCTCGGCTCCATCGGCATGTTGGGCGGGATAATTAGTTGTGAGCAGCTGTCCTATGACTTGTAAGTTCTATGGAAACATCCTCGGTCTCTAACCCTAAGAGGCTGACTGTACTCATTCCCCCACTTATGACAAACAAGTGCTTCTAGACAGAGTGTCACCTGGGGAGAGGCCAGGAGAATTGCCCCTGTTTGAGAACCACTGCTTTAGATTAAATTTCTCATTTAATCCTCAGAACAAATGTATGAGATAGGAATTATTATTACCTCCTTTTCACAGATCAGGGGAAAGAAAGTATGATATTTGGGGAGTTGACCCCATAAACAGGTAAGAAGGAGGAGAACTGGGATTCAAACCTGCACAGTATGACTGCATGATTTTTGTTCACATTATTTATCAGTTGTACCCAAAGTGGTTGGGCTCAAGGGTTAGTTGGAGTCAAGGATTTATTGATTCCATCTATATATACAATTTAGGGGAAAAAAAACAACTATATATTCTACTAATGTCTTCAGATTTTTTTTTTTTTTAGAATGTCCCTTAGGTATTCAGCGCCAGGGAAAGATTCACAATACTTAAATTCATACAATAAAACTCACACATACGCCATCGCTCCTAGACTTTTTAGTTACAGTTTAAAAAAAGCTTTGGTGAGAAAAAAGATGTAGAGACATGACTTTTAAAAGTCAACATTGGTGTCTTCTAAAGCAAAATTAATAGCACATAGACAATTTCAACTTCCTTTAAACATATTGATCTGGGCTATGAGTGGACTCTGTCCCATCCCTGTAAAGACTCACCTCATGGTCAAGACCATACTTGCCTCATAGAACCAAAACAGCAACTCAGGTTTTGGCCCAAGCTGCCTAAATTGAGCACTTACAGGGCTTATGTGGAAGAACTTATGTGAATCCAGAGTGTTTCAGTCCATTTTTCTAAATTTCAAAGGCCTTTTTTTTTCTTCCATGAGAGCAAGCAGCATCATTAAAAGAAGGAAAGAAAAGACAAATGTGGAGAGGAAAAGAGAGTCAGGAAAAGGAAACAAGAACTAAAATCTTAACCCAAAAGCAATCCCCCCAGAACCAATTTTTAAATTTATAATTTTAATTTAAATATAAAATATGAAATGAAAATTAAATTTTAAGCATCATCTGAAACTTCAGTTGGCAAAGTAATTGGATACATTCTGCCAAGAACTCTACTTCTAGTAAACAAATAAATCTATAAAATGTCATTTTTTGTTCCCAGACTCACAAAAATTTTATTCTTAGTACCTTAACATATTGAAACATACAATTTTCAAATCTACTGTGTATATCTTTGTAGCTTTCTAACTTGGCTAGAACATAGGGAGCAGGTGGGATGGAGATTGAACTGCTTTTGCAAATTTAGGAGAAATGGTTCTTTGGACAAGGAAATTCCAGAGAGCACGCTAAGGCTAACAGAACTTAGTGCCTATGGATTTAAAGCAGGCCATAATTGAGTCTTTATTTGCCCTTTCAAGGACTTAGGCAAAGCTTTATTCCCTTAGCATAGTACATACAAGGTGACATTTTTTAGCAGTCTGACTTTTCAATTATGGATCTTTTGGAAAGCTAATGATGTCTGTATTGTTGATACTGCCAACATTGTGTCAGTACATTGAAGAACCTGTGATATTAAATATGCTGATGTAAAAATATATGTTATTTCTGCTCAGCCGTGTGCAAACAATCTGGCTGAAATGCTAGAATTATAGGGAAATCCTCTCCGGAGATAAAAGTAGAATGGAATTCTGTTGAGAGCAGTTAAAAGGTTCTCTTCTTTCAAGTAATTTCTTGAAATTAAGGCCAAAATTTTAGCAATTAATTACATGGAGTATCTCACTCAAGATTTCTGGGTAAAGTTGTTATATTCTTGCTGTATTATTCTTGGGAGGATGGAGACGGCATCGTTAGACATCATTTAGACAATCATTTAGAATATTAAAAAATCCATATGAATTGAGTTATTGAATAATGTGATGGATGTTGTTTAAAGTTTCAAAAGGGTGGCAATAATAATTCTTACGCAATATGATCTAAGGATCTGAGACTGAGTATTTTCTATCACATAATTTTCATAACAAAGTTAGGATCATATTCCTAATGTTTATCCTTCACAATAAATGTTCCCTAATTGGTTATGAGCATTGGCCATTGTTTAGTGTGATGGTTTCCAGATGTTTAAATGCAGTGACAGCTTATTGATAAAATGAATTATAGTGACTAAAGTAACAAGCTAAAAGCACATTCTCCTCAAAAGAAAAAGGAATACTAAAAGTGATATTTAATCACATATTTAAGATATCATCCTTCCAGATTTTTTAATATTTTTATTACTTATTTCCAAATCTCTTGCCTAATATATCCTCCATTAGACAATAAATTCCAATAATGACATTATTTCTCATGTATAAAAATGTCTATCTAACATTTTCATTTGGCATGAAATTAAAGAGCATGCTACACCTTTAAAAAATTTCACTTGTTGGTAATGACCAAATGGAACAAAGTATTTGGCACAGAATGGAAATTATCTAATGATAACAAAAATAATGGGGAAGAAAATGTTTTTATTATGAAGGAAACTCAAGAAATAGCATTTTTTTTTTGTTTTTAATCTCCCGTCTCAGAATAGACTAGGAGGGCAATACTAATTTAGAGTTAGTCAAGAAATGTACATATCAGTAAATAATTGTTCTATAGGCCATCACCAGAATATAAATATTAGAATATATCCTTAGGGGGATAGAATATATTCTGGGCTGCTCAGTCGGATAAACGTCTGGCTCTTGATTTCAGCTCAGGTCGCGATCTTAGGGTCATGAGATCAAGCCCCAGGACAGCTCCATGCTAGGCCTGTAGATTCCTTAAGATTCTGTCTTTCCCTCTCCCTCTGCCCCTACGCCCACCACCTCCCCTCTCTCAAAAAAAAATAAATAAATAAATAAAATAAAAAATATATGTATATGTATAAATATATATCTTTAGGTGCTATTATTTAATGGAATTTTTATAAATTTTAGTAAGTAGCTTCACTTATATTACAAGATAGAAAGAAATACTTCATACTGCTTTTCAGCCTATATGTATTGTTATAATGAATACTCCATATATAAGTTCCACATGATAATATTAATAAATATTAATATTTATAAAATAATAAATATAAGCAGAGATTAGGAAAGGCAATCTCTCCTAGAGGTCAAGTTTTGTGGGGTTTGTATTTTTTTAATCCTACTTTGCTTGCATTTCCAGTGGAAATGAGTTTGATGATGGCAGCAAAGTGAAAAATAGGACCCATCTAAAACTAAAGACTCAAATTTACCACTACGTAGTGAAATTTAAGATGAGTGTTGCCTTTCAAAGTATTTCATAATGATAGAAAGACTTTCTGGAAAAACCTTTTCATACTGGGGGGATAGAGATTATTTTTTATAAAACTATAAAAACAGAAATAGTGATAATCCAGATCCTTGAGTTAAAGATCATAAAAGTTTTGATACAGTTTCTTCAGGGAGGGGAGTTTGGTTGGTGGGGGAGAGAATGGCTAATGCATACATGATTATTACTCACTTTGATAATTGGAGGAAGGTGGTGGCAAGGTACAAACTTCCAGTTAAAAGATAAGTAAGTGTCAGAGACGTCATGTACAACTTGAGGACTACAGCTCACATGGCTGTAGGATAGGAAGGAAAGGTAAGAGGATAAACTCTAAGAGTTCTCATTATAAGGAAAACATTTTTTCTTTTTTTCTTTTCTTTTTGTCGTATCTATACGAGAAGATGGGTGTTCACTGAAACTCTGCGGCCATCATATCACAACATAGGGAAATCAAGCTCTCGTATGGGATGCCTTCAACATACACAGTGATGAATGCCGATTGTTTCCCAACAAACCTAGAGGGAAATTTTGATAATCCTCAATATTAAACATGAATCAATTATAAAAATAGCCCAAAATGTAGTAAACAATTGAACATCTGAATAAATTTTTGTCTTGTTTTGTTTTTAATGGGCCATGTGGCTAATTTTTCATGATAAAGTGCCACAAGATAATTCTAAATGACTCTGTATTTTAAGTTATAACATAAATGTATTTTCTTCTTTGAATCCGGTATCTCCTTCGTATTAGTTTTCTGTTGCTTTGTAATAACTCTCGCATAGGTAGCAGTGTTTTATTTGTTAGCTCGTGGCTCTGTAGGTTGGAAGTATAGACATAGCCATGGCTGGGCTTTTTGCTGAGGAGTGTACAAGGATAAAATTAGATCTTCTTCTTGGCTGTGTTCTCCTGTCGAGGTTGGGGTTATCTTCTAAACACACATAGTCTGGGCCAGATTCAGTTCCTAGAGATTGGAGGACTGAGGTCTCTTTTTTTGCTGACTCTCATTGAGCAGTTAGAAGCCAGCCACATTCTTGGCCAGGTGATCCTCTTCATCCTCAAAACAAGCAACAGAGTATTTCTCTGTCATTAAACTGACCTCAGGCTTTCAATCTCTTTGGTCACAAGCTCAGTCCTTTTAAGGTCTCCTTTGATTACAATGGTCCAGCCCACTTGGTAGAGTATCACTGTACTAACATCAAATTACTTGGAAACGTAATTATATCTGTAAAATCCCTTTGTCATATAAAAAACTTCATCAGAGAAGTCTCATCATGCTCAGAGATTTCACCCACAGAGAAGACAGGAGATTAAACAAGGCGGAGGGACTCTGGGAGTCATTTTGGAATTCTTCCCACCACCTCCTTTCTAACTGAATTCCCGACCTCTCCCATCTCTGATCTGCTGCCGGATCTTTTTTTTTTTTTTTCCCCTAAATGCTAATACGATCAAGTTCATCAATATCATCAACAACACTGTCCCTCCCATAAACACTTAAATTTGTTTATCCTTACAACAGCACAGTACACTGTTTTTTCCCCATGTATTTCCTACCCTTCAAAGCTTCCTACTCAGTGCTCCAGTTCCAGTCATCTAATTTCAGCTCCCTTTTTAGACCTTCTTGCCTCCAGGTTCCCTCCTGCTTACAGTGTCTGTTTGTCCAAACTGACTGGCTACCTCTCCATTATACAAGTGTATCGTCTCTCCAGGCTCATTAATATGCCAGCTCAGCCTCAGAGCCTTCAAGAATGTTTCCTATTACCTTGTCTCCACCCCCGTGACCTTCAGCTTGGGACAGATGCCTCTTCTCTGTTATTCCATAAGACCTGTGTGAAACTCCCGGCATCATTCTACCTTTTGGTTGCCTGTTGTTCTCTACTCCACTGGACTGCAACCCTGTTGAGGAAAAAACTTTTTGAACTTTCATATCTCATTTGTCGTATTCCTGGTGTCAAACACAGTGTCTGTGATTTAAAAAAAAAAAAAATTAAATTCATTAAACTTTGATATTTTCCAAATATTAATTAATGTCTACAAAGGACAAATAAATTGACTATCCTGTGTTGTCCTTATTTGAGTTACCTTATGGATTCTACAAGATTAACAGTATATTAGCTTTTATAATCAAGTGGAAATTTAGATTCCTTAGAGCTAACTCAATAGTCAACTAGACAAATGTCTATTGTATAATTGGAAAGAGGGTTTTTGCCCAGTTAGCAGCATAGATAACACTGCTGCATGTATCAAAAGGCAAATCAACCAAAAAGACCCCATGAGTAAATGCAATTAATGTAATAAATGTAATAAAGAAACTTCTAATAAAGGTATAAAATTGAATAGATGTGTTTTTTTTTTTAAAGATGTTTTTTAAATTAAAATTTTGGAATTACCCTGGCTGCCCTTGAACTTATTTGTAGTTTTTAATTTTAGCCTATTACTTTAAGAAAGTTTAAGTTTTGAAGGTTAGATAATTCCTTAAAGAATTGATTCCCCTAGGTCTGCCAGGCACATGAAAGCATTTGTATAGTTTCCTTTTTTAACAACACTGATTAAATGTCCACTCTGATGTCAGTGACCCATTCTCCACTTATTTTTTTTTTCTTTTCAGTGAATGGTGAATAAAGAAGCCCTTAATTTCCCCATACATTATGCACTGGTCATAACATTTTCTAGGCATTTTATCACTAATGAGTACACAGTGATGGATTAATATTAGTTTTGCTAACAAAATATCTATCCTACTTTGCAGATGATAGAATTCTAGAAATAACTACTGAGAAAAATAATCTGCTTAGAGAGTTATAAAATCCCCACCATCATCAAACACACCACACATACATTCCTCAAATGTTTTGTTTTGTTTTGTTTTGTTTTCTAAGTGTTTTATTAAGGAGAATTTTCCAGTTGATTCTGGAGAATGAGAACAGGGCCCTATACACTCAATCTTTTTGAGTACAAGCAACTGGATATGTTTCTGGACAGGAAAAATATTCTAGGCATTAGCATGTATAAATTAAGTTATAAGAAATAACCCATCCAGTGTTTACACAACACTTCAGCAAGCTACAGTAACAGGATCAGATAAACCTATTGCACAAGTGTGGAAAAATCTTTAATAGTTTACACCTGGTTCCTCGCAGAATACATTAGCAAGTCTTTCCTTTAAAGAAAAATCCAACACTGTACCTTTCATTCAGATACATGTCATAGTCTTTAAATAGATACTCCTTTTCCTACATTCCACTTATAAGCAAATGACAGTTTACAGAGGTTTCAAGAGCTTGTGTTTTTAAGAAAATTCTAAGTAAAATAAACAGTTAAGGGTGGCTTTATACACATCTGAAAATATATATTTGAGAATTGATCACACTCCTTGTAAAAGTAGTGAATCTAGCTAAAAGTGCATTTTCTCTGTGTCATTTTTACTTAGAAGTAATAAAGTTCTCCCAAGGTTGATCTTAATTGTCATACTTGCACTAAAAATAACTTCTTTGGATTATATTTTTTATCATTTCCTGTACTCAAATAGTAATAATTTTGCCCTTGACACTTGCCCTTACACTTTTATAATGAGGACAAGATTTTCTTCTGGGAGACAGTCCCATGTAATTATCAGTTATTCTTTTCCTTAATTCATTAAATGACATTAAAGTTGACTTTAAACTATAGTTTTCCATATTATTTATTTAAAAATTCAATGTGAGAAACTTTATAAATGTGAAAATTATTTTGATCTTTTTCTGACCCAACAAAAAAATAAAATGCTCATCAGTGGTTCTCAGCCTTGACTTTTTATTAGAAACACCTGGGGGCTGGGTGAAATTCCTCACGTTCTGGCTACACCACAGATTAATCACATGAAGTTAAAGTGTGGGAACTTGGCATCAATATTTTTAAGAATTCCTAGAAGTTTCCAATGTGCAAGGAAGATTAAGAACTACTCGAAACAAGTGGCTCTCTCTTTTATTTTTTTTTTTTGAACATTAGAATTATCTATGGAGCTTTTGAAACTTTTAGAAATCCAGAACCATACTCCCTATCTATCAAATCAGGTACAGTGAGACCCTGAAATCAGCCTTTTTTAGATGAGCCAGACAATTCCAATGGCGAGCCAAGTTGGAGAAGTAATGCTTTATATGGAAAATCAGTTGAGATATATTGAAGTTTGAGAACTAGTGCTTTAGACTGTAGTGTAGATGTATTGGTACCCTGTGTGAGGATGTTGTTTCGGGGTATGAGAAAAGGAGGTGGTGGGAAGGATGGTGGGAAGGGAAAGTACACCGTTACAATTTTCACAGAAGCTATTTTGTAGATTCTGTGTAAGTGCAGTTTAATTACAACTTAACTTCTATTGAAGGTGAAACGTGAGTAACAAGAGACCTTGGCATGAAAAAAAAGTAAAAGTGTTTAATGAAGATCTGGAAGGTTTCCCCCAGAATCAGAAAAGAGTATGTGAACTATTACGGAATCCATCCTTTATATTTGTCACAGATGAAATATGCCATAAAGGGGACAAGCATATGCTAAATCCATTGTTAATGAACATTTATTTCTTTTCCTTATACATTGTGCCCTTTGTTGAAAACTGTTAAGTGATAGTTTATTTCTTTATATGCTCAGGTTGTATAAGATGTACCATTTTCAAGAACTATTCTAACATTTTAGTATGAATTGAGCCTGCATTCTTCCAAGTTCTATTACCATAGATTAAGTTTCAATCCAAGTTTTAAAACTTACAGTTATTCTTTTCAACAAGCCTTCCAAAGAAAAGTTACTGTCAGGTCAGTTTCTTAAAATGTGCTAAAATAAAAAGCCAAAATAATCATGAACTTTTCCCCCATAATCATTATGTTTGTTCCTACAGATGTCCAAATAATATTTGATGTAGTTCACAGTCAACCACGATAATAAAGGTCGATAGGCCCAATATTTCCTTTGTGTGACTCTTTCTGTAGCAAGCAAAATGCCAGTTCAGTACAATGTAAGAGATATAGAAATTCTAAAATATGGAACAAATTAAATTTTGAATAAGTTTTCTTGTTCTTTGGTGAGAAGGAGTGTGGAATTATATTTTAGAATTTGGAATAAAAATAAGAGTTTTACTAAATAGATCCTTCATGTTCTTAAACTCCTATTTCTACATGTGTCATCAAAATCACCACCTAGCTTTCCAAGGGTGTTGTAATTATCTCAGTGCAGGTACACCTTCAGGGCTCCTACATCACAGCCCCCACATACTCCCACACACCCCCACATAACATGAAAAATTTCTTAGTACTTTCTCTACCCATTTCTGAAATTATGGGAGTAATTATCTTCCCACCTCCTGATTTTTTAAAAAGATTTTATTTATTTATTTGACAGAGATCACAAGTAGGCAGAGAGGCAGGCAGAGAGAGAGGAGGAAGCAGGCTCCCTGCTGAGCAGAGAGCCCCAATGCGGGGCTTGATCCCAGGACCCTGGGATCATGACCTGAGCTGACAGCAGAGGCTTTAACCCACTGAGACAACCAGGAGCCCAACTACTTCCTGATTTTAACCATATTTCAGTGATCAAACATTGTACAAACAGGATTAAAACACGTCCACGTTTTAATCAAGATCATTTTCCTGGCTGGAGCTATCACTTATATCAAGGGCAAATGTATGAGCGCAATTTGAAAAGGACTCAAGAGGCTAGAATAACTGTGGCAAAGCATTTAACCAAGATTCTACATGATCAGCCAAAACCAACTATTGTCTTTGACTCCTTATGGTGATTTGCTCACACGCTTGTCCAGGTTGAATTAGTTTTCTGAAGCTAACTGCCTATACTAGATAATTTTCTAAAGCCCTGTTGAGCCCATGACTCAATGAATAGACAGGAGTTTTTCCATGACAGCGGAAACCCTTACTTTAAACCTGTCCAGTCTGTTGGGGAGTCCTAGCTGAATCCTTGTCTCAGAGATAAGGCATGCTTAATATAAATGATTAAAACACCATGCTTGTGGAGCAGTGAGTATCAGATATTTGAGCTCCTGGATCATCCAACCCTAAATTTAACTTCTCTCTCCCCATTCTTTGAAAAGAGAATAACTATCAGATATGAAACTATTTATATTGCCCCTGAATCTGTTATTTTAGGAATTAGCTGACTCAATCCAATCATTTTAGAAATGTTTTACCAGTAGATAAAACGTGAGTTTTGAGATTACCCAGACATTGACTATGAGCTTCATCACTTACCTGCTCTCAATGGGAAAATTATGTAATTTCTTTTTTTTTTTAATTTTAATTAATTTTTTATTTTTTTCAGCATAACAGTATTCATTATTTTTGCACCACACCCAGTGCTCCATGCAATCCGTGCCCTCTACCATACCCACCACCTGGTGCCCGCAACCTCCCACCCCCCACCCCTTCAAAATTCTCAGATCGTTTTTCAGAGTCCATAGTCTCTCATGGTTCACCTCCCCTTCCAATTTCCCTCAACTCCCTTCTCCTCTCCATCTCCCCTTGTCCTCCATGCTATTTGTTATGCTCCACAAATAAGTGAAACCATATGATAATTGACTCTCTCTGCTTGACTTATTTCACTCAGCATCATCTCTTCCAGTCCCGTCCATGTTGCTACAAAACTTGGGTATTCATCCTTTCTTTTTTCTTTTTCTTTTTTTTTTTTACAGCTTTAAAAACATATATTTTTATCCCCAGGGGTACAGGTCTGTGAATCGCCAGGTTTACACACTTCACAGCACTCACCATAGCACATACCCTCCCCAATATCCATAACCCCACCTCCCTCTCCTAACCCCCTCCCCCCATCAACCCTCAGTTTGTTTTGTGAGATTAAGAGTCACTTATGGTTTGTCTCCCTCCCAATCCCATCTTGTTTCATTTACTCTTCTCCTACGCCCTCAACCCCCCATGTTGCATCTCCTTTCCCTCATATCAGGGAGATCATATGATAGTTGTCTTTCTCCGATTGACTTATTTCGCTAAGCATGATACCCTCTAGTTCCATCCACGTCGTCGCAAATGGCAAGATTTCATTTCTTTTGATGGCTGCATAGTATTCCATTGTGTATATATACCACATCTTCTTTATCCATTCGTCTGTAGATGGACATCTAGGTTCTTTCCATAGTTTGGCTATTGTAGACATTGCTGCTATAAACATTCGGGTGCACGTGCCCCTTCGGATCACTACGTTTGTATCTTTAGGGTAAATACCCAGCAGTGCAATTGCAGGGTCATAGGGTAGTTCTATTTTCAACATTTTGAGGAACCTCCATGCTGTTTTCCAGAGTGGTTGCACCAGCTTGCATTCCCACCAACAGTGTAGGAGGGTTCCCCTTTCTCCGCATCCTCGCCAGCATCTGTCATTTCCTGACTTGTTAATTTTAGCCATTCTGACTGGTGTGAGGTGATATCTCATGGTGGTTTTGATTTGTATTTCCCTGATGCCGAGTGATATGGAGCACTTTTTCATGTGTCTGTTGGCCATCTGGATGTCTTCTTTGCAGAAATGTCTGTTCATGTCCTCTGCCCATTTCTTGATTGGATTCTTTGTTCTTTGGGTGTTGAGTTTGCTAAGTTCTTTATAGATTTTGGACACTAGCCCTTTATCTGATATGTCATTTGCAAATATCTTCTCCCATTCTGTCAGTTGTCTTTTGGTTTTGTTAACTGTTTCCTTTGCTGTGCAAAAGCTTTTGATCTTGATAAAATCCCAAAAGTTCATTTTTGCCCTTGCTTCCCTTGCCTTTGGGGATGTTCCTAGGAAGATGTTGCTGCGGCTGAGGTCGAAGAGGTTGCTGCCTGTGTTCTCCTCGAGGATTTTGATGGATTCCTTTCTCACATTGAGATCCTTCATCCATTTTGAGTCTATTTTCGTGTGTGCTGTAAGGAAATGATCCAATTTCATTTTTCTGCATGTGGCTGTCCAATTTTCCCAACACCATTTATTGAAGAGGCTGTCTTTTTTCCATTGGACATTCTTTCCTGCTTTGTCGAAGATGAGTTGACCATAGAGTTGAGGGTCCATTTCTGGGCTCTCTATTCTGTTCCATTGATCTATGTGTCTGTTTTTGTGCCAGTACCATGCTGTCTTGATGATGACAGCTTTGTAATAGAGCTTGAAGTCCGGAATTGTGATGCCACCAACTTTGGCTTTCTTTTTCAATATTCCTTTGGCTATTCGAGGTCTTTTCTGGTTCCATATAAATTTTAGGATCATTTGTTCCATTTCTTTGAAAAAAATGGATGGTACTTTGATAGGAATGGCATTAAATGTGTAGATTGCTTTAGGTAGCATAGACATTTTCACAATATTTATTCTTCCAATCCAGGAGCATGGAACATTTCTCCATTTCTTTGTGTCTTCCTCAATTTCTTTCATGAGTACTTTATAGTTTTCTGAGTATAGATTCTTAGTCTCTTTGGTTAGGTTTATTCCTAGGTATCTTATAGTTTTGGGTGCAATTGTAAATGGGATGGACTCCTTAATTTCTCTTTCTTCTGTCTTGTTGTTGGTGTAGAGAAATGCAACTGATTTCTGTGCATTGATTTTATATCCTGACACTTTACTGAATTCCTGTACAAGTTCTAGCAGTTTTGGAGTGGAGTCTTTTGGGTTTTCCACATAGAGTATCATATCATCTGCAAAGAGTGATAGTTTGACTTCTTCTTTGCCGATTTGGATGCCTTTAATTTCCTTTTGTTGTCTGATTGCTGAGGCTAGGACTTCTAGTACTATGTTGAATAGCAGTGGTGATAACGGACATCCCTGCCGTGTTCCTGACCTTAGCGGAAAAGCTTTCAGTTTTTCTCCATTGAGAATGATATTTGCGGTGGGTTTTTCATAGATGGCTTTGATGATATTGAGGTATGTGCCCTCTATCCCTACACTTTGAAGAGTTTTGATCAGGAAGGGATGCTGTACTTTGTCAAATGCTTTTTCAGCATCTATGGAGAGTATCATATGGTTCTTGTTCTTTCTTTTATTAATGTGTTGTATCACATTGATTGATTTGCGGATGTTGAACCAAACTTGCAGCCCTGGAATAAATCCCACTTGGTCGTGGTGAATAATCCTTTTAATGTACTGTTGAATCCTATTGGCTAGTATTTTGGCGAGAATTTTTGCATCTGTGTTCATCAAGGATATTGGTCTGTAGTTCTCTTTTTTGTTGGGATTCTTGTCTGGTTTTGGGATCAAGGTGATGCTGGCCTCATAAAATGAGTTTGGAAGTTTTCCTTCTATTTCTATTTTTTGGAACAGTTTCAGGAGAATAGGAATTAGTTCTTCTTTAAATGTTTGGTAGAATTCCCCCGGGAAGCCGTCTGGCCCTGGGCTTCTGTTTGTTTGGAGATTTTTGATGACTGTTTCAATCTCCTTACTGGTTATGGGTCTGTTCAGGCTTTCTATTTCTTCCTGGTTCAGTTGTGGTAGTTTATATGTCTCTAGGAATGCATCCATTTCTTCCAGATTGTCAAATTTGTTGGCGTAGAGTTGCTCATAGTATGTTCTTATAATTGTCTGTATTTCTTTGGTATTCGTTGTGATCTCTCCTCTTTCATTCATGATTTTATTTATTTGGGTCCTTTCTCTTTTCTTTTTGATAAGTCTGGCCAGGGGGTTATCAATCTTATTCATTCTTTCAAAGAACCAGCTCCTAGTTTCGTTGATTTGTTCTATTGTTTTTTTGGTTTCTATTTCATTGATTTCTGCTCTAATCTTTATGATTTCTCTTCTCCTGCTGGGTTTAGGGTTTCTTTCTTGTTCTTTCTCCAGCTCCTTTAGGTGTAGGGTTAGGTTGTGTACCTGAGACCTTTCTTGTTTCTTGAGAAAGGCTTGTACCGCTATATATTTTCCTCTCAGGACTGCCTTTGTTGTGTCCCACAGATTCTGAACCGTTGTGTTTTCATTATCATTTGTTTCCATAAATTTTTTCAATTCTTCTTTAATTTCCTGGTTGACCCATTCATTCTTTAGAAGGATGCTGTTTAGTCTCCATGTATTTGGGTTCTTTCCAAATTTCCTCTTGTGATTGAGTTCTAGCTTTAGAGCATTGTGGTCTGAAAATATGCAGGGAATGATCCCAATCTTTTGATACCGGTTGAGACCTGATTTAGGACCAAGAATGTGATCTATTCTGGAGAATGTTCCATGTGCACTAGAGAAGAATGTGTATTCTGTTGCTTTGGGATGAAATGTTCTGAATATATCTGTGATGTCCATCTGGTCCAGTGTGTCATTTAAGGCCTTTATTTCCTTGTTGATCTTTTGCTTGGATGATCTGTCCATTTCAGTGAGGGGAGTGTTAAAATCCCCTACTATTATTGTATTCTTGTCGATGTCTTTCTTTGATTTTGTTATTAATTGGTTTATATAGTTGGCTGCTCCCACGTTAGGGGCATAGATATTTAAAATTGTTAGATCTTCTTGTTGGACAGTTCCTTTGAGTATGATATAGTGTCCTTCCTCATCTCTTATTATAGTCTTTGGCTTAAAATCTAATTGATCTGATATAAGGATTGCCACTCCTGCTTTCTTCTGATGTCCATTAGCATGGTAAATTCTTTTCCACCCCCTCACTTTAAACCTGGAGGTGTCTTCGGGTTTAAGATGAGTTTCTTGTAGGCAACATATAGATGGGTTTTGTTTTTTTATCCATTCTGATACCCTGTGTCTTTTGATTGGGGCATTTAGCCCATTAACATTCAGGGTAAGTATTGAGAGATATGAATTTAGTGCCATTGTATTGCCTGTAAGGTGACTGTTATTGTATATTGTCTCTGTTTCTTTCTGATCTACTACTTTTAGGGTCTCTCTTTGCTTAGAGGACCCCTTTCAATATTTCCTGTAGAGCTGGTTTGGTATTTGCAAATTCTTTCAGTTTTTGTTTGTCCTGGAAGCTTTTAATCTCTCCTTCTATTTTCAATGATAGCCTAGCTGGATATAGTATTCTTGGCTGCATGTTTTTCTCATTTAGTACTCTGAATATATCATGCCAGCTCTTTCTGGCCTGCCAGGTCTCTGTGGATAAGTCTGCTGCCAATCTAATATTTTTACCATTGTACATTACAGACTTCTTTTCCCGGGCTGCTTTCAGGATCTTTTCTTTGTCACTAAGACTTGTGAATTTTATTATTAGGTGACGGGGTGTGGACCTATTCTTATTGATTTTGAGGGGGGTTCTCTGAACCTCTTGAATTTTGATGCTTGTTCCCTTTGCCATATTGGGGAAATTCTCTCCAATAATTCTCTCCAATATACCTTCTGCTCCCCTCTCTGTTTCCTCTTCTTCTGGAATCCCAATTATTCTAATGTTGTTTCGTCTTATGGTGTCACTTATCTCTCGAATTCTCCCCTCGTGGTCCAGTAGCTGTTTGTCCCTCTTTTGCTCAGCTTCTTTATTCTCTGTCATTTGGTCTTCTATATCGCTAATTCTTTCTTCTGCCTCATTTATCCTAGCAGTGAGAGCCTCCATTTTTGATTGCACCTCATTAATAGCTTTTTTGATTTCAACTTGGTTAGATTTTAGTTCTTTTATTTCTCCAGAAAGGGCTTTTATATCTCCCGAGAGGGTTGCTTTAATATCTTCCATGCCTTTTTCAAGCCTGGCTAGAACCTTGAGAATCGTCATTCTGAACTCTACATCTGACATATTACCAATGTCTGTATTGATTAGGTCCCTAGCCTTTGGTACTGCCTCTTGTTCTTTTTTTTGTTGTGAATTTTTCCGCCTTGTCATTTTGTCCAGTAAGAGTTTATGAAGGAGCAAGTAAAATACTAAAAGGGTGGCAACAACCCCAGGAAAATATGCTTTAGCCAAATCAGAAGAGATCCCAAATCGTGAGGGGGAAGAAAGGGGATAAAAATGGGTTCAAAAAGAAAAAGAAAAAAAAAAAAGAAACTTTTTAAAAAAAGAAAGCCGATAAAGAAAAAATATAAAAAGAGGAAAAAATATATATATATTAGATAAACTATTTAAAAAAACGTTAAAAAAGAAAACGGTAAAAGTTAAAAAAAATTTAGCAGAAGAAGAGAAAAAGAAAAAAAAATTGAAAAAGAAAAAAAAATTGAATTAACTGCAAGGCTAAAAAATCATGGGGAGAAAGCCATGAGTTCCGTGCTTTGCTTTCTTCTCCTCTGGAATTCTGCTGCTCTCCTTGGTATTGAAACAGCACTCCTGGGTAGGTGAACTTGGTCCTGGCTGGGTTTCCCGTTGATCTTCTGGGGGAGGGGCCTGTTGTAGTGATTCTCAAGCGTCTTTGCCCCAGGCGGAGTTGCACCGCCCTTACCCAGGGCCGGGCTGAGTAATCCGCTCGGGTTTGCTGGGTTTGCTTTCGGGAGCTTTTGTTCCCTGAGCGCTTTCATAGAGTTCCGGAAGACGGGAATGAAGATGGCGGCCTCCCAGTCTCCGGCCCGGAGGAGCCGATAGCCCGGGGCCCCACTCCTCAGCATGCCCCCAGAGAACAGCGTCCAATGACTCCCGTCACCCTGGCCTCCGGCCGCGCTCCGAGCTGACCGAGCCTGCGACCGGTTCAAGGCAACCCCGAGCTGAGAGTCACTCCTTGGCTCTGTCTCTGTAGCCGGCTTCCCCGTTCTAATACCGGTAAGCTCTGCGACACTCAGACACCCCCGATCCTTCTGTGACCTTGCGGGACCTGAGGCCACGCTGACCCCGCCTGGGCTTCACCCCAGTTAAGCCTCTGGAGCAATGTCCCTCAGCGGAACAGACTTTTAAAAGTCCTGATTTTGTTCCGTTGCTCCGACGCTCGCCGGGAGCCGGCCCCTCCCCCCGCGGTCTATCTTCCCGTCACTTTGGATTCACTTCTCCGCCAGTCCTACCTTTCAGATAGTGGTTGATTTTCTGTTTCTGGAATTGCTGTTCTTCTTCTCTTCAATCTCCCGTTGGATTTGTAGGTGTTTGCAATCTTTAGATAAGCTATTTAGCTGATCTCCCGCTACCCAAAGTAGTCTCAGCCTGCTACTTCTCCGCCATCTTGACTCCTCTCTCCAAATTATGTAATTTCTTAAAGCTTTAGTTTCTTCATTATAAAAATGGAATTAATAAAACTAGCCAAGAGTTTATAGAGGCAATTAAAAGGGATGAAGTTGCACACTTAGGTACCAAAATAACATCATAGCTTTCCTCCTTTATAAGTGTAAGGAGAGAGAAATCTGGGTTCTGAGAGTAGGCTTACTTGAAGAATAGTGAGAAAAATAGTACTATTAGTGTAGTAAAACAAAAATCATGTAAAACTAAAATGTTTTTTTTATCTTTTCTTCATAATTGCATTTACTTTCCTTCTTTGACCCATTTTCTCCTTGGTTTTCTCACTCCTCTCAAGGATTGTATGCTCTTCTGTTAAGCCTAACCATTTCACATACACAAATACCTACTCTGACTACCATGCCTGAAAATATTTTAAGGCAAATGTATGAGTTTGAGATCAAAACATACATGTAGTTGTGGATATGTGGGCCTCTGAAGTATATTTTTCCACCTAGTAGTAACAACAAAAGTGTGATAAATTAAGAAAATTAGGAACTACCCTGCTGGTACCAACTGACCTAAAAGGACATATATTGATGCCTCTATTGTAGTTCCATAAACATAACACCACATTGTCTCAAAGCAGAAGTATCCATGGCAAGGAGTAAAAAAAAAAAAAAAAAATCAATGATTATCACTGTAACCCATTATGAAACTCTATTATGGATGCTTTAACATACCTACTATTTTAATTATTTGATTAATAAAACCAATATTCATTTTTCTTAGAAAAATTTGACTCAAGAATATCATTATACTTAACTCATTTGTATTATAAATCCTTGCAGAAGCTCATTTACCTTCCTCGAAATTGTTGCTCAGAATTTAAAAATGGATGCTTTAGAAGAAAGGTGATTGAAATGAAAAATTTGGCCATCTTTTTCCTTCATGTCACGATTAGACTACTCCCTGCATAAAGACTTAGGGCCACTCTTTACCCCAAGCCTTTGAGGATTCCAATTAGTACTAATTGTTCAGCTTTATTACCTATAGAAATACTTCTGTGACACCATAATCTATGCACTAGTCATGACTGTCATGCTTCAATTGTGATCTCAATTTTTGGACATCCATTCTTTTCTTTCTCTATTTTGAAAAGTATTGGAAATCAGCCTTTAAATGGTCAATGAGCTTCAATGTAATCATGAGAAAGACACCCGACTGTTGAGGGACATTCTATATAATAATTGGTCAGCTATGGTGAGTGCTGTGAAGTGTGTATCCTGGCGATTCACAGACCTGTACCCCTGGGGATAATAATACATTATATGTTAATAAAAAAAAGAAAACAAACAAACAAACAAACAAAAACTGAGAACTCAAAATTAAACCAACGCATATATGGACAATTAATTTAAAATAAAGGATCTAAGAACATACAATGGAAAAAGACAATCTCTTCAATAAATGGTGTTGGGAAAACCAGACAGCCATGTGCAAAAGAATGAAACTAGACCATTATATTATATACAAAAATTAAATTCAAATGAATTAAAGACTTGAATGTAAAACCCCAAACCATAAAATTCCTAGTAGAAAACATAGAACACAAGGTCCTTATCAATACTTTTGTGGATCTGACTCCAAAGGCAAGGGAGACTAAAAACAAAACAAAACACAAACAATGAGATTATGTCAAAATAAAGTTTCTGAGACAATTATCATATGATCTCCCTGATACGAGGAAGTTGAGATGCAACGTGGGGGGTTTGTGGGGTAGGAAAAGAATAAATGAAACAAGATGGGATTGGGAAGGAGACAAACCATAAGAGACTCTTAATCTCACAAAACAAACTGAGGGTTGGGGGGAGCAGGGAGAGGGTGGTGGGGTTATGGACATTGGGGAGGGTATGTGCTATGGTGAGTGCTGTGAAATATGTAAGCCTGGCGATTCACAAACCTGTACCCCTGGGGCTAATAATACATTATATGTTTATAAAAAAATTTAAAAATTAAAAAAATAATAATTGGTCAATATTTCATCAAAATGATGAAGGACATCAAAAGCAAACAAACAAACAAAAGTCTGATGAACTGTCACAGTCAAGTCAATATGCCTATTAACATAATGTGGCATCGTGGATGGGATTCCAGAACATAAAAAGATTAGGTAAAAAACAGAATATAGTATGGATGTTAGTTGAAAATAATGTACAGATATCATTTAATTGATTGTAACAAATGTATCATACTAACAAAATTGTTAGTAGTAGAGGAAACTGGATGAGGAGTATATGGGAACTCTCTGCACTTTTTTTTTTGGTAATTTTTCTATAAATCTAAAGCTAATCTAAAATAAAATTTTAATTAAAAAATTTCTTTCTGTAACCTGTATCAGGTATTGGATGCCAATTTGAAATCTTTATAATATGCTCAAATTCAAAGGAACAGTGGTTATTTATCATGCAGCATGGAAATTTTCCTTGTCCTTGAAATGTGCTATCTTCGGCAGGTAGTATGTATAAGCAGGAAATATTTAAAAGAACAACCCAAGGGCAATGTACAATTAAGGGATAAAGTGAGGCGATAACACACACACATGCAAAAAGAACTCTTAGCACTTAGGAGGTAAACATGCAAAAAAAGTGAGCGATCTCAAGAAAGTATTTCAGGGAGATACACCTGCACTGTCCCCTAGAACTTTCTGATGATGGAAATGAGCCTGTGTGCTATATAACATGCAGCCTCTAGCCACGCTTGCTGCTAAGCACCTGAAATGTGGCTAGTGTGACTGAAGGATGGAATGTGTTATTTTATTCAATTTAAATTAGTCAGTCTGGAGTTAGCACATAAACTGAACACAGAAGCCGAAGTAAGATTTTGTGGACACAGTACAGTGTATTGAAAGACTGTGGAACAGTGAGCCGATCTTTAAGTTACTGGATTAACCAATTCTAAATCCTACTTCAGCTCTGTTACTTACTTGAGCCAACTCCTTGTCTATGTAACCCAGTTTTTGCTGGGATTTCTAGTACTTGTAGCCAAAAGCACCCACACTTATCCGTGAGAATTAAGTGAGAAATATCTATGAAGTACCAGTCATCACCTGGAAGACCCCAGATGCTCAGTACATGACAGCTCCTTCCCCTGCTGTCCTCTTCAACCAAGTCACCTTCCCTGTATCCCTTGGATGGGTGCTTTCCTGCTGTGGTCTCAGCACGTTCCCTCCTGACCCATACCACTCACCCACCCTTCACACCCCAGCTCAACTTGCGTCTTGCACAAAACTCATCAGCCCATGGGGAAGTGCCTCCTCTGAGCTGACACCAGTCCCAAGTGCCCCGCAATTAAAGTCACTCCAAGCAGTCGCTAGGGGGCCATTCAGAGCCCTGGCCTGAGAAGTGCTGAGCTGGAGTTGTAAGTGAAATTTTGTTCATTTTCTGCACTTGAACTTGGTAAGAAGCATCCTGAGGTCGCTGTTGACCTTGTCTCCTGTTGCATAGAACACGAGAGAATGAGACTTACCTGTAGAAAAGAAAAGATGAAGGAAGGAGTGACAGAGGCAGCAGTGACAGCATTCAAGATCCAGGTTCTAAATACTAACAGATTTTCCCACATTTGCTCTGGTCCTTTCAACTGTTCTTTTAATCCCCTCAACTGCCGCTACTTTTCCAATAAGCCTTCTTTTATCTTAGGTTATTTGACATTAGATTTCTCTCACTTACAGAAAACATACACAAAACCTCACATGTGTGCATTCAAATATATATGTTTGTACACATGTAAATATGTTACAGGTAGGAATTACTCTGTGATACTCGGGTGCCATATTTACTGGTTTTTCTATCTGATGTTTAATTCATCTTAGCACCTACTTGCCAAGATTAATGAAAAGTCAAGCCTTCATTATTTCTCAAGACTCTCCCTGATACTGTGGGATTGCAGGAGAATCTATGACATACCCAGGAAAATGAAGAAGAGTGTGTGAGTTTTCTTACTATGTCTGCACTTCCCAGGATAGATTGTCCAGGACTATATGGTCCACATTGAAGGCAGGTGTGTCTTCTATTCTTGTGGGGCTGCAGTTAGTCCCTGAGCCTGCATGACCTCAGAAGTACTAAATGAAAGTGGAGTCCCAATCTCTATCCTCATAGGACATTGTTCTGGCCCTTTTCCCAGTTTCAGGATATCCTTCTCTAATATGTAGCTTGGATATATAACAAAAATAGCATTAAATTTTTACATGATTAATTAACCTAGACTCAGCAGGGAAAGAATCAGGGAAACTTCCCAAGATGGAATAATGCTTGACCTCCAACTTAAAAGAGTAATCTTAGCCAGCAGTGGCATTGGAGTTGACCCAGCTTCATCAGTAACACCTGTATGACTTGGAGCAAATTATCTTTTTTTTTTTTTTTTCTCTTTAAAGAGAGACAGATCACAAGTAGGCAGAGAGGCAGGCAGAGAGAGAGAGGAGGAAGCAGGCTCCCCGCCGAGCAGAGAGCCCGATTCGGGGCTCGATCTCAGGACCCTGAGATCCTGACCTGAGCCGAAGGCAGAGGCTTTAACCCACTGAGTCACCCAGGCGCCCCGGAGCAAATTATCTTGATTCCTTTTTAAAAATCAGATTCTTTACATCAAAAATGGAGAGATTAATAAGACTATGAGAAGATGAGGAGATATATTATATAAAGCGTTAATCATAGGACCTGGCACATGGTGGATATGAAGTCAATATTAACTCAATGGAAATGCCCTCATCTGATGCAATCAAGATCAGTAGTCATCCTATATGTAAAGGAGAACGTTGTGGAATTATATAGAGAGATATATATCTATCTGTATCTTAATTTTTTTATTTTAACTTAAGCTTATAAATACATATCCATTCATCAAGGTTTTGATTCAAGGCCATGTCTTTCAATATACATATTCTAGATGGAGTTCTAAGTCATCTTCTTTGCATAAATCAAACCCACACTGAATTATCCAAGATTTCCCACTCCCTGTTTGGGTATGTGCTCCATTACAAAGACACTTACACCACAAGGAATGTGGAATTCTTCTGTTTTATTATAAAAATGCCCCCATTCATTTACTGTTTTCATGCTTTTAATAGACACAGAGCACTTCTTTTCACTCGTATTTTATTGGTTTATGTAATATTTATAAAAACTGTATAAATGTGTAAGTATAGTAGAATGTGAACTTCCTGAGATGGGGGTTTTGTCTTTTTTGTTTACTACTTTATCTCCAGTGGAACAGTGGCCATCATATAAATATCTGATGGATAAATAAGTGAATCATTCCAACTGTCATTAAGTAGTTTAGGAAGAAGAATTATGTGGGCAGAGCAATAAGTTCAATAGGTTGTCGCATTATTCAACATACTTTACAAAAAGAATGAAGACTTCTGATTAATCTGATAAGTAGCCTAAATGAGAATGTGTTAAAAGCTTCCATTATAACATACACTTTATACACCATGCTGCCAGGTTATACCAGGTGTCACAGAATCAAAGCTAATGGAAAATAATACACCCTGCCTTTTGGGGAATTTGTGGCCCAGTAGATAGACATGTACATTTTAAAAGATCATTAAAATACCTTGTGATAAATTTTACAATAAAGTTTGTTTGGGCAACATTCTAGAGAAGACAATTAGGCTTCATCCTGAAAGTTGGTAGGAGTTATGTGTATGGCTAAAGGTAAACTAGGAAAAAAACAGGCACAGGCTTCCCTCTTCCTATGAGCTTAATATCCAAACTTGATCTTCTCCTTAAAATCTTTCTTTTAGGGGTGACTGGGTGGCTCAGTTGGTTAAGCAACTGCCTTCAGCTCAGGTCATGATCCTGGAGTCCTGGGATTGAGTCCCACATCGGGCTCCCAGCTTCATGGGGAGTCTGCTTCTCCCTCTGACCTCCCCTCTCATGCTCTCTCACTCTGTCTCTCTCTCAAATAAATAAATAAAATTTTAAAAAATCTTTCTTTTAGATTAAATCCGATCTTTAGATCAGAGAACTGAAAGAAGCACATGTATAAAAGGAAAATTTTTTAAAAAGGTAGATTTGACTCATGAGGTAGAGGACTTTTTTTTTTTCTTTTTTATGTCTCTACTTTTCTGATCTGATTTTATGGCTGGCATTTTGCTGTTATGAAGGCCATTAGGCTAAACTTTTTCTCTATACCATTGCCTTGGCAGTCTTTATAATTGTGAGTTGACGTTCTTTTGGCAAGGACATCATTGTTATCCTTCTTTACAATTCTTATCCACTTAAGTTAATAAAGCATAAAGAATAGGAATTGGCTATTGGCCAACTGTAGAGGGTCCCTCTACAGGTGCAAGCACTTAACAATCTGAGCTATAATCCAGAGAAAGAGGAATCAGGTGAGGATAGTTTCTACCATGTATTTTTTTCATTAACTACCCTAAAATTGCCTAGGACACTGAGCCCAAGAAGCAAGTTATAAAACTACTGATTATTCATCTTGCCATAAGAAACAATTAGGAATAATCTCAGTATGCTTGTATTCATGTTTATATCATTGGCCACCAAAAGTTCAATCCTCACAGGTCATCCATCTTCATCATCTGAACACGTACAACTAATCAGCGTCCCTCTCCCCGTTCACCGAACCCAATATTCCACCCCTCCCACGTGCTCAAACAATTCCATTATGTTCCTGGGAAGGCCCTTTCATTTATGAGGAAATTTCTCTGGACATCCAGAATTTTCCTGAGCAATCACTTCATTTTCTTGCCCTAATTGAAAACTTGTGTGTATCTGAGGTCACTGTTTTCCATGAAGATCTCTCAAGCAGAGAAAGTTTTTCCTCTAGCACCCCACAAATGAGACTACCTGGAGGTGGTGTGCTTCTTGCTTCTCATTGCTCCCTTCAGAATATTATCTTTGTCCCTCAATCAAACCTGCTACTTTGAAGCACCCACCACCAGGTTTCATGCTACACCAACTGCTATCCCTCTTATGAGTATGCGTTTTCCAAATGCCTACTTTCCCTCATTCATTGAAGATTTAGCAACTGATTCACGGTCTTCCTTTCCAATCTACTTCTGTTATAATTCTTGGAAATATCAAATTTCATATACGAAATTAATCTAACATCTACACTGCCTAGTTTCTTGACCTCACTTTGAATAATATTTTTTCCTAAAATTCATTTCAGTCACACAACTTTGTGGTCACAGCCTGAAGCTTACCATTAACTGTAACAGTATTTGTGGTTTCAGCCATCACTCTCTGACCACATATTTTTATCATTTTATTAATCTCTTACTCTCATATCCCATCCCAACAATTTTTTGAGCCCATTAGTACTGCTAATTCACCTATCATCTTATTACTTTTTCATCGTGCACAACGTCATTACTGTCCTCTTTACCCAGTTTAAGTCAATGGTCAATCACGATCACTCTCTAATTTCCACGCTCAACTCCCTTAGACACACTTTCCTCCATTATATTAGTTGGACAAATCCTAACCAAGGTTAAATCCTACTTCCTGCTCTGTACACCTGCTCTCAAAATTTCAGAAAAACACAATGGCACTGATTGGTGTTTCTCTTAATTAACCAACTCTAAGGTGGTTCTTCTTTAGAGCCTATAAATCATGTTTCTTTTACTTTTCCTATCTCTTAAATGATTCATTCAAACTTCTTCCTCTCTTCAAATCTCAAACACCTCTTTTATTTCAGCCAATAACTTCAGTTCTTGTTTCCTTGAAAATAGAAGCAACCAATAGAAAACTCTTTTATTTCTCTATCACCAAATCTAGCAAACTCCCACTACCTGTGCGCTCTTGTCTCCCTAGTACATGAACTGCCTTGTTCCTATCTGAGGCCAGTCCCTCCACTTGTGCATCTGACTCCACTCCCTCATTCCTAAATAAGGACTTTAATCTTAATCATTATTTACCTTTCCTAAAGCATCTATTTTTTCTTTGCACTGTTTTAGGATAAGTTCAAGAATTATATATATATATATATGTATACACACACACACACACACACACACAAATACGTATATAGAAAGTATAGCATTACAGCACTGATCATTGGAACTAAACAGGAAAGACTGGATTTAATGCCTAGATTTGCTGCTTATTAACTGGGTATCTTTTGTGAAATTGTATCACACTCTCTAAATTTCCTAACCTGTAAATGAATATTTTTATCTATTTTCCTAATAGGGTTGTTGAGATTATTAAGTGATCAAATACCTGTAAAACTCTTACATCAATGTCTGACATCTAGTAAGCACCTAAGAATGTCAGCTATCCATTTTTTCAAAACAAAAGCCAAAAAAGGAAAACCTGGGTACAACATGCCCCTCCAGCTGCCCAATTTTCTTATCAAACTTAGATGAAAATGTCCTGGTTTTCCTCACTTTTTATAAAATCAGATTCTAACATTCTTCTCTGACTTACCCCATGTCACTGGAGTCCATCTTCCTCTCCCCTCAAGGACTTCACTCTTGCTTTTCCCTTCTTGGAACAATTTTCCGCATACTATCACATAGTTACCTCTTTCATTTCTTTCAGGAGTTTGCTCATAAATTTTCTCAGAGAAGTCTCCCCTGACTACCCACACTAAAATACAGTGCCTATGCTCCTCATTATCTTTTTCTCTAGTCTGTTTTCTTTTTCTCCATAGCACCAGTGATTGCTGGAAATTAGAGTGCTTATTTGTGTATGTATGAATTGATCACATTCTCCTTTATGAGAATGAAAGCTGCAAGAGGGTGTGGAAATGATGTGGTTCATGACTCTTCCTCATTTCTACTTAGCAGAGGATGATGATAAGCAAATAGTTGCTGAACAAGTAGCTAAATTCTGATATCAAACAGACTTAATTAAAAAAAAAGTTCTACTTAATAAAAAATATGTGTTCTAGGGGCACCTGAGTGGCTCAGTGGGTTAAAGCCTCTGCCTTCGACTCAGGTCATGATCCCAGGGTCCTGGGATCGAGCCCCGCACTGGCTCTCTGCTCAGTGGGGAGCCTGCTTCCTCCTCTCTCTCTGCCTGCTTCTCTGCCTAATTGTGATCTCCATCTGTCAAATAAATAAATAAAATCTTTAAAAAAAATGTGTTCTATTAAAAAATGGCCGGGGGTTTCTTTCATGTAAACAAATTTGTCCGGTGAACTTACAACATGGGTAAGTGAGGTGATCAACTCAGAAGTGTTGTTAAAGGCAGGGGTCAAGACTATTGTGTATTGGCATCCCAATTATCTCATTCATTGTTTGCTTCTCCGTAGGTGCTCAGTAAATATTGATAATTGAAAGAAGGAAAGCAAAAGCCCAAATTAATTGACTGGTCTTAGGGTTAAACCATTGATTATATATGATTCCACATTGTTTCATTGCTGTTGTTAACGTCTGGGGAAATTATAGCAAGAGAAGATCATGCATGACAGGCAAGGGTCCTTGGTGCTAAGAGTAAGAAAGAAGTTAGTGAGATTGGATGGGAAGGAACAGAAACCTTTTCCCCATGTGAGAGAGTAAAGAAGATGGGCAAATGGAGCTTTGTTTTCTTTATTAGACCAGGTTGCTTATATGAATAGCAACAGTGGATTTCCAAATAACAAATCTCAGAATTATCTGGCCTTTCTGTTCATGCTAAATACATCCTCTCATGCCCTGCCAAAATTTAAGCAAAGAAGCATCTCCTATACTAACTGTGTATGACCAGTTCCTACTAAAATATTTCCCAGTTGGGATTCAGTTCTCCTCTTCTAGGGAGGAGTGAAGGAATGAAGGAAACTATGAGTTTCATGCTAATGAAGTTCATTCTACATGAAAATTCAAAGAAAGGGGTATGAAGATTCCTCTCAGACCAAATCATGGAAGACAGACTGATATTCCCGGCCTATAGAACTTAAAGGTAGGGCGCCTGGGTGGCTCAGTGGGTTAAGCCACTGCCTTCGGCTCAGGTCATGATCTCAGGGTCCTGGGATTGAGTCCCGCATCGGGCTCTCTGCTTGGCAGGGAGCCTGCTTCCCTCTCTCTCTCTCTCTGCCTGCTTCTCTGCCTACTTGTGATCTCTCTCTGTCAAATAAATAAATAAAATCTTTTAAAAAAAAAAAGAACTTAAAGGTAAAAACTGAGGCTCAATGAACTTCCCATAGTGAACTGACTAGTACATAGAAATGTTTTAATATCAAAGAGAAGACAGGAAGTCAGAGAGCAACTCGGGAACTGTTGGTAATTTGTTGGGTACTGACTGTTAGGTATTGACTTTTGGAAGATTTTATACATATCAATAATCTGTTGGGTATTGACTTTTGGAAGATTTTATACATATCAATAATCTATTACCACAATAATATTACAATGGTAACACCACAGAACAAACCACCACAAAGCTGTAGTGGTGGTCAACAATAATTGTTCATCGCACGTGCATCTGTACCCAAGCAGGGGGCTATTGTGGAATGTTAGCACCACTGTGCTTCTTCTTTAGCACAAATTATTGAGAAGTGACTGAATTGCTGAAACTAATAGCATAAGGTTTTTCTTCCTATTATTGCCTGAACTGACATTTTAAACCTAGGCCCATTTGTTTGTGTGGGACTAGATCTATTCATGTAGTCCTATGATGAGATCTGAAAAGTGCTAGAAAAATCTATACTGCTCCCAAACACTCTCATCACAGCCCTTAAAATGAGCAACATTAAAAGTTCTTTTTTTTTTAAGATTTTATTTATTTGACAGAGAGAGATCACAAGTAGGCAGAGAGGCAGAGAGGTGAGGGAGCAGGCTCCCCGCTGAGCAGAGAGCCTGATGCGGAGCTGGATCCCAGGACCCTGAGATCATGACCCGAGCTGAAGGCAGAGGCACCCCAAAAGGTCTGTCTTTGAGGTTAAATCCTTCACTCCAAAATTTCTATTTTGAAACTAAAGTACCCTAGAAAAGAAGTTTACTTATCTTTTATTGGTCCTTAATAAAATTATACTTTGTCGATTAGATAAAGAATAGAACAGAGGTCAGGTGAACAGTTGTAAATAATCAGCTGTATTGAAGAATATTTGCATAAGATTATTCCATTCACTTTATAGTTTGATGAAATTTGAAAAATGGGTAACTTTTCATCATCACTCCAATCAAGTAAGAACCTTTCCCTCACCTGAAAAAGTTATCTATTTGCATGTGATTCTTCATATGGGAGCCATTTCTCTGGCTTTTCTTTATTTTTTAATCACTGGTTTTCAATAATTGGATTATAATATGTCATGGTATATTGTATTTATTCAGTTTAGATGCTATTTTTGAATGTAACTTTTTTTTTTATTTGAAAGATTTTGTTCATCCTTCCTTCAATATTTCTTCAAATATCACTCCTCATCCACTGGACTCCAATTTTATTTATATTAGACAACTTGGTATTGTTGTAGAGGTCCCTGGTGGGCCAATCTATGTTTTCATTCTTTCTTTGTGCTTTATTTTGGATAGTTTCTCTCTGTATTTGTATGCCTTCAAGTCCACCCACTGATGTTTCCTTCTTTTCTTTCCTTTTTTTTTTCTTTTTTTGTAAGTATGCTCCGCACCCAGCATGCAGCCCAACATGGGGCCTGAACTCATGACCCTGAGATCAAGACCTGAGCTGAGATCAAAGTCAGAAGCATAAATGACTGAGCCCCCCAGGTGCCCCATCCTTCTGTAAGTTCTATCTGCAATTCCTTCCAAGTTTTCCTTCAGATATTATATTTTTAATCTTTGTAAGTTCTAAAGTTTTCATTTTCATATCTTCTATTTCTTATCTCATCATGTTTTCCTAACATACTTGATTTTATTTATAAAGTGTGTACAAGGTGTTTAAGGCATTTTTGCCTGATTATGAGCACTTTTGTCATATCTGGGTCTGTTTTATAGATTACTTTTTTCTGCTGGCTACAGTCATTTAGTCCTGCACTTTTGGATGCTGGTATTTTTAATTAGATGCAAGAAATTGTGAATTGTGTGGTTTTGAATGGTGATTTTCTTTCTTAAATAGTTTTGAATTTTGCTGGCACAAAGTTACCTAGAGTAAGTTTGATCTTTTTGAGGCATGCTTTTTCACTTTTTTATTTAAGTTTTAGAATAGCCTTTACTCTGAGGCTACTACGTAGGCATGTTTCTTATAAGTACTCTAACCAGTGCTGCATGTATCATGACATTTATCAGCTCTGGCTGGTGGGAACACAAATTCTTCCCTAGATGAGCTCCAGAGAATTTTTAATGTACTTCTTTCTAGTTGGTACTTATCTTGGCTTCACGAAATTGTATTCCATGCATTCTAGATTTTTATTCAAAGACTAAAGAAGACACTTCTGTAGATTTCCTGTGTGTGTGTGTGTGTGTGTGTGTGTGTGTGTGTAACCCCTTCCTTTTAAATATTCTGCCCTACAGAATTTAACCAACTTTCTCCCTTAGCTGTAATCTCTGTCTTCAACTCAGCTAACTTGCTCAGTCCTATTTGAATTTCCCTTCCATATACTCTAATCCACAACTGTCCCAGGGAATGTAAGGTAGGGAAACATTAGGACTCACCTCACTTATTTTCCTAATCTCAGATCACAGTTAGGTATTACCTATTGTCCAATGTCTGATATTGTTTTTTTTTAATAAATATTTTGCCTAATTTTATAAATGTTTTGACAGGAAGATAATTCCCACAGTGGTTAAACTTTCATGGGTAGTAGTGGAATGGTATGCGAGTGTTGACGAAAGTAATGATAAGACTTCTAGAAAAAGGAACATCTCCCTAAGGGGTAAAACTAAGTAGAGACTGAAGCAGAGAATTCTGGGAAACCAAAGTATAACAATAAAAGGCACTTATGGATGAAAGAAGCAAAGACAAATTTTACTTACTGCCCAACTTGTAAGAATATTCTATTTTAGTTATGTCCATCTCCATGAAAAATTCTATGCAGTATTCAGCAAAGCTCTGTAAAGAATCATTATCCCCATGTTCCTCTTTCCAACTTCTGAACTGCTGCAAGACAGGAAGTCTAGGTTTATTTAGCCTTGAGGAAATGTAAGATTGGGTTCCAGTTTCTTTTCCATCCCTCCCCTGCTGCTCTTTTTTGAGCTATGTTTCTTCACACTGTTGGGTGCTTCATTTTTCAGTTCTTGTTGCCTCCAGCTCCCTTGCATTCAAGATGTACAAAACCTGCCAAGGTTTATTACTACTAAGCTTCCCTGGTGCCACACTTAAACCTATTTATTCTCTAAGAATAGTCTACATTTGTAACATACGTTTGCAAAAGGTTCCTATACACATTTTTAAAAAAGCAACCTCTGACAGGCATACATGTTATTTCCATAGCCTCAAATACCACCTATATGTTGAAAATTCCCAATGCAATATGTGTGTCCAAGGCTTACCTCATTAATTTCAGAACCATACATCCAACAGTTTTCTGGACATTTCCACTTAGACAAGTTCAATACAGTGTATTCATCAACTTCTTTCTTCATCAAATATATTGATGAAGGCAACTACTGTTGAGAATCAAAACCAGTAAATAAGGATAGGATGGGCAGGAGATTGATGGATTTCATTACACACATTTTAATATCTGGAAAATATATATACATTGATTACTTTTATAGAATTTTAAAAACGCTCATGGTAGACAATGAATAAATAAAACAATAAGTTTTTCATCTAAAGAAAAAGAATTTTAAAGACATTAAAAATGAACAATAAAAAAGGAAAATCTTATTTCCTGTCTTGAAAAGCAAACACATCCCAAATGAAATTAGAGTCCTGGCCCTATGGAGAAGAACAAAGCACTCTATTGAGTGTTGAACTCGAGCCATATGATGGCACAAAGGGAGGAGAGATTTCTTCTTCACTTAATCTCTACTCTTTCTCCTTCCACAGTAGTATAGCATAAAATAAGTCACTTCTGATTTTCTTCATTCAAATGCACAGATCAAATTTAAATGAAGCCATTGTAAGAGACAATTTTAGAATCTTTTAGATAGTCTGTTTAGTAATGGACTGTGACAAAAAAGAAAAAAAAACTTAAATACTTAGGGAATAGATTATATGACATGATTCTTACTGAATGATGGGCAATGATGAAAGCAATTCGTAATGTATGATGAGGCTGAATGTTTCCTCTTATTCAGTTTATATAATTAAATTTAAAACATCCCTGCAAGGTGAAGAAAATTACACTTTTAATTTTTTAATCTAATGTTGAGAATATTCAATTAAGGCTGTCAACATAGCAGTTGATTCTCTACCTGCCATTTGGAGACCTGCTATTACAGACCTTGAAGAAAATTATGCTCTGGTTAAAGAGGCAGATTTGTATTATTAACTATACAGAGACACAAGGGAAAGGTTGAAGATTTAGTTGAAGAATTTAACTGTTCACTGAATTTACTTGCTTCCAAAGACCCAGGTTAAGTAACTAAGTGGATTATAAAGCACACGTGGTAATCAATTCTGTTTAGTTTAAATGAGACAAGACTTTGACTATCTGTACTATAACTTCATTCTGATATATTACTGATGTTGTATTGCTTCACATAGTCAAAGGAGGATGGATCGTTTACCTTGAACCATTTTCTCCCTGTAGTTCCAAGTTATAACAAGCAGTACATCTTGTGGTCAGACCTTATGACTTGATATAGTGAAATTGTGCCTTCTATTTTATAGTAATTTTTTTTACAAGCTCACATACTTGTGGTCACTCTGTTTCTGACCCTGAGACTTCTCTTCCACATAACAAATACCTCCAAACTAGTTGCATTTTTTAATGTTCATTCTTAGCAACACATATTCTTTTTTTATTGACATAAAATTAGTATATAACATTGTATGTTTCAGCTGTACAATATTACAATTCAACATCTGTGTGCAGTACACACCCCTATGCTCATGGAAGCATTATTTACAATAACCAAGAAATGAAAACAACCTAAGTGTTCACTGATGATTGGATGGATAACTAAGATTTAGGGTGTGTGTGTGTGTGTGTGTGTGTGTGTATGAACATTTATTCTTATATCTTTATCATTCTGAAGCCATTGCAAGCAAATCAGATTAAATGGATCCAAACATTTCCCATCTTCTTTTAAAAGCGTCTGGCCAACTATAATAAAAGTTTTATGCTGACATTTTTAGTTTCCATAGTACATCCCTATTTTTACTATGGATTATAAGGAAAACTTACCATTTGTTGATATTTATCTATAACATTTCAAAGTCAAGACCAGGGGGCACCTGGGTGCCTCAGTTGCTTGGGCGTCCAACTCATGATTTCAGCTCAGGTCATGATCTCAGGAGCATGTGATCAAGCCTTGCATTGATTGGGCTCCAGGCTCAGCATGGAGCCTGCCTGAGAATCTCTTCTCTCCTTCTGCCCCTCCCCCTGCTCTCACTCTCTCTCTCTCAAATAAGTAAATAATCTAAAAAACAATAAAGTCAAGACCAGCTATTTTATTGTGGTTCTGCCTGTAAATAAATGGCAATAGAAGTTCATATTCAGGATTCTAAAGATTAGAAGTACCCAAATATGTTTTTTTAATATTTTTTAAAAAACCTTCATGTTGGTGCAGCCACTTTGGAAAACAGTGCGGAGATTCCTTAAGTAATTAAAAATAGAGCTTCCCTATGACCCTACAATTGCACTACTTGGTATTTACCCCAAAGATACAGATGTAGTGAAAAGAAGGGGCATCTGTACCCCAGTGTTCATAGTAGCAATGGCCACAGTCGCCAAACGGAAAGAACCAAGATGCCCTTCAAGATGAATAGATAAAGAAGATATGGTCCATATATACAATGGAGTATTACGCCTCCATCAGAAAGGATGAATACCCAACTTTTGTATCAACATGGACGGGACTGTAGGAGATTATGCTGAGTGAAATAAGTCAAGCAGACAGAGTCATTTATCATATGGTTTTGTTTACTTGTGGAGCATAAGGAATAACATGGAGAACATTGGGAGATGGAGAGGAGAAGTGAGTTGGGGGAAATCAAAGGGGGAGACAAACCATGAGAGACTGTGGACTCTGAAAAACAAACTGAGGGTTTTGGAGGGGAGGGAGTGGGGGGTTGGGCGAGCCTAGTGGTGGGTCTTATGGAGGGCACGTATTGCATGGAGCACTAGCTGCGGTGTGTAAACAATGAATTCTGGAACACTGAAAAGAAATAAAATAAAATAAAATAAAATGAAAAAAATAAAAATAAACTTAAAAATAAAAAATAAAAGAAACCAGTTGAAAAGGGAAAAATGGAAAAAAAAATCATGCATTAAAAAATATGGGGCGCCTGGGTGGCTCAGTGGGTTGAGCCGCTGCCTTCGGCTCAGGTCATGATCTCAGGGTCCTGGGATCGAGTCCCACATCGGGCTCTCTGCTCGGCAGGGAGCCTGCTTCCCTCTCCCTCTCTCTCTCTCTCTCTCTGCCTGCCTCTCTGCCTACTTGTGATCTCTCTCTGTCAAATAAATAAATAAAATCTTAAAAAAAAAATAGCTATGGCATTGTAAATTCAAGAATTAATTATAAAAATGCCAGGAGCCAGAAGAATAGATGAGAAACAAGGAAAGGTGTGGAAACAGGTAGGAACACAATTTCTTTTTGTGTCATTTTGATTTGTGAGCCATATGATATATTATCTATTTGAAATAAGCTAAAAGGCCTGTGGTAGTGGCATTCTCCATTATCAAAAGGGCTAATAATGAATGATAAGTGGCCCAATCTGTGTGACCCAGACAGTGTGTTGACTATTTTAATGATGACTGAGAGTGCTGCAAAAATTGCATGGATTTCATGAAATGAATTTAGTACAGAGCTGGAGATCCTCCAGATGTACAAGCTGAAGGAAATATTTGAAAAGGAAAGACATAACAAGAAGAAGCAGATGACACTGACGGATGTTTTCAAAGGAACTGTCACATCATCCTGTCTTTGGTTTCTGCAGATGCTGTTAGAACTAATCCTAATGATAAGTGAGTTTTTACTTCAGCATTACCTGCAGACCAAGGATTCTTTGATTAACAAAGTTTCTCTCTGTCAGTTTTGTTTGCTTTTTGTTATTGAGCACAATGCCTTTTGCCATTTTGAAGGAGAAAGGTAAATATTGTAAATAGCTTAAAGTGCATAAAAGACTTGCAGTGCAATTATAGTTTGCTTTAGTTTATTAAAAATTTATGATTAATTTCTGTTTGATAATTTAAAATATATAAAACAATGGACATTTAATATATTCTTCAAGTGACTTTATGATATATTTATAGAAAAAAGTGTTTAGAACAAATCTTCGTAAATATTTAGACCACCTATCATATATCTATGTTATGTAAATTTATTAACTACCATAATATCTTCTTTATTCTTCACTATTGTGTTCTTTAAAATTTAAGATATCAAAATATGGAAACATTAAATTAGAGCAAGACCAGTCATAGATATCGAAGTAAAGTAATATTTTCATTGCTTTTATTTCTTCATTTATTTTTATTTTTATATAAAACATATAAAAATATATGTTATATTATTTTATATGTTAAAATATAAAACATATAAAAATTGTTTATTTTTTATTAACATATAATGTATTATTTGTTTCAGGGGTACAGGTCTGTGATTCATCATTCTTACACAATTCACAGCACTCACCATAGCACATACCCTCCCCAATGTCCATATCCCAGCCACCTCATCCCTCCCACCCCACCTCCCAGCAACCCTCAATAAAGTAGTATTTTAATGCAATGTAGCATTTTGCCTAAAATCCTGCATTTTAATTTATATTTATAAAGAACATTAGAAAATATTAAGTCAGAAGTCACTCATTTTTCAAATGAGGAAATTTAAATTCATAAAATCTATCAATTTTCTCAACCTCACAGAGCTAACTATTAGACTGAGCACCAGAATGAGGTTTTCTGTCTTTTTTAGCATGGTGTTCTTGCTTCTAACTCAAAACACAACATGTTTTTTGGAAGATTTTTCTAATTATTATGAAAGTTTTGATAGCATTTGAATCAACCTAATAGTTTTAACATGTACTCATGCATTTTGACACTGGGCTTAGTTAAAATATTTTTTTAAGTACTAAGAATGTTTACCACAATCAAATAAAAAAATAGCTCATGGACGTTCTAAGTTCAGAATCTACAGATAAAGGAGTATGAGGAGAAAATCATAGCAAGTCCTCCTAAAAATATTCCTAAAGCAAAACAAAACAAAATAAACAATAAGAAATTTGAAGATGACTTGGAATACAGAGGAAAATGACAAATTTTCTATCATCTAAACCATCTAAATGTTGATGTATAACACTGACTAACTAGCTAAACTAAAACTAAAAAGCCAGCTCATCTAGACACAGGTGTTGGTAAGAATGAAGTGATATAAGAGGCATGATGAATTTCTTGCTTTATTTGGGCAGAAATTATAGTTCTTGGTGAACTTTAGATATTGATTTATCTGTTGTTCAATATTTGTTATTGTTAAATATTCATACTCAAAAAGGAAATAGGAAGAATGGATATAGGATTTATAATTTCCAAATCATCAGATGAAAGCAAGGGAGACAAATATAATAAAAATACTGAAAATAAAAGCATGGGTGGCTCAGTCTGATTTTGACTGATGTCATGATCTCAGGGTCATGAGACTGAGCCCTGAGTCAAGTTCCAGGCTCAGCACAGAGCCTGCTTCAGGAATCTCTCTCTCCCTCTGCCTCTCTGCTGCCCCTAAAATAAAAATAAATAAATCTTAAAAAAAAAAAAAAAGAAAGGGAAGCAACAGGCCAGGCAAATATTTATTAAACCATATACTTTGAGCAATAATATCAGTAACAATGTGTAAGAGTCAAAGATTCAAATAGAAGAGAATTTTTTGGTAAAAAAGTTGCACTGACAAGAACTCAAGAGGAATTTAAAACTCAACAATCATTAAATAAAGACTTTAACATGTTTTTCCCAAATCAGCAGAACAGATTTCCTAGACATCTTCATGTCATAGAGTAGTTTTATGTGAGATAAATTTAATTTTATTCATATACATTTATTTATATATATGTTACTTACATATTTTAGAACCAATATTTTTAACATGGTGGACGAGACCTAGGTACTGTGCCTTGTTCTTACCCTTCATTCGTATTTAGATGTACACTATTTGGTGCTACATTGGAATAATGAACTCTGAACTTGTTGAAGTGTTTGCTATTATTTCTGGCAATGAAGTGGAGGAGAGTATGAGAGGACAAGGAAGGACAAACCTTACTTCAGAAATTTTCAAATTATAATGAACAATTTTTCATTCTTTCTTAGAATGTACACAACATTCATGTGAATCTGTGGACTAACCAGATTCTTTGCAAAGAAGGTTTTTGAAATATGTGATGAGAGCTATGACTGCCAAATAATTCTAAATGAGAATATCCTCCCAGCTCTAAAAATACCAAGAAATCCTTCAGTGTTTCAGTTCTAATTTTTCCTCATGTTAATTAGATGAGATTTGAATCTTAGAAACAACACTACTATGTTCTATTTTTCGTCTAATTGGCTTATCAGATCTTTATTTGTGCTTTAATTACACAAAGGAATGACAATTACAGCTATTACAATGAATTCTCAGTCTTGGGGTCCATACCGCAGGACCATTAGAGGTAAATCAGATCATGAGTCATGGTATGCTTGTGGTAATTAAACTCCTCTTCAACCAAGTCCCACATGTGTCTTGTTCTGTGTCCTGAAAAATTCAGAATCAAGAAAAAAAACTTTCACAAAAGCAAATATCATCCACATTGTAAGACAAACACAACCCCAAATTCACATTTTTATCCTTAAGAAATAGCATTCCACCATATAGATGACTGTTAGGGATAAAATTCCCATCATAATGGGTCATACTCTTGCACTCATGAGTGTCCTATTATACTTACAGTACTAATAAATTGATATATTTAATGTCTTCAAAAAATTTATTCCTACACATGACTTTACCATCCAAGTGTATGAGTAAATGATCCACTTGTAAGTAATTTCTCTCATAATAGGAACTTTCTAATTAATACACTGAAGTTACTCTAATGTTAAGAAGTAAAAAAAATTCCCAATCAAAAATCTAAAATATATATCTCCATTATTTTTAAAAACAATAAAAAGTGATGTAATTTGATAGAGTCATAGGTAAAGTCAATTTTTTTTCCTGAATGAACAATTTGGGGAATTTTATAACAATAAATCTTCTTAAAAATAAATCCCTCAGTTATAACATTGTTCCTTTAAAGAACGTACACACACACACACATAATACATTTAGTTTGAAATAATTTCTCAAACCCCCACACAATGCAATCTGTTTTGATATTAAAATTATTAAGGACCTAGCTTCTAAAGAGCCTAATCATTTTTAAATTGTGAAAGTCTGACTGTTGTAGGGTAAAGCAGACTTGGCAGATGGGTGGAGAGAGAAGAACAATACACAAAGCCAAATGAAATGCCTGGAATATGATTGATATTTGGACATCGTGCAAACACATAGGGCGATGCCTACAGAAGAGGCTACATTAAGAGAAAGTATAATAAAAAATCAAATTTTTCTGTCTTAAGTAAAAAAGCAATTTTATAACAATCTGAAATAATCATGAATTTAGTTTACAGTTTAGTCAAGAATAATTCACCTTAAGTGCTCTCAGATAGTTCACTTGTCCTTATCACCTTAACTGGTCACTTGCCCAGAATGGGTTATGTTTACAAGTCATAAGATGGTTCTTCCATGACTTCAGTGGCCTCTAAACTCATATGAAATTTATATGTATACCTCTTGTCCAAAATGAATCACATCTGGTTTTCTGGAAACTGTGACCAGTTTAAAACATTCAGTATAAAATGAGAAGTAAAAATGCCTTAGTTGGCTTGGTACAGAAGAAAGGATAGGAAAGAATATGCAATTTTTATATTATGGACATTATCCCATTATTTTTTGCAGTTTTAATATCAGCAAAAAATACAAAAGCTGACATTTGGATACATGTCACCACGTGGCAGAGCCGTTTCAGGAACGTAGTGGGAAGAACCATTTTTTTCTCCCTTGTGACAAAAATAGAATTCTTAACTATGAAGGAGAATTAGCATGCAAAGTTCTTAGAGACCTGGTATGATGGGAGCTCTCATTAATAAGAAAACTTCTTATACAAATGTGGTTATAATAAATCAAACCTAAGCCAAATAGCCTTGAAGAACTAAAATACTTGGATGAGTATATTTCTTTTTTTTTTTTTTCCTGTTCATTCCATATAATTCTTTGAAACAACATTGCTATTTCCTGCTTTGTTCTGGTTTACAGTGTTTATGACATAGAGATTAAAAACTGAAGAAAACACTGTAGTATTAGTTTGGTAGGATAGACTGCATTAAGAAATATTTCCCCCAATAAATAAGGGATCAGAAACAATAGAAATTTTTTTTCTCATATGCTTCATAGTTGAAAGAAGAAGCTACCTTTTGCTGGCAGCTCTTCTCTTGTGGTTATTCAAAGACCCACACTCCTTACATCTTGTGACCCTGCCAATATCAATGCAGGGTCCTTCATTTTGTGTGTGTGCTGTTATGGATCCATCTTGCACTCTGGTAAAGCCTAAGTATAACATTTTTAGATACATATAAGATATGGCAAGCAATTATATTGACATAATTTGTTAAAATGTGTATAAAATAAATTTGTGACACAGTAAATATATATGTGCTTTTTAATTAACATTTACTAGATCTAGCACCACAGTTCTAATAGCCACCATAGTTTTGAGGTAGTGATGAGGGTAAATATTTCAAGATATCTGTAGCAGTAGAAATACAATAAAAAAAGATCTGTGATTTTAACTGGCAACTAAATCACAAGTATTATTACTAGTGGAGTTATTTGATTCCTATCATAAGTGAAATAAATGCTTTCATTTAGAGGCTAGCTAAAAAATACAATTTGTTCCCATCCAAGTTCATGAATCCTCTGAATTCTGTCCACAATCTTCCAAGGGCTAAGAACCCCTGACCTTGTCTGCTCCAAACCAGCAGGAAGGAAGCTGAGCATAGAGGAAGTCTTCCATCTTTAATGGTTGGATTGGTATATTTTAATTCATTGATTCATTGATTGAGTCAAAATATACCCATGAGATTTACCATGGAACCAGCATGGTTTTAAGTACTGGGAATACTGTAGTATAGTACTGTAGTAGTAATAGTTACATAAAGTTCGATAAAGTCCTTCCCTTCATGGAGATTTCATTCTTGTAGGGGCATAGGAGGGGGAAGTAAATGCACGAACAAGTAATTACATAATAATCTTATGGTATGACAAACACCATGTGAAATTAATAAATATTTATCTTAAGTTCCTTGAGTTAGGTCTTCTTCTAAGTTAGGCCAAATATCCTGAGGGTTGCACCTATCAAAAAGGGACTCTTGGTTCTGGGAATGGAAAGAGCTGACCATAGAGAAGTTACCAGATTCTTAGATATAGGTCCATGCAAGAACAGTGGGAAGGGAAGGCACAGATTTCATGAAAAAGATTTTCTACTAGTCTAGTCAATTTACAGACCTGAAAGGGGAGTGCAATGGGTCCTGTTAAATCCTTGGCACTTTAAAACTGTCATTCTCTTGTGCTTTCTACCTTTTTAATAAATGTTATTATCTTTTTGTTTCCATGCCCTTTTTGATTTATTGGTAAACTCAATACAATGTACTGACAAAGTGGGATTAAAATTATTATGTTAATGTGGTATATGGTACAAGTATTATTATCTGGCTCTTGAACGGGGTATTTCTGAAACAAACTGGCTTTTTACCTAATAGCAATACAGTAATGATTCATATTCATATGCGTTGCAGGAGAGCAGGTTAAGTACTACCAGGTAGAGCCCAAAGCAAACCTGGTGGTAAAACCTGGAGGAAGAGGATGATTGTCCTCAGAAATCTAAAACAAAAGTACTCTGTGGGCAAAGTTGGCTTTGAGGTTTTAGGAATGAATATAATATTTCAACAGGTAGAGAGCTAAGGAAATGGCACCTCAGAAAATACTGTGAATCAAGGGAAATAAGAAACGGATGTTCTGGAAAAGATGAGTGTCCAGGGTTGGCTGTAATACCAGGGTTTATGAAGGAGAATGAAACAGAAGACAAGTCTGAAAAAAGATTTAAGGATCACATCTTGGATGACCTTGATGTTCTGCCAAGCTTTTGGTACTTATACACACAGACACATGCACATAGACACAGATACAGCCACAGCCACACACACACACACACACACACACACACACAGGTCAGAAAATAACTTGATGTTAGCTTGAGGGAAAGAGAAGAGGGAGAGAGACCAGCTAGATCACCATTGTGAAGTCCAGGAAAGTAGATAAACTCCTAGATAACACATTGGTTATAGAGAGGGAAATGGATGGATGAATTTGAAAAAAGAATTAGATTTAGAAATAACAGGTCATAATAGTCCATCTGTTTTCAGGAATAAATAAGACAGAGGAAATTGAAGGAGTGTTTTCTGGTTGGCTAATCTAGAGGATCATGGTACTGTATAAACCAGAGTGGAAAACAAAGGCAGTTGGGCTGACTGAAGGAAAGATGTTAATAAGCTCCGTTTGAGATATTTTAGATTTGCTGTATGAGCAAGAAATGCGTTTTACATTCAGAGAATGGTGAAGGGCGTAAATCTGAAATTAAGAGGGGCCAGAGTTTGGGTCATAGATCTCCTGGGAACTATTTGGAAAGTGTGAGTAAAATCAGTTAGGAAAAGACTGTCAAATGGAACATCAATCAATTGTAAATCACCTCAGAAAACAGTTCCACTGAGCAATCATGACCTTCTTCTACTAGCTGTATTTTTTTAAAATTTAACTGATAGATGAGAATAAGGAAATATCAACAGACCCATTCTAGCAAAGTCCTAAAATAGGCCCTATTTTATTTTCAGGGACAAAATTAAAGGAAGTTTGGTTTTTTTTTTCCCCCTTTCATGTACTTGTTTCTTTTTAAGTGATCACAAGTATGTCATCGTCCAATAGTTTCACTTAAATATCGAAGAGTAATTGGGGATCTTGGTGAGTAAATGCTTCATAAACCTAAGTAGGGTCATATGTCCATTCCTAGACTAATCATTGGCAAGGGGAATGGGATTCCCTCTTGGATCATCATTCTCTTCCTGGAGGGAGCGTGGAGTTTACCTCATCAAGATATCTATCTATGGGGCGCCAGGGTGGCTCAGTGGGTTAAGCCTCTGCCTTCGGCTCAGGTCATGGTCTCAGAGTCCTGAGATCGAGCCCCGCATCGGGCTCTCTGCTCAGCAGGAAGCCTGCTTCCTCCCCTCTCTCTGCCTGCCTCTCTGCCTGCTTGTGATCTCTCTGTCAAATAAATAAATAAAATCTTTAAAAAAAAAAAGATATCTATCTAGCTTTTGGGTCATTGGCTGTGTAGTAGTAGTCACCTGAAAAAAAAAAAAAAAAACAAGAAAAGTAAGAAAAGACAGGATACTATGAAGGCAAAAATTAAGTGAATAAAGAACAGTAACAATAGTTTGCATCTCAACACTTACTGTTGACTATTACTCTAAAATGTATTATTTCTTCTTACTTGAGTAAATAGAATTTATAAAGGATTTCATCCCCAGGGTTATCAATTTATATTAGCATGAATCATCATTACAAAAAATAGTGTAAAAGTGTAGAGAATTGAACTACTACAATATCACAAAATATATTAGAAGATGTTTTAATGAATTTTTATGATATACTTATAATATTTTAAAAACTTAAATCCAGAAGGGATGGATATTTTTTGTTCAGTTCACTGCTGAATATCCAGTGCCTAAAACAACACCTTATACACAGCAGGCTCTCAATAAATATCTATGAAATGAATAAATGAGGAAAAAATGTATGTCATCTTAGTTGTGATTTTTATCCCCCTCTGAAAAAAGAATTCTCTCGAAGTATTTTATACCAAATTATTAGGTATTTAATTTGTGCTGATTCTACTACTCTCTTTCATAAAGTTCTTTCTAAATTTAACTATGTGTGACCTTCTCATTTGCCCTTCAACTTCATCCAAAGTTCTGGGTTTAGTCATATTGGCTTGTTTCTCTGCTTGGTATTCAGATATCCTGGTATGATTTGTTTTCAATGGGCAAAAGTATATTCTTATTGATAGCTAATTTCCTTGAACTCCACTTTCTAAGAGAAACCTGAAGAGTCACTGTATTAGTGTTTAAACTTGATACAATTAGCTTTCTAAAGTTAATTTTCCTAATCTTGCTGACATTTCCATTTCCTTCCCTTTGGGAAAGGAATTCAATTTCATCAACTTCTGATTGTTTCCTTAAGGTTTCCTTCTACTGTTAGAAGCCCATCTAATTTTTCCCTATGAGCAAGTATTGGACCTGAGGTTTGCCCTGGAAAATACTACCTTCAACACAGGAGACCATTCTATGGAGATCTCACTGCTTCCAAACTACTCTATCGAGTATCGAGTATGATATCTACTTGTCAATCCTTATCTCTAAAATCACTATCAGTTGACTGAAGAAAACCTTACTAAACTTCTTTCCTGGTTCAGTGGTTTACACAATTTATATTAGATTTAGAACATAGTTATTCTATGTATTCTTACTATGCTGACTCTAATGCAATATTTTTTCCAAATAATTCCATTACTACACCTTTATTCTGAGTTTATGAAGGCTTTAATTTAAAAAGTAATTATGAATGCTCTTTGTTTTCCTAAGCCAGTCCTCCAGTTCCAAGTGCTATTCTGCTACTTCTCAGGTATTTTAATAGCATCTTCTCTCTGGCCCTGCTGTGGGGCCTCCATATATTCCTAATTAATTCCTTCATTCAAAAGTCACATCAGACTATATTTGAATAGTTGTATGACTATTTTCTCACTAAAGAATATAGCAATGTAATAGATGAAGAGTTATTTTAAATGTATTATATGATGGTCATTTAAACATATAAATGTTACTGTTCACTGAACATAAAACATTAAAGAAAGTAACCAAATAACTGGGATAGAAAAAGAATAAAAATCTTCAATTCACTTTTATTAGAAAGAATAAAGTGATAAAAGATTTGGTGAGAGCCCATGGAGGAGTTAAATAAATAGCTGAATCTATGATTATACAGGAAGATATTAGATGACTAAAGAAGATAAGAAAATGACCATTTCATAAACACTGAAAAATGCCTCAAGTTAATTTTCATTAATTCTTTTTATTTCATTAACTAATACATTTTGAATGTTACTATGTACAGGTTCAAGGAACACAGGGATAAATAACATGTGGTCTTTGCCAAGAATAAAATTATGTCTCAGAATGAGAGACAGTTTATGTAAGGCTTTGTTTTCTCTCTTTTATTGCATTCCTATGATAGAAATCAAAATAAGTACAATAGGAATGTAAAGAAAGTTTGGTAGAGAAATCCGTTATCCTTAGGATAATAGAAAATGGTTCAGGGATAAGAATATCTATTTATATGTATTTGTAAATACGATTGTACTGACTGCACAAAGGTGATTGTATTCCATTGCTGTATAGACATCTCCAAGATAAGTGTGAGAGAAGATGGTAAGAGAGATAACCACAGGCCAGACTGTGGATTTTTGTTTTAATATTTTATTTATTTATTTGACAGACAGAGATCACAAGCAGGCATAGAGGCAGGCAGAGAGAGAGAAGGAAACAGGCTCCCTGCTGAGCAGAGAGTCTGATGCGGGGCTCAATCCCAGGACCCTGGGATCATGACCTGAGCCGAAGGCAGAGGCTTTAACCCACTGAGGCACCCAGGCACCCCAAGACTGTGGATATTTTCTTTGAAAGTTCAGCCTCTAAAGCACGGAAATCTTGGGTTTCTTATACAAGGAAGCACTGGAAAATCGCCAGGACACAGAGTTAGAGGATAGTTAACATACAACTGGGTCAATGAGAGAGTGCAAGATGGATTTAAGGAAAGGCATTCAGAATTAGAATATCACTGGGTTGATAACTTCTGTCCACTTGAAGGGTCACAGATGATGGCATGGATCAAGAGTGTTTATGGTAAGGAAAAAAGTCAAATGATATTTCCTTGTGGGTTATTTCCTCTATTTATGATGTTGGTCAAGACACTTCCACACTGGTGCTTTTGTCTACCCTAGTATGTCCTAAATGTTCTACTAGGTATGCTCAAGCTAACTGCAATGAAATGTTTTACTTGATTTTAAAACTGTATATATACTAAATTCACTAAATTCCTTAAAAGGAGAATCCAATGATATTTTTGTTTGCTTCAAATAATTTTTGGAAGGTATGTGTTTGACCTTTATGGAAGGTCACTAAGAAAACTATCTTATGATAGACAAACTCATACAAGCACACTCTAGTCTCTTCCAAATTAAAAATGAATTCTCAGTGCCCCTGATCTCCACCATCTTTCCACTATATTCCCATCTGTCTCTAACCTTGTTCAAAGCAAACCTTCTCAAAAGAGTTATCTACACTTGTTGTCTCTCCTTTCTCAACCATTATTCACATACCACTATGACTTCATTCCCAAGCATGGCCCACACAATGCCATTTAGACTACTCTTGCCAAGGTCAACTTACAATCTACAAAATGCTAAATCCAAAGGACATTTTCTGTCCTCTTCTTATTAGGTCTCCTATAAGCATTTGACAAGATTTAATATTATCTCCTTCTTGAAACAGTTTTTCTTCTTGGCTTTAATGACACCCCAGTGATCACAGCACCCATAATAACCATTGCGAGTGGTAAATTTACATTTTTCTCTTTACCATCAGTTTAATTTTCCTTTTCAATTTCCACTGATACCCATTCCTTATTTGTGAAATACCTTAAGTCCTTGAGGGAAAAAGAATATAATTAAGATAAAGTTAAATATGCAATCAACAATATGGGCTATCTAATGGTTAAAGATGCCATAAAAGAATTCGAAGAACCCATAACCATGGACCTAGTGAAATAAAACTGTGTGTCCAAGTATGTTGTCTAAAAAGATGTCAACTTTCAGCAACATCAAATAGATGGCATTTATATTTATATACAGACTACTTAATGATTCACATAATTCTTATTAAAAAACAGAATGAGGGCAACAATAAAAACCAGGCACAAAAAATTCTAAGGGATTATACACAGTTGAATTCTCTCTCTAGTAAAAGGAGTCAGTTTTCTTAGGGAGGCCCTCATTAACCTGAAATCCAGCAGCAGTTGTTATAAAAACTTTCTAACCAAAATACATGGAATAGTTTATCAGGATGGGGATGTGATATAATCATAGAACCACTGGATGGGAGCCAGAGCAGGTGGATTAAAAATTATGGTGTTGTACTTTAGCTGTCTATGGGATGATTAGGCTGAGCCTCTGCAGGCAAAGGAAGCATAGCACTTACACAGTTATTCAAATATCTTGTTCTTGAATACGTTTCATAGAGAGATCATATTATAAACTAAATAGTAAGTGATTGAGAATTGGCAAATGGAAAATTTTAATCAAGAGATGTCTCTTGGGGCGCCTGGGTGGCTCAGTTGGTTAAGCGACTGCTTTTAGCTCAGGTCATGATCCCAGCGTCCTGGCATCGAGCACCACATCAGGCTCCCTGCTCAGTGGGGAGTCTGCTTCTCTCTCGTCCTCCACCTGCCACTCTGTCTACTTGTGCTCTTTCTCTCTTTCTCTCTCTCTCTCTCTCGTCAAATAGATAAATAAATAATTTTTTTAAAAAAAGATGTCTCTGAATTAAGGTAAATTCTGATTTTCCAAAAGAGTCAAAATGGAATGCTGACAGCTTTTATTATAGCATTTTATTCTTTCTGAGGAATTAGTTGTGTTCAAGTCTGAAAGAAAGGTCAGTGAAATTCCTGGTTGAGAAAAGATTTCATAGAAACCAGAGGCATCGTCATGGAATTTGAACAACAAATATCTCTTCCTTGGATGGCTTTTCTAAGATTAAAGATAATCCCAAAGATAATAAAATTCCTGTCTTCTGAATAAATAAAGAAAAAAATTTTAAGCTAAAAAATAAAAATAAGTCAATTTAGAAGAAGCATGGCAATTAGACATAAGTATTTTTCTGTTTAACTAAAATTCACCAGGGTGCAACAAGTATCAAAATCCAATCCTTGTTTTAATTTCTGGCTTTCATCTCACCAATTCTACTTATAGCAATAAATCCAATGGATATCATTAGAAATATGCACAAAGAATTATGGAAAAGACACTAACTGTGCTGCCTGGCTCTCCCCACTCCCCAAGGACGAGTCTGAGTCAAGGATTTGTGTTTCTGTGGTAATACCAGCAAGCAAGAATGAAGGGCAGGAGACACTGAGGAATGGAGAAAAAAAAAAACATAAAAAGTACCTGTTGTCAGGGTCACCAGCTGGGGCTTCATCCCACCTGGGATCCCCTCAAGAGCCTATAACATGCCTCTCTGAGTTTTACTATTGATAGTCAACCGGGAGAAGCATTCGCCCATAAGGCCTCATCTCCCATTGGTTGAGGGCTACTCCACAGGCATTATCTCTGTTCCCCACCCCCCACGCTCCTCATGGATCAGTGCCAATTCCTGGGCACCCTTGGTCTCATAGTGAGAGACGGATATTGCACTAAGAAAGATGCTCTTGGCCTACAGTGAATTAAAGCCCAAACAGAAGTGACTACCTCAATGGCTGCTAGAATCAATAGTGAGGTCCAGAGCACGCCGGCACATCAGAGGCATCTAGGCAGTAATTATGGTGGTTATTGTCAAATAATGTTCAAAAATTGAGAAATAACCAAATAAACCAAATACACACAAAAATAAAGTTTGGGGGGGGGAGCCTGGGTGGCTCAGTGGGTTAAGCCTCTGCCTTGGGCTCAGGTCATGGTCTCAGGGTCCCGGGATCGAGACCCTCATCAGGCTCTCTGCTCAGCAGGGAGCCTGCTTCCCTCTCTCTCTCTGTCTGCCTCTTTGCCTACTTGTGATGTGTCTCTCTTTGTCAAATAAATAAATAAATCTCTTAAAAATATAGAATTTTGTTGTCATATTATAGTCTATAGGACAAAAATATTTTGCAGTCACTTAAATATGTTTCAGGAGAATATTTTTTAGTTTTATTTTATTTATTCAGTGTTCCAAGATTCAATTTTATGCAGCACAGCCAGCATTCCATGCAATACGTGTTTTGGGAAATTATTGACAGTATGAAGTAAACAAAATAGAAAATAAAAGATATAGGTCTTAGTTATTATATGCATAAAGTAATTTAAAATGTATCATATTAACAGTAGTTAATTGTGTGTAGTAGGATTACAGGTTATCTTCATTTTCCCTTTTGTACTTTTCCATACTTTCTAAAATGTTTTATAAAGAGCACAGTACTATTTTGTAACTAAGAAGTCAATGCAAAAAAAAGAAAAATCCCATTACATAGAATTCATTCTATAATCCTGTCCAAAAGTCCGTCCAGGTTTCACTCTAAAATCTTTTTCTCTACCAAATATTAAATGTATGCCTGAAAGGCCCATTACAAATTTGCCTGCCTTTGACTTAGTGATGTACCCACAGTTCATGCCTTCCCATCTCTCACTGACTTTCCCCTACAAAGCAACTCTATGCTTGGACCCCATCAGAAGTTTCAGTGTAAATAAAAACATATTCACTTAATTGAATTATTACTCCTTGACACAACCAGTAGAAACAGAAAAGCCAGAAATTTCAAAAAGTGCTAGAAAAATTAAGCAGTCATTCAATAAATTATGTGTGCAAAAAATACTTAGAGAATTATTTATTTCCTGAGAAAGAACTGGTGTCCTGTCACTTAGTATGGACCAGAACCCGATGTCATATGACCACACACTCCCAGAGAGCATGTTACCCTTTCTGGTTGGATTTCTGCTTCTTTAAAAAAAAAAGAAGATATATATATATATATATATATATATATATATATATTTGAGAGACAGAGTGAGAGCTTGAGCAGGAGGGAGAAGCAGATTCCCCACTGAGTGGGCAGCATGACGTGGGACACTATCCCAGGACCCTGAGGTCATTAACCTGAACCAAAGGCAGATGCTTAACCAACTGAGCTACCCAGGTGCCTCTTTCCTTCTTTTTTCAAAAGGGTCTCACATAATAAAGAATTGATGGTCAAGAGGCACCTGGATGGATCAGTTGGTTAAGCTCCTACTCTGGATTCCAGCTCAGGTCATGATTTCAAGGGCTCTGAGATCAAGCCCAGGCTCTGGCTCTTCGGGAAGTTTGCTGAAGATTCTTTCTCTCTATCCCTCTCCCTCCACCCCTCCCCCTGCTCTCTCCCTCTCTCTTTCTCTCTCAAATAAACAAATATTTTAATAAATAAATAAATAAATATTTAAAGAAACAAAAGAATTGAGAGTCCAGAAATACACAGTTTCTCTGAACAGGTTATATTTAAGCATGAACGACAGTTTGGGAAGCAGATAACTTCACAGCTGAAAGCAACAAAATGCCAGCTGTAATCGGCTCAGAAAATAATGGCGGGAAAGAAAAACAGCGAGTCTGGCTTGTATTACATTGGAAATAGAGTGGCTTTTTTTCATCAGAGTTTAGAATGATGGTGAATTTAAGGGGACAAAAAAGAATTAGTGTTTGTGCCAGATTGAAAATATAACTCAAAAAACTGTCTTCAACTATTTGATAGAAAACATTGCTTAGAAAACGGTGTTCAGAGAGCAAATGGACTTTTTTCTGCTATATTTTATTACTTTTATAGAAAGTTGACCATTAGTAAATCACCACTACATATGATAGGCATTTTTGAAATGGTTCAAGAATCATACTTTATCTTGATAGTTTTACTATGTTGGCTAATTTCACGTCTTTGTGGAAACCTTAAAAACCATGTACTTTTGAAAGAAAGCCCCTTCCAGGCAAGTGAATTCATTTATTCCATAAATACTTTCATGCATCTGCAAGGTAACAGACATGATAATTAGCTCTGAAGACAAAGATGAAAAAAATGAAAGCTTTTCTTATGAACGACCACAAAAAGAAGAAATCGCGATGGAAAAGCTAGTATTTCAGGACTGTATAAAACACAGGGGCCCGAAAGAGGCAGTAGAGTGTAATGGCAAAGGGGATGGGCTCTGGAGCCATTTGCCTGTGTTCAAACCCTTTTTTTACTATTCTTTTATAATTTGGGCATCTTTGGACTGCTTAAACTACCTCCAAGTTTCCTCATCTATAAAATAGGGACAATAATAATGCATTTGCCTTTTATAATCTAAGTGAAGTTTTAATGACTCAATAACTATTCGCACATATATAAGTGAAGATACTTAAAGAGCTTCTGGTGTGCATTAGGCATTACATAAGTGTCAGCTAAAGATACACACACACACACCCCTAAGACGCAGTGCATGAGGAAAGGAGAGAATGTTGCTGGGAGGACTTTGTTGGGTGAAGCTTAACCAAGGAGGATTTCAAAGATGATTGGAAACTGGTAAGAATGAGAATCTGATCTAAAATTGTTCTACATCAAGGAGGCCTGGGTACCTCAATTGTTTAAGCATCTGCCTTCAGCACAGGTCATCATCTCTGGGTCCTGGAATAGAGCCTCGCACCAGGCTTCCCACTCAGCAGGGAGTCTGACTCTCTCTCTCTCTTTTTCTCTCTGTCTCCCTCTGCTTCTCCCTACCCCTCATTCTTTCTCTCTCTCTTTGTCTCAAATAAATAAATAAAATCTTAAAAATAAATAAATAAAATTATCCTAGGTCATAGAAGTTATTTTTCAGCATGTATGCATAAATAAATGAGTAGAAATGCATAAAAACTTAAAACTAGTTTTATTGGGGGGATGAATATTTGTGTGGGGGTCAAGGTTTTTTGTTTTGTTTTGTTTTGTTTTCCCCAGTATATGTACTAATGTTTATTGCAGCTGTCTCTTATACTGGGAAAATCTAAGGCACAGACTAATTAATGTCCACTGCCACATCTTTACAATGGATTTTTAACCCTGCCTCCAAACTTCAGATTCCCTGATTAATTTGATCAGGTATTTTCAATGTTTCAGTCACTTGACCAGTATCTAAGTAAATATCCTAACTCTGCTTGTAAATATGCTTGTGATCACCAATAAACCATTAAGTGATTAGACTGTCTTTTGTTAAATTTGTAAGAACTGGCCCCAAGAACTTTAAATGAAACTTACTGTGTTGAAAGATCTTTGAGGGTTACTATCATTGTAGTCCATTCAACAAATGCCCACAATGTGCTAGTTATTATATTATATGCATTTTAGTATATGTGCTGCCAAAGCGAACACTATATTATATGCATTTTAATATAATAGCTTCCAGGCGAACTTGGAGCTAGTTGGGGAATAGGTGTTAGAAGAATGTAGGTCACACCATATTGCTGTGGGGAGTTGCGTTGATGGGTTTTGTATTTGCGTCTTTTACTACTGTTATCTTTCCTCAATTATTTCCAGTTATTTCAGGGATCGTGGGATTGGGGCATAGAAAACTAAAAGAAAATGGACCTTAATTTAGACCAACAGCTGGTGGTTACACATGTAATTAACGGGGAAGACTGTTTACTGGTATTTATTTTAGAACTGATCCCGTCCCTGCCAAGGAAAATGGCAGTACTGAAACTTCACATTTCCAAACAGCGAGTTCATTTGGCTGCCTTGAACTTGTGGCTGTAACAAATTTATCTAAATTTTTCTAATTTATTCTACTGTATATGTACGAGTCAGAATTTATATAGGGCATCAAGTTTTATTTTCATTTGATAATAGCCCTCTGGTTTTGATACAGATTAGATGAAATCCATGGCATATACTCTGGGATATAAAATTGTATGTCTTAAAATATACTTAATTTGTGTTTTCCCATACTGTTGAGACATTTCAGTACCCTAATAGATACCGCAAGTTAGTCTAATGAAGTCTGTGGGTGACTTCCATGCCATAGTCTACGGAAATCTGACATGCCATAATTAACCAAAGTCTGGGGATTCAGTTCTAAGTTGGTCTTTTGCCCAAGCATTCAATTCTTGAATATGATTAAGAAGCTGAATTTTATTTTTGAATCCTTGGCTCCAGTTCCTTGAAGCCACACTACTGAAATAATTTGGTCTCTGAGCATTTCCTTGTGGAGGGAATAATTTCCATAAAATAGTATGTTTTTTCAAAGCTATTTCAGTTCAATTTCTGCATAATATGATTCTTGCTACATGGCATTCTTTTGCCTTTGCACGACTGGTTCTTTGTCTTCCAGATTTTGGCTTAATTATTACCTCATAAGAGTCCTTCCCGAAGGATTTATGTAGCTTCTACCATATTTTCCACCTCAAATTATTTTAAGGTATAATATATTTGTCATATATGGTGTCTAACATTAACATATATTTAAATGCCCCAAATACATGGAAACTGTCAATTGCTCTTACTGTTTTTGCTCTGAGTAATTCTGCTAATTGTTTATTGACATTTTGAAATTGTTTCCCTTTCCTGACTCTATGGAATGTTAGGAAAGATTAATGAAAACAAAGCAAATTTGTTTCAATTTTCTTAGCTGAATATATAAGCTGAAAGGACTTACGTAGCTAGCACTACTTTATACTTAGTTATATTAAAGTTCATAAGATTTTCATTCCAATTTTAGTATATGTGCTGCCGAAGCGAGCACATAAAGTTCATAAGATTTTCAAAAGAACAAATCTTCAAACCCTATTAGAGGGTTTTGTAAGTACTATCTTTCCCCTCCCCACCTTCTCTCTCCAGAAACTTAGTGCAACTACCTATCTTCTCTGCCCTGGAACTCTGGGTCTCCCCTCTTGATGGTCACACACACCTCTCAAATCCAGCACGTTCTAAACTGAACCCATCATATCCTCTCCAAACCCCCTGCCTACTGAGTCCTCCTCTTCTGTGCCTTATATGAATTATTGATACCATCTTCCACCACTTCTGAGCCAAGATCTGAGAATGGTGTAGAATTCTCTCTCAATCCACCAGACTCCATAAGTCACCTTATGGTCCATAAGTCCCTAAGTCCATTCTCCATAAGTTACCAGACATCTCTCTAAATTTATCTAGACGTAAGTACTTACCTATCTGTAATAGTTAGCATGTACACCTATCTATAGGTAATCTCTGTCTTCCTATCATGTGTTTATTTACCTATATGTCTACTTTTCTCTTGAATAAAGTTTGAATCACTTCCTTCCTCTCCATCCCCACCACCTTTGTTACTGCCTGGGTTTGGGTCATTTTTTGGTCTGAGTTACTGAATGTAGCCTCTTGCATTTCCACTTCCAGTTCATTCCACCATCATAGAGTGATTTTTTTTTCCCCCCTCAAAGTCCATCCCTTCTGACTAAACTCCTTCTATGGTTCTTGAATGCCTTCAGGATAAAAACTAACATCTCAATATACACAGCTCTTCATGATAGTGCCCTTGCTAGTTTTATTATTAGTTAGTTTTATTATATTATTACTAGTTTTATTTTTTCTTTCTCCCCACTTTGAGCTTTACACACAAAAATGGAGAGCAACCTTGGCAGTTTAGCAGAGCAACACCTGAATGTTCCCTTCTTTTCCATGTCTCCTGAATGCTTATGAATTGCTTTCTCTCTAAAAAGATCTCCATGCTTTACTTATCTCAGTACCTTTCAAAATTTAGCTAAGCTATAGTTTCACCTAAAATGAGTTTTCAAACCTCTCATTTCAGGTAAATCCTTCCTGTTTCCACAGTGTTGTGTTGTGAGTATTCCTGTCAGTATTTATTACTCTGTATTTAATCGTTTTTTTTTTTCTTTGTTTTTTTTCTGTCTCTTCTATAAGGCTATGGCTTTGTTTAAGACAACAATTATGTTCTTTATCTATATCTCTGGTATATAGAGTAGTGTCTGGCCCAAGATTTATGTTTAATATATGTAGATGAATGAAAAAACAGTCACGGAACCAAGAACAATGGATTTGATCTGAAAAAAAATCTGCAGCTGGGACAGGAGATATAAAAGTGATTGGTACGTAAAATTTTGCCTTGGGATTCTGCTTTTTGTGTGTCAGGCTATGTTCTAGGTATTTTTCATGTATGAATACATTTGGTCAGTGCAATTATCCTAACAGATGAGTATGACTAGTATCCATGTCCATGTTAAGAACTTTGAGACATGAAAAAGTTTAGGTACCTAAAATCCCATACATTTTCTCTGCTCTGAAAGCAGAACCTGAGGCAAAGGGTTATGTTCTTGAATTTTATTAGAGAGTGCAAAACCAAGGAAGCAGGAGTTGGGGGAAAGGGACTGAGACTAGGGAGGGCAAAGTCAATACAAAGTAGCATTACTGAACCGATCAGCACTTGGCATCAACTTCCTTGATGTCTCAAGACCATCTTCTGAGGGAAGACAAAGAATGACTGCATTTCAGAACTGTCTATCCTTTGAAGAAAAGGAAACTGGAAGGATCATCCATGGGTTCATGTGTCCAATCGGTTACATGTTTTGCCACATTTATGTCTGGTCTGGACAAGTGCCGTTGTTGAAAGGATCCAGTGGCATTTTATGCCCTTTCATCAACAGCGATACACCAGAGGAGGCAAGGGAATGACTCAAGGTACAGTTGATTTACTTTCCTCTGGAGCCATTCTGAAGCCTATGCATGGATTGTTGCAGCAGGATGAATGGAATGACAGCCAAAGGCCCTGGAGAAGGTATGGCTGAAAGGATCTGCACAGGTGTGTAAGATAAGTTCGATATGTCCCTCAAATAAATGGTGAAATCCTACTTCAGATGCTAGCGATCTGACTCTAGCTCTTGTAGTCAGTGTCACCCTTCAGCCTGGGCAACAGTGGCCCTCACCCAGTGCTTTGGCAGGACATATGACATAGAGATACACCAGAAACAAGATTATTAAGGAACACATGGATGATTCTATTGCTGGCACAGCACCGTCTACAAACCAAACCATCTGCTCTCTTGACTGTATACTGCTTGGATCCTGGGAAAATACTTCTCCACATCTTTTTTTTTCAGAGTCCTTTATCCAAAGCCATGTTTGATGGTTGCTGGGCTGCAGACACAGAGGACAGAGAGTGACTCAGAGTATGGGGGAAGAGGGGTAATCTGTTGAAACACCTACATAAGCGAAAAAGACAAAGAAATTTGCCAAGTCCTTCTCTCAAAAAGCATGACACCACAAATCCTTACCTAGTAAAATTTCATTTCTCAGTGTTCTAATTCATAAAATGGGAAGGGATATTCATGAAGACATATATTTGCAATAGTTTTATATAGCATGTAAGTTTATTCTCTACCCGGCCATCTGGGTTACTACTGAATGTTAGAATTCCAAATAGTTTTATTTTTATAAACTAATATAGTAGGATTCAATTAAATTTTTTAATTAAATTTAAAAACTCAGCTGTATATAAAATCTGGACTTGAAAATATTGTATTCATCCAGTATAATTGTATTTGCCCATAATTTTAGTAGATAATATCAGACGTTTTAGGGAAAAAATAACTTTTTGAAGTACATATGAAAAGTAATTAAAGTTAATTTAATTTTAAATTTGCTTTAATGTATACTTCTTGATGAAGATAATTCAATTATTACGAACTCTGAATATAATTAAGAGTTATTATTTTAGTTCTTTACGTCACTATATATCGTTAGAATACAAATTATGTGAAAATCTTGGTAATAATATCACAATTTATGATTTTGCTGAAACAAAGGCATCCATAAATGTTTGGGATACATATATAAAAACATATGAATTATGTATTATTTTATACTTGCCCAGATATCCTCAACCAGCAGAATATTCAGCCATATATGTTAATAATTGAATTTAGCAATCTCTGGTATTTGGCCCAATCATTCAAAGATCATAGATTTAAACATATTTCCTAGTTTGGTATTATCCAGTTGTATATGATAAAACATTTTACTTCACAGTTGATTAACTAGAAATATAATTTTTAAAATATTTAGATATAATGTATATGTGCCCCATTTGTACCCTTCCCCCAGACTTCACAGATATTAGGGGTGGTTTCGCCCATGTTTATAATAAATCCCTGTACTCCCCTCTACCATACTCCACTCCACCCCACCCCACTCCACCCAGCAGAGTACATACATACTCTATCTGCCCTACTCCGATACTAAACTGCTTCCCTAGTGTTTTAAAGATTGGTCCACCTGAGCAATTCATTCTACTTAGTTATTAAATTGACAAAACTAAGACAACACTTCCGTGCAGTTAAACTATTGATGCTGTGTTTAAATAGATTATGTTTAACCACCCACATACAGATATGAAAATAATAAAAGGACTAAATATTCCAACTTATAGTACACTATGTCTGTAATACTTTAAGCTCTTGAGGAATATCCTATTCGAATATCCGTCACCTCCTCATTCCCCTCACAGGAGTTCACTGAAGTCATCTTACTTAATTCCTCCTGCAGGGAGGAACCCTGCTTTTCCTCTTCCCTCACTGCATGAATAACTCATGTAAATTGCCTCAGGTACATTTCATCAGGCATCTGCTTACTATGTTATTTTTGTGTAAGACAAAATGTTTTCTGGAGCTGTAGAAATTTTATTGGGTAGTGCTAAAAATATGGCTAAAGTGTTGTCATTTTACTGGTTTTTATATATTCTCTTTTGAATTGATTTTCAATAAGGGGCTTCGGGGGAGGCAGAAGTAATTAAAAGTTATATCACTTTTGCCTCACATGTCCCATCTTTACTTTTCCCTGATGAAGTCACAGACTCTTGGCACACTTTACAAAAAGACACTGTTTGATACCAAGTTGCTGTTTTTTCATTTTTCCTCCATAATTACAACTTTGGCATGTTAAACTAAAAAAAAAAAAATTGAAGATGATAAAATATTGCATTCTGATCTCCCTATGAAGGCCAAAAGGGAAGACATGGCTGCTATATAACCATCTTGAGAGAGAACTCTAATGATAATAAGCTCGTCTTAAACCACAAAGTAATTTAAATGTATTTTTTCCTACAATTATATTTTCATCTCTGATACCCATCATGGAAATGGAGTCACTCCCATGATGTAAATTTAGATATTTTGTATTTCTGTATGGTAAAGATCTTTTTATTTTTGATCTTTTATATATAAAAACTAAAATAAAACTTCCCTACTTCTTTTTGGTTCTTACAAAATAATATTTGGTTATTCAAAAACCTTACTTTCACTTATAGGCTATCAACTTATTATATTCTAAGTTAAGTTCAGAAATGTAAATACAGTCTTTAATACATTCTCTGAAGTCTTCTATCAAAAGTTTAACATAATGTAGCTTCATTCAACTGAGATAGCGAAGCCACTAACAGGCTAAAGTATTTTAAAAATAATCCAAATATTAACTCTCAAGTATCCATGCAAATGAGACAAAAGATTGGCATAGTAATTAAATATTTATAAAAAAATCTGCTCTACTTTTTGTGATGCACAGATGTATTCTTAACATTAAATCATGACACAGGAGGGAAATCAGGTGTCCAAGCATGGCAGATTTCTCAATGCCAAGAAACTCTATGTCTCAGAAGATGTTCTAATGAACTTGACCTAAGCCAAAAGGAATCACCAGGACAGCTGGGAGGAGAAGCACACTGGTGAGGGCAGGGAGTCTCTCACCCTTCTGGCTGAGTTAGTTCTATAACTCATACTTGAACTGTAATTATTTGAAAGTTGAGTAAGAAGTCATGACATCCAGACATCATATTTCTTACAAAATCCTCTCTGGTGCCAGAGGCATATAGAAATTTCCTGCTCCAAGACAGATTGATGCTCATAATCATGATGATTTATGACACTTACTTGACCCCCTCGAGCTACAAATAATCAAAATATTTGACCTAAAACAAAAACTTTTCAAGGCAAATTAATTAATTTATTTCAAAAGCTTTAGAGTAGTGAAAGTGCGTGTGTGTGAGTTTGAGTGTGTGTGCATACGCATTGCTGCTGCTCTATAAATCTCATTTATTTTTAGTTCGTAAGATAGCTTAACTGCTAATGTTAATATTTACCTGAAATAGCTATTATCGCAGTTATCTAAAGCGATCCCTTTATCTGTGAGGAAAATGACTGCAAACTGTTGCAAATCTGCAAACAGGATACGTTTCTACATCTTAAAAGTGGATTGTTCTCTACAAGAACACATTTTTTTGAGAGCTGAGAATCTTTTGGAAGATTTTGAAAGAAATTAACTGAACTCAAGATGTTTCATTGAACTCAGATGTAAAAGAGTAGAAAATGCAAAGGGCAAAGCACTGGAAGGAGTATGTTGCTGGGGCCAACGAGCAGGTTTATTTATAAGGTGTTTGTAGAATATGACATTTTACTCAACTGTGATAGCTTTATGTTGTCATTTTCAATGTATGATAAATACAAAGTATCTTCTAATCCAGAGACTATGGAATGTCCCAGAATCTCTAGCTACTCCATCAAATACTAAGAGTTCTGGCTACACTGAAAATACCCACCAAATATCTTCTCCTGTACCTTTGCACACAGTAAAGCTTGTGCTTGTAGTCCCCTTTCCTCCCCTTTTTTCAGCCTACAAAATGTCTTCTCATCCAGCAACAGCAAATTCAGTATCACCACTGTTGGGATCCTACCTTGACTTCTCCAGGCAAAGTGAATTCCCTTTCCATTAGTCAGATTACATTATATTCTACTTATTTAATTCTAATTATTTAATTACAGGTATTAAATTCATTTTTATCCCACGTCATCATTATATGAAACCCCAAACCTCAATGTCAAACCATAAGTTCTATGACTACTATATTCATGTTCTTTCTTACATCCTCAGAACGTCCACAATGCATTTGTATGTAATGTTCTCAATCCCATTTGCTGAATCATTGTTGTGCTGTGCCTCTCCATCAGTCTGTGTCTCTGTGTGCCCCATGCTCCCACTCTTGTCTCTCCTTCCTTAACCTTCCATCCACGCCTTCACCCATGCCACCACTGGGTGTGACTCTAAGTTCACAAACTCACATTAAGACGTGCACCAGGGGCGCACCTGGGTGGCTCAGTGGTTAAAGCCTCTGCCTTTGGCTCAGGTCAAGATCTGGGGTCCCTGGGATTAAGCCTCATGTCGGGTTCCCTGCCTTTGCAGGAAGCCTGCTCCCCCACCCCCAACTCTGCCTGCCTCTATGCTTACTTGTGATCTTTGTCAAATAAATAAATAAAATCTTAAAAAAAAAAAGAAAAAAAAAACATGTGCACTTGGAATATTTTTTTTTAAACTCAGTTATGGAGGCACCTGGGTGGCTCAGTCAGTTAAGCGTCTGCCTTTACTCAGGTCCTGGGATCTAGCCCTGCATCGAGCTCCTTGGTCAGCGGGGAGTCTGCTTCTCCCTCTCCCTCTGCTTCTTCCCCTCCTTGGGCACTCACTTGCTCTCTCTCTCTCTCTCTGTCAAATAAATAAATAAATAAATCTCAGTTTAAAAATTCTATTATTTTGCTTACTTTTTAAGGTTGCAGGTAAGACAGTTTAAAACAAGATAATAATCCTATTTTTAGGAGGCTATAATCTAAACCACATTTTCAGGTAAATATTTTGCCATATAGATTCCAAGGAAAGAAAGGTGGGTGAATCTAAAGGTGCCCTGAGTTGCTGAACTTCCACTCTCTTCCTCCAAAATATCCTGAATGACATCAGTCAGTCAGTGCCTGAGACCCTCAGCCCACCCACGGACAGGAAGGGATGCCCATGCCAATGTGCATGTTAAATATCTATAAAACTGGACTTCTTTCCCTTTTATCTTCAGGTAAAATGAATATAAATAAAAGTTTTATTTTGTTATATCATCACATTTGAAACCATTAGTTCAAAATGTTCTCTCTTAGTATCTGCATTATGCTCTGCGAAGAATATGATAGGACTATGTTGAAAAACACCCTTATACTCAAGCATAAGAAAATAGAGTGGAAGAGAATTCAGAGCAAACAAAATTTTCCCCAGTGTTTACTTTCTACTCTCTCGTGGCTATTTTTTTAAAACACCCTTATTTCATATATAATTTATATGATTCACCATATAATTCACCAATTTAAAGTGTACAATTTAATGGTTTTTAATATATTTACAGGGTTGTTCAATCATCATCAGAGTTGATTTTAGAACATTATCATCATCCCACAGAGAAACTCTGTACCCATCATTAATAACCACTCCCCATTTCCCCCCAACTTCTCCTCTCCTCTGTCCCAACCCTAGGCAACAATCTACATTCTTTATTTGCCTATTCTATACATTCCATATAAATGGAATCTTAAAATATGTGGTCTTAAATGAGTTTCTTTTAGTTAACATGTTTTAAAGGTTTATCCATATTGGAATATGTATCTGTGCTTCATTTCTTTCTAGCCTAATAATATTCCATTGTATGGATACACTATTTATATACCAGTTAATGGATATTTGGGCCTTTTACACATTTTAGCTATTATGAATAACGCTGCTATGAACATTCAGGTACAAGTGTTTTATGGGCATATATTTTCATTTCTCTTGGTTATATACCTAGGAGTGGAATTACTAGGTCATATGCAAATATATAAGAAACTGCTACAATTCAATGGCAAAAGTAACCAGATTTTTAAAAATAGTCAAGAAACTGAATAGACATTTCTCCAAAGATGATATACTGATGTCCAAGAGGTATATGAAAAGATACTCAACATCACTAATCGTCAGGGAAATGCAAATCAAAACCACAATGAGATCACCTCCCAACTTTTAGAATGGCTATTTTTTTTTTTTTAAAGACAGTATGTATTGGCAAGGATGTGGAGAAGGAACACTGGTACACTTTAGGTGAGAATGTAAATTAGCACAGTCATTATGGAAAACAATATGGAGGTTCCTCAAAATTTAAAAATAGAACTACAACATGATCCAGCAATGCCATTTCAGAGTATTTATCCAAAAGAATTAAAATCTCAAAGGGATACCTGCCCTTCCATGTTCATGGAAACATTATTCAGAATGGCCAAGACATAGGAGCAAGCTAACTATCCATAGGCAGATGACTGGTAAAGAAAATGTCATATAATTATGCTAAGATTTCTAAAATAAGTCAGACAGAGAAAGACAAATACCATGTGATTTAATTTATATGTGGAATCTCAAAGACAAACCACCACAACAAAACACCAGAAACAGACTCATAAATGCAGAGAAAAAAACTGGTGGTTGTCAGAGGGGAAAGAGTTGGAAGGATGGGTGAAAAACGTCAAGGGGACTAAGATACAAACTTCCAGTTATAAAGCAAATAAGTCATGGGGATGGAAAGTAAAGCACAGGGAATACAATCAATAATATTGTAATACCATTGTATGGTGACAGATGGTAACTACACTTACCGTGGTGAGCATGCATAAGGGGAGTTGTTGTATCTCTATGATACGCACCTGAAAGTAATATAACATTATATGTCGACCATACTTTAATATAAGGAGGGCACGTATTGCATGGAGCACTGGGTGTGGCGCATAAACAATGAATTCTGGAACACTGAAAAGAAACTAAAAAAATAAATAAAAATTTTAAAAAATTTTAAAAACAAAAGAAAGAAAAAAAGAAAATGTGGTATATATACACAATAGAATATTATCAAGCCTTAAAAAAGAAAGAAATCCTACCGTTTGGGACAACATGGATAGGCATGGAAGACATTATGCTAAGTGAAATAAACCAGACATAGAAAGACAAATACTGCATAATCTCAATTACCTGTGGAATTTAAAATAGTGAAACTCATAGAAGGGGAGAATACAATGGTGCTTGCCAGGGGTTTGAGGAGGGGAAAAAAGAGAAGGTGACAGTTAAAACATACTAAGATTGTTACACAAGATAAATAAGTTCTGGAGAGTTCTAGTAATATAGCATTGTGCCTTTAACTAACAGTACTGTATTGTATATTTAAAATTTGCTAAAAGAGTAGATCTTATATTAAATGTTCCTATCACACATCATCATCATCATCATCATCATCATCATCACAATGGTAATAATAAAGACGGTGGGAGGAAATTTGGGGAGATAATGGATATATTGTTTATGGCCTTGATAGTGGTGATAGCTCCACAAGTGTATACTGATCTCCAAATTCATCAAGTTTTATACTTTACATATGACAGCTTTTTATATGTCCATCATACCTCTATAAAGTGATTTTAAAAAATAAACTATGCAAGGGTGCCTAGGTGGCTCAGTAGGTTAAGTGTCTGCCTTAGGCTCAGATCATGGTCTCAGGGTTGGGCTCCCTGCTTAGTAGGGAGTCTGCTTCTAGGGAGTCTGCTTCTCCCCTCCCTCTGTCCCTCTCCCCAGCTTATGCTCTCTCTCTCTCTCTCTCAAATAAATGAATAAAATCCTTAAATAAATAATGCAATTTCATAAATCTTGTAAATATTGTTCTGCACTGAAATTTTGCTACAGGGACGCTCATTGGGTATAGGTCATTATCACCTCCAGGGAAAACTATGATACAAGCTGTCATGAAAGTGTTCTTTATTACAGAGATTGCATGACACAAACATTAGGATGGGTTTGAGGGCTCAAGTCATGTATAGTAAGGCGTAACACTATTCCACAAAGATGTGGGTTCCTTTTACCCACCCATCCACTCAAATGGCAAAAATTAGTTTGAAGGCAGCCCTTTCTAGAAAGTTGACTATTCATCGTGTAGTTATAAAATATTGTGTCATCACTTATACTATTTGAAGAATTAAACTTCTTGTAAAACATAATTAATTAAATATGATTCAATATAATTCTTAAATGTAATTCTTAAAAACTTTCTCCACTTTTCCAAAGAGATGAAAAAGGTTGACAAGAGGCACAGTAGTTTATGTATCACACTGTTCCGAAATGTATTCAATACCAGTGTACCATGTGAAGGCTGTGAGTGCTACTCCGGCAAGGGTTTGCCAAGCAGGGGGGCCGGCTGGGTTTGACAGTTCTCTCACTTAAGGACTGAGCAAATGTGTCCAAGAGCTTAGTCCCTGAAGACGCAAGTGTGATACGTTGCACCCAAAACCTTTATATAGTGAGATATTAACACTTTGGGACTCCTTGAATGAAATAATACTTTTCCACTGAATTGTTTCTCAAAATGATTAATGTGCTAATCTGTGTTTTAAATCTGCCCTAAGAAAATAAAGCCTAACCCATCTCTAATGTTGTTTGGCAATATAAACTTATCTTTGTGGAATATCCGTGGTGGAACAAAATTTGAGAAATGTGAAGGTATTAAATGTAACTCCAAGCTGAGAATAAGGATGCCTTATGTACTCACTAATTCTGAGGGCTAGCAAGCTATTTGATTTTTGGACTTCAGCTAATAATACTACTTCCTCCTGTCTCATGGGGAAGGTTAAGGAGATAACAATATCCAGATAGGACTGTTCATATCCATCATTGTATGCTCATCACCGAGTATAGTGCTGTTATATGGTAAATATTCATTAAATACTTATTGGACATTTCAGTAAAACAACATGTTTATACACATAAAACATAACTAGATAATTATAAAGTACTTGACAAATATAGTATCTCATAATATTAGAATGACTCATCCTGACTTGAAAATAATTTCTAAAGTTTTATCTCTGTCATTATAATTTTGGGTGACTCACGGTTTTTTTCCCATTGTGTAAAGAGGCATATAATTAGCCACTCCTAATGACTATTATTAGTGTCAAGTATTCCATTAACAATAATCTTGGAAAGAGAACAGTAGTTGAATATGAAAAAGTATAGGAAAACTGTGATAGGAAGAGAATTATATTATAAAATGTTATTAAAATGGATCTTGTTTAGTTTTTCTATGGTTTCTGTTTAGCTCAAGAATAACTACCAAAAACAAGATGGAACATTTTTGTGGCATACTAGGTTACTGATGGTGACATAAGTGTTTTCAGGTACTAAGAATGGATGGAGATAGTGACAGTAACAAAGCTTATGAAAAGAGTCGCTTGGATCTGGATTTCTTCTAACATGGTTTTTCACTAAAACTCTTTATGCTTTTACTTCCTTTGCTACTACTCTAGTTTCTCCTCTTCCACTAGAGACTTAATATATTTATTTGCACTGTTAGCTTTCTCAAACGATATTTATTTCAATCAACTTATCTTGTTTCAATTAAAGAAATAAAAATTATGAAATATCAAACCTATCAGACCCTGTGTTTTGAACAAAATGTTGGAGCCAGCCATAAAGATTCATCATTTCAATCTAAGGAAAACTGCCTTTCAAGTCCTTTATATGACGTTCCTGACCACTTTTTTGATTTTGACCAAATCACTGAACGTATCTGTTGCCAGTTCAGGAGCAGGTATGTGAGGACAGCCTGCCTTTATGGCCCATATAAACCCCTGAAGAAATCAACCATGTGTGCGTTATGCTTACAGGGTTGATAACTCGTAAAGAAATAGACAAAAAGTGTTTTCAAAAGTGAGAACAAAAATTAACATCTGATTTCAAAGATACATTTATATTTCCTTACTTCAAATAAATTATAATTCATGAGAATGGAAACTGAAGATTCCAGAGAAGAGGAAAAATAGTTATTCCATTGTTTTTTCTGGTCCGAAGCTGAAGTACACTTGTGCAGCTGTGGGAAAAAAGGAGAAAAAAAGGGCGTTCAAAGACTCTCAACAGGCGTGCTTCAATAAGACATCCTACTGTTCTAGAAAATGCCTCAACAGAAAGGTCAATTTTTAAGAAATCATTCAAAGGAATAAGCCAAACTTAAAAGAAATTTGTCTGGGATCCTAGGTAACCTTACTCTGCTCCTTCTGAGTCGATTCTGTTTCATGTCAGAGACACACTAGACAAGTGGATGTGAAAGGGAAGGGCGATGCGGGCTTTCTGGGCTGATCTACCACAGCCATTCTTTGCAATGCTTCCTCCATTGTCAACACTTCAAACAGAAAACATAATGTGAATATCACCAGTGAGAGATTTGGAAAATGCACCACATCAATGACTTACTCCCCTGCCCCCCCCCACACCTGCTACCCTCCCCCCAAGAGAACATAAGACCTTATTATCAAGATACTGTAAGAGAAGTTGCGGGCGAATGAAGAGTCCCCTCCATGCCTCATTGTTACCTCATTCAATGGCATCCTGGCCTTTTGCAACAAAGCCTTTGATTGTACGTTTTGGCTGTGCATTCCAACTCCAGAAAGCGTGTTAGAGAATTTTATTTTTTATTTATTTTTTAAAAGAGTTTTTAATTTTTTTTTAAAGTAATCTCTCCACCCAACTGGGGCTCAAACTCAGAATCCCATGATCAAGGGTCACATGCTCTGCCCACCGAGCCAGCATGTTAGGGAATTTTTAATAAAAGTCATTTGCCCATAAGAGTTCAGTACATTCAGGATTTTTCTTTGAATATTCTTCTGTCTACAAGTGCAGCAATTAAGAAACTACAATTGTACATTATTTCAAAAATGAAAAAAAGAGGAAAGAGAACTTTTCTTCAGATAACCATACTGTTCTTCAAAGGAAACACATTCCGATTGTTAAGTCCCTGCTATTTCTACCACGTCATGTTTCCCCAGACCACAAGGATGAGTTTTCTCTACACTACTATCGATAGTGGAAATGTGCCATCTACTCTGTTCTTTTGGTTCATTGAGCTAGGAGCTTTACATGTGTTATTTCATATAGAATGATAGAGACTCCCTGTTTTAATTTAGCAACACGGCTCTCCACAGGGTTGGCAGACATAGATAGAGCCCATATTTACATATCTTTAGTCCAGAAAGCTCTGCTCCCAGCCCCTTCCTCTCTCCTCTCATTCAGGGAAGAGAGCTGAGAAATTCCAAAAGTCCATTCTGGAAAGGCTTGAATGGGATGTCATATTGTATCAGGACAACTTGAACAAATTTCCAGTCACTCTCCCTGGCTCTATTTTATTTTAGCCAGTCCATCCAGCATCCCATTCTCAAGCCGATATTTTAAAAACTTCATTTTCATTGCTTAATCACTTAATAAAGAACCGACCCTGGACTCTAATTTCTTACCACAGCATGCTCACATGCATCAGCCTGACTTCAGCTTTCTGAATAAATAATGTAGCCACAACATATGTCCCACTCTTCTAGAACAAACGGCAGCCTTTCTGAGAGAAAAATGTTCCTCGCCTTCTCCCTTTATCAGTTATATTTATTCCCAGTTCTGTGATTTAGCTTTTGCTGCCTCTCCCCAACCTAGATGTTTTTCTTTTTGTCCTTGAACTAAATAAAACTATTATTAATGACTCACATCTTCTGTGAAGACTTCTCTGAATATTCCCGGAGACTGGAGAGAGAACACTTCTTTCTGTTACAGTTTCACTTAGAGTGGGTGACACATAGTTGGTCACTTCATTTTTGACTAAGGTTGTCCTGACCATTAGTTTTCTCTTTCTATATTTACAGTAACCTATTGAGGGGACTATGTCTAGAGAATAAATCATGTTGTTGGTTTGTTAGCCTACCACTAGCTATCTAATTGGAAGGACTTCTGAACATGCTTTATTTTAGCAAAGATATTACTTACATTAGAGAAAAGTAAAGAGAAAAATCTCTCTTTACCTCTCTGTCTCTCTCTCTTTTGCCCTCTGTCTTTCTGGACAAACTGCACAGATTTTGGGTGAGGTAGACAAGAGTTACCATGTAGTTTCCCACTAGTTACTGATGAGTTACCAAAACCTGTTTCCTCCTGTAGATAACAAAAATACCATCTAACTCGTGGTTCATGTGAGAAGTAAATAATATAATAAGTGTGAGGCCATTAGCACTATTGCTGGCATAGAGTCAGTTCTTAATAAATGGTGTCTTTATTTCTAATTTAGGAGAGAAAATCAGTCAAATGATTAAAAGAATGAACCATAAGAAACACAAACCTAGCTTCAAATTCTATCATAATCATCTATTAATTTACTAAGTTCTCTTAAGCTCTGTGTTCTTTATTTTTTTATTCCTTTCAAACATTTGGGTAGTACTTTCTGCACAACACTGGGAAGATTGAATGGGTAATAAAGACGTGACCAATATGTTGACAAGCATGATGTGTGTGCACTGTGATCACTGAGTAAATTTAATGGGATAGGGGGAGACAATATACCTTCTCTTATCCCTGGAGGGAACACTCAGACAGCTTCTCCTGCTTTTTCTCTCATTAAAGGGGATTCGACCATTACTATAAATTGAAAACATAGGCTCAATTCAGTCACCAGAATGTTTAGTCTAATAGAAGAGTGGAAACTACAAATATGATTTAACGTGCAACTTAACCCCTCAACCATCTGGCACCTGTTTTAGGCTAGGACTTACCATGGTGCAAGGGCTCTGGTACTTGTCACTTCCGGTGCACCCCCTCTCCCCGTCCTCAGCTGTGTTCTGGAATCCAAGTCGAAGAGAGTGAAAAGAAGTAACATCTGAGGTCTTTATGCTTTCTGGTCTGGCAGATAGTTAAAGCTGGCAGCAATTAGTGGAAGGCCATGCAAATGTTACAGCTGACCCTTGTCCTCATGGGTGCTTTCGGAAGCTATTTCAATCTTTTCTTTGGCCAATTTCTCTCATGATTCTCTTGGTCTCAGCAGATACATTTCTATTGAGGGCCTTGGCTCCCACCTCAGCTACCACTTACCAGCTGAACACCCTTCACCTGGCATCTTCTCATGCCTCTAGAAGCCCCAAGACAGATCTTGGAAGACCTAAGATAATTCTATACCAGGGCTCTCTTCCAGATGGCCCACGTCCACCTCTCCAGCATCATTCCTTGTTCCAACAAACATGAACACCTCCCTTGACCCTCTGTTTAGCCTCTCTCTTAACTGACAAAAGTAGGAGTTGGATCTAAGCCATAGTCCAGTGGAGCCTCCTCAGGCACGTGTCAGAGAGCAGTCCTTCCCGTCCCCCTTGAGTCCTTATCTTCCCAACCACAGAAAGAGGGGGGACTCATAGCAAGGGGATTGCTGTCTCTGAAGGAGTTTCTTGATGAATATTCTCTCTCTAACCTACTTTCAGATCCTTGGTCTGCCTAAAGGATCCGAGACAAATGGAATGGGTTCCAATGTAACCCCTCCTATGGTGGGGCAGGTTGCTTCGTGCTCACTTTGGTATCCCAGCACGTGCTCTATCTGCTGTGCTGTACTTCAGTCAAACTGAGGAAGAAGGAAAACTGAGGAGGAATTCTGTTATTTATAAAGCATAGAGCAGTACTGGGCACTGGGACTGGAAACAGAATATGCTGGGCCAGTAGAAATGGGTATTCAGCTCCTCTTGTTCACAAGTTATTAAGAATTTCTAGAAGATGCTAGCAAAGCATGAAACCCCCCATCTGTGTGTAGGGCCCCGTGTGTCAACACACGTTTCATGTCCATGAAGTCAACCCTAGAAAACAGGTGGTAGAAATAGTCATTGCTGTTAGTCCTTTGGTTCATATCCCAAATAATCCCACTCTGCTCAGATGTGCCTAAATGGTCCTCACAGCCCTGAGACTTTATTGATAATCCATTACCAAAGACCCCACTGCAGCATATTTGTGCATGGTTCAGAACTGATTTCACGCTGAAACAAAAACCAGTCAATTAAGATCAGAACCGACTTCCCACAAATTAACTGCCTACTTCTCTGATAAGGAAAGGGGGCTCATTAATATCTTTTGTAATTTCTTTTTCCCTACTCTGTTCAGTTGAAGAAAGCAAAGATGTGTGTGAAAAGCATATAAACAACCACTACCTCTCCTCGTAGGCTCTTTGTTTTAGCTTTGAAAAAAATAATAATGGAGCAACAAGACAAAAAGAGTCCTATAATCAGAAATATCGAGGATGAAAGCACAACGTGCTATCCATCAAAGTACCTAATGCGTGTCATTATTTTCATTAAAGTATTTTGTATTGGGAGAAAATAAGACACTTCTTGGAAAAGGGCGGTTTGCCTTTCTAATTCAATGGCACAGAATCTAGCATCCCTGAGGTAAGGTTCAGCAGGAGCTCACGGAGTCAGCGTGGAAATGTAGCCACTGCAGATATCATCCATCTCCCTGACACACGCGGGCCTCATTGTGTGGCTGCCAGACACAGTCGGCTGAGATGAGAATGTCACAGAATACAGAAAAGGAGTCCATGCCGCTGGACTCGTTACTGCTCTTATCTATGAAGAGCTCCATAAAGCAGCTCTAGGGAACAGGATTCTGCAACGAAGAAACGGAGATTCCGTCCATGGCTGCCATAACCCTTGCAGGCGGTCAAGGAGTTAAGTGCACAAGGCCCTCAGAGTGCAGAGACTCTAGGTGTTAGCAGGGGTGAGGACACCGCATCTTTCTCAGAGCCGTATTTCTCTGGTGTAGACACTGAGTCAGATCAGCTGCCTCTGGAGACTGATGATCCTCCAACCTCTCCCATTCCTCAAATTCTAAACCAAAATGACCAAGAGTGCCCAATAGGAAAGACATCACTCAGTCGTCATTGAAAAGGTAATTTAAATGACAGTGGGTGTACAGAGGCCCGTGGAGAACAGAATGAGAATTAGAGTTCATATCTGAGACTTCCTCCCAGACTGAAAAACAAGAGAAATAGAAGTCATCTGGAACAGGAGGACCCAACGAGGGCGAGGGGCTGTGTGTACATAACTAGAGCGAAAAGGGATAGCGTATGGTCTTTTGAGGACCTCTGACAAGTAAATAGTTTAGGCCAGTCTCAAATGAGGAGCATCTGGGGCCAGGACAAGCCTGTCCCTTAGCATAGCACACTGCCATATACGGAGGGTTATATGGTTTACTGCTATGCTTTGGGATATATGACTTGATCTGTGACCTCTAAGTCTGCGTAATATTGATTCTTCTTAAAAGGATCTCCTACAAAATATGAATCCACACCTCCCCCCACCCCCCAAACCTGTTATTTTAAACAGGACTTCTTTCAGGAAAGAGGGCAATTAGTGCAAAATCTATCAGAAGGCGTCTCAACCTGTCCTCCAGTCTCCAGCCAGGAGCTCCCTGGAAGGAAGCCATGTAACTCTCATTATTTGTTAGGCCATGGCCTATTTTTCCAGGCTGTTGTATAAGACAAATCCATTGCCTCATTCCTCATAGCCTCTCTACAAAGGAAAAAAGCAGACAGATCTTCCCAAACTCAGACAGAATATTGTGCACAGCCAAGTGGGCTGAAAAAGCACACTGCCAAATTGGCTAGCACAGTCCCACGGATCCGTCTCTTTCCAGAGTTTCTGCAACAACAACAAAGATGCTGACCCCCAAGAAATGAAAGAGAGAGCTCATGTGCTTCTATTTGGACAGAATCAGGGTCCTAAAAAGCAAGCAAGAGATGCTTCAGTCAAGCTTCAGTGCTCTACAGAAGTATCACAGCAAGGTCGGTAACCAATATTTAAAAACACAACAACAACAACAACAAAAATGGAAACAGAAAAATTAGAAAGCCTGAACTGTGAGTCAGATAGGTAGATGAATACTGAAATGGCCTAAGTCGTCACCACATAAAAGACAAGGCGTTTGCACACACGGAAGTGTCATAGGTTGAGCTCTTCTGCTAAAGCATTATCATTTCTCACAAGCGTAATATGATCATTAAGATCCAAACAAAAGATTAATAATAGCTACCTTTTAAGAGTTGACCAAATTTCAGGCACTATGATAAGCCCTTTGGCATGGTTTATCTCATTCCTACCCCAACCCTGAAACCTTACAGCTGACCTCAACCTTACAGCTGAGAATGCTGAAGTTCCGAGAAGTTCAGATACTTGCTCCAGCCAATAGTGGCAGAGTCAGTACTCAAGGTCAGGCTGATGCAAATGTCTTCCATTGTAAACCAGTTCCCATACACTTCAGTTGCCCGAAAATCAACTGTGGCTTTGATCCTTGGTTTTATCAGTATGTATAGTAAGTAGAGCAAAAAACTTCCATAACAGATGATTTTTCTTTTTTTTTTGCTTTCAAAGAATTAAAATTCCCAAAGTGGATCTTCTATACATGAATTTAATTTGGGGGAGAAAATATCTTTGAGATTGCCAATAATTATGGAAGAAATGGAACTTAAACTCAGCACTTCAGGTATTCCCTTGTCCTCACGAGCAGTTGATCAACCTCCCTACCTCCCTTCCTGTCTCTTTCTCTCCTTTCTTCCCTCCCTTTCCCTCTCCCTCTCTCTCTCTCTCTCTCCCTGCCCCCCCCAACTCATTCATTTGGTTGATCACAGCACTCCTATCCCCATGCTACACAATGTGAAGGCTGACTTCCATCTGCCCTCTTTTCTCATAGACCAATAGTGAGGCATTCAGATTGCAGGATCACTCCCCCAGTGGCTGTGGGGCCTCTGGTGGCAGTCAAGAGATTGGAAACTCTACAATCTCAAAACACTCTATCAAGCCATTCAGCCAGTGGCATTTCACATAATGCTACATGATTAAAGACCATGAAGGTTAAACATTCTAACCAGACACATATGTCTAGCAGTGGTCTTTTGAAAACCTCCATTCTGAGGAACCATCTGGACATTCCAGGTGATCTCCATGCCTACTGACGGGGGTCCACTCCATCATACATAATAGTTTGTGTAATCCACAGAGAGTGTATTTGATGGCCTCTTTTGTTTTAGCTTCTTTAAGAAGAGAGCCAAAGATTGGCTTCACTTTCATCAGAAGAATATTGTTACACATAGATAAGAACACCCTGGCTCTTAAAGAGTTTTAGAATTTAGAACTTGTTCCTGAGTAGTGTAAGGATTTAGATTCTAACTGAGACTCAGAAGACTAAGGACAACTCAGAGAACAGATGCTGCCAGGACACAGGGCTAGTTTTAGCTGAACCCAAGGAATACCCTTTCAAAAGCAAGAACAGTACAGGCTTTGAATAGATTCCCTGGCTCTCGGAGAGCGAGATATTCATAAAATCCAAGTCAGACAAGATCTTAGTAATTGTCTCTGCAGCACACTCTTTCTACAGAGGAGGAAGAGAGATGAAGTCTGGGGGCTTGAAGACAGGACCTCAGACTTCTGGACAGAGCATTCTCCTCAAAACCAAACTGGATATGTTCAAACAGAAACTTGCCTAAACTTGTTCAGAATGTGACAGTAATCATTTAATGTTTAGATAGCAGAAAAGGGCTCAAGGATTATTTTCAGTTCTAACAGTCTATGACATTGTAGCTCCCTACCTGGGATAAATGGTATAATGCTGGTAGGTGACGATACACTAGATAACTTTCTTAAGATTTCTCCATCATCCTAATGGCGTATACAGACAGAAGCAGCATCTGTTATTTAAAAGAAGAATATGTCCAACAAAAATCATTTAAATAGAACTCTATCATCTGTGTGTGTATGTATGGCGATATGTATATGCACATGTATACATATGTATGGACACAGTTTTGTGTGTGTATATATATACATACTACATATGCATTTATATGTGCATTTACATACACACACACATATACACACATAACTCTGCTTTTTTACATAACATTGTGAATACGGAAGCAAAATACAATGTTATCCAGATCATTTTATTAAATTACCTAAATAAACATTGTGCTAAAAATTATTTTAGGAAATAATTTCTTAACATTTTTTTTAACTACATCGTATAAGATCGTCTAAAGAACATTTAACTGGAGCACAAACAGATTTGTTAGACACAAAATGGCTTTTCATAAATTGTCTCTAAAACATAGTGCCTTGCAATGGGCCAGAGTATTCATTGATTTAATATCTGAGGTTTGGAAACTGAAACACAAACTGTAGAGGCCAATGCCATTTTATCATGCTCAATTTTGATGAGTCATGTATAAAAAGGTCAGTATGCAAAAAAGGAATCATGTAAGCAGATAAGTGAAATTGTCCAGCAAATGCTTTTGCTGAGATTCAATTCAGCCAAGAGTTTTGAACTTCTAATCTTTTATATTATCAGCTAAGCAGTATTTCTCATTAGCTTCTGAAGGATCATTTAAACATTTCAATAATACTTCATTCCATTATATGTGGACAATTATATACCATATTAGCGGTCTTGAATTTGAGGTTTCCTGAACAAAATAAACAGGCCTTGTGGAAGACCAGGGCCTGATATTAATTTTGCAATAAAAGAAAGAAAAATTTAGAATCAAAACTTTAGAATCAAATATAGAGTTTTCAGTGTTTTAGTTAAACATATATACATTATTTTCTACTATCCTTTCCTTGAAAAGTTATTTATATGTCTCTATCTTTTTGTCCATATGTTTTAAATGGGCAGCAAAATCTTGCCACTTTTAGAAACAAACTCATACTGACACTAGAGCATTCATGAAAACTTGTATGTTTGTTGTCTATTTTTACTTAAATTTCTCTTTATCCATTAGGATATATCCTATAAATTTCACCTCCCCCCCTTTTTTAAATAAGTCTAGCACAAGGGTCACCTGGATAGCTCAGTGGGTTAAGTAAGCCTCTGCCTTTGGCTCAGGTAATGATCTCAGGGTCCTGGGATTAAGCCCCGCATCAGCTCTCTGCTCAGCAGGGAGCCTGCCCACCCCTCCCCACCTGCTGCTCTGCCTACTTGTGATCTCTCTTTCTGTCAAATAAATAAATAAAATATTTAATAAATAAATAAATAAATAAATAAATAAACATAGCACAGTACACTCTCCAAGATGTTACTGAATATTAAATTCTATATATTTTCAAAAATTTTAATTTCCCTAGCTCTAGTCAGATTTAACGATACTTAAAAAAAGAGCTACTGTAAAAGAGCAAGAGACACAGGGTTGAGCATAGAGAGAAAGCCCAGAGTCATAGATCTGGGTTCTGAAATGCCTGGTCTCAACTGCTTTGCACCCTACTCTTGGTTCTTTCTCTGAAGCACTGGTGGTTGTCAAAATCACTAACATTTCCATTTATATTCTCACTTATCCTGCCAGTGTGGCCAAGATGACTATTCTCTTTATTTTAACTTCCTTTCCTGCTTCATTTCACTATGCGATTCTTAGATAATGTGTAGGCTACATCAAATTCAGAACAGAAAATCCCTATTATTGTTCTCTTTTTTCTCCCCAGTTGAAAAATAGGACCTAAATCTAGATGTATTTGATATTTCAGAACCCATTCAAAACACTCTAAAGCTTCAGAATCTGTGTAGTCACTGAAGAAATGTATTCTGTAGGCGACAATTATAAAAGCTATGGCAGCTCATTCTCTAGTTTTCTAATTTCAGGAAGGAAAGAGTTATCATTATTTACTGTCTGTAATGACACAGTTTGTGCTAAATAACAGCATGTTTTATGCGTTTGACTATGCCTTTTCATCCTATTATGGCTTGCTTTCTTTTGGTATGCTGGACAGAGAAGGATCAAATCATTTGGAAGGTTTCTTCCCCCCTTATGTTTGATATCAGATGACACTGATATCTATTTGAATAGAGCTGGATCCAAAGGATGTTGATAACAGAAATTTCCCCAATTGGTTTCCTTGTTTTTAAAGTAAGAGGGTAATATAAAATAAAACTAACCTTGTTTCAGTTTTTGATACTTCAAATAATTACTATGCTATAGGATAAAACTCAAAATGGTTAATTTAATTGAAATGTCTAAGCCTAACACTACTAGACCTTTCAAAAGTGGATGGCTTACACTGATACACTGATAATGATTTAATAATATGTATTATCTCCCTCGAAGTTGGTATACTTACATAAACAATGGTTCAAAGCCATAAGCCAAATTGAAAGTGAACCAGTACAGAAAGTGCTGAATGTGTCTATTATGCATTATTTCAGCTAGGGTAATGAATATTGTATTATCTCTTAATGTCGAGGTAGTTTTGTACTATTGTGGTGTCTGTTATTCATAGAGAATCCTTAACATAATGAAATGGAGCTAAGCTTAAATGCTATTTTGCTGGTTAGGTCATTATTTTTCCTTTTTGCTTGCACTTTGGATTATATAAAATCCTGCAGAGGCAAGAAGATACTTTAAAGATACAATAGAAGCAATGCTAACTTTAAAGTGTATCTTTCCTGAGCAGAACACAAAGTGTTTTCACTTGTGATTTCTAATAACAGTATAGATGACTCAAAACTTGCCACGCATTTCATTTGTATAAAAGGCACCATAAACATTTTATAAATGAGGAAATTTAGGGATGATAAGATTAGGTAACTTGCTTAGAATTAAATATATATATATATATATATATATATATATATATATATATGGGTTTTTTATATATAACCCCAAATATGTATATAATTGCATATATAAAAGGGAAAGGAACTAACCATTAACAATTATCTATTATGTTCTAGGGATTAAGGCAAATAGGTAAATGTTTTATAAATAATACCTCCTCCATGTTTTTCCAAGCATTAAACCTTTAAAAAATTCCAAGCCTGTGTTACCAAATCAGTTCTACCATAAAGATGGTTTCACACTCATAGCTCACATTGTGAGCGACATTCCCTACTAACCAGACAAAAGCATGGAAGCAGCTTCTACTTTGACTTCCTTCTATGACTCACCAGGGAGCCTAAAGCCTTTCAGAGGTCCCGGAGCTAGGAAAGAATTCTCCTTCTGTCCGTTCCAGAGATGTAGTAGTCTCTTCCTCTTTCCATTGTCGCCCCTAGTTCTTTCTCCACTGCCTCTTTTTGTCACTGCCACACTTATCAACAGCTGCTCAAATGATGCCCACTTCAGTTCATTATTTAACTCCCTTAACACCTCCCTGCAACAACTGTGTTCATTCAGGATCTTTATCTTTGAGGATAGCAGATAGTGGAGAGAGAGCCGCCATCTTAGTGAAACTGCCCATTCATCACCTTGCTACACATGGTTGGACACTTTTCCCAACTGATTATTATGTGTGACCACTAGTGGTGATGATTTCCTGACTTGAATTTCTACGTTTTCTGGAACTAGTTTTGTTCTTCACTTTTCCCAGCATTTCTCCTTACACAGATGCAGATAAGTTTATATCTGTTTTATAGGCAGATTTGAATATAATTTATAAAAGGCCACCTTTGTAGTTCAACATTACCACTTATTTTGAAATTGTGAAATATGTACACAATTCGTTAGTCATTTTTTCCCTTATATTATAACTACATTTTATGTGCTTAATGTTGACCCAACTGTGGTTTGAATTTAACTATCAAATCAAAGCTTTAAAAATTTATTTCCTTTTGGCCAAAATCAAACTTTTGACATTCAACTTTGCACCATTAGAGCTCTACAATGTTTGGAAATCTACTTTAGAAAAAGCTTTTTTTCTGTTTTTAGCAAATATCATTAAAAATATATATATATACAACTTTCAGGAAACTACTATGTGACAGACCAACGTCTTGAGCTAAATTGGTAGGTTGGTAATTCTAGAAGCAGTGTGCTTTACTTAATAACTGTTTTTAAATTCATAAGCTGATGTTTATGTCATTTGCTTTCTTTTTTCTAATGAGATTTAAACATTTATTTTCATCTTTTTTTTAAATATTTTATTTATTTGACAGAGAGAAATCACAACTAGGCAGAGAGGCAGGCAGAGAGAGAGGAGGAAGCAGGCTCCCTGCAGAGCAGAGAGCCCGATGATGGGCTCGATCCCAGGACCTGAGCCGAAGGCAGAAGCTTTAACCCACTGAGCCACCCAGGCGCCCCTATTTTCATCTTCTTCTTGATCTCAGTGATTTTTTTCCTGTCTCCCATGCTTATATTGTCACTCTAAGCCATCTATTTCAATGACAGTGTTCCCCAAAGATCTAGAAATTTTAATTTTGGGGATATAAGATTAGATTTTATTTAAGTAAGCCATAAAGAAACTTCTATGGTTCATTAGTCATCCTCCTCCCTTTTCCCTGTTTCTAACCCCCCTCTAGCTTTGGGGGAAAGTGGCCTGATAATAAAGATTATAATTAGATAAGGATACATGGGTAGAATATGATATTACTGAATAATTCTTACATATTATTTCTTTTTGACCAATGGCTAAAGGAGCAAAGAGTGATTTCTAGGTGAAAGAGCAGATAAATTTGCTAGCTATCATTATTTTAGTAGGAACATGCTGCCTGTAAAAAACACTCCCAGCCACTTCCTATCACAAGGTAGTATACTGAATACAAAGAAACTTATTTTTATAAATCAGGTCCACTATTTCTTTTATATTTTGCTTCTCCTGTTGTTTTTGTTCTTATTAATACTATTTTATCACAGGGTGTTCCAGTATTGAGTTGTAATCCTTTAAAGGAGCTTGGACATTGAGACACAGATATTTAATACCTTCCTCTTTTACTAATATTATAACTGAAGTTGAAGTGCAACAAGTTTAGTTTAAGAATAATCAAGAAGAAACATATCAGACAATTGGAAACACTCACCCCTGAAAATTATGTCGAATCATGTTTTATATATTCTATGAAAAGTTTACAATATTACTTGTAGTTTCAAGTACCGATATACAAATGATCCAGGCACAACTGAGCTCTAATTTTTTTCAAATTACAATGTTATAGTTACATTACATTTTGTTGGCCCTTTCATATCACTCCAAATAAATCCACATTTAACAAGGTCTCAGGCTGATTTTTTTTTTCAAATAATGTAAATCCAGGAAATTCAGAAAGTTGTACTTAGCTTAGTTTGATTACAAACATCTGTCATTGCCATGCACTAAGGCACTGCTTACCTGTGTCTCCAATTTTGCACTCAGTGGTAGCTGTAAATTGCCCCACTAAACAATCAGATAAAACTCAATCATCTTGAAACATTTTTTCAAGTTTTGGTTTTAAATTTTAGTATGTTAACCAACTGTATCTTTTTTTAATAACTTGGCAATTTAAGCTTAGCAAAAGTTCTGTTTGGGGAAATGTCACTTTAAGAACACTCCCATTCTGATGTTAGCTATTAAATTTTTACTAAGGTGTTGTCAGTTCCAGTTCAGTAAAATAAGTTTTTATAAAACTTAAACTCCTAGTTAAGTAATGTAAAACATGTTGTTCAGAATTTGTTTTACTCCGGTAATATAATATTCATGGTCACCTGGAGAAATGTGTTCTTTGATCCCCATTAAAGAAGTGAAGAGCAGCTTAGAGAAATTAACAGGCCCCAAGGCAATGCCAGCTGCCATGGGCTTACCCAGGATTTGATTTCAAGCCATTCTGACTCCAAAGACATAAATCCAAGTTAAATGTAATTGATGTCTTTGCTTTCTTCTACTCTTCTCTATCTTTGAAAGAACTGGTCAACATGAAAGACCTCTCATATGTACTATCATCTGTAGAGATTTTTCTCTTCTAAAATATATCAAGACCACAGATTGTTTTATGGTTTTAATTGAAATATTGTTGACATACCATGTTAAGTTAGTTTCAGGTGTATAACATAGTCAATAATTCTATACCTTACACAGTGCTCACCATGGTAGTCTGGTTATCATATCTATACAATGTTATTATGACACCGTTACCTATACTCCCTATGCTATACTTTTTATCCCTATACGTTATTTATTTTATAACTAGAAGTAGCTCCCATAGCTTCAAAGCCAAGGCTCTGCACCCTAGTAGGAACAAGATTAGTTTTGCTACTTGACCAAAATGCCTTCTTAAGCAAGCAATACTAATTTTTCTTAGCAGACACAAGTGAGTTAAATGTTATCTAACCACTGTAAATGAATTTCAGTAGCACAATAATTCCAGGCCTACGTACTTTTATTTTCTATTTTTTTTTTCAAAAATTCTTTAGCAAAAACCTCAGCTAATTAGAATTAAATAGGGGGTTCTTTTTTTTTCTTCCTCCTAGTGCATGAATGTGTCCCTGACTTCTGAAAGGAGGTAAAATATTACCAGAAAGCTAAGAGAAGAAAGAAGTCATCTATAGAAGATGATGTGGCTGACTCATTTAGAAGGTTACAAGAATGTTTTGTTTTGTTTTGTTTTGTTGTTTTGTTTTCATATAAATTAGATGGGTGACTATTTTTGCTATAGGTGCTATCCTGGTGCTTTTCAGATCCTTTTGTTAGGATTTACAATTATGGAGTGGCTAGATCTATCTTTCATGAAAGACATTGGAGAGAAAACCTGCTCGCACTTGCTGTTGGTTGGGGATCACCACCAAACATTTCAGTTGTGGTTTCTAACTGTGGATACCTTAGCAGAATGCCAGCTATTTGGTTCCTGGAAAATGTACTATGAATTTTAATGTTTTCATTCTACCATTGACATATATATTGGAAATTTATTATTTGTGAACCACAAGAAAGAAGTGCATTTTATAACTGTCCAGATAAATAAAATTAAAACATAAACCTCATCCAAAAAGAGTGAGACTCTTTCTTAGCCAAAGAATTCTTTCAGCAGTTGGCCTTAGAAAGAACAGGATAATGTTTAACCCATAATCATGCTTTGAAAGTTGCCAACTGTCCTGGCCCTTTGATCATTCCAAAGAGAAATACTTTCTTGTCTGTTTGAAAAGAGAACCAGATACTGTGTACTTTGGTTACAGGCCTTATGCTTGGTCACTAGATTTATAAATGAAGTTCTTTAAAATGCAAAGACATTACAAAAAAGAAAAGCTGCTGGAAATTCAAGAAATAGTAGAAAATAACTGAAGAAGAGATTACAAAAAAGAAGAGGAAGAAGAAAGAATACCTTACGGATGAGTACTGTAAGATAATTAAATTTACAATATATTTGTGAGTCAAAAAATTAGTTTGCCCTCAGAAATATTAAATGTTAGGTTCTTTTATGCCACTGAGAAAGACCCTGTCCACGATTATTCAGGGGATAATTTTGTTGATTATATGTAAAAAAAACAAAACAAAACAAAACAAAAAAACCACTAAACTTATGAGGGACAATTAGGACGGAAAGTTTTATAAATACTTGTATTTGCAGAGATATTGAAGTGATCCGTCTGTTTGGATGAACATCAGAGAATTCTTAAGGGCACCAGAGCATCTTGTCAGTGGAGTACAATACACAGACTTAGATACTGCAAAGAATCTAGTTGATTTGAAATCTCACTTCCTGAATAAAACTTCAAGGAAAAAAGTCAACCTAACTAGTATTCAACCTTTAACACTTTGGTATCCTTCAAGCAGAACTTAGTTCTTCATTGGAAATATATTAAAACAGCAAGTGTTGGGATAACTTTTCCTCAAAGATTAAAAAAAATATATAAGATGAAATTGGTTACACTTTGGAAGTTGAGGCAAATAGAAATCCATTTTAGAGCTTAAAGTAGCATATAGCAGTTTATAAGTCAACCGCTAGACATTTTTGTCTCTCTAGCTTTTATTTCATTTCCTCCATCTTTCTCTGACCCTCTTTTAGATGGACATTTTTATAAGGTACTCACTCACTCAGATGTGTATTTAAAATTCATCTATATTGAATTTGGAAATAAAGAGGAAAACCTGTAGGCAAAGCTACTGGCAAAAGATGCAGTTAACCAAACTTGCCATTGATGAATCCCAAATAAGGGTTTGGGAGAGATTTCTCCAGAAAGGGGAAAAAAAAATGGGAGACCTAAATGATTATATACTCATATTACCTTAGTGGGTTCTACTATACATCTTTAATAAATTTTGGTGAATTTTGACCCAGTTACTATAAAATAATTAGAGGTTTCACGATAGTTCTGGGAAAAACCTGTTTTCTGTTAAGTTCCTATTAGCTACTGCTACTTAACAAAGAACTCTGAAACTTTGCAACTTAAAACAATAATCATTTTATAATATCTCACAATTTGTGAGCCAAGCATTTAGTCAATGCTCAACTGAGTGATTCTTCTATTACGTATGGTGTTGATGAAGTTCTCCAGGGCATTCAGCTGGCTTATGGGCTTGTCTGGAGAGTACAGGACAAATTCATTCACATATCTAGTGCCATAAACTGCATGTGTGTATCCCTTCAAAATTCATATGTTGAAATTCTAACCCTCAATATCATGGTATTTGGAGGTGAGGTATTTGGGAGTTAGTTAAGTTACGAGGATGAGACACTCATGAATGAGATCAGCACTCTCATAAAAGAGACCCCAGAGAGTTGCCTTGCCTCTTCTGCCACGTGATGACACAGTGAGAAAACGACCATCTATAAGCCAGGAAAAGGATCCTTGCCAGACACTGAATCTGCTTGGAACTTGATCTTGGCATTTCTAACTTCCAAAACTGTGAGAAATAAATTTCCTTTGTTTCTAAGCCACCTTCTCTATGATATTCTGTCACAGGAGCCCAAAGAGTCCAAGATATCTGGTTTCTTGATTGGGGTGACTGGAATATTGGATTCAGCTGGAAGTACACCACCTAATCATAGCCTCCCCATAATGGTGGTCTCAGGGTAGTCAGACTTCCTCCACAGTAGCTCAGAGTTTGAAAAGAGAGTGTTCTATGAGACAAAAACTAGAAGATTCCAATTTCTTAAGGCTCTCCTAAATTGGCACACCATCATTTCTGCCATATTGAATTTGTCAAAGATTCAAGGGGAGATGACACAGGTACTACCTCTTAGTGGGAAGTATTTCAAAAATTTGTAATTTTTTTATTATGCCATGCCTGTGGTTACTAAAATCGAGTAAATGTGCCTATTTAAAATCTATATATTAGTAAAGTGAAGCTCCCTCCTCCCTCCTTTTCACCTTTCCCTCCCTCCCTTCTATCCTTCTTTTTCCCTCCTTCTCTCCCTTCCTTCTTTCCCTCCTTTATTCTAAAAAGGAAGAAGCTTTGAGAAACCATGGAGAATGACTGATGGACTGAAATGATCATGCTTTCTGTCTGAAAAGAATCTTCTTACAGTGTGAAGAGCAGATTTCAGAGTAGAGGGAAGGAAATGTAGATTCAAGGAGGTTGTTGTAGATAGACATGGAGACAGTTTAAGAAGAAAAATCAACAAAATTTGATGGTAGATTAAATATGTACAATAAATGAGGAGAATTGAAGTTGAAGTGCTTGCTGTTCACCAATATCCATTATCTCTTGCTTAATAGCATATCTTTTCACTGAAAAACACTTAAAGGTACCAGGCACAGTTTTAAATACTTCATAAATATCTTTCTCTGAAGTAGATGAGATCATTCACCTTTCCCAGATGAGGACTCTGATACAGAGAGAAGAAGAACTCATGAAAGATCACACAGTTGGTGAGTGGGATTTGAACCCAGTCAGTCTGCCCTAAGAATCTACAATTTTAATTCCAAACCTTGCTAACCCATTCCAATTGTTGTTAGGCTCATGTCCAATCAGCTAGAGATTATGTTTCTCAGATTACAATTCCCTGGTAGTTTGATGTGTTCTTGTGACCAAGCTCCGGCCAGGGGCATGTGAGCAATAGTGACAAACACTACATGTGTTTTATTACCCTATCTTTCTCTCTAGAGATGGTCAGCACTGGAAAAACTGCCTTGAACCCAGAAATGGAGGTCATATACCAATGACAGCAAGACTGCCCCACAACCCAGGACCACTTATTTAGAAACCATGTGAAAGAGAAATGTATTCTTATGTTACCTAACATATGCTAAATTAGTTATTATTTGTTGCAGCAAATTAACCTGTTTCCTCCTTAATGTAAAAACTGTCATAGACGACTCCCCACTTTCTGGAGTGCAGAAATGGAGGAATGATGAGACTATTCACTAAGGAGAAAACAAGCAGGTCTGGGAAAGGAAAAGACCTCATTATAATCATATTCACTATAAACATGTTAAATTTGAGATAACTTCAAAGCATTCAAGTAGAGATGTTGAGTAGGTAGTTATATGCATGGATCCAGAGCTTTGAAAAAAGTGAGATGAAAATAAACATTGATACCACTCTGAAAGCAGCTGCACATCAGTGAAAAAAAACTACACACACACACACACACATATAGTTCATGATAATCTCAAGTGCTATAAAAGAGGTTTTTTCCTTCCATTTTACTAACTTCCAAAATTTATGTTGGAAAATATACTTTTAAATGTGAACGTTGGGAATAGATGATCCTTTGAATCTTATATTTGTGAAACAACACTTGTCTATAGCCTCTGGAAAGTTAGCTTAGTAATCTTGTATCAGAAAAATTTCCTGCTTTAGGGAGGTTGAAGTTATTGGTAATTCTATTAGTTGTCTACTGCTACATAACAAATTACTCCTAAACCCAGAACCTTAAAACAACCAAACATTTACTACATTATAGCTTCTATAGGTCAGGAATCTGGACACAACTTAACTGTGTGCCTCTGGCTCCAAGGTCTCTCATGAGGTTGCTGTCAAGCTGGAGGTCAAGGCTATATCTCAGAACTCAAATGGGACTCAAAATATTAGCTTCGAAACTCACTCCAGTGGTTCTCAGAAAGCTTCAAGATCTTGCAGTTTGCTGAAATGGAGGGCCTCATTTCTTTACCAGGCTACCAAGCCCTCCCTACAAGACTGCTGACAGCATGGCAGAACTGCTGGCAAGAGAGAAAGATAGAAATGGCAGATGGAAGCCACTGTCTTTTCAAAACCTAATCTTGGAAGTGCTATCCTGTTCCTTCCCAAACAGTCCAACCCATGAAAGCAGAGTGAATGGGGGTGACGAAGGGGCTGGGGAATGAGGAAAATGTGGAGATGTTGGTTGAGGGGTCAAAATTTCATTACTTAAGATGAGTAAGTTCTGGAAATCTCATGTATAATAATATAACTAGAATTAAATACTGCATCACGTTCTTAAAATTTGCTGAGCGGATAGATCTTCAGTGCCCTCACCACATATACACACACAAAAAGCAACTATTGAGACGGTGGCTATTCTAATTAGCTTGACTGTGGTGATTATTTCACCATATGCGTATCAATGCAGGAAGTTGAACACCTTAAACATATGTAATTTTTATTTGTCAGTTGTAACCCAATAAAGATGGAGGAAAAAAAGGAATAAAAAAAAGTAAATTGATTAGCCCAAACTACTCCGGGGAAGGGGTTACAGAGAGGTGATACTAGGGGATAGTGATAATCGGGGCCATGTCAGACACTGTCTTGCGCAGTAACCAAGAGTAATCCTAATGACATTAATGTAGATTTTGGTAGGGTACTTAAGTTTTCTCAGTTTGAAGTTTTTTTTTTTTTTAAAGATTTTATTTATTTGTCAGAGGAGAGTGAGCGAGCACAGGCAGACAGAATGGCAGGCAGAGGCAGAGGGAGAAGCAGGCTCCCCGCCAAGCAAGGAGCCCGATGTGGGACTCGATCCCAGGACGCTGGGATCATGACCTGAGCTGAAGGCAGCCGCTTAACCAACTGAACCACCCAGGCGTCCCAGTTTGAAGTTTTTTGAACTTATATCAAATTAACATTAAATTTAAAGATTTAAATTTATACAAACACACACATACATAGACATTATGGAAAGTAGTCTATGGAATATGGAAATAGATAAATTATGGAGCATGAACTCTTAACAGTTTCTAATACAACATGTGTGTTATTTACACCTCAATTGGAAACCTGTATTACGTTTGGACTTCAGCTAAGTAGATATGTATACATATATTCCTCATATGGCAAATGGGTTATGAAGAAATACTGTATTCTTTCTTACATGGAAATAAATAAAATGAAGCCTCTGTATTTAACATTGTAAATGTCTTAGAAATAATAAATATTAATAATGATATCATGTTTAAAAATTGATATTCTTAGCTTTCATCAACAAAATATTTTTATTCTTAAGAAATGGAAATGGAAATTTTTCTAAAATATGCAGAGATGAAGAATGTAAAATACTGCTACATTTCATGTTTATTATAATCAAATTCAAGATGAGGGGAGTGATGATAAACCTCTGCAAAGCTTCTTAAAAAATTCATTGAAGATATATCACTTGTTAAGTATTAAGATTAATAAAAAGCGATTAAGATAATTAACACAAAATACAGTGTTCATGCTCAGTGGGGTTACTTTATATGGCATTGTAATTGAAAATTGACATCTTCTTACCCAGCATACTAACCAAGGGCTTTTATTTCATCTTGAGAAGATTACATATCAGTATAAATCCAGAGATTAGAAAAGTCTTTGTAATTACACAAATTGCATCTCTAATATCATGTCAATTTAAATGTTACATAAAGATAGAACAGGAAAACTAAAAAAGTTATAGCAAACAATCATTGAACTGCTGGGGAAAAGTCCATATAAAGAGTATGTTGTGTCCTCTGCTAAGAAAATATCAGTTTCAATTCTTTATTGATCAGATCATTTCCACAGTGTGAAACCATGTAAAGTGTTGAACTAGATGAAAAGGAACAGATAAATTCAAATGTTGCAAATAAATGATTATGCTAATTCTCAGATTCAGATACAATCATAAAACATTGATTATACCATGGTTTGGTTTATTCTGCATTTCAAATTAAATGTTTATGGTGAGGTAAATGCATTTCTCATAGCACATAGGACTTATCCTTATAGGTCAGTACTACTGTTGACTCAGTTTGTGGTCTATCAATGACTATATTTATATATGAGCATAAAAAATTCATCGTTATTTTGATATGTAATATCCACTATTCAGTCATCTATTAGATTCCAACAAATATTGGTTAAGCACTTAATGAAACAGATGCTGTAATAAACATTCTCAGGAAGATAGAAATAAATGAAAAGATAAATACAAAGGTAATATTAGAAGCGATCCATGAAGTTCACTAAAGATAATGTCATAGAACCTAAACTTACATACTGTATAATAAAATATGAAGGCTATTTATTTCCTAAGTTGAAACACACTACTTTTTGGAGCTTAGTTAAGGAACGAATAAGAGAATCTCCCTTTGTAAATTAGCACATGAGTTCCCTTTCTCCTCCTAAAAATCATGCAAATGCCACAATGACAATAAAGACCCCTCTAACTGCATTTTCAGAGAAACTAGGAAGGGAAATTGAAACGTATTTATTGAGGAGAAGCTACACAGAAGAAATTACAGAGAATAATATGGGAGTTATAGAATTGCTTAGTGGCAGCATATATCAGCTGCATATATGTCAGCAAAAGTATATTTTCTGAGGTGAGTGGCTCATTGTAAACTGTAAAAAGTATACCTATTCTTTGAAGTAACAGGAGTGGAACAGGTCTGAGCAACATTCATGGCCAACCTACCATGAGCCCCAACCTGCCATGGTTTGGATGAAAGAAGCATAGGAGGGAGAACTAACAAAAGCTTCCCAGGAGAGAAACTTTGCAAAAAGTAGTCTAGAAAGGTATTTGTCAGGGGGTGCCTGGGTGGCGCAGTCAGTTAAGTGTCTGCCTTGGGCTCAGGTCATGATCTCAGTGTCCTGGGATCGAGGCCTGTGTTGGGCTCCCTGCTCACAGGTTCTTCTCCTTTTCCTCCCAGTTCCTGCTATCACTGTCTCTCTCTCAAATAAATAAATAATATCTTAAAAAAAAAAAAAAGAAAGGTATTTGTCAGCAGAAGAGAGGTAATCTGGATTTTGAAATTTTAAAGAATACTCTGGAATATCTAACCCTACAGAAACTTTCTGATAATAACTTGTCTAGAAAAACTTCAACTCATTCAGTGATGAGTAATACAAAAGGAACTGGAAGACCATCTATCTGAAAATAATATAAAAAATGGGGGCGCCTGGGTGGCTCAGTGGGTTAAGCCTCTGCCTTCGGCTCAGGTTATGATCCCAGGATCCTGGGATCGAGCCCCACATTGGGCTCTCTGCTCGGCAGGGATCCTGCTTCCCCCTCTCTCTCTGCCTGCTTCTCTGCCTACTTGTGATCTCTGTCTATCAAATATATAAAATCTTTAAAAAAAAGAAAAAAGAAAATAAAGCATAAATCATACCACAGAGTAAACACAATGCCATGGTGCCTATAAAAATCATGAATAAATATTTCTGCATGAATTGAGAAAACAAAAACAAAACCCCAAAACTAATGAAATAAGAGCCTTTATAAAATTTGACTAGAAACACAAATAAAGAATTCAGGTAAAAGATGTCAAGAAAATTTGGATATGAAAGGAACTATCTTACTTCAGAAAACAAGTAGAAAAAGATCATTGTAAAATAAGGGGAAATATGAAGGTCACAAAGAAGGATGGTTGCTAAAAAAGAAGAAAAATTTAGTAAAAAGTAAGAGAGAGAATAGAGAAATGAAAAATGAAACATGAAGAATTGAAAATAACCTAAAATATTAGCTATTTAAATTAGGTAGATGTCTCTCCAATATATGCCTAGAGTCCCTGATGAAGTCCCTTTGAGGAAAGCAAAATAAAACAAAATAAAAAACAGAAAAACATACTCAAAGGCATAATCTCATAAAACACATGAAAGATCACAAAAGAAAAATAGCGTCTGATTCTACTTAGGTGACATGTCTAAGTTAGCCAAATTCATAGACAGAAAGTAAGTCTGCGGATAATGGTTGACAGGGGTAGGGGAGGAGGGAATATGGAAATTTTTGTTTAATGGATACAGAGTTCCAGTTTGGGAAGATGAAAAAAATTCTGGAACTGGATGGTGGTGATGGTTGCACAATGTAAAAGTACTTATTTCTACTGAACTGTACACTTAAAAAATAGTCAAAATGATAAAATTCATGTTATGTATATTTAACCACAGTAAAAAAAAATCATGAAAGAGGATTTGTCTTTTCATAACAAAAAAGAACACTGTGTGTCATAAAAAACTGACCTAGAACAGGCCAAGACATAGTCCATTAAGAAGACTAGACACTGAAAAGACAGAGACCAGCAAAAGTCTCACAACACTTGTAAAGGGAAAAACAATTCAAGCTGGTATCAAATTTCTCCACAGTAACTTTCCATACTGGAAGTTACCTAAAATACACTTTCAGAGAGAAAGCATGGACCATGGATTTTGCATTCAGACAAGCCATACTGAAGTATGAAAGTTACAGATAATTATTTTAAACGTGCAAGAAACATGGAATTTTATTCCCAAGAGACCTTTTTAAGAAAACTGCCAGAGAAAGAGACTGGCTAATTAAGACTGGTGAAAACATGGCAAGATAACTAGAAGAAACATGGAATATATTTAACTACAAAACAAATGCAAAGATTACAGTTAATGTCAGAGCAGGCCAAGGTATATTACCTGACAAGAAAAAAATGATAATAAATAGGAAAACGAAGGTAAGGAAAGACTGGAAGGGGAATTGCTTGATGGTCTCTTCTGATATACCTGGGAGCCAATGAATATCATTTATAGATGAAAAATAAATTATAACTATGTAAAATATAGTATTTATAAAACCATTACATATAATAAAATATAATAAATATTAATAAATAAATAATATTAATAAATTTAAAAAATATACACATATTTGCCCATTGTTGCAAACATGCAAAAAATCAGTGGTTAAGCCAATAATCTTTAATTTGCAAGAATCTGTGGTTTGGCTGGGGCAATGTTGCTTCAGGAAGAAGGTCTGGGTCCAAGTCTTCTCCAAATGGTTATCATATGGATGGGGACAGTGGACTAGCTGGTCAGGCATGATTTTATGCTTGTGGCAGAGGCTTAAGAAATATGTGAGTTCTCTTGAATCTTAGCTTTGAAAAAAGCCCTCCTGAAATGGAAGAATGGGCTCAAAAGATAGAAACTTCAGGTATAAAATAAGTGTCCTAGACATGTAATGTATAGCACGGTGACTATAGGAAATATCATATTGCATATTTGGAAGTTGCTAAGAGGATAAAATTCTCATCAAAAGAAAAAATTGTAATTATGCACGGTGATACCTGTTAACTAGACCTATTATGGTGATCATTTTGCAATATATACAAATATTGAATCAATATGTTGTACACAGAAATAATATAATGTGATATGTCAAATTATACCTCAATTTTTTTTAAAAAAAGATTAAATTTTTTAAAAAGCCCTCACTTTTTTGACCTCATCACTTTCTTGTATTTTTATCATTTGTAGCTAAAAGTCACCAAAATATGTTTCTGACATTCTGTCTGAAATCATCTTGCCCAACCTTCCATTCTGCCTGAGATCACAAGATTATTGGGTCCACTAAAAAATTTTCAATTTATTGGGGCACCTGGGTGGCTCAGTGGGTTAAGCCACTGCCTTCGGCTCAGGTCATGATCTCGGAGTCCTGGGATCGAGCCCCGCATCGGGCTCTCTGCTCGGCAGGGAGCCTGCTTCCTCCTCTCTCTCTGCCTGCCTCTCTGCCTACTTGTGATCTCTCTGTCAAATAAAAAAAAAAAAAAAAAAAAATCTTAAAAAAAATTTTCAATTTATAGTAAGGGATGGTTTTACCAACTATTTTGCCACTATCTGATATTATTCATTGTTAGGTTGAAAAATGCCCCCTCAAAGATGTCCACATCCTAATCCTGGGACTTGTGAATATTTTACCTTGCAGCACCAAAATGCCTTTGTGAATGTGACTGAATTAGGGGTCTTGAGATGGGGAGATTATGCTGGGGTATGGCCTTCCGTGTAAGCAGAGGAGGTAAGAGAAACCTCAATGAGAAGGTGATTTTGAGCATTGTTTTAAAGGAGGTCACCTGGTTAAGGTAGTGTTCAGAGAGGGATTGATGGGAAGCTGGTAAAATAGTCAAGGAGTGAAAAATATACTTCTCATTCTGCCTTTTATAAATTTTGAACAATGCAGGTATAGTACCTTTTCAAAAAACTAAGACATAATTGAGAACTAGAATGATTTGGAAAAACAGAATGAACCAGGGGATAGAAGATAAGGGTTTTGGTTCAGTGTCAGTTCCTAACTTGTCTGTGGCTGTGGATGAGCCACTTAATCCTCTGGGCTTTCTTTCCACATGTAGAAAAACAAGGTGGCCCTAGATTAGGTGATCTTCAAACTCCTCCCTCCTTTAATATTCTGTGGGTCTATGATTTAATACAGTATTTATCGGGCGCCTGGGTGGCTCAGTGGGTTAAATCCTCTGCCTTCAGCTCAGAGCCCCACATCGGGCTCTCTGCTCAGCAGGGAGCCTGCTTCCTCCTCTCTCTCTCTGCCTGCCTCTCTGCCTACTTGTAATCTCTGCCTGTCAAATAAAATAAATGAAATCTTTAAAAAATATATAGTATTTATCAAACTATGGCCTGGGAAAATAGTTTTGGAGTCTAGCCATTAGTCAACCTGTTTATCAGTACCCTGTCCTCAGCTTCCCTGCAACACACAAATAATGAATAGCTGTTTTTCCAATTCTAGAATTAAGTAATTCAAGTCATATAAGAATAAATATTAGAAAACTCAAGAAATACCGCTTTTTCAAAGGGATTCAAAACTCAATGACAACAGGATAGCTCCCTAAACATAGACACACACACACACACTGACACACACACACACACACACACACACACACACACACGGGACTATCTTTTTAGGCCTTATCATCATAACAAAATCATGACTATATTTAATATATATATATTTAAATTTACAAAAAGTGCCTTTTACTCTTTTGTAGATTGTGATGTGGTCTTTGGTAAGCCCCAGGAAATGTTCTGTTCATTGTAAAGTTTAGTGCAATTAAAACTGTGGGTGAAGTATTTCTTCCTCCAAGTGGTTTGGCAATTCATGATGTAGCATGATTTATGTTAGTCTTATAGCTATGTACCTAAGTTCTGTCTCCTGTCTCTGCAGTCTATGGAATTAACTCCTTAGAGTAAGATCTTACTTCCTTGATGATTTCCAGAACACATACTACAGCGTTCTATACAAAAATGAGCTCAGATATCGTTCTATCTTGACTCCCCATGATATGAGAAAAGATATGAGGTGGAAGGTCAGCCCTCTCAGTGAGTGGTCACTTCTGAATTCTCCTGCCTTAATATAAGTGAGCAATTGAGAAAAACAGGCAAAGGATACAAAATCTCTATCTACAAGGTCAATAGCTCTTCCCAAAGAGAATAAATGTCCTATGTATAAGATCATACCACTTACACAAGAAAATATTTGCATGGCCAAAAAATATAATAATAGAATTTTTGTCTTCTATCTAAGCAAGATTTGATACCTGGATATTTCCCTTAATAGCAAGAGAAGGATGACTATGACTTTTATAGATAGCTTTTGTCTCAAAATGTAGATTGAATGAAGTTTCTTGAGAATTAGACTACGACCTCAAATACAATCTCTGTATGTCCTCTGGAAACATGGACTATGGCTGCTGTGCCATTTTGGTAATGCCTTACTGTGTTTCTTTTATCCATTAAACTAAATGTTTTGTTTTCCATGGGGACCCTCCTGAAACTGTGGTTTTCTTGTCTAGGAAATGATAAAACCAGTTTCAAATCTTGCTCTGAAGTTAGAATCAGCATTTCCTAAAGAGAAAAATGTACTGATTTTCATATTCAATTACAATTACAGTTACAATATTACAATTACAAGTTGGTACACTAGTTTTATCCCCATACAGGAAAATGTGTTCTTGGTGAATTTTTTTCATCAGTATCTCTTACAGAACTGCATAACTTCCTAAAATCCGAGCGGCAGAATTGAACATTTTTTAGCCTGGGAGGGATCAGTGTTAATCAAAACAAGATTCAAAACAAGGGCAATAAAACTGCATCTCACTTCTTTGTAGATCTGACACAGCTGCTTTAATAGGTGAGCCAACAGAAATTTGGGCTATGCTCTGTGGAGGAATTCTGTCCTAATTATCCCCAATTATCACGGATATCACCTGTTTTGAATTTCCTAGTCTTAGTCCTTGACTAGCTTTCCATTATAGAACTTACTTGTGTATGTATCATGTAAAAGATACATAAAATATATCTAAATATTCTCTTTATATTTGTCCCCCCATTCTTTTTTATTGTGTTGAATTACCATATTGTTCATGTGTAAAACTCTATGACAACTGTATCCCAGTAGAATAATGTATCATGTTATTACAAACAAGTCTAAAAATTAAATACTGCAACAATTATTTGGCAAATTATTTGTCCTCTCAAGTTTATATAAGATTTTCAGGAAAACAAAAAAGAAAAAAAAAGCCTCAATTTGTTCAATTACATTTTTCTTTTTCCTGTTCCCAGTATTCGGAGAGGTCAGAAAATTGAACTAGAAAATATCTTTATTTGGATTAATAGCTTTGTAGGGAAAAATATATATATTTTAAAGATCATAACTTGAATTAGTTGTTCTTGGGAAATAGAAATCCCACCAATTCAAAAAAACTAGTGTTTTCATTCCTGAGAAATAAGTAAAACTAAAATGTTATTTTACAGTGTTAGTAAAACTGGACAGAAGTTGCTATAAGAAACAAAAAAAGACCAGAAGCAAACACAAGAAAATTTTATTTGAGTTTTAAATATTACACATTATATTAGATTCATAAATGAATCATGATGTTAGTCTAAGACACAAACTGAAAAACATACTGCCTTGGATATGCCCTTAATGCTTTCTTATTTTCCATCTCAATAAAAAATTTTCCTGGTTTCATTGATCAAAATATATTTATGCAGGAAATCATGATTTATGTTTTCAAGGAAGATTTAGATTAAAGTTGGATACTCCAGTATAACCAGAAGTGATATAACCTTTGATTCATTAGTACATCAATATTTTTTATCACTTAAAACCACTCAGGGGGCGCCTGGGTGGCTCAGTGGGTTGGGCCGCTGCCTTCGGCTCACGTCATGATCCCAGGTCCTGGGTTCGAGCCCCACATCGGGTTTTCTGCTCAGCAGGGAGCCTGCTTCCTCCTCTCTCTCTGCCTGCCTCTCTGCTTACTTGTGATTTCTCTCTGTCAAATAAATAAATAAAAAAAAAATCTTAAAAAAAAAAAAAACCACTCAGTACTTCCCGGGATCTGGGATTTAAAGAAATTGACAAGCGCAAAATCATGGCTGATTCTCAACCAACAGTTCTTACTTCACAGGACACATGAATTAGCAAAAGTCTTCCGGGGATTCCACACTGTCTGAAAGAGAACACATTTTGCTTGAAGAGCTTTGTGCTCATCACTAAGTTCCTAGGGCAGAACAGAATGAGTGCTTGAAATTTCTTTGCCTTTGAAGTTGCAGAAGTGATCTCTTGTGGAACCGAGAGGCCCTGATCAGCCAAACCAGAACTGCTTCTGAGACCTACATAACCTCTCCCAGGTCGATGTATTTCCAATTCAACTGTTAAATACAAGACTCTGGATAACGTACAGGAAAGGTATAGAAGAAAAAACTATAGATCCTACACTGAAGGACCTAATAGTCTATGAACAGAGGTAATAATTCTACATCAATATCAGGATAAATAGTAAAACTAAACTCACTCAATCAGGAACCATCATCATTCTAACTTAGGCCACATCTATGACTTCTCATGCATTTCCCGTTTTAGTAATGAAACGTCTCAACACAGATTCATAGCAACCTTCCTAATCCCTTCTTCTATCTTTACCTCTCTATCCCTACAACCTATGTTTTAGCTCAAAAACTAACCTCATTTTCCCCTCTAAATAACTGTTTAAATGGTTCCCCTAATCCCATAGCTTCTTCAAAATGACATTTCTTATCGGCACATCTGACCATATTCACCTACTAGCTGAGCTCCAAACTCTCATGCATAGAAGGTAAGCCTTTTTCATCTCACTCCTCACTTCTGTCCCATCTTTTCACCTCTTCCCTCCATGCAACTAAAGTTCTGGTCATTCTGAATTATTTCATTGTCCTCAAATATGTGATTAAACACGTGCCTTTGCACGTGTTCATCTGTCTGGACTGCCCTATGCCACCCCATTCTATGCCTGATGTGGATCACTGTGAACTTCTGCTCATCCTTCATTCTCAGGCCAACCATTTTTTTTTTACATTTTTTTTTTAATTTTATTTTTTATAAACATATATTTTTATCCCCAGGGGTACAGGTCTGTGAATCACCAGGTTTACACACTTCACAGCACTCACCATAGCACATACCCTCCCCAGTGTCCATAATCCCACCCCCCTTCCAACCCCCCTCCCCCCATCAACCCTCAGTTTGTCTCGTGAGATTAAGAGTCACCCATGGTTTGCCTCCCTCCCAATTCCATCTTGTTTCATTTACTCTTCTCCTATCCCCTTAACCCCCCATGTTGCATCTCCTATCCCTCATATCAGGAAGATCATATGATAGTTGTCTTTCTCCGATTGACTTATTTCGTTAAGCATGATACCCTCTAGTTCCATCTACGTCGTCGCAAATGGCAAGATTTCATTTCTTTTGATGGCTGCATAGTATTCCATTGTGTATATATACCACATCTTCTTTATCCATTCGTCTGTTGATGGACATCTAGGTTCTTTCCATAGTTTGGCTATTGTAGACATTGCTACTATAAACATTCGGGTGCACGTGCCCCTTCGGATCACTATGTTTGTATCTTTAGGGTAAATACCCAGCAGTGCAATTGCTGGGTCATAGGGTAGTTCTATTTTCAACATTTTGAGGAACCTCCATGCTGTTTTCCAGAGTGGCCAACCATTTTTTTCATTTGTCATACATTTCATAATGCCTCAGATAATAATATGGCCATTTATTTATACAATAGCATCTGTTGTTCTATAGCTTCAGAGTCTTTTCAACATGATATTGTATTTCTTCTCCTGTCTGTCTCACTACTAGATTGCAAATATCTTGAGGTGAGAGGCATTATGAGGGCTTTTTCCACCTTTATCCCAAGCTCTTGCTGCAACACAATAAATTCTTGATAAATATTGAGTTAAAAACACAATTATAAAGTAGTAACTCAAAATAGCATGTGGAAAATACTATAGTAGTTATACGTTAGTTTGGCAGAGGGTAGATCAAGCTGAGAAAATCAGGAAAAACTTCATGGTATAGGGTGGAGTTGACACAAAGACTAAAGAATGCATAGAATTTATAAACATGGAAATAGAAGAGAAGAAATGCTTAGGTTAGTGAACTTTGTGATCAATAACAAGAAGCTGAAAATCCATCTCCTTTGTGTGAGGATCTGATCTGCAGAGAAAACAGGTAAGAGGTTAAAGAACTGTAATAAGATAGAAAAGTCTGCTTGGAGAATACATTGGTAAACATCACAAATATCTGGCCAATGAGTATAAATTCAGATTTTTTCCCTAGGAAATAAAATATAGATATATTTAAGGATTGATGTCCTCACATCCACACACGAACACACATATATTCTATCAGGAAAAGGAATTTTAATAAATTAAGTAGAAAAGTTAGTTCAGGGAAGATATTATGGAACTTCAGATACAATTGTTTTTCTCTGAAAATAAATACATATATATTTTAAAGGGCACTGCCATAGCCATAGCTCTAGATATAAATGCAGATACAGACATTCACATAGATAGTCAGACAAATTTAAAGCCAAGATATGAAATAGTAGGATGTTGACGAAACATAGAAGGGTTTTGACAACCTGAATTTGGGTGACTATAATTCAGAGTATATAAAATTCTAGGGGAAGCTATCTGCATAATTCAGTATTTGGCTAGAGAAAATGGAAGTAAGGGAAAGGGAAAATTCAGAACAGAGATCAGTCAAAATTCCCACTGAGTAGGCATTGTTTATCTCTTATCTGGTAAAATTAATTTCCTTTCTTTGCATCAGCCAGACAAGCTTACTGGAGGTAGTGTCATTCATTATCTCCTTTGAAACCCACCACTCAACAGAGAGTGTGGTCAATTTTGGGTAATCAACAAAATTGAATTGATCTGACCGCAGATGGAGACTTAATGCAACCTCTTCCCTACAGCTGCTGCCATCTATGGCATTTGACTGTTTTCTTTGAAATTTGCTCGGCTGGGCCATGGAAGGGCATGGCTCTGTTAGAGTTACTTGTCTGTGGTTTTCTTGGGAGTGCTGGTCATATATCCAATATCTACACTGTGCCTTCCAAAGACCTAAGACTATAGCCCTTAGCTTCAATGTTCTTATATAGTTCAATGGCCCCTGCTGCTTAATCTTACTGCACATGAAAAAAAAACAAAAAAAAACAAAAAAACAAAACAAAACAAAAAAACTGTGCCAGCTTGAGGAAGCACTGTCTTATTGTCACAGTAAATACACTGGTTTATGCTAAACTTAGCGAGAGGTACCATGTTTGCCAACAAATTATTCTTAGCAAAAATAGTAACACTTGTGCATCCATCTAAAGCTCCAAGAAAGTGCTGTATTTATCTTCCAAATAGTGAAATGTAAATTTAGAAAACCAAGGGGATTAAGACACTGAATCTTTGATGCCCTCTTTATCATGTTTTCTCTTTGTGGAAAACAAGCTGTGTGGTATAAAGTATCACCTCGAGAAAAAAGGGAAGCCAAAAATATGTGTGGCTACCACTTTACAAAATGCAAGTCCGCTCCCTTTTCTTTCCAAACGATTTATATTATAATTTAAACATATAGAGAATTACCTCCTCGACTATCCCAGTCCTGAATACTGCCTGTTATACCTAGAATAGCTATTACAAAGCTTTCTAAAAATCCTTGTAAGAATTTCTAAAAATCCTTGTAATGGAGATATGGGGGCTCGTCTTTTAAACCAAGTTTTTTGGCTTTTCTCCCTCTCTTTCCTCTGCAAATTATAAAGCAACTGGAGAACATTCAGCCAATAAGGATCTAGCTTGAATTTTTTAAAAAATCAAAATTGTTAGGCAATCGTCTTTCAGCAATGTAGACATTGAAAAAAAACTTGGGAATTAGTGCTGTTCTTTTCTGTGTCTGCACATGACAGATCTACTGTTCATATGGTTAATTCGGTCAAAGAAACCATTTGATCCAAATTTTTGACTGAATGACCAGCAGCTTGACTGAGTTAGCAGCCATCGTGCCTGCTCTGGCCGCGCATGTCCACCCGGGCTTTGTCTGCGAGCTGGCAGTCTCTGCACAGAGAACACACAGCATATGCCAGGTGGCCATGTGTCTGAGGCAGAGGGAATAGAGAACAAAGCAAAAAAAAAAAAAGCTTCCATTTGGACAGAAATACTTTAAGCCATCCGACTGCCAGTAACGTATTAAAGAGAGAAGAAAATACAGTGATGCCCGAATATACTCAACAGTAAACAACTTCAAGCCTGAGATTCAGATCACAAATCTTTCTCTGCTGCTGCTGACAAGCTCGGCTTGAGCATGGCTGCAGGAGACAAAGAAACCTGCTTCAAGAGGAAAAGGGGAGAAGAGACCCTCAAACTCATTTTAATCTATCTCCAGTGCAGGTTTTAGGAACCCATTATATCATAATCATTGTATTCTCATGGCAGAAGCCTGTTCTGTTGAAGGTGGGAATGGGGGAAGAAGGTTCTAGAATGGCAAAACCAAGAACTTCCTGTCCCCGTCTTTCCTCTTTAATTCTACCCTCTTCTTGTTAATTACCATACTGCTCACAAACATCTTCCCCACAAACTGAGGAACAGAGTGGGCAGATGCTAATGCCATCTCAGAAGTGTTGGGGGCTACAGAATATTACTTTAGAAAAGAGGTAGGAAGGCGTGGGTTCCCTAAAGGTCGGAATGGGTAATTTCTCATATAAATACTATATTGCCCTCATCCCCTGCATCGTGCTTTAAGATAAATAAAATGTCTTGACTTCACCATTTTCCTCTTACTCATTTCTTGAGCACCTGCTATGGGCTAGGCGGTAGGCTCGAAGCCTAACTTTTGGTTCAGTATTTCCCGTCTTCCAACTGTAGCTACTAACTGTGCTCTGTTAGATTCATCTTACAAATACGAATAGTGACATTCAGAGCAGTTAGTTGATGTGCCCAAGCTCACTCAGCTAATTAGTGTGATAGTGATTTAGATCAAAGCTTATCTGATTTTTTTTTAAGAGAGAGAGAGAGTGTGTGTGCACATGAGCAAGCAGGGGGTGGGAAGGGCCAAGGGTAAGGGAGAAACAATCTTAAGCAGGCTCCACGCTCAGCACAGAGCCTGACAAAGGGATTCGTGTCATGATCCTCAGATCATGACCTGAGCTGAAATCGAGTTGGACACTTAACCAACTGAGCCACCCAGGTGCCCAAGCTTATGTGATTCTAAAACCTGTATTAATCACACTATACCAACCAACAGCTACATAAAAAGTCAGTTTTGCAAGGGTCTCCCAGATGCCCTGTCTTCTATAGTCTGTGTAATTTAATCAAGTCCAGATGAGTCTTTTTTTTTAAAGATTTTTATTTATTTATTTGACAGAGAGTTCACAAGTAGACAGAGAGGCAGGCAGAGAGAGAGAGGGGAAAGCAGGCCCCACGCTAAGGAGAGAGCCCGATGTGGGGCTCGATCCCAGGACCCTGAGATCATGACCTGAGCCGAAGGCAGAGGCTTAACCCACTGAGCCACCCAGGTGCCCCCAGATGAGTCTTTTAATAGAGTATTATCCTATTTCAGATATTAGAACACTAAAACAGCCAGCTGGCCTAAGGCTGGGTCAAAATTCAAACGTAGGTCTGCCTCAATATATATACATCAATGCTAGTCTGAAAGTTCCATTGACCTGAACTCAAGTGAGTGTAAAGGGTTTGTTCCACCTTCCCTGAAGGCGTCATTGTCATCTTGAAATTAACAAAATGGGTGCAAATTTGAATGGATTTTAACACCACGGAAGTGCGAGTATTTTGTTCCCTCTGCCAGGAACGCATTTCTCTCTATTCCATCTGACAAATTCCTTCCATTTGAGCTCTCCTAATCTAGTTATGATGTATGTTTTTAGACACACTCTAATTCCAAAAGGGAGAACTCATTGCTGCCTTGCTGGTGCTCCAAGAAGGACTGCATTTGCACCTGTATTCGAGCATTTTGTCATGTCATACCGGATTGTCATCTGTCTCTGTGTGTATGGCTCCTCTAGGCAACTTGGGATCTCCCGGAGGATCCGTTCCCTATCCTTGCTGACCTTTAAGCTTCCACTATCCTGGTCAGTGTCCTATCAGGTGTGTGTTCAAAAACGCTTGCTAAGAGTGTGTAATCAAGTGATATTAGAATGATAAGCCATTAGAAGAAATGCAGGTGTGTATGTGTTTGTGCGTTTAAAAAGCAGTGTGGAAAAGGAAGAAATGCCATTTAGGTTGCAGGGAGAGAATTTTATTCCATCTTATCTGGCTCTTAAGGGGATTTTGCTGAGCAAAAAATCCTCTATTTGTAGAAAAGTCTTACCTGAGCCACCAATACCATCTAAGATTAGTAAAAGAAGGATTTTAAAGATTTAATTTACTTTTTGTCATGCACTGTTTGCCATTTGCATTCCCCTCTGGTTGAACATTGAAATCAGACGAGCCTTTATCACCTTTGTGTCTGGTCACGTCTGCTTGCTAGTCTCCCTTGCTAGCACAGCGCCGCAGTATCGCGCTGTAAACACAGCAGCAAAATGGTTCAAGAAAAGGAAAAGGAAAAGAAAAAGGAAAGCTTGCTTTGGTGCATAATTGGATGGAAATATAGTTAATGAAAACATTTCTATTGGTAGCAGGCTTTTTATAAATTCTTCTTTTCCTTATAATTAAATTTTCTAAAATGTAGAGGGTTGGCCTTAAGTATCTCCTGGCTATAATATTGGCACGGGATCAGGACAGCTCACCTGCCAAGCTTAACAGGGAAAAATATAATGGGAAAATACCGTAATTTTATAGTTCTTGTAAAAATGAGTAAAAACCCCAAATAGTATGTCCCTAAATCTGCCCACAGAGGGACCAAGATACACGTTTTCAGTTTTGAGGATGACCCTAGAAACCTATTTGGGGTTTATTTTCGTTTACCCTAACATAACTGTAGATCCATCTCAGCAAACAGATGTGCCGAACATGAACTTTATGTTCATTGGCTCAGGAAATGGAGCTGAGAATTTAAACTAATTTCCATTTTTATTATGTAGTATGACTTTTGCTTCTTTGTTCTCTCATAATCAACTTCAGTCCCCCTGAAAATACCTTAACTGATAGCTTCTAACAGGGTTAGATTGTGTGAGCTGAATGTAGACTTGTTTATGACGGCCTTATCCACATATGCACCTGACATACTTTCTCTCAGTGGAACAACAAATTGGATTTTTCAAGAGCAGGAGAAAGGTACAAGCTCCTTCTAATAAAGTAAATATGATACCACTTGTGTGTGGCAGAATCTTTTGAACTTAGTTGAAAGTGCATTTCTGAGGCATCAAGCATAGGAAACTCGGCATCTACAAACTCGCTACAGAATAAATGGCGTTGAGCTCCTAGATGGTAGTGAGGAAAACCATGTCTGAGCACACACACAGATTCTTCTTTTGCCCACAGAACACATTTCCCCCCCCTCTCTGACCTCATTGTGCTTATGTTGGTTAATTGTATGTGTCCACTTGACTGGGTTAAGGGATGTCCAAATAGCTGTAAAACATTATTTCTGGGTGTATTTATTGGTGATGATGTTTCCAGAAGAAATTGCCCTTTGGTTCAGTAGACTGAGTAAAGCAGACAAATGGCCCTCCCCAGTGCAGGAGGACATCATCCATCCACTGCATGCCCAAATAGAACAAAAAGGCAGAGGAATGGTGAATTCACTCTTTCTCCACTTGAGCTGGGACATCTATCACCTCCTGCCCTTGGGAAGCTGTACTCCTGGTCCCTGGGTATTTGGGCTCAGACTGGGTCATATACTGTTAGGCCTCCCACCCCATTCCAAACTCAAACCTTCAGATGGGGACTAAATTATTATTCCACCAGCTTTCCTGGGTCTCTGGCTTGTAGATGATAGGTCATAAGACTTCTTAGCCTCCATAGTCATTAGTGTAAATTCCTATAATAAATCTCTCTCTCTCTCTCTCTCTCTCTCTCTCTATATATATATATATATATATATATATATATATATATTCTGTTGGTTCTGTTTTCTGGAGGACCCTTACTAATATAGTGCTCCTACAGATGATAACTATGAACTGTATGTCCTCGGCTCTCCTGCAGGATGACCTTCAGTTAGGTTTGGCCACTGAGAGCACGTGCAATAGAAGAGGGTAGGAGAAGTGAAAAAACTGCATTTACTTTCCCTCTCCTCCTTTCTCTGATGCCTGCTCAAAGTGTGACAGTGGCTGTATCCCTCTACAACTAATGTTTTCATCAGAGTCTTTCTCCATGGTCTTCACCTCAGTGGTCCACCATAACCGTGTCCTTCCAGTGTCTCTCTGGCCTTGGAATGGCCAAGGCTCCCGACTATTGCTAGTATTTGGGTACCTCACCAACTCTTTCTTGCTCTCTTATTCTTGCTACAACTCTATGTGTTATTTATTTATTTAAAACTCTTCATATGAACCATCTGAAGTGAATCCAGTGTACTGTTAAGACCCTAAGTGACAAAGAATGCAATCAATCTTTTTTTAAGTTAAATAGTCACTTGAATAAAATAACCCACTGAATAGCCATGGACTGATTAAGTGGCTTCCAGTAGGAAGGACGCTATAAACAAAGGCATCTAACTGCCTCCACCTTTGACATTCATAGCAAAAACTGATAGAACATAAAGCAACTAAATTCTGCACCTTCTAAGGAAATTGAAAAGGCTATCAAAACCTCCTAGATTCTTCAAGGAATCTGCTAGATTGAGTGTAAATTATTTCATATCACAAAAGGGGTTGAGTCATGATTCTCTTGGCTGGGACACAGAATCAAATAAAGGAGGAAGGCGCTAAGGAAGACCAGACAAAACTAAAATCCTTTAACTTAAAGTGGTAAGGACAGGCTGGCTTCCAGGACATCTTAGCAAAAGATAAAGTTTTCTAGGACATCTTTGTGGCCAGAAAAATAACGAAGTGCTCAAAAATGATCAAAAATATTAGAAAGACAAAAGATTTAAGGAGCTCCCACTGGCCAAATATGGCCATTCTGAGCTCAGAATACATGATAATCAACATTCTGAATAAAAGAAGAATCCTTATTTTATCCTGAGATGGAAAGAAGGAAGGAAGGAAGGGGAAAAGAAAAGAAAAGAAAAGAAAAGAAAAGAAAAGAGAAAGGGAAAGGGAAAGGAAAAGAAAAAGAAAAAGGAAAAGGAAAGCAAAACAAAGAAAGGAAGAAAAAGAAAAGAAAAAGAGGGAGGGAGAGTGAGAAGAGAAGAAGTAGGAAGGAAAGATCTTCCTTACAGTAGAAAACTAATAAGTATATGATGATGGGTTAATAATCAATAGGTGAATCTTTCAATTCAATGGATGAATCTTTTGCTTTGATGAAAAAGACATGTCCAGCGTCTCAAAGAACCTCACCACAAATTACTTCCTAATTACTAAGCTATACCTTTCATAGGTTATGGACCTAGAGCCACCAAAATCACACATGATCATAGCAATTATTTTTCATTTTCTGTTCTAATATCTTAGCCCACTCCAAGGATTTTGCTAAATATTGAATTTGTGAGTCTTCTTTTCAGAGACTAAGGCTTCCATTTTAGAGAAGCTTGAACCTCCCACAAATAATCCAATGAACTGAGTATTTCATAATTCCACCAATTCTTAAGCCAGGATTTAGATGACCCATTTGAAAGAAAAGGTCTCTTTAATATTGGATTCCTTCTAATGACAACTCTACCTACTCACTATATCCTCTTTTTAATCCCCACATCCTCTAACTGCTTCTTGTTGAGAGGATGGGTCCCTTTGTTTTATTTCCATTTTCCATCAGATACAATTTGAGGGACATTTTCTCAAACTCTATGGTGAACTTTGCCCCTTAACAGCAAGTTAAACCAAAAAGACTGCAAATATTCCCCATAAGTAACTATACATACTATTTGAGTAGTGGACATCAGCTAGCAATTAGTGATTACCACCTCTCTGAGATGCCTCAGGCTAACAGCTATATCCTGATAGACAATAATATCTACATAGGAGACTTAGCAAAGGCTAAGATTCCCCCTCCAGAATGGAACAAAATGAACTTCTATAAGAACTTTTCTTTCGGGTTATAACATTATTTCATAATTCATTATTTTTTCCATTAATTTTCATTCATTTTAAAAAAATCACTCATTTGGAATACTTTAAACTTACTTCTTTTCAGATTATAAAGGCAAGACAATTTCACATAATTGTGTACTTTGTCTGCAGAATCCTCTTACCTCATTCTCATTTAATGTTGCAAAGCCTCATGAAGTCTGTGTGCTAATTTTGCCAATGGTTTCCATCCAGATCTAGTCAGACAGGGTCACTCAAATAATGGTCAAGACATTTCCCTAACCCTGATTACAGCAGAGTTTCCAGCTCTTCTTTAAACTGTGTATGTACTTCTTCCAAAATTCTGCTTGCTTAACAGGTTCGTGTTTATTCTGTATGGCGAACCTAAGGAAGTAGAAAAGCCAGAATTATATTTCAGACTTTTCCAACTGTCAGTTTTGTACTCAAACAAACTAGTCATTGCTGTCCCTCAGAAGGAAAGCTGCCTCTCACTTATAAAGAACCTTCCTCTTGGAAGATTCTGTATCTTAAAAGGTTGTTTTGAAATGTTGATATACATACAAGTAAAAAAATTCTCCAGGCAGATTAAATGCATATATAAATTTATAATAGCCCACTGACTCCAGTTGGCAGAGTTATAGCTTTAGGATAAGTGGCAAAACACTTTCCAAAGAAGTTTGGAGACTCTTTTTTGTCTTTCTGCCAAGTCTTCTCCACTGAATCTCATGCACTGACTAATGCATATGCTTGTTTGTTTAAGGTTCCAGGGAATGGTCTTTATTAAGCCTGGTAGGTGAAAATATGATCAGCAAAGGCCTATTAGAACTTCTCGACTTGGACAGGTTTTGGCTTCTGCTATATTTCTAGTGGCTGTCCTGCTGTACGTACACCAACATTAACAAAATGGGAGTCCTGCAGCTTTTAATTCATATTCAGTAAGCTCAAATATGAAATATGTTTTATAATTTTAAGTGTTCATTATGAAACAATACACACATATTTATTACTGACCCTCCACTTCTCTCAGGCAATTTCTTTCTTCTCTAGTATAAGCGTTCTCTGTAAGTAATTATTATTTATTGCTGCTAAATATATCATTATATAAATATACTTTAATGTACTTATTTTTCTGTTTATGCATAAATGGCTTGTTCCCTGTTTGGGACAACTGTAAATAAAGTTAGGGAATGTTACTGTACATGTTTTTTGTCCATTCGTGAATTCATGTCTATTGTGTATAAACTCAGAGAAGAAGTGATAATGTGTATATTTAGCTCTGGTAAATACTACCAAACAGCTTTCCAACAAAATGATTATCGACTCAGGCATTAATATGTATAATGTTTGAGGATTCTACTTTATTTATATCTTCTCTAACACTTGATATGTCTAGTCTTTAAAAATTTTAGTCATTCTCCTTGGGATATAGTGTTATGTCATTGTGGTTATAACTGGTATTTAGTTGAGGCTCATTAAAAGAATTTTTCTCACTGAGTTGTTGGCATTCTTTAAATATCTTGCATAGAAGTCCTTTGATTTAACATATATACTGATAAAATTATTTATATGTAGTCATACATTATAACTTATAAACTATAAACTTATGTATAGTTACAAAATTTCTTTAAGTTACATATATAAAACAGATATAGTCATTCTCTCTGATTTGGTAATTTGACTTTTTATACTCTTACTACTACTCTCTTTTGTTGAACAGAGTTAACTTATTTAAGTGAATTCCAACTTCTTAATCTTTTCTTTTATAGGTAATTATTTTTGTCCCAGTTACGAAATCCTCCTACCACAACATCATGAAGGCATTCTCCTATGATTTTTTTCTACATGTGTTCTTCTTTGGTCTATCACATTTATGTCTAAATTCCATTGCCAATTCAATTTTGTGAATGGTGTGAGGTACAGACTAACTTATTTTTCAGATGGGTTTTCAACTGATTCAGTAATTTCTTAAAACCACCATCTTTTTTGCATTAAACTGTTGTGGCATCTTTGTGATAAATCAGGTGATGGTACGTGTGAGTCAGGTTCTGGATATCCGATCCTGTTCTATTGGCCGATCTGTTTATTATTTTTACATCAGTGTCATTCAATACCACACTGTTTTGCTTACCGCACCTTTGTAATGAGACCTGACCTCTGTCAGCACCATTCTGCCAGGTTTGTTCTCCTTTAAAGATTGTCTTGCTATTCTAGGTCTTCCACATTTCCATATACATTTAGAATTAGCAGGCCAATTACCCCTCCTCCATAAAAAACAAACAAGCAAACAAACAAACAAATTCAAGAAAAAGAAAATATCCTTCTGTTATTTTGATTGAGAGCCTACTGAATATATCAGTTTTGGAAGAACTTAAATTTTAATAATATTGAGCTCTATAGTGCAGGAACATGTTCTATCCCTCTATTTATTTGGGTTAAAAAAATGTTTTTTCTTGGCCCTCTTTTTGTTGTTGGTCACAGTGCAGAGGAATAAGATGTTTTTCATGTGAACTATTTCTAAATATCTGAGGGTAATATGTGCTATTATAAATATTATTTACTAATTCCTTTCTTAATATTTGCTGCTAATTTATAGAAGTGCAATCATTTGTTGTGTATTGATTTTACATCCAATGAATTACGAAATTGACATTATTCTAATCGTTTTTTTGTAGGTTCTTTTGAATTTTCTAAGCACATATCCACATCATTTGCAAATAATGACAGTTTAAACTTCTTTGGTTTTTCAGTGTTTGTTTTAGAGAGGGGCAGAGAGAGGGAGAGAGAAAATCTTAGGCAGGCTCCATGCCCAGTATGGCACCCAGAGCAGGGCTCCATCTCACGACCCTGAAATCATGACCTGAGCCAAAACCAAGAGTTGAACCCTTAAGCGACTGAGCCACCCAGGCATTCTACTTCTACTTCTAATTTTCTTAGTTTTTGTCATGACTGGGTATTGAATTTTATCAAATTTTTTTTGTATTCATATTAAGATGATCACATTGTTTTTCTCCTTTATAGGGTTAGTGTTGTGAATTACACTATTGCTTTTTGAATATTAAAAATAATATTCAATATGCAATCTTCTGGTTAGCCACACTACATTATTATTTACTATATTTTTAAATAGACCTATACAGATTCAATTTGCTAATATTTTGCTTAGAATTTTTTGCAAAGGTGTTCATGGGAGAATCTGGCTTTAATTTTCTTTCCTGTTAATGTCCAAATCAGGGTTTGCTATTAAAGATATGTTGGATTCAAGTAATTTTTGAAGCAGTCTTCAAAGAGCACATTGATTAGTGGCACAGTCTCTGAAGTCAGATGGCTGGGTTCTAATTTCAGCTCCATGATTTACTAGTTGTATAATTCTGACCAAATAATTCTAGGAAATGATATCAGAAGTCTCAGATCACATTAGCTCTGTAAGTCTAGAAAAATTATTCACTATATTAAAATTTTAATTCACTATATTAAAATTTACATTTATATGTTAAATAAACATAATAACAGTACTTACTTTATAGGGTAGATGTGAGAATTAAATGAGATGAACTATGTAATATATTCAATGTGGTGTCTGACATAGGAAGCACTAAAAAACTAGCTGTGTAGATGACAGACAGGTAGATGATAAGAGATAATCCAAACATAGACACATACACAGTTAACTGTATCAGTTGGACTGTAAGCATATTCTTTTTTTTTTTTAAGATTTTATTTATTTATTTGAGAGAGAGAGATCACAAGTAGATGGAGAGGCAGGCAGAGAGAGAGAGAGAGGGAAGCAGGCACCCTGCTGAGCAGAGAGCCTGATGCGGGACTCAATCCCAGGACCCTGAGATCATGACCTGAGCTGAAGGCAGCGGCTTAATCCACTGAGCCACCCAGGCGCCCCTGTAAGCATATTCTTAATCTATCATTTTGATTACCAAATCTGGACTTTAGTGTCACTGCCCATTCTTATTCTCTACCTGCCAACCCAATACCTCAACAGTTTCCAAACTTTAATGGAAAAAAACAACTATCACTTTCAATATACTTAACACTGTGTGTGTTTAAGATAGCTGTTAACACTGCCTTGATTTGTCCATTGTATTAGCCAAGTTTCTCTGGTTTAATAGAACTAATAGTATAGAGAAAGAGATTTATTATAAGGAATTCATAATAACCAAAGTGTGGAAGCTGGCAAATCCAAAATCTGCCCAGTGGGCCTATCGGTGGAGATCCAGGAAAGCCAGTGTTCCAATCTAAGTAGAAAGATCTTTTACTGTAGAATTCTCTCTTGTGTGGGGGAGGCTGGTCATCTTGTTCTATTTAGGCTTTTGACTGATGGGATGAAGCCCACCCACATTATGGAGGACAATCTGCATTATTCAGAATCTACCAATTTAAATGCTAATCTCATCCAAAAACACAAACACTCAGAATAATCTTTACCAAGTATCTGGGCACCCTGTGGTCCAGCCAAGTTGACACACAAAATTCACTTTCATATTCGTATTTTAAGACCACGGAATTCTGATTTCAGAAAGAATCTGGATCTGAGTTCTGATTTTTTATTTTCAGAAAATATACTTATGATTTTTTAATATTTATTTCTCATTTGGGGGGACTTAGGAGTGTAAGGGAGTTAGATTTGTATACTGAGTCCACCATTTTGAACTGGAAGCTTCTGTTGTATAACCTTGATTAGGGAGGGAAAAAATTGAAAGTATAGCACCTAAATGATTATTACAAAGGTGAGAATGATTGATAGATGCCAAAGGACAAAGTTTATTGGATATTTTTATTTAGGTGAAGGAAATGAGGTTTTAACTATGTGAAGCCAGTGGCACATAGGTCCAGCTGCAGTCTCCATGCTGGAAATGCAAGCTCCTTCTCCTGCAAGGTATCCTTCCGTGGATGATGGGTAATTGAACAAGACGAGAAAACTGATGATCATTTTAGGTCACAGCACGGCCACCTGAGGGCCTGCTCAGGATGACAGTGGAGTATTCTTTTCCTGTGTATAGAATTAACTGCCACAAACTATAACTCTCTACCAGGGTTCTAGTTTTTCTTATTCTTATAACAATTACCTTTATCTCTTTTAGCAAACTGTGGGCTAACATGGACCAGTTCAAGCATACTCATAAGCAAAGTATCAGATTTACATGAATCAAATGTCAATTCCAATCATCTCTGGAATCTCACCATCCCAAGTAAGATAGGAATTCAGGACTACATAAAGTCCTATCTCTATAGCTTCTGATATTGCTAAGAGAATAAGCACAGATAAGAAAACTATGTTGAGAGCAGATGGGTGTCTCAGTCACCTAAGTGTCTGACTTCAGCTCAAATCCTGATCCCAGAGCACTGGGATCGAGTCCCACATCAGATGCCCTGCTCAGTGGGGAGCCTGCCTATGCTCTCTTTCTCTGCCTCCTGTTCCCATACTTGCGCTCTCTCTCCCTCCCTCCCTATCAAATAAATAATCTTTAAAAAATACTATGTTGAGTTCTGCTTAAATTTATGTAAAAATTGGGGACAATAAATAGATGCAAATGCGTATCAGTGATTCCCTCTTGAGATAAGGGAAAGATTTTTCTCTCACGAAATACCTCTTTACACATTTTACTTAAATTTTGTCACGTACCTATATTATGTTTTACAATTAAAAGTTCCAATGAACTTTAGCAAGTCATCTCATTATAGAGTTAATATTTTTTTTTTAAGAAACTGAGGTGGTTCTTCCTTCTATGAATGAACAGCTGTGGACTAAGGAGATTATCCCCTTACATTTCTCCCAAGAGAAGCAAGAATATCCTGACTTCAGATACCACTGATTTCCAGCTGGTAACTTTTTACTAAGTATGAAATAGTGATGTAGGTTATTTTCATGACTCCTGAATAAAATTGAAATTATAGAGTTTTTAATCCCTAAAAAAGTTTCAAAATATATATGCTTCTTTAATTCAACTGAGATTCTGTGGTTTAAAAAGGGAACGTACCTATTGCAAGGTCTAAGTCACATCCCAAATAGATAATTTATTCATCTGGTTGGATCTGGCTTTAGTTATTGAGAAATTACCAAAGTTTAGTACTTAGTGCTTCCAAACAAGCAGAACTTTGCAAATGAATTCACTTCTAAGTTTTAGTAGATTTGTTTTGCTGGAAAAAATTGTTTAAATTTTAAAATTATTTTATATGTCTTCTTTATTTTTTCTGTCTAGCCTCTTAGAGGCAATGCCTCTTAAGTGAACCAATGATTTTTCAAAGCAAGACCATTTGTCCTGGTGTTTGTAAGAATTTCACTGGACAAAATTGTCCCTAAAATTTTATTGAAATCTTACCAGAACCAATAGAAACAGAGACTCCTCCTTTTGCCTAGGCTTCCAGGATTCCGGTAGAAAACCGCTGGCATTTGCACTGTGCGCTAATGACAAGCTGGATGTTGGCATGAAAGCCAGTATGTTCTTACACTGCTTTCTGAGACAAGTAATAATCAGTCTGTCATCAATGTCATGCTGCAATCAGGCTTTGACAAGGTTTGCAAATAACTTGAAAGGAATTGCTTATCCCTGAACACTGCAGATCAAAACCAGACCTGAACAAAAACTAAGAGTCTGCTGCGCGTCAGCTGCATGGTCTCTGGGAACGTGCTGTGCATAAGCAGAGGGGAAAACCAACCCCTCATCTCCCCACTTCTCCTCCATTTTTAATTTTCTATTAAGAAAAACTTTCTCTGCTACCAGTCCTGGAAACTCACTCACTATTCAAAACCATGATGGAGCCACCTAGAAGGCCCGACCAGATTGGAAGTACCAATTGTATAATTCCTGCAAATGTCTGGAAAAGCAAATAACACTCCCATCCTTGGGGTGGTGTGTTTTCTTAACTCATGAGCTGCAGGCCGATTTCTGATCAAACTGAGTAATGCCATTAGGGAGGGTACTGTGTGCATGTGGGATTGAGGCACCAATTGCTTTCTTTCCCTCCCTTCCCCTGCTCAACCCTTTCCACCCCACAGAGGAAGTGACAAGTGTATTATTTATTCAACACTGGTCCTGACACTTGTCAATTGATAGCTTTTGCAGTCCTAAGAAATAAGTGTAATACGTACAACTTTGAGAATACTTATATAAGTTTAACTTATCAAGATTTGAGGACAAAATCCTTTGGGAGCAAAAAAGATTTTTTGAGACGTGTCAGCTGGTCACAGTTCTCCTCAGAACTTCAAGACATGTTTGTACTTCATGTGTGTATAAATAGCGGCACAGACACATGACATGTGGACTTAGGCATTCATGAATCATGCCCAAAACATGAGCATAGGATTGAGATGTGAACTAAGGTTTTATTTTATTTTAGTGTAAGAGAAGAATTTAGTTCAGTTATCTTGTTCTTCATTAGGAACGCTGAAAATCAGGTGTTACTGAGGGGGCAAGACATTCAAAGCTAAGTGAAGATGGGAATGAAAAGAAGAAAGCAAATGCATCATTAGTGAAAAGACAACACTGTAAAAAGAAAGGAGATGCAAAAGATATTTAAGATCCTATTTCAGGTGATGACAGTCATCTAAGACCTATAGCCCTAAAAAACTGTTCACTAAAGTATCATTTAATAAATCTATGCTGAGCACCATAATATTGGCTCAGTATCATGTTAGATATTATGAAATAAGCATGATGTATAAGCATGAATCCCTGTTTTTTTCAAGGAGTTTATAATCTGGTTAGAGAAAAGATACCAGTGCACATGAACACGTGGCAGTAATTCAAAGTACATAATAATAAGCCCTGAAATATGAGACAAGAACCACTCGTGAACTACACTGAGGACTTATAACAATTATCCATAAGCAATTTCTTTAAGCCACGTTTGTATACATCCCAATTTTCCCAGTCTTCGAAGCTTACTTGTCACCATTTAACTATAATCTAAGACCCATCCTCAAGAATACAGGAAGTTCAGACCCCACCTCCGTTTTGTCTGAAGACCCCACCATGTGGGCTACACTTATATATCTGGAATGTCACTTGTCCCCTCTCGATTCTGACCATAGAGCTGGGATTCCTCAACAATTGTCTCTGTCCATCATTGTATCTCTTTGTTGATCCTGTTCTGTCTTGTCAAGCTCAACCCAAGCCATGAATACAAATATACCCATAATTTGGCTTCCCTAGAGCAGTTTACCTGACACTCTATTGGTTTAATGAATTGAACTCAAATTTTAAAGACTGCATCAAGGAACTATAATGCAGGGAAAAAAAAAAACACTTAAAATTTGTTATGAAGTAGCATGTCTCTTGGACTCTACCACCCATGCCCACTTTTTTTGCTGATGCCTTAGTACAGTGCCCTTCTGTCTTCCCCTGGAATCGGAGACCCTTCTCTCCCAACTTCCTAGATCTCTAAACTCCCTCTTCTGGTTTCCTCACCACAAATCCCAAAATCAGTTAACATGACAACAGGCCAACACCAAAATGGGGTCAGACTTCTATATAATTGACAAAACCCTTTAAACCGTTCCAATGAGGGGCGCCTTGGTGGCTCAGTCAGTTAAGCTAACCAAGTCAGACTTGGTAGCTAAGTCAGCGCTCAGCTCAGATCATGATCCTGGGGTCCTGGAGCTGAGCCTTGCATCAGATTCTGTGCTCAGCAGGGAGTCTGCTTTTCCCTCTGTCTTTGCCCCTCCCCCTGCTTATGCTTTCTCTCCCTTTCTCTCAAATAAATAAATAAAATATTTAAAAACAAATAAACCCTTCTTACCAAGTAAGCTTTGGAACCCAGTATTTTAACTGACAATTTTTAAAATTACACATTCCTGAAAACTCTACCTTCTTATTCAAGTACAAAGGTCAATGTAGCAAATTTTGTGTACTGTTTAACAGGAAAGTTTTTCAGTTCCCAATATGTAATATTGATGTCTATAAATAAACACATTTATTCTTTCCTTATTTCCCAGATTCATCTTTGTTTCTCTTTCCACGATACTAAGAAAAATTAAGTAAGCTAGAATTCTCCTGAGAGAACCTTTTCCCTTATGGAAAACTAAACTGTGATTTCAACTTAATTATTTTTGAAGAAACCATAAGGAATTCATATTTTAAGATATTAAGTAGGAGTCTCTTTAAGTATTGTGTTTCTTGTCTATTTCAAATAGTTCAGCATACTTCCAAACTAATTATAAAGGCCATCAATTGTTCTAGGAGACTCAGAGGTAACTAGACACAACCTCAAGAACAGAGATCAGGGATGCCTGGGTGGCTCAGTTGGTTAAGCAGCTGCCTTCGGCTCAGGTCATGATCCCAGCGTCCTGGGATCGAGTCCAACATCGGGCTCCTTGCTCATCAGGGAGCCTGCTTCTCCCTCTGCCTCTGCCTGCCATTCTGTCTGCCTGTGCTTGCTCTCTCTCCCTCTCTCTCTCTGACAAATAAATAAATAAAATCTTTAAAAAAAAAAAAAAAGAACAGAGATCAGTAGCAACTTACTAGAGACCTTCTGGTGAGCTCACATTCTCTATTAAATATTCACCTGCCAAATATTTCCAGAATGTCTGCTAGGGAAGGTGCTGTGTTGTTGCTGATGAGTCAGTGATGAACAAGAAAGTGGAATACTGACCTTCAAGAAACCTATACAATCATCAAAAACACAAGTGATGACTGAGGACAGAAATAAGAAAATAAAATATTTACACATTGCACTAAGTGCAAGGAAGGAGATAGTGTTAGGATAAACTGAAAATAAATTCTAATGTTCTTAAACATACGAAAACAGTCTAGCCTCCACAAAGAGAAAAATATATAAATTAAACTATAGTGACTGCATTTTCTACCTACTTATTGACAAAGACTGGAAGTTTGATAGCACATTCTATAAGTAAGAATAAAGGAAAAGGGTGTTTTGATTGCAGATATAAATAAATTCATCCTGTATGGAAAGTAATCTGACAGTATCTATCAATATATAAAAAACACAACTTTTGACCCTTACTTCAGAAATAGAAACAAAGCCTATAAATTTTTTCTCATTTTTACAACATATGGTGCCTTGTACAAGGTTATTCATTCCAATGCATTTTAATAAGCAATATTTGGAAAATATCAAAATATCCATCAACTAAACACCAGTTTAAAAAACTATACTACATCTATATAAATTAGATTCAATATAACCATAACATAGAATGAGAACACAGGTTTTTGTTTACAGATATGAGCCAATTTGCAAGAGTGTTTTAAAAAAAGCATTAAGACTATACAGTTTATATACTAAGCTAAAAAGAATGTACATATTTTTGTTTTGTATACCTAAAATGCCTCAGAAAAAGGGAGTGCGAGGAAGCTTTTCCAAGGTACATATTTTCTTTTGTACCTTTTAAATTTTGAATTATGTGAATATATTCTGTTTTTAAAATACTTAGATTTTTTTTGTAAAGATAAAAGTTCCCAGTAGTGTTGACTATGGGATTCGCATTACCAGCTAGATAAGCTATAGGGTCTGAGAGCAAAGTTCTTGAAAAATTCATTATGTAAGATCCAAGTAAAGAAAATGCACATTAGAACCTATTAGGTTCAAGGTTCTGTGCTCTTGGGATATCAAGTTAAAATACAGACCCTGTTCTTAGGAGAATATATTTCAGGGGAGGAACTGGATATTTCCATAAAAGGTAAATGGTGATAAATGTAATTAGTAGGAGTATAAAGGCTTTCCAGTTTTATTAAAATCTTTCAAAATTCTTCCAGAGTTACCAGTAAGTATTGGGTTCAAATAAATAATAAAAATTTCTAGTATATGATTTATAAAACACAGTTCATTTGATATAAACCTCCAAGGTATTATAGGGCATACCCTTCAAATATTATTGGCATATATATGATGAAAACTATTCCCTCAAAGGATATAGAAAAGGAATTCTGAAGAACCCTGAGTTAAACACCTATTTAATTATATTTATTGTAAGATCACCCAAAACCTTCCAGTTTTCTGATGAAATCAGAAATCTGTTGTTTCTGGTCAGAAGTCTGATGTTTCCCACAGAAATTACGTAGAATAAACTCTAATAGCATGATTAGGAGATAAATTAACTAAAAATTACTCAATCTGTTTTCTGTTAAGGAGCATTTCATTTTCTACTCATAATTTCTATTAAATGGTTTTGAAAGTACAATAAGTATGCAAACAACATGGTCTTTGTTATTTTTGTTTAAAAATGTGCAACCTCGAGATTAATGGAAGATCTATAATATCCCCCAAAGCAAAAAGAAAGCAAAAACAGACATGAGGATTCAAAACAAAATTACAAGGTTATAAACCTGAATATCATAAAAAGTGATAAAATAGCAATGATATGTGATCAAATAAATCACCTCAATTTGCCCTTGTTTTGAGAGATGGATGCAGATTCATTGAGGGAGTGTTTTTTTTTTTGGGGGGGGAATAATAGTGATATTTTTACAAATGCATATTTAGAGACAGGGTCTTGGAAGGGTCCTTGCAAGTGAGAGGCCCTAAGGCCTAAGCTTTTTTTTTTTTTTTGCTCCACAGAAATCCACTCTGCTTCTCTAACCGAATAGCATTTTTCCTTAAAATGTATTCTTTATATTTAATCTGAATATTTATTTGGGGGGAAGAATATAAATATCAATAAAGTCACTGGTAATTAGAAGTTTTCTATCTCGCTGTCTGGATGACACTCCCAATTGTTTTAGGTTTTCTTCATTTAAGAAAGTAAAATGAAATCTGCCATATCAGAATTCAGAAAAGACCAGAAATTTCCACTTGCAGAACATAGCATCTTGCAATCCAATTTACATACTGTTCTTTTAGCCCACGTGTGGAAATTCAACAATGTTTTTTTTTTTTTTTCATTCCTTACAAGTGATCTGCAGTAGCAGCTCTGACAAATTTTTCACTATCGAGCCTTTATTAGAGTGTGAGAGCACACGGTTCTTTTCCTTCTAAAAGCGTGCTTCCTTTCAGTCTTGACTGCAGGAGTATGCTGGATTTCCCCTGATAGTAAGAAAAAGGCAGACATTTCTAAGTTTTCTCTCTTTCATTATGCTGGGGCGCGGGGGCTGCGGGAGAGAACCAGCTTCCACTAATTCTGGTAACCACGTTGTCTAACTCTCAAAACAGGGAGAATGACGGGGAAGAGAGGAGGCAGAAGTTCTGAGAAGCATCCCCTGGTTATTGTTGCTAGGGCAACTGCTACTTGGCATCCTCCAGATAGTCATCGTCTGTCACACTTGGGGTATAATTCACAGACATACAACATATCTGAGTGAATTGGGGGGGGGGGGAGGCGGGGGAGGGGATAAAGATTCATGTAAATAAATGAGAGAATTTTAAATAGGCACATAAACAAAAGTGCATGCCTAATATTTAGAAAGAAGAGACACGTAAGAGGAATACTTAAATATTAGTGTTTCTTATTGCACAAATTAGTTAGCCTCTACCCATTTCCCAATAATGGTCTACCCATCTGCCTCCTTTTATAAAAATCCCTTCTTCCTCCAAATACTAGTCTTCTGTAGAATGACATCAAACCAAATACGTGCAAAGATGTCGAAGTCATTTTCCTGCTCACAACCCTTAAGAGAGCAAAGAAGATTTAAAAATGCTTCTTCCTTGTTTAGTAGAATGTTTGCCTCAGAAGCAGGCCTGGCTTTGTTAGAAGGTAATGCATTTATCACCCAAATAATCATTCACAAAAACAGACTTGAGCCCTGAAACACACCTGCTTAAGTCTAAGCTGTACCTTTCATTTTTCTTAGGTCTTCCTTTCTTAGAGCGAGGGTGTCTGCTTAGTCTTTCAAATCAGTTTCTTCTTCCTAACATTGTAGGAACGTTATCCTATACATTGTAGAAAAAAGAGATGCCAAATCATAAAGCAGAAAAGAAAGCCTGATGATATCTGTCATCAAAGTCACATAAAACCCCAACAGTTTCAACCTCCTATGAGCATTCTCTGGAGTCAGAATCATAAAGATGTGCAGGAAACTCATACCAATGTAACACATTTACAAATGAGTGTTTCTTTTTAAGGTTTTATTTATTTATTTGACAGAGAGAGAGAGAGAGCACAAGCAGGCAGAACAGCAGGCAGAGGGAGAGGAAGAGGGAGGAGCAGACTCTCCACTGAGCAAGGAGCCCAACATGGGACTTGAACCCAGGACCCTGAGATCATAACCTGAGCCAAAGGTAAACACTTAACCGACTGAGCCACCCAGGCACCCCACAAAATGATTTTTGGAAGTAAGTGGGAAGAAAAAGAAAGATTTTAACCAAATACACTGAATGAATTTAAAAAAAATGACAGATTAGAGCATGAAATAAAATCAGAAAAAGCAACTGCTGTAACGGCTTCACCAAAAGCTTTTTTTTTTCCCCCTTAGAGAGAACTGCTAAAATTCTCCTATGGAAGCCAAATATATACTTTCATATAACCAAAATAATAAAATGAGACCCTAAGCAAATAAGGAAAACCAATTAATTAACTATGCTTAACATTGTGCATTGGTTCCACAAAATCAGTCAGGCTTTAGGATTATTTTACATGTTTCATTTAAATGGAGTCACCCAAATTTTGTGAACCAATACACTCACTGCTTGGAAGTCTAGGGAAAGGATAATCACATAATGCTAGCCATGATAAAAATGATAGTTTACTTTTGCTAAGCATTTATTATCTGCCAGACATTATCATATAAAGTTTATGGGGATTACTTCATTTAATGCTCACATTACAATTATGAGGTAGACACAGAATTAAATTATTCTTATTGTACAGATTAAGGAATTAAAGCACATAGAAACTATGTAACAGGCTCAAATTTAAATAGTAGGAAATGGTAGTACCAAGATCGAACCTGTTTTTTACATTCGTGTCACGTACTGTAGGAACTTGGTTGGATGCCCACCTCTACTTGGGCCCATGATCTCTTGTCATCTGGAGTATCTCTGTGCCTTTGGGCTATAGCTTCCCTATCTAACCCCCACCTTTTATGTGGCAGATGCTCCTGACTGTCCTACTTTCTGGATCTCTGGTTCCCACCTCAGATCTCTCACGACATTTATATTTGCCCTGAACATTAATATTGCAGGTTGAGGCAACTAATTCTTCCCCTTCCCTATTGGCATCATTTCACCTAGATAGATATCTAATCCATGGTAATATCTTCTACCAATGTCTGCCTTGTTTCTTTGGTTTAAACACCTGAGATATTTTATCATTTGAATTTGCATTTCCTCTGCTTTGCACTTAGGGAGTTATTTGTTGCACCTCCCCTCTCTCCACCACACACACACACACACACACACACACACACACACGCACACACACACAACATGCTACCCCATGAATTCTTATGCTTATTCTCCATCATGCAGAATAGAACTGCCCAGCAGAACATAACCTGTACCCAGATATTAAGGTTAAAATTCTCCTTAAAATAAAGTCTGAGCATCTTGAGAGCAATGACTTGGGTTTTACTGATTGCTGTATCTGCATCTCAAATAAATACTTAGTGTTGTTCCTTATGCACAGAAGATTTCAATAAGTGATTGTAAATTAAATGGGATCATATGCCAAGAAACTAGCTTTTTAATTTACATTAATGAGTATACTAATCAGGATAAGCTAGGCTGTGCACTAACAAGCATACCCAAATCTCAGTGGCTTTTCACAGGAAAAGCTTATTTTTTACCCACCTAGTCTATGCCTTGCAGGGTAGCATGGAGACTTGGCTCATCATAATCATTCATGTTCGAGGATGATAGAGCATCCATCTCAACACATGATCCCACGTGGCTGAGACAGGGAAAACAGTAATATAGCAAAACACATAGATTCTGAAATGATCTACAGAATCTCCGCTCATGTATTATTCACCAAAGTAAAACAATAAGGCCACCCCAAACTTCCAAGAGTGTAGGGAAATGGAACCTCTCAACACCACCACATTGCGGATTAGGTTTCAATATATGCATTTTGGAGAGACACAGACATTCAGATCACAACACTTGGGTGTTGCTCATATTTCACAGCATAAGACATGTAAAGGGACTATCGGTGAATCAGGAAGCAATGTGCCCTACATGATATGTCCCTTAGTGAGATAAGAGTATGATATTATCTAAGTTCCTTTCTTCTCTGAATACTTACATTTGTGAACTTTGTGAAGTTAAGTGTCCTCTTTGTGCCTAGCCTAAAACCTCTTGATGTGTTTATATCCATAATGGCCAACAGTATATCTTAGAAAAAAATCCTGTGTATGGATTATGTACATAATGTGTGTATGTGTGTGTGCATGTATGCGTGTATAAAAGGATACACACATACACAGAGAGAGAGAGAGAACGCATGAACGAGGGCTGGATAAATCCAAACTATAAGGCCATTCATAAAAATATCCCAATAATGAATACAAATTTCACTTACTTTATTTTTTTTTAAAGATTTTATTTATTTATTTGACAGAGAGAGATCACAAGTAGGCAGAGAGGCAGGCAGAGAGAGTGAGAGGGAAGCAGACTCCCCACCGAGCAGAGAGCCTGATGCGGGGCTCCATCCAAGGACCCCGGGATCATGACCTGAGCCGAAGGCAGTGGCTTAACCCACTGAGCGACCCAGGCGCCCCAAATTTCACTTACTTTAAAAAAGGTGTTATCAAGATGCAGTATGTTCCCATTTTACAGCAGGAAAATCGCTTAATCTAAGATCAGATTCCTATCTAGTGCCATGATTCACACACGGTATAAGGAGTCAGTGGCTCCAAGATTATCTTCCCAAAAAGTGAGCATACTACATGGGTAGGAGACAGGGTAGAAGACAGCTCCTTCTTTCACCCAATCAGTACTAGCTTTTTTAGAAAGTAATGAGAAAGCACTGCAGATATTCTACACAGAAGAAAAAACTAAGGTCAGCCTGTGGTTATTTTTATGTAGTCAATCATAGTGATTTGATTTTTTCATGGCATGAAATCTCCTTCCTTTGAGCTTCATGTATGCTTTATAGATTATTTCTGATACGTACACCAAGTACTCTAGTAATGATTTCCAAATATCAGAGATTCTTCCAAAAATGTTACTATATCCTGTATCCTGCCTTCCAGTGTATATCTATACTGTGCTTACTCCTGCACATCCAGACATAACTGGGGGATTATGAATGGAAGAAAATTGAGAAACATCTAGCTGCATGGAGAATAAGAATTCTTCTAGGGGAAAAATATATTCTTAAGGTAACATGGATCATGCAATTGTGAGTTTGACTTAGTTATAAGACCCTAATAATTAAAAGGGAATAGAGATTCTGAGTACAGCCTGATAGCTGTTGTAAAAATCTGATGCTGGTCCAGGCCCTTGAATGCATATCCATATGTCAGGGAGGGAGAAACCTTAAGGTACACTAAAGGGTGGATTTGCTGAACCCCGTCACATACCTGGGCCCAAGAAACACTGTGTTTGAACCTCACATACAGGAGGGAACTTTTCCCTATAATCCCCTCCATAGTCTCCACACAGCTTTGGAGTCCCCTAAGGCTGAAGGAACTACTAAAAGATAATATCTCTGTCCAGAAAAGCAACAAGAGAGATGACCACACTCTGAAGTGGAAAACAAGTCATGCCAGTAACTGCGACACCAAGGAGAGCAACGAGAGTGGCCACTTTGCTGACAGAGTGGCAGCAGCCTTCAGAAAGGAGATGCTGGACTGAGTTGTAAAGAGCAACAAAGGTGTTCATCACACCCACAGAATAGCAAGTACACCCTCAGTGAAGGAACTGGAGCTGTTGTCAGAGGGTAAACTCCTCTGTCTAAAACAGAGGCAAGGAGAAGTGGCAGAACATTCCAGATCTGAGGACCCTTAGCTTTGGACAGTGGCCATAGCAGCAAGGAATGGCTCTGCCACCCAGAGCAGTTTTTGGTATTGTCCAGTTGTATCTCTACATATGTATTTACTTTTAAACATTTGACAGATCCTTGGAGACCAATGTGTATAAGTCCAAAGTCTTTGCAAGAAGCTAATGTCTCTGTTTCATTAGTACATGAGGGCAACATCTTTCTTATTAATTTAGATATGTATATGACTTCATGTATACCCATAAACTGTTGAGGTTGGGAAAGTTCAGATTTCTTAGTGTCATCATTTTCAAACTTGGAGGTAATTTTGTATTAAATTATGCTGCATGTTTGTTAATGGCAGTTCAAGAGGCAATCCGGCTCCCCCATACATTTTTCCAAAGCAAACCAGAGGATGGGAAACTTTCAGAAAGGGTACATTTTGAAAACTGCTCTTAAACATGTGATGTGGATTGTTCTTAGATTAAGTCACAGGGAACAATCCTTCCTCATCTAAGTGTGTCATGCTTTCCATGACTGTTTCGATGATCTTTTGTCCTAATAATTTATTTTCTGAAACCTTGACGATGCTTTGAAAATATAATTACTCTAAATTTCTGCAAAGAACAAACCAAGTCAACAGTTATTCTTGAGCTTTCTTTGTTCTTTTCTTTTCTGTGTGTGTGTCTGTGTGTGTGTGTACGCACATGTGTACGTGTGACTGCATGCATCAGACACCTCTCGTAGTAACATTTCTCAAAGGAAGCCACAACTACAAATAAGGGGATGGGAAAAGAATTTCTGAATCTCCTCTGAAGGGATAGTTTGAAAATAAGCCCCTCACTTCAGTATAAAATTATTTCCTAGAGGCTTTGCACATACCGAGAGCTCAATAAACATTTGTTGAGTGATGAAATCACATTTTTATACATTTGATTAAGGATTAAATGTAAAGCTCACTGATCTGTTATCCAAGATGAAGAAAAAGATTGTTTCTATGATCCCTAATAGACAAATCCAGTGCCTAGAATCAAGAAAAGTGATAGATCTCATTATATCCTTGAGGTCTTTTATTCAAATTGTATATCTTTATCGGGAGAGTTCTTACTTATATTGAGTTGAGAATTTGCCTCTCTAAAACATCACCCATTAGGCCTAATGATTTTTCTATGATGCTTCACAGAAGAAGTCTACTATACCACCCAAGCTATATAAAATAATTTCAAATATTTTTAAAGCAGTCATATATATGCATTATATATTTATACATATAAAGCAAGCATTATACGCACAGATATTTTAAATTAGTCATTATATGCACATTAATATATTATATAATGCAATATATAATAAATTAGTATTATATGAAGTTTATTTATAAACTTTCAGTTTAATATCTCCAATTTCAACCATTCTTTCATTTCCCTTCACCACCTAGGTCATTCTTCCCTCTATTTCATCCAATTTGTCATGACCTTGTTAAACTGTGATCTTTAGAACTGAATGCAAAGTTCCACATATGAACTAATCAGTATTCATGGTTCACTCTTTCAATAAATACTTAATGAGCACCTATTACAAGCCAGTTATTATAGCAAGGACTAGTGGTTAAACAAGACACGTAGTCTTTACCTGCCTTTAGAGACTTAAAGTCAAAGAAAGATAGGGGTGGGATTGTGGTAAAGATAATCATATTAATATTAAATTACAACTGTAGTAACTTTACATTAAGAATAGGGTTGATAAAATGTTTTTCTTTGGACATTATAATTATATTACAAAAACATAAAATTATGTCAGTATTTTTAGAATCCACATCAAAAGTTTAATTAAAACAAAGTCAGCGGTCATTCATTTTTTTCACAGAATATGCTAATAAGGTCAGTCATACAGATAGACACATTCAACATTGAATTTCTTAGAATGTGTGAAAGAAGCAAAACCAGAAAAGGAAGAGCCTAAGGAAAAAAAATAATAAAACATCTCCAGATTTCTGATAAATTACAACTTGTAGAAAGAAAGCATATGCTTAAACAACCAAATAAACAAACAGAAAACACAAATAAAAACTCAGAAGTCATTATACTTAAAAAGTAAAGAATTTTAGTTTTCCTTGAGACATCACTGCATAGTGGACAAAGTACCAAAATAAAAATTAGAAAAATGGATACTAATCCAGATGGTTTAGGTTAAAATCACTTATTCTCATTGAGGCTAGTATTCTTATAAGAAATATGGAATTTAAAATTTCCCTTCTTCCCTAATTATCACCTGAGTGCTAATTCATTTGATAATAATTTGAGAATAATATTAGATAATGCATGAAAGTGCTTTAAAAAAGAATAAGCCACAATGCCAAGGTAACTATTTGTTTTTACAGTGGAAGGAGAGAAATTGTGATTATAGCCAATAGGGAATAACAGGTATTGACTGACTCTCCAACCATAAACAGCTATAAAATGGTTTTGTCATGCACAGACAGTGCCAAGCTATGATCCTAAAAAAAAGAACACATGTTAAGTAAACTCCACATTTACCTTAGCTTCCTCTCTGGGACACTTTCTAAGCTGGGATGTAGGGAAGTAAAGACAAACAGTATTGCTGGGCAGACAAATCTTTCTGTGATGATTTGGGGCTGCTGAGGAAGTTGAAAGTTATGAGACACAATACTGGGGAGGAGAGACATACACAGATAAAGAAATCAGAAATCTGCAGGGGGTCTCTTTTGATTCTTTTATGAAATACTAAGTTGCATTTGCTCAAGGTGACATCTTGGTGTCTGAAAGTGATCTGAATGGGAGCTGAATGAAAATTCTAGAGGTTCTTGAGTGCTGAGAATACTAAGTAGTCAGAGTAGATAAACCTCACTGAAAACTAGGGACTTTTATTTCAGATTTCAGAAAGAGCAAGTTTTAAGAATAGGGCTATTCCAGACATGTCCAAGCCTTGAATTGATCAAGCTGATTTGTGAGCAGATTAATCACTTGCCAAAACTTAATATTCTTTAAAAGAGGCTACATCTTTTGAATTTCAACAATGTAACATCCACTGTACCCAGTATAAAAGCAAAAATACCAGAACAGTCAATAGACACAGATACAGAGATGACACAGATGATACAATTATGGAGCCAAAGACAGTGACAGAGCTATGATAAATATGTTCAAATATGTAAAGGAAAAAGTGAACATAATAGATAAACATATGGGAAAATCTTAGGGGAGAAAAGACATCTATAAAAAAAGATGTTCTAAAATTGAAAAATACAATATCTGAATTTTTTTTAAAAAGCACTGTTGAGCACTGCTGAAGAAAATATCAGGCAATTAAAGAGAGGCCACAGAAACTATGCAAACTGAAGCACAAACTGTAAAAGAATAAAAACAAAAAAGGCCTCAGTTATCTATAGGTCAGTATCAAGCACAGGTAAAAAGGTCTAAAAATTTTTTTTTTAAATATCAGCCCATATCAGCAACATAAAAGAAGCACAATTCATATAAACACAAAGAAAGCACACTTATGTACACCATTGTCAAATTGTTAAAACTCAATGACAAATAGAAAAATCTTAAAAACTGCCAAATAAAAAAAGACACTTTATATGACAGGAAAAACTAACAAGAGAAACCACTGACTTTTTAAATAAGAAAGTATACATCTCAGAAGACAGTGAAACAACATTTTAAAATGTTGAAATTTAGAAAAAAAAACAGTCTAGAATTCAATATAATGCACACACAAAAAATTGAAAATAAAGAGAAAATAGAGATATTTTTATTAAACAAATGCTGGGAGAATTAGTCACCAGCAGACTTAACATTCAATCAATGTTAGAGAAAGTTCTTTTGAAAGAATAGATACCATATAGAAACTCAAATTTATGTGAAGGAATAAAGATTAGGAATAATTAATATATGGTTAATATGAAATATGCTTTTATACCTTCTTAATTTTTAAAAGACCATTGACTGTTTAAATAGTAATAACAATGTATTTTGAAGTTGATAATATATTTAGAAGTAAATGGTATAACACAATAGGACAAAAATAGAAGCAGGTAAGGAGAAGTATATTGTCAATATATTTTACATTAAATAAGAGGGGATAGAATAGTACTTTGAGGTAGAGGGTGATAAGTTAAAAAGATTTACCTTATTTTTAAAATAAAGATGAATGAGGGAAGTGTACATAGTTATGTAATATAGGAGATAAAGTATATTTCTAAAGGTAGTTAAATAATCCAACAGAAGGCAATTTACTTAATTTACTTTTTACTTAATTTACTTAATGAAGCAAAATCCTGATACCCCTGATACCACACAATAGGGAAAAAAGAAAGAACAAATTATACCAAGTAAATCAACAACAAGATGAAAACTTACACCCAATCAAAATCATAATTATATTATTGGGGGAGATCTGAATGCATATTTATGCCGTAAAAGAATTTCAATGTTCTGTTTTCATGAAGGAAAAAGTCTTTGTGATTGAGTTTCACATTAATTGGTACTTTATTTGTTTAAAACTTAAGCATTATTGGCTAAAAAGAGATTTACTCTGGTATATAGATCTTGCCATTTAAATTCTACGTTTTGGGGTTTTTTTTATCCTTGATAAAATTTAATCCAAGAAACAGACTAGATACATATATAGTCAAAAACATGAACCATTAGAGAATGAAATAGGAAATCAAGAGTGATTTTCTTTTGGGGGCTCCTGGGTGGCTTAGTGGATTGAGCTTCTGACTCGTGGTTTCAGCTGGGTCATGATCTCAGGGTTGTGAGATCCAGCCCGGGTCATGATCTCAGGGTTGTGAGATCCAGCCCTGATTTTGGCTCCTTACTCAATGGGGGGAGGGGGATCTACTTGAGACTCTCTCTCTCCCTCTGCTCCCCCCCCCCCAGTCACATGTGCATGCTCTCTCTCTCTCTCTAAAACAAATAAATCCTTTAAAAAAAGAGAGCGACTTAAGTTTTGGTGGCCCTCACTTTTTTTTCTTTTTTTTAAAGTTCCTTATAATGACCTTCACAAAATCAAAAAGACAGGAAGTACAAGGGTGGTGGCCAAGGGTTGGAGGAGAAGGGAATGGGGAGATTGGGGAGAAGGGAACTGTTCAATGGGAAGAGTTTCCGGCGGGGATGATGAGAAAGTTCAGAAGATGGACAGTGGTGATGGTTGCACGATAATGTGAATGCACTTAATGCCATTGAACTGTGCATTTCAAAATGGTTTAAAAAGCAAAATGGTTTATCTCCTACCTGCCCCATCAATGAAAGTTTAATATCATGATTTTTTTTTACACATCTACACTTGGGTATGTAGATATATAAACTTGGATTAGATGACAACCGATTTTTTTTTAAGTCCAGGTAGAGAAAGAAGCAATCATTTTTAACTAAAATCCTTCTGTTTTTTGATTGCTGTTCAACTTGTTACCACTTAGCAAAAAGCAAAATTTCCATACTGCTCAACTCAAATCTTACTGTTCTATGACTGTGGTATACCTTCCATTAAAAAGATGAAGCAGTCAATCAAGTGATTACTTTGTTATGGCTTTCATTGGGAAGGGGAGGGTGAATGGCAAAGAGAAGACCACAGACAAAAAGGTAATTAAACATGCAATGCTTTTCTTAAAAAAGAGAGATAGAGGAGGGAGATGTTATTTCCAAGAAAAGGAAAAAAGCATTGAAAGCCCATGAGTCAAGCCATAGCCAAAATCATGTTCTATCTTAACAAGTAGATTTTCTTTTTTTCCCCCACTTTTTTCTTCTTCTTTTTTTAAATAAAATCTCTCTCTCTAATCAGTTGAATGTCCCAATCTTGGTTTCAGCTCAGGTCATGATCTCAGGGTCGTGAGTTGGAGTGGGCTCCACACTCTACCTGTGAGACTGCTTGAGAATTTCTCTCCCTCTCCCTCTCCCTCTGCTCCTCCGACTCATGCTCTCTCTCTTCCTCTAAAATAAATAAACAAATCTTTAAAAATAAATAAAAAATAAATAAAATAAAATTTCTTCCCAAACCATCATCACTTTTTTAATCCTCCCCAGACTGGGCTTCATCTTCAGACACTACATCCTCTGATTGCTGAGGTGGACAGCTTGCAGAGATTTTCTTTTCTGGGGGGCTAGCTGATTCCGCCTCTTCTTTGAGACGGGTCTTTTCCTTTGATGTCTCTGAATTTGTGGGGTGACTTACTTTTCTCTTTGCCTTTCATAGGGCTTGGCATCACTGCAGCCTTTAGCCTGCTTTTGGGCATTTTATTTTCTCTCAGGTTTGGACTTTCTTTTTTCATTTATAGGTTTTTTTACTTCTATTCTTAAATTTTTGTGTGTGTTATGTTAGTCACCATACAGTACGTCGTTAGTTTTTGATGTAGTGTTCCAAGATTCATTGTTTATGTGTAATACCCAGTGCTCCATGCAATACGTGCCCCCCTTAATACCCATCACCGGGCCAACTCATCCCCGCATCCACTCCCCTCTAAAACCTGCAGTTTGTTTCTCAGAGCCTCTCATGGTTCATCTCCCCCTCCAACTCCCCACCTTCATTTTAGCTTTCCTTCTCCTAATGTCATCCATCTTATTCCTTATGTTCCACAAGTAAGTGAAGCCATATAACAATTGACATTCTCTGCTTGACTTATTTCACTCAGCATAATCTCCTCCAGTCCCGTCCATGTTGATGCAAAAGTTGCGTATTCATCCTTTCTGATGGCTGAATAATATTCCATTGTATATATGGACCACATCTTCTTTATCCATTCATCTGTTGAAGGGCATCTCTGCTCTTTCCACAGTTTGGTGATTGTGGACATTGCTAATATGAACAATGGGGTGCATGTGGCCCTTCTTTTCACTGCATCTGTATCTTCGGCGTAAATACCCAGTAATACAATTATCAGATCATAGGGATAGATCATATCATATCAGATCATAGGGAAGCTCTATTTTTAATTTTTTGAGGAACAGGTTCACACAGTTTTCCAAAGTGATTGCACCAATTTGCATTTCTACCAGTAGTGTAAGAGGGTTCCCCTTTCTCCACATCCTCTCCAACATTTGTTGTTTCTTGTCTTATTAATTTTTGCCATTCTAAATGGCATAATGTGGTATCTCAATGTGGTTTAGATTTGATTCTCCCTGAAGGCTAATGATGATGAACAATTTTTTTCATGTGTCTGTTGGTCATTTGTATGTCTTCACTGAAGAAGTGTTTGTTCACGTCTTCTGCCCATTTTTTGACTTATTTATTTCTGGGGTGTTGAGTTTGAGAAGTTCTTTATAGATCTTGGATATCAAAATGGATGAAAGATTTCAATGTGAGACAGGAATCCATCAAAATCCTAGAGGAGAACATAGGCAGTAACCTCTTTGACATCAGCCACAGCAAGACATCTTTCAAGACACATCTCCAAAGGCAAAAGAAACAAAAGCAAAAATGAACTTTTGGAACTTCATCAAGATCAAAAGCTTCTGCACAGGTTTGGGCTTCTTAACCATCTTTTGTTTTTTTTTTTTTCTTTTTTGAGCTGCCATAGTCATTTCCATCATCATCTTCCACTAAGAAATCATCCTCGCTGCCAGAATCTTCCCCCTGGAATGATGTCTCATCCTCCTCTTCTTGTTCTTCTCCACTGCCCACATCTTCCATGAGCATCTCTCTTTCTTTGGAAGTTGCTTTTGAGGCTGCCTGCTTTGCTGGAGCACATTCTTATGGGCTTCTTTCTCATCTTTGCTGTCTTCTGCTGAGTGAGAATCACCCTTGGTTTTCATATATTTTTCTTCTGAGTCCTCACCATCTTCCTGGGAACTCTTTTCTAGATCATCTCTTATTTTTAGTTTCTTTGGGAGATGATTGAATTTTCTTAGCTGGAAGGCCTCAATATCTGCAATAATTTTCTTGGCATCATTAAATTCCTGACTCCAAATAATCAATGACCTTTTTATTTCTGACAGGCTGAGACACAGTTGCTGTTGAAATAGGATTGAATCAAGAAACCAAAGACCAGAAACCCCCACCCTCTAACCTCCATACACTCAGTGTACTCTCCTCAACTTTGGCCCGTGGGGTTGCTGCTGAATCTTGACCTGCTGGCTTCTCAAAATCCACATCTTCTTGGTTCAGGGCCCCTTAATCAGATGAGCCCCCTCACAACCCATCCCCATACCCTATTCTCTCATCTCTTCAAAATGGATTGCTCAAACTAGCCCTCATAATTATATTAAATGCTAGTGGACTAGACATTCCAGTTAATAGATAGATATATCCAATCTACCAGGAACACAGAAAAATGTTCAATCTCTAAAATGGCACCATTGAAAGAAGAGACCAAACAGCCACTTACTGTCAATTTCACATTAGAAGCCCCCCTCTTCACCCAGACAGTGATTCATCATGACTAGTGTTGACATATATTTGGATTATTTTCTGCTTCATAGAACTTTAGCCAGCTCCAATATCCAAGTATTTATAGAGCATTACATTTTCAAACATAAACAGTGCCCAAAACCAAAGGACTAAATTTATAGCAAGTATGGTAATGGGTACACAACAATGGAACCCACTGGTCTTAATGCATACACAACCCCCAGAAGCTGCCAAACTGATCTTTCAATAGAGTGGCTTATTGAGGTTGCAACTGAGGCACAAGTTCAGCTATGTCACTATGTGCAGATGAGTACTACTCTCAAGGATGTAATATACACTCTTAATTGGCAAAGAATGTATGTGCTATGTCTTCAATTAATAGAAATTATGGGTCTAGAAATCAAGATGCAAAAGTGAAAGTGTTTACCTGTTTACCATCACTTTTCTTAACCCATGCTTCTAGTCCTTGCAATACTAACCTCAGTAAAGATCTTTGGAAATCCTGGTTTTCCAAGTAGGTAACTCTTCTAATTGGTGCCAGCAAGGGTCTTGAAAGTGTTGTATTCAAAGCCCCCTCTCCAGCCAAGCTTATAGATAAAACTTGTAGGTGTCTGTACTTGACCCTAACTCTGTTTTTCTAGGTCATGGTGCCCACGTCCTCAGAAAATAGACCATGGCTACAAAACATAGTCTCCTCCAGCTGGACCACAACCCATATTGAGGACAAGCCCTTGACAGAGCCCCTTGAAAAACTGGTCACCTCCTTCTCTACCTGGCCAAGAGTTGACCCCCTCCCCCATGGGTGTAGCTATAACCCTCTCATATCTTTAAAATCCCTTAAAAGGCCCAGCATAACAGAAACTCAGAGCCAACATCTCTCTTGATGTCTAGCCCCTCTCCTCTTTCAGAGAATGAATTAACTCCATCTGGTTTTTTGCTCCAGTCTTGGTGCAATTCTTTACCATCCCTGTCACCCTAATAAGTCTCAATAGATTGTATTCTCTGGCTGTTGCCAGAGAACTTTGAACTCAAGTGCCCAAAGAGAAGCAGAAACATGGAGGAGTCACAGACTTGAGAGATAGTGTCCCTGATTATCGCAAGGAGCTAGAACTACTGTTACACAATGGAGGAACAAATTTAGCACTCAGATGGCACACCTCAGCATTTTTTGGTGCCCCATTTGTGAAAATAAATAAGCATAGCAGCCACATCCAAAGAATGGCATCGTGATCAGGCTCTCAGTACCCTGAGATATTAGGTTTTTCATCATGCCTCTAAGTAAACTTTCTAAATGAGTTTAATTTCTAGCCAAAGGTGAGGGGAATCTTGAATGGCTAGAAGAGGATGGAGATAATGAGTATCAGTTTTGGCCAAGAGACTGGCTTCAGTGGGAGAGGCTATAGCTTATCTCACTAAACTTCCTATGACACATTTGCTCTGGGAAATAAGGCCCAACAGAGTCCTAATAGATCTGTTTCCAGAAACTTTATGAAGTTAGGTGGATTCAAAGGATGAACTACAGTGGATGCAGTCCTGTACAATCCAGAACACCAGCCTTTGGTACCGAAGGAATTACTCTCCTAGCATTGTTAGGAGATAGCTGTCAGATGTGATCCATCTTGGCAAATTGCTATCAAGTAGAGAGAGCAAACTTATTCAAGGCTACATGTCCTCCTAGTACAACCTCAAACCAACAGCTGATTGATAAGGGCCTTAAAAGTTCAGTCACTTTGCTCCAGTTCAGAACAACTTTGAAGGTCTATTTCAGACTTCGATATTCCCATCAGATGAACAGGTACCTTTGTGGTGACTGCATTTTAACCCAACTGTTCCTTCTAACTAATCCCTATTCTACTGCTTTTATCATAGGTAGGTATTTATCCCAAGAGAATGCTCTGCAAAAAACATTCTGCAAGTTAATCTGTGTCAGAGTTTGGATCTGTAACTCCTATACACAGAAAAATACAAAAGTTTTGAAGAAAAGAAAATAAAGAATATGTAAGTAAGTGAAAATATATATTACATTAACAGATTGTGAGGATCTATATTGCTAAGCTGTTCCATAGTATCCTTTGGATCAAGTGATTCCATTAAATTTTTCTTGCAGTTTTTCTATAGAACTTGGGAAAGAGATTTTAAATTATGTACGTAAATAGTAAGTATCTAGATGGTCTAAAACAATCCTGACAAAGACAAGTTTGGAGGATTTATATTATATGACTTCAAGATTTAGAATAAGGTGCATCAATCAAGACCATTTAGGCTTGTATAAGGATGAACAAATAAATTAAATGAAACTAAAGATACTCAGACCTATTACATACACTCAATTAATTTCAACAAAGATATTAAAGGCAATACAGTGGATAATAAAAATCTTCTTGCCAAAAGATGCTAAAATGGGCAAAATTCATAAGGAAAAAAGAGAACATTGATCCCTACCTACTACTTTTTTTTTTTTAAGATTTTATTTATTTATTTATTTATTTGACAGAGAGAGATCACAAGTAGACGGAGAGGAAGGCAGAGAGAGAGAGAGAGGGAAGCAGGCTTCTTGCTGAGCAGAGAGCCCGATGTGGGACTCGATCCCAGGACCCTGAGATCATGACCCGAGCTGAAGGCAGAGGCTTAACCCACTGAGCCACCCAGGTGCCCCCCTAACTACTACTTTTAAAAGGATCACTTGAGATGGATTGTAGATCTAAAAGTACTCACCCAAATCATAAAGCCTATAGAAGAAATTGTTGGAGATTTCCCCAACCCCTTTAACTTTTTTAGAATACAAAATGCATAAACCACCAAAAGAAAAAAAAAAAAGATAAATTGAATTCCATCAAAATTAAAACAGTTGCTCATCCAAAAACACCTGTTTAAAAAAAAAAAAAAAGCAAAAAGGTGAGCCACACCTTGGGGAAGATATTCAGAACACTTGTATCTGGCAAAAGAATTATATCCAGAATATATAAAGATCTCTTACAATTAATTAACAACAATAGAAGAACCAAAAATTTTTAAATGAATATAAGACCTGAATAAACACCATACAAAGGAAAATAAAGAAGATATACAAAAGGCAAATAAGCATTTATAAAGTGCTCTGTATCATTAGCCATCAAAGAAATGCAATTTCAAAACACAATGAGTTATCACCTCACAATAATTAGAATGTTTGACAATCTGAAATACTGGTGTTTTGGAAGAACCAACATTCTCATACATTGCTGGTGGAAAACTGGCTATGTCTTAAAAAGTTAAACATAGATCTAGCCTTTAATTTAGCAATCCCATTCCTTGGTATTTGCTCAAGTAAATATATGTCAAACAAAAGATTTCTTTAAAAATATTCCTGGATAAATGAAACAAGATGGGATTGGGAGGGAGACAAACCATAAGTGACTCTTAATCTCACAAAACAAACTGAGGGTTGCTGGGGAGAGAGGGGTTGGGAGAGAGGGGTAGGGTTATGGACATTGGGGAGGGTATGTGCTATGGTGAGTGCTGTGAAGTGTGTAAGCATGGCGATTCACAGACCTGTACCCCTGAGGATAAAAATACATTATATGTTTATAAAAAATAAAATAATTTTTAAAAAATAGATAAATAAATAAATAAACCTTAAAATTAAAAAAAATCATAATAAAAAAAATATTCCCGGGACCTTTATTCATAATGGCTCAAAGCTAGAAACAATACAGATATTCATCAAAAGTAAAATAGATAACCAAATGGTGTATTTGTACAATGGAATACTATTCGGTAATAAAAAGAACAATCGAAGAACTTGAATGATTCCACTTAAGAGCTTGGATGTTTCCAAAAAATATTCTCCATTTATGTGAATTTTTGTAACAGACAAAACTGATGTCATGATAGCAATTAGATAATACTTGCCTCTGAGGGCTTAATTGACTCAGGAAGGAAAGGAAGAAACTTCCTGAAGTGTTGAAAATATTCTATCTTCATAGGGGCATAGGTAGCACAGGCACATGCATTTGTCACATACTCTACACTTAAGATGAGTTTATTTCCTTGTATAAAAATTATACCTCACAAAAATTTAATAGGAGATAGAATTAAATGTCAGGAAGCCACTAAGAGGCAACACATTGGAATATTTCTGGGAAGGTCAAAGCCAAATTATAAATGGATTATTTTTAATGACAAATAACTCACTGTGGTCTTCTTTTCCTCCTTATAAAATGTTTCATTTCTTCTTGTCGGCCAGTAGATAACTGGCGAGCACCCACTATATACGAAACACTGTAATCTCAGGTTTCCTATGCCTGATAACTCCTGGCAGATAGCTAGTTAATTAAGTTACATATGGCTTGAACTTTATATGCTTCATTTTCTTTATCATTTGTAAAAACATTATGAAAATTAACATGGAAGAAAAAAATCAACTGTTGAACATAGTTCCATCAGTGATACAACAAACAGCTGGGGAGATGTTTTTGTTTGGGAAATTCCTAGCCCCTCATGAAGTAAGTGAAGTCATATTCTTCAGCTTGAATCATCTTCAATTCTCAAAGAGTTTAATGAAAGCACAAAAACAAAATAAGAGTCATCGAGGGGGGTGCCTGGGTGGCTCAGTGGGTTGAGCCTCTGACTTCAGCTCAGGTCATGGTCTCCGGGTCCTGGGATTGAGGCCCACATCGGGCTCTCTGCTCAGCAGGGAGCCTGCTTCCCCTCTCTCTCTCTGCCTGCCTCTCTGCCCACTTGTGATCTCTCTCTCTCTCTCTCTCTCTGTCAAATAAATAAAAATTTTTTAAAAATTAAAAAAAAAAAAGGAGTTGTCGAGGGTAGAGTTTTACTTCGCTATCATGGTGAGTATGCCTTGCTGGAAGTTTAAGCATCGTGGGAAAAGCTTGATAAATATGTAGATTTTGAGTCCCTATCTTGAAAACTACTTTAGTATGACTATGCCACTGGGTTCTTAAAATAAGATTACAAAAAAACTAGGTGTTAGACATAATACAGAAAAAAATGTGTAAAAAAAAAAAAAAGGACTATTTGGAAGATTGTTACAGATTGTGTCCCTGCAAACTTCGTATGTTTAAAGCTAACACCAAATGTGCTAGTATTTGGAGGTGAGGCCTCTGGAAGGTGGTTAGGTCATTAGGGTAGAGTCCTGGTGAATGCAATTAATCCTTATAAAAGAGACCACAGTAAGATCCCTTTCCCCTTCCCACCACACAGGGACACAGATGTTGAAAAGACAGCCATACATGTACCAGGAAGCAGAACCTCACCAGCGAATCTGCCAGTGCCTTGATCTTGGACTTCCCAGCCTCTGGAACTAAGAGAAATAAATTTCTGTTCTGTTACAGCAGCGTGAGTAGATTAAGAGAGAGATCATCACAGACAAAAACCATGGCTGTGTGAATGATTTTTCTCCTCCTAGGATTTACACCTCCCTCTTGGTTCTCATTTGTCTCTATGTCAGCCTCCAGGGACACCATATTGTCTCCTTGCTGCAAGACCCAGAAATGGCCAAAAACTCCTTTTCTATTTTGCTTCTTGGTTAACAAAGAAAAGCTAAAATTTTAAATAACCTTACCAAGAACTAAGGAGAAAGTAAAGGAAACTAAAGAAAGTGCAAAATTAGAAAAGGCTCAGTTTAATAAAATACAGATTTCTGATTCAAACATAGTTAAATTGAAGCCACAAGTTAACTGGTCCAATTTACCAACATTCAGACCAGGGTTTTGCTCACTTCCTCCAACACATTCTACTGATTAGAGATTCGTCTAGGTTTGGGAAGAAAAAAAAAGAACTCCATTTAAATTTATGAATTATTACTTATGGAAGTTAAGTCTATTATAGATTTTAATTGGACATTCTTTTTTTGTTGTTGTGTACAGTTGTTTTTTGTTTTTGTTTTTTCTAATACAAAGCTGAGCTAACTGGGGAGGAACAGGGTTAAACAGACAATTCTGCAGCAAAAAAATACAGTAGGGAAACAGGTCAGAGTCTAAGCTTTTAGCAACTCCTTGCATGCCCATACTGTAGGCCTGAAGTGCCCTATAAAAAGCAACTAGTCCTTTTTTCACTCAGAGTCTTTCTTTAGTCCCCTGTTTAAAGACTCTCCCTCTCTTCTCCTGGCTTTTAATTCTCTTTGTATGACTTCTTCTGAACAGTGACTGAGTTGGCCAGTCTGTGACTTGGCTGTAAATTACTCCCCTGTAAGTTTCCTCTCATTTGATTGGCTTCAATCTCTATAGTCTGGCCTCTTCCCTGATCTTGGCCTAGACTCCAAAAACACTGCACTACAGCTTACTCTGTGCTGAGGGGCTCCTCCTTGTCTGAAAGTTGACTCAGATGCATGAGGAGATGAAATACAGAACTCTGTATGAGCAAATCGCTATCAGGGCACAGAGTATGAGTGTGGGGGTGATTCGAAGTTGAAAAGGAATAAAGAAAGGGAAGTGAGATACTGTCAGAATTTTGTCTGACCCTGGGAATTACATCAGCTCATGACACACATCAAATCATTTTGGTTTCTCTGATGACGTGAACTGGAGGTTTCTGACCTCAGGGATGTCTGAGTTATCTTGGCTCCCCACACACCTCCCTGCATTTCGTCTATCAACTTTCTCCACTTCCTGGGATTTAATCCTTGGCTTTCTGCTCTTTTCTCTGAGCTCTATTTAAATCACCCTCCATGTATACATTTTCAAATCCTGTCCCTATGTTTTCAATTTCTAACGCTGTAGTGTATGCTCAGCACACTTCCTCCCACTCTCTATTTTCCTTGAAAACAAATGTCACTTGACCTATGGTTCCCAATAGCTACCTTCCTCCTGCTGATAGAATTATTTGCTGACAAATTTATTGGAAAAACAAGAATTATTTGCTGACAAAATTATTTGAAAGATTTTACATCCAAAGCATATGTTTTCTTTCTGTAGTTTTTTACATACCGCCATCTGGTTTCTATTCCTGCTTTATCTCCCTCTACATTCTCTCTTAGACCCTTTTGCTGCATTAAAAACAAGAAAAGCTTGACTGAAGACCATGAAAATCTTTGAGTAAATTTCCCTTCTTCCTGAGTTGCTTAAACCAAGTGGAGCTGGGATATATTAGAAAAAACATAGTACTAATAAAACTAGGTTTGAACTGGAAAGCTGTCCCCCTCCCAGTCCAAGTTAGCATGACTTCATTGAGGTCTTACCACATCCCAGATGCTTTATTTAAATGCTAGAGAAGTAAAGGTGAGGGGGAAAAGGTTTGTTAATTCTTAGATGATAAATGAATTCTTGAAAAGAATTCAAGAAATTATCATGTGTATTTTATCTGGTTGAACTTGAGTTCTAAAACTCCATTTGCAAGGGCCTAATAGAAATATCTTTGCCACAATCTCAATATGTACAAAACTGAACTCATTAGCCCCCCTTCAATTGTTCCTGAAAATTGCATTTTATGTTTTACTAATGCAACTCCTTATCACATTTTTATCTCTTTCTTACATCCTTTCATGTATAAGCAGTCACCAGCTACATTTTCTGAGATCTGAGTACTACACTGGTAATGTTTCTCCTGGAATTGATTTACTGAGTTAAGTTTTGCTTTTTAAGCCTACATAAGAATAATGTAGCATCATTAATGTCGGAAAGTTGAAATTTAAGGTTGAGATCATTAGGAAATACAAAGTGGGATATTTCATGTTAAAAAAGAAATGATCCACCCATGAAAAAGATTTAAAAATTGTGAAACTTAAAAAAAAAATTGTGAAACTTCCTGAACCTAACAAAAGAGGAAATTAACATTTTGACAATCATCATGGGAACTATAGCACACTTTTCCAGAAACTAGCATATAAAATAAACCAAAATTTATAAGACAAGGGAGAATTTAAGTAATATAAAAAGTAAATACTACTTCATTCAAAAGGCAATACATGTTCAGTTGAAATGCACATACAATATTTGCCAAAAAATGACCACATATAAAGTTATGAAAGAAGGCCCCAAAAGTAAAATTAAGAAAATTATTTATGCATACAAGTTATATTCACTACTAAAGCAAAAAAAATAGTTAAAATTCAACAAACTTTCAATAAAAGAAACAAAAAACCAAAATCTTCTGGCAAACTAGGAAGATAATAGAATTCTTTCTTTCTGATAGTGATTATTTACTGTAAGTCCAAGATGCACATCATGCCAGAAACAGTTAATGGAAATCATTTTACCTTCCTACTAAAATCAGAAATAGGATTATAAACTTCTACCACTACTACTATCTACCATTATATTAAAGGTCTTAGCCAATGCAATAAAATAAGAAAAGAAATGAAATTGGAAATATAAGTTTTATATATTATTAATATATATGAGAGGGGAAAACTAATATCCTTATAATAGTAGAACCAATAAGTGAGTTTAGTAATAAAGGAGGATTAGAATATAACATATAAATAACAATAGCTTTTCTAAATCCTGCCAATATGAGATAAAAATAATCATATTCACAGTAATAATAAATAGTATAAAGTGCTTAAGAGCATACTTCATAAAAAAAGATTAGTATTCAACTTATGACAACAGAAAAATTTCAGAGTAAATTCTCAGAAAACAAAATTTTAAAATATTAAAATTTATGAAATTAAAAATTCAAACATGACCAACAAAAGTAAAACTGGATTAGATTAAAAGATTTAACTTAACAACAAAAATATTAGTTAAGAACTGACTCAGGGAAAATAAGAAAAGGCTTAGGTAAAATATAAAAAATGAAAAAGAAGTATATTTAGAGATAGAAGAGAGACTGAAAAATTGAAGGAAGATATTTTGACTTCTAAAGAGAAAATTATGAAAGTATACAGAATGGAATAATTACTCCTGAAAAAATAAAGAGATATAACATCTTCAGTGATGGCAAATCTCAACATAGTTTTCTTTTACTAATATAAAAACGTATTCAAAATATAAATCGATAAAATGAATATCCAACATGATTTAATAGAATTTTGCAGGCTGATTCTAAATTTCATATAAAAAATTAATTTTTAGGAACCTGAAGATGAATAAAAAGGACAATCTATCCTACCATAGTCAAATATACTTCTAAAATAACTGTGGTATTTATGCGCGGATAGCAAAATCTTAAAACTAAATAAAACATTCAGTGAGACTCACAATGAAGTATTTTAAAAAGATGGTATTTCATATCAATGAAGAAACATTGTTCCATAAATGTTCTTGAAAATTAGCTGAATATTTGGACAAATAAGTTAGCTCTCAACTCAGACTCATCACAAATTTAAATTTTAGGTAGATTCAAGGAAAACATAAAACAAATTATTATAAAATATAAGATAATGCTTTCTTGAGTGTTGGCTAGGGTATATAAGACAAAAAAGGAAAAGTTATAAATAAAAATATTGACACATAGAGTAAACCAGAATTAATAGCATGAATTCCACCAATACAGCATTAATAAAGTTAAATAATAAGTAAAGATGAAGGAAGAATATTTGTAATATTTACCATGCTAAAATTCCAAAAACAGTAGCCCTCAAACTATCTGTAACAAAGAGCCTTTTTTCCTATTTTTAATCTTTAAAAGACAATACATTATCGAATACAATAAAAATGAATTATCAGGAAAATAAAATTTAAAAAATACATAAAGTGTAAGTCTTTTTCTTAAATGATATTGAGTAGTCACAAAACTACTCAGCCCAGTGTCTCCACTTACCAGTTCGTAGACCAGAAATAAATCACTAGTGGAATAGTGGAATAGCACAGGTCTAGAGATGGCACTCTAAACTGAACAGACCTTGTGATGTCCTACTGATTAGAATGAAATGGAAAAAGGCCAACTCAAAAATGATTCAAGAGTATTGACATGGAAGTCACAGAAAAACATAAGTATACATAAAAATATGAAAATAGTTTTGGTAATCAGGACCTTGAGAATTAAGTCAATAAGACCTTTTAAAGTTTTGATAATATCAAGTGTTGAAATCGTAGGGAAAATAGGTGTCTATACATTGCTAATAAGAGAATAAATTGGTAAAGCCACTTCAGGAACTATTTGACACTATCTCTTAAAATTAACCAGATAGTACCAAACCAAAACACCATAACACTTAATATTTAATTTATATTATAGTCTGATGGAAAACTTCCATATTTCCTCCAGGAGACATATACAAATATGTCTGTTTTATGATTCTTTATAAAAGCAATAAATTGAAGGGAAAAAAACCCACAAAAGTTCTTAATAGGGGACTATGAAATATTTATACATATTTAATATGTATAACAGGTTACATATTAAATATGTAATATTTAATTACATATTAAGTATTAATTAAAGGAAAATGGAGTAAAACTTGTTAGATTACATTGACACTTTTATCTTTGAGAATAAAAACAAAATATCCATATTCTATAGTTAATAATGTTTTTATATTTAAAAGAAGAATATTCTTGTGCAGTATTTGTATGGCTAGGTAACTGTACCTTTTAACAAGCTTTCCAGGTATGAAAAGCCGTGGTTATTCAAAAGGAACACTGACAAATGTTTTAAATACTTTGTTCATCCTGTTCACTGTACCTCCTCAGGTCAAGAAGGGTTCTTCAGAGAGGTAGCAAACAGGAATTTCTAACTCTTAACCTTATTCTGATACTTGCTAATGGCTTGTCTATCTTTTAAAAATGGACATGAGCACCTGATCATAGAGCATACCACAGGTACAAATTTCTAGCTAAATGATAAATTGATAAGCAAATAATTCAACTAAATATTTTAAATGGGCCTATTGAAAAGTGCACAAAATACATTTCATGGTTTCTGGCAAACTAAGTACCCATTCACTCTATCATACTTGTAGAATGATTTCACAGGTAAGTTGGGTAATTCTTCTTACACAATCAATTTATTATTGTTTAAAAGTAAGAACACAGCTCCATCTCAGAATGACAATTGCCAAATTAGTAAACTTACAAAGTGACTAACTCAGGATTTCTTTCTTTCTTTTATTTTTAGCTTCATTGAGGTACAATTGAAAAGGAAAAGTTGTATATCTTATGGTGTAAAACATGATGTTTTCATAAATGCATATGTTCTGAAATGATCATCACAATCAAGCTAATTAACATGTCCATCATATCTACTGATATTTTAACTCCCTGTGTTCTTTGGAGGATTCCTTTACATAACATTCCATAGCTGTCTTTAAAACTGATTGTCATGAAATACGTTATTTTTTTTTCTTGTGATAAGAAGTTTTTTTTTTTTAATTTTATTTTTTATAAACATATAATATATTTTTATCCCCAGGGGTACAGGTCTGTGAATCACCAGGTTTACACACCTCACAGCACTCACCACAGCACATACCCTCCCCAGTGTCCACAATCCCACCCCCCTCCCAACCCCCCTCCCCCCATCAACCCTTAGTTTGTCTCGTGAGATTAAGAGTCACCCATGGTTTGCCTCCCTCCCAATTCCATCTTGTTTCATTTACTCTTCTCCTACCCCCTTAACCCCCCATGTTGCATCTCCTCTCCCTCATATCAGGGAGATCATATGATAGTTGTCTTTCTCCGATTGACTTATTTCGCTAAGCATGATACCCTCTAGTTCCATCCACATCGTCGCAAATGGCAAAATTTCATTTCTTTTGATGGCTGCATAGTATTCCATTGTGTATATATACCACATCTTCTTTATCCATTTGTCTGTTGATGGACATCTAGGTTCTTTCCATAAGTTTGGCTATTGTAGACATTGCTGCTATAAACATTCGGGTGCACGTGCCCCTTTGGATCACTACAGGGCACTACAGGGTTTGTATCTTTAGGGCAAATACCCAGCAGTGCAATTGCTGGGTCATAGGGTAGTTCTATTTTCAACATTTTGAGGAACCTCCATGCTGTTTTCCAGAGTGGTTGCACCAGCTTGCATTCCCACCAACAGTGTAGGAGGGTTCCCCTTTCTCCGCATCCTCGCCAGCATCTGTCATTTCCTGACTTGTTCATTTTAGCCATTCTGACTGGTGTGAGGTGATATCTCATTGTGGTTTTGATTTGTATTTCCCTGATGCCGAGTGATGTGGAGCACTTTTTCATGTGTCTGTTGGCCATCTGGATGTCTTCTTTGCAGAAATGTCTGTTCATGTCCTCTGCCCATTTCTTGATTGGATTATTTGTTCTTTGGGTGTTGAGTTTACTAAGTTCTTTATAGATTTTGGACACTAGTCCTTATTTATCTGATACGTCATTTGCAAATATCTTCTCCCATTCTGTCAGTTGTCTTTTGGTTTTGTTAACTGTTTCCTTTGCTGTGCAAAAGCTTTTGATCTTGAGAAAATCCCAATAGTTCATTTTTGCCCTTGCTTCCCTTGCTTTTGACGATGTTCCTAGGAAGATGTTGCTGCGGCTGACGTCGAAGAGGTTGTTGCCTGTGTTCTCCTCAAGGATTTTGATGGATTCCTTTCTCACATTGAGATCCTTCATCCACTTTGAGTCTATTTTCGTGTGTGGTGTAAGGAAATGGTCCACTTTAATTTTTCTGCATGTGGCTGTCCAATTTTCCCAACACCATTTATTGAAGAGGCTGTCTTTTTCCATTGGACATTCTTTCCTGCTTTGTCAAAGATTAGTTGACCATAGAGTTGAGGGTCTATTTCTGGGCTCTCTATTCTGTTCCATTGATCTATGTGTCTGTTTTTGTGCCAGTACCATGCTGTCTTGATGATGACAGCTTTGTAATAGAGCTTGAAGTCCGGAATTGTGATGCCACCAACTTTGGCTTTCTTTTTCAATATTCCTTTGGCTATTCGAGGTCTTTTCTGGTTCCATATAAATTTTAGGATTATTTGTTCCATTTCTTTGAAAAAAATGGATGGTACTTTGATAAGAATTGCATTAAATGTGTAGATTGCTTTAGGTAGCATAGACATTTTCACAATATTTATTCTTCCAATCCAGGAGCATGGAACATTTCTCCATTTCTTTGTGTCTTCCTCAATTTCTTTCATGAGTACTTTATAGTTTTCTGTGTATAGATTCTTAGTCTCTTTGGTTAAGTTTATTCCTAGGTATCTTATAGTTTTGGGTGCAATTGTAAATGGGATGGACTCCTTAATTTCTCTTTCTTCTGTCTTGTTGTTGGTGTAGAGAAATGCAACTGATTTCTGTGCATTGATTTTATATCCTGACACTTTACTGAATTCCTGTACAAGTTCTAGCAGTTTTGGAGTGGAGTCTTTTGGGTTTTCCACATATAGTATCATATCATCTGCGAAGAGTGATAGTTTGACTTCTTCTTTGCCGATTTGGATGCCTTTAATTTCCTTTTGTTGTCTGATTGCTGAGGCTAGGACTTCTAGTACTATGTTGAATAGCAGTGGTGATAACGGACATCCCTGCCGTGTTCCTGACCATAGCGGAAAAGCTTTCAGTTTTTCTCCATTGAGAATGATATTTGCGGTGGGTTTTTCATAGATGGCTTTGATAATATTGAGGTATGTGCCGTCTATCCCTACACTTTGAAGAGTTTTGATCAGGAAGGGATGCTGTACTTTGTCAAATGCTTTTTAAGCATCTATGGAGAGTATCATATGGTTCTTGTTCTTTCTTTTATTAATGTGTTGTATCACATTGATTGATTTGCGGATGTTGAACCAGCCTTGCAGCCCTGGAATAAATCTCACTTGGCGTGGTGAATAATCCTTTTAATGTACTGTTGAATCCTATTGGCTAGTATTTTGGCGAGAATTTTTGCATCTGTGTTCATCAAGGATATTGGTCTGTAGTTCTCTTTTTTGATGGTATCCTTGTCTGGTTTTGGGATCAAGGTGATGCTGGCCTCATAAAATGAGTTTGGAAGTTTTCCTTCCATTTCTATTTTTTGGAACAGTTTCAGGAGAATAGGAATTAGTTCTTCTTTAAATGTTTGGTAGAATTCCCCCGGGAAGCCGTCTGGCCCTGGGCTTTTGTTTGTTTGGAGATTTTTTTTTTTTTTTAAAGATTTTATTTATTTATTTGACAGAGAGAAATCACAAGTAGGCAGAGAGGCAGGCAGAGAGAGAGGAGGAAGCAGGCTCCCTGCTGAGCAGAAAGCCCGACGTGGGGCTCGAACCCAGGACCTGGGATCATGACCTGAGCCGAAGGCAGCGGCTTAACCCACTGAGCCACCCAGGCGCCCCTGTTTGGAGATTTTTGATGACTGTTTCAATCTCCTTACTGCTTATGGGTCTGTTCAGGCTTTCTATTTCTTCCTGGTTCAGTTGTGGTAGTTTATATGTCTCTAGGAATGCATCCATTTCTTCCAGATTGTCAAATTTGTTGGCGTAGAGTTGCTCATAGTATGTTCTTATAATTGTCTGTATTTCTTTGGTGTTCATTGTGATCTCTCCTCTTTCATTCATGATTTTATTTATTTGGGTCCTCTCTCTTTTCTTTTTGATAAGTCTGGCCAGGGGTTTATCAATCTTATTAATTCTTTCAAAGAACCAGCTCCTAGTTTCGTTGATTTGTTCTATTGTTTTTTTGGTTTCTTGTGGGGGGGGGAGAAAGGGGATAAAAAGAGGTTCAGAAAGAAAGAAAAAAAAAGAAAAAAAGAAAACCAATAAAGAAAAAGGATAAAAAGGAAATATATATATATATATATATATATATATATATATATTAGATAAACTAGTTAAAAATGTTAAAAAAGAAAAGGGTAAAAGTTAAAAAAATTTAGCAGAAGAAGAAAAAAAATTGAAAAAGAAAAGAAAAAAAATTAATTTAACTGCAAGGCTAAAGAATCATGGGGAGAAAGCCATGAGTTCCATGCTTTGCTTTCTCCTCCTCTGGAATTCTGCAGCTCTCCTTGGTATTGAAACTACACTCCTTGGTAGGTGAACTTGGTCCTGGCTGGGTTTCTTGCTGATCTTCTGGGGGAGGGGCCTGTTGTAGTGATTCTCAAGCGTCTTTGCCCCAGGCGGAGTTGCACCGCCCTTACCCAGGGCCGGGCTGAGTAATCCGCTTGGGTTTGCTTTCGGGAGCTTTTGTTCCCTGAGCGCTTTCCTTAGAGTTCCGGAGGATGGGAGTGAAGATGGCGGCCTCCCAGTCTCCGGCCCGGAGGAGCCGAGAGCCCGGGGCCCCACTCCTCAGCGTGCCCCCAGAGAACAGCGCCCAATGACTCCCGCCACCTTGGCCTCCGGCCGCGCTCCAAGCTGACTGAGCCTGCAACCGGTTCAAGGTAACCCTGAGCTGAGAGTCACTCCTCGGCTCTGTCTCTGTAGCCAGCTTCCCCGTTCTAATACCTGTGAGCTCTGCGACACTCAGACACCCCCGATACTTCTGTGACCCTGCGGGACCTGAGGCCACGCTGACCCTGCGTGGGCTTCACCCCGGTTAAGTCTCTGGAGCAATGTCCCTCAGCAGGACAGACTTTTAAAAGTCCCGATTTTGTGCTCCATTGCTCTGCCGCTCGCTGGGAGCCGGCCCCTACCTCCGCGGTCTATCTTCCTGTCGCTTTGGATTCACTTCTCCACCACTCCTACCTTGCAGAAAGTGGTTGATTTTCTGTTTCTAGAGTTGCTGTTCTTCTTCTCTTCGATCTCCAGTTGGATTTGTAGGTGTTTGTAATCTTTAGATAAGCTATCTAGCTGATCTCCCGCTACCTGAAGTAGTCTCAGCCTGCTACTTCTCCGCCATCTTGACTCCTCTCCCTGAAATACGTTATTTTTATCATTAACATGTTTGACAAGTGCTATGGGAGAGGAAAAAAAATGACAATGTAGAGAAATGATAAAATAGATAAGATAAATTCATGAGCGAATGCTGTAATGTTTCACAGAGTAAAGAAAGAAATCAATTCATATGTAAGCAGCAGAGAAGATTTTATGTTGTTTTGAAAGGGAAAAATAAAAACATAAACAAGATAAATGTAATTCTAATAATGTAATTAAAAAAAACAAGGATTGCAACAAAGGATAGGAAAAATGTAATATTAAATTTGTAGGCAACTTATAATTTGAGGAAATGGGCAGTGTAGGAAATAATAAAAAATAAATAGTAAGATATAGTATATAATAAAGAAAATATATACAAAATTCTTAAAGGAATCATTGTGAAATGAGACCAACTCACTGAGGTACATAGAAATTCATTCAGGTACAGTCACCACCCAGACATTCTTGACAAACATGTAATTGGAAGAATCCACAATGGACGAACTGTAAAGCTGGAGGATTATATTGAAGATGTCATCCTAACTTAAACTAACACTAGAGATATTTTACATATTTATTAGTGCTATCACTGCCCTTCTCTCTTACACTACTAATTATTTCAATTCCATTCAACAAATAGAAATATTAAAAATATTAATAAAAAGCACCATCTATTGTATTTTTCCCATATGCTTGACACTGTAATAAATAGTTCAAATGCTCATTTAATTCTCATAAAAAATAAAGGTAGAAATTAATATCCTGAAATCATATGGCTAGTAAGCAATAGAGATATGAATCATTCAGGGTTTTTTTTATCCAAAGCTTATTTTTAATTACATTAGGATACCTCCTAGTTTTATGAATGTTTATACAACACTATACAGCATTACTGTCTTTAAAGTAATTAGTTACATGGTATGTTCCCAGTCCTGAGTGTACTTACGAATTTTGAGAATTAATAGCCCTACCTCCAATGGTATACACACACTGATACTTCAAAGTTTAAGATTAAAAGAGCTTGAAGACAAAACGCTGGTCTTTGTCTTCTCCCCAATCTCTATCATAATGTGGGATGATAATAATTTTTCATCAATTCAAAGGAGTGCCAGAAAGAGCAGGACAAATCCTAGGGACTAGAGGAATTCAGAAAGAGAAAAGTTAAAATAATCTTAAATGTTTTGTGAAGGCTATACACAAATAGGAAACCTACAGAAACTATTCACTGACCAGAAGTTCGTTGTATTTTGAGAATTCGTAACGCTTCTTTCTTCTTCGCTGCATTAGTTTCCTAAAACTTCTATAACAAAGAATCACAAGCTGGTGGCAGGGTTGGGGGGAGCTGCTTAAACAACATAAGTTTATTCTTTGGCAGTGCTGGGGGTCAAAATCTAAAATCAAGATGCCAGCAGGGTTGGTTCTTTTTAAAACCTGTAGGAGAGAATCCTTGCTTGTTTCTTCTACCTTCTGGTGTTTGCCATTCATCCTTGATGTTCCTTGCCCTGTACTCATCTCTGCTTCCATCTTCATGTGGTCTTCTCCTCTGTGTTTGTAGCTCTGTCCAAATTTCCCTCTTCTTGTAAGGACACCAGCTGTATTGGATTCAGGGTCCACCCTAATGACTTCATTTTAATGAGGTCACATCTGCAAATACTGTATTTCCAGATAAGGTCACATTATGAGGTAGTGGGAGTTAGGGCTTTAACATATCTTTTTGGGGGGACACAATTCAACCCACAATACTCGCCCTTTTATATCTAATCTTTGTCCTAACCCTATTGATTCTGGCTTTGAAGAGTTCTCTGACCCTTCTTCCCGACTTCAACTCTACTGCATTCTCCTGGTCCACTTAAGCCAGTGGAATAACCCCTGACCAGGTCTGCCTCCTTCCCCTCTTCCACCATCCAGTCCATTCTGACACATTAACCCATCATCTTTCATCATGTCAATATGATGTCTCACCACCACCACCATCATCCCCAAAACCCTTCCATTGGTTTTCTTTTACACTTAAGCTAAAATCCAAACTCTTTACTGGATCTATAACTCTTTGCATCTCCTGGCCTCCAGCTGCCTCTTTCACATTATCTTTAACCCATTCTTTTCCTCTACTGACTTTTTTGTATTGCTCTGAAATCCAGTTTCTTGAATTTTAACCAGGATAATCCCATTTCATGCTTGAGTCCTTAACTCAAATGTCACTTCCTCAGACTGCTCTCCACTGACTCAGTCTAAATTAGCTTGCTATCCTTCCATTTAAATCCAGTTCTTTTCCCACACAGTGCTCATCAATATTAGCACAATATATATTTGCATATTTATTTTGGTATTTACCTTTCTTTTAACACCTGTACCCACTCTCCTGAGAGCTATAGAGATATAGAGAGTTACTTCTTTTTTCCCAGAACTTAGCACAGCACTCAGCAGGCAGCAGGTGTTCAGCAAACATGTATTGACTAATTAGATACTGAATAAAATAAGGATGGAAAATAAGAGAGGACCCCAAAGCAAAAAATGACTATGAAGGAAGGAAAGAATAAAGAAAGAAGGAAAGAAGGAGAAATCATGTTGAATTTTTAAAAATAAAAGTAATAAAGGGACATTTAGAAAAATTATACTATTCATTTTTTTTTAATCAAGGAAAATATTTTGTAGATAAACATGCCAGGTCATCATTCCATAATTACCTTTTTACAGAATTATGAGAACAGAATAGCATTTTAGAATCATTTTTCTAAGCACATAAATGTCACTCCTATATCATATATTAATGCAATTTAATATTCAAATTAAAAAACATGGGTTGCCTTATTTGCATTGTACTCTCTCACAATATAACAAATGGGATTTTCTATTCTCCACAAACCTTTCTTGAACCACTGAAAGAATTTCACTTCTCTTGGATGTGAGGTGAGGCCAGTGGTTTCTAGATAAATTTAAAAAAACAACAATGACAACAAAAATAAAAGTGAAAATGAACTTTTGAGACTTCATCAAGATCAAAATCTTCTGCACAGCAAAGGAAACAGTCAACAGAACAAAGAGGCAACTCACAGAATGGGAGAAGATATTCGCAAATGACACTACAGACAAAGGGCTGATGTCCAAGATCCATAAAGAACTCCTCAAACTCAACACCCAAAAAACAGTAATCATGTCAAAAAATGGGCAGAGGACAGGAACAGACAATTCTCCAAAGAAGACATACAAATGGCTAACAGACACATGAAAAAATTTCATCATCACTAGCAATCAGGAGATTCAAATCAAAACCACATTGAGATACCACCTTACACCAGTTAGAATGGCCAAAATCAACAAGACAGTAAGTAACAAGGTTGGAGAGGATGTGGAGAAAGGGGAACCCTCTTACACTGTTGGTGGGAATGCAAGTTGGTGCAGCCACTTTGGAAAACAGTGTGGTCATTCTTCAAAAAATTAAATTAGAACTACCCTATGACCCTGCAATTGCACTATTGGGTATTTACCCCAAAGACACAGATGTAGTGAAAAGAACGGCCATCTGTACCCCAGTGTTCATAGCAGCAATGGCCACAATTGCCAAACTGTTGAAAGAGTCAAGATACCCTTCAACAGATGAATGGATAAAGAAGATATGGTCCATATACGTAATGGAATATTACTCAGCCATCAGAAAGGAAGAATACCCAACTTTTGTATCAACATGGACAGGACAAGAGGAGATTATGCTGAGTGAAATAAGTCAAGCAGAGAAATTCAATTATCATATGGTTTCACTTACTTGTGAAACATAAGGAATAAGATGGAGGACATTAGGAGAAGGAAAGGAAAAGTGAATTGGAGGAAATTGGAGGGGGAGATGATCCATGAGAGACTATGGACTCTGAGAAACAAACCGAGGGTTTTAGAGGGGAGAGTCTTGGGGGATGGGTGAGCCTGGTGGTAGGTACTAAGGAGAGCATGTATTTCATGGAGCACTGGGTGTGGTGCATAATCGATGAACCCAGGAACACTGAAAAAATTAAATTAAATTAAAACAAAACAAAACAAAACAAAAAGCTTCTAGAGAGTAAAAACAGAAAGCAAATTAGCAACTTGTATTTGTAATTTACATGAGATAATATAAATAATGTTATTGTGCCATGTTTTTCCCACAGGCATCATTTCAAGGCTGCGAATGATGTTCCAAGGTTGAAGAGTCAAATATTGGTTCTCTGTGGGCACATCAAGTGAGTTTTTCTTCCTCACGCTGTCTTTTTGTTATGTCTGTATCAACGTTTAGTTGCAGAGAAAAGAATCTACTCTAGCCAGTGTAACCAGAAGGGATTTACTTGAGAACATTAACTGCCACACAGGATCATTAGAAGGGCTGAAGACCCCAAATCTGGATGGAGTCTTCAGGAATCATTCAGAAAGCTACATTGTGACATTGGGTTATTAAGGGAGCTGCTGTCCCTGCCACCATCCAGAGGTGGTAAGAGCAGGAAACTGCACACGAAATCAGGAGGATGTTGCTACAGTATCTGCCAGCTCCAGGACCACACTGCATCTGCCAATATGTGCACCAGTAAAATGGATTTCTGGTACCCTGACTCCCTAACAACATGACTTAGTTTGAAATAAAACTTTTTTTTATTAATTATTTTTATTAACACATAATGTACTATTTGCCCCAGGGTTACAGTTCTGTGAATCATCAGGCTTACACACTTCACAGCACTCACCATTTCACATACCCTCCCCAATGTCCATAACACAACCACCCTCTCCATCTCCCCCCTCTCCCCAGTATCCCTAAGTCTGTTTTGTAAGATTAAGAGTCTCATAGGGTTGGTCTCTCTCCTGATCCCACCTTGTTTCATTTTTTCCTTCCCTACCCGCCAAACCCCTCACTCTGCCTCTCAAATTCCTCATATCAGGGAGATCATATGATTGTCTTTCTCTGATTGACTTATGAAATAAAACTTTTGTGCTAGTTCACCTAATCAAAGGACTATACATCACATATAGAAATACACATGCATATATATAACTATACATATATAAATTACATCTTGAAATATATATATACATACACACACATATATATGTATATATATATATACACACACACGCACATATATATATCTATATATGAAATCACATCTGGAACTACAAGACTATAAATCCTGTCTAGGTCTGTAGCTTGTTGTTTATTTTTGTTTGTTTCATATGCTAAAAGGGGTGGGGTTTGGAATGCCTGTTGAGCAAACTCATTCATAACGATCATCATACAATATATGCACCTGCTCTTGTCTACCAATGAAGAGGGATTACATAGGTGACTTATGACAAGAACAAATAAGATATGGACATTGTAGGAGATACTTGATATATTTCTGTTTTACTTTCCACAAAGTATAGGCCTTATTTTAGAGATTCAAGTTGATACTTTGATATTTATAAACAGCCATTAAATTACATTATTGATTGAAATAGCAATAATTTATTGGCCTTTTAAAGAAAATATGAAGCTTTTAACAAGTTGATTTATTTTTTTTCCAAGATTTCAATTATTTATTTGACAGAGAGAGAGAGAGAGAGAAAGAACAAGCAGGGGGAGCAGCAGAGGGAGAGGGACGAGCAGGGTCCCCACTGAGCAAGGAGCCCGATGCTGGACTCAATGCGGCACTTGATTCCAGGACCCTGAGATCATGACCTGAGCTGAAGGCAGCTGCTTAACTGACTGGGCCACACAGGTGTCCCCAGCAAGTCAGTTTAAGACAATGAAGCCTCAGGGGGCTCCTGAGTGGCTCAGTAGATTAAGCCGCTGCCTTCGGCTCGGGTCATGATCTCAGGATCCTGGGATCGAGCCCCGAATCGTGGTCTCTGCTCATCAGGGAGCCTGTTCCCCCTCTCTCTCTGCCTGACTCTCTGCCTACTTGTGATCTCTCTCTCTGTCAAATAGATAAATGGAATCTTAAAAAAAAAAAAAAAAGACAACGAAGCCTCAGTGATCACTTTGTCCAGATCACTGTCTCTTTGGAAAGCTGCCCACACTGGGGGATATTTAGCAGCCCATGTGGCTTCTACCTACAAAATGCCAGTAGCTCCATGTTCCCTCAGGTGTGACAATAAAAACTGTCCCTAGGTATTGCCAAATGTCTGCTGGGGAAAGCACAAAATTGGCCCCACTTTTGAATCTCTGGTATAGAAGGGATCACAGAAGAGAGAGAATGCCAAATCCTGCTGTAAAAAATAGAAGCATAAAGTAACATCCAGAATACATAATTTTTATTTCTTGATCATTTTCTATTTTAAATTTTAGAAATATATTTTTCAATTTAATGTTTTTAGAAAATATTTATAGGGATGGGGCACCTGGATGGCTCAGTGGGTTAGGCCTCTGTCTTCAGCTCAGGTCGTGATCTCAGGGTCCTCGGATCAAGCCCCACATTGGGCTCTCTGCTCAGCAGGGAGCCTGCTTCCCTCTCTCTCTCTGTCTGCCTCTCTGCCTACTTGTGATCTCTCTCTGTGTGTCAAATAAATAAATAAAGAGCAAACATTAAAAAAAAAAGAAAATATTTATAGTGATGAACATTATCTAAGCAATTTACATCAACTGTTATTAGCATCTGTTTGTACATTTGCTTATGCAAAGCAGTTTCTCTCCATTATGAGGTGCTTTAACATAATATAAAGAGGTAAATTTTAAATAATCTTATTTTTATATGCAACTATAATTTTAAACTGTGTGGATCTCCCATTTTGTATAAATTTAAAAATAGCATAGGTTCCTTGTTTCTTTAAATTCATTGCAATGTTTCACTTGTATTACTTAATGTCAATAGTGATGTTGACCTCAAGAAACTAAAATTTTCACTTATAAAGATACCACTATCTCACAAAAATAAATCTAGCTATTAAAATAAAATGGCAAATACTTCTCTTATTTCTGACAAATGTGAGAGAAATACTTACTCACTAATATTGTTTTGCAATAATAGTGATAACCAGGCAAATTATATTTTTAATTCCATTTCCTGGTCATCATTGTGTTGGCCCCAAGTCAGGCTCTTGCTCCATCCGTAATGAAACAGAGAGAATGATGGTTCTCAGATTTTCTTCTGCTTGAACTTTCTTCAGTTAGTAATCATGGCTCAAAATGGCTGGGATTTTCATGGGATAGCAGGGGCCCTAGACACATGTTGCTGCAGGAAGGGCTTCTCGAGTTCTCAACTCCCGTTACACGAGAATCTCTTTGATATTAAATACTGATGTCTAGATCTCATCCCGTGGGCATCTGATTTAATTTGTCTGGGGTGGGGCCTAGCCAGAGATGTTCTTTTAGAACTCTCTGGATTAGTCTAATATACAGCCAGGGTTGAGAAACATTATTGGAGGACAATAGACCTCAATTCTGAGAAAATTATATGTAGTCTGAAAAAGTCCTTTGGATGATTTTCACATAACTTCTTTATGGGAATATCCTGGGAATAAGCTACCCATGAACCAAGGGTCTTTTTTTCCTCTTCTCTCTCTTTCTCTCTTGGCACTCCCACCCCAAAGGTGGAACCCTGAAAAAAACAAGCACTTTCCAATGCAGAGTCAGAAAATTTTGGTTTGGTATAAAATGCTTTCTTTAACATCAGGATTAAATCTGGGAAGATGAGGCCTAGTGTCATTATTGACAACTAATTTCCAGAAAAGGTGTGGACAGAAAGCCTGTGGCCCTAAGGATGGACTGAGAAGGGTCTTCTGACCTATATATATCCATCAAGGACATTGGACTGCCTCTGTCTCAGTGGCCTGTGTATCTTAGACACTAAAGGTCACTCTGAGAGCCTGGCCTTACCACTGCTAAGCCAGCTTTCGATCCTATTTTATGTCTGCTCCAGATTACAATACGTCTTCCTTGTAGGACTGTATGGCCATAAGAAATATGGTTAATATTGCTATATCTCTTTTTTCATATATGAGGCAAATAGACTAGTTACCAAAATCAGTTCCTGATTCAATAATTTATAATCCTCCTTTGCAAGCTTTTTTGCAAAGTGATTAATTATTATTATGATCGTTGAAACCCCAACGACATATACAAAGTTAAACTTAGAAGTTTGGGATATTTCTCTGCTTTCAAAATCAAATACTCCTTCTCCTCTTCTTCTAGCTCTGTTTTGCCCTGGCATTTCCATTTCTGAGATAAGGTGATAGAGTATTATCTTTCTGTAGAGGGAAATTAATGGGCTTATTGTGAAACGTAGAAGACGGGGAATAACAATTTAAGTAACAGAGAAAAGACAGAGGAGGAAGTGAGATCATAGGGGCCAAATGCACATCATTTTTAAGATGGGAACCTGCAAGCAATGAGGTGTCAGCAAGGTCAAGTAGATAAGCACTAAACTCAGAGGGTCTGGCTTTGTTCCGTTAAATGGATTGCATACTCTTGGGCCAGCCCCCAACCGCAGAAAGCTGCCACACATTCTCCTGCTGCTTTGACAACTCCCCTCAGCCTTTCTCCTCCTGCAGAGAGTCATGAGTAATAACCCCAGAGCCCCTGCAAAGACGTCCCTCACCCCCACTGTGGGCAGGTGCAGTCATTCAAACTCTACATAAATTCCATGGAGAAAAAGACATGATGACGGCATTGCAATCAATCTCCTTGCTGCTAAAGAAGTTAAATCCACGTAACCTATATTCATGTACAGATTAGCTCAGATGGAAAAATGAAAACCAGTGACAGTGAATCATGCAGTAAATACACAGAAGCGCATAAATAAATAAATTCCCCATGGGCAGAAAACTCAGAGTGGAAATAAGAATGTCTGACAAAAATGAAAAAAAAAATTAAAATCAAAAGTTCAAACTTTGGGGGAATTGTTATGAAAGTTTTTCCATATCTGAAATATATCCTTGCCCCGGATGAACTAAGTGAGGGGAGGTTGCACCAGCAGCCAAGTGACAGATACAATCTAAATTTAGGGAGTTGAATAGTTGTTTTGACTGACTCTTTAAATAAATAGACTATTTTTAAAGTTAAAGATAAATAAGTTTAAAAAAATCCTTTATTTTAGCCCTCCAGTCTTGGTCTCTAATAGTAATCACTATTACAAACTGAAGTTCCAAAAATTTATATATTCCAAATATATATCTTTCTGCTAAGGGTCCCTTTTCTGGCTGCAAAGTCCACTCAGTACCAGCAAGCTTTTCTGTCACCTTGTAAATGGGTTGAAACAGTACTCCAATTTGTTAAATTTGCTGCCTTTGGAATCCAAAGCGGTCTGTCAATTACTGTGTTGCTTCTGAGTGGCAGGGGGTTTGAGAAGCAATCTTTTTTCTTTTACCTTAGAGAAAATGTCTCTAAGTCCTTTGAAACCCAAAAGAAACTTGTTGACTACCCTGAAAGGGAAAAAAAATCATTTTGCCTTGTATTGATAAATATTATTGTATATATATTTCCTTTTCCCTAAGAAAGTCCCAGTTAACATTATTGGCAAGGACTTGGAGCATATTGGAGCCACCAACATGAGATCTTATATTAATAGGGTTTCAGAATAAAGAAACTACTTTAAATGAAAAGTGGCCTGTAAATGGACACAGCTGTGAAGTCCACTTATGATATCATAAAGGCATTGCACACCCAGAATTTTTCAGCCTGATATCTCGGCATGTTGGCTTCTCAAAAACACAAGTTAGCATTATTCACAAAACCCAAGGTATAGTAACAATTTAAGTGTCCACTGACAAATACATCAATAAATAAAAGGTGGCATACAGAGGCACACACAAACACGTAGATCTTCCTTGCCTTTTCATGGGGTTGTAGCCCAATCAACCCATCATAAATGGAAAAGATTGTAAGTTGAAAATGCATTGAATACACCTAAACTACCAAACAAATGGCTTAGCCCAACCTATCTTAAATATCCTTAGAACACTTATATTCACCTACAGTTGGGCAAAATCATGGAATATAAAGCCCATTTTGTAATGAAATATTCGATATCTATGTCATTTATTGAATGCTATACTGAAAGTGAAAAGCAGAACGGTTGTGTAGGTACAGAATAGTTGCAAACCTATAGGCTGTTCACTCTCACTGTCACGTGGCTGTCTGGGAGTGGTGGTGTGCTCCCACCAGCCAGCATCATGAGATAGGATCCTTTCACATATTGCCAGCCCAAAAGATCAAAATCCAAAACTGAAGTACAGTTTCTACTAAATGTGTTTTGCTCTCACACCATCATAAAGCTGAAAAATATTAAGTCAGGGACTCTAGAATATTATTCAGCTGTAAAAAGGAAGAAAATCCTGCCACATGCGACAACACGGATGGAACTTATGGCATTGTGCTAAGTAAAATCAGCCAGACAGAGAAAGACAAATATATATCACTTATATGAGGAATCTAAAAACACTGAACTCACAGAAACAGAGAGCAGGATGTGGTTGTCAGGAGCTAAGGGGTAAGGGGAATGGAGAGATTGGTCGAAGGGTACAAAATTTCAGTTACAAGATAATTGAGTTCTGGGGATCTAATGCACAGTGTGGTGACTACAGCTAGCAATCCTATATTGCATATTTGAAATTTGCTGTGAGTATGGAGCTATAATGTTCTCACCATCACAACAGCAGCAAAATAGTAATTATGTGGTGTGAAGACTATGTTAAGTAACTTTACTGTGATAAGCATTTTGCAATATATATGTGTATCAAATTATAACACTATATACCTTAAATTTACATGTTAATATGTTAATTATATCTCAATAAAGCTGGGAAACACACACACACACACGTAAGGCTCTGGCATAGAGATGATAACCCAAGAAGAAAAGAAGATAAAATACCATCTTCCAGGTTGTGAAATATAACTTAAATCAGTGATCACAATATGGTGCTGTGTCTCTGGTAGGTAAAATATATAAGTGTAGATGCCAAGTAGAAGCAGAAGTGGTACTATTTAACATCATTTCCACTGACCCTTTGGGAAAAATTTCTTCCCATCTTTGTAAATGTAAACTCTGCACATCCAGAGGTCCTCATACATGGGACACAATTAGAGTATCAACCAACCTTATGCTATGGCTGCCACACGGTTAGTTTGTGCTCCTTGCTCTAAGAGACCAGCAGATAGAAAGAGGAGTCACCATCCTAGTGGGAAGAATTAATGCTAACAGTCAGGAGGACTTAGGTCTTGTGGGTGCTTCCAGGCCACTTTTAATGCTAATGGCACAAAAAAAAGAATCACAGTATAAAAAGCATTTGGTAACCAGTGGCTTGGATGGCTCCCAATGACAGGTCTGGGCTACCCCTCCAGGTAAGACACCTCTATAGCAGACATGTTAGCCAAGAGTGAGGGCAATACAGAATCGATTCTTGAAGTGGGTATGATGATTATCAGTTATGGACTCTAGATCAACAGCTTCATTTACGGCTGCAACTCATCCAACTTAACTTCTTTTTTAACTTTTCCTAGGAAATCTGACCAACCATGATCTTCAAAAAGCATATCCCAAATGGGGTGAATTTGCTCTAAAAACTAAGCTGATTTGGGATGCCTGGGTGGTTCAGTCAGTTAAGCCTCTGCCTTTGGCTCAGGTCATCATCCCAGGGTCCTGGGATCAAGTTCCACATTGGCTCCTTACTCAGCCTGCTCTCCCTCTGCCTGCCACTCCCTCTGCTTATGCACGCTTTCTCTCTTTTTCTTAAATCTTAAAAAAGAAAGGAAGAGAGAAAGAGAGAAAGAAAGAAAGGAAGGAAGGAAGGAAGGAAGGAAGGAAGGAAGGAAGGAAGAGAGAGAAAGAAAGAAAGAAAGAAAGAAAGAAAGAAAGAAAGAAAGAAAGAAAGAAAGAAAAAGGAAGGGAAGGGACAGGAAAGGAAGGGATGGGACGGGAAGGGAAGGGAAGGGAAGGGAAGGGAAGGGAAGGGAAGGGAAGGGAAGGGAAAAAAAAGAAAAGAAAAGAAAAAAGAAAACACCTAAGCCAATTTTGAGCAATGCAAGATGACTACAATGGATGGTATGGTGTATCACCCAAATCCCTCACCAGGGCCAAATAAAAGCTGGGGATGACACTATAAAAGCTGGGATGGCAGCTGCTGATAGTTTTAGCTCTACTTCAACCTAGGAACTGCCCTCAGCTACATGGACTTCCCTCACCTAAATTTCAAGTTCCCTTTCAAGGAAGGCCATGACCAATGACTAAGTAATGCAGAAATACTATCCTCCTCCCCACTCTGCCACATTTTGGTGTACCTCAAAAGGACCATCTCAGGTCAGAGTTTTCTGTAATATCAATTAGGGTTTTGGTTACAATCCCACTGCAGGTCAGATTCTCCTCCTTCCTAAACCTTCCCTTCTCACGTCCTCACTCCCCAGTAAACATTCTGCACATGTCTCTCCTTCGGAACCTAACCTGAGACATCATATCATGAGTATCTTTCCAGTCATTAGATAAATATCTGTCTCATTAAAATGCCTATATAGTTTTCCAATGTATCTATAATTTATAACAGCAACATTTGCCTAACCAGTGGGTACCTAGACCTCATGACGATAGCAAGGATAGATTATAAAGGCAACCAGTGAGCCAAAAGTTTAGCCTCTCTGTTAATCATTCAAGAGGACTTACTCTCATTCACAATGTTTTAGAATAACTGACTCTAAAAAGAAACTGACTTTATTTTTTGATGACAGGCTTACATGGGAAAATCAAGGATCCCATGTGGTAATGTATTTCTTTGATGTTACTTTATTACATTGATTGACAGCTGATGGTAAGTGTGTGTGAGTGAATGGGTGGGTGAGAATACAGCAGGATTTATGGTCAAAAGAAAATGTAAAATGGTAAAGCCACTCTAAAGAACCAGGTTAGGATTTTTTTTTTTTTAATGCAGGTTTTAAGCAGTAAGAATTTTTAGTTATAGCTTTTATTTAAAATCTGCATTTTATTTTACCACCTCTGAAGGTCAGTGACATCTGTATTGCTACTTAAAGTATTAGAGAGACACAATCCATCTATGGAGGCCTTGACTGCTGCTCAAAACTTTCTTTGTCCATAGACAGAATTATTCCTGTTCCCTTTCTTTCCACATGGAAGCCTCAGGTACATTTTGTAAAGGAGAACAAGAAAAACAGGGGGAAATACTTTTGGTTGCCGCAGTCCATGTTTTTCTAGTCGCATGCAAGTGCATGTTGCAACTGGCTCATATAAATATTTGTAAGTCTTTAGTAGATAACACTAATGTGGAATTATCAGGCCCCATTGGTAGGTGGGTACTAGATGGTTGATAGGTACTAAAATTGGTAGGTGCTAGACAAAATATAAAATGATAGACCTCGTGCCCCTGGGACTTTTAAAACTGTGAAGCTTGTTCATTACTTGCCAAGAGGTCAGGTAGAACACGTCTGTTATGCTTCTTGGCTTTGCTGCTCATTCTTGATGGCTACCTTCACATTCATTCTCAGTAGATCTTAGAACTCAGTAGATCTTAACTAAGTCTTGATTTCCCGAAGACACTCTCCCTGCATCCCTTTCAAGTAGAGGCTACATATTCTTTCACAAGCTAGGCACATCAAGGTCGGAAGTGAAGCCATCTCCTCAGTATCCCACACTGTGACTCCCAGTTCCCCACCCTCTCGTTAACACTAACCTTCTATGAGTCTCAGGGCCTTGTCTCGATCATCTACCACTTCCTCCTCACTTCTCATCACTGAATACCTCTGTACCTGGTTAACATGATTTCTCTGCCCAAGTTCTCCCATCTTGGATCATTTCAAAAGTCCATGTGGCTGATCATCTAAGCAATAACCAGGCCTCTTGCTTCCTTGTTTCCTTCATACTCAGTGACTCCTCAGTGCTATCTCCGCCACTCATTCCTAGGGTCATAACCTAGAACTTTCATTCCCCAAATCATAGATTCAGGTACATGCTTTCTCATGAACACCTCTCCTCCAGGTGCCTACTTTTCGGACTATTTCCACTATGATTATATTCTTATATTTATATTTGTCCTTTCATTAAATATCAACCAGTCTTCTCTTTCACTTTATTCTTCTTCATTTCCTTCCTTAAATATTCTTGCCAGTAACCTTCATTCTCTGTACCTCTCTCACTTTATTAAATCTACCTGCCAAAATCCTTATCTTGGATCAACACAACTATTTTCTTATTTAGTGTCTGCATATAAGTTGTGGAATGACACTGGAGAAAGGGACAATTTGATTTCATATATATATATATATATATTTACAATCACCAATAGAAAAATGGCTCTAAAGAGAGCTCAGAAATTTCTGATCAAGTTTATCTCTTAAGAATTTCTCTTTGTTCATTCTTGTGCTCTTTTACTCATACTCAAAGAAATTTTATCTTTCTCTCTAAATTTATTAGATTTTATATTATTTTTATACAGGTGATTGCAACCTCCAGTATTTTTCAGGAATGAGATGCTATAAAAGGAACCCCTCATGAAAAGAGTTCAGTCAAAGATGCACATGAAACCATAGAGGCATCTATCTCTGAAGAACCCTAGAGGGAAAAGTAAAAGTATGACTGGCATGTGTGGCAACAGTTTTGGTGTATGTATAATAATGACAATAAAGGTTGGAAAAAGTATTTGCCTCTGAGACTGTCAAAATTCACTTTTTAAAGGCTTCCTATTTTCCTATTTTCAATTTTGAGTAACTGCTTTTGCTGATTTATGTGATGGTTTTGTGAATATATCACTGACTCTAAACTAAATTACATGTGACACAGATTTAAGACATTGCCTTATATTTTTTTCTTTTTTTAATTTGAGAAAAGAAAAACAATAGCTGTATTTAATCCCTGCTTCTACATTGTTTGGATGTACAACATACAACAAAATGTAGACAATGTATTGCACCTCTCAGAGTCCTGGTTTCCAACTATGTAGTTAGAATAATGGGAATGTTAATACCTACCTCTGACTGATTATTACAAGTTTAAAATATAAAAGTCCTTATCACTTAGGCATTCAATAAACAGTAGTTTTTAATAGATTTAATATTGAGGTTCTGTTTTTAAGCCTTTGCTATAACCACAGGTAAAATTACCATTTTATTTTGCAAAGCCAAATACATGTGATTTATAGAAAACAAAATGAGATATAGAATGAGGTAATTTTATCATCATCATCATCTATAGAACATGGTAGTTTCTAAGATCATAAGGTTATTTTTTCAGAAGGAAGTAGATGGGAAATGAATTCTGCTAATCTATTGCGATGAAGTGATGAGAGTTCAGATGCAAGAGACATAAATGGTTGGCTATGCTTGCAAAACTCTTAGAGTAACTTAAATATTGGTTGAACTTTGGGATGAAACTTGACATTTAACTGAACCCATCTATTAAGTAGGTACCTGGGAGGAAACATGTAAGCCTCATCTAGCAGGCTGTTTTGGTGACTCCATTATTTAGATTCTGTTCTTGTGCTTGGTGTGAAAGCTATGTGACCATGAACTTTGCTGTCTAAGAGCACATGGTCTAATGAGGAAGAAATCTATAAAGAGATCAATGCAATTTCAACTAAAGAAGGTGCTGAGATAAGGGTATGCATAAGATACTATGAGAGTATACAGCAGCAATATTTATCTGTAGTCAAATTATCACTTATCATATAGACTTTCACGTCAAGAAATTAACAGAAAAAATAGGCAGGTATCTGTGTAGATAACAACAAAACCCAAACTACCATCACCTTAACTTGTTTCTATCAGAAAAAAAAAGGGGGGAGGCTACTAATACCCTGTTCTCAGAAAAACAAAAATGTGTTGATATCACTATAACCTTATTATTCCTCTATACTCCTTTGAGGAAGACAGGGTGAATATCTGTTTTCTAAACTTCCAGCTAATATGATTTATATCCCTACTTTCAGAAAACAAATGCAGCTTCAACTAAATAGCTTATTTTCTACACTCTCCTTCTTTGAATGAAAAGAAATTCCAAACAAGAACAAAATAAGAAGTCTGGCAGTTCTTTGGGCTATTAGTAAATAATTATAATATTAATCACTATTTTTTACTTTTAATGTCAATTTAAAATATATTGGACACTACAAAGTATAGTGGTAAATACAACATTTTAAGGAAACTTTGGACGGAAATAAATAATATTTTATTTGAAAGAAATAAAAGGAGAAAAACCAGATGTCACAGGGTAATTTCCTCTTATCTGGGGGGGAAGAAGCAACCTCTTACTCTGGATTAAAAAAGATAGTGAGTGGGATGTTCTAGAGCCATACTAACTCAGTTTATCTCATGAAATAACTGCAATAGATAAATTTAATTATTTTTTCCAAAGCCAACCTCTTAGCCTTCTTGTAGATTTTCCTGTTCTTTATGAGTCTTTACTTTTATTATGAAAAAAAACCAGTTATGATACCATTTAATACCAAATAATATTGTTATATCCCCTTATTATTCCTTAGGTTAAGGAAATGTAACAAAAATTCACATTTATTCAAATCAGAAGAGATTTTATAGGAGCATTTAAAAAAACACTCTTTTTTTGTATTTTATCTTAATTGAAACCTTTTAGAATCCATCAGAATATTAAGAAAAACTACATCATAATCTGTGACTACGTTATTTTTGATAGCATGACCTGAAAGGCCTTTCTAAGTAGATACTGGAGCGAAACTTGTTGATTTATGGGGCAAATGGAGGCGATTAGAGCTTCTTCTTATGAGAACCAAAAAAAAAAAAAAAAAAAAAAAAACAAATATATATGTAATAATTTTCAAATTAGAAAGCAAATACAAATAAGGAACAAGCAAAAGAAAATTTCAGTATTTGTTGAGAAATGGGTATATCCATATACCTAAACAGAGATTTAAAAATTAGATTGAGGATAAAAATTACATTCTGGATAAAACAAATTTTCATAGAAGTAACAATAGAATTAAAGTATACATAGATATGGGGGCACCTGGGTGGCTTAGTCAGTTAAGCGTCTGCTTCTTGATTTCGGCTCAGGTCATGATCTCCAGGTCCTGGGATTGATCCCACATCAGGCCCCTTGCCCAGTGGGGAGTCTGCTTCTCCCTCTGCCCCTCCCCCAGCTCGTGCTCAGGAGACACTGCGCACTTGCTCTCTCTCTCTTTCTCTCGTTCTCTCTGAAATAAATAAATCTTTTAAAAAACAAAGTATACATAGGTATAGAAAATTGACATCAAAACTGAATAAACTTTTCTAGATACATATAAATGCATATACATATAAAGAAAATAAGGAATATATAGATATATATAAATGGATACAAGGAGCATATTTTTGTGCTTTCAGATCCTAATAAGGGCAAGAGATTAATTCTTGAAGGGTACGTGCAACTGATTTGTTTTTAGACCAATTTTCTCTTTTTCTCTTGACAAATTTTAAAATATGTTATTTTTTTCATCTTTAAAAAAACATGCAGTGTGAGGCTGAAAGACAGAGATTCATGTTCTCAGCAGCTGTGCAATGCTAGCATGTTGTGAATATTCAACAAATATTAAGTGACATTGAAATATGAATTGATGGATAATGAATCACTTTAGGGAATTATCCTGCCAAAATGTTTTGGAAGATCCATGAAATGTTTGACAAATCCAAAGGATCCCAAGATATGCTTTAGCTAAGACTTATTTATTTATTTGGGGGGATGGGGAGACAGGTTCTGCTTTTTCATCTGGCTCATTATGTCCTTCTGTTAAAGAGTAATTCACGTTCAAATCATATTACTTTAACTTTTGTTCAGCAACTGATTTCTTAGTGGTTATATAATTGGAAAAAACAGGACATCTAGAAAAATTGCCTCTTTTTATTAAGTACAAAAATAAAATTGATTAAGCAGAAACTTAATTATAGTAATGGGATTGACCCAGAGGAAGGGAATGAGCACCAGGACAGGACACGAATACTGCATTTACAGAGTTTATAACTAACAACATTATCTTATTTAGCATTTACTTAAATAAGGGGGAAAAAATCTATAGCATGTGTATACATATATATATGTGTATATACATATACATATACATACACATATACATATATATACACATATATATATTGCTCCTATTTTCTTTGGTTACATCCAAATGAACAGAATATAGTGATTTTAATGAATGATTTCGAAATCATCTCACTTTAAGTACTAAGAAATGTTAGTTTGTTTCTTTCCAACTTAATGTCCCTGACACAGTTTTTCTGTGTATTCCTATCACTATAGTTATGTAAACACTCTCACAATGCCTGTAATATGCAAAGTGTATGGATTAGTCAAAATTCTTAAAGTTGCAAATTGCAAAAGGAAAAAATCCCTGTATTAGGATATAGGGATCTGTAATAGCACTTTAAAAAATAATAATAATGCAGCCAGATGTCAGGTAGGACTGGAAGGAGCACTTGAAGATTATTAGTTCCTGGGACCATCCTCTCACCATCTCTTCATTCTGCTTCTCTCTGTGCCTTTTTGTCTCTCTTTTTGGGCACTTTTTTTTCTCCTATTCAAGTCACACAATGGCAGAAGAGCAGCAGAGGCACGAACGAGTATATATGGTACATTTCAAGCCATACTGGAGAGATGAACTCCCTCAATCCTAATTCCTAATTTTCAAGCATATGACTTGGTCCCAGAGTGGGGTGTCCAATCATTTCTCAATTAATTCTGGCCAGAGACTCAAGATGCCATTGCATAAACATGGCTGCTACATGCTAACAGTATGAGTATGAGGAAGTCTGAAGTAGGCGAGAGTAATTAAGTGCTTCATTATGAGTTGGACGATACCCAAAGGAGTCTACTTTATTACATGAAGAGAAGTTTTATCTAAGAGTCTCCTTCTCAGGTACTTTAGTCACTATAATTTTTAGGACAACACTGTTTCACCATTCAAAATCTGGTTTCCAAACATTTCTTAGGTCCTCCTGTTAATGGAGAAATGATCACCCAACAAAGCCATCCTAGAAAGAACTGGATAAACTGGAAAAATTACAAACCTAACTACCTGAGGTTCTGGAGACTGAAGTATGACAGGCAGATTCTGAAGCAGAGCCACAATGGGGAAAGCCATTAGACAGTTTGAGCCCCTTAGGTTTTTTGCAGTTTTGTTCTAAGGGACGCCTCAGTCCCAGTGGCAATGGTGTGGTGTAAGGATGGTTCAAATACGGATAGAAAGCCCCCTGGCTTACTGGCTGAGAGATATAAGGCAAGAGGCACAGGACAACTGGAGTTTCCAGAGAGAAAGAGGAGAATAGAAAGGAGCGAGCCAGAGAAGGAGGATCCCATTAACCTCAACCCAAGCCTCTGGCTGACCACTAAACCGCATACTGAATGGGACAAATGGAAAGCAGCTCAGAGCTATGGTTTAAGGAACTAATCTGAGATCAAAGCTGCTGTCCACCACAGACATGCCTGTTTGCACTTTGAGTCTTACCGCACTAATTGTCTGCTAAAACAAAGGCATCAACACTTCTTGGAGCAATATAACAAAATCCAAATTCTCCACAACATAATATTCTGAATGTCTGGGATACAGTCCAATATTATTCACACATAAATAGCCAGGAAAATGTGATCCAGTGTCAAGGGAAAAGACTTTAAACAGAAGCCAACACTGAGGTTAGCAGATGTTAGAATTATTAAAACAAGTTCTTTTTTTTTTTTTTTTTAAAGATTTTATTTATTTATTTGACAGAGAGAGATCACAAGTAGACGGAGAGGCAGGAAGAGAGAGAGAGAGGGAAGCAGGCTTCTTGCTGAGCAGAGAGCCCGATGTGGGACTCGATCCCAGGACCCTGAGATCATGACCTGAGCCAAAGGCAGCGGCTTAACCCACTGAGCCACCCAGGCGCCCCTAAAACAAGTTCTTTAAAGAAACAGTTATAATTGTGCTCAATGACCTAAAGAGAATTACACCTGTAATGAATGAAAACATAAGGTATCTCTGCAAATACCGAAAATTAGAAATTCTAGAACTGAAAATGTTAATACTTGAAACAGAAAATCCACTGGATAGGGTTAAGAGAAACTGAGATAAAAAGGTCAGTAAGTTTGAAAACATATTATTAGAATGCATCCAATTTGAAGAAATAATATCCTGTACAACATACTTAATTTAAAAGAAAAAAAAAGTAACTTTATAGTGGAGAAAATGGCAGACATCCCTTCCACCAAGTGGTAGAGTGAATATCACCATTAATAAGACCCAGTGACAACCTCTACCTCTTAACATGATACACTAAGGAGAGTGCAGCATCGCTTCTATGGTTTTCTTTCCAGAAAAGAATAACCTGAATTTAACCACGAGGAAACATCAAACAAAAGTTGGGAGGTAGTCTACTAAAAGTACTCTTCAAATGTGTCAAGGCATGAATGACAGACTGAGGTTTCTTCCAGAATGAGAGAGACTAAGGAGACATGGTAACTAACTGCAATGTGGGCCCGTCGCTCGCATCGTGGTCCAGAAAGAGTACATCAGTAGAACAGTTGATCAAATATGAATAAGCTCTGTAAATTAGCTGATAGTATCTTACCAATGTTAATATTGTGATTTTGCTAATTATATGTGGTTATGTATGTATTGTTAAGAAATCTGTTTTCACCAAATTTATAATTTCAATGCAATCCCAATCAAAATCCCAGCATGTTTTCACAGAAGTTGACAAGCTGATTCTAAAATTTTTATGGAAATGCAAATGAACAAGAATAGCCAAAGCAATTTTTGAAGCAACAGAAAAAAATTGGAGAACTTAAATGTTCTGATTTCATGACTTACTATAAATATACAGTAATTGAGAGAATGTAATAGTGCAGAAAAAATAGACATATAGATAAATGGAAGAGAGTAGAGTCTAGAAATAGATCCAAACATAATGGGCAAAATGATTTTTTTTTAAGTATAAAGGGCCTTTCAGTGAGGAAGAGAAATGCCTTTTCCAAAATAATGTTGCAACAATTGGATATTTATATGGGAAAACAAGTAAACATTGATCTTTACCTAAAACCATACACAACACTTAACCCGAAAGCATCTCCAGACCTAAGTATCAAAACTAGAAAACTTCTAAAAGAAATAGTGGAAGAAAGTCTTCCACTATTTCTATCATCAGTAGAATGCAAAATGCTTGGACCATTTTTCATATGGTAAGTTAACGAATACAGGAAGCCCCAGAATGGGCATAACCAGTGAGCCACCCCACGTCAGACTTTTTTTTTTTTTTTTGTAATTCTTTCCGTCTTGAGATCTACTTTTCCAAAAACCCAATTTCATAGATGCTGCCAAAGTGTTTTGCTTATTAGTGACAAGAAGTAATGTTTCTGGAGCTAGGTTTACCTGCACATCATGATACTGTACACTGACAACTTCTTTTTAAGATTAATGTTTACAAAGTGTTCTTTACACTCAATACACAGAACATTCTCACTTAGGTGAAACCATATGGGAGTCATCTGCACTGAACATACAGAGACTGTTTGACTACTTAGCATGACCAACGAGCCTGCCTTGTGGTACAGATGAAAGTTCAAAAGCGAGGGCCAGAAAACATTCTCGAAAAAGGGAAGAAGGATGTCCTCCTCCCTGGAAAACCTAGGAATGCATCCCTAAGTGATCTCAGCATGGTCTAAGTTAACGTTAGGAGACTGGCAGTGTAGTTAGGTCTTTACGCAGCTAGCACGTACTCTGAGGAGACTTCTGGCAAATGGCAGCATATTGAACAGAATCTCCCATTACATCTCTGACACTCTTGGAGACATTTTTCAATTGTTTGGCTCAACAGCAACTCACAAACTTTTTAACACAAGCAATTTTTCAAAGCCTCGTAATGCTTGTAAACGTGTATTTAATTCCCATTTTTTATTCTCTTTATGTTAAGACACCGGAATGCAGGAGTTTCTGTTTTTAAATAAACATAATTTGAATGTCACAGAATCCTGCTGAGTATTTCTTAAAGATTTTTCCCCCTTGCTTAAAAGCTTTACACTGTTTTCCTAAGAGCAAACCTATTCCAACATTAAAAGGTTCCAATTAGATATGAAACTCCAAACCCATGAATTTTGAGAGGGTTCTGAACTTGCCAAAACAATTTCTCGTTAGACTTGATACTTGGATTACACACTCCCACTGCATATTTTAAAAGCCTTTACTATAAAGGTTTCCTATAACAAAAGAGAGATGAAAAGATACTATAATTATTCACGGAACATATTCAAGCCATCACTGCCGATGAAATATGATATCTATGACATTCTTCCACTGTAAATAAGGCAGTGATTCAGAGAAGTGTTATTAGCTACAGAAAACCCATTCTTATCCTTATTAACACATAAAACAATAGCTTTCATCTCCGGGTGCTCAGCCTCTCAGTCTAAAACATACTAAATCTCAACTCTTTGGGAATAAAATTTAAATTGCAGACCAGTTTCAGCTTTTCCTACTTTCAACTCAAGTGGGAACTTCGGGTGCCTTTCCTCTAACGACACAGCCAAGGAGCTATCCCTCGCACCTGGAAACAAGCCCATATTTTAAGCAGCCTGATGGTGCTGGGTAGGTGGCCCCGGGGCAGGGGAGCTGGGTTTGAGGAAGGTTGCCAATCCTGAGTGAGGGCCGACCTCGTCCACCTGGAAACTGTCCTAGATGTTTCTTGTGAGGACTATGAGGCAGGGAAACTAGAGCGAAGCATTCTCGATACCCAAATGCAGCTTGCAGTTTGCAGACTGCAGAGCGAGGGCTCTCCTCAAATGCGTTGTGATAAGCCATCATCAAGACTGCACGTAAACCCACTCTGGGAATGACAGAAATGCTGGTGCACGGACAAACACTTATTAGAGGAGTTCCCCCGCTCTCTGTATGATGCATTCCAGAGGTGTCCGTCTTTGCCACAGGCAATGCTTTAGAAAAAGAGTTTTGCACGCATTGCATCTCTTGGTTTAATAAGGCCTCGAAGCTGCCAGTGCAATGATTAAGGCTTTCAAAAGGTGCATGAGTAGCTTCAGTGCCCTGCGATTTCCTCCCTGATTTGATTACAATGAAACTCATATAAAAAAAAAAAAGTGGCGGGAAGATGACAAGCTGACCCAGCGGCCATTTCTTCTAAGCCAACAGAACCTGAGGCCATGCGTGAGTTTTCTTGCCACCAATGGTGTTAGGCGTCATGGCCTCGTCGGACTTAGAAAACTTGCATCCATTTTAGCCGCTCGCTGAAAGCACACAGAACTGCTGAAGATAAAATTTCCAGGAATATATTAAAACAAAACTGCAAACTCAGCCAAATTTCCAGCACACTTGGAAAGTCTGTAAAACAGCAGGCCAACGTTAATATGCAGAGAGAGGAGAAGATAGTATAACTAAGTAGAAGCTGCTGTTTTAATGTCAAAGTTTTGAAAATTAGGGGAATGTTTCCATGAGTGCCAATTATCTTTTAGTGGCCACAATGAGTTCTTTCAACTTACCTTCGGGTTATTTTTAACACTGAAAATTAAGATTGCAATTTGCTGAGTGTATCAATTTTACTTTTTTACTAAAGCAAAGAACTAATTTGGTAAATAAGATTAGGGTTTCTGAGAAACTGCCATGTGTTCCAGTTTTAGGAAAAAAAAAAATCCCCTAAATTGAGAAATACTGTAATAGTAGGTAACATGCAACAACTACTGATATCGACAAGTAATTTGTGACTTGTCTGATAACTTTATGTCTTAATCTGGGCACTGAATTTATGTTAACTCATTTCTATCTACTCATCAACTCATTTCCAAATATTCTCATAACTCAAAAATACCTTCCTCAATTATCCCCACACCAGGTAAGTGACCCAGCTCTTAGTTTCTCACCCTGTCACAGTTAAAACTGTAGGCTGTAGGTTCTTTGCATAAACTCACTGCTTTATTCAACTGATAGTGTTCTTGGCAAACAGTGGTCCTGGAAAAAGTATTTATTTAACAGGTCCAGAAGCTTCATTCATCACACAACTTATTTTGATATTTAGACTGAAAAAAAAAATTCTAAAGCAAAATATATTGAGTTATTCACGATAAGGATATATTATCAGTTTAATACCTATAACAATAGGCACAGCACATTTAACCCCTTTTATTTCTGTCTTCTACCTTTCTTGAATGTTGTGGCAGGTTTTGTGTATATACATAAATTGCTCAACTAATCTGAGATGAGGAATTCTATCCTTTTTTTTTCTATAAAAGCCCAGACTAGAGCTAGATACTAATTCTTTTGAGCTGAACTAAAATCAAATTGAGGAATTTGGGGTTTCCTTTATGAGAAATGGCCTTTGCCACTTAAATTAGCATTAATAGAACATATTGATCACTTGATTTGATACTCCATTTTTTAAAAGAAGAATTATTTTCATGAGATATTGAGCCTGAACCAAAGGAAAATTACCTATTAATTACCTATTTTTTGTGAGTAAAGGATTTAGTATCTTCACCTACCTAAATAGTATTTCTGTGTGATTAATAAGCTTCCAAAAAATGTTCCCAATACTAGAAAGAAATTTTTGGAGAAAAAGAAAAAGATCTTTCTTTATGGAACAAACAAACAACATAGATTAGGAAAAAGGATTATTGTTCAATTCAAATTTTAAAGAATATTTGCACCACTCTATTGATGATCTTTATGTTTAAGGGGTTAATGAAATTTAGGATATTTTAGGAAGCAGATATGGGAAATTTGGTTTTTCTGCACATAAGTAAATAAGTAAAATAATAAAATCTGTCCCAATCATGAGTGGATCTACTCAACTAGATGTCAGGTTGTGTCAAATTGAAAACATTTCAACCAGGAATATTGAAATTACAATGTCACAGAATCAGTATTCATCTGGGAGTCTGAAGATCTGTGTTATAACCCAGGTCCCATCACTAACCAGTGGTTGAGTTTACAGTCTTTAATCTCTGGCCCATAATCTGTTGCTGTTACTGAGTTAGTTATCAAATCAATTGATCTATCAGCTCCTTTCTAGCCTTAAAACTCTCTGATCTTTCAGAAGACATCAACTGGGCTTGGTTACGGCCAAAGGTTATGTTTAAGATAGTGTTTTCCTTTCTTTATAACTATTATATTAGCTGATATAGCAAAGATATTTTGGGAGAATTTTGTCTGAAAGTAGATGTCACCCATCACCAACACCTATGTACACGAGTATGTGTGTTATGTGTGTGCATTTCATGTGTTTTTAGTTTGTTTACTTTGTTTCTTCCTTTTCCTGCTTTTTAACATTTCTTAGTTTCAGAAACTTTCAAGTTCCAAAAGAACCACATTTATATAAAAAGTTTTTTGGATCATTATTGCCAACCTTGATTTGAAGCTGGAGTTTACAAAATCTTCACAGAGCCTATTTTAATGAGGTTTCCAGCTTTAATAAAAAGAGTGTGGTTGCCTAACTGAAATGACCTGCCAAAACTTTCCTAGGTTCATCCATGGTTACACTGAATATTAAAAATATTGAATAAAAGATTGAAGCAAGAGCATAAGCGTTCATCTAAAAGGCAGAGCGGCTGCTCCAATCCTTTATATTAAGAACAAATCGTCTCAGGGCATATGTAGAAACAACTAATAATTCTTATTAAGTAACATTATTTACTACAGGTACAATTTGTGGTGCTTAGCATTTTGCAAAATTGAACTTGCTTCAGTTTTGATTAAAAGTATTTATTCAGGCTCTGTAAATAAAAGAGCTCCAGTAAAAATGAGGAAGATTTTGTAAGCTGCTAAAACAAGCCAGCTTTTGTTCTTGATTCTTATAAAATATGAAAGCATATTTGTTTCCAGATGGAAGATAATTAACACAAAAAATTTGTCTTATCCATAAATATGTTTCCTTCTTAAGTTTCAGTAAGTTCATCAAAATATATAAATTCCCTTGAAGCAAATTAAAGTAATACTGGTATTGGAGAAAAATTAAATAAGTAAGAACCAGTTATTTCCCTTCCTTTTATTCAAATCATGGGAAAGGGTATTATAAGTTGAGAAATTGTGTCTTTGTCATTCTCATTATTTCTTTGTGCAAGATGTTTGTTCCAATGAGGATCAGGCTGTCTATTGACAAAATTATGTGACAATCTGCATAATTATGTTGCATATATGTGAGACTAGTTATGAATGACTAGATTGTGGTTCAAAGTTAGAATGTCTTTATTTTAGAAAAGCCAACAGCTACAAAATGAATGGGACTGTTTGTGGCGGCAAAAATATGTCCCAACTGCAGCATTAGGCGGCCTGTTTCGAAAGGACTTAGGCCGAGTGGCGTTGTTTACCTCAGTCCATTAATGACAGGAGCTACATAAAAGAATCTGCATAAACACAACAGTATAAGTCACCACTAAGTATGGTGTAACTTAAATTATTTCTGTTCCAGTGCGTTTAAAGTGTCAATTAATTGCCTCCATTTCAAATGCACACCTTTTCCCCAATTATCAAATTAAAATTTGAGCTGAATCAATGAGCACAATGATAGTTTAATTATATTAAACCACATGAAATAAACAGTGAGGAAGTGTTTGTGCAGATGGGCACCTGAGTCTGTCACCTCCAGGCATAGCCCATGACAAGTGTCATTCTCTCAGTAAATAAAATTGCTTTATTTTACTGTCACTGTAGCATCCCTCCTTATAAAGACAGGAGAATGGGTTGAGATAGAGAGATTTGAGGAGAATTACAGAAGGAGAAATTGCAGACGCAGATGTATTTTTTTTTTCTAAGGGCACCAGGTGTTTTAAATGCCACCAGAAGGGTGCTCCAGGCAATTCCGTGCTGTCCAAGATAGCTTGGCATAGATTATCTGAAAGCTTTTGTGTCTTTCAGCTTTTGATTAAAGGCCAGTGTCAGGACTCCTCTGGGCTTTTGCTTGGTACAGTAAAGCCGAGGGATTTTTTTTTTTTAAGCTGCTGCCAAAAAGATGCCAGTTAGGATAATTACATTTCAATTTAAATTGGTAATTTTATGAAAATTTAAACCAGAATATGTGTCACCCAAATCTCCTCACTTTCATTCCTCCCAAACATGCATACACACACCCCTCTTGTTTTGGGGGAGACAATGACAGCAGTCCACCAGAACCTTCCCATGACCCAGAGATATGTGCCAGGAATTAAACAGATGAGAGAAAATTGAACAGAGCCTGTTTTCTCTGTCCAGATTTCTTTTCTAGCTTGGATTTATCGCTAGTGTACACTGGAACCATCCCAGGGCATCCCAGCTTCCAGTATCTTTTTCCCGTGGACCCCAGCAAAAGAAGCTTTAGACCATAACTGTAGGATTTAAGACATTGTTTTCCATTCACAGTCAAGCTTTGTATTTGTTAACAGGATGTAGAAAAGGGATCCAACCTACTTAGAGTCTCTCACCCTCTTGGTGAAAGGAGTGGGGACACAAGTGGCTAGATGAACCCTGAATTTTCTGTCTGCCACTTTCTTTTTCCAGGACACATACGCAAGCTTGGCAGCTCCAACAAAGTGGAAGTAATGTTCCTTTGTTTAGAATGCAGTGTGTACGAACATTTACATAATAAAATACACACACAAATAACAGATGGTGAAGAGCCACTCATTTCGCCACATGTTGTAAGCACGATACCGTTCCTTGATGATCTCATTTCTCTTACTTCTGCCTACAGATGTCTACCAGCTATTTAACCTCAGGGGTTATTCAGATGGTTGAAAGGTTTGAAGAGAGGCACAAATCTGTCTACAGAATTTTCTTCTTCCGTCAGGTGTAAATGCCCTTTTCGGGTTGAGTTATCAATCCGCAAAAATGCTGTCCTCTGTCTAAAGGACTGAATAATAAACTCCTTTCTCATGACACTTGTTGGGCAGATACTGTCTCCAAAACAGAACAATAAAGACTACCAATATGTTGACTCGGAAGGAGGTCTTTCCCTCTAACCTTTTGTTCAGAGCAGAAAGTGGCTTATTAATAATTTTGGTTACTAAATCAATAGCCTTCTTTTATGGAAGTGAAGAAGGACCTTCTGAAATGAGTGGAAGTGTCCCAGATGCTGTTTGCTCACATGTCCTATCTGTAATTAGAGTTAAGCCTCAAATGTGTGGTAATAGACATGTTGTATAGATTTAACTGCCACTTCCCTCCCTAATTTACACTTCGATAACACTTTTCTTCCCAAAAGCACAAATTACATTCCTTTTAATTAGCTCCCAATGTACTTTATTAAAGTACATTGAGAATGCACATTATTAACTTAATAATATATGAATGCACATCATGCAAAAGCACATAATCATTAATTAAATATCGCAACATGGAAGGAGACGGCATTAGCATACCCATTTTACAGAAATGAAGATGTGGGGAGGGGGGTTGGGGGGGGCTATGGACATTGGGGAGGGTATGTGCTATGGTGAGTGCTGTGAAGTGTGTAAACCTGGCGATTCACAGACCTGTACCCCCGGGGATAAAAATATATGTTTATAAAAAATAAAATTTAAATTAAAAAAAAAAGCTGTGATGTTAAAATTGGGATTCCTGAAACCTTCATACATCCAGCTTTACTTAAAAATTATTTGTAGAGGGAAATTACTTCTTTCAAATGAAAAAAAAAAAGGCAGTGTGTTGTTTTCAATAAAACTGATCAATAAATCAAAAAAAAAAAGAAATGAAGATGTGAAATTATTTGCACAATGACAGATCTAGAATAACAATCCATGTTGATCTGTCTAGAATTCATTACTTCTAAGAGAATATGTCTTTGACTAAATTCTCTTATTATTTCTTACATAAAGTGAATTATAATGTTTAAGCTACAATTGTTAAAAAAAAAAAGAGGGCGATGCTTTTAACTCTTTAGTTTAAAGAAATATCATGTTTTGACAAGTATATAGATATCTCACAATTTACCTGTGGGGTTCTGTAATAAAGACTTAATGTCAGCTCCAATCTAAGCCAACAAATATGGATATTAAAAGCAGTCTGCCTGACATTGATCTCTTAAGGAAAGGACAACCAATTTTATTCAACATGGTTGAAAACAAACACTCTTATCCCTCGGAGAATATTAGAAAGTAATATTCGGAAAGCTGGGGTGCCTGGGTGGCTCAGTAAATTAAGTGTCTGCATTCAGCTCGGGTTATGATTCCCAGGGGCCAGGAGCTCCCCTATGAGTGTCCTGCTCAGCAGGGAGCCTGCTTCTCCCTCCCCCTCTGCACCACCCGCTCCTTGTGCTCTCTCATGCACTCTCTTTCTCTGTCCAATAAGTAAACAGAATCTTTAAGAAAATAATATTCAGAAATAAGCTTAGGGACTGGCTGGAATATGAATGAAAACAATTAAAAAGATAAGAATAATTTTTGGAAAGAGAGGACAAAGAAGCAAAAGAGAGAATTTATTTAGACATATTCCTGAGCATTGACTAAAGGTTATTTGATGACCTGTTAAATACAGGCATATTCCAGAATTAGCAAATGACTCATTAACAATTAGAAGAATAAAGAATGGTTACAGAATAAGGAAGAAAAGACAGGAGAGTAGAGGAGAGCAGGAAAGAACAGACTGTAAGGTGGTCGGATGAGGGGACAAAAGCGCTTTCTACCAGACAAGGAATTTAGGCAAAGGAAGGAAAATGAGAGAGCAGTAAAATGAGAGCTTGTAAAAGCAGAAAAGGAAAAACAAAAGTTGATAATCTGACAAATTATTAGCCAGCAACAGATCTGAGAAGTACTGTAATTCCCCCAAATAAACTGTGTATTCGTTTAATTGCGGCCCCTACAGAAAACACAAAACAAAAACAAAAACAAAACAAAACTGTATTTCTGAGGATGGGTACTCTAGTTAAGTGACTTCATTTGCTTCTTTGGGGCACTTTTGGGCTTATTTTGGGCTCTCTTTTCCTATATGGTAATGAGCAGGAGACACTCACATGGAAATCTGGGTCTTCTCCATCTTCTTCAATCCCTTGTTCTGTATAGTTCCACGTGCTTCTGTCACCAGTGCCTCTATGCCCCATCCTTCCTTCTCTTACTTGGGTAGACAACAATTGGGATAAAACAGTCATGGTGGACTGTTCCTTTGAGTTTACACCTAAGTCAAATCATCTTCAGCCACTGACGCAAGAGATGAAAGAAATTCTGAGCTGTGACAAGGATATGCCAAATGTGAGAAAAGATTTCAATTCTCGGCTTCTGAATTAGTCTATGACACCCTCTTAGAAAATAAGTAAGGAGGGGTGCCTGGGTGACTCAGTGGGTTAAAGCCTCTGCCTTTGGCTCCGGTCATGATCCCAGGGTCCTTGGATCGAGCCCCACATCGGGCTCTCTGCTCGGCGGGGAGCCTGCTTCCTCCTCTCTCTCTCTGCCTGCCCTTCTGCCTACTTGTGATCTCTATCTGTCAAATAAATAAATAAAATCTTAAAAAAAAAAAAGAAAAAGAAAAGAAAAGAAGTGAGGAAAGAGAGACTGCTGAGGCATGAACATAAAAAGCAGTAGAAATTAAGTAAATTCCAAATCACAGACTAGGCTCCTCCATTACATTTGGAGCCGTTCCAAATTAAAGCTACAGCCAATCATTTTTTTCCTTTCTATGGGGTTTACAGAGATCCCCAGCAGGAGCAGAAATTGTCCACTAGTGTCTTCACAAAAACTTGACTGTCAGTATCCTTTGCCCAAGTCTGGGACTTCTCTTTTCCACCTTCCTTTGTCATTGTCTGCTCCATCCTCCTGATCTCACGCTCAGAGAAAAGAAGTTCCATGGATGGTTGAGAGGCCAACTATTATGCTAATTGCTTACATGTGTGTTAATTTATTTACTCCTTTCAACAACGTCCCAGAATAGGCCTTCTTATTTCTAGTTAAGTGGGAATGGGAATAATACATGCAAGTCTGAGTTCAAGGAAAAGCCTGGGAAAAATCCTATAACCCTCCATCTTCCTCCTGCCAACCACCTTTCCTACACAAGTGCTTTTGGCATGGATATCCCCCACTTAAAATCCAAGGTAACTCATCAGTGTCCTTAAGATTGCTATATTGTCTCCTGGACTGCCTTAAAATCCCAGGTCCCCACACCCATTGCACTCCAAACCTTCACTCAACTCAACATCTGGGTCATGATCTGCTGCCTGTCTAACTCCCTCCCCAGGCTCTTCTGTTGACTTGAATCTTCCCTGCTTCTTCTGAATTCCCAAAACATTTATTATATTTTTCTGTACCATCCACTTTGGCTGTTTATTTTATAATAAAGAGCTTCAAGCTCTATTTCTAGCTTCAAGATAGAGATAGACTCTTCTTTTTTTTCTTAGGCATTCCCAACACCTAAAACTAAAAAAAAAATTTGTTTCTTTACAGCTGTTATTTCTTGCCCATAAGATACACTATTTGAATTACAAAATGAGGGTGTGGAATTTTCTTAAGTGCATGACTGAACCCAATATTGTCACATTGCATTGGTCTGTATGAAGATAAGAAGCTTTATTTAAATGACATAAACTAATGGCTAGTTATTGCCTGATGATAGGAGCTATTCCATGTTCTAGATGATAGTTACACACATGAATGTGTGTGCACATATACACACACACCAACACAAAGTTACACAACCCAAAATGTCAGGGGTTCCCTGAACAGAAATTTAAATAATAGCAATAGAATTGGGTTGATTCTTTATATTGACACTTTATTTGTAGTTGATTTGAATCGAAGAATGCTTTGTTTTCACTCTTTCTTCCTGAAATACTTCTTAAAATATTTTCCTAATTTCTTTCCTTGATATCTTCTCCTGGTGGTATTCCTTTCCCATCATTTTTTTTCTTTTCTTTTTTTTTAAGATTTTATTTTATTGTTTATTTGAGATTGAGAGATATTGAGAGTACAAGTGAGGGGAGTGGGTAGAGGGAGAAGCAGACTGCCCACTGAGCAGGGAGCTGGACTCAGAACTCTGTCCCAGGATCCTGAGATCATGACCTGAGCCATGTTTAACAGACTGAGCCACCCAGGCACCCCTCCATCATTTTTCTCTCATGAAGCCTTCTCCAAACACTACTTGGTCTAAATTTCTATAGCCCTGCTGGCAATTACACTGAAAAAGCAATGTTTGAGATTGACTTAGAGCTCTGCTGTCCAGTTGCTTCTTAACAGAGCATTAATCCATGGTGACCACTACCCTTTAGTTCTGATTCTATTTTTTAATGAAATAATAATTATCTATGGGAAACTGTAGCTTTCTTCAATGTAGAGCCAAAGATAAAACTTTGAAATTCTGGCTGAACTGAATTTAAAAATGTATTTAGTCCTTACTGCCCTGTCTTACTGCAAATATTAGTGGTCAGCCCCATTTTGAGACATATCCTCATGCAGAGACTTTAACTGTAAAGATATTGTCAGAACCACAGAGTCCCTTTGTTTCCAAGCATGCATCTTGTGCTGTGTATTTTTTTTATTTCCTTCTGTAGATCAATTTTCTACACTTTTCCAGCTTTTCTTTTTCTTTTTCTTTTTTTTTTTACCTTATTCTATGCCCAGATGATCTCTATAGATCACAGCATTCTGGCTTTTTTACTTTGTGCTTCCAGTTGGTTCAACTATGGGAGAAAAGGAAAATGAAAGGAGAGAGAAGTAGGAGTATTTATTCTCCTAGCTCCCTCCCTGTTTGGCTGAGAGTAGCAGAGGCTGTGTTCCTCTAATTAAAAGGCATTTCTTGGCAGATGTACCTTGCCTAGAATTATCATTCTCATAGGCTTTCAATAGCTGCTCCCTTTCCTCATCCTGTTCATCTCAGGAGTGGTGATAAAGTCTTCCCAATATTGCCTCATTTCTATTACCCCATTTTTAGTGTGTGATCTGCTTTCTTCTGGAACACTAATGGCTACTGTTTTTTTCTTAACATACTCAATTTTCTATCTCACAGCTCAAACTCAATAATTGAACCTTTATGGAGCAAATTAGTACTCAAAATAGAAAATTTTAAAATAGGAAGAATGATTGTAATTAAAAAAACACCCAACCTAAACTTAAGATTTATAACTATTATTCTTTCATTTCATCCTTCTCAGACCACTAAGAACCTTTCAATATTATATTCTCTTATTTTAATCAAATGAACTGAGGTTTGCTTGATCAAAAAAAGGTAGAACAATCTTTAATGCTTGAAAATGTAAGCTGAAATTTTAAGTTATATTTTATATTCACTTAAATAATCAAGTATTATAATTTTTCTTCTATTAAATAAACTTCTATTAAAAATGCTCCCCCCCACACCATAGCTATAAGTATGTGAAAAGAACAAAGCATTTCATAATTGCTATGAAGTTCCTGAAGCACTTTTATACTAGCATCTTCAAAACTAAGAGTAAAATAATATTCAATATCTGAAATTTAACTTTCTCAAAAATACCTCACTATATTCCCACCTTTTTGTTCAAAACAACCAAACACAAAATAGTTGTCCTCAAGAAAGATGAATGACTCGCTCCCTTCATCATTAATGTCATATTAATGACCTACACAATTGCTCTTAAACTTTAAAGGGAGAATACCTAAAAGAGAATCAGGTTTCCAAACAAATCTCTTGTGTGCCTCAGTTGTAAAACAGGTAGAATTCTTGGAACTTTTGTTGAGGACATACCTTTCAGCCCTTGAAAATTTTCTCATAGAATGAATACCAGTAGCATCACAGAAAAAATATTTTTCAAGGATTCACCTACATTTCTTCTTTTCATCAGAGAATAATGAAGAACAATGAAAATGTTTCATGACCACATAGACTTCTTCCAAGTCATAGTGTTAACTGAAAATAAAATGTCCTTACCACATGGAGACAAGTATAAAATAGGAAAGAAAAATGAAGGAAACTCTTAAGCCTATGTTCCTCATGAGGTATGTGTATCTGCCCATTATAACACAGCAGTGTAAGAAATATTTTAAAACACCGTCACTTCCTTCTTCACTCTGTGGACTGGTTTTGCTTCCTGTAGGTTCACAGTTTGGCCTTCACAGTCCTATGCTTTGTCCTAAAGACTCACACCATACATGGTATAACCTTGCCCTCTTGTTTCTGCATAAGCCCTGAGGTGGGGGTAGAGGGGACATGTAGAGGGGACATCAACAGACAATACCCAGGGCATTTCTCTGCATATTCCCTTCTCACATCACTTCCATGGTTTAGCCATAGTCTCTCTTATGACTACAATCTTGCTAGGCAAGGCTTTTTGTCTTTAATTCTTCTACCACTTCAGTAAGTTTCCTCTGAGCAGCAATGGCCTCCCACTGTGTGAGTCCCTGGGTACCTGAACATCTCCTTTTGGTTCCTTTTACCCTACACTGTAAACAGCCTCCAGGATTTCATCAGAGTGAAACCCATTTTGACTCAGAATGCTGAATTTAACTTTGAATTCAGAATGTTGATACAGCCTCATTCTTTTAAATTGCAGTACTAATACAACAGGAGATTTGCCCTCTTGACAAAAATTTTAAGTGCACAATACACTGTTGTTAACTCTAAGTACACCATTGTATTGCAATGTCTAGAACTTACTCATCTTGCATAATTTAAACTTTTTATGCCCATCGAAGAGCAATTCCTCATTTCCCCCTACCCACAGACCCTGGCAACCACCATTCTACTCTGTTTTTAAGAGTCTGGCTATTTTAGATACTTCATGTAATTGGAATCATATAGTATTTGTCCATCTGTATTTGGCTAATGCTACTTAGCACAATACCCTCTATTGTTACCAGTTATGGAAGGATTTCCTTGTTTTTTAAAGCTGAATGATATTCTACTGCATGTATATATCACATTTTCTTTATCCATTCACTTGCTCACTCATTGGTATTTAGGTTGTTTCTATCTCTGGGCTATTACAAATAATGGTATAATGGACAATAGGTTACAGATATCTCTTCAATATCCTATTTGCAATTATTTTGACTATACACCCAGAAGTGGGATTGTTGGACTATATGGTAGTTCTATCTTTTTTGTTTTTTGAAGATTTTCCATACTGTTTTCTATAGTGGCTATTTTATATCCCTACCAACAGAGTACAAGGGTTCCAATTTGTCCACATCCTCGCTAACATTTACTATCTTTTTTTTACACTAGCCATCCTAACACGTATGATATTTCATTGCAGTTTTGATTTGGATTTCTATGATGATTAACTTTAAAATAAAGTTATTTTCTTGTAATTAAGCTGTAAGAGTTCCCTATATATTTTGGATATGAATCCTTTATTAAATACATGGTTTTCAGATATTTTCTCACACTTCATAGGTTGCCTTTTCATTTTATTGATTGTTTATTTTTGCCATGCACAAGCTTTTTAGTTTGATGTAGTCCTACTTGTCTATTTTGGCTTTTTTTGCTTGTGCTTTTGGTGTAATATCCAAGACATTACTGCCAAGACCAATGTCATAAATCTTTTCCCCTGCTTTCTTCTAGGAGTTTCACAGTTTTAATGATACATCTTCTTATGAACACTTTGCCTTATCTGTTGTAGATATTAAGTCCATAGTCCCTGGCCTCTATTCACAGTATGCTTTAAGAGGCTTAATGTGTTTTTTCTGCCAAGGAGTATCTCCAGGTGAAAGTGGAAATATGGTGGGTGATCAACTATTCTGGAAACAGCAAGAAGTAGATTACTTTTTGGCAAAATGGATATCCCAATGTTCTTAAGTTTCTCCTCTATGCCCATCAGATTCCCTTGCTCTTATTACTTTGATTTATTGCTGTGGTTAAGGTTTTAAAAGGATGAATTGTTCCATATAGCCAGCACAATATCTAATAGGTGCCAAAATGAATAGAGCAGCACTACAATAAAACCATAAAGGTTTTAGTGTCTGCAGAGTAGGTGTTCCGAGTAGAATTTCAAAGTAGAGTTTGGTTTCTGCCTACTTTTCTGTTCCTTTCTCATTGCCCTCACCCCCATTTCCAAGGAGTGCTCATGTGAGATAGAAGAAGGTAAATAATCTGCATTTGGAAAGAATATATATATATATATATACATATATATATATATATATATATTTTTTTTTTAATTTGACAGAGAAAGATCACAAGTCGGCAGAGAGGCAGTCAGAGAGAGAGAGAGGAGGAAGCAGGCTCCCCACTGAGCAGAGAGCCCAATGTGGTACTCGATCCCAGGACCCTGAGATCATGACCTGAGCCGAAGGCAGAGGCTTAACCCACTGAGCCACCCAGATGCCCCTGGAAAGAAAATATATTAATGAGAAAATACAGCAAAGCCATGTTTGGGGAGGAGGAATAGAACAACATGGAGACAGAAAATGCATCCTAAGTCAGTCTGTACTAGTTGTCTTCAATTATGCCTTTTAATAGAAATATGATAGAAAAATGAAAGACTAGAGTCATTCAAATCTTTCTGGTCTCCTTTTTATCTCTAAACGAATGAGATCAAGGGAGCCTACATAGCTTCATGTTACAGTTATGAGTCTACTGTAGACTTGCTACATACCCCAGTAGACTGGTGCTGATGAGTAAACTCCCTTCCTCTGCCTCTGGGCTCAGAGCTCCTAGACAAGCTGACAAGACCCAAACTAAAGACACCTGGAATTAGCAGATCAGTGAACCAAGACACTGTTCGTCCAGAGAATACTGAAAACAAACAAAAAAAAAAAAAAAAAGGAAAAGGAAAAGGCAGGTCCCTATTATGACTTTTCTAGCAAATAAAATCGTTCTCCATGTTATCAACGTACAATATCCTTCTTTCTTATTTATAGCCTCTGCAATGTGTCAGAAGCCCCAAAGCTCTTTCTTTTAAATGATATTTTAATTCACCCATCAATACTTGCATTATCAGTTACAGTTTGTTCTGTATTCTGTACAGCGTCTACAGCATTACTGACCTGTCAATTTTGAAAACACAATAGTACAATTTTCATTCCACAGATTCGCATAAGACTAATTATGTCCTCCAAAGTATAAGAAGATCATACACTAAAAATATAGATATCCGTATCTAATATTAGAGGAAGTAACACATAATGTTTAAGAGTTCAGGTTCTGGTATCACTTTGCCTTTGAGTCCTGGCTCAACTACATATCAGGATTTTGACCTTGAACAAATTCCTTAACTTTTCTGTGCATCAGTTTCATCACCTATAAAATTAAGATAATGGTAATACCTGCTTCAATGTGTCATTTTAAGTATCAAATTGGTTAGAACGGTGCCTGATAATAGAAGTAGAGGAAAAAATCCTACAGAAGGCCTTAGACCAATCTTCAAAAAACCTACTCCTTATGATAGGCTCCCTCCCAATAAGGACTAGAGTTTTAGCCTGATTTTGTCTAATGGTGGCCCCACTTCCATCTTTAGGGAAAATGTTAGGTATTTTGAACATGTTTGTCCTACCTGCACACACCTGACAGGGCAACCCTAGATCATGGAGCATAAGAAGAATAAAGCTGGGGAGCTCACGGTCATGAAGGATATCCTGGCATCTTTCCTGATTTCCTATACCCATCCTCAAGGCCCTTATAAAAATATTTACAAATATACTTAAAAATATCTATAAAATATATTACATATTAACATACCATATGTATTTATAGAATATTTATTCTCTAAAGGGACTTGTCCACTGAACAATCAGGGTTGATATTTCCCAGTGTGGCATGCTTACTCCTGAGAGACTCAGGGAAAAACAGGCCCAAGGTAAGGACATGTTATGCAAATTGAGGTAGTATTTCTCACTTTCCTCTTTCTTCTCCTCTAGCCCCATGAAGTTAGAAGAGGAAGAATTGAGGCTATTGTGCACTATTCATATTCTAACAGTGCCTGATCTTGGGAAGGGATCAATTTGCAATGGACTGTATGAATTGGGAGTGGAATAGTGAGGTGAGCTCAAAGAATTTGTCTTGGGAAGGTTTCAATTTCATAGGTCCTATTGATTTGCTTAGGAGATATGTAACATGGCGAACCTGCAAATAGCTAAAAATAGAGAGAAGCAGATCCAAATTGGGAGAAATAGTTTTTCCCAAGGGAAAATGTCTTAAAAATTGAGAAGCTGAAGATCATAAAGATTAAAAGTGAGTTCCATAGCCTCAACAATGACATTTAGAGAGCAATACATAGAATAGTCTGAGTGTATTAGCTCAGAGAGTAATCTAGTTTCATTGTGTATTTCTAGACTTTACACAAAACATTTAATATTATAAGATTTGTAGACTACTCTGCATCACAGAAGACAAGGTAAATGAGAGAGAGAGAAATCAGATCTATGTTGGATGGAATTAAAATGCATGGGATAATACCCAAATTTAAATTGAGATAGAAACTGAAGGCTTTACGTTTGTGTGTGTGTGTGTGTGTGTGTCATATTGAGCATTTAACACATATTGCCTTTATGATAATAACTCTTTTTATAATATCTAATAAGACATAAGATCATTTCCAAACCAAGTGGGAATAATTGCAGAAGTAAAATATAAAGCAAATATATAAATCTTGGAGTTGAGTTAATCTCACTGGGTTCTTAGTAAACACTAAAATTTCTACAATAATGACCGGTCCTTGCCGGACAGTATCAGCACTATTAACTGGTATATGCCGAGAGGAACACTTGATCTCTCAAAACAATGTCTTACCTAAATCACTGCAGATTATTCCAGAGCGTCCAGCTGGAAATTGACCTGAATTAAAAATAATTTGGACTCATTTACACTGGGATTTAATGTCAAACCAGGATAGCATATGAGCAAAATGCAATCACTTTTCTAAAATATAAGAAAGTATATTGAACCTTGAAAGTTGTGAAAAATGCTTTGTGGAGATATGGTTACATATCCCTCCAACCCATATAAAATAGCAAACCAAATGTCTGATCAAAATATAGGACTTTTGAAGTTCCATCATGCAAAGAAACAGCCTCTATTCCTTTGGTCTTCATATTTCCTTTCTCTTTGTACTTAGCTACATATATTGCTAGTGTGACCCTGACATCACTTCTCAAACTCCTATTGCAAGTTTGAATTCCCCTGTTGTGTCCTTTGTGTTACATTACTAATAGGCCTAACTACAAGAATGAAAGTGGGTTAGGTTTCTTTACAATTGGTACTCATCTACTAATTCCATCATTGCCCCAGCTGTAGAGCCAAGTGAAGGACTAGGCCAACCCTATCTAGAGACATAGAGATTTTATTAAAGGCAGCATGGCAGCCTGAGGTCAGTGAAGAATAAAGTTGTAGGGGAAATTGTGTGGACTTTGAAGTACAACTACAAATTAAGCAATGAAAAAAAAATGTTTTGTTGATTTCTTGGAAGCTGAAAGAAGGAATAAGGAAGAAAGGGGAGGGGAGAGATAGGAAGGAAAGTGTAGGGAAGGGAATGGCAGAGAATGGAAGTGAAGCAGAAGGGAGAGGAGAGAAGGGAAGATACTTCAGCTGTTACCATTGGGATATAAAAATATTACACTGGGATTTCTAGGTAAGATGATGATTTGCTTGGAATTCAGAAACAGAAAAACGTAGACTCTAGGTTGTATCTGGCCACACTAGCTATGTGATATCTTTGATTATTTTCTTTTAGAGGATGATATACTTTATGGAGATTTTGTATGACTTAAGTAAGTAAAATTTGAATAATGAGCTCTTCTTGTAATAGGTACTCCATGAGCACTAGTTCTCTTGCTTATTATAAAAGACTGGTTGGATGCATTCTGTTTATGTCCACTTCTTTAGATCATTGGATAATGAAAGGAAATTTATAATGTCTAGCTGGGAACCCATATAAATTTTAAACAGAAAATTGATTCAAGCAGTGTGATAAAGATCTTATGTTTAAAAATGGATAATTAAATATGAGCAGAGAAAAAAATGAATAGACTACTAATGCACATATATTAAATTAAGCCATTAAAACCTAAAATTCCCTCTAATTTTCTAACAACAATGTTTGTATCTGACATTATAAAAATTTTAATATATATACAAAGAAATTGGGAGTTTTCATTTAAGCACAGACTTTTTTTTCCAATGTAAAATAAAAGTGAACATTAACAGGAGAGGAGGAAAAAGTTGCTATTTTTCTAAGAGAAACATGCCAGTCTAAGAAAAAAATATTATCAGGACCATCCTTAGAATATATAAAAGTAGAGAGATTACTGCTGGGTCCCTTTGTGAGGGATCCTTTGCTAGGGCTTGGCAGTGACACAGAGGATAAAAATGGAGAAGGGAAGAGTATATAGCTTCACCAAATGGTGCAAAAAGAATGAAGAAACTCTCAAAGACATCCAGATAGGCCAAAGTCTCCAATGCCCATCACAACCAAAATTGCCACAGAGTAGAAATTTACACTTCTTCTTGGCCACACGTGTGTGGTTGGTTATTTTATTTTGTAATACAATATATTTTCAAGTATTTCTTTGATGTTCAAACATGTAAAAATAAGTTTTAATATGTTGAGCTCCTAAACACATTCTTGGCACTAAGCCATAATGCATTTAAAAAGAAAATAAGAAGATTCTCACTTTGTAATCAATTACTCATATATGCCCTAGCAGAGAGGACATGATCACCACCTGCCTAGATGCATATCATACCTCTATGAATTATCTCATTATTAGAAGTAATAACATTGAGATGTGTAACCAGATTAACAGGATATTGCCTTCACTTATCCATAATTTTGCATATTTTATTTCTATGACAAAATAAAATTTGTAACAAATTGCTTTTTAGATAGCTAATGAATACCTTCTTGATGAAAATAATAAGTAGAATTGAATCTTACATTCATCTTTCATGTTTGCTTTTTATACCAAATACTTGTTCAACAGATCAATTTAGTATGAAAGATCTAAGAAATGTTTTGCAACCATACAACATGATATTATGAGTATCAAGTTATAGAATAAGGTATAGTAAAGAATGGATTTCCAGGGTATCTATAATGATTGAATACTACACTCAAATGTTGACATCAGCCACCTGAGCTATTTGAAATACCTCAGGTGAGTAGAATTATTATCTCTCCAGTAAAGCATGAGAACACTTCTTCAATAAGGAAATGGAGAATATCCTAGAACATTTTTTTTTAATTTCTCAGGAAAACACCAAAAAGAAACAACTGAGAACTAATTAGTGATGGCGTACAAGCAGGAAACAAGTTAGATAAAGAAATTATGTTATTATAATTGAGATTTCTAAATTGTATAAAGAAGAATAAAATAATGGAAGGCTCATCCATGAATCATATATATTCAATGAGTCGCTTAAGCCACTTGACATTCGTTTTTCATATGGACAGGAAGATACAGATATCTACTGTTTTTCTATGTGACAATCTTTGAGTTTCTTTAAAAAAAAAAAGATTTTTTTTTTTACTTGACAGAGAGACAGTGAGAGAGGGAACACAAGGGGGCTGGTGGGGGGGTGGGGGAGTGGGAGAGGGGGAAGCAGGCTCCCCACCGAGCAGGGAACCCCATGCAGAGCTCAATCCCAGGACCCTGGGATCATGATCTGAGCTGAAGGCAGACGCTTAATGACTGAGCCACCCAGGCACCCCCAATTCTATGAGTTTCAAAGGAGAAAATGTATGAAAGTACTTGATGAAACATGATTATCATTTGTTCTCACATTGTTTCTGTACCTTCACCTCTTCCTCTGGTATATACAAAATAGAACACTGAAATTCTCTAGTCTTACTTTCTTTTTCATACTTGATTTAGAAAAAAATCTTGTACTTATAAAGAAGCCTATTCCGTGGAAAGAATTTTTCTGCTTACATGAAGCATTTAGTTTCAGACATTCTAAAGGTTTTTAGGAAGGTCGTAGAGCTCAACATTTTCATGGCTCTAAGTCTGAGACTATTCACAAATGTCAACATCAGTTTAAGGGGCACTTTAGACAGGTCAGCTATGAGCATAATTTGACATTACGTAGCACCGTGAGATTTAGTGCAATTAGATCCTATAAGACTATAACTCTACCCACTGCTACATGCAGCCAGTGAGGGGCACCAGATATTCATAACAGATAACAGAACCTGGAGTAACCATAAGTAGAAGAAATGGAATATGAAGCTCAAATTTCCTGAGAGCATTCTTTGGAATGATCTCCAAAAGCAGTCTTTAAGCTAAGTGCTTACCTCTTATAACCACTTCATGATGTAGGCATTCTAATCTCCATGTTACTAAAGATAAAAAAAAAAAAAGCAAGACTCGAAAAGGTAAAATAGTTTGCCCCAAGTTTGTAAAGATAGTGAAGAGTAAAGGGAGAATTTGAACCTATGTATAAATGTGTCTTAATTAAATTTATCTAGATTGAAAAATGTAGATGTATATAAATGAATTCTGTAAATTGCATGATATTTCCCACTAAAAACAGGGATTTAGATTTAACTCAACTGAGAAAAGGTTTTTAAGATATCATACAATTTACACTTGGAAAAAATGGTAACTTTGAAAATCATATATGAAAGAGTTATAATAGCCAATTAGCAATATTTAATTAAAATGTTATGAAGAAAATGCCTACTATAAATAAATACTAGAAATCATAATTATTTGTAATATCCAAGAAGAAAGAAGTTTTAAATCAAGACATTTTACCTGGGTTCCATAAACTTTGTCACTTATATTAAAATATTAAAATTTTCTACAAACTGTGTTTATATAACTTTGGTTCTGAGAGTTTGTAGCTTTAGTCTTATACTGTCCATTATCCAAGAAAGGGTAATAATTATATTTTTGCAAAGGCAAAAAATAGAATTGCTTTGAATAAAACACTTAAAAGTCACTTTTTCCCTTTTCTGATTTCCTCAAAATAATTTAAGGTAAGCAGTCAAGCTATAAAGAAAATGAGATTTTTATGCTTTTTAATGAAGTAATTAGGTATGTAGGCCACTGAGGATTAGACCTGATTTTCTCCCATGTGGTAGAAACTTTACTTAACAGAAACCAATGGAAAATAATGCAAAAAGTTTCTTTTGATGGTTTCAAATATGGGCTTCATATGAAAATTCAGGCATGTTTAAATCTAAGAAGTAAAATAAAATTTAGATTTCCAGTCTGACATGTAAGGAACTTGGAAGTTTTTATTACATCCTAATAAAAAGTAAAAATGCTGAATAAAATGAAAAATGAACAACTCTTCTTAGATCCATCAGAGTAGGTCACAGGGCTAATTGTTAACCATAAAACTGGAGGGATAGACAGGCAGATACAGAGAATCACAACTTATCAGAGCAGAAACCCACCAGCAGAAACATCCATGGGAACCAGTGCAGCATAGGAAAACCTGAACTGTGATTGAATTGCTAGAGGCTCAGTGTGGACAAATCTGAAAGTTAAAAACTCCAGGGGCACCCAGTCTTGGGCCAGGGGAAGGGAGGATCACACTTATGAGTTTTAATTCCAGAAGATATACTGGGTTCTCACAGTGAATAGTAGAGAAAAATCTCACATTTCAGGCTTAGTGTCTCATATTTCAGGTGTATTTTCAGGAGAGGAAAAGTAATCATTTTTAAATATGCCAGAGCATTCTGGTTTTTATAACAAGGCCTGCTCTCAAAAGAAACTATTTTATCAGAGCTTAACCTACTGGAGTTTTATCAGAGCTTTACCAACCTGTGAGAGGGAAATACCTAACTCTAGCCCTTTCTGGCCATCCTGTCACAGTAAAGGCTGGAGGGTGGAGAGAAACCTAGAAGTACTGTGAAGTTCACAGCTCATAAACAGATGCTCACCAAAAGACAGACCTGTTCACAGAACAATAGAATACTTCCCCTCCTCCACACCTTACTACATTATTAAAAGTTTTTTTTTTAATCAGAGTTCCTTTTACCAAATATACCATGTCTGACTTTCAACAAAAAAACTACAAGGCATACTAAAAAGAAAAAAAAAAATAGAAGAGCTTGAATAAGAACCAGATTCAGATATAGCAGATGCTGGAATCATTGAGCGAGAATTTAAAATAATTATAATTAATATGTTAATGACTGTGACAGAGTAGACAACATACAAGAACAGATGGGTAATGTAAGAAAAGAGATGAGGGACGCCTGGGTGGCTCAGTGGGTTAAGCCGCTGGCTTCGGCTCAGGTCATGATCCCAGGGTCCTGGGATCGAGTCCGGCATCGGGCTCCTTGCTCAGTGGGGAGCCTGCCTCTCTCTCCACCTCTGCCTGCCTCTCTGCCTGCTTGTGTGCTTTCTCTCCTCTCTTTCTGACAAATAAATAAATAAAATCTTAAAAAAAAAAAAAAGAAAAGAGATGAAAATTCTAAAGCAGAATCAAAAAGAAGTGCTACAGATCAAAAACATTATAAAAGAAATGAAGAATTCCTTCATTAATAGTCTGGATATAGCTTAGGAAAGGATTTCTGACCTTGAGAATACATCAATAGAAAACTCAAACAAACAAACAAACAACAACAAAAACAAAGAGGAAGAAGACTAAATAAATGGAACAGAATATAGAACTATGGAACAACTACAAAAGGTATAACATATGGATAATGGGAATACAGGAGCAGATGAAAGAAAAGAACAGAAGAAATATTTGAAGTAATGACTGAGAATTTCCTCCAAATTAATGTCACACACCAAACCATAGATCCAAAAAGCTCAGAGAACACCAAGCCAAAACTTCTCAAAAAGTTACATGTGGGCATATCATAATCAAGTATCAGAAAATGAAAGGTAAAGAAAAAAATCTTGGAAGAAATAGGATCCAACAGTTCATTAAAAGGATTATTCACCACAACCAAGTGGGATTTATTCCAGAGCTGCAAGGTTGGTTCAACATCTGCAAATCAATCAATGTGATACAATGCATTAATAAAAGAAAGAACAAGAACCATATGATACTCTCAATAGATGCTGAAAAAGCATTTGACAAAGTGCAGCATCATTTCCTGATCAAAACTCTCCAAAGTGTAGGGATAGAAGGTACATACCTCAATATCATCAAAGCCATCTATGAAAAACCCACCAAGAATATCATTCTCAATGGAAAAAAACTGAGAGCTTTTCCGCTAAGGTCAGGAACATGGCAGGGATGTCCATTATCACCACTGCTATTCAACATAGTACTAGAATTCCTAGCCTCAGGAATCAGACAACAAAAAGAAATTAAAGGCATCCAAATCGGCAAAGAAGAAGTCAAACTAGCACTCTTTGCAGATGATATGATACTATATGTGGAAAACCCAAAAGACTCCACTCCAAATCTGCTAGAACTTGTACAGGAATTCAGTGAAGTGTCAGGATATAAAATCAAAGCACAGAAATCGTTGCATTTCTTTACACCAACAACAAGACAGAAGAAAGAGAAATTAAGGAATCAATCCCATTTACAATTGCACCCAAAACCATAAGATACCTAGGAATAAACCTAACCAAAGAGGCAAAGAATCTATACTCAGAAAACTATAAAGTACTCATGAAAGAAATTGAGGAAAACACAAAGAAATGGAAAAATATTCCATGCTCATGGATTGGAAGAACAAATATTGTGAAAATGTCTATGCTACCTAAAGCAATCTACACATTTAATGCAATTCCTATCAAAATACCAGCCATTTTTTTTCCAAGAAATGGAACAAATAATCCTACAATTTATATGGAACCAGAAAAGACCTTGAATAGCCAAAGGAATATTGAAAAAGAAAGCCAAAGTTGTGGCATCACAATTCCAGACTTCAAGCTCTATTGTAAAGCTGTCATCATCAAGAGAGTATGGTGCTGGCACAAAAACAGACACATAGATCAATGGAACAGAATAGAGATCCCAGAAGTAGACCCTCAACTCTATGGTCAACTAATCTTCGACAAAGCAGGAAAGAATGTCCAACGGAAAAAAGACAGCCTCTTCAACAAATGGTGTTGGGAAAATTGGACAGCCACATGCAGAAAAATGAAAGTGGACCATTTCCTTATACCACACATGAAAATAGACTCAAAATGGATGAAGGACCTCAGTGTGAGAAAGGAATCCATCAAAATCCTTGAGGAGAACACAGGCAGCAACCTTTTCGACCTCAGCCACAGCAACATCTTCCTATGAACATCACCAAAGGCAAGGGAAGCTAGGGCAAAAATGAACTATTGCGATTTCATCAAGATCAAAAGCTTTTGCACAGCAAAGGAAACAGTGAATAAAACCAAAAGACAAACAGTCAACAAAACCAAAAGACAAACAGTCAACAAAACCAAAAGACAGAATGGGAGAAAATATTTGCAAATGACAGATAAAGGGCTAGTATCCAAAATCTATAAAGAACTGATCAAACTCAACACCCAAAGAACAAATAATCCAATCAAGAAATGGGCAGAGGACATGAACAGACATTTCTGCAAAGAAGACATCCAGATGGCCAACAGACACATGAAAAAGTGCTCCACATCACTCAGCAGCAGGGAAATACAAATCAAAACCACAGTGAGATACCACCTCACACCAGTCAGAATGGCTAAAATTAGCAAGTCAGGAAATGACAGATGCTGGCAAGGATGTGGAGAAAGGAGAACCCTCCTACACTGTTGGTGGGAATGCAAGCTGGTGCAACCACTCTGGAAAACAGCATGGAGGTTCCTCAGAAAGTTGAAAATAGAGCTACCCTATGACCCAGCAACTGCACTACTGGGCATTTACCCTAAAGATACAATTGTAGTGATCCAAAAGGGCACGTGCACCCAAATGTTTATAGCAGCAATGTCCACAATAGCCAAACTATGGAAAGAACCTAGATGTCCATCAACAGATGAATGGATAAAGATGTATACACACACACACACACACACACACACACACACACACACACAATGGAATACTATGCAGCCATCAAAAGAAATGAAATCTTGCCATTTGCAATGGTGTGGATGGAACTAGAGGGTATTATGCTTAGTGAAATAAGTCAATCAGAGAAAGACAACTATCATATGATCTCCCTGATATGAGGAAACTGAGATGCAACGTGGGGGGTTTGGGAAGTAGGAAAAGAAAAAATGAAAGAAGATGGGATCAGGTGGGAGACAAACCATAAGAGACTCTTAATCTCACAAAACAAACTGAGGGTTTCCAGGGGTAGGGGGGTAGGGAGAGGGTGGTGGGGTTATGGACATTGGGGAGGGTATGTGCTATGGTGAATGCTGTGAAGTGTGTAAACCTGGCAATTCACAGACCTGTACCCCTGGGGCTAATAATACATTATATGTTAATAAAAAATTTAAAAATTTTAAAAAAAGAAAAAAAAATCTTGGAAGATATCAGAAGAAAAAATGAACCTTACCTAACAGAGAAGAGAGATAAGAGTTTTATCTAATTTCTCCTCAGGAACATACAAGCAAGAGAGTGAAGTGAAATATTTAAAATGTTGACAGAAAAAAATGCACCAGCCTAGAAAACTGCATCCTATGAAATTAACCTTCAAAACGAAGGAAAAATTGATAACTCCCTTAGGCAAACAAAAATTGAGGGAATTTGTTGTCTATATACCCTCCTTCCAAGAATTGTCTAAAAAAAAGTTATTTGGTAAGAAGGAAAATGATACAAGTTAGAAATTCAGATCTAGATAAAGAGGAGCATTAGAGCAGGAATAAGTGGAGGTAAATAAAAACTTTTAATAATAGTAACAATATATTTGATGATTATAACTTATGTATAAGTAAAATGAATGACAGCAATAATATAAGGAGGGAGGAAATTAGAAATACTTTTTCTAAAGCACTTACCTTACCCAGTAAGAAGTATGGTTTATTTGAAAGTGGACTTGGAATAGTTGTGTTTATTATAAACTCTAGGGCAATTCATAAAAAGTTTAAAAGAAAGTATAACTGGTATGCTAAGAAAGGAGGAAAATCAAGTATGTTAATGCTCAATTAAAATCACAAAAGAAAGAAAAAAGTGAAAGACACAAATGGAAATAAAAAAACAAGAACAGGGACGCCTGGGTGGCTCAGTTGGTTAAGCAGCTGCCTTCAGCTCAGGTCATGATCCCAGCGTCCTGGGATCGAGTCCCACATTGGGCTCCTTGCTCGGCGGGGAGCCTGCTTCTCCCTCTGCCTCTGCCTGCCATTCTGTCTGCCTGTGCTTGCTCTCTCTCCCTCTCTCTCTGATAAATAAATAAAAAATCTAAAAATAAAATAAAATAAAATAAAAAAACAAGAACAATGTAAAGAAACCAGTAACTAATACAATAAGTACTAATCCAACTATATCAATAATCACTTTAAATGTCAATGGTTCAGGGTGGATAAAAAATTAACCCCAACTATGTTATCTACAAGATACCCACTTATAATATAAAGACACATAAATTAAAAGAGATGGAGAAAGAAATACTATGAATAAATCTTTGCACACAAATTTGATAACCTAAATGAACCAGTTTCTTGAAAAAAGCTTTCTGCCAAAACTCACACAAAAAGAAATAGACAATTTGAATAGGAATATATCTATTAAAGAAATTGAACCAATAATTAATAACCTTCCCAAACAGAAAGCATCAGGCCCAGAGGAGTTATTCTGGATTTGGTGAATTCTACCAAACATCCAAGGAAGAAATTATAACAATTCCCTATAATATCTTTCAGAAGATAGAGGCAGAAGAAATACTCCCTAACTCATTTCTATGAAGACAGCATTATCCTAATAATAAAACCAGAAAAAGACATTGCAAGAAAAAAAAAAAAGAACAAAGAAAAAAAGAAAAAAACTATGGGTCAATATCTGTCATAAACACAAATGCAAAAATCCTCAACAAACTATTAGCAAATCAAAACCAAAAAATGTATAAAAAGAATTATATATCATGACTGAGCAGAATTTATACTGGGAATATAAGGTGGGTTCACCACATGAAAATCAATTAATGTCATCCATCACAGCCACAGACTAAAGGGGAAAAATCACATATTCTTAGAAGATACACGAAAAACATTTAATAAAATCCAACACACATTCTGGATAAAAATTCTCAGCAAACTAGGAATGGAAGGAAATGTTCTCAACTTGACGAGGAACATCTTTTAAAAAGCTCACAGCTACAGCGCACTTAATAGGGAGAAACCAAAAGCTTTCCTACTAAGATCCGAAACAAGGCAAGGATATCCCATTTCACCACTTCTTTTCACCATCATACCAGAAGTCCTATATCGTGCAATAAGACAAAAAAGTATACAGATTGGGAAAGAAGAAATAAAATTGTCTTTGTTTTTAAATGACATAATTGTGTAGGTAAAAAAATAAAAAATCAGACAAATGAAAACAAAACAAAAACCTCCTGGAACTAATAAGTAACTATAACAAAGTTGCCAGATACAAGGTTGATAAACAAGTAACCACTTTCCTACATACCACCAATGAAAAAGTTAAATTTGAAATTAAAAACACAATACCTTTTACATTAAAACCCCACAAAGGAAATACTCAGGTACACATCTAACAAAATACATTCAAGATTCACATGAAGAAAACTACAAAACTCTGATAAAAGATATTAAAGAGGAACTAAATAAATAGAGAGATATTAAAAAGTCATGAAGAGGAAGATTCAATATTGCCAAGAAGATAGTTCTTCCCAAACTCATCTTTAGATTCAGCAAAATCCCAATCAAAATCTCAGCAAGTTATTTTGTGGATATTGACAAACTCATACTAAAATTTGTAAGCAGAGGCCAAAGACCCAGAAGAGTCAACACAATACTGAAGAAAAACAAAGTGGAGGATTGACACTACCTGACTTTAAGACTTACTATTAAGCTATTATAATCAATACAGTGTGGTACTGATGAAAGAACAGAGTTACAGATCAATATGAGAGAACAGAAATTCACACAAATATGGAAAACTGATCTTTGATAAAGGAACAAAGATAATACAATGGAGCAAAGACCTTTTTTTCCACAAATAGTGCTGAAACAACTAGACATCTGCATGCAGGAAAAAAAAAAAAAGAAAAAGGCTCCAAGCCTTGTAACCTTCACAAAAATTAACTCAAAATGGATTATAGACATTACTATAAAATGTAAAACTCCTAGAAGATAAGAGAAAATCTAGATGACTTTGAGTTTTGTGATGACTTTTTAGATATAAGACCAAAGGAATGATTCATGAAAGAAATAACTGATAAGCTGTACTGCACTGAAATTAAAAACTTCTGCCCTGCAAAAGACACTCTAAAGAGAATTAGAAGACAAACCATGGTTTGGGAGAAAATATATGCAAAGATTTTCAAATATCTGATAAAGGACTAGTCTAAAATATACAGAGAACTCGAAACACAACAAAAAGAAAATGAACAACCTGCTTAAAACATGAGCAAAAGACTTCAACAGAGACATCACCATAGAAGATATACAGATAACACATAAGCATATGAAAAATATGTTCAACATCTTATGTCATTAGGAATTACAAATTAAACTAATCACGATATACCACTACACCTCTATTAGGCCAAGATCCAGAACATTGACAACACCAAATGTCCTTCAGTAAGTAAATGGATCAATAAACTGTGTAATTTCAGACATACAGTGCTAAAAAGAAATTAACTAACATACTGATCCATGAAAAGACATGAAGGCATCTTAAACACATATTACATATTAAGTGAAAGAAGCCAATCCAAAAAGGCTACATACTATAAGATTTAAGCTATATGGCATTCCAAAAAAGGCATAGCTATGGGGACAGTAAAAAGATTAGTGGTTTCCACGGGCTAGTGGGGAGGGAGAAATGAATAGTCAGAGCACAGAAAATTTTTAGGGCAGTGAAATTATTCTATATGGTATTATAATGATGGATCTTTAATCATCTGTCAAAACCCATAGAATATACAACATCAAGAGTGAACCGTAATGTAAAATATGGATTTGGGGTAATAATGTGTCACTGTGGGTTAATCAGTTATCATAAATGTACCACTGTGCAGAGTGGAGATAGTGGTGGAGGCAATGCAGATATGGGGGCAGGATGTATATGAGAATTCTCTGTCCCTTTCACTGAGTCTTGTCACAAATCATCACAAATCATCACAAACATCTAAAAATGTTCTAAAATATAAAGTCTATTTTTAAAAGAATCTGTATAAAATGATTCTGCGAAATAAGGGAAAAATTCAGTCTAGGGATACATATGAAGAAACAACTTAAGTAGAACCTCTAAGCAGGGTGAGCCTTAGAAAGCTGAGAAGAGAGGAAACAGATTAAGCTTGACATGAAGCAAACACAGCATGAGGAGTTATTCTCTTCAAAACACGTTAAGTATGACAAGCCCACCAAACTTTGTACATAACTTTGTAGTTACAAACTAGAAGACTAGTTACAAACTAGAAGAAGTATGACAAGCCCACCAAACTCTGTACATAACTGTTGTAGTTACAAACTAGAAGTTACAAACTGTTGTAGTTACAAACTAGAAGACTACTAAGACTAGAAGACTGTCTTAGTAAAGAAAATACAAATCAGCCCTTTTAAATTAAAAACATGGAAGTCTAGCAAATTCATAAATGGCAGAATGACTATGAAGAAAACTATCCAGGTATCTCTGTATCACACAGATGTCTAAACGTGGATGAACATCCCCTATGTTTGGCTCTCATTCACCTTCCATAATTGTTTCTCTGGTCCTCTGAGGTCTCTGGCTTTGTTGTCCTTTCTATTCTAAGGAAATTTTGAATACAATTTCATATCATGGAGCTATTTTTAAAACAAGGAGGGATTCTATCAAATGATCCCTTTTAAAAATATTTATTCTTGGGGCACCTGGGTGGCTCAGTCGTTAAGCGTCTGCCTTCGGCTCAGGTCATGATCCCGGGGTTCTGGGATCAAGCCCCGCATCCGGCTCCCGGCTTGGTGGGGAGCCTGCTTCTCCCTCTCTCACTCCCCCTGCTTGTGTTCCCTTTCTCGCTGTGTCTCTCTGTCAAATAAATAAATATTTAAAAAAAAATAAATAAGAAAAAAATATTTATTCTTTGGGGTGCCTGGGTGACTCAGGTCATGATTCTGGAGTCCTGGGATCCAGTCCCAAGTCAGGCTCCCTGCTCCACTGGGAGTCTGCTTCTCCTTCTCCCTCTGCCCCTCCCCCTGCTTGTTCTCTCTCTCAAATAAATAAAGAAATCTTTAAAAATATTTATTCTTTAACGTTATCAAATCTTTATAAAAATTACTTGTTTTTCAAACAAGTTCTGATACTGCAATATCATGAAAAGCTATTCAAATATAGAAACTTTTAAGCATGGAAGTATTCTCATTATGTTACTTTTGCAATAACAGTAATATATTTGTAAGGTGATAAACTCCTAGATAGCCTATAAAGTAAACTCAGAAGACACATAAAAATTAGATTGCACAGGGGTGCCTAGGTGGCACAGTCAGCTACACATCTGCCTCTTGACTTCAACTCAGGTCATGATCTCAGGACCCTGGGATCAAACCCCTTGCAGAGCCTCTGGTAGGTCTCTGCACTCAGCAGGGAGCCTGCTTGAGAATTTCTCTCCCTCCCCCTCCACCCCTCCCCCTGAACTCTTTTCTCTCTAAAATAAATACATAAGTCTTTAAAAAATTAGATTGTGCAGTAAAAGGCAAAAATTTAGGTTACATCAAGGAAAGGGAAAAATGTAAATAGGTTTTGTGAAGCTGTAATAAACCATATAGAAATACAATTGAAAATTATCTTTTTTACATGTCCTTCCCATTAATGACTCTGTCCTCCTCTTTTCTGTTATTGACCTTCATTTATCTTTTTCTATGTTATTCCTTCCTCAAAACATGGCTCAAAACTTAACACTTCAGAGAATTTTCTTCTTATTCTTTTCTGACATTTATCATTCTTTTACTTGGCATTTCACTCTGTAATTTACTCTTTTTATGGATGTTTAACAATAATTTTCTCTGCACACATGCATGTTTTCACGAGTGTTAGCCAGAGAACTTACCAGAAAACTATTTCTAACTTATTACTACACCTCTGGTAACAGGGCTCCAACACAAAGGAAAACCTCAATAAACATTGCTGAGCCACTGGTGGTTGTAACAACGATTTAAATTATTAGAATAAAAACATAATTAGCACTGGTAGATGACATGAGGGTTTAACAAAAGCTTCCAGAGACACTCACTCGTATGCCTATTATTTTATAATATATTGTTTGCTGTAGTTTATCTATTGACAATTAAAGTGTATAATAATAATTTGTATTTAACCTTTCAAAGTGTGAGGTTTCTTTTCCATTTAGGTATGAACATATCCTGGGAATTCATAACATTTCAAACTGGTAATTTATCATTTGGAAGGCTGCTCAGCACTTCCATTACTCCTTTCTTGCTTAAAATATGCCTAGTATATATAACATCCTACTCCCATTCTGTTTTCTAGTCTCAGACTTTTCTCTCTTCTATTGTTGGGTAACTATAATTAAAGACTTCAATTTTTAAAAGTTCAAACTGGAAAAAGTAAAAAAATATATTAAAAAAAGACAAAAAAGCTCAAACTGGAGTTATACCATAAATCCTCACATTCTATCTCTTTACTCCTACTATACTTCAGACAGTGAATAGAAGAGTCAGTGAAGAAAGTAGGAAAAGCAACACATTTGCCTACGTCTCAACAGTGGTCATCTAAATGGGAGACTTAGGATAGGTTTACCTAAAGGCAAGAGCAGGCATTTGACGAGGGAAAGAAAAAAAAAAAAAAAAAAACCAGATTGGGTATAGTTGGAGAAAATATTTTCTAAAATTAACCTAAAGGTTTTCCATAATTATTAATGTTATGGAATCCAGAACTAGAAGTAATATAGCAGGAACATTTTTTTTAGTTGCCCTCCATTAAATGGGATAGAAAATTCTTAAAATGTCCTTCTTTGGCTCACACTGAGAACTATAATTTTTTTTTTAAAGATTTTATTTATTTATTTGACAGAGAGAGATCACAAGTAGACGGAGAGGAAGGCAGAGAGAGAGAGAGAGAGAGGGAAGCAGGCTTCTTGCTGAGCAGAGAGCCCGATGTGGGACCCTTAGGTCCCTTAGATCATGACCTGAGCCGAAGGCAGCGGCTTAACCCACTGAGCCACCCAGGCGCCCCTGAGAACTATAATTTTTAAAACTCTTCTTTTAAAAAAAATTACTAAGGGAGATAAAGAGAGTAATGTTTATACATAGTTCAATACAGCACCTGAATAAATGTTTTATTGATGTTCAAAGTTAGAGCCAGAGGCTAGTTTACAATGTTGATTTAGAGTCGAATTCCTTATTGTAAAAAAGTAAAAGAAACGTTGTGTGACACCATATTTTTTAACACCAGACCCCCTCAACCAGTAAAGGCTGTGTATTTGGAATTGGAAAAGAGGACAGAGAAGGAATTTGGGTCTCAGAAGAAAAAAGTCTGAACTATTTTAAAGAATAATAAAGTCCAATATTCACATTATTCTTAAATTTTTATTATTTGAATAGTTAGTATTTACATTTCAAAATTCAAAAGATACTACCTATTTTATTGTTGCTTTTTACATAAATGATAGAATACAATCTCTATTTACACTAAATTGATTATTTAATAACAAATGTTGGAGTTCTTCATATATCAGTATAGCAAAGAAAAAAATTTTCCCTTATTCTTTTAAATGGCTTTTTGAATATGTGTAATATTTTTACTCTATCCTCTGCGAATGGACTTTACATTGTGTTAAGTCTTTTGACCCTTGAAAAAAGTTATTCACTGAATAGCTTGGTACATATATAATTTCACCTAGAAACACACTTAGGCAAAGCATAAAGCCCTAGAAGTGGAACTGCTGCATCAAAACTTATGCACATTTTTAATTTTGCTAGATATTGACAAGCTATCCTTCTAAGGAATTATACCAATTTAAACCTTCACAATAAAATACGAAAATGCTTGTTTTTTACATTTTTGCCAGCATAGTGGATGATTAAGATTTTGGGTATTTGCCAAACTTCTAAATGCAAATAGCACAACAGAATAGTTCTAATTTGTAATTATCCTCTGACAAGTGTTATTGAGAATGTTTTCATGCTTAAAAATCATTTGCGATTTCTTTTCTGCTCACATCTTTCGCTCATTTTTTTCTTGGTTATTGGAATTCTTCTTGATTTGCAACAGCATTATCAATGAGTTCAAATATCCTTCCTCAATTTTTAATGTCTTTTGACTTTCTTTTGGGTGGTTATTGCTAAGCAGAACTTTTTATGGGAACTGAAATCCATTTATTTATTTTTTGCTTTGAAAACCATCTACATTTCATCATTTTTTAAAAACTTTTTTTCCCATGGGCTGAGTGAGTGATGGATATTGATGGCACTTGATGTAATGAGCATTGGGTGTTATATGCAACTGATGAATCATTAAATTCTTTTTAAATTATTATTATTAACATATAATGTATTATTTGCCCCAGGGGTACAGGTCTGTGAATCATCAGGCTTACACATTCACAGCACTCACCATAGCACGTGCCCTCCCCAATGTCCATAACCCAACCACCCTTTCCCTACCTTCCCATCTCCCAGCAACCCTCAGTTGGTTTTGTGAGATAAGAGTCTCTTATGGTTTGTCCCCTCCTGATCCCATTCTATCCCTGAAACTAATAACACACTATGTGTTAAACTAAATTGAATTTAAATAACTTTTTCTTTTAAAAGGAAGGCATTTACGATTAGCACTGGGTGTTATATGTAAGTGATGAATTACTAAATAATAAATACGTAAATAAGCAAACTCCTATTTTTTCCTAGAATTTTTATGGTTTCCTTTAATAAACCTAAATATTTCAGTCTGGAGTTAATGAGGAGCAAGATATAAGGCTTAACACCAACATAATTTTTTTTTCAGGATTGCTACCTTGTTATCCCAATACCAATTTTTGATTACCCAATTTCTACTAATTAGAAATGACAGTTGGTCATGTATTAATTTCTCAAATGAATATAGGCCTATTTTTAAACTTTATATTCCTTTTCATTGTCATATATCTATTTCAAAGCCCTGCCTCCAATATCAATATTAAATAAAAAGTGTGTGAAAGAGGTGTTTATATCGAATTGGTCTTTTATTTTTTTCTTTTCAGCGTAACAGTATTCCTTGTTTTTGCACCACACCCAGTGCTCCATGCAATCCGTGCCCTCTCTAATACCCACTACCTGGTTCCCCCAACCTCCCACCCCCCGCCCCTTCAAAACCCTCAGATTGTTTTTCAGAGTCCATTGGTCTTTTTATCTCCATTTTCCAATTCCCTTTTTCTCTTTTGTTTTGCCATATAAACTTTATAATAAAAGTTTCAAATTTCTAGTATTTTTATTGGGATTGTTTTAGATTTAGAGACTAATTTATTTTATTTATTTATTTATTTTTGGTCCTCCATTGCATTTGTTTAAGACACATCTTACATTCCAGAGTACCATCTTAAAGTTCTTTTTATATATATCATGCATATTTCTTGTTATTCCTGGGTATTATATTTTATTTAGTGGTTAACTTAAGTATGGAATTTTCTTCTCTTATAGCCTCTAACTAGTGTATTATATATATGATGGCTATTGATATCTGTATATTAGTTTTATATTCAGATATATTTCTGAATTCTTTAAATCTGTACTTGTTTAGTTGTTTTTTCAAGATTCTCCAAGTATAAAATATTGAAGACAACAAATAATATAATAATATAATAATTTTACATTCTCTTCAAAAATATTATATTTATATTATTGTTACCTTTTCTATTTGGGGGGGTATGGGTTCTGGGTATGGATACTTAGGGGGTATGGATGCCATTTCAAAGCAAAAACAACACCCAGAAGTCATTAAAAATATAATTGATAAATTCCAATTCCTAAAAAAAGGTTAGGATAGCAAAACTACCATAAAAAAAGTCACAAGACAGATTTAAAAATAATAATAATTTTTTGAGCTCATTAAAGAGCTCTTACAAATCAAGAAGCCCAACAACCAGGTAGAGGAAGTTGTAAGTATAGGGTCCACAGAAAGGAAAATTACTCTAAATATGAAAAATGCTAAACATCATTTTTCACTTGATAATAACAAATTAAAACTCTCCTACAATTCCTTACCTAACTGTTTGGCATTCTTTTAATAAGGATGTAGAAAAACAAGTACTTTCACATATCACTAGTGAAGGTTAAGGAACAGCCATAATATCAAATTTGTTTTTCCTTTAATTAATATGGGAACAATTCTATATTTTAGGTTGAAGTAGATATATTTTGCCACTTTATAATATTCATCTACTACATTTTATTGAGAATTTCTATTTAAAATGGGTGTTGAATTTTATCAAATACCTTGTCAGCACACTTGCTGATTATCTAGTATTAGTAATACTAGATCATTCAAGGTTCAAGCTTATAGAGTTTATTTCCTGCTTGCTGAGACCTATAAAATTAGAAAATTCATTTTTCCCCTGACTTACCTCACTGAAGTGGTCCTTTGCCTTTCTAGACTTTTTAGACTTGCCAGCCCTCACCCCACTTTCACATAACTAGTACTTTTTTAGCAAACCATTTGCCACCACAATCACTTCTGTCCTGATGTAGCCCAAAGTCCAGATAGTGAAACTCTTGACACAGAAGTTCCTTGACACAGAAGTACCTAGTGAGTAGGGTGCAGCTTCCCCACAAACATCAACGTCAGTAAACCCATATAGTAAATATCCATGTGAAGCATCATAATCTGTGTTTGACTGTCCTTCAAGTTTTAGCTCCCCTATATTGAGAGGTTGATTTTCTTTGCTGACCTTTAATTTAGGTTTTGTTCATTTGTTTGTTTTTAGTATAAAAAACTTCCCCATTCCTCTGATGTGGATGGGAAAACCTGAGAGCATCAGCTAGAGAACTTTCTATTATATAATAATCACTCTCATGATTTGTAGCAAGCTTACTAGAGAAGAGTAAAAACATTCACAGTGGCAGATTATGAGTAATAAAGGGCTAAATTTAAAATAGGCCTAATATTACTGTCTTCCAATGAATATACTATTTATGTGCAACATAACCTATCAAAGCTTCATTTATTCCTGAACAATTCCTAACTGGCATTACAAACAACCCAAAGGGTTGGCTCTTTCTCTATTAACAAGATGCTACTGAACCACCGTTAGAAAAAGCTTTCGATAAACTTATCTATATTTTAGTTTATAGGTGATACAACCAGTTCAAATGGTAGAAACAGTATATTCATATAAAAATCATTGTAATACATCATCTACTGATTTGTTAAGAGGTCTCAGCTTTCTTAAACTGAAAGAAAGTAATTCCTTGTGGTTTATCTTGCTTTTAGGGTCTGCTATTTTCTGGATTTAAGTCATCCATCACCACGTCTATTTTAAAAGTAGAGGCTTTTAAAGGGTCTCATGATAAATGTCTAATATTGATATTTAGAATAAAAGTAGGAATGTAATCTCATTTATCTAGCTCATTGTTTTATAATTGCACAGTGTAGGGGATTCAAGTAAAACCTAATTAAAACTTCTGTTCTAATTTTCAAAACCTTTCTAACATGAGGTATAACCTGACTGCTTATCCAAGCCAGGTGATAAAACACATTGGCTAGAGCAGAATTCCCTTCAAGCGCTGCACACCCTGTTTTCACACAGCTTTCAAAGGTATGTTGTTTTGTTTACAAAGACCTAGTATTTAAGAACAGAACTAATTATGGTGTCTGTGATTAAAGCTGCAGAATTATAAGCAAGAACCATAAAAAACCCAGAAACCTAAAAAAAAACTCCTTCATAAGAATTTGCAGTACATATTTGTTAGATTTTATAAGTTACATGATCCAGAATATTTTTACCTTGTAACAAAAAAAACCCACTGTTCTATGTGAACTAGATTGATTAAATAATTTCCTAGTTACAACAGTAGAATTTTAAAAAGAGTTTTGTGGCTTTAAATGGTGATCTTTTTTTTTTAAGATTTTATTTATTTAATTGACAGAGAAAGAGAGAGAGACTACAAGCAAGGGAAGGGGCAGGCAGAGGGAAAGAGAATCAGACTCCCCAGTGAGTAGGGACTTTGATGTGGGACTCAAACCCAGGACCCCGGGATCATGACCTGAACTGAAGGCAGATGCTTAACCAACTGAGCCACCCAAACACCTTAGATGGTGAGCCTTTAAAAAGAGACTCTAATTCACAAAATATGGCAAAGACACAACTAGGTCTAATGCTATCTCCATGCCTCCTAAGATTCACTAGTGAAGTAAGGAAAGGTATCGCATAAGAATAGAGCTAAAGGTTACAGTAATATCTCACCATCCCAGGCAGGGAAATGCAAACTTCAATGACAGAGAAGCCTGGTGGCCATCGTCTCCAAAGTCATAGCTTCAAAAAGCTAAATCATTTGATACACAGACCTAGAAGAGATCAGACTTCATCATATCCCATCAGGGATTTAGTTCTTTAGAACAAGGGTATAGAAATAAATACCTAAGTAAAAATAACAGCCAAACCAAGAAAAAAAAAATTATCTTCATCTATATGTCAAGTATAAAATAAACAAAGCTGTACTTTTTTGGCATCAACACTAATATGGATCATTTGATTTAAGTGAGGAATCTGCCTCACTGGATGCTTAATTTTCAAGTTTAGAAGCAAAAATAAACCCTCACTGCCCAGATAAAGCACCCCACAATATTCGAAGATGAGTTATGGCAAAGGTATTGCTAATGAAGGGTAAAGAACAGAAAAAATATATGCTCCCCAAACACCGTTCTTTGATTTGTCTTATCCTTTTTGCTACAGTTTGCTACAAGTTTCAAATCTATCTCTTAAATCCATAATTGTTTTTATAATGAAAACGAGTATATTAAGATCTCTTGAAATAAAAGTTACAAAATTCTCACTAGTTTATATAGTACATGGACACATGTTTAGCTGCCTTTTATCCTAAAGATGACCATGTTGTGTGCAGATGTCATGTTTACTGTGCCTGTTCCAAACTAGCTGTCAAGTTATTCTGAAACGTCCAGTAAGTAAATTTGTAATAAGTGCATTTTTTCATGTTCACATGCTTAATTGTATACACCAAATAACTTGTAACAGTTGTCCTAATTTGACCTGGAAATATATAGCATCTTGATCCATGTTCTTTTCATTGAGCATTTATTTTTACTAGTGGCATGTCAAGGACACAAAAGTTCCTTCTCACAGAAACAAAAACCATATCCAGATGGTCAAAGTCTCTTCCAGGAGAGTATGGTTAACAGAAACACAGAACAACCAAAAAAAAAAGAAGGAAGAAAAAAGAAAAAAGTCTATTCTTCATCAAAAGAAACCATCTAGCAAATAATCAAAATATGTCTGGGGGAATCAACATAACCTACCTGATATGTCTTTCTCCTCTTCCTGGTGTTAGGCCAGCTTTTTGGCTGTTAGAAGTACCAGGTTCCTTGTTTCCAAAGAGCCGCCTGTGTTGGCCTGTCTTTCAGACTCTCATGTTGCAAAATCTGAAATTCTGTTGCAATAAACACCAGATTTCAAAGGAAAAGCAATGGAAATTGTGCAGAGATGAAACTTCATTTTTATAGCAACAGTCAGCAGTAGCATGATTATGTGTCTAAACAATGCCTCCTCTTCCAATATAATATATGAGACTGAGAAAGACAGACCTGTAGTTTATTAGTAGAGAGGCAGGCACTGATTTTGAGGGTGTATTTAGGAAAACATATTTAGTCTTTGGAGAAACAAAGGGTTGTCTTTTCCATAAATACAATAAATGTATCCTTTGAATTCCTCCTGAAGGAACCATATGCAAACAGATAACTTTAGAACTGTGTTCTTCTAGAGTAATCCTCAGCCAAATGCAGTTGAAAAGTAATTGGGCAAAATAAGGGCAAGCCTTACACAAACATAACAATATGCTTCACAAGACAACAATTTTAAAAACATAAGTCAAACAAGAGCACAGTATTTGGGGAATAATTTTTTTTCTCTTGATGCTTATTCAGTTCAAAATTAGGAATGATGACCTCAAATAATGGTACCTTGTGAATTAGTTTTCTTGGTCTTTATTCAAGGACATCTTCATTAACATTCTAATATCTGTAACTTTCAAGGAGTGGCACAGAATGTTTAAAGAAGACTAAGGAATTAAAATATCAAAAATTCATAGAAATTCTCATAAACCGTTGATAAAACCAGTAAGAATAGGCCCAGGGCACCAAGGAAACAGACACATTGCTTGAGATAGAACACACTTGACATCTCAACTCACTAACTTTTCTCTAGGTGTCTATTCATTCCTTCTTGACTTTACAAGGTCAGGACTCCCATGACCTAATTACCATAGAAGTGAAAGCTCTCAGATAACCATCATCACAGAAAGGTAGAGCTTAAAGAGTAATCATTTCAGTCCACCTATGTTTCAGAAGAGGATGCTGAAGTTTCAACAGGTTAAGTGATTTGCTCCAAAGTGATGGCTGCCCTGTGTCAATATGGGTTAGGGTCAGGTTAATAATGCTTAAATTATCAGGTAAGTGTGCCTTTTCTAGCACACTACAATTAAACTTTCTAAAGTAAAGATTTCTTTAAAAGTCTACAGTAAGATAGGCTAGAGTAGGCGATTTGGCAAAATTTAAAATAACTTTATGACAAATGATGCAGATAAATCAGACACCTGACTGAATCAAGGTTGAATTACACACACACACACACACACACACACACAATAGAATATGGATATCCTCATAGGAAAGGTTTATCCGGGTGACTGGCTAATGATGATCTTGGGGCATCTCATAATAGTTGCTCTGGAGGGGCACCTGGGTGGCTCAGTGGTTTAAACCTCTGCCTTTGGCTCAGGTCATGATCCCGGGGTCCTGGGATCCAGCCCTGCATCGGGCTCTCTGCTCAGAAGGGAGCCTGTTTCCCTTCCTCTCTCTCTGCCTGCCTCTCTGCCTGCTTGTGATTTCTCTCTGTCAAATAAATAAATAAAAAATCTTAAAAAAAAAAAATAGTTGCTCTGGAGACAACCCATTCTCGAAAAGTGGTTGGCAAAGATACCATGTGGATTTGATCTATTTTCCCTCAGTTTTTTTTTCTACACTACCTGCCATGAATTAACTATTAGTGACTTTTGGGAATGACGATGTTAGTTTTATTTTGTCTGTTTTCCTAATCCTCAAGAAATTGGCAAAACGGGGACACTGGGTGGCTTAGTTGGTTGAGTAACTGCCTTCAGCCCAGCTCATTATCTCGGGCTTCCTGCTGGGGGTGGGGGTATGCTTCTCCCTCTACCTTAGCAGCTCCCCCTGCTTGTGCATACTCTCTCTCCCAAATAAATAAATAAAATAAAGCCAAAGAAAGAAAGAAAGAAAAGAAAGGTGCAAATTTTTCTATTCTACCTTTTTATCCAAATGAAGATCCTTTTTAAAAATTTCATAATTGTTTGTCATGCTTGCTTTGGTTAATCTCATCACAGAATTACAATTAATGTGAGAAGGTAAAAAGGAGTGTTCTGGTGGGTCACTTAAAACTCTTCTATTGCAGAATGTTCATCCTGGAGCTTTCAGAGAGGCAGTACAATCTGGAGGTTATTAAGGACCTTGACCCTGGCTTTCATATGAAATAGCTACATATCCATTTTCATCCCTGAGCCTTGATTACCTCATCACTAATGTGGGAATTATAATAGTACCTGTCACATTAGCCTGTTCTAAGTATTACATGTTGTAATACATGTACCACAACTGACAGAGTTCAGAGTAAGCCTCAATGAATGTTAGATTTTATTTTGTTTTCAGTATATCATTACAAAAGTGAATATAAGTCTAGTTAACATCCATCACAACAGATAGAGAAGTTTTTTCTTATGATGATAAATTTTACTTTATTTGCAACTTTCGAATATGCAATGCAGTATTATTAACTGTAGTTGCCACGTTAGCCCCATGACTTAATTATTTTATAACTGAAAGATTGTACCTTTTGACTCCACCTACTAGATAAGATATATGCACCTCTATGCTTATTGTAACTTTATTTGCAACAGCCAAGATATGAAAGCCAAATGTCCATAGATAGGTGAATGGATTAAGAAAACATATATAATGGAATATTAGTAAGCCATAAAAAAGAATAAAATCTTGCCATCCATGTTGTTACATGGATGAACATAGAGGTTAATTATGCTAAGTGAAATAGGTCAGAGAAAGGGACCATATGATTTCACTAATATATGAAATATATTAAAAAAAAAAAAACACACTCTTAAATACAGAGGACAAACTGGTGGTCACCAGTAGGGAAGTGGTTGTGGGGGGATGGGCAAAATAGATGAAAGAGATTAAGAGGTACAAACTTCCAGTTATGAAGTAAGTTGCAAAACTAAAAAGTACAGCATAGGGAATACAGTCAATAATATTGTAGTAACACGGTATGGTGACAGAAGGTGATTACACTTATCATGGTGAGCACTGAAAAATATATAGAATTGTCAAATCATTATGCTATACACCTGAAATTTAAAAAATAAATAAATACATAAACATATTTAAGGGGCGCCTGGGTGGCTCATTTGGTTGAACAACTGCCTTCAGCTCAGGTCATGATCCTGGAGTCCTAGGATTGAGTCCCTTATCAGGTTCTGTGCTCGGCAGGGAGTCTGCTTCTCCCTCTGACCTTTCCCCCTCACATGCTTGCTCCCTCTCATTCTCTCTCTCTCTCAAATAAATAAATAAAATCTTTAAAAATATATAGATAGATAGATAGATATTTAAATTTGGTAGCATTAAAAAAAAAAAATCCAACCCATAAGTGAAGAGAACAGATTGGTAGTTGTCAGACACTAGGAGCGGGGGGGGGGGTGGGCAAAAAATGCTTTTTTTGAATCCAACATCACCATTCATTTTACTGATCTAGTAAGAGATCATGCGGTGTTACAGTGCCTGCTAACTTCCAAGGTTGCTATCTAATAACCATGGTCCCGTGTAAACCTTAGGAGAGTATGACTCATTTTCCTTTTAGCCTTCTAGAACAGACTTCCTCTGGATTTCATTTCCTTTTAGATAAATCACATTATTTTTTAACACTCTTGCATTGTTTCCACCAGAATGCCTCAGACCCATCAGTGATTTATTCCTATCATTGTGGCAAGAAAAAAGTAGATCACAAATGTTAAGAAGCTTTAACATGTAAAATGAGTTACTGAAAATTCTTCTAACAAGAAGGGGAAATTTGCTACAAACCTATTTTTAAAATTTAATATGCTCTATTAATGAAATTAAAATTTCCAAACAATTTAAATTCTATAGAAATGAATAGATTTAGTCCTGATTTCATTTGGGGGATAGACTTAACTTATTTATAACTGACATGGTCTTTGACTTATGTTGGTTTCCTTTTTTTTTTTTTTAACTTTGTTTTGTTTCTTTTTTGGGAAACATGACTTTACATAAAGGATGTAACTTTTTTTCAATTTCAAAGTATATTTAAAATTCTAAAAGCTTTAGAATATTAGCAATAGATTTCATTTCACAGTCAATGAACAAATGAGAATTTCACAGTTACTTTGGTGTTTAGGGTTTATGTTCTGGCTAGGATATTAGCAGTAAGTTGAATGTTTGCCCTATATGGTTAGTTCTTTCCTAACTGTTTTATTTTCATTATATTCACTCGTTATTAAAATAAAGCCACTTTTCAATAGTAGAAAGTGCTAAAACTACAGTGTGAATTGTGATAATATTCTTGTGTTAATACCCTACCTTATTTTCAGGCCCCAAGAGAGAAGTCATGCACATTTATTCAATACTGAAATGTAGCATACATCTCCATGGAAAGAGAATTTTATTTTTCTTAACCTTCAATCTCTAAATGAGAAAGTGGGTGGGGGTGGGGAGAGGCATTTTTCCCTAGCAGAGTACACTCCAGAAACAAATATGCTACATCTGTTTTAGCTGGCATGGATGGGGCCCTGCAGGGTAATGCATTGCTTTAGATTTCAAAACTGACAGTCTTTAGACTAGTAATCCTCCATGTTGCAACACAGCGACCTCCACTCACAGAGATTTTATTTTCCAGCAACGTTTACTTAGGATTTTTTACTGGATGAATTGAGCTTGCAAGTTTATGAACTCAAATGAAGCAATTATCTCCCCAACTCAGAAGGAGCTGTTGGAATTCTTCATGTCAGTACCATACAGCCAGCAGGTTCCCTCACCACAGACCGTCACAGAAGGCATTTCTTGTGGTTTATTTGGAAGGCATTTTTACGCTAAATCCCATTTTTCGATACTTTGCAACTTCTTCAAGAGCTTTCATTAGCCTTAATGTGGAGTTTAGAGCAATTTATCTATTCTTCGAGAGATTGATGTATGAAAGGAAGTGTTCCTAGGATATTTGGTGATGGGATAATATCAAATTAGTCCATGATAAAATATGGTTAAAGCCCAGCATTTGAAATTGAAGAGCCATATGAAAGCATTAAATTCAGATATTTAGATGCTGAACAATAATACACAGGGAATATTTTACATCTACAAAGGATCCTCTTCCTCAACCCCCCTTTCCCTATATCATCCATTCCCCAAACACAAACATTGCACACACTCTTTTGAAGTATGTGAAGGTGAAATCATAGCAGGCATGCCTCACAGTCTATGCCTGTGGGCATGATTTTAAATAGAAACCTTGAGGGGGTTTATTTCTGTTAAAATTCATAGACAGAACCATGGTTGGTATTTTTTTTTTTAATTTGCAGCACAAAAACTCAATAAAAGCAGAATCAATACATATTTATACATAAGTACAAATATATACAAGGAGCTTAAAATACAAAGATATATTTATGCTACTGGCAGAGATGGGCAATTAAACAATGAGCAATTGGGTGTGTAAAACTCAAGTCCAGTCAACAGATGTGACTGTCTGTATTTGAGGGTAAAGCTGCCAGCTTGTGCTATAAGATAATATACTTATACTCAGAAAATTCATCTTACACGAAAGAAAGAAAAGAAAAGTGTGCTTTCTTTGTTCTATTTGAAAGGAGATTGGTTTTTGGTACGGTTTTGACTGCAGAAGAAAAAGCAATAATGACCTAATTGCCGGAAAACATGCATACAACATGAGACTTGGGAGTCTGAGTTCTTGAAAGCCATATCCAGAGATTTTCTCTAATACCTTTATTTTCTGAGAATCTTTCCCCAGGGGAACAAAATAGTCCACAGCCTTTATCTCATTAATCCTCACATGATCATTGTTAGGGAGTCAGGCAGGCTAGGACTTCTGTAGATTCCACTGGTGAAACAGACAGACAATGGCTGCTAGAGTGACTTGATTGAAATTATAGAACAAGTCGGGGGGCACAGCTGGTGAAAAGATCGGGGTCTGCTGTTTGCCAGAGCTTTCTTTTACCCGACAGAACATATTGCCTAAAGCTGAGAATCCCACAGTGTCCTTGATTACGTATTTTCAAATTATAGTTCACTTTAGAGAGTCCTATTAAAAATCAGATATGGCAGCCAGCCTGGAAATCATTTAGAAAACCCCAGGTTTCAAGCAAGTGGGAGATTTAAGAAGAGCTGGAGCGATGGGATGTCTACAGCATAGATGGGGATGGGGTGTCCCACTGGCTAGCTACTGGTTCTTGCATCATGGAGGGCATCATGCTTGGTGCCATGCTGGTTTGTCGAAAACTACAGAAGGTATTCACCACGCACGCGTGCAAGTATGCATGTATGTATTTACTTTTAAAAGTGGCTTCTTGTGCAGGTTTCATTTCCACTTATAAGATGCTGGAGAAGACAGATTAAGAATAGTAAGATCTATGGCTATTACAGAGAAGCCCAAGGGCAGCTTGAAATGAACTCCCTCATAAAGTGGAGGGAAGGGCTTCTCTCCTGGGAGAGATTCAGGAGGCTCCCTCTTGTCTCACTAAGATTTTTTTTAAGACATAGTCTAGTAGGGATAGACTTTTCCCTCATGAATTATTGATACTCTAAAGCAATTTTAATTGTTTTTCCTTTCAGTTCTATATAGAGGAACCCAATAATGATTCTCAGTGCAATATTAGCATATATTTTAAGCATGCCATAATACCAAGGGAAAGCATCTAATTTTCCTGAAACAATATGCTTCTTTAACTTCGAGAAATATGATTTAAATTAGTAATAAAGATGAGAAGTAATCTAACTTAGGTTATGAAATTGCTTTCTGTGCTGAAATATTCTGTAGGAAAATAAGAAAAAAATGCACTTAATGTAAGATTTAATTTAATCATTGAAAAGCATGATTAAACATTGAAATATGGGATTTGTAGATATAAATTTCACTACAATATGGCAGTCTTTTCTTGGTCACAAATATAAAAATATTAAGAAAAAAATTTAAATATATAGAAATTTGAAACACTAAGTATTTATTTAACTATTAGTAAATGTATTAATATTTATTTAGTGTTGTTTATTAATTTTTATTAAACTGAGTGTTAAATATCTTAATATTTTTAAAACTAATACCATTTTCCTAATAGGAACAGAGCTTAAAAACACTGTAAGTAAATATTCTTTAATAAAGCAGTTTTCAAACTTATGACCTTAAGACCAACTTAAATTAATAAAAACTATTGAGGACCCCAAAGTACATACCCATTGATATTTACTATACTAGAAATTAAAACTGAGAAAATTTTGAGATGTTTACTAATCAAAATAAAAATAAACATTGCATGTTGACATAAATACATTTTTATGAAAAAGTGTGCTCTTTTACAAAAATACATATAATTGAGAAGAGTGATACTGTTTTACTTTTTTTAACCTATCTTTATTGTCTAGCTTAATTGTCTGGCTATATTCACATATCTGCTTTTGGTTTCAATCTGTTATGAAGTCATACACAATGTAGCCTCCGGAACACTAACATAAAATCATAACAGAATGAGAGTGAAAACGGCAAATAACGGCAAATGTTGGTATTACTGTGGAATGAGTCTTGACCTCATGGATCCTGGCAAAGGTCTCATGGGCCCCTAGATCACACTTTGAAGTCAGCTGAAGAAAAGAGCTCCAGCATGGGGCGTTTCTATTTCAGGTGCTATCATCAGCCAGATTTTTCTCTTTGGGCTGAATGTTCTGGTCTAAAATGATGCTGTTAGATCAGATTATCTCTGAGGTTACTTCTGTACTCTCATTGTCCTCAAAAAATTGTTTTCATCATGTTAGTCCATATCCACAAATATATTTTCATACCTGAGATTATTGTTATAATTTTTTAATTTAAATTCAATGAACCAACATATAGGACATTATTAGTTTTTGATGTACATTAGTTTTTGATTGACTCATTGGCTGTGTGTAACACCCAGTGCTATATGATTAAGTCAAAAAAAGAAGCTTGTAGGTAAGTATTGATCTGTTAAATACTAGTCATCATTTCTTCATGGATGCTTACTTGGATTCTGCTGTAGACACAGCTTGCTTTGTCGGAGAAATGAGGTAATCCTCAGGAACTGGACGACTCTCACTCCCCCTGTACTTGTATCCTGAATAACAGAGCCCTCTCCAGAATTAAATATGTTTGCACACACATCACAGCTTTCCTAGTTAGTAGTTGTATGGTATTGGTCAAGTAACATAACCTCTCTAAGCTCCATGCCTATCAACTGTTAAAAGCTGATATAGTAGCTGGTGGGAATGAAAATGGTACTGCCACTTTGGAAGACAGTTTGGTGATAGCTTACAGAACTAAATATACCCTTACCATAAGACCCAACAATTGTACTTCTTGGTAGCTGAAAACGTGTCCACACAAAAACCTGCACATAGATGTTTATATCAGCTTTATTCATAATTGCCAAAACTTGGAAGCAACCAAAATGTCCTTCAGTAGGTGAACAGATAAACAAACTGTAGTACATCTAGACAGTGAAATATTACCACCCAAGCCATGACAGGAACTATAAATGCATATCACTTAATGATAGAGCAAAAGGATGCAAACTGTATCTCTAATTATATCACATTATGGAAAAGGCAAAACTATGGAGACAGTAAAAAGATCGGAGGTTGCTGGAGGTTGGGAGCAGAGCACAGAGGACTTTTTGGGCAGTGGAAATATTCTGTATGGTACTATACTGATGGATACAGGTCATTATACTTTTATCCAAACCCACAGAATGTACAACAAGAAGAGTGAACCATAGTGCAAGCTATGGACCTTGCATGATTATGGTGTGTCAATGAAGCTCATCAATTGTAACAAAGGTACCACTCTAGTGGAGGGTGTTGATAAAGGAGGAGACTACGGGGGTTGGAGGAATATGGAATATGGAAAATCTCCGGACCTTCCTCTCAATTTTACTGTGAGCATAAAAGTACTCAAGGATAAAATCTTAACGAATTATTTTTCAAATTAAAAAAAGTAAAATAGTTCCATCTTATATGATTTTTATAAGAATTACATGGATAATCCACATAAAACACTTAGCAGAGCATAGAACCCACCAAAAACTAAGCACCTAACAATTATAATGCTATTTTCACAAAAATTTCCTCCCATATATCCTCTACTACTATTTTCCATTTTAATGCTTCAGATAACTTTTTTTTCCAACCATGATTATATTCAATGTGGTAAACCTTTATTACAAAACAGAGGGGAAAAAGCACAGAAATATCTACATTCACACTGTCAAGGAATAACCATATAATATTTTGATGTGTACTTCTACTCTTTATTATTTTGTGTTTCTATTTATTTTAAACAGTATTTTATTATACATATTTCATAGTCTGCTTCTCCTTCTTAATAATGTTATCAACAATTTTCCATGATAAATAATTCTACCATAATGAGATTTTTACACTCTTAATTGAATGATATCATTAGGGTATTCGCAATTTACTCAATTTCTTTCCAGCTTAGGAAGGTTAATCATTCCTTTTTGTTTTTCACTATTGTGATAAACGTCATTGTAGACTGATCCTAGTACATATTTCTCATCTCTCATAGAATCTCTTTGAGTATGTCAGTGTCTTAAATGAAAATATAGGAGCTTCCAAATACTTGACCTTCTGAGGGTTTCTGTCAAACTATTTCCTAGGGCTCAGTTTTAAGTCTCACTGTGGTCTCTCCTTAAACTCTCTCTTTGAATGGTCTCATCTATTCTGTTAGCTATTAATTCTTCCAAATTTATACATCCAGCTCTGAACTTTCTCCTGAGATCCAGACTCGTATATCCATCTCCCTACTTTATATCTCTATTTGGATGTATCACAAGCATTTAAAATGTAACTGAGTTTTCATCTCCTGTATCCCTTAAATCTTTTACTTCTTCATTTTCCCTTCCCATGAATAACAGCGCAAATTTCCTGTTAAGTTGCTAAAGTCAAGAATATGGGAGCCATTTTCGGTTCCTACTTTTCTCTGCCTATCTATAAGCATCTATCGTTAAGTCGTTAAATGCTATCACTCCTGTATTTGTTTCTTATTACTAAGAAAAGCTTCTCTGTCATCGTTACAGAAGGAAGGGCTTTAATTTCAAACCCAAGGTCCAAAATTGTACTTTGTTGGCCAAATCCCATTTTATTTTGGAAGTTTTCTTAAAAGTTTATAGAATATAAAAACCTCATTTTTATGTAATGTAGGAATATCAAATTAAAACAGTCCTATTGTTGGGGCACCTGGTTGACTCAGTCAAGAGCATGCAACTCTTGACCTCAGAATTGTGAGTTCAAGCCCCATGTTGGGTGTAGAGATTACTTAAAAATAAAATCTTAAAACACACTCACACAGTTCTATTATCAAAGAATGGAAATGTTTATAAATACTTAAAGAAATAGAAACAGATTTGGCATGGTTTAGAGAGCAAGGGGTCTTGCTTTGATTTCAACATTTATTTGAAGCAGCCTGAAAAGTGTGTTGACATACGAAGGTAGATGGAATGGGGATGATCTGTTGGCTTATGTGAAGCTTCATGATCTTCTGTTAAGATATCTGTAAAAGTCTATACTTTTTTTTAATATGGAAAAAATAGGTAGAATTTAACCATAATTTCATACCCCACAACTCGCTAGCTTACACAGTCTCATTCAGTCTCAATACCCAAGGTTTAATGTTAAGAAAAATGACACATTCTGGAGGGAATGAAAGTTCCCTAGCATGATCAAAAGTGTGATAAGATTCTTTCGTTGTATGTTAAGTACTTCCTAAGAAAACAAATCGGTATACTTTTGCTTCCTCAGGAAGAGATTAATAAATTATATGATTTATTAAATTTAAAGGAGATAAGTAAAAACCTGGATATTTATGCTTTAAATATGCTGTCCCTTAAAGAAAAAGAATCCTCTGTATGTTCAAGAAAAACCAAACTGTGATGCTAAAGGTTGATTTCTAAATTTTTTTTTTTTTAAAATTAGAGATCACAAGTAGGCAGAGAGGCAGGCAAAGAGAGAGGGGGAAACAGGTTCCCCACTAAGCAGAGAGCCCAATGCAGGGCTCAATCCCAGGACCCTGGGAAGCAGAGGCTTTAACCCACTGAGCCACCCAGGCGCCCCTAGACAACTTTTAAATAACCATTAAGCTAGGGGCACCTGGGTGGCTCAGCTGTTAAGTGGCTGCCTTCAGCTCAGGTCATGGTCCCAGGGTTCTGGGACCGAGTCCCACATCGGGCTCCCCGGGGAGCCTGCTTCTCCCTTTCTCACACCCCTGCTTGTGTTCCCTCTCTTGCTATGTCTTTCTCTGTCAAATAAATAAATAAAATCTTTAAAAAGTAAGTAAGTAAATAAATAACCATAAGGCTAATAACTAATAATCATTAAATAGGCTATGAAAGTTTCTTTGAAATATTTAATATTTGCTAAATAAATATGGAGGGATTGTAAGTATCCTCAGTTTTGTAATATTCCTTGTAATCTAGGTAACTCTTTCACTGAATTCGATTAACTTGTTAATTTTGGTTTTGTGCATCTTGTTTTAGATCTTTTCACAGTTAGTAATATAGTCTATTAGTTAGCTATTAATGGATTGCAAACCACCTCAAAAATTAGTAGTTTCAAACAACAATAATTTTATTATTTAATTTGAAATAATGGACTAGCTGAGCAGTTGTTTTGTTTGTTTGTTTGTTTTTGTTTTGTTTTGTTTTGGGGGGTTTTCTGGGAGTTTGGTTTTGGTTTTTGTTTTTGTTTTATATGGACCCTCAGCTAAAGCTGAATGGTCTCAGATGGCCTCAGCCAGTTGGCTCAACAATGTTACCTGGGGTGATGGAGATAATTTGGTTATCCCCATCCAATAGAGTAACCTGGGCTTGGTCACATGGTGTTAATTGCAAAGGTTCAACCACAGCAAGTAGGATCAAGTTCCAATATTCAAGTCCTTTAGAGCTTTGGCTTCTGTCCTATTTGTTAACATCTCATTGGCTAAAGCAAGTCACATTACCAAGCCCAGATTCAAGAGCTGGTTTCAAGAAATAAACTCTAGAGGCACCTGGGTGCCTTAATCGATTAAGCATCCAACTCTTGCTTTTGGCTTAGGTCATGATCTCAGGATTCTGGGATTGAGCCCCTTCCCCGACTCATGCTCTCTAATTCTAAAATTAAAAAGAATTAAGAAAAAAAGAAATAAACTCAACCTCCTGATGGGAGGACAAATAAAATTAAATTGTAGAGATTTGTTAAACAGATGAAACATTTGCAGCAATTTTTATAATCTACCACAGACTGCCTTCTGACCACAAATTATTCTTCCTATGTGTAAAATATGTTCATCCTTCACAAATGCCAAAAGTCACTCCCATTTATGGCATCTGGCTTGAAGTCCAGGTTCTCATGATCTGCCTCTAGCCTAGATATGGATGTGGCTTACTGGGTACATGTGTTCTTCACCCAGATGACTGTGAACTGAAAACATAAATTGTCTGATGCCAATTAACCTAATATGAGAGAGTGAGATGGGAGCAAAATAACCACAATAATGGCCTCTAGTCAAAAATGAGAGGAATGGGAAGCACAGGGCAGTCATTCATTTGTACTAATTCTGAAATGCATACAGTCACACATTAAAAGGTTCCCCTAATCTGGGTCTGGGAATGTTCTGTGATTACAGTCCACCTCTGCTTGAGAGTAGTTTTTCTTGTTCACTATTCCCTGAGTCTCTTGACTCCGCCTCTGGATTTCCATATCTTTACACAAGAAACGGTCATGATTTTCATTCTGATTTTTTTTAAAGATTTTATTTATTTATTTGTGAGGGAGAGAGAGAGAGCACACACATGCAGAGGGAGTGGCAAGAAGAGGGAGAAGCAGGCTCCCTGTTGAACAAGGACCCAGATGCAGGACTCCGTCCCAGAACCCTGGGATCATGACCTGAGCTGATGGCAGACACTTAATGGACTGTGCCACCCAGGCATCCTCTCATTTTGATTTCTAGCCATAGAATATTATGCTCCTAGAAATTGTACTTTTTGAATTATTGCAATCACTTTTAGCCCAAACTTGCAACTCTTTTTGTTTTTAGTATAATCATCTGAAAAACTTCATGGGTTACTCATGAAACTCATTCACAGCTCTGTGTCATTACTAAAATTCCCTACTCCTAAAATTTGCATCTAATTCTTTTCAAAACACACCTCTCTGCTTTTTCCCTGTATTGCTGCTGTGGAAGAAAAATGCCCTCAGGAGTATTAAGAGTCTATTGTATTTCCCTAAGGTCTCTTTTGTCTAACTTAAACCTTCTAGAAATTATTACAAAGAGTCTTCTACTCACACCTTTGATTTTATCTTTACATTTAAGGCTATTTCCTACTTTGTGAATTTTTAGCAGCTTGAGAGACTGAAGACAAAACACAATTTTGTTTTTTAACATAGCAAATCCTGGTTTGACTTTTCATTTCTTCTAAATTCTTATAAACAAAACTATTCATTTTTTAGCTCATCTCACTTTCCATATTTTACTAAGTTCAACTAAAAGAAGTCAACTGACATTTAAGCATTCTATCCAAAAATGTCCTTAAATAGATCCACAAGTTCTTTGGGTACATTTTTTATCATCCACGCTCCTGCAGATGAAAGTGTTGCCAAATGTCCCACTATGACCTAACCTTGTTCACCATTTTTCCAGCCTTTACAAAAAGTTGCCTCCATCCATGGCCTGAATTCAAAGCCATTATCATTTATTTTAGGTTTTATTTCAGGTACCAGTTTTTGTATCAGTTAGCTTTTGCTATGTGAAATAGAAATTTGCTTTAAAAGATAAACATTTGTTATTTTTTTATGATTCTGTAGTTTGCCTAGCCTGTTCTTCTTCTCTGGACTAGCTGTCTAGTGCTAGACGTTTTTACATAGCCGAAGTCACATATCTGGCAGTTGGTTTGATATTATGTGCTAGGGTGATAGGGATAACTTTGGTACGTGTCTCCCATCATCCAGCACATCAACATGGACTCATTCAGTTGTGGCAGAATACCCAAAGGCAGCCAGAGAAATTCCAGTGCAATGTTTTTCCAGCCTCATCTTATGTCACCTTTGATCATATCCATTTGCCAAAAGCAAGTCAGATGACCAAGTCTATATTCAAGATTTGGAAAAATGGATACCCACTCTTAATGGTGAGAGCTGTAAAGTCACATTACAAAAGGCAGGGTTCATAAAGGAGTAAAAGAATTTCTGGGCATTTTCACATTCTAGCACAGCCAGCCTATTTTGTGTAACACCTGAATATAGCTTTATATGACAAATATAGTCATTTAGAGCTTGCTAAATTTCCTTTGCTAGGTTTATGGGAAAGATTATTATTATTTTAATATTAATTAAGGTTATAGGAATATAAGCATATGTATTAAACTAAGTTGAATTATAATATTGATGTCTTTTGAAAGACCTCTTCTTGTAAATGGGAGACTGGCAAATTATGTGAATTAACTTACTATACTTACTCTATCTTGATAAAATTGTAAAATTGATCTCTTTGACACATATTTGATATCAATTTTGATTGTGTTGCTCTCAAGGATCAATTTAAATATAATTTCCAAAAATAAATAAATAAATATAACTTCCACTATCCTTAATTGACTTTAAGACTTTGAGTTAAGGGGCACCTGCATGGTGGCATAGTGGGTTAAGTGACAGACTCTTGGTTTGACTCAGGCCATGATCTCATGAGTTGTAGGAACAAGCCCCATTTCAGGCTCTGGGCTCATCTGAGAGTCTGCTTGACATTCTCTCTCTCTGCCCCTCCCCCCACCCGTGTGTACATGTTCTCTCTCTGTCTCATAAATAAATAAGTCTTTAAAAAAGAAAAAAGACTGGGTTAGTCTTAATGAATGAGTAATCCTTATGATTAAAGTAGAAAGTCCAACATATTATGCATACCCTCTTATGCTGATACATTAGTATTTTAAAGCTAGTAGTGAAAGCCTTATATGGACGACTATTCAAATCATTAAAGATTTGTTACAATAAAAAGTAGAAGACTGTTGGGATGCCTGGGTGGCTCAGTGGGTTAAGCCACTGCCTTCGGCTCGGGTCATGATCTCAGGGTCCTGGGATCAAGCCCCGCATCGGGCTCTCTGCTCAGCGGGGAGCCTGCTTCCTCCTCTCTCTCTGCCTGCCTCTCTGCCTGCTTGTGATCGCTCTCTGTCAAATAAATAAATAAATAAATAAATAAATAAATAAATAAAGTAGAAGACTGTTAATTCAAAATTAGTCCTGAAGGATTTAATCTTTAAAAAAAAAAAAAGATAATAAATTATTCTCTGTAGTCTACCCAGGGAACAGAGTTTCCTTAACTCAACAGAATTCTTTCACCTGAGATCTTGTTAAGTCCTCTCATTAGTCTTGAAAAAAATTTGATAATAAACAATAAAAGTTTTTCACCTCTGAAAGAACCAAAGTTACTTTATTATGTTATCTTCCACTATTATATTTTAGTATATTGTCACTCTGATTAACAAATTAACAGTAATAAAGACTATTATAATTTACCTATAACTTATGCTCATTTCTTGATTATAATGACTAACGTCCTCTCATTAATCTTTTTGATATTGCCTTTCCCAAACTGAGAATTATAAAACTGTTTAGATGTCTTTTAAACCTTCAATCTCCTGTGGAATAGTGACTTTTTTTTTTTTTTTTTTTTCACTTTCTAAGAGAGAAGTGGCTAGAAATAATTAGGTAGCTTTGGTATTCTCTATATGTTAATTAGATCAACACCACTGTGTGAGAGAGAGGCACTCTATTTGTCACACTAACAGTACAGGAAAAGCTGTCAAATCAAAAAGGAGCTGAGCCTCATCTGGGTCAATTATGAACAAGTAAGATATTATTAATATGAACATGTTTCCACAATCATACATGCTTTCAGGATGAATTGAAGCCTTCTCGTGTTCTTATGCAAAGCCTGGCATAGGTTACTAGAACAAATTGATTCTTCAAAGATTTTGTTTCTACATTTATAATACCCTTCTCAGCTGGTGGCACATATAACACACATTTTACTAGACGGCACAGAGGCTCTGCAGGTTTTTCAATGCCATCAGTGTTCATAATGTGTTTGCATACTCAGGGTAATCATTCTCCTGATTCTCTCTGAGGAATTTTGAATTATGCCCAAATAGACAATTCTAGTCTCCTTAGTTCTCCTATTTTTGTGACTTTTATAAAATGAATCAAGTCTATTGTATCATCTTATCTTCATATTGAAGATAAGACATATTGATGTCTTAACATCATCAAGTGGTCCCTGCTACCTCCCTCCATAATACACACTGACCTAAAAGGCATGCTATATAAACTGTAGAAAAGAAAGTGTGGGTTGTTTTTTGTTTGTTTTTTTTTTTTAATATTTATTTATTTCAGAGAGAGAGGGAGAGCCTGAGCAGGAGGGACAGAGGGAGAGGGAGAGAGGGAATACCAAGCAGACTGTGCACTGAGCACGGAGCCTGCAGTGAGGATCCCTCTCACAACCACGAGATCATGACCTGAGCCTAAACCAGAAGTCACATGCTTAACCAACTGCACCATCTAGGCATCCCAGAAACTGTTTTTGAGAGGAAACATCAAAAGAATGATTGTCTCAGTAAAAGATTGTATTAGTTGTTGTTAACACCTCATACTGAAATAAATAGATTTATGTTTACAGTGCTTCTGGCATATAAGCCAACAGCTGCTACAGAGCATCAGAGAACTCCACTGGGATTTCCAAAACACCTCTGGTCCAGGAGCTGATGCCTTCCTGCAAGCAGATTGCTAGCTCAAGTTCTGATGTGACAAAAATTAATTAGGCAAGACTAAACAAAACTGGTAAGGGGAGTCTAATTAGTATTTTCTCATTGAAAACTTGATGCCATTGTTTATAATGTCCCACATTCTGGTGGTCATACAGAAAAAAATACTTTTTTTTCTTTTTCACCTATATCTAAGCTTCTTTTTAGTGAAATAAATTTGTATAAGCTGGAATGAAACACTTTTCTCATTGTAACTTCTTCTAACTGGCCACTAAGAATTCAAGAAAGATAGGAGTGCCTGGGTGGCTCAGTCGGTTAAGCATCTGAGTCCTGATTTCTGTTCAGGTCATGATCTCAGGGTTGTGAGACTGTGCACAATGTCAGGCTCCATACTGGCCTTAAGATTCTGTCTTTCCTCCTGCCCCTCCTTGGGAAGAAGGGGAAGGAGGAAGAGGAGGGGGAGGAGGAGGAGGAGTGGAGGAGAAGAAGAAAAATAAGAAGGAGGAGAAGAATTCAAGAAAGATAATCTATAAAAAATCTCAATATAGATTAAAACCTTATAAAGGATGATAATGTGTAGAATAAATAATACATGTGGTATTGTATAATAATAATACATAGAGTTTTGTCTAGAAAATGTCAGAATAATGTTCAAAGGCATTCAAAATTCCTTTACTGAATTTCTTTATCTTTTCATGGTATGATAAGGCTATTTGTATAACTGCATTTCTATATACCTACTTCTTACCAAGTTGGAATTGAATAAACAAAATACGTAAGAAGGATCACGTTTAAAGGCAAATCTTATTTAATTAGTTGTAGCAAGTCCACAATTAAATAACAAGGACTGTTGCTGATCAGCTGACCTTGAGATGAGGAGATTTTCCTGTATTATCTGAGTGGGCTCAATGCAATCATAAGTGAGAGAGAGTACAAGTCAGAGAGCTATCTGAAGATGCTATCCTACTGGCTTTGAAGGTGGAAGCAGCAGCCATAGGCAAGGAATACAGGTGGTCCCTAGAAACTAGAAAAGGCAAGGAAATAGATTTTCCTGAAGAGACTCCAGAAAGAATCACAGCCTTCCTGATATCTTGGTTTTTGTCCAGTGAAACTCATTTCAGACTTCTGATTTCAAGAACTATTAAGATAATAAATGTGCATTAAGAATTTGTGATAATTTTTTACAGCAGCTATAGAATACTAATACACTCCCATATTTCTAACAGCCATTACAATAAAAGCCAAACTCTTTGCCCATGCCCTATGTCCTAAAAGGAATTGCCTCAACAAGTTTCTCCTTCCTTGCTCATATCTTCTTGACACTCTTCTCTTTGGTAGGTCTACTCAAGCAACACTGACATTCTCTCCTTTCTTTAGACTTGACAGGTTCTTCTACCGGAGGACCTTTACACTTGCTACTCCTTGGTCCAGAGGGCTCATTTCCCTCCTCTTTGTCACACAGGTTCTTTCTCGTTGAGTTGCCTTCACTATTGTGAAGAGACCTCTGTGGCTACCCCATTAAGATAAATTTCTCAGATACACACATACATACACACACACACACTTGCACAGTTCTCCCTGAACCTTGTCATCCCTTTACTGCATTCACCATTATTTGATGCCATCTTCTTTGTTAGTTCACCTTTATCTCTCACCCTCACTTAAACATAAGCTCCACAAAATTGAAGACAAACTTGTTCTCTGTTGAATCCCTAAGACCTAAAATAGAATCCTTCGCACATGGAAACTGTAATTACTGAACGAGATAAGCAGAGTATGTCACCAATACTAAGTGACTTGCAGTTCCCAAAATACTGTGTTTCCTCTTGTGTCTGTGCCTTTGGAACACGCTATTCACTTTTTCTGGTCTCATTGCTTGTCTAAACAATTCTAGCACAGTCTTTACACTTAATTTAAATATGACCTTTGGGAAGCTTTTGCTGACCAGAGGCCTTCAGTCCTGTTTTGGTTACCTATTGCTGCATAACAAACCATAATTCATTACTTCTCAAGGGTCTTGGTTTTAATAGTCTCGGCTAGGTGGTTCTTTGCTGCATGTGCAGTCATTCCCTCAGCAGCATTCAGCTTGGAGGCCTGGGTGGTTGGCCCTGGGGTTAAAAGGACAAATAAAGCCTTACTCAAATGTCTAGTGATTTGGCCCATTTTTAGGTGGCCACTCAATGTGACTAGCAAGGGCTTTCTAATAGAAGTGTGGTTTCAGGCTAAACTTTTATATGTGGCTGCTGGTTTCAAGAGAGAACGTGAATGATACTGGACCTCTTAAAGTCAGAATGGAATTGGTGTGGTGGATAGAGACCCCCAGGCTTCAGCCCCTTCCTGTACGCTGCTCGCTGCTCTCCATTGCTCCTGCTGAAGTGGAAGAAAAGACCGAATGGCAGACCTGCTTGGTTAAGAAAAGGAAACAAGTTCCCGGGATGACTTGGCGCTCTCCTGCGACGCTTCCGTACAGATTATACTTCCACATAAAGGAGGCCAATCAGCCCTGAGAAACCCCGGAAAACGTCCCGTTACCATCCCCCAACACCCGTAACCATAAAAACTCACCCCTAACCCTGCCAGGTGCTCAGTCTTTGGGAAATGATCCCACTGAGCCCGTGGGCGAAAATAAAGCTGTGTTCTCCCAGATTTCTGTGTGCCGCTTGAGTTTCCTCGGTGGCTTCAGATTTTCCCCAACATTGGCATCATGACGTTTCTGCCACATTCTGTTGGCCATGGCAAGTAACAAATCCAGCCCAAATTTATAAGGAGGTGTGATGGTTAATTTTATGTGACAACTTGGAAGAGGCTACAGGATGCCTAGAAATTTGATCAAATTTTATTTTGGATGTTTTTGTAAGTGTATGCTTAGATGAGATTAACACGTAAATGAGTAAAGCAGATTACTCTTCCTAATAAGAATGAGCCCCATTCAATCAGTTAAAAGTTTGAATAGAATAAAAAGGGTGACTCGCTTATGAGTAAGAACAGGTTCTCCCTATCTGACAGCCTTCAAAATGGAACATCAGCCTTTTTTCCTGCTCTCAGACTCAAACTGAAACATCAGCTTTCCCTGGGTCTCCAGCTTACTAACCCTCACAAAAGAACTAAACTATTAGCTCTCTAGCTCGCTGATTCACTGTGCAGATCTTGACTTGCCAGATACCATATTCGCATGAGCCAATTCCTTATAATAAATTTCTTTAGTGAGACTGGTTACTCTACTCAAGCAACACTAACATTCTCTCATTGTTTTGAATTTGCCGAGTGTTTCTACCTGAGGGCCTTTGCATTTGCCATTCCTTTGTCTAGAATGCTCATTTCCCTACGGTTTTTCAGACAGGCTCTTTTTCATTCTTCAAATTGCCTCTAAGTGGGATTGTTCAAGTGGCCTTTAAAATAAACAAATATCTGGGGCACCTGGGTGGCTTGGTCAGTTAAGCGTCTGCCTTAGGCTCAGGTCATGATCCCAGGGTCCTGGGGTCAAGTCCCACATTGGGCTCCCTGCTCAGCAGGAAGCCTGCTTCTCCCTCTCCCTCTGCTGCTCCCCCTGCTTGTGCTCTCTTGTTCTGTCAAATAAATAAAACTTTTTTTTTTTTAAAGATTTTATTTATTTATTTATTTCACAGACAGAAATCACAAGGAGGCAGAGAGGCAGGCAGAGAGAGAGGAGGAAGCAGGCTCCCTGCTGAGCAGAGAGCCCGATGCGGGGCTCGATCCCAGGACCCTGAGATCATGACCTGAGCCGAAGGCAGTGGCTTAACCCACTGAGCCACCCAGGCGCCCCATAAATAAATAAAACTTTTAAAAAAATTCTTAGTGATTAGATAGATAGATAGAATGTATGTATATTTCTCTGGAGAACTCTGACTAGTGCAGGATGGGAAAAGATATGCTACTTCTTGAAAGATGAACACCAAGTATATGCAATGAAGGAAGAAATTGGTAGTAGCCTTCTTTGGAGATCGTGTAAAATGATTTGCTCTTTCCTTTGAATTTGTTCTTCCATTCTGCCCTTCACTACATACCCTTAGAATTTAATTGTCCATCTTTTCTACTGGGCTTTTAGCACATTAAAGGTAGGAATTGTGTCTCATGTATCACTATGTTCTTAGCACCTTCCCTCAATATAGTATTTAATAATACTTAATGGGTAAGGGAATGATTGAATGAAAAATGTACCCTACATTCATGAACATTTACTGAGTTTTAATAAGCTTTATTAATTCCTTCATCTTAACTTCTACTGAGTTACCTTATATTCTCCCTGACAAATACACTATTCTCTAAACCAGCATCACCACCTTCAAAATCTCCAAATAATCCAGAACAATATGGAACCAATGTTATACAATCATTGTTTTCAGTATCTGTCCTTTATCTAAGCAAAAAGATAACCCAGTTCTAACTAACACTATCCCATAGAATTAATGAGACAAATTTGAAATTATAAAATTATTTTTATACTTAGAAACTCCAAAAATCACATTCTCTAAGCAAATATAATTTAAAAATCTAACTTAATAACAAATTTCCTCATACAGATTTTGTTTTCAGTGTGATCATTTTCATATCTGGAAATAATAAATATTCCAGATCTCAGAACTCTTCTGTGGTATAAAGAAGATCTGAATGCATACTTCTTTGAAAGATTTTGGCTGGTCTAACATCCCTGCTTCCTACTTCACTGTATCACCTTACCACTCTTCATGACCTGCATTTCTAACAAAGAAAAGACAATTTCAGAGCTTTGGAAGGGCCTAAACTTGGCTTTATCAAGGACAATACTGGCAACTTTCCAGAAACCTGGAGGCCATGGCTGATCTGCAAATCATGTACATATATTTGCATGAATTTTATTTTGATTAGTAGCCTCAACCGATGATGGTACTCAGGATGAATGAAGCATTTTACATATATGAATAAATGAAGATGATTTAGTAGTCTGACTGCTCGTGGCTGTGTTTTCCTTATTCCTCTAACTCTAATTCTCCTCATCCATCCCTTTTTGTTATTCCTTCTCTTTAAATCTAGAGTGGGTGTTGCTTTTCTATTTTTAACATACTGATTCTATACAGGTGATAAGAATGAAGTTTTCCCTGCTTTTGTGTTTTATTGACCCATTTAACCTCAATCTACTCCACTCCAGAATTTCTGCAAAGTTCTTTCTCTTCACTGGCATAACTGGCATTTTTGGGGGGCTGAGTCAGTGGAGTATACAAGGCTTGATAACTGTGCAATTTTGTTTTGACAATCTTGTCCTTAAAATACTCCATAAACTGAAATACAACTTCAGGCACAAAGTGCTAAAAGTAGAGACAAAGGAGAATCACCACTCTATTAAGAGTTTTATATTTTCCCTAAACTTCAAAATCCCCCTAAATGTAACTCTGTGTGTGTGTGTGTATGTGTGTGTGTGTCTGTGTTTGACCTGCAATAGGGTAAGTTGGTGGAGAATAACACAAAAGGTCATGAGTTGATCAAGATAAAGGATAGTGAGGAGATGGTGACATATGATGACTGCTCTCAGAAAAAGGAGGGGAGAAAGACCAATGCATAACTCTAATCTAGTTAGATCTAATTCTAGATTTAGGGACAATTTTTTTTCTTACCTTGCTATTTCATTTTGTGTTCTTTTTTTCCCCCATTCTTTTGTTTCTTGTTTTATTTGCCTACACTCTTACACACTCAATTCCTTTCTAGTGTTTCAGTGTAGCCAGGTCTCCTATGAGCAATAATATATGCATTTTTGTATTAGTTATTACTGAGTAGGGTCTAGTTTACTTATGAGAAATAATAATTATTTATTCATATGTTTGGAGCAACAGAAAACATATGAAATTATTTCAGAGTATAAGTAATATCTTCCATTTATAAGTTATAGGGGGTGACAATATAGTTCTATTTAAGGTTTAAAATCTACAAATTTTACAGAGAACTAAGTTAATGTTATAAGGTAACAGAAATATTACTAGAAGGAGTACTTGAATTCACCTTAAAATGAATTTGGGGGTTGAATCAGGGTTTGATCAGAGAAGAACCACACAGAATAAGGAATTTATTATAAGGATTAGGTATTACACAATTATGAGAGCTGGTGAGAAAGCCCATGAAAAATCTCATCCCCTGTATCAGATGTTGTACCTGAAGTCACTACTGGTTGTCAGGGCCTGCAGTCAGGAAAGAAAGCTGCACTGGAGAGAGTGGGATAGAGTAAGGATAAACTGGAGCCCATTCAGATGAACAGGAATGCACAAAGGAGAACTCACATCTAGTTTTCACAGCCTCCAACCTGGCGTAAGGGACCTGCAGAACAACCTGGTGCTGTCTGCAGAGTCGCTCAAGTACGCAGGTCCAGAATTTGGAAATACTAAAGCAGAAGATCCAACAGGACCTGGGATGGGGTGGGGACAGGGGTGGACAGCAGTTGTCAGGCTGGGGCTGCTACACATCAACAAGATGAGCTAGCGGATTCACAACAACATAGGAAAGCTGCAGTAGTGTCTGGGACCCCACACTGACTTTAGAATGTAGAGTCCGTGATTTGCTTCCACCTTCTAAATCTCTATGCAAATTTCTCTTGTGGCCCACAGGAACCTGGGATCATACCTGAAGGATATTTAGAGAAGCATAGTTCCAGCTTCCACCTAAGAGGAAGCAGAAAAAAAGACACCACAACCTCTTAAACACTTCCGTAAGTATCAGTGATAGTACGTGTAAATAATTTACAATGTGCCTGGCACTTAACAACAGCTCAATAAGTGTTAACTGTCATTATTATATCATCATTGCCATCATTTTATCTTACCTAGAGTTAGTTTTAAATTGTGGTTATCTAAATTTTTATTCATGTATCTTTCACATTTTTTCCCTTGATTGTGAGTTCTTAATTATAAAGATCATGTTTTATTCTTTTGTGATATGTTGAGTACTAAGCACAGAATTCTATAGTTACTGCATAACCTTAAATTGTCATATTTAATACATTTGGCTCGTGGTATTAGGAATATTAGGAGAATGTTTAGATAGGGACAGAAAAAATGATGTGTGTATTAGTGATCTTACACTAAAATATATGATCCATATATGCTTCTATTCTGTTCATGGCCATATCCTTAGTGTCCAGGGCAGTATTTGGTCCAAAGCAAGGACTAAATAAACATCTGTTGAATAAATGAAGATGTATGGGGTTTTGGAAAGTTTGAGGCATAAACTAGAAACCCACACCTTGAATAACTGAATCGTTTCTAGGGGCATAACAAATTCCTGCCCTATTCCTCCTCAATACCCAGGTCCTGATGTTGCAGTATATATATTTTTAAAGATTTTATGTATTTATTTGACAGACAGAGATCACAAGTAGGCAGAGAGACAGGCGGTGGGGGCGGGGGGAGGAAGCAGGCTCCCCACTGAGCAGAGAGCTTGATGCGGGGCTTGATCCCAGGACCCTGAGACCATGACCTGAGCCAAAGGCAGAGGCTTTAACCCCCTGAGCCACCCAGGCGCCCCTGATGTTACAGTATATTACACATAGGCTGAAATTGTAGTTGCTTCCCTCTGAAGGCTTACAACCTTTATAGGTATATAGACACATATGCACATACATAGACACAAAAGCAAAATGTTTAATTACATACCATTATATAGATAAAATAGATATAAATTATAATTTTAACATTTCACCATGACAATTTATATCAAGTGAGTGGCATGTGGTATCTGATTTAGAGAGCAGAGATTCCCAAGCCTAGAGATTTAAGAGTAAGATTCAAGAAAGTATTTGAAGCCAAGAAGCAGCAGCAGAAAATTCCTTGGAGGTAGGGGGCGGAAAAAAAAGAGAAAGGAGGTGGAAATTGTCATAGTTCCAGAAGAACAGGTTAACTACTGAAGCAGAGTTTTGCACTAAAAAATAGTCAATATTCGTCACATTTAAATACGCTCAGTGTCATCATGTGAGCAAAGAGTGCCCAGAAATGACTACAGTCGTGTGTGTGGCATATCATGTGCTCTGCCTGCTGCTTCCCGGCTCTAAGTCTGCACTCAGGTGTCATGTGCACCCAAAGGGCCAAATATGCAGTCAGCAGAACATGCTGAAAAGACACATATTGTGTCTAGCCCTGCAGCCAAATTTATTAGAATCCCAGACTGTAGATAACACAAAGGTCCAGCAAACCTCCTTCCAGAATAAAAACAGTAAACTCTCAAGATTGGAACAAATTAAAGGACTGTGTTGTCAATCCATAGGAGGTTTGTGGAAAATAGATGTGTATTTTACAAAACTTCTAAGCCTTTAGGTTAATTTATGTTATTTTGCTCTTACTCAACTTTAACTCATTTTAAAACAATGGAAAATAAGAAGGGAAAAGGATTGTTTATCCTTTCTTATCTTCTTTTTAGATATGTGTCACCAATTTGATTCTCATTTTGAACTCTTTTGTGACCATCAGGAGCAGTGAGGAAAACTTACAATACAGTGTTCTGTACTGTAGAATGTACTGTTCTGTAGAATGATTCATAATAGTGATCTATTATGATATAAACCATCGTCTGAAAATTCAGTACCCAAAGCCTCAACCCGAGAAAATACAATTAGATTGCCTAAGGATAAAGCAAAATTAAATGAGACCTGGTTTGAACTTAGACATCTATTGGATGTTTTGAATCCCACTGTTAGCCAGTAGACAATCAATATGGGAATGAAATACAGGGATGTACATAAAACAGAATCAGACTGCACTATCAAAAATTTCCTGAGCCAGATCTGGATCCTCAAGTAGGTGGGTATTTGCTGTGTAATCTGCCTCCATTGTATGGCTTTCCCTCAAGACAACTTTTTTTTTTTTTTTAAAGATTTTATTTATTTATTTGGCAGAGAGAGAGAGAGAGAGATCACAAGTAGGCAGAGAGGCAGGCAGAGAGAGAGGGGGAAGCAGGCTCCCTGCTGAGCAGAGAACCCGACGTGGGACTCGATCCCAGGACCTGAGAACATGATCTGAGCTGAAGGCAGAGGCTTTAACCCACTGAGCCAGCCACCCAGGTGCCCCTCAAGACAACTTTTTAAACCAAACTATGAAACATGAATAATGTCATTTATTTTGGATATTGGTTGATTTACATTTAGTTAATGATCTTAAACTGAAGGGAAAATATGTGTTGAGATAATCATATTTTAGGGTTTCTCTCCTATCTAGAATCCATGGGCATGCAGAAACATAATCTCAAACTGTTTCAGTACAATGAAAAATCTTCTCATACAGTGGATAAAATTACCTCCCTTAGCACTTATAGCCTCTTGAAAATAAATGAGAAGCCAGAATCAAGGAATGTCAAATCTAAAAGAAAATTTAGTTGTCATCTAGACTTAATTTTGTTTTTTTAAGTTTTTATTCAAATTCCAGTTTACAGTGTAAGATTAGTTTCAGGGGTCCAATATAGTAATACAACACTTCCATACAACACCCGGTGAACATCACAAGTGCACCCTTTAATCCCCATCACCCATTTAGCCCATCCCCCACCCCACCTCCTGTCTGGTAACCATCAGTTTGTTCTCTTTGGTTAAGAGTCTGTTTCTTGGTTTGCCTCTCTCTCTCTTTTCTTTTCCCTTTGCTCGTTTGTTTCTTAAATTCCACATATGAATGAAATCATATGGTATTTGTCCTTCTCTGACTGACTTATTTTGCTTAATTAATAATCTCTAGTTCTATCCCTGTCATTGCAAATGGCAAAATTTCATTCTTTTGTATGGCTGAATAATATCCCATTGTGTGTGTGTGCGTGTGTCTGTGTGTGTGTGCACGCGCACATGCACACACACATACCATATCCTCCTCATCCACCCATCACTTTAGGTGGTTTTCATAATTTGGTTGCTATAGATAATGCTGCTATAAACATGGGAGTGTATGTATTTCTTTGAATCAGTGTTTTTGTATTCTTTGGGTCAATACCTAGTCGTGCAACTGCTGGACCATAAAAGTAGTTGTATTTTTACCTTTTTGAGGAAACTCCATACTGTTTTCTGGGAGGCTGCACCAGTTTGCATTCTCACTAGCAGTGCAAGAGAGTTCTCCTTTTTTCACATCCTTCCCAGCACCTGTTGTTTCTTGTGTTGTTGATTTTAGCCATTCTGACAGGTGTGAGGTGATATCCCATTGTAGTTTTGATTTGTATTTCCCTGATGATGAGTGATGCTGAGCATCTTTTCATATGTCTGCTGGTCATCACTATGTCTTCTTTGGAAAAGAGTCTATTCACATCTTCTGCCCATTTTTTTAATTGGATTATTTGGTTTTGGGGTGTTGAATTGTATAAATTCTTCACATATTTTGGATAGTAACTGTTTATTAGATATGTCATTTGCAAATATCTTCTTCCATTCCATAGGTTGCCTTTTGGTTTTGCTGATTGCTTCCTTAACCCTGCAGAAGCTTTATATTTTGATGAAGTCCCAACAGCCTATTTTTGGTTTTGTTTTCCTCAACTCAAGAGACAAATCTGGAAAGAAGTTGCTAACACAGACTGCCTATGTCTCACATTTAGGTCTTTAATCCATTTTGAATTAATTTTTGTGTATCATGTCAGAAAGTGGTCCAGTTTCATTCTTTTGGATATTGTTGTCCACTTTTCCCAACACCATTTGTTGAAGAGATTATCTCTTTTTTTTCCCCCATTGGATGTTCCTTCTTGTTTTTTTGAAGATTAACTGACCGTACAGTTTCATTTTAGAAATGAATAAACTAAGAACCTACAAAGTTCAGAGAGCTGCCCTCAGTCACACAGGCCATGAGGAGCAAAGAAAGAGCAAGATTCCTTAGGAATCCCAGGAGAGTGATTTTTCCAGTAGACCTCAAATGCTGGAATAAGGAGCCGTTCGGTTTGAAATAGGCCCTTTTGGTGGGAGTTACTGGGAGTTGGGCAGGTTGTGAAGACTAGACCAATGACAAAAGTGAATTTCTTTTAAAAAGTAGCATTTCTTTCTTATTCTTTTTTCATGACTTTTCTTCCCCTACATATTGTGTTCAATATGACTACAAGTTATTCAATGGGAAGACTTTCCAGTTCCCTGGGTAGGAAGTAAAGTCAGATGTACATACCCCACAAACTAGCTACGTTGATATATATTTGGCAGCTAGTGGATTTTAGAAAGATAGGAAAGCATAAATCAATTTCTCCTGCAATCTAATCCACTCATTTTTTTTTACACTGTTGAATTTTTGCTCTGCTAAACCCTCATCAGAAAAGCTTTCACTAAGCAAAAGTAAAAGTTGTGTTTTCTTTAGCTTTAGCTTCCCTTTCCCTTGTTCTATCATTTGGTCTATAAATATAGTTCTATCATTTGGTCTATAAACTATAAATATAGTCTAAAAACCACTGAAAATGATTTCACTCTTCAATTATGCTACACTGAGTAACCATTTATAAACCTCCTTGTGTAAGTTTTTCTCTAAACTGTGTGTTAAAAATAGAAGAGTTGGGTGAAAAGTTAAGATCATTTTAATTATTGTTAAAACATCTATAAAAGTTTAACCTATTTATATTTTCATCAACTGCGTGTGAGAGTACTTGTCAACCCACCAGACATTCACAATTTCACATTAACGCTGTATAATTTCCATCATGAATGGTTGACCTATTTTCCTTTATTTCATGACATCTAATTCTTTCTCATATCTTTTGCCCATTTTTCTAAATGTCTATCATAAAGGATTAATTAAATATATTACTCTGTAGACGTTTAATAAAATAATAGGCAGTCATTACTAAAAGTCAGACAATTCTACATGACCTAGTATGAGAAAACCTCCAATATATATTGTTAAATTTTTAAAAAGATGTCAAATGGGCAAAATGGGTGAAGGGGAGTGGTCATCTATATGTCAGGTTTCCAGGTTTCCAGTTATGGAATGAATAAGTAACAGGGATAAAAGGTATATCATAGAGAATATAGTCAATGGTATTATAATTAATTACATTGAATGGTGGCTGATGGTAGCTACATTTACGGTGAGCATAGCATAGTACAGACTTGCCAAATCACTATGTTGTATACCTGAAACTGACATAAAATTGTGTATCAACTATATTTCCAATTTTAAAAAATGAAAAAAAAAGGGCCAATAGTGTATATAACATGCTAACATTAATTTTCTCAGAAAGATATATACATCCATACTTGTAGAGAATAGCTTAGGAATGATACATAGAAAACAAGAAAACAAGGTTACTTCTGAAAAGGTGTATGATGGACTTACAGACAGGTTAAGAACAACTTTCTTTTATACAATAGTCATTTGGTAACTTTTTTTTGGTTTTTACTATATATATGTGTTAGCAATTTAAATTAAAAAATAGTAATGTCTGAAAACTGAAAAAAAAAAAAAAAAACATATTACATGGAAATAGTAAGTAAGTCAGGGTGAAATCAAAAAGCTGTCAGTGAATCCTTCCCCAAACAGCCATGGGAAACTGAACACACTATTGTTGGTTTTAACTGTCAATGAACAGCCAGAGGGCAACATGATCAAGACCTGCTGTGTTGGCAGCTACCCAAATTACCTTGGGTGACTGGTAATTCCATTTTTTTCCTGGTAGACTCTCCCTCTCCCTTGAAGGAACCCTGAGGCACAGAAGTAGCACAAAGAGTTTTTGGAAGGACAGTTGTAGTGAGTCTTCCTCAGAGAGGCAAAATAAAAAACAAAAACAAACAAAACCTAACTCACAAGTAATAATTTTTATCACTGAGTTCCTAGAAATCATGTAACACTCTGGATTATATTCTCCATAAGAAAACATCATAATTGGAATATGAATTATTTATTTTTATATTTTTATAACAACAGAAATAAATAAGACTTACAAAGAATTTCAACCAGGAATGAAAAATTAAATCTCCTATAATCCCACTTTACAGATAAACCAAAATGTTAGTATTTTGATTTTTTTAATAGAAATGCATACATTGGGAGTGCCTGGGTGGCTCAGTGGGTTAAGCCTCTGCCTTCGGCTCAGGTCATGGTCTCAGGGTCCTGGGATCGAGCCCCGCATCGGGTTCTCTGCTCAGCAGGGAGCCTGCTTCCCTTCCTCTCTCTCTGCCTGCCTCTCTGCCTACTTGTGATCTCTGTCTGTCAAATAACTAAATAAAATCTTTAAGAAAAAAAAAAAAGAAATGCATACATTGCATATTTTATATGCTTTGTATATTTTTAAATTTTTAAAAATTTTACACATACATAATTTGTATTTATATAAATATGATATATATGTTATATATATAATATATATATTAAATATATTTACTGCATTTATTTTTACATACTTGGGATCGTGCTTTTTAAAAACATTTCTATAAATAGATAAAATGAGTTATCTCAAGAATAATTTCAGAGAAAGCAAAATTTATATTGATGTCCAAAGTATTTAGGATTATTCTATTCTCTGTAAGTGTGATTATTGAGTTTTCTTGTCTTGGACATTGTTCGGCAAGTTTTGATATTAGATTATACTAGCTTTGTAAAAGCAATTACTGGTATGTGTGTGTATGTAAAGCAATTTAAAGGGTACTGCAACTAAAGTTTGAATATAATTTTATACAACACTGTCTGGGCCCAGAACCTTTTATGGAGGTAGTTGACAGATTTTAAATCTTGTCCCATCTCCCAGGGTTATTGTTATATTTAGTTATCTATTCCTCCTTGTCTTCATTTTAACTATACATATTTATCCATAAACTATCCAATTCAAGGAAATTGTCAAATGTGTACTTTTAATCTCCTCTTCAATTTTCATACATGCCCTCTGATTTTCAAAATTTGTGAGGAGTGGTGATGAATTACTTTCATTATTTTTTTTACCTGATTGCAACTGTGTATTTAGCTGACTTTTCTTTAGAACCAACTCTTGAAGTTGCTTACTTATAATTAACAACTTACTTAGACTTAGAATTCTATTCTTTGATGTTTTCTGATTCTGTTATCTTTATCACTCACTTCTTCCTAAGTATTTTCCAGATTCATGAGTTGAACGCTTATTTATGTTCCTTCTTTTATTTTTAAATAATGAAGGCAGTTAGAAATAGATTTCATTATTGATGCATATTGAATGTTATTTCATAAAACAAGGATATATTATATAATCTCTGAAGCCTTTAAAACATTTACAACTTAAAAATTATACTTGAAGGCACATAAACATGTAGTAGCCATATTGATTACAGAAAAATGTCCTAAGTGCTATAAACATATGGAAAGTATAAATCATAACACTAATAAATTTGACCATATAAAATGAATATAGCAAAGATAAATAATAAGGTAATGAATTATCAGAAATTTTACCTTCTAAGACTTTAGAAGAACATTTGGAGATAAACTTTACCATAGCAAACAAAGTTCTTTACTATATCCATTAATAGTGAATATAGATAATTTCTTCAATAACAACAAAAAATATCACTGGAGGTTATTTTCTACCTCCCATCCCCACACTTCTTACTGCACAATGTTAATTCAGCTTTGAAAATAAAAATAATGATATAAAGGTGACTTGATAATTGTGATTGAATGAATAAATCACCAATGCTCCCCTTTGTTGAAATATAACTATGAAGGTTTTAATAAAACTATTGGCTATAAACTGTCAACTCATCATGTAAATCTGGAGCCAAGAGCAGCAGTATGAAGTTATGTTTATTTGTTGGAAGGCATTCAACATAATCCACTCAGGTTTTAATGAACAAATAAATAAAGGTGGCAAAAATTTAACTACAGGATTTTATTTGGTAATATTAAATAATCAGATTAACCAAATGGGTCATTGCGAGAACTAATTTGTACTGTTGCTATTTATATACATACATTTTGTATCTACTTTCTTTTTTTTTTAATTTTTTCTTTTTTTTAATTTATTTTGACAGAGAGAGATCACAAGTAGGCAGAGAGGCAGGCACAGAGAGAAGGGGAAGCAGGCTCCCTGCTGAGCAGAGAGCCTAATGTGGGGCTCGATTCCAGGACCCTGAGACCATGATCTGAGCTGAAGGCAGAGGCTTTAACCCACTGAGCCACCCAGGCGCCCCTTGTATCTACTTTCTTAACTGGACTGAGGTCATATAAACCACTGAGTTTCTCCTCTATGAGCAGGCTTTTCAAAACACATTTTATAAAGAAGGCATTGGGTAGATATTTGATCTATCCAAACGTTCTTTTTTTTTTTTTTTTAAAGATTTAATTTATTCACTGGACAGACAGAGATCACAAGTAGGCAGAGAAGCAGGCAGAGAGAGAGGAGGAAGCAGGCTCCCTTCTGAGCAGAGAGCCCGATGCGGGGCTCGATCCTAGGACCCTGGGATCATGACCTGAGCTGAAGGCAGAGGCTTTAACCCTCTGAGCCACCCAGGCACCCCTCAAAACACATTTTAAAGGAATATCTTTTCTTCTGGGTATGAAATGGATGGGAAGCAAAATTTAACATAAAATAAGAGAACTTCTGATAAAAATACATAGTTTAAGTTGGATCCTCTTAATTTTTCCTTCTTTTTTTTTTTTAAAGATTTTATTTATTTATTCGACAGAGAGAAACATAGCGAGAGAGGGAACACAGCAGGAGTGAGAGAGGGAGAACCAGTCCCGCCGTGAAGCAGGGAGCCTGATGCGGGCTCAATCCCAGGGTTAATGACTGAGCCACCCAGGCACCTCAACTTTTCCTTCTTTTAAAGCATTGATTCTTGTAAGTTGATAGAAAAATTTGAAGAACAACCTATTTTTAGTCAAAGAATCACAATTATATCTTATAATATTCCTGAGATTAGGAAATGCGTACTGCCATAATATGTAATATTAGATAGAGGAAATACAAACATTAATAGTCTTTTCTTAGCTTTTTCTGTTCCTACCCTCAGGAATTAAAAGAAATTTATTAAAAGTTGTTTACATTAATCTCAGGACCTGGACAGTATTGCAAAAATGCATATAATGGACAAGCAATCATTAAATGCCAAAGCAGTTGTTTGCTATTTTTACTCAGAATTTTTAAAACATCTAAATCATCAAATGTGAAACAAGAATGTTATTTAAACCAGGAGGGAGTGTCACTTCTTTCTAATGCCCTTGTCAAACAATTACTCTAAAATAGTACAACATGTAATTCTGAAATGCCATAGATTAATAAGAGACATTCCAATCCTGCAATGCAATTCGGTTTTTGCTTCCAGTCATGACTTCCTTTTCCATGGCTTTTGGTTTAGTTTCTTAACTCATATATGTGCAAATTGACAGATTTTCTTAGATAAAAAAAATAAAAAGAAATGCATAGTACAATAGAGAAAGTGGGAAAGAATTACACATAGTTACCCATGTACACTTAGTTAATATACAAACTTTTTGAATATACAATTTTTTTACTAAATTTCAGAGAAGTGTGGGATCTACAGACTAGAAACTAAACCCTATCAAGAATTTGTCTCATAACAGGTAGAAGATGTGGTAAGTAGGGTAGAGGACAAATGGTTGTTTGGTGCAGCACAAAGTATAATGTTGACACACACATGCTAACTGCAGCTATCTGAGGTGTGATAGCTAGTGAAGTAAATTCAAGAAAAAAGTTATATTTAATCTTCTAGCAAATCTTCAAAACCATTAGAAAGGAATTGAAATTCACACTGTAAGTCTACTATGTTCATTTTGTTTAAAAACAATGTTTTGTAGGGATTTTAAAACAAATTTTTACAGTAACATCTAAACCTAATTATTAGGATTTCTAGTATTGTCCAAAGAAGATCAGATTTCTGACCTGACCACTACCATAAAAGAAACTCACTTTAATGGAATCTTTGATATCTTCCTCTTCTTAATATCCTTTAGTGAATTACTCTCCAAAAAAAATAAAATCTTTCTCCAAGGGTTTCAGAGGGGAGGGAGATGGGTGGATGAGTTAGACAAGTAAGCTGTCTGACTTTTCAATTCTGGGTAACTAGTAGGTTAGCAGTACCTTTAACAGATAGAATATTCACAAAAAGTAAAAGCATGCTGGGGAACACAATATCATCAATTTTGCAAGTACCATTTTGGGGTATTCCTGCGATGTCCAGCAAGAGGTGCATGACAGACAAATGTAAACACAGTACTCAAGCTCAGGATGTACCTCTGGGTGTCATCTCCTTACAGATAATGGTTGAAGTCAATGAACATATAAAAACAAAGAGTGAAGGAGAGAAATTTGGTAAAATCTGTATAAGATCTCCTGAGAGTAAGAGTTGATAGGAAAAGAAAAATTAAACAGAAGGAACAGAAGACTGAAGAAATGAAATTTTCTAGAATGCAGAGGCAATCAAGGTACAGTTGAGGAGGTAATGTTGAAGGAATATATCATTTGGAGTACCACCCTCAGATCCAGGCAGGCAGGGCCCCTCACACCACTGAGAGCCCTTGAACTACAAGCACATTCACACAACACTGAGATAAAGAAGACACAGCAACTCCTTCTCTCAGGATTCTCTAAAGATGAGGTCAGTGCCCCCAAACATTGGCTTTAATAACCCCAGATCATTTCTGATTATGGCACTATGTACTCTAAAAAAAGGCAATTGAATTCCAGTGATGTCAAGGTCTATGGGTTGTGCTACCACCAAAGATGGGATGGGATGTTGGGAGAATCTGAGTGACAGAAGAGCTTAGGAAAGGAAAAATCAGACAAATCAATTGACTTTTCAAATCTTTCCACTCAGATCTCATGAAAACAATAAATTCTTACGTTACAAAATGTGGTTTCAAAGTGATGCCAAATATCCATTTTCTTCTTCATTACACTTTGTATGAGATACTTATAAATTAGTGCTATATTTGTAGAAGTTCTAATAGTAATTAAGCAACATCTGACAATATTTCACAATTTATACTCTTTTAAATTTACATATAAGTAGGTATAAAACTAATATGCTTGAACAGTAATATTAATTTTCACATTTACAGCTAGACAATAAATTAAAAAATGATTAAGTTGCATTTTTATAAAAAATTTCATAATTTAAATTTTCCAAATACAAAAACAAAATTATTAGATTTAAATATTTTTTCCTTAAAATGTTCAGACTTACTACTAACTTATGACCTTCTCTTCATAGTCAATAGACTTCACAGTCAATAGAATAAAAATATATTTAACATATATGAAAATAATTTTAATTTTTTATTCTTTTATTGATTTTTAATACTTTTATTAAGATATATTCAAATTTTATAGATTTTGTACAAAATTTCATTTAATTTTTTATCTCTTTGATATTGGGAATGAGTACAAGTTGATATCCTGATAGAAATATAAAACAGAAAAGCAGAACTTAAGAAAGATAAAAATACTAAAAGAAAAAAGAAATAGAAAATCTTCAGAAGAGGATTACGCAAATTCTTTTTTTTTAATTATTTATTTATTTATTAGACACAGAGAGAGAGATCACAAGTAGGCAGAGAGGCAGGCAGAGAGAGAGAGGAGGAAGCAGGCTCCCTGCTGAGCAGAGAGCCCGATGTGGGGCTCGATCCCAGGACCCTGAGATCATGACCTGAGCCAAAGGCAGAGGCTTTAACCCCCTGAGCCACCCAGGTGCCCTGGATTACTCAAATTCTTAAAAATAAGAAATTTTCTTAAAAATTTGCTGACTCCTGCAAAGCATGATTTACATAAAGCTTATAAAAAGAACATTACAAAATTTTTATTTTAAAAAGTTATCATTACTGATCCCAACAATGGGAACAAGCAATATCGTTATTCTTAATCAAATTCACTGCAACAGGTTAAGCAAAATTGCTGCAACTTCGAACCATTTAATAAAGATTTCATTACTGATCAAAACAACAAGACTGAGAAAAAGAATTTTCATATCAGATATGCATCAAATGTAACTCTGGCCTGCTATTTAGAAGATAACAGAAATTAAATTCATAAAAACAAGAAACTGAGAAAGGAAAAATAAAACCTCTAGTTATTATGCTTATTAGATTATGATTCTGGAAAACACCTATCTCATCACTCTCATTGTATGAAAATGGTTCTGGTTAAACATGATCTGACTCAAATTAAAATCTGATGAGCAGATTTTTGGATGAACAAAGTAGAAAATTTATTATTTTATCAGACACCAAAGTTATTTCAAATGAAGAAAGGAAATACCTAAGTTGAATGTTCTATTTCAGGTTGTTGTTACACATTTTGCAAGCCATTTTTGAGATTCATTTTGGCTGAAGTTGTTACTGGAAACACTTTAGTTTTCCATTAGAATACAAAACTTCACTTACATAGAAAAAAAGCACATGCTCAATTACAAGAACTAATATAAAAGGGGCTAAAAAACAGCAAATGATCAATACTGTTAAACAAATATAAACGTAAAGTATACTATGATGTTCTTAAAGAACATGTTATTTGGCCAATAATTAACCAATCCTAATGATTCTTTTCAAAGCACAATGATTACAGAAAATAACAGAAATCTGGTTTAGTACAAATTATGTCAAAATTGGTGTTAAAATAGCCAAACATGTACAATATATTTCTTTAAATATTATTATCACTTAGAGGAATTAAAATCAGATGGTTAACTTAGTGGATAATAAAGTGAGAGAAGAAATTTTACACAAAATTAAAAGTAAGTACTATTTACCAGTTCAACCAGATTGCTCAGGAAAATAAGAACCCAAGCTGAAAATGACATTTATTATGTGTATCACAAAATTATCATGGAAGAAAACAAGGAGGTTGAAATTAATGAGTATTTTAATTTTTTTGCACTTGTTATTTTAAAAAGTACACATTTTTATTTAAATGAAGAACTGAAAAAGCAGCTGGCATTTTAAAGCCTTGAATAAAAAGATCATGGAGGACAACACTATGAAAATGTCACTAGAATGACTGATTAAGAAAGAGGCTTTACAACCTAGCATGTTTGGATGATAATCCTGAAACATGACCTGTGCAGCACATAGTTTGAATTTGTTATCAGAACACCTCAAGTGGACTCAAAGAAATGAAATACTTGGGAAGAATTTGAAATTTATATGGGCTATTTTCTTCATCTGACTAAAAATGTAATAACTTGAAGAAAGGTATCAATTTTACAAACATTCTTGGAGGCATTATAAGAATGCTAAGTACTGTTAAAAATATCCAAAATTGGGGCACCTGGGTGACTCAGTGGATTAAAGCCTCTGCCTTCCGCTCAGGTCATGATCTCAGGGTCCTGGGATCGAGCCCTGCATCGGGCTCTCTGCTCAGTAGGGAGCCTGCTTCCCTTCCTCTCTCTCTGCCTGCCTCTCTGTCTACTTGTAATCTCTGTCAAATAAATAAATAAAATCTTTAAAAAAAAATCCAAAATTAAAATTGCACATGAAAAAAATAAGTAAAACAGCCAAAGAACTTCAAGCTAAAGGAAAATTTGGTCTTTCATTAAAAGATGCAAGAATGTTAAACTTGCATAATTCAAAATTATTTGATATTAACTGTTGAAAGCTATTAATATTTTCTTAAAAATTACAAAAACAAATGCATATGTTTATTTCACTTTTAAAAGGATTAAAATTTACATTTTTAAAGGTTTACAGAGAATGTTCTTCCATACCAAAAGAAATTGCCTATGAAATATATAATAAAAATGTTTTCCAATATAATGTAACTAGAATAAGGAAATTTTTTTGCACGACTATATAGGAAATAATATAGATAGATAGATAATCCCAAAACTAATGTTAATAGAAACTAATTTCTAGCCATTACCAAATTATAGTCCCAAATTTGCTGTCTTCTGAATTCTTCATAATATCCCAGCACAAAAGGTTTAAAAGAAAAAAAATTTAGTAAATATTCCATCAATCTAGTTATTTACTTTAAGAGATGATGGAAAGCGCCATATAAATGATACAGATTTATATGAGGAAATTAAAATATGGTAGTATCTGAAATAATAAGTTATTAGTTGTGATCTCATAGTGTTTTAAGACAGGGAAACTGAAGGGACCCCATGAAAGGAAGCCATTTCTTTCTCTTTGCTCCTTTCCTGCTTCTATTTTTTCTAGGATCTGTACCATCCCCCTCTTTACAAATGTCTTAAGCTACTATGTACTCCTTGTAAAGGTCAAGGAATTAATGATTTTGTTAGAGTCTTTCAGCATAATAAATGACATCTAAGGCATGACCAGCTGAGGTTGTCATGAACTCATGAATGCTCTCCAAGATCATTGACTCCAAACATCTTGATACCAAGATCCCTGGCTCCGGGGCATAAGTGATTTATAGATGACATCTGAGCACTTGTCCTTGTTCAACCAGTTCCAGAATGCCTGAAAAGACACATACACTAGACCACCATCCTCAATAAAAACTCCAGACCCCCAAATGAAGACAAGACTCATGTTCCTTTTCCTTTCTGAGTCTCCCAGGTGCTCTGTCAGTATCTGCTCTTTATCTTCCATAAACTCTGCTCTTCCTTCTGCTCACATTTGATTTCCATCCTCCATAAAGCGAAGGACCCTCTTGGCTGGTCCTGTGGGACACACTCTGGGTCCTCAGACATGGACTGCCTGCATCATATCATCATAATATAAAAAATTTATAGTTTATTTCTCCATCTTAGTTTTAAGAATTTGTTGACCATTCTATTAGCTACTGACTCAACAAAATAAAGCTCCTCCAAATTAAAATAACATTAATCAGAAAAAAATATTTTGGCATTGATGTTAATACAACATAAGTTACTTGAAATAACTAGTGAATTTCCTAAAAAGGTGTGAAAATTAATTTTATGTAATTAGTATGAAATTTATGATTTATGAATATCCTGATTTTATTCTCATCCAAACATCACTGCCCAACAACAAAACATGCAAATAAGTACAGTATTTAAATTCATTCATCTGTGGTATTTTGCCAACTTTCAGTCATAAAATATCACAGATATGCACATTTATTATTTTGTTATGAAGGTATATTTGTCAAGATAAAAGAATAAATATATTTTATTTAATATTTTTAGCTATATATATGTGTGTGTGTGTGTGTGTGTGTATATCTTGTATCTTTTTAATAATTAGACTCATGGCATGTGGGCCTACATTTGTACTATTCCCCAGAGTTGAAAATGGGTTTTTTTTTTAGGATTTGTTTTGTTTTTTTCAGAGTCTCAAAAGGTTAATAGAAGGCCAAATCACTGGTTTCCCTTAAAAAAAAAAGTTATTTGCATTCTGAATTGAGAACTAAGATTGAAAATATGAAAGAAGATATTTGTGCTCTAGGTAGAGTAAGACTAGAAGACTGCCCCTGACCTTGCCCATAAAAGCCAGGTGACGTCTTATATACACTTTTTTTGGAGGGAGAGGAGGTTTCTCCAAGTATGTTCATCTGGATCCCAATAGAAAATACATTTAAATTAGGGTTAGTTCAAGGAAGGTTAACAGAAAACTACTTTCAAAAGTGAGGACTCTATAGCAAATGACAAGAACGCAGTACCTTAGGAAAGAACTTTTAATACACCTAGGCTCAAAGGGCTACCTTGAAAGGAAGAAGTTTCAGTAGGTAGAAACCACCCAAAGGAACCCACAGGACTAAATCCAGGGGAATAAGTAAAACTCAATTCTCTCTCTTTCTTCCCTCATATTTTTGGTGAGATTCTCATCAGATGAAAACAATCATAAACCAGAGGGCAAGAGAGCTCCTTGATGTAATCCATATAGATTATCTTCTCAGGACATAGATTAGGGTAAAGAAGGACAGAGAGTAGATCTAGTGGGTGAAAAAAGAAGTTACCTGGTATGGTATATCTTTTCTCCCCTTAGAGTCCATTCTTATCCTCCATCTATTTGAATTTGTATTCCCCACATAGGAGACATGCAAATATCACCAGGTACCATATTATTGTGGTGATAATAATTTGGCCATATACCCAACTTAAAACCTAAAATATTAACTAAAACTCAAATTCTTCATTTAAAAAATGAAAGAAAATAAGTGGAGGGGTAATTGAACATTAAAATAGCTGCCACATTCTGCTTCTATAGCTGACTCTGACTTCTACAGCTGAGTTAGTAAACATAATTGTTTACCTCACAACCTATTCTATGTTCCCTTACCCTGTCAGCAACTCAGCTCAGACCACTCTTGACACTTACTGTCACAGATTGAGTACTCCTAAAAAAAATTCTGAGATCATGATTTATGTGCTGAAAGTTTATTTGGACACGCTTAACAACAACTTTAGAGAGGGGACAGTTCCTTAGTTCTTTAGAGATGCTCTATATTGTGGCATTGGGGCAGACCTTAATGACTCTGTATGACCAACTATTGAACTGAGCTGTCTCTAGGAAGAGGGCATGACTTTAGGCAGGTAGAATCCCTTCAGCTAAAACAAAGTCTTGGACAAGAACTCAATTGAGAACAGTTGGTTGCCAAGTCTCCCAGGAGCAGAAGAAATGAACATTTCAGTCTTAGAGGATATTCATTGGATCATGACCTCTATGCAGCCACACTTTCAGGACCACCTTGGAAGCCACTGCCTACTTAAAACTGATGTTGATATAACAATTAGATCTACCAGTAAACCAGGTTCATTCTTTTTCCTTCTGCATGGTAAAGAAGTAAAGCAGGTACCATGTTCAACTGATTCATCCGTTGTGCTATTTACTATGTCTACCAAAGTAGCTTGGCTTGGGCTTAGTCTATTACATACTGCCTTCATTTTACAAAGTAATGCTGCTGTTCCTATCCAAATTTTATACTTGGGCTGATTCTGGATAACATATAGCTAACTCATCTTGGACAATCTGATTCACATAATCACAGGATTTTACAAGGCCAAGAATCTACTTTCTACCACAGTCCAGTGACAAACTAGAAACAGTTGATAGATGAATATGGAGGGTATTGCATCACTCCTCAACCGTAGCTGCCTGAGCTGTGATTTCTCTTGAGTTTGGAAGAGTCTCATACGATATTGTGTCTGTCATAAATACTTGAAAAAAAAAATCATTGGGTATGTTAGGTTATTAGTTCCAAATTATAAACTGGCTTAACCCTAAACCAGGCTTGTTTCAGAGCTCTTTATAATTCGAGACATGAATCAATACTAGTATCTTTACTGGTCTGGATAAGTAAACGGGTTAAAAGAAAGAAGATGATGTAAAATATATTGCCTCCCAAATTCAAAAAGATCCACCAAGCTGTTTCTTTTTCACTAGGTTGGGTGGAAAAATTTGTTTCATTGTTTAGAAGAGCTATCTTACCATGAACCCCTAAAAATTTCACTGATATGGCATACAACTGAACTTTTTCAGCATTTATCTCCATTCTCTGGCACACATATAGCTTACCTAAACATTTATGGTGCTTACTATTTTCTATTCACAATTTTCAATTAGCACAATGTGTTTGATGTAAAGAATTGAGATGATTTTCCACACCCAGCCCACACCCCAGACTGAATCTAAATCTGCATTTTAAGGATTCCCAGGTGATTCACGTGTACATTAAAATTTGAGAAGCACTGCCCCAGACTACACCATGTAAGACAGTAGATTTGACACAGCCTTGAGACAAAACAGGATAAGTAGCTTTTGTCCTACTACGGAAATACCCCATTTCCATCCTATCCTTCCCCACCATTGTCCTTATCTTGGTGTGAAATAATTAGGAAGGTCAAGTATTTCATTGATGTTTATAATCAAACCCTGTTGGTCTTTAGAATTACATGCCCTATGAATTCAAGTGATGAAGGATTCCTTCAAAACTGCCAAAAGGCCTTCTGGGTCTCCACAGGTTCATAATCATCTGTTCGTAGCTGATATTTTCACTTTTCCTATAAATACCTCCCTAAAGCTATAAATTGAATCCAAGAAATCAAACAATTTTATAATCACTACCATTGCCATGACTGCTAAGTGCCACAGCCACTTGATCTCCCTCTATCTATGCTTCATCTAATGATTTGATTTGATTAATCATAATGCCATGCTATGCCATGGACCACCCAGGCCTCATCTCATTTGGCAAAGAGCTATTATCCCTGTGATTTTTGCGCATATGAATGATTCCATTCTAGAATCTGAATCCATTCTAGAATCTCAAATCTCCATTTGAGAATCTGTTTCCTGGAGCTCTTTCCTGAAACAATTACTCTATTAGCCAAGACCAAATGTGGTTAATCTACCCTCAATATGGTTCCAGTAAGGAATACTCTATCTAGGTTATTTTGAAAAAGGCTGAAAAAGGGAAACCACATGGGGACACTGCATTACCTTAGGCCTAGTAACAGTGGACTGTGAACATGTCTGGGCAGGAAAAAGGAGGGTGGTAGAGTTGTTATCAGAAGCCAGAAGTGTTGGGGCACCTGGGTGGCTCAGTGGGTTAAGCCGCTGCCTTCTGCTCGGGTCATGATCTCGGGGTCCTGGGATCAAGTCCCACATCGGGCTCTCTGCTCAGCAGGGAGCCTGCTTCCCTCTCTCTCTCTGCCTGCCTCTCTGTCTACTTGTGATCTCTCTCTGTCAAATAAATAAATAAAATCTTTAAAAAAAAAAAAAGAAGCCAGAAGTGGGGAGTTTATAGAAAAGACCATCTTGAAAGAATTAGTAACTTTCAGTTAAGTGTCACACAAAGCACATAAGCGTCATAGGCACAGGGTGGAATAATATTCTGACCCCTTAATTGTCCTGCCCTCTTATTTACTTTTGGGGCTTTTCCACTGGCCAGATACAAGGAGCCAATGGACAAAAGAACCCATTAATGTATATTATTTAAACCAATCACTTGGGGCAAATAATCAGGTGCAAAATAATAGAAAATATATCTTGTGGGAAAACTACACAGCACATCACAATTCAATATCTAGGATACAATGAGAGATATAAGTGCCAAGAGTAGGAGAGGCATAAGTCCTCAGCAGAATATTTTCTGCTGGAAGACAAATTACCACAGGAAGGGAAGGGAAATTATAATCAGAAATTCACTTGATGAAAAAAGAAGTAAGAACCAATATGTTCATTAGATTAATTAAAGATTATTAACACCAAGTTATAATGATCTGATGTACTCATCTTCACTACAGTGACATTCTTCATTTCTTTTTTTAAAATAAGGTTTTGAATTTTGCACATGTCTTCAAGGAGCTCATAGTGAAGTGAAAAAACAGTGAAGGATAATACTATTCACCATAAGTGCTATGTCAGATGTACACACAAAGTACATCAGACCTCAAATAAAGGCACTTACATAGACTAATGGATTCAGGGAGTTTCTTGGTAAGGAATATCTGGGTAGGGTATTAAGGATTAGTAGATGTTAACTAGGAAAGAAGAATGAGAAGTATTTTGAGCAGAAACAACACCATGTGCAAAGATAGTACGGACTACAAGGAAAATTTCAAATTGTAATCTATTATGTCTGCGATGTGTGTGTAATCAGTGTGACAAGGGATGTTCATGTAGCCAGGAACAAAATCAAGCCAAGGCTTTTACATGCTAAGAAATTTATACTTTACCCTGGCATTAATTGGGGAGCTATAGAAAAAATGTAAAGCTTGGGAATAGCCTGAATCCTGAAAGAAATCCACCCACTAAATAGCTACTCTTTCCCCTAGGCAGTGTTAAAGACATTCTGGCAAATCCTTGTGCTGCTTCAGGCTCTAGTTTTTTAGAATTAAAGCTAATGATTGCCCTTCTGTTTATATGTTCTCCTTTCTGACAGTGGTTAACTAACTTGTTAAATTTAATTTTCTGTTACAATCAATTTCCAAATCTTCTGAAGTAACCTTAACTGAAAATGGATATCCAGGATCTCCTCAGTCACATATTTATGTATTTTTTCCCATGGAGTTAGTTACTTACATGGTAGCATACCTTTGTCAGTCAACCCAAGAACACATTTCACAGATTTTATTTTTTAGGTAATATCTTTCGGATTTAGGAATTAATTGCTCTTATTCTCAGGTATTGGTTAAAATTAAGTGAAGAATTCAGAACATTAGATCAGCTCTTTAGGAAGCTTATCTCTGAATGGAAGAAAATAATTTTATATTCTTATTAGATCATACATTAAAATATCAGAATTATGAATATATACATTATAGATAGACATTATTAGATGGATGGACAGATATAAGGATATACAGAGCTTGAGCCTGACTGCTTCCAAACGGGAAGGAATTTATGGAAGGCTGAGACTGATCACTATAAGCAAGAAAATGAATATATGAAGAAACAAGTTCCCAAAATAAAAAATTAATTTTGTATATAAATGAGAGAAAAACCAGGGAAAGAAAAAAAAATCTCCATATATCTTTCTCTAAGAAATAAAAAAACAGAAGTAGCAAGTGAAGATAAATAGCACTTCTAAGATATAATGGACAACAGAGAAATTTCTCACAACAGCCTTTTTTTTTTTTTTAAGTTTTATTTATTTATTTTGGCGAGGCAGAGGGAAAGGGAGCAGGAGAGGATGTCAAACAAGGAGACTCCTGGGTGAGTGCTGAGTGGATCTCAAGACCCTCAGATCACTGCCTGAACAGAAATCCAGAGTTGGGTGCTTAACCCACCGACCCACCCAGGTTCCCCTCTCACAACAGCCTTGTCTGTTGCCTATCTCAATCAACAGCCTTATCTGAGCCTATCTCAATAAAATGGGAGAATAAGGTTATGCTACTAGATAACCTTATTATCTGAATAATGAAGGTAACACAGCAAAATAGGAGTACTTAGATATATAGAAACATGTTAGTTCAGAATATAAGAATCTAATAATAACTAAAGTATTATTGACCAAAAGTGAAAAGGCTGACTAAAATTAAATAGAAAAACCTATTGAATGCAGCTACATTCAACCTGCAGCTAATTTTCTCTAGCAAGCTGTAATAGTACAAAGTTAAACTAGAAAAAGGAGATAAATAAATTAGCCTAGTGTGTAAGGTTAGAAAAGAAAATTTTAAAGACATTTTTAAAAACAAATTTTATTGTCTTTTAATTATAAAACAACAACAAGCAACTAGCTTTCAGTCTGAGGCCTTACACTGGGGAAATAAAATGTGTAATTTATAGAATACAGAAAGAATTCAGTTAAGGAATGAAGTACTATCTACATCATTGTCTTTTATGTTCAAAGATAGTTTTAATACAGTTGTTACCCAAAAACAGTGGTAAAAATGAAAGCTATAACTGGGGTCACAGGCTTTTTCTCCCTTTTTAAAAACAGAAGTGATATTCAGTGAGGGACAATGCTTTTACAGAGTAATACCAGATTGTTTCAACAACTATGTTCTTCAAAATGGGTGTCTTCATTGAATATCAATATTCCCGTGTTATGAACGGAATCATTTTCTCATGAAATTCATATTGTGAAGCTCTAATGTCCAGTATTTCAGAATATGATTATATGTGGAGATGGTGCCTTGAAAGAGGTAATTAAGTTAAAATGAGGGCAGTAGGGTGGGCCTTAATCCAATCTGACCAGGGTCCTTATAAGAGAGAAAATTTGGACACACAAAGAGATACCAGTGATGATGCACACAGAAGAAAAATCATGTGAGGACACAGCAAAAAGATGGTCATCTGCAAGCTGAAAAGATAGGCTTCAGAAGAAACCAAACATTTGCAACCTTGATTTTGGACTTCTATCCATAACAGAAAGAAAATAAAATTCTATTGTTTAAGCCACCTAGTTAGTGGTATTTGGTTATGGCAACCTAAGCAATTAATACAGATTTTGGTAGTGAGAAGTGGGGTGCTACTGTAAAAAACATTTAAAAATGCAGAAGTGGCTTTAAAACAGAGTAAAGGGTCAAGGTTGGAAGAATTTTGATGTGCACGTGAGAAAAAGTCACAATTACTTTAAAATGAGACTGTTGGTAAAAATATAAAAGATGCTTCTGGTCAAGTCATTCAGATGGAAATAAGGAACATGTTATTGGACTGATGGAAGGGCAATTCATATCAGAAAGAATTTGTCTGAATTGTGTTCTAGTTTTTGTGGAAGACAGAATTTGTGCACAATGAAATCCAATGTTTAGCTGAGGTGATTTCTAAGCAAAATATTGAAGGTATAGGCTGATTTCTCCTCATGGTTTGTAGTAAAATACAAGAAAGAGATGAACTGAAGGAATTATTAAACACAAAGGGTGCAGAACTTGAAGCTTTGAAAAATCCTCAACCTATCCATACTGCAAAAAATGAAAAACTATATTCTGAAGAGAACACCAAGGGTGTGTCTGAACAATCACTTGATAAAGAGATTATGGGTATGACTTACATGTGTGAGTCATATGTATAAATCATATATAACTCATACATGGTTGTATCTAAGGATATCTCAGCAGAAGGGAATAGACATGGGGTTCTACCAGTAGAAACACCACCAGCTTGGACTAAAGAACAGAAAAGAAATGAAACAAAGGAAAACTGTCAGAACAGAAAAGACAGGAAAACAGAGTTATCTGGCTGTGAACATTCCTTATCCTTAAAGAAAAGGGAAGAATGACACAGAAGGTAATGAAGAGATCAGTAGGGTGCCACTACCACTATAGCTATAGAAGATGCAGGCCCAAGGTGGTCTCTGCCTTGGTTTCAGTAGGGCAGGACTGTTGCCCAGAGCTGACTGGGCAATACTACCACAACAGGGCGCCCAGAAGATGGGAACACCATCTTGTGAGCCTGGAGGACAGAGCACTGAACCAAAGAGGATTATCTCAAGCCTTAAAAACTAAAGGAACTTCTCCTACTAGGTGTTAGTCTTACTTGAGACCTGTGACTGGATTCTTCTTTCTAATTTCCCCATTTTGGAATGGGAATGTCTATCCTATGCCTGTCACGTTTGTGTTTTGTAAGAACATAATACTATATGTGTACTATGGTTTTACTGGATACAGGTTCACAGCTGGAGATGAATTTTACCTTGGGATAAATTACCCATACCTGATTCAGTCACAGCTGAGAAATCGATTTTAGGAATTTCCAATTCTTTATAATGGGCTATGAGAAAGCCTGCACCACCTTTGCCCTTTGGAGAGATGCATTATCTTTATTACACTGGACAACAAAGAAAACTGTTCTCTGCTCTACAGAAATGATGCTTTCTCTATCTTGTAAGCCTGTTTCATTATCTAAACCTCCTGAAAAAAAATCTTAAAAAACTTAATGCCTCGGGATGCCTGGGTGGCTCAGTTGGTTAAGCGGCTGCCTTCAGCTCAGGTCATGATCCTGGCATCCTGGGATCGAGTCCCACATCGGGCTCCTTGCTCAGCAGGGAGCCTGCTTCTCCCTCTGCCTCTGCCTGCCATTCTGTCTGCCTGTGCTCACTCTCTCTCTCTGACAAATAAATAAAATCTTTAAAAAAAAAAAAAAAACTGAGGGCACCTGGGTGGCTCAGTGGGTTAAAGCCTCTGCCTTCAGCTCGGGTCATGATCCCGGGGTCCTGGGATCTAGCCCCACATCAGGCTCTCTGCACAGCGGGGAGCATGCTTCTCTCTCTCTCTCTCTGCCTGCCTCTCTGCCTACTTGTGATCTCTGTCTGTCAAGTAAATAAATAAAATCTTAAAAAAAAATAAATTAAAAAAAATAAATAAAATAAATTAAAAAAAAAAAAACTGAATGCCTCTACTTGCAAGATGTGCATAAATGACACACCCATGGAGAATTCTCTCCTAACAACAATTAGTAGAAAAGTTTTCTGTCTCTTGTTCTGCACGCTTGAATTCGTGCTATCATGTTTGTTTCTTTATGTCCTTCCTGGAGAATTCCTCTTCATCAAAGCCATTTGTGAAAGTACACAAAAATTAGCCCTCCTTTTCAAAGTTTTATGTCATGAAATCATACCTGGTTTTCCTCTGAAGCTTTAGCATTTGCCTCCTCATAGCTGTATTTACCAAAGTAAAATTATAATCCAAAGAATAAGGTTAAGTGCTACATGAGTGGTACAAATTGTGATGGAAGAACCACAAAAGGAAAAAGTAATAATAATTTACGTGGAAAGGATCTGGAATGTCTTCTCAGAAAATAGGGTTTAAAGAAGGTCTGAAAGAACAGTTGAGGCATGACAATCAAAATTTCATTGCTTGGGAAAGAATTACATGAGCAAAGAAAGCAGGTTGTAGGAAGCAAGGTGGATACTTGGAACAGCAGAGAACAAATCTGCCAGGTTAGGTCAAAGCAATAGGATATGAACATACTTTTTCATATTGTTTTGTGATTCAAATTCTGTTACTGTTAAAATGTCTGGGACATATTGTGTGTACATTATGCAGAACAAGAAGGAAAAGGCAGAGTCAGCAAAAAGAAGTCCACGATAGCCTGCTGTGACAAGCAAAGCAAATGAGAAGCTTGTTTGACAAAAATAGACTCTACAGTCCAGTGTCCGTTCCTGATGTTGACAGAGGCAGAGGAGATGTGCATAATATAGAGCATTTATCAAGGTGATGTCAAAGGATGGTGGTTCCCATCTGGGAACTTGGTCTAGAATTATGATTACAAAAGGCAAAGAAAGACTTCTGAATGTGTAGGTCATTGCAAAAAAAAAAAAAAAATTGATCATTTAAATTTATCATAATGGAATTTTTTAAATTTTTCACAAAATTTGAAAGCTATCCTATAAAGTAGATGATTTGATATTATATATAAAAATTTTTAAAGGCAGTTGAGGTAAAAAATATCTTCTGGTTTCACAAGCCTATGACAAGTATGTAATAATTTCATTAATTCTGTAGTTTGTCATAGAAAATCTAGTCATATAATTTTTAACAGTATTGCAAGTTACATATTAATATTTAATTCCCTTCTTTTATATCTGCATGGTTATCTTAAATCATTTCCATATGCAGTAGCTATATATCTCAATCCTAAACTTGAGTGCTCAAGAAATAGTATTTTCTTTTCTGCAAGTCAATGTTATTTCTGATTCCAAGTCCCTTTCCCTTCAGATACTCAGCCCTTCTCCCATCCTTCAGGCCATTCTATAGGTCTGATATATTGAGTCAGCACCAAGGCATTATAGCAATCACTTCTCTTCATAGACAAGTCCTTATTCCTGACTACATGGCTACTCCAGGACCATCAGTTCTCTTCAGCTCCCATGCTTTGATTGGGAGCCAGTCACTTTGAACGGTTGTCTTTGGTTCTTTTTACTAGAATCACCACATAGTCAGTTTTCTTTTTCTCACTTCATTAATGCCATAATTGTATGAGTCTGTGAGAAAACTGCTTCTTCAAAATGCTCTAGCTAACTCCCTCCCTTCTCCTTTCCTGTGGTATCTCACCTGTGCTATGGCATGAGTCCCTGGCTTCTGAGCTGGAGAGGAATATTTAGTTAGCATAACGGGCATGTTTCACGAAGCTGACACTAAGGAAACAGTCCAGAGCATCGCAGGACTGGTAAAACACAGGCAAATTGAAGAAATAAGTAAATCTATTCAGAATAATAAGTGTTAGGGTTCTACTGTTAGGTAAAGAAGGTACAAATATTAAAGGGGACAAAGCTAGAGCAAATCTGAGGTACTCATGTGAACATACGGTTTTTACATAGAAACAGATACAGATAATGTGTAAGTGCATTTGTGTGCCACCCTATAGGTAACGAACACACACTTGGTTCCCAGATGGGGGGTTCTAAATCCATTCTCCAATTAAAAAACAACAACAGCGGGCGCCTGGGTGGCTCAGTGGGTTAGGCCGCTGCCTTCGGCTCAGGTCATGGTCTCAGCGTCCTGGGATCGAGTCCCGCATCGGGTTCTCTGCTCGGAAGAGATCCTGCTTCCCTCTCTCTCTCTCTGCCTGCCTCTCCATCTACTTGTGATCTCTCTCTGTCAAATAAATAAATAAAATCTTAAAAAAAAAAAAAAAACAACAACAACAACAGGGACACCTGGGTGGCTCAGTTGGTTGGACAACTGCCTTCGGCTCGGGTCGTGATCCCGGAGTCCGGGGATCGAGTTCCCGCATCGGGCTCCCAGCTCCATGGGGAGTCTGCTTCTCCCTCTGACCTTCTCCTCGCTCATGCTCTCTCTCACTGTCTCTCTCTCAAATAAATAAATAAAATCTTTAAAAAAATAAAAAATAAATAAAAAAATAAAAAAATAAAAAATAAAAAATAAAAAACAACAACAAAATGTTTCTGGGGCTTTAGCTAGGAAAATGTAAGATTAACCTAAAACATTCTGTTATGCCAGAATAAAAGGGAGCTTATTGAAGGATTGATAGGGACATTTTAAAAGAATGGAGAAGTTAAAGGTGCCTGAGTGGCTCAGTGCATTAAACCTCTGCCTTCACCTCAGGTCATCATCTCAGGGTCCTCGGATTGAGTCCCACATTGGGCTCTCTGCTCAGCAGGGAGTCTGCTTCCCTCTCCCCCTCTGCCTGCCTCTCTTCCTACTTGTGATCTCCCTCTCCCTCTCTGTCAAACAAATAAATAAAACCTTAAAAAAAAAAAAAAAGCATAGAGAAGTTGACCTTAAGATGGCCCCACTGACTAACCCTGGGAAAAAATTAATATTAAAATATATATAGTGATAGTAATTTATTGTAGCCCATTGAAAATTAAAAATGGAAGAGAAATATGTACCTTATAGTAGAAGGGCAACTAACAATTATAGAAGGCATAGTGAAATTAGAAAATCACCATTCCATGATCATCATCATAAGAAGCAATTCAGGAAAGAATCATTAATGGATGCTAAAATTAGTAGATCAATGTTTGATGCAAAACAGGATATTGACATAGTCACAAAGTATCCTCCCACAAAATATTTTTTATTTATGTATAAGTACGAGATATTTATTAAGCTTAGAAAGGAAAAATTTGGCAGACACAATTTTAAACAAGTGGTAAAAACTAATCTTACTAACTATAGGACAAACTGTATGCCCTCCAATAAGATAGACTAAGAAGAACACTATATTACTTTTGTGGTATTCCCAAATTGCACAGCTGGAAACAAATTATAAGAAAACATCATAGAGGGGCGTCTGGGTGGCTCAGTCCTTAAGTGTCTGCCTTTGACTCAGGTCATGATCCCTGCTCAGCAGGAAGTCTGCTTCTCCCTCTCCCACTCCCCCTGCTTGTGTTCCCTCTCTCACTGTCTCTCTCTCTCTGTGTCAAATAAATAAATAAAATCTTAAAAAAAGAAAGGAAGAAAACATAAATACATACATCTTAAGAAAAAAAAGTCAAGGCCATAAAAGATAAAGAAAGACTGAAAGAGTCTGTTGGGTCCCCCAAAATTGGGTACCCCAATAAAGGGTCCGTGATTAAAGGAGTGAGACTGATAAAAAGCGAAGGTCAAGCAAAGCTTTATTTCGCGCCAAGCATCAAGAATCTAACCGAACGTTCGGGGACGCACCTCTTACAAGAGAGGACGACCCTTCTCTGTTTCACAGACTAGCTTTTAAGGGCAAAGGCCATGCGGTCGGGCCTGGCCATGCACAGGTGGCCTATGAGATTGTAACACACACAGGAAACTCCACAGTGATGCTAGGTGACCAATTGGTTACAATTTACCCTAGTAGACATTTGAACCAGCCTATTTTACCTTGATTGGGATTGGCACCCAAAAGGCTCCCAAAGGGCGGGGTCCATACTCCTTGGTAACCAGGGAGACAGTATGCAGCTCCCTCCACCCCCCCACTGATCCGGAGGTCTCCACCTGGCCTGACCCACCCTTGTATCTGGGCTTTGTTACCTGAAGCTGGTTTCTGGGACTTGTCTCCAAGTAAATCCCCTGGGGGAAGGGGAGCAGGGACAGTTTCTAAATATGTCCTTACAAGTCTAAACACACTTGGCCTCTAAATGCAATGTGTCATCTGGATTGGTTTATGGGCCAGAAAAGAAATGAACAGAAAGAAAAAAAAATTATTTTACTCTATAAAGGGAATTATCAGAAAAACTGGTAAAATTTATATGCGTAGAGGTTAGATGATAGTATTGTATTCTGGTCAATTTCCTTATTTTATTGGGTACATTAGAGTTATGAAGGACAGTGACGTTGCTTTTAGGAAACACTGAAAATTTGGGGAATCTAGGTCATTGTATCTGCAACTTATTCACAAATGGCTCAAGACAGAAAGAAACAGAGAAGGACACGTAAAGGACTAAAAATTGTAGAATACAGGTAAAGGTTTGTGTTAGGCAGGATTAGTCAGAGAAAAAAGAACCAATAGCTTATAAATAGATACATAAGAGGAGATTTATTATGGAAATCGGCTCACAAAATTATGGAGGCTGAGCTGTGCCATTTGCAAACTGGAGCACCCAGAAAACCAGTGGGATAATTCAGTTCAAGTCTGAAGGACCATGACTAAATTCTATACCTGAAACTAATATTACACTGCATGTTAACTAACTGGAACTTAAATAAAAATCTTGAAGAAAAAAAAAAAAATGAAGGCCCAAGAACCAGAGGAACCGGTAATGCAGCTCTTAGTCCTTGTTCAAAGTCCTAAGAACTAGGCACTCTGACTTCCAAAGTGGGAGTAAATGGATGTCCCAGCTCAACAGCAGAAAGAGTGAGAGTTTACTCTTCTTCCACTTTTTTGTTCTTTTCAAGCACTCACCAGCTTGGGGTGATAGATATTTTAGTACAGGCAGATCTCTTTACTCAGTCCATTGATTCAAATGCTAATCTCTTCCAGAAATACCCTCATAGACACACCCAGAAATAATGTTTACCAGCTATCTGGGCATTTCTTAGCCCAGTCAACTTGACACATAAAGTTGACCTTTATAACGTTGTACCAAAATTCTCTGTACCATTCACGAGGATTTTCTGAAATTTTTAAAAATTATTTAAAAGTAGAAGTTAATGCCAGATACTGCTATTGCTCTATCTTAAAACCCAAACTCTCTCTTACCTCTTTACTGTTCTTCTTAATTTTCCTAAGGGCTTACAAGTTTGGAAAACACATGCCAGGAAACGTTGCAGACAACTTTTACTTTCCACCCTTCCATATAGTTCTTCTCACAAGACGCATGTTGTCACATTAAGAATACTTTCTACTGGGGCACCTGGGTGGCTCAGTGGGTTAAACCTCTGCCTTTGGCTCAGGTCACGATCTCAGGGTCCTGGGATGGAGCCCTGAACTGGGCTCTCTGCTCAGCAGGGAGCCTGCTTGCCCCTCTCTCTGCCTACCTCTCTGCCTTCTTGTGATCTCAGACATATAAATAAATAAAATCTTTAAAAAAAATACTTCCTATTATCTTTGCCATTATATAAAACAAGTATATAATTCTGAAAAATCTATAGAACGCAATTACTGGGCTATAATATTTTGTAGTTAGAAAGTTAAGGTATAATGAAAAATAACTTAGAAGAATGCTTAATGAGCAAGTGTTAAAGTCAGTATTTGAAGATAAAGCCAATGTCAAATAATAACAACACAGGATAAACTTCCAGAGTAAAGAAAAAAATCAGAAATTTTATTAAAATTAAAATTTTATTATTAAAATTTCACGGGTCAGAGTTCTGAATTTTGACATGACCATGCAAGAACAACATACTGAACAGTTAGATCGCTCCTGTAGGCACAGTAATGTGCATTATGAAGCTAAACATATGCTCCCTTTCAGCTGAGGTCACCAAAAAACCAAGACAGTTTTTGGCTCACTCTGTTACTATATATGTTGCTGCTGCTGCTGAAGTCACCCCAGGTTATTCAGCATTACCTTCTTTTCATATGAAATAACAAGCACTTATTTTTCATTTCTGGACTCCAGCATTTGGTTGATGGTAACAATGCAACATCACTGAGGAGATCCCACACATTAAAGCTTTCTGCAATACCCTGGATGCCTTCAGATTATTTCCAGAAGCAGGTTTAAAATAACAACCTTCAAAGACAAGCAATTCTGGAATGGCTGAGTAAACTTCAAAATTTGATTCCTTTTTATAGACATAAAAACAGTGGATAAACTGTCAAAATCAACTTTTTCAGAAATGTAGAAATTCACCAAATGCTTACAATAATTCAGGGAGCATATATCAAGAAAAAATGCTGAATCTTGGTTAAGAACAGTGGTGAGTTTTGTGGCACTTTCACTTACCCTATTCCCAGTCTCCTTTCCCCAGATCCATGAAAACCTTGGAAATCAGCAAGCCTCTCAAACATGGTAGCTGTGAAAACAGTAGATTAACAATCAATGGGGTAGGTGCAGACGGAGTTTGGAGTCTCCCTGAAAGGTGCATCATCAGAGAACTTTCAGTAATTGACCTATCAGGTAATTCCCTGAAAAGTTCTGTAACCATCCCTCAGAACAACGTACTGCTTAAAATATAATCTATGAAAACTTATACTAGTTACCAAGCATGCTTAGATATAGCTTTTGAAAAACATGTACTGGCAACAGGCCTCTGGGGGAGAGGACGATAGACATCCTTGAGACCCAGCAGCTGGGGATGCCCTGCTCACTCAGGGCTGAACGCCACCTGCTTCATTTTTCCATTATCTCCCCTTCCCCAGAGCATCAGCAGTTAGTCAGAAATCCTCTAGTTTGGGCTTGCCCACTACAGGTCATGTACTACGTGACCAGACATATTTTGCCTTTCTTCTTACATATCTACAAGACTCATGGTCAATGTGTAATCTACTCTGGCTTCTTTGTTGGTTCTTACCCACTTTCTAATAAGTATGAGACTGAGGAGTTTTTAGGGGCAACAGTCCTTTCTACTGTTGCCCCCTGCTCCCATTCTCTTGCAGCTGACTTGTTCATGCCACATTCTTCTCCCTTGTGCCATCAGGAGGCAGCAAGTCCTATTCACAGGGTTTCTCTTCATTTGACTATACTAAGAGCCCCCTCAGTGTGAAAAGCACTTTCTCCAGGGCATTTCTTTAAAAACAAAACCGGAAAGAAAAGAAAAAAAGGAAGAGGAGAGGAAAGAAAAAGAAAAAGAAAAGAAAAGAAAGGAAATGAAAAGAAAAGAAAGGAAATGAAAAGAAAAGAAAAAGAAAAGAGAAAATAAGTGAAATCTTGGGCAATTATGTAACATCACAGCTGCCTGAAGCAGCAATACCAATTAGGGCAAACAACTGACCAAAAACCATGAAAGAAAAATACAGGCAATTAGGTAATTAAAAGTAATAAAAAGACATTCAAATTGAAAGGAAAGAAGTAAAACTGTATGTACAGATAATATGATCTTGTATGAAAAAAAGAAAATCCTAAGGAATTTACACACGTGCTGTGTACTCATGCCCATGTACACACACACACACACACACACACACACACACACACATGCTGTTAGAACTAATAAATGAGTTCAGATAAATTTCAGGATCAATATACAAACAGCCATTGCATTCCTATACACTAACAACGAATACTCAAGACATGAAATTAAGAAAACAATTCCATTTACAATAGAATCAAAAAGAACAAAGTACTTAGAAATAACTTTAACAAAAGAAGTACAAGACTTATTCACTGAAAACCACAAAACATTGTTGAAGTAAAAGATCTAAATAAATGGGAAGACATCAAAACTGTAAGACTTAATAGTGTTAAAATGATCATACTCCTCAAACTGATCTACAGATTCAATACAATACCTATCAAAGTCTCATCGTTTTTTTTACAGAAATTAAGAAGCTAATTCTCAAATTCAGATGGAAATGCAACAGGCCTATAACAGGTAAAACAATTAAAAAAAAAATCTTGGAACACTCATTCTTCCTGGTTTGAACTTATTACAAAATTAGAATAATCAAGACAGTGTGGTACTGGCATAAATACCTAAAATATATATAATGTGTGTGTATAGATATATAATATATATGATTTGGGAAACAAAAGAAGAAAAATTATTACATTTCCTTACTATTTATAGCCCATTGACAAGTCCTTGAAATAGGCAGAATGACATTCCTCTAGAGACTCACCTGCCTTGATATTAAAACTTTGCTAAGGGCAAAAGGCAATCTTAGCCCACCAGGATGCTATAAATCTACTTTCATGTATAAAAATTCCTTTGGAAACTTCCTTTATCTCTACCCCCACAGATACATGTTGGCAATCATCTCTCAAGCATAAGACCCACTGATCTATATCTGAAGGGTCTCATGACTAAGGTTTTATTAGACAGTAATAAATGACCTTTTCCCAACAATACCTTGCCCCTCAAGGTCCTGGAAATCTTGCTTCCAAAATTCCTTTGAAACTTCGGCTATCCCTAACCTCCTCCCAGCTTGAAAATATATAATGGCCCACTCCGCATGACCCCAGGACCCCTCTTTCTGCCCATAGGTCCTGTCCCCTTGCTTTAATAAAACTACCTTTTTGCACCGAAGATGTCTCAAGAATTCTTTCTTGGACATAGGCTTTGAATGCTAAAGTCGTTCCTACATTAATATATATACAAAATACATAAATACATAATATAAGTAAAATATATAAAAGGAATAAGGTTGAGAATTCAGAAATAAACCTATTTTGTTAGGTTCAACAATTTACATTTATTGTCAATTGATTTGTGACATAGGTACCACAACAATTTAATAAGGAAAGGATATTTTCAGTCATTGATGCTAGGATAATTGGATATCCATATAGAAAAGTTAGAATATCTCACAAGACACACAAAACTAAACTCAATATGGAGTACACACTCAATATAGGAGCTAAAACTATAAAACATAGAAATATATCTTTTTTACCTTGTATTAAGCAACGGGTTCTTATATATGACTTCAGAAGTATAAGCAATATCAAAATTAAAAATTTATGTGCCTCTTCAGATTACTAACTAGTTCTGAAAAAAAATCATGTGCCTCAAAAAACATCTTTTAATTTTCTTAATTTTTAATTTATTATTTATTGAAATATATTTGATATGAACATTGTGTAAATTTAAGTATACAACATGTTAATTTGTTGCATTTATATATTGTAGTATGACTGCTATTACAGTGATAATCAGCACCTCTATCACATCACATTATTATCATCTCTTTTCAGTGGCCTGAATAATTGGGTCTCTTAGCAAGTTTGATGATTATAATACAATATTATTGATGTCAAAGAACATCAATAAAGTAAAAGACATCCATAAAATGTGGGAAAATATTTGCAAATCATGTATCTGCTAAGGAACCTGTACCCAGAATATACAAAAAACACTTAAACAATTCAACAATACAGAGACAAATGACCCAATTAGAATAATGGGCAAGGGATTTGGATAGATAATTCCCCCAAGAATGAATACAAATACCCAATAAACACATCAAAAGATGCTCAACATCACTTATCACTATTGAAATGCAAATATAAACCACAATGAGCTGCCACTTTACACCTATAAGGGTGGCTAAAAAAGACAGTGAGTAAGACGTGAAGAAATCAGAACTCTCCTACATTGCTGGTGGAAACAAAATGGCAGCCACTTCAGAACACATTTTGGCAGCTTCTCAAAATGTTAATGGAGAATTACCATATGACCAGCAATTCTGCTTCTAGGTATAAACCCATGAAAAATGAAAATTTGTCCACACAAAAACCTGTAAACAAATGTTCATAGCATCATTAAGCATAATGGCTCAGGAGTGAAAACAACCAAGTATTTCCCAGCTAATAACGCATAAACAAAATGTGCTGTACCCATACAATGGAATATTATTTCTTATTTCTTTTAAATGAAGTATTGATTCATGTTGCAACATAAACCTTGAAAACATTATGCTAAAATGAAGTCGGTTATGAAAGGCCATTTATTATATGACTCTATTCATATGAAATGTCCAGAGTGGCAAATCTGTACAAAGAGCAGATTAGGGGTTGCCTGGATCCAGAGGGAAGGCTGGAGGGCTGGAGAATGACAGCTAAGGGGTGCAGGGTTTCTTGCGGGGGTAATGAAAATGTTCTAAAATCGACTTTAGCGACTGTTGCACAAGTCAGCTACTATACTAGAACCCACTGAAGTATAAACTCTAAGTGGGTGAATGACATGATAGATGAATTATATCTCAATAAGGCTGTTAAAAAAGAAAATTTCAAAAAAAAATTATAGCTCTTGCTTACATTTTTATTTCTAATGCTTTTTAAACGAATATGCAACCTCAAAAGATCCCTTGAGAAAATTCTGCTCTTAAATCTTAGATCTGGAAATGTGGTCTGGAACAGTGTAATTGGATTTCAAAGTAACAAAATCATCTTAGAATTTCTCTCTGTAGCTCTGCTCTCCTTACCTATATGCCAATTTTAGCATCAGTCCTAGAAAGGACTAATAAGTGGATCCTTACTGCAGGTAACATGTAAGAAACATTGACAATTTTCCCATTTCACGTGCAGGTTCTAGCCATTGTACTCCATGGGCAACTCTTGGTTATGTGTTGCTATATTGGTAATGTTAACTACAATGCATACCGTAGGTTTTCTTTGTTCAAGCAGGATTTTTAAAAAAAATCACTGAGGTATAATTCACATACAACAGTGGCTTCTTTTCAGGATTACAGCATAATTATTTGATATTTGAATATTTTGTGAAATAATCGCCACAGTAAGTCATCGGCTGTCAGATATAATTACAGAATTTTCTTTTCCTTGTGGTGGGAAATTTTTGCTCTCTTAACAACTTTTAACTATGCAATAGTTTATTAACTATAGTCACAATGCTGTACATTACATCCTCATGACATTTATTTTAAACAGAATGTTTTTGCCTTTTGACTCCCTTTACCCATTTCACCCACTCCTCATCTCCCACCTCTGGCAACCACCAATCTGCTTTCACTATCTATGAGCTTTTTTTTTTTTTTTTCAAATATAAGTGATATCATGTGATATTTGTCTTTGACTTATTTCACTCAGCATAATGCCCTCAAAATCTATTCATGTTGCTGGAAGTGGCAAGATTTATTCTTTTTTATGACTGAATAATATTCTATCTTACAAACATATACCACCTTTTCTTTATCTATTCATTCATCAATGAACACTTAGGTTGTTTTTATATCTTGCCCATTATAAATAATCCTGCAATAAACATGGGGATGCATATATTCTTTTCAAGTTGTGCTTTCATTTTCTTCAGACAAATGCCCAGGAGTGGAATTCCTGGATCATATGGTAATTCTTTTTTTTTTTTTAATTTTTTGAGGAAATCCTATACTGTTTTCCACATGGCTATACCAATTTACATTCCCACCAATAGTGCAGGAGGGTTCCCTTCACTCTACATCCTCACTAGCTTTTGTTATTTCTTACCTTTCTGATAACAGCCATTCTAATAGGTATGAGGTAATAACTTACTGTAGTTTTGATTTGCATTTCCCTGATGTTTAGAGATATTGAGCATTTTTTTCACGCATCTGCTGGCTTTTTGTAAGTCTTCTTTGGAAAAAGATCCTCTGCTTATTTTTTAATCAAAAATAAGTTGCAGTTGAGTTATAGTTGTAGTGTTTTGGATATTAACTCCTCATCAGATAGATGATTTGCAAATATTTTCTCCCATTTGTAGGTTAACCTTTTTATTTTGTTGATAGTTTTCCTTACTGTGCAGAAGCTTTTTAGTTTGATATGGCTCTACTTGTTTTTTGCCACCTTTGTTTTTTGAATCAGCAAAAATCCATATGTCAAGGAGTTTATCAGCTATGTTTTCTTCTAGGAGTTTTATGATTTCAGGTCTTATATTCAAATCTTTAATATGTTTACAGTTAATTTTCACAAATAGTGTAAGATAGTAGTCCAGTTTCATTCTTTTGCATGTGCCTATCCAGTTTTCCCAACATCATTTATTGAAGAGACTGTCCTTTCCCCATTGCACGTTCTTGTCTCTTTGTTGTAAATTAAATGACCATATAGTGTGGATTTGTTTCTGGGATCTCTATTCTGTTCCATGATCTATATGTCTCTTTTTAGGACAATGCCATACTGTTTTGATTACTACAGCTTTGTGGTAGAGTATGAAATCAAGGAGTGCCATGCCTCCAGTTTTGTTCTTTCTAAGATTGCTTTTACTACTTAGGGCCTTTTGTGCATCCATACAAATTTTAGGATTATTTGTTCTATTTCTATAAAAAAAAAACCAATGGAATTTTGGTAAGTATTACACTGAATCTGTAAGTTGCTTTGAGTAGAAGGGAGATTTCAACAACTGTGATTCTTCCAGTCCATGAGCATCAAATATCTTTCCATTTATTTGTGTCTTATTTAATTTCTCTCATTGGTGTCTTACAGTCTTCTATGTATAAGTCTCTCACATCCTTGGTTAAATTTATTCCTATGTATTTTTTTTTTTATGTAATTGTAAATGAGATTTTTTTTCATTTGTTTTCTGATACATCACTATTAATGTACAGATATGCAACATATTTCTGTATATTGATTTTATATCTGCAACTTTACTGAATTATTTGCTGGTTGTCACATGTTTGGGGCAGAGTCTTTAGGGTTTTGTATATATAATATGTCATTGCATATAGTCACAAATTTACTTCTTTTCCAATTTCGATAACTTTTAATTCTTTTTTGTTCCTAACTCCTGTGACTAGGACTTCCAATTCTATGTTAATTAAAAGTGGTGAGAGTGGGCATCCTTGTTTTGTTTCTGATATTAAAAGGAAAACCTTTAGCTTTTCACCATTGAATATGACGTTAGTTGTGGGCTTGTCATAAGTGGCCTTTATTACATTGAGGTATATTCCCTCCATACCCATTTTGTTGAAAGTTTTTATCACAAATGGTTATTGTCAACCATTTTTTTTTCCTGCATCTATTGAAGTGATCATATAATTTTTATCCTTCATTTTGCAAATGTGGTATATCACATTGATTGATAGGCACATATTCAACCATCCTTGTATCCCTGGAATAAAAACCACTTGATTACTGCGTATGATCTTTTTAATGTATATTTGAATTCAGTTTGCTAACATTTTGTTGAAGATTTTTTCATCTAGATTCATCAGGAATAGTGACCTGTAATTTTCTTTTCTTCTGGTGTCCTTGTCTGGTTTTGGTATCAGGGTAATACTGGCCTTGTAAAATAAGTTTGGAAGTGTTCTCTCCTCTACTTCTTGGAAGAGTCTGAGAATTACTGGTATTAATTCTTCTTTGAATGCTTGGTAGAATTCACCAGTGAAGCTCTCTGGTTCTGGACTTTTGTTTCTTGGGAGGATTTTGATTACTGATTCCATCTTCTTACTAGTAATTGGTCTATTCAGATTTTCTCTTTCGTCATGATTCAGTCTGAGAAAACTCTAGGAATTTACCCATTTTTTCTAGGTTAACCAATTTGTTGGCACATATTTATAATATGTAAAGAACACCTGAAAAGTCATTGAGGGGTACCTAGGTGGCTCAGTGGGTTAAGCCTCTGCCTTCGGCTCAGGTCATGACCTCAGGGTCCTGGGATTGAGCTCCACATCAGTTTCTCTGCTCAGCAGGGAAACTGCTTCCCCCTCTCTCTCTGCCTGCTGCTCTGCCTACTTGCGGTCTCTCTCTCTGTCAAATAAATAAATAAAATCTTTTTAAAAAGTCATTGAAAAATAACTTTCTCAACTTACAATAGGGTTATAGCCTGATAAACCTATCATAAGTTGAAAATATTGTAAGTTGGAAAATGCATTTAATAAACTTTATCTTCCAAACATCATAGCTTAGCCAAAACTATTTAATGTGCTCAGAACAATAACAACAGCCTACAGTCAGGTAAAATCTAACACAAAGCCTATTTTACGATAAACTATTTAATACTCATGTTATTTTATTGAATACTGTACTGAAAGTGAGAAACCGAATAGTTGTATGGGTACAGACTATTGTTTACCCTCATGATCATGTGGCTGATAGGGAGCTGTGGCTTGCTGCCACTGCCCAGCATCATGAGAGTATCATACTGCATATTGCTAGCTTGGTAAAATAACAAATTTAAAATTCAAAGGATAATTTCTATTGAATGCATGTTGCTTTTGCATCACTGTAAACTCAAAATATCATAAGCCGAACCCTAGTAAGTTGAGGACCCTCTGTAACTCTATTATTTCATGTAGCTTGGCTTTGACTTAAGGTCAGTTATCTGCTTATATTATGGTAGGTAACAGTTACTCTATGAACATATAATTAATGAATATGAACACACACATAAATCTTCATACTTGCTATACCATCAGTGACAAAATTCATGACACTTTCTATAAAGCTTTTCCATTCTGGAAATATATTTTCATTCACACTCAGTGTAATGTAAACTTGTGAAAGACTCAGAAATACCTAAGCAATGAGAAAAGTAGAAGTACAGAATTAGTCATTATTTCATTCTGCTGTTGAATTCAAACTCTTGATTGAATGTTTAGTCTCCATATATTCACCTCTAGAAGGAATTATCTTCTTAAACTATTTGTTTAGAAGCTATTGTCTTAAGGTTTAATTAGTGAGAACAAAATATGTTTTGGTTGGATATTCTGTTTATAATTCATTTTCACAAGATATGAAAAATTAACAAGAAATTTTTCTTGAAAAAGTCATGTTCTAACTAATGTCCTAACTGTAAGTAGTTTCAAATTTAAAATATTAAAGTAGTTTAATGCTGTAAATTCTAGTCCCTTACTTTACTTACTTGAAGTTCTCAATCACTTTATGTGCCATCAATTAGTGATGTATTTTAACTTTGAAATAATATCTATACTTTTCAATGATTAATGGATTTTCAACATAGAAAACATTTAAGATTATTTTCCACCCCAACTGATATGGAGAATATTCTATCCATCTAAAATGCATATTCAGATGTCAAAAATAAAACCAAATGATATATCTGCCTATGTTCCTGAAATTAACTGAATGTGATGATAACCTTTGTGAGCAAATCAACTGAAGATGAAAAAATGACATGGTATTAAGCATTCACTATTTGGCTTCACAAATACTGAAGCTGAACCCAAGGCTGAAGAAAGATTAGTGGCCAGTCACTGAGACCAAAGTTGAACTTAGGTGCACATGAAGAAGGCACCTAAAAAGCCAAAGTAAAAGCATGTCACTCAACATTCTTTGAAAACTTGCCAGGCATTAGCGAGGCCATCCAGACATTCCAGAGAATGTGTGAACTTTACAGTTTGCCTGAAACAAATACACATACACAAAGAAAGGTATTCTTAATGTTCTTTCCTTGAGGTAGCCAACATCATTAATATTTATTTTCTTGCAAAGCCACAAAGACTTGCAAATAGCATCTGCTTTCCTCTTACAAATCTACTTTTAAGAGACAACAATATATGCAAACTGTGACAATTCTCCAAATAAAAGTCTTTATTTAAAAGAAAAAAAAATCTCAAATTGTGACAGAGACTTTTCAAACTCGTCTGTTCCATTTCTCCATTATCTGCCTTTTTTATTGTATTTCACTCAGGTAATACCATTGACTAGTTCATATCAACTGAGCTATTAAAACAGATATCTGCAGAATGCAGCCTAGATGTGGCACTCTTTACATTCACATTGAACATGTAGGGAAATTCAGAACTATTAGTTTAGGTTTCCAAAGAGAAGGTGAAATATGTGAATCAATGTGATTTACGTGATTTGGAATGTATTTTGGAGAAGATATTTATTCTGTGTCTTTTGTACACCTTAAAATGTTAGACGCCAAATACTCCTCTCCTTTTCTAACCATGTTCACTTTATGCCCACATCTCTCTCTGCAGTACGCAGCATTTCTACTGACATCAAAGCAAGTTCTAAACTCTGATGCATTCTTCAGTCTGGGGATGGAGAGGCAGCTTTCAATAGAACTCTTTTCCCATAGGTTTCATCATAAACATATTTTATTTCAAAGTCAGTCAATACTTAAGGCAAGGAGAGAAAAACTCCCAGAGTAAACTACATCTTAAACTATCTAAACCATGAAAGTGAACACACACGGAATAGATCTATTTAAGTGTTTTGTCAATATCAGCTTTAGTATTGCCACCGGGCTTTATAAAAATTTTAGGACTTAGTTTTGTTTTGTTTTGTTTTTTTAACAGAAGCTTTGGAGCTAAATTTAAGTCATGGTTATCCATCTGAAAGTGAACGTATTTTTTAAAAAGTCTGAGTTATAATTTGACAAGAGTTTAAGAGCTATAACTAGCTCCTCCAAGGATGTCCATGCAGATTTTTTCATTCTCCTTTTTGAACTCCCCACAAGATATATCCATTGTATTTTATTGCCGACCAAGGTTTTCCTGAGCTGCCTTAATCATATTTCCTTTGGCATGGAATGACCCTGAAAAGGATATGGGATGAATAAAAAAACATTCATGAGTTTTTACAAAGTAAACCCGTGGGTTTGTTTTAAAAACAAACACTAAATGTTGTTTCAGGAAAGTCTTGCCATTTCAGTAGAAGTTGTAAAGGAAAAATTTTTAACATCACTATCACGTATTGGGTTTATAGCGCCCTCTCCAAACATAGCCTTTCTTATTTTATCCTTTTAAGGAAAAAGATGCATGTGTGTGTGTGTAAATATACACAAATGTTTAAGTGTATGTTTAAAATAATATTCACTTAACAAAAAGAAGCCATGAAACACAAACACTGGACAAATGTATATGGATTAAATCAGAGTTTAGAAAGATAGTTCCCAAGGTTTTCAAAGCTCTAAAAAAAAAAAAAATCTTAACGTTATGGAAAAAAAGATTAGCTCCACACTGTCCCATGAAGTTTCTTAGCAAAGCATAGTGAAATAAATTACATAAAAAAAGGGGAAAGTGTGGAAATGGGTCAGCTTGGGGAAGCCAGTAGATAATTTTATCACATAGTTAAGTATTCAGGAACTATCAATTAATTTTCCAGAAAATAATATCTTATATAGAAGGCCAACTAAAATACTCATTTACCAGTTCTTATGAACTGGAATGGCCATGAGCTAGATAGAGTTTAGAACTTTTCCTCACACAAAAGGTTTCTTCTGGAATTTTGCATCCTTACTATCTCTTACTAAATCTACATGATAGCACTCAAGTTTTCTCCTCCAAGATATGTTTTCTGATTCTTAGTCCCTTTCTGTCTGTCCCTCTACCACCCAGTATTTACCTTCATCATTGTATTTCTCAACCTATAATTTTTGGTTTAACTCTGTTTTTTCCACTAGGCTACAAGGATGTTGAAAGCATAGGTATGTCTCCTCCATTTTTGTATATCCAGTGCATAAACCACAGTAGTGACTCATTCAGGGTTTTTGAATGAATGCCATGAGTAGCAATGTCTGGGAAAGATGAAGCATATAAAAACTACCACTGATCATGTGCTTATCTTGACCTAGCCCTCTACTAGACAGTTAAGTATTTTACTCATTTATTTCTCACATCAACACAGTAAAGTGGCTATTTTACGTATGGATATGCTCAAATTTTAAGAGATTGAGTACCATGATCTGGTCTTCAACAAGAAGCTATAAACTGCATTTTAAATCCAACAATTCTTTTTTTTTTATTTTTTCAGTGTTCCAAGATTCATTGTTTATGCACCACACCCAGTGCTCCATGCAATACATGCCCTCCATAATACCCACCACCAGGCTCACCCAACTTCCTACCCTCAGATTGTTCTTCAGAGTCCATAGTCTCTCATGGTTCAACTCCCTCTCCAATTTCCCTCAACTCCCTTCTCCTCTCCATCTCCCATGTCCTCTACATTATTTCTTATGCTCCACAAATAAGTGAAACCATATGATAATTGACTCTCTCTGCTTGACTTATTTCACTCAACACTCTTCCAGTCTTCCAGTCCTGTCCATGTTGCTACAAAAGTTGGGTATTCATCCTTTCTGACGGAGTCATAATACTCCATAGTGTATATGGACCACATCTTCCTTATCCATTCGTCTGTTGAAGGGCATCTTGGTTCTTTCCACAGTTTGGCGACTGTGGCCATTGCTGCTATGAACATTGGAGTACAGATGGCCCTTCTTTTCACTACATCTGTATCTTTGGGGTAAATACCCAGTAGTGCAATTGCAGGGTCATAGGGAAGCTCTATTTTTAACTTCTTAAGGAATCTCCACACTGTTTTCCAAAGTGGCCGCACCAACTTGCATTCCCACCAACAGTGTAAGAAGGTTCCCCTTTCTCCACATCCTCTCCAACACACGTTGTTTCCTGTCTTGCTAATTTTGGCCATTCTAACTGGTATAAGTTGGTATCTCAATGTGGTTTTGATTTTAATCTCCCTGATGGCTAATGATGATGAACATTTTTTCATGTGTCTGTAGCCATTTGTATGTCTTCTTTGGAGAAGTGTCCGTTCATGTCTTCTGTCCATTTTCTGACATGATTATCTATTCCTTGAATGTTGAGTTTGAAGAGTTCTTTATAGATCTTGGATATCAGCCTTTTGTCTGTAATGTCATTTGCAAATTTCTTCTTCCATTCTGTGGGTTGCCCTTTGTTTTGTTGACTGTTTCCTTTGCTGTGCAGAAGCTTTTGATCTTGATGAAGTCCCAGAAGTTCATTTTCGCTTTTGTTTCCTTTGCCTTTGGAGACATGTCTTGAAAGAAGTTGCAGTGGCCAATGTTGATGAGGTTACTGCCTATGTTCTCCTCTAGCATTTTGATAGATTCCTGCCTCATGTTGAGGTCTTTACCATTTCGAGTTTATCTTTGTGTTTGGTGTAAGAGAACGGTCAAGTTTCATTCTTCTATACAAAGCTGACAAATTTTCCCAGCAGCATTCACTGAAGAGACTGTCTTTTTTCCACTGTAAATCCAACAATTCTTGATTCCAAAGATCCCTGCTTTCTTCCTGAACCCTGCTGCTTCCAAGGGGTAGACTTGAACTTAGAAAGTAAATTATTCAGGAAAAAAATAAGGTTCTATGGAGACTGCCCAGAAACAGTTTTACATCCTTAATCTTCATGCTGCTGTTTCTTGTTTACCCCTGTGTCATCAGAGACTACGTTTTTAAATACTTCCCACTTTTTGATGTAAGATAATTTCTTTGACTCAAGCTTAGATCCCTTCTCTTTGAAAGTTTCATCAGAAGTCCATTCTCCTACTAATTTCAAAAGGACTCTGGTGCAGAAGGTTGACTAATCATAGGACTCATTTCATGGTACATTATCAGCATTGGCCCACACAAACCCACACTTGTTTTATTTATCATTCCATTATATTCCCACAGCCCAGGCTCTTCCCCCTCTACCACAGGCAAACATTCTAATGTGTTTAATATGGTTGTGTTAGTATGTGTTTTTTAAAAATGCTTCTTTCTTGTATACACATATTTTTAATTTATATAAATTATGTTTTGTTGTACATCATATTCTTTTTATTTTTTTGTAAACACTACATTTAAAAAATACATCTTTATTGACATGTATATATTTAACACATTGCTCCACAGTCTGCATCAAATTTTCTACCAGAACCACCTGGAGACACTCAGCCTTACCTCCTTCTCCTATTTGTCAAAGCATATGGAAAACAAATAAATGGAAGGCAAATCAATTCAGAGTCACCTAATCTTTCACCAATGGACATTAAAGTAAGGTATATAGAATATGTTAAACTATACTGTTTAAGGTATGTAGGATAAATTAAACTATACTGCTCAGAACATTCACATGTTCATATTCAGGTATTTTGTGGGGTTATTACTTGATATGCAACATATGGGATGAAGTAGAGAAATTAAAAAGAATCTGGGATAATAAAATGATATGAATTAAAGATGGGTTATGGAGTGGCTATTAGAACTAAAATAAAAGAATATTTTTTTAAAATCACTGATGAATAGTAGCATTTACTTTAAAGACAAGGAAGTATCATCATTTAAACAAGTTTTATAGATTCTTCTTTACAATCTCCTTAATTTCATCCTCCTTCAAAAAGTAAGTTTATGGAGCACTAACTTTGAGACAGTCATTTTATTTTTTTTTAAGATTTTGTTTATTGATTTGACAGAGAGAGAGATCACAAGTAGGCAGAGCAGCAGGCAGAGAGAGATGGGGAAGCAGGCTCCCCACTGAACAGAGAGCCTGCTATGGGGGTCGAACCCAGGACCCTTAGATCATGACCTGAGCCAAAGGCAGAGGTTTAACTCACGAGTCACCCAGGTGCCCCTCATTTTAATTTAAACAACCCAACAAATTTGAAGTCATTACCCTAATTTATTAATAAAGAAGCTAAAATATTGAGGAATAGGCAAAAAGATGTTGAGTTAAGGCAAGGCAGGAAAGAAATGATTCAAGCCTCGAGTTGGACGAGCACAGGCTTTGGTCAGAAATACTTGTCTCAAATCTCAACCCTGCTACTTAACTATTCTCTGAGATTTTGCAAGTTACCTGCACTCTCTGCCTTAGCTCCTTATCTGTACAATGAAGTTATTGATGCCTACCTAAGTAATTGCTGTGGCTATTATAAATGAAACATGGAGAGTATCCAGAACAGTGTCCACCATTAGCTGGTACATATGTATGTAGGCATTTCCTCACTCTCACTAAATACACACATTTCACGGAAAGTGGCATTAGAACACACATTTTGGGGGGATAAATTCAGAACTTGTCCCAGGAAAATAGTTCTATCTTTAATTAATCAACATGTGATATACTTCAAAAGCACCTGCATCTAATCTATTTTGTGTCTTTACTTGCCTTGTTCTTCCTTTCCAATACTAACTGACATCAGTAGTCTTCCTCTACTAGCAGAGCAATCTTCCTTCTTGTCTTTTGCCTGGATCATATTAGTCATTTTCCCAAGAAAGCACCCATATTTAAAATCCTTCACAACCTGGACTCCAACTACTTTTCAAATTCAACTGTTTCTATTACCTGGGCTATAGCTTGGGGAAGGTCTGGTCTTTATTCTGCCTTCATTTTTACTTATCAATTGCCTTGCCCCCAAATAGCAATCTCCCTGCTTCTTCATTTCAAATTTTCATCTATCCCTTAAGGCTCCTAAAGCCTTTACTTCCCTGTAACTTGATGTGTGTAGGACATCATTTTTTTTCCCTCTTCTAATATGGCATTTATATAGGACTTCAAATTGTAGATATTTATATTAAATCATTCTCCACAGTTAATTAAAGCTTGTTGAAAACAGGAACTGTCTTACCCGTTTCTTGTCAGCTGTTACACCTCATATGTGAGAAGTTACACAGAGTTGGTGCTTAGCCAATATTCGTTGGACATAATTAAATTAAGAGCCTGAAGGTTTTCATTCGTGAGCTGCTGGAACTATGTTTCTGAAACTTTAATCTTCCAGGTGACTTCTATAAAATCAAAAGTAACTTTCAAGAAAATGATAAAGAACAACTGATGAATAAAAGAGTTAAACTTTGAGGAAGCAGTGACAGCATTCATTTGCTTCACCAGCCGAGACAGACTCAACAATGCAATCAAGAGCTATTGAAGTGAGCTGGGATCCTTGGTGAAGCAACATTGCATAATATCTCACAGTGGCTCTAAGTCACCACAGTGCAGTGGGTTAAAGCATTTTCCACTTGGAATCCAAGGCAACTTAAAAGGGTTATTGATTTTTTCCTCTACTTATAAATGAGACTCACATATTAGGAGTGAGAACTGCAGACACAACATAATGACCTTTCTACTTGGCTTCTTTTTCCTAACATAAACAGAATCACTTTCAGTGGTTAAGAGGATATTAAGCAGTAAATCTTGTAATTATGTGTGTGACGGTCTGTACCTTGAGAGCAAAAGTTAGCAGTCACATTTTTAATTTTTAAAATCTCAGTTCTGTTCACTTAGCATTAGAAATCTCAACATCTAATTGTGCATTGCTCTCCCTGCATTGGTGTTGAAAAGCCCTATGTTTGTTCACGCCTCAGCACTAATACACAAGTTCAGGTTGAAACAATCAGTTTATTGAAGACATAAGACCTTATTCTAGATGTAAGATTTAAAATAAACTTGGGGCGCCTGGGTGGCTCAGTGGGTTAAAGCCTCTGCCTTCAGCTCAGGTCATGATCCCAGGGTCCTGGGATCGAGCCCCACATCAGGCTCTCTGCTCAGCAGGGAGCCTGCTTCCTCCTCTCTCTGACTGTCTCTCTGCCTGCTTGTGATCTCTGTCTGTCAAATAAATAAATAAAATCTTTAAAAAAAAAAAAAAGATTTAAAATAAACTTATTGATTCCTGCCATGTTATCTTAAGAGAAAGATTCTAGAATATGAAACAGTGGGGGAGCCCTTATTAAAGCTGTCCCAAAACAAGAGCTAAGAGTTGATAGCTATTAAAATCAGATTTGTTTTGTACCTGTTGGATTTTGCTGTCATAATTTAATTAGGGACTTTCTGAAAACAAGTTGAGCTTGATGGGTTTCCCTTTTTTTGATCTAGTTCCTTTCTCAGAGATTTCACTCTTTGGGGGTGACATATTTAAATCATTTCTGTTTTGTTAAAGGAGGTTCATTCTTTGTTTGGGTTTTTTGTTGTTTTTGTTGTTGTTTTCTTTCTTGGGTATTCAGTGAAATCTATTATTGCCTATAACACTAAAATGGCAACATACTCATGTGTGGCTGGCCATCCACACCTACCTCACTACATGTGATCACAGACATTTTTATGATTTTAAAGGTCCTAGGTAGATACTTAATCTATCTAAACATAGTCCCCACTCCCCAACATACACATACATTGCCTGTTCTTAAGTCTACAATTCTCCCCTTGAAAATCTATTCAGTTCAGCTTGTTCAGCAACAAATACGTGTTTCCCAGATTAATAACAGCCATTCTATTAAACACCAGAGTGACAAAGATAACAATGTTCTGCAATTTAACCAGCACTAGTTGTGCACCAAGCACAGTGCTGCATGTTTTATATCTATATATTCTCTCATTTCATCCTTACAACATCACAATGCAGTAAGTTTTATAACCCTCATTTTCCATAGGAAAAAAGTGAGGTTCACAGAGTTAAGCACTTAGCTGAGGTCACAGAGCTAATCAGTGCCAAAATGAACAAGTTTTTCTGATTCCAAAGGTTGGGGTCTCCCTGAATAAGAAAGTCCTCTGGGTGATTGAGAGGGAGAAAATGGAAGTAATTCTTAAGAGTTTGGGAAAAAAGCTTTCCATTTTGGCAAGGATTCCATTTTTTAAGATAAGAAAACAGGTTCAGAGAATGTTTTTAACTTTCTAAGCTTATAAACTTAATGTGTCAGTTATCCATTTGTAATGTCCCCTCCTCACATCTGCGCTTCACTGCCTGCTCGTCATAAAAATAGACACTGTGTGTTAGTTTGCAAGGGTTGCCATAACACAGTACCACAAACTGGGTTAAACCACAGAAATTTATTTTATTTTATTTTATTTTATTATTTTTTAATTTATTTGACAGAGATCACAGGTAGGCAGAGAGGCAGGCAAAGAGATAGGAAGGAAAGCAGGCTCCTTGTGAGCAGAGAGTCCGATGTGGGGCTCGATCCCAGGACCCTGGGATCATGACCTGAGCCGAAAGCAGAGGCTTTAACCCACTGAGCCACCCAGGGGCCCCTATTTTCTATTTATTTATTTTCTCGTAATTCTGGAGGCTAGGAGTCTGAGATTGGGTCTCCACAGAGTGGGTTTCTTTCTAAGGCCTCTCTCCTTGGCTTGTAGATGGTCATCTTCTCCCATTGCCTTCAAGTCTTCCTTTGTACATGTCTGTATCCTAGCCTTCTCTTCTCAAAAGAAGACCAGAAATGGTGGATTAGGGCCCATCCTAATGACTCATTTAACCTTAAAGATCTATTTAAAGACCCTATCTTCTTGGGGCACCTGGATGGCTCAGTGGGTTAAAGCCTCTGCCTTCCGCTCTGGTTGTGATCCCAGGGTCCTGGGATCAGGCCCCGCATTGGGTTCTCTGCTCGGTGGGGAGCCTGCTTCCCCCTCTCTCTCTGCCTACCTCTCTGCCTACTTATGATCACTGTCTGTCAAATAAAAATATCTTAAAAAAAAAAAAGGACCCTGTCTTCAAACACAATCGATTCTGAGGGACTAAGGGTTAGAATGTCAAAAGATGAATTTGGGAAAGCACAACTCCACTCACAACCCCCTGTACATACGTCTTCTTTGCAGTCTGTATGGTATGAAACTATTTCAGTAAGAGGTGTTGATGGCATACTGCAAGGGAGGGATTTCTTCTCCCAGTTCTCATGGGCTCCTCCAAACTGGCTCCTGGAGCATATGCCTCACAGCTTCTGCGGTACCAGACTCCTGTAGCATGTGCAGCTTTTACAGCACATGCTTCCACCAGCACCCACCAGGCAACAGTGTGTGGCAATTCCTGATGTAGAGCTTCTCTGGGGGCTTGTTAGTGAGGAGTCATGGGTATGAAGCTGCTGTGAACAGTTTCTCCATCATCCTCTCAGATGGCTTCCCAGCAGAATGCTGCTAACCCAGTGCTTCTGGGGGGATAGGTCATTGAAAAGAAGTGACTGCCAGGTGACCCTTGAGCTGGACCTGGGCAATCAGAGGCTCCTCATCCCCCTTCCTGTTGTTGGAATAGGAGTTCTACTTGCCTTTTCTACTCCCAGAGGCTGTTCCAAGGACACACAATTATGTGGTATTGAGGACATCTGCATGATATATATGACTGAACCCAGTTAAGGCCTTTTTATAAGCTTTTAATATTTGGCAGGGAAGTGCAGGGAGCTATTGGTCTTGCTGCCACTCAAGACAAGTCACCTATTTTTTTTTTTTTTTTTTTTAATCAAAACTGCCACCTACCAACCTGGAGTGACCTGCCTCTTTCTTCAGTCTGTCCTTGCCCAGCAGTAGAGGGGCCAGTTTCAGATTACACTAGGGGGTCCCAAGAGGGTTGTGAACCAACAACTTCCCCATAAAAGGCTCTGCCAGGCATTCCCAAAGAGCAGCTTCACAGAGGCTTCTAAGGTGTAGCATATCCTCAGGGTGGGTTCCCACAGCACCCTACAGAATGGCTTCCTAGCAAACACTGCGGACATGGAATCCATCCAGAACACTCCTGGAAAGCCCTGCAGCCTCAGCCAACATCTGCCGGCCAGTAAGCCATGGCTGTACTGTCTCCAATGAAGCTGGGATCTCAGTCCTGGGGTAGGAGGGTCTTCTAGATGTTTTCCTTCCTTGGGTATTCTTTCTTATCCTTATGGACGTGGCTGCTTCCTATACATGCGATTAATCTACTCTTTTCATTATTTTACGTAGTCAATTTCCTGTTATTTCAATCCCTGTGAATAATTCTTTTTATTAATTGTCAAATCATTTTGTGTTTTCTGACTCCTGGTTATACCCGAACTGATAAAACTGGTAAGTGGTAGACCCAGTACTCAGATAATCCTACAAGAAAGAAAAATGCATAGGTGCTCTAAAAATTGGCAAGGAATCTGTAAAACTGTCATTCTTTTCATAGGATAAGATCATCTATCTAGAACATCTCATTATGTCCCCAATAAACATAGAAAACTTAGAGGAAAAATAGCAATCTATTCTTACAACAACAAATTTGTAAAGAATCTAAGAAGTAACCTATCATAGAACACATAAAATCACCTCTAAGAATTTTAAATAAAAGATTAAAAAAATGACATCAATATGTGGAGAAATATATGTTTATTAATGTTCTTAATAAACATTGTAAAGAATCCAATACTCCATGATTTAAATTCAATAAAATTCCATATGGAATCTCAGAAGAATTTTAGGGGAATTTGGAAAAATTATATTGAAATAAAAAATAATGATTGGCAAATTGTTTAATCATCTTTGAAAACTAAAACAAGGACATATTTAAAAATATACTGATGACTAAAATCCAAAGCAATTAAAATAATATGATATTATAGAACAGATAAGCAGACCACTAAAATAGAATACAGCTGTCAGAAATAAAACTATGTATGTATAAGAAACTGATACATGGTAAAAGTAAACCACAAAGCAAGAATAGAATACATTTTTATGTAGATAACTGCAGGAGAGCTGGCACACTCAAAGGAGAAAAAAAAAACTGAACTCATGCCTTATACTATGAACAAAGAAAAATTCAGAAGAATTATTGAGCTACATATAAATGGTAAATTTATAGACCCAATAGATGAAAATGTAGTAGAACACCTTTGTGACCTATGGCTGAAGAAAGACTTCAAGAAGCACAAATGATAAAGAAAGCATGATTTGACTGTATTGAATTTAAATTTTCTATTCAAAAAAGGCCATTATAGATGAAGTTAAATACACAGAATATAGACTGGGGAAAATATTTGCAATATCTATAACTAACAATGGGTTAATAGCTGAAATATACCCAGAGCTCCTGAAAAACAAACAAAAATGATTTTTAAAAACCCAATAGAAATTATAGACAAGGGATATAAACAGGCAATTCATAAAAGGAGATGTCCAAGCATATTACAAGATGCTCCAAATCACTAATAAACATTAAAATTAAAATAAAAGAACATTAACATGCCACTTCATATCTATCAAAATGGCAACAATTAGAAACCTAATTAACACTCTGGTAATACCAAGTATCCTCAAGGATATGAGAAAATGGGAATTTTTATGCACAACAGGTGGGAATATAAAATGACAATTATTGTCAAAAGCAATCTGGTTTTTTCTTATTAATTATGTTTTCAAACTATGATACAATGATTCCATTCTTAGCTAAATATAAAAATTGTTGTACAAGTCTATTAAGAGGACATATACAAATATTTTCACCTAGAAATTATTTGCATCAATAGGAAATTAGAGCTAAACTAATTGTTTATTCCTAAGGAAATCACTAATTAAATTATGGCAGATGCATACTTGAAAATATCATGCAACAGGTAGAAGCAACACATTCAGCAACACACAGAGATCTTAAAATTATAGACTTGAATGAAATATAGTAAAAACCGAATGATATTGTACATATACCATTTGTTAAAATTTAAAACGCATTATTAGAATATATATGAAACTTGTTAGCAGCAATGGCCTCAGTTGTCAAACTGTGGACAGAACCAAGAAGCCCTTCAGTGGACAAATGGATAAAGAAGATATGGCCCATATATACAATGGAGTATTATGCCTCCATCAGAAAGAATGAATATCCAACTTTTGTATCAACATGGATGGGACTGCAAGAGATTATGCTGAGTGAAATAAGTCAAGCAGAGAGAGTCAATTATCATATGGTTTCACTTACCTCTGGAGCATAAGGAATAATAACATGGAGGACATTGGGAGATGGAGAGAAGTGAGTTGAGGGAAATCGGAAGGGGAGACAAACCATGAAAGACTGTGGATTCTGAGAGACAAACTGAGTGTTTAGGAGGATGGGGGTTAGGGGGGTGAGCCTGGAGGTGGGTGTTGTGGAAGGCACGTATTGCATGGAGCACTGGGTGTGGTGCACAATGAATTTTGGATCACTGGAAAAAAAATAAAATAAAATTGAAAAAAAAAGAATATATATGAAACTTGTGAAAATGAATACCTTTAAAATACTATAATCAAACAGTATGGTACCAGCATAAAGACAAATAAACCACTGGAATCAAATAGAGAGTCCAGAAATAAACATCTATGTATGTAATCAAATGATCTTCGACAAAGATTCCAAGACCACTCAATAAGAAAGGACTGTCAACAAATGGTATTGGGTAAATTGAATATCCATATGCAGAAGAATGAAGTCAAACCTTTATTTTATACTGTACACAAAAATTAACTCAAAACAGATTAAAGACTTAAACACAAGACCTAAAAATATAACTCCTAAAATGAATTTTAAAAAAAGGAAAGAAAAATTTCATGACCTTAGATTTGACAATGGTTTTGCAACAAAAGCAAAAATAGACAAATAAGACTATATGCAACTTAAAAATTTATACTCCAGAGGACACTACTAACAGAGTAAAAAAGCAATCTATGGAATGGGAGAAATTATTTGGAAATCATATATCTGATAAGGAGTTAATCTATATAATATATAAAGAAGTCCTACAACTCAACAACAACAAAAAAATCAAATAACCCAGTTTAAATATGGGAAAAGGGTGTTTCTCCAAAGATGGTATACAAATGGCCAACAAGCACATGGAAAGATGTTTAATATCATTGATAATTAGAGAAATGCAAATGAAAACCGCAATGAGATAACACCTCACATCTATTAGGATGGCTACTAGATAGATAGATAGATAGATAGATGATAGACAGATAGATAGAAACTATCAAGTGTTGGGGACATGGAGAAGTTGGAACCCTTTGTACTACTGATGGGATTGTAAAATAGTGCAACTGCTACAGAAAATAGTATGGAGATTTGACAAAAGTAAAAACAAAACTACCATATGAATCAGCAATCCCACTTCTGGGTATATATTCAAAAATAAATAAATCAGGGTATCAAAGAGGTATTTGAATAACTATGTTCACAGCAGCACTATTCAAAATAACTAAGAAGAAAAAGCAATCCAAATGTCCAGCAATGGGTGAATGGACAAACAAAATGCAGTATATACATGTGATGGGATATTATTCAGGCTTTGAATGGAAGAAAATCCTGTCTCATGCTACAACATGGGTAAGACTTGAAGGTATTATGTTAAGTGAAATAAGCCAGCCACAAAACACAAAAACTGTATGATTCCACTTATATAAGGTACCTAAGGTAATCAAATTCATAGGGGGAAAAAAAAACAAAAACAGAAAGTAGAACGGTAGTTATCAGGAGGTAGAGAAAGGGGCAAAGGGAAGTTATAATTTAATGAGTATCAAGTTTCAAATTTGCAAGATGAAAGTCCTGGAGATCCATTACAAACCATGTGGCTATACTTAACACTATTAAACTGTACATTTAAAAAACTGTCACGATTTTGGGGGGGTGCCTGGGTGGCTCAGTTGGTTGAGCACCTGACTCTTGGTTTTGGCTCAGGTCATGATCTCAGGGTCCTGGGATGGAGCCCTGCATCCAGCAGCAGTGGTGGGCTCTGGGCTCAATGGGGAGTCTGCTGGGGGGGTCTCTCTCTTCCTCTGCCCCTCCCATCACACACATATGTTCTCATGTGTTCTTGTTCTCTCTCTCAAATAAATAAATCTTTTTAAAAAATGGTCACAATGGTAAATTTTATGTTCTGTTTTTTACTATGATAAAAAGGGAGGGCAGAGCACAGAAACAATGAAAGAAAGACATGAATACTAAAAAGCAGTTCCTTGCACAAATAATGATGAATGGTTATAAAGCTTAGAATATGACTACTTTCTCTACAAAAATTTCCTGAAAAAAATGTAACGAAATAAGATAAAATAAAAACAAAGGCTACAGGAATGAATATGATCACCTAGAGAGAGCTTTTTAACTAAAGGGAAGAATGTTGACCACAATGAGAAATGGAGTAGGGAAGGAATAGCCACCAAAGGGACTGACAAGAAATGAAAATAAATAAATAAATAAATAAATAAAGTAGAAGGAAAATTGTGGATGTATGACATAGACTCCTAAGGAACAAGAGTTAGCAAAACTATAGCCTGTGAGTTAGATCTTTTTCCACTTCCTGCCTCCAAACTTTCACCCAGCTTGTTTTTGTACAACCCCAAAGCTAAGAATAGTTTTCATGCTATAAGAACAAAGTTGAACAGCTGTAACATGAGACTGTATTTTAGGCAAAGCCTAAAATATTTATTACCTGTCCCTTTACAGAAAAAGTTGATGATCCCACAAAAAAAGAATGATTTTAAGAAAGGAACTGGTGAGCTCTATCAAATGGTAGTGTGGGACGGGATAAAATGAGGACAAAAATATGACCACTGTCTATCTGGGATCCTATGTCTATTGAATGTGAGTGTTATTTCACTAAATTGCAGGTATGTAAAAATATAACCTCTTTCTCCCTAAAACTGAATTTTACCAGCTCTTGAGCTACTATTCTCAAATTCAAGACATAATGTCACATTTCCATTGTGTCTTGCAGAGATTCTTTTGAGAAAATATTCAATCTATATTAGAATCCTCAGATTCTCCCCACCTAGGGGTGATTTAAGCTCAAACAGATCACTTATCATTCTAAAATTGAGGAGAAAGACTACCTGGTCCACAACAATTCTCTCTCCTCCACTGATATCCACCAAGATACATACTCCTCACAGAACTTTGGAAAAGAATGTTCTGGACCACAAAAGGATTTGTCTGATACTAGTAACTATTCCATACATCCTAACACTAGCCATTAATATCATCTGATCAACTCTTCTGATTCTATTCCTACTACCAACTTTCTAATTGTCTTCGGTTTGCATGTGAATTGCCTTTCAAAAGAGTATACCAACTACTGAACTCTGATCTCTCTTCCAATTTTTATTATAAATTTTAAAATTAACATTTTTACATTTTAATTTATATGACTTTAGCCAGTTAAGCCCAAGTATCCTCTAATTTTTACATGTATTGACTCTCATATTTCTAAGATAGACCCTCACCTGAATTGCAATGGCTACATGGAAATTCTACCACTTTAGAAACATACAGCTGTCTCGTCGCTTACCTTCAAAATGTAACAAACAGAATAACATATATTTGTTCCATTGTAATATAAAGAAGTTAGAGGCAGAAGATATATCTAAGCAAAGTAAATATATTAAGACTAATTTCCTTGTCATGTACTCTGAACATAGGTAAAATTGCATTGCACAACACGGTTAAGAGTAATGCAACTATTATGTTTAAAAAAAAAAACAACCTCATTGGGGCACCTGGATGGCTCAGTCAATTAAGCACTTGACTCTTGGTTTTGGCTCAGGTCATGATCTCAGAGTTGTGAGATCAAGCCCCACATCATGCTTTGAGCTGAGCATGGAGCCTGCTTGAGATTCTCGCTCTCCCTCCGGTCTGCTGCCCCCAATTTGCACTCTCTCTTTCTCTCTAAACAACAAAAAATTATTATATGTATTTGTATTTTATAATTGGCCATTATAGAAGAAGACATCTAGAAATCTTGTGACCTAATGAGACATATTTCACTTTTTTTGTCACTCTTAGTATTGAAAAATGACAAAAACAATATATTTCCAAAAGGATAACTGTTTTACTTGAATATATTGTCCATGTTGCATTAATGTTTAAATAATGTAAACAGGCAAACATTATCATACCCTCTATGAAATATCATTTAGTCTCCTTTAATCAATTTATTTTATTTAAAAAAGAAAAATTATTTTTGTAATTCCAACCTCCATTGCCTCCTTTTCTTCCTAATTCCCATGACATCTTCAGGGGCGTGTTTTCATTAAGGCCTTCCACACATTAGCTTTATTTTAATTTTTGTGAAATTTTAAAACATGTATATAAATAATATCAGGCATGCTTTTGTTATTTCTATATTTTGAAGCCTGCAAATGTAGTTCAGAATGACAAACTGCCAGAGACTTCAGGGAAAATGGATAACATACACTGAGTTTTCATCAGTCATATTGACATGATGTACATATGCTCAGAAAGACATAGCAGCATCCTGCTAAATAAATCTAGGAAAAAGTGGTAAAAGTTTAATAAAACAGTTAATGAAAATACTTTTTAACCTATTCAAAGACTGATTAGGGGCCCCCAGGGTGGCTCAGTTTGTTAAGGCCAACTCTTGGTTTTGGCTCAGGTCATGATCTCAGGGTCATAAGATCCAGCCCCATATCAGGCTCTGCGCTTAGTGGGGAGTCTGCTTGAAGACTCCACTCCTTTCCCCACTCGTTACCTCTCTCTCAAATAAATAAATATTTAATAAAAATAAAGAAAAAAAATGAACACTTATTGCCTCCAGAGATGTTAGTAGAGTACCTGAAGAAAGAAATATGAACATTTTGTTTAGTGAGCGGTGAAGACCAGACCAGGGTTGCATTCTGCTTATGTGACCTATGAGACAATCTGAAATAATACAAAGATAATACAAATATAAATAATACAAAGATAATAAATTCACATCTGTTATACTTTCATATGAGAAAATATAATTTTTATGCTCAGGAAATTTTGGAATTTGGAATAAAATTTGGAATAAAAATATTAAATTTCATAATTTAATCAAATCTATACACTTTATCTTTCTCCTCTTTGTCAATAAGTCTACATGTATCAGCAAACTTAAAGGAGTGCTGAGAAATAAGAAAAAGATGAAAGCTATACAAAGAAAAAAACTGTCTCCTGTCTAATTTTGAGGAAAAAGTATTCACCTCAAAGGTCAAATGTAGTAGTGGGAGACAGTATTATTTTAGAATTTGCTGGATAACCTAGGGGTATTGCATAAGGGTATTTACATCATAGGACCAATAAAAGTCATGTTCTCAGATTCAGTCAGCAATTAGCCTTGCAAATTTGAAGTACAAGCTTAGGGTGAACAAAAACACATATACAAGGGGCACTCAGTGGGTGGCTCAGTGGGTTAAGCCTCTGCCTTCGGCTCAGGTCATGATCTCAGGGTCCTGGGATCAAGCCCTGCATCGGGCTCTCTGCTTCCCCCTCTCTCTCTGCCTGCCTCTCTGCCTACTTCTGATCTCTCTCTGTGTCAGGTAAATAAATAAAATCTTTAAAAAAAAAATACATACACAAAAGTTATGCCACACCATGCTAAAGTAAAATTTAATCAACAAATAATGGGTGTCACATGGCTGGAATTTCCTCCACTTAGTTTCCAAACTAATTACTCAAATCTCAAATGACCAGTTTAAAATGAGAGAGCTAAACACTCCATCTAGATGTGTCATGAACTGCAAACCCATCATGCTGAAAACTGGATTCACTACACATTCATTTAAAAATTATTTTGAGGGGCGCCTGGGTGGCTCAGTGAGTTAAAGCCTCTGCCTTCGGCTCAGGTCATGATCTCAGGGTCCTGGGATCGAGCCCCGCATCGGGCTCTCTGCTCAGCAGGGAGCCTGCTTCCTCCTCTCTCTCTGCCTGCCTCTCTGCCTACTTGTGATCTCTGTCTGTCAAATAAATAAAATCTTTAAAAAAATAAATAAAAATAAAAATAAAAATTATTTTGAGAAGATATTATGGTCAAGGCAATATGTCTTTTCCCCTTCCCATTTTCTATTGTCTCATTGAGAAACCACAAATCACAGGACAGCAGACAGGCTAAATACTTCTATTATATATTACTATATATACCAAAGTTAGCTATTTTATCACACACTTCTATATATTCTTTATAATTATGGACATTATTCAGCAAATGATTGCACAAAATACCCTGTTAACATGGCCTGGTGCCTTCAGTTCTTCCCATGTCTTCTTGTTTCAAAAGCTTCCCATATCAGTATGGTACAATTCCACAGGTCTCTGCAGAATCTCTACACTCACTCTCCACTAGTGCTAAGATTTTTATTGACAACAGAACCAGAAAGACATAACTATCACTCAAAAGAGTAGACTTTTTTTTTCCCCATCATATTAAATTTTTTGTATGGTTGAAGATACACTGGAAAATCATTGCTTTACTAGGGCATATACCTCCATGAATAGTAAGGATATTTTAAAACTTCAGTTTATACCCAATAGTAATAGAATCAAAGATATGTTAACTAATGATTTCAAAGCATAATTTCTAAATAGGGCTCTTTTGTTCATTTCTTACCACTACAACCCCGCTGTTACAACTTCCTGACTCTGAACAAACACATACACAAATTGCATGAATCATATTTTTTACTGGAACCTGAGAAGATTTTGCTCTATTTAAGGTCTATAATACTTTACATATGTAATTACATGATGTCCTCCTTCTCCAGCTTAGTTTTCTAACACTTTACCTCAGGGTAAATTGTAATGGTAAATATTTACAATATCCTGACCAAGATTTTAGAGAAAGAAAACATCAGAAAATGTTAGACCTGTATCTTAGTCTACTCAAACTGCTGTAACAAAATACCTTGGACCAGGAGACTTAGCAACGGACACTTATTTCTCATAGGTTTAGAGTCTGAGGGTCTCAGATTCAGCTGCCAGCAGATGAAATTCCTGGAGAGGGCCCTCTTCCTTGGTTGTGGGTGACCCTACATGGCAGTGACAGCTCTGGTGTCATTTCCTCCTTCACAAGGGCACTAATCCCATCATGGAGGGTTCAGGATAGGAATTTTAGAAGACATAATTCAGCACACAGCAGTCTGTTTGTAGTATTCACATGACCTTCTTCAAAATCAATTCAATATTATTGGACAATTATTTTTTAAAGATTTTATTTATTTATTTGACAGAGAGATCACAAGTAGGCAGAGAGGCAGCCAGAGAGAGAAAGGAGAAAGCAGGCTCCCTGCTGAGCAGAGAGCCCAATGTGGGGCTCGATCCCAGGACCCTGAGATCATGACCTGAGCCGAAGGCAGAGGCTTTAACCCACTGAGCCACCCAGGCGCCCCTGGACAATTTTTTTTAATTGTCATATTTGACAAGGCAAAGTTTATTATAAACCTATTTTTCCCCTTTACAAATCATTTTTCAATAAGAAATTTATAATACTAAGAAATCTATCAACACAGATCAAAATATTGGCAAAAATAATACTCTGAAAATATTTGTTATGTTTATTTTATAACAAGTGCTCTTTCTTTTAGAAATATATTAAGCACCAGAGAAATTAATTTTTTATATTATAAATTGTTTTTATCCGTCCCTAATGATAGTATTGCTAACTTGTAACTACTCATGTAAGACATGCTGCCAATAGTAAAAGAGAAATGCCCCAAATAGGAATATTATATTATTCAGAATAAGCTAGGCTAAAGTAGTAAATGCACTCTAAATTTTATCAGCTTAAGAAAATTTGAAGCAAGGAGTGGGTGAAGGGCTAGGGAGGTGTGCACACTTGCATTTTGCCTGTTCAGAAGGGTAACTGCATGGTTCAGAAGGGACTGACCATTTCAATCTGCTTGGTAAATCCACTGTGCTGACTGCAAGACTTGTGTGTTTATGGATACCACTTTCCAGAGTTTTCTATCCAGCTTTCACCAAGGTCTCCTCTCTGTGAAGAATTCCATCACAAAGAATCAATGGCTCTTAACATCCAGCAGGGAATATGCTTAACACCTAGCAACAACCTGGTATCTGGTGTGGAAAAGCTGGTCAAGAACTCAAGGAGGCAGTATTGGAGCCATTGATAGAAAAATACTTAAATTTGATCAGATGAGAAGATGGCTTATTGGTGGATGGCCTGCTTGGTCTTGGAGCATGGTGCTACTATGGCTTAGGAATATATAATCAAATTGGAACCATTGAAAAGGCTATAAATTGGCCTTGGTATGTTAAGAATAGAAATCATTCTAAGAATACGAACTAAGCAGGAAGTGCTGATTTTACAGCTTTGTCCACCATGGAGGTAAAGAGAACTCTTCTTATGAACTTCATGAAGAGAGGCTCTTGGATGACAACCAGTACAACCTTTGCAGCCATAACTGGAGCTGGAATGTGGGTACAATCACTATCATATGACCAGAGCCCAAGACACAAAGCAACTTAATTAGTTAGCATATTCTAATGTGAAGAGTGTCATAGAGGTTCCTCTCACAAATATTGGTGGGGGAGAGCTCTTCTCATCAGAGCTGCATAGTACACAGTGGGCATCAGAAGAGGCCCCTCTACTATGGCCACATGCGCACTCAATGGAAAATTTCTGAACATAGGAACATCCTTGTGAGCGGGCCTTGGTCTCATCTTCACATCCTCACTAGGATCTATGCTTTGTCCACCTACCACTGTGGCTGGTTCCACTCTATTCTGTGGCAGTTTATGGTGGATTAGTTCTTTTCATTGTGGTCCTTCCAAATAATAGCAAAAATTAATCAAGCATGCAGAAATAGTACCAATATATAAAGTTCAAAAATATGATCCCATCAGTTCAGTGCTGGGAATCTACATGGATATGTTAAATATATTTTTGTGAGTTGCCAGTATTCTAGCAACTGGAAGCAATAGGAAAAGTGAAGTGACTCAGCTTTTGTCTCTTCCAAATAAGCAAATACATTCCCAATTTTCATGTTTGGGTAATTTTAAAATGCTTTATGAATATGAAAACTAAGGTTAGTGTTGTGAGAATTTACACTTATTTTAAAATTTATTTGGTTAAGCGAAAATTAGCAAACTTGTGTTTACCTGTATATTTTTGAGATACAAAATATTAACAAGTAATGTCAAAGTGAAGTAGAGGTTTGGTAAAGGGACCAGAGAGAAGTAAAGGTTACCTGTAGTCCTTCTATGAATACTTAGCGTTTGTGTAACTGGTGAGCCAATATGAAGGATCTTGCTATTTGGAAACAGATCACTGCTGTTCTTGTTTTTTTGTTTTGTTTTGTTTTGTTTTGTTTTGTTTTAAGATTTTATTTATTTATTTGAGAGAGAGAGAGAGATCACAAGTAGGCAGAGCAACAGGCAGAGAGAGAGAGAGAGACACGGAACCAGGCTCCCTGCTGAACGGAGAGCCCAATACGGAGCTTGATCCCAGGACCCTGAGATCATGACCTGAGCCAAAGGCAGAGGCTTAAACCACTAAACCACCCAGGTGCCCCAGATCGCTGCTGTTTTTATAATCATCTGCTGAACCTATCAAAACCATTGAGCATGAAAGACAAGAACGATTCATCCTCCCACTCTTCCTTCTCTGTGCTATCTTTGTAACATAGATGTGGGTCATGTTTGGCTTCTCATTATTTGACACTATTAGGACAGTCCAGAATGTTAATCATACAGAGAATTCCTGATATATAACACACACATATATATAGTGTGTGTGTGTGTGTGTGTGTGTGCATGTGTGTATTTGAATGTAAGTTTTACTTTTAAATCTTTTAGAACAAACTATCCTTAAGACTCTTATCAGGACTTAATATTTAAAGCATGAAAATAGTTGCATTTTTAACTCTACAAACACTATGTTCATAATTACTGATTTTTACATATTTACTGAAATGTTTAATAGAATACATGCTTGCCTTTCTTATCTCTTCAAGCTTTGAAGGTTTTATCGGTAAAGCCTGTTGGTGGCTTACACTTGAGATTATGAAAGCAGTTTTTCCTCCTAAGACTTAGTTTCCTAGGTTCGCTCTCAGACTAAGCACTAAAAAAGGAAGGCAAAACGGATCATTCTTCATGGATTGTATCAATAAAAAATGTAGCAGGCAAAATAATTCATTAGAGTTTCCCCTAGCAGAATTTTCCTTCTCTCCTGCATATACCATTAGATTGTGTCTATATTTTCTAATAAAGATACCATATCCAACAAAAGAACTGAGAGTGGAGTATCATTTGTTTATTTATTGCATCATAATCTGTCATGATCAATTTGTGTTTAGAGGGCCCACAGAGGCAAATTAAATAGGGATATGATTTTACCAACTCCTCTCTCCATAGTCCTTTAAATCTTTCATGGTGGCACTAAACTGGGCAGTTCCTCTGGGGTTGTACTGTTGCTTCTGAATTTCTGTTTTTGCTGGCAATGAGGAAGCAGACTACAGGGCATCCCATGAGGCTTCCTACAATAATGGCCTCTTATTTCACAGGTCAGGAAATGAATTTTCAAGTTCCACTGGTCACAAAACATACACCCAATGGCTAGGGAAGTACTCTCAGAATAGATACATGGACCATGGGTTTCATCATGAAACTGACTTGGATCAGTGTTCCTGGACTCCATAAGCCCCAACCTTATCCAGAAGACCATAATGGCATTCTGGGTCATCTGTTAACCATGTAACCTCAGATCTTTATCCAAACTCTGCTCACAGTCTAGGTGTTTCTTTTCCCCAGAATTGTTACCTTGGTAAATAAACAGCTACCTAGGAAAAACCTGAATTTCTCTCACAAACTATGTGTTGATGTTGCAAAAGTACTTCTCAGTAGAATCTGACCTCTTTTCAAGCAGTGGGTACTGGGTGTGTGAACTTATATCTGAAAACTGATTGACGCACTATAATTTTTCCAACACAGGGTCTAACTTCAGACTTTTGCTTGTCAGATATTGTATTTCTGTTTTTGTCACTGTTGTTGTTACTATAACCCAGATAGTACTATATTGGGTTAATTGTCTATCATGTACTGTGGGCACCATAATCTATTAGCTATGCCCGGAAATCACTGTGGAACAAAACACCCTGATTGCTTTCCTCTAGCATTCAGAGTCTTTGTCAGCACAGAAAATCTGGGAAAATCTGGATATTCAATACTCTCAATTCTATGGCCCATTTTCAGTAATTATATCTAATTTGTCTCTGCAAGTTATGTGCTTCAAGCTGGTGTCTAGCCTCAATGATTCCCTTTATTCTCTTGATTCTAGGGAACCCAGTCTCATGGCATCCTCTTGTACTCCTCACACCAACCTACAGATAGTAACTACCACGGAGATCCTCCAAGATGCTGGTATATTTCTTATTGTACATTTCTTATTGTCTCAGTAAAGTGAATGTCCTCTGGGACCTCCCAGGAAACAGTTCTCTGGTTCTGGGGTTCTCTGGTCTGACAGAATAAAACCATTCAGATATTCTCATTTTCCTGAGCTTTCTAGCCCCTTCCTTACTCTATGTTAAAGCAATCCCAGTACCTCCATGTTATTGCTGTGGATTATTGTTATTTCCAAACTATGAGGAGCCATATCAGGGATATATCTAAACAGGTTAGACTTACCAAAACATTAAAACATGACCCCATGACAATAGGTTTTTCCCAACCCAGGCTTATAGTTTATACCTTGAATTCTAATATCCACAAGATCCTACATACTTTCCTCTGGTTCCTGACAGCATACATTGGCCAAATCTTATGATTCTTCTTGTTTGTGAACTGTTCCCTCCCATAGAAAGAATTTTTCTTTTCTTTTTTTTTAATATTTTTTGAAGATTTTATTTATTGATTGATTGATTTCAGAGAGAGACAGAGAGAGAAAGTATGCACATGAGTGGGTGGAGGAACATAGGGAGAGAGGAGAGAAAGAGAGAATCTCTGGCAGACTCTGTGCTGAGCATGGAACCCAACACAGGGCCCAATCCCACAACCCTGAGATCATGACCTGAGCTGAAATCAAGAGTTGGACACTTAGCCAACTGAGCCATCCAGTGTCCCAAGAATTTTGTTTTCTAGCTCAGAATGTGTTAAACTCTCGTCATAATGTAGGGTGAAGGAAATGGGGATTGGCAAGAGAAGTTATAGACTACCAAGCATCGTGTTTTAAGTTACTGGGCTTAGTTGAGGTTTTTACAGGTTCTCCAAATAAGAATAGCCTTTTCTCTAGTATGCAGATTCTTTGCTAGTACAGTGAATTTAGGGAAATCTGACCACATTTGCCAGCCCACATTCTCCAACCTAAGTCTCAGGCTTATAGTTCCTTTTATGAAGATCCAGCAGTAGGTCCTACTTACCTGACCATGCCCCCCCATAAGAGATTCCAGGTGACTACAGATACCACAACTAGCTCATCTAGAATCCTACACCAGGTGACTGGTGAATGCCAGCCTATAAAGCCAGCCTATAAAGACCAGAAATAGTGACCATATCTTCAAAAGTACAGATATCGATACAAGGATCATGAATAATCAGGGAAACACGACACCACCAAAGGTAACTAATAAAGCTTCAGTCATTAACCTTAAATGGATGGTGATATATAAACTACTTAACATCAAAAAGAAGCTCTGTGAACTACAAGAGAACATAGACAGACAACAATGAAATCAGGAATGCAATACATGAACACAATGAGGAGATCGACAAATAAACAGAAGCCATAAAAACAAAGAGAAATTCTAGAACTGAAGAATACAGTGATTGAACTGAGAAATTCATTGTAGAGCTACACAACATTGAACTCAATCACATAGAAGTAAGAATTAGTGAACTCTAAGTCATTTGAAATTATCTGGTTAGAGGAGCAAAAAGAAAGGATGAAAAAGAATGACAATAGTCTGCAAAATCTATAAGATATCATCAAAAGAAACAATATATACATTATGGGAGTCCATGGAAGTGGTAGAAGAGGACAGAAGGACTTTTCAAAGAAATAATGGCTAAAAACTCCCAAATCTGTAGAGGGAAATGGACAACTAGATTCAAAAAGCCCAAAACTTTTCAAATAGGTTGAGCCTGAAGAGGTCTATGCCAAAATACATTATAATTATATTATCAAAAAATCAAAGATAAAGAGAAAATTCTGAAAACAAGAAAAGTGACTCATTACATTCAAGAGAATCCCCATGAGACTATTAGCAGATCTCTCAGGAGAAATCTTGCAGACAAGGAAAGAGTAGGATGATATGTTTAAAGAACTGAAGGGGAAAAAAAATACCAACCAAGAATACTATACACGGCAAAACTATCCTTCAGAAATGAAGGAGAGATAAAGATCTTCCCAGATAAACAAAAACTGAGGGAATTTTCCAGCACTAGACCTACCTTCCAAAAAGCAACATTGCCAGCCCACATAATCATATGAGCCAATTCCTCAAAATAAATCTCTATATGCATACCTACATCCTATTTATTATTTCTTTGGGGAATCCTGACCAATACAGATGAGACTACTTTTATGGTACTACAGGACAGAAGATATCCCCATCCTCTTAAGACCAGGAATGGGATTATTATTAGCTTTTTAACAGCAAATGATCTCACTCTAAAATCCTGTCCAGAGTGTGTGCTTTTAAAGGCCACTCCCAGAACCAGTTGTATTAGCAGGGGTTCTCCACAAATCACAGTGTGGGACAGAGGTGTGTGCACAAATAATTTATTTGTGAAGTAAGCTCAGGGAGTAGGAGTTAAGTACAGGGGTTGTGAAAGAGGAGAGTAGGTAAAGTTGAACAATGGATTTGGCTACTTCAAGCAACTTACTGTTGTTTCTTGCCAGACCATCTGACAAGTCTTATAAAATGAGTCATTGAGGCACTGACTCCCAACCCCTGTTGGCTTAAGAGTGGTCCTATGGGATTGGAATACCCACACATCCATGTTCCGTACACGTCAGTGCTGGATGGGTTCTCTGCAGCATCAGTAAGCTTTGGCACGGGAAGGCAGAATTAAGCACATGGCTGAAATAAAATGCTCTCAGGTTATATCTGCATGAGGTTAGTGGAAACCTGCACAAGAATGGATTGCCAGAGCAGTGGCTGGAGTCAAATGCAGAGCTGAGATGTTTTAAAGTATTATATACAAAATAAGTCTATACAGATTATAAATTTCCAGAGACCTAAAAAAGAATCAACTAAAAATGTCTTAAAATGGGAACATGTACTAAGAGGTAGAATAGGAATAAGGAGGAAGAATTTCTTCTGAGACCTCACAGAATCCTTTACTCTCTCAGAAAAAATACATTTATTCCACTTTATTGTAATTATTGTCTTGTCTGTATCTCTCACTAGATTGTGAATGCTGATCTCCTTTGGGATAGAGATGTGTGATCTTAATGTGTGTAGCACAGAGCAAAATGTTAACATTGAAAGCAGGATTAGTTAATTATTTTTATGGCTGAGTAGCATTCCATTGTGTGGAGATATATTTATATATATAAATATATATGTATTTATATATATCTTCTTTATCCATTCATTAGTCACTGGACACTTGGGCTGTTTCCACAATTTGGCTATTGTAGATAATGCTGCTATGTTCATGTATTCCTATGAATTAGTATTTTAGTATTTAGCATTGTGCATGTATTCCTATGAATTAGTATTCTTTGGGTAAATATCTAGTAATATCTAATAATGCAATTGCTAGATTGGAAGGTAGTTCTATTTTTAACTTTCTGAGAACCACCATACTGTTTTTCAGGGTAGCTGTGCCAGTTTGCATTCCCACCAACAGTGTAAGAGTATTCCCCTTTCTCCACATCCTTGCCAACACCTGTTGTTTCTTGTATTGTTGATTTTAGCCATTCAGACAGGTGTGAAGTGATATCTCATTGTAGTTTTGATTTGTATTTCCCTGATGATCAGTGATGGAACTAGAGAGAATCATGCTAAGTGAAAGAAGACAGTCAGAGAAAGAAAAATACCATATAATTTCACTCACATCCAGAATTTAAGAAACAAACAAGCAGGGGCATCTGGGTGGCTCATTGGGTTAAAGCCTCTGCCTTAGGTCATGATCCCAGGGTCCTGGGATCAAGCCCCACATCGGGCTCTCTGCTCAGAAGAGCACCTGCTTCCCACCCCCCACTCTCTCTGCCTGCCTCTCTGCCTACTTGTGATCTCTGTCTGTCAAATAAGTAAATAAAATCTTTGAAAAAAGAAAGAAAGAAAGAAAGAAAGAAAGAAAGAAAGAAAGAAAGAAAGAAAGAAAGAGAGAAAGAAAGAAAGAAACAAGCAAAGGGGGGAGAAAAAGAAAGAGGGGCAAACCAAGAAACAGACTCGTAACTACAGAGAACAAACTGATGGTTACCAGAGGGGAGATGGTATAAGGAGAGGGTTAAATAGGTGATGGGGATTAAGGAAGGCAGTTGTGATGAGCACCAGGTATTATATGGAAGTATTGAATCACTGACTATATTTTGTATACCCGAAACTAATATTATAGTGTATGTTAACTGGAATTTAAATAAAAACTTAAAAATAAATTTAAAAATTTTTAAGTCAGATGCTTTATAAATGTCAGTTTCTAATCCTAATGCCTAGTTTATATTCATCTTCATACTAAGCTATGCTATTTTTCAGGATGAATTAAATTCTTTTCTTTCTTATATTTGTGTAGATGGCTGCTTTAATTCTGAAACTACATAATTACAGTTTCCTTAATACTTATGTAAACTTAACTTTAATAATTTTACTCCACTTATTTAAAATTCATGTTCATAGAAGCTTTCTTTGTAACTGCTATAATATTGACTCATTTTTATATATTTTATATTGACTCATAATTCCCTTCTCTGATCATCCTTATCATGTTTAGTAGCAACATATTAGAATTTTGATCTTACTCCCATAATATCTGAAAAGCATCTACTTTAGAATTTTATTTTATAAATATTTTCAATAGCACTGAAACTTCACTATCCCAGTGGGAATAAATATCTACTTACAAGCTAGAGCTATCTGAATCAAAGTAATTTTCTATGTATGTCCCTTCACAAGTAAATACATTATTTTTACATTGCTCTACCAATATTAGAGAAAATACTTGAACTCTGCTGCCTTAACATTACTCTAGGCCTGAAACAAGAGAAAATATCGGCAGCTCTGTTTAAATCTCCTTCAAAGAAGTTTGGATCAGGTCTCACACTGTGTCTGAAAGTAGATATTTATAAATTGCTTTGAATTATATGACACCTTTCTTCTCCCAAGGAGCTTATTCTGATAGTATTTATTCTGTGGCATTTCAAATAATTGATTTGTTTCAGTGTGCATGTCCAGAGGCCCCAAGGACATGGCCATGTTTTTCACAGACCTAATAAGTAAAATTAACTTGGGGGAAAAACCAATGAAGGGGCGCTAATGCAATCTAGTGGGAGGAACAAAGACTCAGCATGTTATATGTCATTCATCTTAGGGACTGATTTTCTGTGTGCTGCAAAAATATAGAAGATATATAAGTTATTGAGTTTTCTATTTCTATTCCTGGCCCTATGCTGACTCAGTAACTGACCATGGGCAAAAAGTCACTAAGCTTTTTGCAGCTGCAACATATTTATTTAATAGAAATTATGTTATTGGCCAGTTGTGTTTTAACAGCATTACCTGCCACACATTACAGTGATGGATGAGATTATATTGTATATTACTTTAAATTCCTTAGATGGTGAGAAGTAGCAAATCATAGCTCATATCTCTTAGAGGACAAAAGAGACCGCCTGCTGCTGTTCCACTCTGGGTCCACCTTAATGTTACTTGACCCATGAAAATTCCTTGGATTCTGTAATAAACCTTTGCCTCAAGAGAACTTTATGATATCATCCAAGTTGAGGCACCAATGATCAAAGATCTAATCTAATAGAGACTGGAACAGAAAATGGTGCTAAAACTTCCAATTTTTAATAAATACATGTTGTGAGATATTAACACTGTTCCCTGAATTTATAATGTAACTATTTTCTATTCTCTTCCATGATACAACTCTAATATATAGTCCTATTGGTTAAATTAGACTTGTATAAAACACTGTAACCTTAAAAAAAAAAAAGGCAAGCACTTTTCAGAAATCACCATTTATGTTTTCACTCTAAATCTAAAGTCCATTTTTACCCTCAACAAAGTATTTGCTTTCTTTCATTTTAAACAGATGTCAAAAGTTCATACACCTCCTAGAAGTATATTTCTTAGCATTATTTTATGTCCAAGCTATCAATGTGAGAATTAGAGAACCAGAATAAAGGAGTATAACGTGCATATGCATATTTATTTTGTATACGTTAATGGTGCCTCAATTCACTTGAAATGAAACGCAGCTAATATATTAACATAAAGTGTTATCTTCTATTCTTCGTAAAATCATAACATGCAAAAAAACAGAATTTAATAAAGTCCTTCTTTTTTTAACATAGTTCATTTTATTTCCTTTTTTTCCCCCTATCAATAGTTAACAGTTCGAAGGGATTGTAACCAAGAGCTAGGTTTTGATCTCATATTTCTAACACATTCTGCTAGTGGAGGCAATAGATTTAATGTTGCCCTCCAGTTCAATTCAATCCTTCCTTCTACTCATATACCTTATACCAAAGTAAGTTCTGTCTATCTCACAGATTCATGTGCCTGAACCAGCTTCTACAGCTAAGGAAATACCTCCCTTGCTAAGGCTTCTTTCAAATGTATAGGTTTGAAAGGAAATGTATATTGGATTCATTTCTGTAAAGTGCACTATGTCCAGTTATAAAGATAAAAATTATATGACTCTTCAAATTGTTCTATGTTAATTAACTGTTTTATTTTCTTTAACAACCTTAATAGTAGTATTATATATCTATATCTATCTATCTATATATAGATGATTATAGATTTTAAGGGGAAACAATTGTTCTACTTGTATTTTTCTCCGGTAATATTCAACTATAAAGTGAAGATACTACATACGTGGTGAGTTGGATTTGACTGTGCTACTCTCTCCTAAAAAATGTAAAATAGAAAAAAAAAAAAAGACTTCAAATGAGTTGAAGGTATACACAATAGTATTAAAAATGACTGGTCACCTGATACTTTCTAAGTCTGAACCCACCTGAATCAGATGTCTCATTATGTCTAGGGTAGGAACAGCATTTAAAAACTGATCTGGGGTTTTTTTTTTAATTTTTTTTAAATTAACATATAATGTATTATTTGTTTCGGGGTACAGGTGTGATTCATCAGTCTTATATAATATCTAGTCCTCATTACAGCACATACCCTCCCCAATGTCCATCAGCCAGTCATCCCATCCCTTTTCTCCTTCCCCTGTTTTTACTTCTGCCTCCATCTTTACTCCACTGTTACAGAACAATGACCTCTGAGACAAGGGAAAAAAACAAGGTAAGCCCTAAAATTGTCTCATTTGCTATTTAGGGAAGTTTCCAGACTACAGCACAGGGAAGGGGGACAGCTACACAACAGAAGACACCAGAGGTCTGCAGAGGGCTCCCTTTGAGCCTTCATCATGAGCATGAGCATACAGAGTGGAAAGCTTCCTAAAATATGGGGCACTGAGCAGAAAGAATCCTTAGAAGGATATTCCTTTAAGCTACACCGAGAAAGGATCAACTCATTTTGAAGCAACTTAATGCTTCCCAGAATAAAATCCAAAAATATTAAAAGGAATGCAAAAACTGTAGCACACCACATATAAAACTCACTATGTGATATCCAATTAAAAAAAAAAAAAGTAGCAAAGTAGCACAGAAAAAAATCAATCAGATGCAGAAATGATACACATTAAAAAGTAGACAAGATGTTAAAATAGTCACTGTAAATATGCTCTATATATCCAGAAAAGTAGATAAAAGTGGGCATACTAAGGAGAGACATGGAAAAAAAATTTTTTAATTAAAAACTAATAAAATATCTAAAGATGAAAAATACAACAAAATACACATTTTTTGAACACTTACCAAAATATTTTGGGTCATAAAATAAGTCTCAATGAATAGAAAATATTTCAAAACATAAAAACTATGACATCTGATGATAACTAGATTAGAAATCAGTAACAGAAAAATATATGGAAAATCTAGAATTTTTTTAAAAACAAAACAACATGCTTGTAAATAATCGAGAAGAAATCAAAAAGGAAATTAGGATGTATATGAACTAAATAAAAATGAAAACACAACATGTCAAAGTTTGTGAAAAGCAAGTTAAATGTTCACAGAGGGACAATTAAAGCTTTACGAGCTTATGTAAGAAAAACAGAAGGATCTGAAATCAATATACTAAGCTTCTACAACAAGAAATTAGAGAAAGAAGCACAAATAATATTCAAAGCAAGCAGAAGAAAGTAAATTAAGGGCATATATCAGTGAAAGAATAAAGTTATATATACATATGTGTATATAGAGAAAGACAGAGACAGAGAGGGAAGAGAATGAGACAGAGAAAAAGAAAAACAAAGAAAATCAATAAAAGCAAAAGCAGGTTATTTGAGAATATAAATAAAATTGATAAACTTTTGGCCAGAAAAAGGAAAGAAGAAACATATTACCAATATCATAAATAGGAAAAGAGACTCACTACAGATGCTATAGACATTAAAATAATAATAAAGAAATATTATGAAAAATTATAATAATTTCAATAACTTTGATGAAATGAACAAAATTTCTTTAAAGAAAAAACTACCAAAGCTCATTGAAGAAGAAATAGACAAACAGAATATCCCTATATCTATTTTATTTGGGGTTTTCTTATTTATTTATTTATTTTTTTTGGAAAGAGTGTGCATGCACGCACAAATTGGGGGGCAAGCAGAGGGAGAGAGACAATCCCAAGCAGGCTCCAAGCCCAGCGCAGAGCCTGAGGTGGGACCCAATCTAATGATCCTGATCATGACCTGAGCTGAAATTAAGAGTCAGATGCTTAACAGACTGAGCCACCCAGGTGTCCCTTTTCTATTTTAAAAACTGAATTTGTACTTAACAATTTTCACAATAAGTAAACTCCAGGCAAAGTAAGACTTCATTGGTAAATTCTACCCAATATTTGAGGAAAAATAACACCAACTGATATTTCAGCTCATTCTGAGGCCAGTGTTACTCTGATAACAAGAGCCCAAAAAAATCAAAACAAAACTACATATTAATGACCCTCATGAACACAGATGAAAAATTCTTAATCTCATTTTGTAAAATGGCATTCAAATATATATATAAAGGATTATACATCATGGTTAAGTGGGATTTATCTCAGAAATGAAAGTTTTATTTAACATTTGGAGATCAAACAATATAACTCACCATAAGACAGAATTAAATAAAAGTATCATATGGTATTCTCAATAGAGAAAAAAAAAGCATTTGATAAAATTCAATCCATTTATGATTGTAAAACTTAGTAAACTAGGAATAGAAATTGTGGTAGATTGAATAATTGTTTCCTAATCACTGGAACATGTCGATGTTATTATATATGGCAAGAGGACTTTGCAGGTATGAGTAGGTCAATGATCTTGAAATGAGATTATCTTGAATTACCTACATGAGCCCTAAATGCAACCATGAATTCCAAAATAAGAAGGAAGCAATTTGGAGATTCTAGTACAGAAGAAAGAAGGGTTTTGTGATGACTCAGAATCTAAAGAATCTATGTCATGGGTTTTAGAAACAGAGGAAACAGCCATAAGCCAAAGAATGCAAGGAATGGAACTCTAGAAGCTAGAAAAGGTAAGAAAATTGATTCTCCCCTAGAGCTTCTGGACACAGATGATACCTTGGTTCTGGCCCAGTATAACTGATTTTAGACTTCTGGCCCTCATAACTGTTAGAAAATAAATTTGTGTTGCATAAGCCACCAAGTTTGTAATAATACGTTATAGGAGTCTTAAGAAACTAATACAGAAAAGAACTTCCTCAACTAAATAAAAGGCATCTAAGAAAAATCAACAACTGCGGTCCCTGGGTGGCTCAGTTGGTTAAGCATCTGCCTTCATCTCTGATCATGATCCCAGGGTCCTAGGATGGAGCCCCACCTATGGCTCCCTGCTCAGTGGGGAGACTGCTTCTCCTTCTCCCTCTGCCCCCAGTTTGCGTTCTCTCTCACTCTGCACTTCAAATAAATAAAATCTTTTTAAAAAAAGGAAAATCCATAATGAAAGACTAAATACTTTTCCCTTAAGACTGGAAACAAAACCAGGTTGTTCACTCTTACCATTTCAATGCAACATTATACTATAGGCACTAACTACAGGCTTCAACAAAGGAAGAAAAAAGGTAAAAACTATGATAGAAAAAGAACTAACATTATTTACAAAAGTCAAGTAGGTTTAGATAGAAAATCTTAGATTTTTTTTAAAAGCTGCTATAATTAATACATAAGTATAGCAAAATCACAAATCAACCTCAATATATAAAAATTAAAATCTATAACAAAAAATCCCAGAAAATGAAATGGGAAAAATACCATTTACAAGAGTATCAAAAATATTAAATGATTCAAAATAAGTTTGACAAAGATGTAGACTATTTGTACACTAAAATCTATAGAATATTTATAGAACTAAAGAAGTCTTACAAAAGTGGAGAGATAAAGCATGCTCAGAAATAAGAAGATTAAATGTAAAGTGCAAATTCTTCCTAGACTGACCTGTTTAAATATATATATATATTCTTAGCTGAAGGGCAGCACAAAAACAAATTGAAAGCTGGATTTGACCTGTAGGCTATAGCATAGTTCCCAAACTCTTGCTATAGAGTCAGTGAATCCCAATGAAAATCTCAGCATGCTTTATTATGGAAATTTATATGGAAATACAAAAGTCCCAACATGGTTAAAGTTTGAAATAGAAGAACAAAGTTGAAAGACTTATACAACCCTATTTGAAGACTTATTTTCAAACTCTAATAATAAAGTTAGTATGTGATTAGTGTAAGGCTAGATATATAGATCCTTGGAACTATAAAGGAAGTCCTCAGAAAGACCCATGCATATATGGTCAATTGATTTCAACAAAGATGCCAAGGCAATTCCACAGAGATAGGATAATCTTTTAACAAATAGTGCTGTACAATTTGTATATACATTTGGAGTAAGGGGGAAAAAAAAAAGGCAAGAGCCCTTAGCTTGGGAAAAAAATTAAGAGTAAGTCTTGGGTTAGGCAAAGATTCCTAAATAAAACATAAAAATCATGAACTACCAAAAAAAATCAACAAAATACTGAATTTCATCAAAATGTAGAACCTATGTTCTTTGTTTAAGACACTGTTAAGGAAATGGAAGGACAAGCCACAACCAGAGAAAATACATTTACAAAGCATATACCTGGGAAAGAACTTTCATCTGGAACAAGAATCAGCAAAGTAAGTCCCATTGGCTAAGTGTGACTTGCCATTTGTTTTTGCGATAAAGTGTTATTGAGACACAGCCATATTCATCCATTTAGGTCTTATATGTTGTTTTCATGATAAAGACCAGAGTTGAAATTGTTGCAACAAAAATCACATGGCCCATAAAGACTAAAATATTCACTCTCTGGACCTTTAAAGATAATGTTTGTCAATCCCTGATCTATAATATATATATTTAAAAAAAAAAAAAAAACTAGTGTAGCATACCAAGACAAACTTCCAGTTTTCAAAAATGAGAAAACATTTGAACAGGATCTTCACAAATGAACATATATGAATGGCAAAATAAACATGAAAACCTGCTCAACATCCTTAGTGATTAGAGAAATGCAAATTAAAACCATGATGAGATACCGTTATATAACCTAGGGTGGCTAAAATTAAAGGTCATTCATACCAACTAAGCAAGTGGGGAGGGAGCAAACAGAATCCTCAAGCATTGCTGGTGGGAATGTAGGATGATACTATCATCTCTGATAATTTGGTAATTTCTTAGAAAACTAAACATACACATGCTATACAACTCAGTCATTCTTCTCCTAAGGAAATAAAATACATCCATTCAAAGACATGTCTGTGAATACCCATAACAGTTTAAAGTTATTGACCCAAACTAGAAATAACACAAATGTCTATCAGCAGCTGGATGGATAAACATATTGTGGGATATGCTTTCAATGGAATACTACTCAGCAATAAAAAGTACATGCAAATCAATTATGAGACAAAAACCCAATTTTCAAAAATGGAAAAATGGATGAACTTCATATTTATGCTGAGTGAAACTAGATAATAAAAAGTACATATTATATTGTATAATTTTTTATATAAAATTCTGGAAAATGGAAAATCTAAAATAATGGAAAGCAGATTAGTGGGTATGTGGGATGCAGAGAGGGGAAATCAAGGAAAGGTTACAAAGAGGCATGAAGAACTTTTGAGTGATAGAAATGTTCATTATCATGCCTGTTGTAACAGTTTCATGATTATACACCATATGTTGAAACTCATCAAATTTTACACTTAAAAATGCCACTTTGTTATACATCAATTTCAGCTCAATAAAGCCATACAAAAATGGGAACTTTTCTGGTATAGTATTTCCATAGCCACAATTTCTCCATAGATATGATTTTTGGAGTATTACTTGTAAGAGAAAAAAATTATAGTGACATTCGGCGTACCTACTCAAATTATTGTCTGAGAAGCAGCAGCGTTGGCACTGACTGAGAGCTTGTCAGAAACACTGAATTGTTTCACTAGCCCAGCTATCACCCCAGAGACTGTGATCAGAATATGCATTTTGAAAAAGTCTCCAGGTGACTTACATGGACAGTAAAGTTGAAGAAACACCATACAAGAGACAGCAGTTTTGGTTCACTTGAAAAGTAAAAATCAATACAAGTGGCCCTCATTCAAGATGTTATTTAAAAGATGCCTATATCATGATGCTGTGGGTATTACTAGGTAATTCTAAAACACCCTCTGATTCTTATCCCACAGTGACGTGTCATTGCCTATTTTCTCCTGGGGCTGCCACTACTTTTCACACATGTATTTTCTTCTAGTATCCCCCTCTTTGTATTTTTCCCATATGTAAGCATAAATCTCATTTTTTTTTTTTAAGTTAGCTGCATGCCCAGTGTGAAGCCCAACACAGGGCTTGAACTCACAACCCTGAGATCAAGACCTGGGCTGAGATCAAGAGGTGGATGCTTAACCAACTGAACCACCAAGGTGCCCCATAAATGTTCATATTATTTTAGGGAATGTTAAGTGTTTGTAATGTCTTTAAAATTATATTGGGCTCCCTTGCCTCCATTCCTATCCAAGATTCTTGTGCATTCTGGTAAAGTGGGACAAAGCATGGTTTCAGGGAGTTAAGTCTCCTGCCTTGAATCAAAAATCTCTGAAATGAATTCCAGAAATTGACAGAAATAAAGAGAAAAACTTAACCATGTAAACAACTGTCCATTTAGTTCTTTAAAAAATATATATACGTATATATGTGTATATATATATTTTTATATAATATAAATATATTTGATATTTATAATGGACAGTTATATATATATATAACTATATATATATATATATATATATAGTAAAATAAGTACAACTCAAAGAGATGAGATAGAAATAAAGATTTGAGGGCGCCCAGGTGGCTCAGTTGGTTAAGCAACTGCCTTCGGCTCTGGTCATGATGCTGGAGTCCCAGAATCGAGTCCCATGTCAGGCTCCCAGCTCCACGAGGAGTCTGCTTCTCCCTCTGACCTTCTCCCCCCTCATGCTCTTTCTCACTCTCTCTCTCTCTCAAATAAATAAGAAAAAAAAATCTAAAAAAAGAAAAAGATTTGAAAAGAAACTCAGTATAAAGCAAGTGTACTGAGGAAAGAACACACACTAAGGAAAATAGCACCTTACTTTATGCAACTTTTTAAAGATTTTAGTGTGCTTTCACATCTATTATTTCATTTAATCTTTTGTATAAAACTATGTTATAAGAAGTCAAGTGTTATTATCACCATTTTCCAAGCAGTTATATTATTTATCCAGCCTCACTCAGCTGGAGGTTTAAAGCCTGTTGTTTCAACCTCCAGCTTACCAGCCCATATTGCAAGTATGAAATATCCTTGCAAGAGACACTAAAGATCTCTTTCAAGTTTCACATATAAGTGGTTCAGTTAAAGACTAAAACAAACACTCTGGGGCATTTGCTCTCATGTTGAGCCAAAATCTGAAAGAGTTTGATATTAAAATCAAAATTGCCTTTGAGTTACAAAAGCACATAAACACAACTTTATCTCCAAAACTCTGGACTGTCTTTTCGCCTAAAATGAAATAACAGGCATTTTGTTTAAAAAAAGAAAAAAAGAAAAAAAAAGAAAAAAACTTCTGGCTAAGATTTTTTTTTTAATCTGGAGAGGTTTTTTTCCATCAAGTAGTTAATTCTAGTGAGTTCCAGATGTCATATTTCAAAAGGCACTGTTCTCAGACTTCTTTCTACTAACCAAAGAAATCCCCCTTCTTTAGGTAAATTTACTATATTTCTACTACCTTTTATTCTGGAATCAACCATCTACCATACCTTTTTTTCCTTTTCTTTTTTTAAATGATGGTTCTCCTTGATTTTTTATTAAAGGGCTTGACAGAAATAGCTAAAAATGACACCTAGAAAAGAACATTTCTACTCCTGGGAGTCATCAGATTTCAAACTTAAACTTGGAAAAGTATCTGAAGCAAGCCAAAATGAGCACAGAGCAAGCAGAGAGACCAATGTTCCTTTTTCTTCTTCTTTTTTATTTTGAGGGAAGGACATTATTTTGTTTTGTTTTGTTTTGTTTTGTTTTACATTTGGTCAGCTGGCACACTGCTCAGTTAATTTGAGATTTTTTTCCCCCTTTCTCATTTCAGTTACTTTAGATGTGTCCTACATTAGCTTTTCTTTAAGTCTTGAAGGGAGTTGGCCTCCATTCCCCAATTAGAACAATAGTTTCTCTCAGTTGACAGTGCCAGCTACATATATTATCTGTCCTGTTCCCAGCAGGAACATTCCAATGACGGCTTAGATTTTTAGAATTTTGGATTTTTAGATTGGGGAGGGGGTGGTGAGCTTCGGTTGTCATCTTTGTGAGAAAATTGAACTGTTTCTCTCTTTCATGTCTCCCATTTACCTATTTCAGACTTTCATAGATGCTACACTTTTTCCTCATGACAGTCAAGAATGAACCCATCTTTGGAATCCTCCAAGAACTGGAGGCACATTTAGCCTGTTAATGCTTCTTTCTTGGCCCAATTCCACTTGGGCTAATTACATTCTGTTCAAAGAAAAAAAAAAAAAACTCTTTGAATTTTCATTTGGAGATGAAAAAGATTGTTTTTCAACCTCCTCTTCTGAGCTTTAAAACTTTACCCTCAAAAGCCCAGCATGGATCCATCCAAAGTTGCCTAAGGACAATTCCCAGACTGTAGGAGAATCAAAAAAAACACAGCCATTCCCAGAGGATAAAGTGGCCATCCTCGCACCCAGCCTTCAGAGAAAAATATATGATTATCTGGCTGCAGAGGGTTGCCCTTTGCTTTAAAAGACATACTTCTTTATCAAGGGATAGTGATGACATACTTGAGGATCCACACCAAATACCATCCAAGAGAGACAGGAATTCCCTGGAAACACATTGTCTGTTTCTTTTTTGAAAATGAAAAGCACTGCAAAGCAATCCAAAAAGCCAAATTCCTACAGTTCAAACCTCTTATCTGATGCTACATGTTGCATGGTCCAAATATGTGTAGCATGCTATAGATATTCATTGAAACATAATATATCTCTTACCATGATGTCTCTTTTTTGCTACAATCTTCATAACAAGGGCTCTTCACTTTTATTTCAATTCAATGAAACAATGTGACATTTGCCCTTGGTATTTTAGCTTTATTTCAGAAATTTCTAAAACACTTGTCTCTGCAAGATTTCCTTGAAGTTAAGGCACAGGAAATTGCTCTAGGCTCTGCTGACTCGACATTTACACATTTTTCTTCTGATGAAATATTTGTTTGCTTTAAAACTAAATGATGTAATGCACCTAAAACAATATAGAATTATACTAATTATGGTCTAAGTTGACAGATTTAGATGGAATCATACTTTATGTCTGTTCTTGTAGTATATATAGTCATTATCTATCAAGTATTCACACGTAGTTTGGGAATTTTCACACCAGTTGTCAAAACTCCAAACCAACAACTTAAAAAAAAAAAAAAGGAAACTTCAAAAGACTTACATGTTTAGTTTAGTTTGTACAGTACCATCAAGAAGGGATCATGAACAAATTCATTTTGCTAGAATGACTAGAAAGTTCCCATAATTAGGCACTGAGAAAGGGAAAGAGGGTACATCTTTTTTTTAATTAAGTTTTTTTACTTTAATTCCAGCATAGTTAACATTCAGTGACATATTTGTTTCAGGTATATAATATAGTGATTCAACAGTCCTATACTTTATATAGTGCTCATCATGGTTGAGGTACAACTTAATTTTAAGATTCATAGGTGGGCTAAAAATAGGTTCGTGGGAGGTTTACTGTTGGTGTCACTACTTTTACATTTTTGATTACAAGTTTTGTGTAAATGTAAACTCATGTTTGTTTTTGTCTCATAAGTAGACTTAATAGATAGGAATGAATCAAAATAGTAGATTTTCTTTCTTATAAATGTCTAGAGTATATATCTTCCCCAGAGATCAATGATGATAAGAAATTAGGGAATATAGGTTTAAGTGACAAGAAAGAGGGGAGACACTGAGAAACCTCCCAATTTTCAGTTAACAATAAATTTTTTTATATCAAAAAAATCACAAGTTGCAAAAAAAAAAAAAGGGTCTTACTAAGCTCAGTGAGAGGGTAGAAAAGTAGTAGATGAAGGGCGCCTGGGTGGCTCAGTGGGTTAAGCCTCTGACTTCGGCTCAGGTCATGATCTCAGGGTCCTAGGATCGAACCCTGCATCAGGCTCTCTGCTCATCAGGGAACCTGCTTTCCCCTCTCTCTCTGCCTGCCTCTCTGCCTACTTGTGATCTCTCCCTCTCTGTCAAATTAATAAATAAAATCTTTTTTTAAAAAGGTGGTAGATGAGCTTCTATTTTGAAAAATGAAAGATAATTTGTGATTATCATAAATCACAGATCATATAGAGTGCTCTTAAAAGATAACCTAATAAGAAAGGTTATTTTTTTTTAAGTTGTTTTGCTTGTGGAACAACATAAGTCCTTGACTTTGGCAGCTCTGGAATCTATACTTCAGGAAAAAAAGGGCCAAGTTAAGTGTGTTCATAGAAAGGCATTCACAATGAACAAATGATGAACTTATTTCTCTTTAAGGATAGAAAATTTAGATAACTCTATCTGAAAATGTAAAATTCATTTTTAAAAGGTAGCTGAAATAAAAAAATACTAAGGAATGCAGAAAGTCTTAAAATACTGGACTTAAGAGGCACTTGATATTTAAATGGAGCAAGATTAATAAAAGTTTAAAAAAAGGAAGAAATATTTTTCCAAGTGTGTAGTAAATCTCTGATATTCATGACTCCAAGAAGTAGAAAATATCCTGCACTCTGGATGAATAAGGATTATAACCTTAAAGATAACTGCAAGCAATAAAGGCTGGTAAAATGGGTTTATAAAATTTAGTTGTAATACTGAGCCTTTTATATCTATATTACATAGATCACTTACCATTCTTGGCTTAAATATTTTAGTTTTATTACAAAAAAGAAAATTTGACCTAGGATAGCTTAAATTTTTGTAGGACTCTAGTGCTGATTCTATCAAAATTCTGATAATGGAAGCACAAAAGAACAACAGATGAAGGACTATAGAGAAATGCAGCATCCTTAAGAACAGAAATCCCAAAATGTTGTAGACTCCACTGAATCTCCACTGCTCTCTCTTCACTACTAGTGCTTACAGCACTTTTTGAACATGGAAGAATCCCAGATCCTTCACAGATATACTTTCTTTTACTATCCAAATTATAAAATCTCAAGGACTCTTTCAGTAGTCCTAGCCTACATTTTTAAGTTTCTAAGAACACATAAAGTGATAGCCAGACTTCTCTCCCTAATATAAAGTGCCAACCTCCAAGGGACCAGAGTCCATATAAATTGGTTCTTAACATTTTCTGTCACTTTCTCTCAGAATCTCACAAAAATAACAAAATGAGTGTCTAATAAGACTAAAGATATATAGGCTCTTTAGTGATTTTCTTAGTAACTTTGACAAAAGATAAATCTTTTATTCTTCTCATACTGGAAAATGTGACACAAAGAACTAATTTCCACTTCAACATGTAATGACAGTGGAAGAAGTTGCAGGTTATTTGTTGATCTTCTCAGCTACTTAGGACTCTTTAAAATGATGTAATTTTGATGGCAGCAACAACCCAAGGGGACAAAAGAAAATGTTATAATGCCAGTGACCTCTGCTGCTAGGGGGAAAATTTAGGATTTAAAATGCCAAAACGTTTTAACAATGTTATAATCACCCTATTCTTAACTTCACTTACTTGCTCAATTTGAACTATATCATTTAGCTGATTCTACACAACAGCAAATGGAAATTTAAACAGTGCCATTTGGAACACACTAAACTATTTTTCATGAGTGACGTAATTATCCCAAATTCTAACTGTACAGCAAAGGATATACTTGCATGAACGTTGGCTTGAATGTTTTGGCTTCAATTTCAACTTTTGTAATAGCTGCAGCAATATTTTCCTATCTAAATGTTTTTTAAGGCAGAATGTCTTCATAAATGAGCAAAGAGTTGGGTATCTAGATATTCTGTGGAAGCAAAACACAGCCAAGTGTCAAAACACAAGCTTTCTCATTTATATGTAGTGGAGTTTGAATATAACACAGCTGTTTAGTTTTGAAAGATGTGGGCATAATTATTCTCGTTAGGGCCCTATCACTCTATCTGCTTGGCATATACATCGTGGGTCAGTTGTGGGAGAATCTATGAAGGAAAATTGATAAAGCAACCCCTGATGTTCATATAGGTTGATGTGATTCATTCCTGGCTAATAAAACCCAAGAGCAACTGTATTGAGATGAGGATAGAAAATCACTGAGAACTCATATACTACATGTACAAGGACTGTGGATTGCCAAACCACGAAACTGATATTTTAGGCAAAGTGGCATCTTGGAAGACTATAGACAAGAGGATAAAAGGCATAGTCAAGTGACAAGTTCAAACAGAAAAAAAATAATTGAGAAGAAGAAAAAAAAAAGAACAAAAATATATGTAAGGGAAAGTGCTAGTAGTGAGCTTCCCAAAAAACAGAGGTAGCAAAAAACTAACTCAGAGCAGTCAGTAGCACATGGAAAAGTGGTAAGAAAGCTAAATTAAATTATGGTGTAAAGTAGTTTGTGGAATTAGTCACTAATAATTTTTTTTACATGGAATTGGTGACAATCTCTGTTCTTCTTCCCACTTTGGAATAACTCCTTGAAGGAAAAAGGATAAAAGGAAAACTAACATTTCCTGATGTCATACTAGGAACCTGGCAAAATGCCGTATAGTCAACGCGCTGTCTTGTTCAATCCTCACGATGATGAAGGGTAAGGATGCTTTAGAGTGGTCTGTTGAGGTGGAAGATATGCTGTACAGAGATTTTCAAGAATGCCTGTTCCCCATCAGAAGAAGAAACTGATGATTTACCTGAATACAACTAATACGATGGGTTAGAATGTCTGTTTCATTCTCTGAGTAAAATTAAGGAAGGGGGTGCAGTCTGATAAGTCGTACCTTTAGAAATGAAAGTTGAAAACAGAAATCTAAAGTGGACTTCAGGACAAAAAGAAAGTTAATGGGATCTCTAGAAGAGGCACAAAACTACAACAAAATAACATTTTTAAGCTTTCCAATGTTCCTACGACCTGCTTGATTTGTGATTTATCTACTTTTATAAAGTATGATTTGCTTTAAAGCAAAAATAAAAAATAGTTGGAGAACCTAAAATTTAGGCTCATAGAAGTTTCGTAATCTGCCCAAGGTCACACACCTAGTAAATGGGAGTTGAAATTAAAGAAAAGTTCTGATCTACTCCAAAGCTCATAATCCTGCTCCTTCATTACAATGAGTGGCAGCTGAGAATTTTAAGCCAAGAATGAGAAAATGGAGCCATAAGAAATAAAGAATATGAATATGTAGCAAAAAGGTCACCTAACATACATTTGTGTAATCACTTTAATTGAAAAAAATATTATAGAATTTAATAAAGTATTATTACTTATTTTTAGTCCAATGAAGTATAATTTGTATAAGAATAAAATACCAGTGAAGTACCTTAATTTAACATAAAAAAATTATATGCATGAAATAAAGAGAATACTCTGAGGAATAGGTTGAGAAGAACAAATTTTGCTGTCACTGAGTGGGGTCTGTATTATATAGGCCATTTTTACTATATCTGAGCTTTACTGGACATATTCACAGTAGTTTGGGGAATATAAAAGAATACTGGACCGGGGTTCTGAGCCTTAGCTTGTTATAAGATCTATAATAAATCACTTCAGGGAATTTCTGGCCCCAAGTTTTCTAACTTACGAAATGAGGCACTTGGCTAGATTAGTGGTTATCATATTTTGTTTTGTTATAGAACTCCTTTTTTCCAAATAAATTCTCCAGTTGATTTCAAATAAGTAATGCTGATAAAATTGCACCATGACAAATACCAAAAAAACAAAGACTATTTTCCTTGAGCTCTTAGATTTATGTTTTAGAAAAGGCCTAGCCTTAAAACATGTGGAAAAATGATATTAAAATGAAATATATTTCAGCATTTCATATACTGTATTCCAAATCATCCTAGTTCTTGGAAGTAGTGTTTTAAAAAGAATTCTCTGGCTAATAATATCTTTGAATGATGAACACTGTATCTTCCTTTTGGAGAGTTATGTGTATCATGTTAGGAAATCAGTAAAATTCTGCAGCAAAATAAATTTATTTAACTTTACTTATTCACAAGCATCACAAGTGACCTCAGGTCACTTTTTTTTTTTCCCAGCTTAAGTGAATGTTCCAAGGAGCATGCTTTTTAATATGGTTTAGAAGTTCATGAACTCCAAGGACTCCAGTTTAAACCTACCATAGGTTCTGAAATGGCACCTACTATATATAACAACTCAATGGATATCATTTTGATGAATTTAAAGTTGAATTCCACAAACACAGAGTTAACTGAGTACAAACCTGACATATTTAAGGTATTTTTTAAAGAAGGAGGTAAGCTGTTGATGATACAAAGGATATTCAAAGCTCTTCAAGGAAAACAAATCTGAGATGAGCAAATACACATTCAAAATAGGGACATACTTTGAAAATACCTTCTATCTTCCTTTTGCTCCTTGGCGTCCACCTAACTAAGATTTTTATCCTGCTGACCCATCTTCTCTCCACTTCTCAGCCTTACTTTAGTTAAGGTCAGAAGAGAAAAAAATCTAAAGAAAGAAGTGCTACAACCTCAGTAACCTGCCACACCTCCACCCTGCTCCTCTTCTAGACCTAGTCATTTCCATTGCTCTGTCCTCATCAGCTTCTATCCCAGATTCCAAAATAAGAGTTTCTCCCATTCCAGAGCTAGTGCCTTTGGTGAAACTCTGGCATGGCCTATGACTGGTTTTCCACTGAAATGTGGAATGATGTTCTTTAAACCCTTTTTGTGCGGAGATTATCTTCCACCATCAATATGCACCTCTAAATCATTAAGTGAAAAAATTTAATTTAAAAAAATAAAATAAAATCACTAATTGAAAGAAGGGTAACGTCACAAAGAAAAGACTGTTATTGCCTTATTTCTACAAATAGCAAATAAATAGTGAGAAAGAATTTTTGTTTGTTTTAGAAAGGAGAGGAAAAAAAAACACTATTTTTCTTCTATATTAGACCATGATGAACAGAAACTTTACTTCTAAGCCATAGATAGTACTATAAAATGAAGTAGGAGAACAAAAAGAAAGGAAGGAAAGAAAGAAAGGAGGGAAGGAGGGAGGAAGAGACAGGGAGGGAGAAAGGAAGAATGAAAGAGGAAGAAAGGTGGGAGGGATGAAGGAAAGAGGGGAGTCAGGAGGAAGGAAGGAAGGAGAAATTATGGTCAGAATCAAATGCCAAAAAGTGAGTTTTCTCCCCAATACCTCAGCTACTTAAATCACTAAACTGGCCCCAGCTGTGCCCACAGAAGTTAATTTAGAAAGATTCCCCCTTTTTCTTGCTAAAATATAGGATTGTCAGGGAGATTTCTATAATTCCATCATAGTAAAAGAAGATGCCCACTATTACCATCCCAAACTGAAAATGTATGGTTTTGCATACAGATATTTAAGTATATAGTGTTAAACTTCACAGCATTATTGACACAATACTTCTGGTATACAGTGTAATTGGTGAGTTAGACTTAGGTCTGAAACTCCAGCTGTGACATGATTCCTACCATTATGGAACACAACTTGTTCATGAAATGGAGATTGCACTCATTTTCAGGAAAGAAAAGTACTGAGGTTTCTCTAATCCAGAATAGTTTAAACATAGGAAATGTTCCAAAGGATAGCAATCAAAATGATGAGTGAGTTAGATTATTTTATTCATGTGGAAATATAAATGAAACAAATTACTCAAGACAAATTTGCTAGGAAAAAAAAAAATGCCGGAAAAATTGTGTGATGGTCTGAAGAATGTGAAAGGCACAGACCTCAAGGCTAGAGAAATAACTTAGTGTGAATCAAAAACTAGTAGTACAGATAATGAGAATGTTCAGAGTAAAACAGAAGTTGACTCCCCTGTTGAAAAAGTAGCAGAGAAACTACACTAATTTGAACGCGGTCTAGGAATCCAAACCAGATAAAGACTTAGGAATAAACTCTAATACAGTATTAATACTCATGTCAAGGAAGATAGAACTGCCTAATCACATTATCTAGATTATCTAGATACAGAATTTGACCCATTGGGGTCACCTTCTTTCATAAATATTAGACGCAACCAATTTGTTACCAACTTTTCACCACTGGAAAAGTCTATTGGGAACATCAATGTTTAGGTGTCAAGTTGCTTGTGTTTTTCTCTGGGCATCTAAAAAAACCAATAGATACATGATAAACAATTTAAAAATCACAATTAGTTTCTTCCCGGTGACAAATAAATAGCAATCCTACTATCTCCAATACTATCCAACAGAAATATAATGTGATAAACACATGCAATTTTAAATCCCCACATAGATATATTAAAAAAATAAATAGGTAAAATGCATTTATTAATATATTTTATTTAACCTAATCTATCAAAAATATAGTTTCATCTTGTAGCACTAGCCACATTCAATACTCACTAAGCACATGTGGTCAGTATACCATATTATACAGCATGAGAACTAAGAGAAAAGTAGAGGTATAAGACAAAAAGAAAAAACTGTGCATGTATCAATGAAGGGACATTCTTTTTGACCCATGGTAATGAACATTATGATTACATTGAACACTACAGGTAAATTCATTGAGAAGGGGAAAGAGGAACACAGGCACTCTGTGTATAGTGAAGTAAAAATATCACTAAAATAAGAATTAATTCATTTATGGGATTTTGGAGGTGGGTTAATTTCAGAATAAAATTATTTTTGTTATATCCTCTAAGTGATCAAAAATATATCAAAACATAATTTTGAATATCTTTATAATTGGCAACTGCAATGATATTAAGATGTTGTAACAAGAAAATAAAATATTATGAAAATTATTTTTAAAATTGTCAAGAATAGCATTATATTAAGCACTTAAAAACATTTCTAGGACAGTCGAAAATGACTAGATTCAGATTACCAGTTGCAGATGATCGTTCAGAAATATACGAACAATTTATTTCTTTATTCAACAAAAATGTCTTTCGTATTTATTCTATTCTAGAGCTGTCCTAGGCCCTAAGGATACAATGAAAACAAAATCCATGCTCCTCAGAAGCAAATATTCTAGGATAGATACATAAATTCATTTGTCTACCAAAGCTTTGTTAAAAAGTTTTTCAAGAACTTCCTTTTTCTATCACCAACTAATATGACCTAGAATTTGTTCTCTTAAAAGAACATATTCATTGATTGTCAGCCTCAAGAAGTTGGAACCTGTTTTATCTATCATCTAGTTCAATATGGTACTGAATCAAATTAATTGAATCAAATTGAGATAAATCAAATTTAATAAATTAAAAGGCATAAAATAGGTGTTATTGCATTTCTAAAAATCCTAACTCAGAAACCATTAATTAATTAAAAATTAATTGATTAAAATTAATTAAATTAATTAAAATTAATTAGAATTAATACAAAAACAAATGAAGACATTAATTACAAGAAAGGAAAACTTCAGGCCAGTATCTCCCATAAATATAGATATAAAAATCCTCAATACAATATTATCAAATCCTATAATATATAAAAAGAATTACACAAAATAATTATAAGTGGGGGCTGCCTGGGTGGCTCAGTGGGTTAAGCCTCTGCCTTCAGCTCAGGTCATAATCTCAGGGTCCTGGGATCAAGTGCCGCATTGGGCTCTCTGCTAGGCAGGGAGCCTGCTTCCTCCTCCCTCTCTCTCTCTCTCTGCTTGACTCTCTGCCTACTTGTGATCTCTCTCTGTCAAATAAATAAAATCTTTAAAAAAAATTATAAGTGGGATTTATTCCAGATATATAAGACTTGTTCAACAAATGTTAATCAATTAATCAGTCATATAAACAAGCTAAAGAACAAATTTTACATGATTATATCAATTGATGTTAAAAATATATATATATTTGACACATCCTAAGATCCTACACTAATCCATGACAAAATCTCTCAGCAAACTAGGAATGACAGGGAATTTCCTCAACTTGATAAAGAACATCTGTGAAGAACCTAATAGTTAATATCATACTCAATGGTGAGAAACTAGATATTTACCACTTAGAATAAAAACAAGGCCAGGATATTCTGTATCATATCCTATTCAGCATTATACCACAAATCCTAACTAACACATTAATACCAAAAGAAAAAAAAAAGGAAATAAAATGTATACAGTCTTTGAAGTAAGACATAAAACTGTTCTTGTTTAGACATGACATGATTGTCTACGTAGAAAATCCCATAGTGATTTTTTTGGTGATTCTTTATCACCAAAAAATCTCCTGGAATAAATAAGTGATCATAGCAGAAGTACAAAATAGAAGGTTAATATATAAAAGTCAATTTCTTTCCTACACACAAATGATGAAAAATGGGAATTTTAATTTAAAACACAATACTATTTACATTAGGACCAAAATAATGTAATACTACTTGCTTTGGCAGCATATATACCAAAATTGAAACAATACAGAAAGTTTGTGAAGTGTACCATATTAAAAAAAAGAACAAGAAAATAATGTAATATTCAGATATAAATCCAACAAAATATGTACAACATTTTTTTTGAAAAAAACTACACAAATCTGATAGAAGAAATTAAGGAATATGGAGGGATATTCCATGCTCATGGATAGGAAGATGCAATATTGTTAAGATGTCAGTTCTTCCCAATTTGATCTATAGTTTCAAGGTAATCCAAATCAAAATTCCAGAAAGTTATCTTGTGGATGGATATCAATAAAATCATTCCAAAGTTTATATGGGAAGATGAAAGATTCAGAATAGTCAATACTATATTAAAGATGAAAAATAAGTTAGAAAACTGAGACTATCTGATTTCAAGACTTAATATAAAGCTATAGTAACCAAAAGAGCATGGTTTTCGCAAAAGAACAGTCACATAGATCAATGAAACAAAACATAAGACCCAGAAATAAACCCACACAAATAAAGCCCACTGATCTTTGACAAAGGAGCAAAGACAATTACATGGAAACAAGATAGTCTTTTCAACAAATGATACTGGAATAGGTGAATATCCATAATGCAAAATCAATCTAGATTTGGGACTTACATCTTTCAACCAATTAACTCAAATAGATCACAACCTAAATGTAAAATGAAAAACTGTAAAACTTCTAGAAGACAGCACAGGAGAAAATCTAGGTGAGCTTGGTGTGAGGATGAGTTTTTAGATACAACACCAAAAGCATGATGATCAGAGAAAAAAATTAGTAAACTGGTCTGTTAAAACTGAAAACTTTTGCTCTGTGAAAGACAACCTTAAGAGAATGAAAAGACACATACCATCAGACAGTATTTGTAAAACACTTATCTGACAAAAGATTTGTATCTAATATATGTAAACAATTCCTCTAAAGTTCAATAATAAGAAAACAACTCAATAAAAAATGGCAAAATGATCCGAACATACACCTCATCAGAGAAGATGTACAGATGGCAAATAAGTAATGAAAGATGCTCAACATCATTCTTCATTAGGGAGATTCAAATTAAAACAACGATGAGATATCATTATTAAAATGACCAAAATCAAAAAAGCTGACAATAACAAAATCTGACAACCAAGTGCAGCAACAGGAACTCCTGTTCATTGCTGCTGAAAATGTACAAGAAGGTACAGCCACTTTGGAAGACAGTTTGGTACTTTGGTAATAAACATAGTATTACCACGCATTTCAGCAATCATGCTCTTACATATTTACCTGATTGAGTAGAAAACTTATGTCCATAAAAATATCTGCACTCAAATGTTTATAGCTGCTTTATTTATAATTACCCCAAACTGGAAGCAACCAAGACATTCTTCAGTGAATGAATAAACAAACCGTAGTCCACTGAAGCAATGGGATATTATTCAAGGACTAAAAAAATGATCTATCAAGCCATGAAAAGACATGGAGGAACCTTAAATGCATGTTGTAAGTGAAGGAAGTTAGCCTGAATGGTGCTAAACAGTGCATGACTCCAATTACATCACATTCTGGAAAAGATAAAACTAGAGTGACACATTAAAAAAATCAATGGTTGCCAGGTCTCAGGGTGAGGGTGAGAGAAATGAAGAGATGAAATATGGTGCTCAAATATTAAAAATTTAATTGTAAAAAATGCTGAAAAAGGCCAAGAGACACAAGAGCCAACTAAAAGACCTTGCAAAAGTTAAAGCTGGAACAATTGGAGCAATAAAATAAAGTAGTCCTGGATTGTAACCCAAAGGTTAAAATAAGTATCCAGGAGTCCATACTGATATAAATAAATGATTAAATAAATTAACAAATGTGAAAGAAGAGAAAAATCTATGCAGAAGAGTTCTACATAAATTATTTAGATACTCCATCCTAAAGGTTGAGGAAAATGATTCCCCATCCTTAAGTTTGAGCTGCACATGGTGACTTCCTTCCAAAGAGTGTAGTTTGAAAATAGAAGGGAGAAAGTAACAGTGAAGAAACCTGAAAAACATTACTTCTGCCTGTTGACTGAGGTCAACATCAATGGTTATAAATCATGTAAACTGTATGTGCCTTTGATATGATACAATGAAAATGACATACTTTACCTCTGTGACCTTCCTCCCCAAAACACATAACTCCTTTCTAATGATAAGAAAAACATCGAATTCCAGTAGATGGGCATCCTACAATATATCTAACAAGTACTCCCCCAAATTGTCAAGGTCATCAAAAACAAGGGAAGTCTCAGAAATTATCAAAATGTAGAGAAGACTAAGGAGACATGGTCCCAGAACATAAAGAAGGCATTAGGTGTAGGTTAAGGAAGTCTGAAAAAATTATGGACTTTAGTTAATAATAATGTACCAATTTTGGTTCATTAATTGTAACAAACAGACAATGCTAATGTAGGATATTAACTATAGGGGAAACTGTGAGTGCGTTGCTGGTAGGAGAAGGATATATGGGAATTCTCTGTACTATCCACCCAATCTTTCTATAAATCTGAAACTTTTCTAAAAGCAGTCCAGAAATTCTATTACTTAATTAGTTAATTAATATTCTGGCTAACCTATTGACACACACTTTAATATAAGTAAGATTAATTTTTGGAACATTACTAATCACCAGACCATGGGCCTGGCCAACGCCCACTAAAATGCAGTGCCAAGAAGTTCCAATCTGAAGAAACTTGCCATCCTTACTCATTTATTATGAAAACTATAATACTACAATTATCTATGAAACCAATTCTTATCAGAATATAAGCTATAGCTGATCCTTGAACAACACAGGTTTGAACTGTATAGGTCTACTTATGTGGATTTTTCAATAAATACTGAATGATACTCTAAATGTATTTTTCTTATAATTTTAACATTTTCTTTTCTCTAGCTTATTGTAAAAGTACAGCATATAATACACATAACATTAAAAAAATGTGTTAATCAACTGTTTATGTCACCAGCAAGGCTTCCAGTCAACAGTAGGCTATTAGTAGTTAAGCTTTGCGGGAGTCAAAAGTTATATGCAGATTTTCGACTCTGTAGGGATTGGCACTTCTAACCCTCATATTGTTCATGAGTCAGTTGTACTCATCTCCTCCATAGTCTTACAACCTAATCCAGACACCATCCTATCCATCCCCATTCACATCTAATCTAAGTTCACAGCTATGTTCATTGTTTCTACCTCATTATTTTCCACTCATTGTTCACAGTAATTAGGTTCTGCCCCACTTATTCTTCCAAAGTCAAAGATGGTCTCCCTAACCCAGTAGGCACTCACCTATTACTTTACTTTATTTTTTGGAAGTATCCATTATCTATTCCTTCCTTTGTAAAATACTTTCTTCTTTTGCATTCATCACATTTCATTTTCGTTTTCTTCCCACCTCTCTTGCATATTCTAGATGTGTGTCTATTTGTGAGATTCTTATTCTGTCCTTAAATGTTGTTGTTCTTAAAGTTCAGTTAAGCAAATTCTTTTCACTTTTTTTAAATTTTTTTATTATATTCAGTTAGCCAACATACAGTACATCACTAGTTTTCGATGTAGTGTTCAACAATTTATTAGTTTTCTATAATGTTACTCTATGTGTGTACCTTAACTTCCATGGCTTTAATAACTACTACCTGTTGATGTATACCAAATAAAATATTATACTACTTACACTGTTTTTTCCACTTTGGAGCTCTACTCATATATCAAAGTGAAAATGTCCCAGAATAATCTACCATGTACTCTTTCCCAAACTCTCGATACTCTATATTCTCTATCTCTATACACAGTATCACCACTGTCTACTCAAGGCAATAGTCATTCCTCAATACTCAGCATACCTTCTAAAAAATTTCTCACATCCATCAACTTCTGTCTATCCATATAACTACCATTCTAGTTCAAAACATCATCATCTCCTACCTAGATTTGTAAAATCTCCCCTTACAGTTCCCCACATCTCCATGCTTCCTCCCTCTAGTCCATTCTGCATTCTTTTTTTTTAAGATTTATTTATTTATTAATTTGACAGAGAGAGAGAGAGAGAGAGCACAAGTAGGCACAGCAGCAGGCAGAGGGAGAGGGAGAAGCAGACTCTCCACTGATCAGGGAGTCTAATGTGGAGCTGGATCCCTGGACCCTGGGATCATGCCCTGAGCCAAAGGCAGCTGCTTAACCAACTGAGCCACCCAGATGCCCCTCCATTCTGCATTCCATCTCATCATTCCCTAATTCAAGACACTTTAATTCCCCTTTGTTGTTAGTCTGAGATCCGAATGATTTAACTTTGCTTATCATTCATAATTAGAGCCCTGCTTAACACTCTGGTCTACTTTCCTATTTTTTCCCCGCTTCCCTACTTTTGCCTCACACCATGATGAACTGCCAATGTATATGCTGCTCATTCTGCATGCATCATTAGTTTACCTCACTCTCACTGTCACTCTAACCTCAGAGTTCAGCTTAGTCTTTTCAAGAAGTCTTCTCTGAATCCTCAAATCCCAGATAGTTTCCTCTCCTATATATTGCCACAGAGCCTTTTACTTCTGCTCTCAAAACCCTTAACATACACACACACACAATTTTAAATTCCCTTATTACTTATCCATACAGCTTATTAAACCCCAAGCTTTCTAGAGATAATAAGAAATCTATATTAGGGTGCCTGGGTGGCTCAGTGGGTTAAGCCGCTGCCTTCGGCTCGGGTCATGATCTCACGGTCCTGGGATCGAGTCCCGCATCGGGTTCTCTGCTCGGCAGAGATCCTGCTTCCCTCTCTCTCTCTCTGCCTGCCTCTCCATCTACTTGTGATCTCTCTCTGTCAAATAAATAAATAAAATCTTTAAAAAAAAAAAGAAAAGAAATCTATATTATATTATATGATTATTACTATATTATTAAATCTATATTATTATATAACTATTATTACATAAATATAATATATATTATATATTATTAACTCTTCTCAAGAATATCCAGGACAATGGCATTCAAACAATATTTGATATACTGACTGATGAAAATACAGATGGATGATTACAATAACTCAGAAAAATACCCTGAAAGTATTTTAAACTTATAAGTTAAAAAAGAAAAAGAGAAAAAGAAAAAAAAACACCTCTCTGGAATGAGTTACTGCTTGCTTACAGCTTTTGATTCTAATACATTTTTCTTAGAAATAGACTTGGTTTCTGTGTGTATGAAAAATTCATAAAGAATACCCACTATATCCCAGGTTTAAAGTAAGGATTTTCCAGGACAGTATTATTGCTTTAGGTTGCAATAGTCATGTTAATCACCTAATACCATGTTTGAACTACACATGAATGGACGGGACCAAAATTCCAAGACATCAAAGGACTCAAGTCTGATAATAATAGTTTGGAAGCAGTCAGAGAATGGTGAAGGAAGGAATTGTCAGCAACTGAAGGATAACAGTGGGAATTAACCAGTAAATATCATGGGGCTATGACTGCAAATTCAGTATGGGACATAAAAATAGTGATACAAGCCAGAATGAACCCTTGGCTCAAGCAGCCTTTAGACTTGAAAATTGGACAGTCCAGAAAGATTTCAAAGCTTCAAGGAACAGACATAGAATAGATTAAGGAACTTTGAGTATTAGTAGCAGCAAAATATATAGAATAATAGGGGTGAGATCAAAGATATTCTGTCATCTCTATGCATAGGAGAGGATTGAAAAACAAAAATATGTAGTGAAAGACTTAGAGAGTCAAAGATACATACAGTATCTTCTCCAAATTAGCTTTTTTCATCTGAAAGCAACAGTGACTAAATAGTTTCAAAATGCTTTATTTTAGTTTTTCTTTTGGTTATACTTAAATAAAAATCTTACAGAAAAACTACTAGTAAATATTTTACTTTTAAAATGTATAATTATCATGTTTTATGTTATAAAGAAATAGGCACCAAAATAACATTAATAATTAAGTCAGTGTTAACACAAAGTAATGGAGTTTCTCTTGACTTCTACTCTAAAGCCTATTATTGACTTTTTTTGTAATTGAAGACACAATCAAAGAAGGAATGGTTGTTAATATTTTATCAATTCTGAAATTCTACCATTACATCTTCCTTCACCAATGTCATCTCCACTTAGATAATTCACAAAGTAGTTGGGTTAGGAAATAACCATGCAGGGCGGTGGTGGCTCAGTCATTAAGAATCTGCCTTGGGCTTAGGTCATGATCCCAGGGTCCTGGGATTGAGTCCCACTTCGGGCTCCCTGCTCAGCAGGAAGCCTGCTTCCCCCTTCCCCACTCCCCTTGCTTGTATTCCCTCTCTGTGTCTCTCTCTGTCAAATAAAGAAATAAAATCCTTAAAAAAAAAAAAGGAAACAACTATGCTCAATTTTTGTCTCAAATATTTTAGACAATACATCTCTAAAGATCCAAATCACCAGGTTGTTGCAAATCCCCTACTATTTTCTAATTTAACCTACCACATGTTCAACATCATCAAAAACCTCATGAGTCCAGAAGTATGATCCAGCTTTTCTTTTTTTACCTCCCATGTGTTACAGAGTAATAAGCAAAGGATATTCTCATATAAGTGCTCAAAAAACACTGGTCTGGTGAAAGAGTAAACCAAGAGTAAGAAAAATAAGTCCTTAATCCTTTGCTCACCTTGCACTGGGCAGTATGCATAGATTATAAGAGTGAATTCAAACACACTTGACCACCTCTCTTTACACATAATATCAAGCCATTGAACTTCTAATTTCTGAAAGGTGAGATAACTTGGCATATCTCTCTTTTTTAATTCTTTTGTTGATTTACTTCCAGGAGTTCCACATTTTCTCATTATCTTTCTTTTCCTGCAGCCATTTGTGCATATAATTGCTTTTAAACCATAAAGTTGTTGTTACAAATAGTGTTCTCTTTAATGAAGAAGACTTACTTGACAGATTAATGATATTAAATTATTTAATAACCTCCTATCTTTAAATAAATTATAAGAGACACAGTTCATTTGTTTATTTTTAGTCCTCAGACTTTGTATAGGCAGTTAATACACAGAAAGGAATTAAAGCAAACTCATTTCTGCCTCAGGAACTAGAGTTGAGCTCTTCTCCTAGCACTGAATATTTATTTGAATTTCTATACAGAGTCAAGCGCCAATTACCTTCAAACAATCTAAGCATCTTTAAAATCTGAAGGCCCATTCACTGGGTAAATTGAATGCCAAAGTTTATGGAAACAGTGATTTCATAGAAGCCTGTAGTAACTTGTTCCCTTGCCTAATGTACCCACTGAACTAAACAAGACAGATGCAAAATTTTATTGGAAAAATTATATTAGGTAGCCATAGATGAAAACATCTAAACCTTTTAGTTAATTCATCTTAAATAAAGAACAGTAAGTATCAGGAAAGAAAACCTATAATTAGGTTTATGTTCTCAAAAGACTAACCATTCCTAATTTTTAGAAAACAGGCTTACCTGTTCATTGAAATTTATAAAAAATGAGAATTTGCTTAAGTGTTTTCTATTTATTCCTTAAATTCTCAAATTCAATTAAATTTTAATCTTTGAAGTTTTTTGAGTCTGGGGCTTTTTTCTATAGTTTAAGATTATGGGGTTTTATGTGTGTTTACTTGTTTGGTTTTGTTTTCACTCAATACAAATACACTCCTATTTATTTTCTTTCCATATTTCCATTAGTTTTATAAATAACTTAAAGCATGTGTACAGACTTAAACTCATTGTAGAAATACCAAGTTTTTAGGGAGAAATTTTCACTTGGTGTTTATGAAATCTTTTTTAAAATTTGTAGATTAAGTTTTAAAATCTACTCATTCTTGACTTATGGATAATACCTGGGGTGCCTGGGTGGTTCAGTCAGTTGAGCATCTGACTCTTGGTTGTGGCTCAGGTCATGATCTCCGGGTCATGAGACTGAGCCCCATGTCAGGCTCCACACAGCATGGAGCCTGCTTGGGATTCTTTCTCTCCCTCTCCTTCTGCCCCTCCTCACACTCACTCACTCTATCTCTCTCTCTATCTCTCTCAAATAAATAAATAAATCTTTGAACTAGATATAATACCTAATTTTCTAAAATGTATTTATCTATTCAGTTTATGCTATTTATATCACTTGTGACATTCATTATAATTTTTATAACATAATTTTTTTTTAATTTCAGCACATAAAGAAGTGCCCAATTAAGCATATTTATTCAGATTTGGAAACTATGACAATAAATATTATGACTGCTACAGCCATAGAGAAAACCTTGAGCCATAATATCTGTTTTTCTTAAGGTTCTATAGGGTGGTGGCTAGGTGCTCCTCATTTGAGTATGAATGTTCAAAACTGGCAGACTTGAAGAAAAATTTTAAAGCTATCATTTTAAAAAATGTATTTTCTAATTTGGAGGAAAAAAATTAAAAAATAAAAAAACAAGAAAAAATGCATTTTCTGAGCAACCTCTAAAGAAATGAATGTCTTGTGTAAGCTTCATTACTCATTTAAAATATTTATTTTTTTAAAGGTTTTATTTATTTATCTGTCAGAGACAGAGAGAGAGAAAGCACAAGCAGGGGGAGCAGCAGGCAGAGGGCAAAGCAGGCTCCTTGCTGAGCAAGGATCCTAGGATCATGATCTGAGCCAAAGGCAGACAACTGAATGAGCCACCCAGGAGTCCCACATTTATTTTTAATACATTTTGTGTCTTAGGTTTGTCTTCCACATTTTTACAATCTTCAGCTCAGGCCTGAAGTCAAAGTTTCTATGGCTGCTTATGTTTGAGTGGGTAAGGATTTTCTTTATATATAGTTCTATCTCTCTCTCTCTCTCTCTCTGTCCTAATCTCTTCTTCTTGTAGGGCACAAATTGTATTGGATTAGGGCCCACCTAATGGCTGCAGTTTAACTTAATTACCTTTTTAAAGGCCCTATCTCCAAATACAGTCATATTCCAAAGTACTGGGGGGAACTCAGCATATGAATTTTGAGAGAACACAATCAAGCTCATAACTACCACAGAATTCTAATCACCCCAAACTCAAAGTCTTTTGGCTCTTTTGCTTCTCTTCCTCTTTCCATTCAAATATTTTTTATGAATTTTACTGTGACACTTTTCCCTGCTCTCCACATCTACTCTAATTTCTTATCTACACTATTACTATATCACACTAATAAACTCTCCATTACTGTCTACACATTTGCTGCCATATCTGTCTTTCTAAAACTAAGCAGTAACAAAGCTACATCAATTCAAAAACCTATAGTGACTCCTAAATTATTGCCTAACATTTGCCTAACGATAACTTAGACTGCTTTTTAAAGATGCCCCTTGCCTGCCTTTTAAGGCCTTCCTTGGTCTCCTTCCAATGAGGGATCTGGTATTATGTCCCATGACTTTTCTGTAGAATCTTAAGTCTCTAGAACAGTGTGTTTTATATTGTAGATTAAAAAAAAAAAACTATTAGTGAACCACAAAACTAATTTTGATAAGCATTTTAGAAGCCAAAGAATGGGATGGGGTGGAATGGAATGGGATGGAATGGAATGTATCAGAATAATATTTTAGGGGCGCCTAGGTGGCTCAGTTGGTTAAGCATCCAACTCTTGATTTCAGCTTAGGTCATGATCTCAGGGTCGTGAGATCAGGACTGCATCCGGCTTTGCACTCAACATGGAGTGTGCTTGTCCCTCTCCCTCTGCTCTGCCCTCTGCTCACGCTCTCAAATAAATAAATAAATAACATCTTTTTAAAATTTTAAAAAAACTTTAAAAATTAAAAAAAATTTAAAGAATAGTATATTAATAAGTATCTAAACAATCATACAGGTTATAAAATTCAGGCTCTTTTTTTCTTCCCCACCAACTTGTTCCTTAAAACTCTCCTAAGTTCTTTTTTTCTGTAAATATTTTCTTTCATTGCATATTTTCTTTCTTTGCATATTTTCAAGAAGATACTATTGCTTTATACATAATTAGGCTGTTGACTATATGAACATAAATTACACTGATTTCCCCAAGCAATAACTGAATTCCATGCACACAATTTGGTTTTCTGAAAATTTTTTTTTTTTTTTTTTTTGGTTTTCTGAAAATTTTTCTGACCATTGACTGACAAGTGGGTTCAGAACCTACACATGTGCCACATGGCACCTGTGCACAGCAGCATGATGGCAGCAAAAGTATTAAGAAAACCATATTTCTCAGCATTTGTCAGATTTTGAAACCTCCTAAACAGCCATCACTGGGCAATTTTTAATTTAACACTGAATGGACCTCAGCTATTAGTCATATAGAAGTGTTGTTGTAGGTACCTAAAAAGATTTGTGTTGTTTAATCATCAACAAGCCAGAACATTACAAACCAACACAAAATAAGGACCTTAAAGTGAAAACAGAAGTGAAATACGATGGTTGAAGCAACAGACTTAAGGGGATAGGAGTCCCTTCTTTGGAAGGATAAGGTAAGAACATAACAAAATATTAGGTTCCAGAGAGCAGAGGATCATGAAAATCATCAAGTTATTGCTGATATATTTTCTTTTTTAAAGGAAATAGGAAAATTAAGCAATTCCATATAATTAAAAATAATTTTAAGTAATCCTATCGATTCACTGATGCTGCTAAGTAGCCTTTATCCTGACTGAGTTGGGTCATCGCTCCCCTGGGAGTCCTTGCTCTTTATTTCAAGTGACACTAAAGAGATCACCAAGGCAGAGAAGGGTTTGTCTCACAATAATCGAAACATAAATACATGTGAGGACTCTTTTTCTTCTTACAAAATACAAAGAAACATTGGTTGAGGAATTAAATCTAGTCAAATCTGGATGCCATCTGGATTTTTGTGGCATTGGAAGTTGTAGTCAGGCAAGATTTGTGCTTGAAAGAAAACATAGAGACCACAAAGAAATGAAGAGGGTACACCCTGAGGTTAGAGAAAAATATATATTTTAAGTTGTGTTCCTCGTTGTCAACATAACTACAACGCTCATGCTTAAATATTTATTATTTCTCTTTAAACAAGTCTCTAAGATCTTGTTTCCACTTCCACTATGGATCAGTGGTTTCAACTGCATAAGAATGACCTGCAGAGTTTGTCACCAGGACCCTGCCTCGGCCTGTAACTAAGGAAGGTCTATGTTTTGGAGTGCCATCCTTGAAACGGTCTAAGTCTCTCTCCTGTGCATGGGATTTTAGTGCTTTTTAAGTGGGGCACCTAAGCCTGAACTCCTCTTGTGAGCACTTTCCAACCTTTTAGTGGAGTAGGTCAATGTCACAAGGGGCTCTAGGGCTTGTTGCCTTAAGTCTGTCCCCAGGCCAATCCAGGCCACAGTGCCAGAAATGCAGCATGACAAGTGGATCACTCCTAGTAACCAGAGTGGAAGGAATGTGCTGTTGTAGTTTGCATAGCTGCCTGAAATTGGATAGATAGAATAGTGTTGACACAGAGTCTGAGTAACCATCGCTCATGTTGTCAGGCACAGGAAGAGTTCAGGGTTCAGGGCTTCCAATGTTCACTGCTAATCCTTGGCCTTGAGCCACAGGTGGGCAGTGTGATAACTTTTGAACATCCAGATTCTGCCTATAGTGCAGCCCCTAGTCTACAGTACCCACAGTTAGCAGGGTGAGAGCAGGCATTCTTTGTCCTTCCACCATTGTCATCCCAACCCTTCTAAGGCTCCACACTTCATCCCAGTTAGTTCTCCAGGAAATGCCATGCATGTCCTTTAAGGACTTTGAGACTATTTTGTCCTTAATACTTCTTCTCCTTAATGCTGCTGCTAAATGTAGTGATGCGAGGCTCTCCTAGATTGGCCCTGACACATGGCCAACAATGAGTGGGCATGCCTTCTTTAAATGAGATTATTCTTATTATTCTAACCAGAGATCCTATGCCTATCCCCTTTGTAGCAGTATGAAAAGCAAGGGTGGAGTGAACACTGAAAGAGATCACGGTCTAGAAATGCAGTGACTATGGACTAAAGAGTTCAAGAAAAGGCATGACTGAAAGAAAGATTGATCCACGATTACACAATTAAATTCCAAATGGCAAATATAATGCGACCAGAAAACAAGTAACCATTCACAGTCCCCTGAATTCTCTGAGCAAGACATGCATTTGTGGTCATCATCAACAAAGCACAGTAAAACTTTTGAAAGAGGCAATGGAAGCTAGTATTTATGGGCAGCGTGATGGATGAGGCAGCACCATAAGTGATGATGTACTCCCCGGTAAGGAAGTGGCATGAGGGCATCGCTTCAGTACAAGCACATTCCAAAGAGCCATGATACTGTGAGTAATAACAGCATTGCTATTTGACCACCAAGTAGCTATTGCTATTTGACCGTCAAGTAGCTATTACTACTTGACCACCAAGAACATAAAGAGGTAGTTCCTAGATCTGAATTTAAAGAGATGGTGCTTGGATCCTATAATGAATCTTCACATGTACCAACTGAACAATGAACAAATAACTAAGTACCTCTTCCGAACTCTATTTTAAATCACCATTCATAATCACTGCTCCTCATATGGGGCCATGAATTTTTAATACATTTGTAATAAAATTACTTACATAGGCAGGTGTCTACAAAAGTATTTACCCAAAGAACCCCAAGCCCCAGAGGCAATCTTGATTTCCAATTCCCTCCCAGTTCATCTCTCTGTCTCTCTCCTTTCTCTCTTCCTTCTGCTGCCCACCTCCCAACTCCACCACAACTTCCATCTCCTAACCAGAACTGAGGCCAGAGTGGAATACTCCTTCTATTTTCCTATCCGGTAATTTTACAAAACCTTGATAAGCATTTATGATGCATAATACAGGGGACCCAGAAAATTATGTCCTGATTTTTTAAAAAAACAATTGTTGTTTAATTTAGAAGTTTACCATAAGGCAGGATGCCAGAAAGACCTCCTTGATGAAGTTGTTTAAGTCTCCTATTTCTGATAAACCCAGCTGATTAACAAGTTTGTTGTGCAGGATATCCAGAGATTGGACTCAGCTGGTTGGAACAGTGTTGGCTGAGAAACTAATTTTGAAATTATTTCAAGTTGGGGCACCTGGATGGCTCAGTTGGTTGAGCATCCGACTCTTGATTTCAGCTAAGGCCATGATCTCAGGGTTGTGAGATCAAGCCCGGCATCTGGCCCCACACTCAGCGGGGAGTCTACTTGAGATTCTCACTCTCCCCCTGCCCCTGCTCTCTCTCGCTCTCTCTCTTCTCAAATAAGTAATTAAAACGAACAAAAAAAAGAAATCATTTTAAGTTATTCTTTTGCTCAAAAACGTACTGCGGTTGCGTAGAGTTGTACATATGCTAATGAAGACATCTGATTGTAAGCAGCTGAAGGCTTCTAAACATCAAATTGAAAGCGATTTTAAGCCATCATAACTTAGCTTTGAAAGTGAACTTTGTGGAGAAGAAATCAATCTTAAATTAAAACACTGAGATGAAACATAGAAAAAGACATCAATCCATGCCTAAATAGTGTATCTTGAAATCTTGCTTATGATGGTATTTTCTTCCAAGATATAGACCTATGTATAGATAATTTCGGATTAAGAAGTACTCCATTATAATTTTAATAAATGATTTTTATGTATTTTGCCAAAAACAATTCATTGTTATACTGGATAGTTTGTGTTTAGCCTTATCACAATATCCAGCATTCGAGGATTATAGAACCGCTAAGGTTACTGATTAAGTGAAAGATAGTAAATTTGGCAAAGTGCTTGGGAGAAATTAACAAACTCCTAAAGGTCTAGCCTTCAGATCCAAAGACTTCTTATCAACATAGGAATGCAGTAAAAGCTCCTTTCTGAATCCAGTGCTGTCTTAAGAAGATATAACCTCTGGCCTATTTCCACCACCTCAGTACTGTTCTCTTATCCTCTCATCTCCTATCCTGTCAATCCTTATCTCCATGCTCCCATTAAATTCTAATGTCTGCATCTGGTCAGAGCAAAGCACACATGGTACTTAGGAAGACCTAGATAACCAGTAAGTCAAGGTCAGTGGCCCCAAAGATAGACCCTTTATGATTCTCCTTACAAGAAAAAGGCAGCTGGGGAAAAAAAAAAAAAAAAAGGTAGATTTCATGAACTGGGAAATGGAAAACTTATTGTATGCATTTAAAATGGATGATTTGAATATAAAGAAAATCCCTTTCTCCCTCAGTTGCTCTTCCACGCAATGAGGGCATGAAACTTTAAAATGAATCAAGAGGGCCATAAGACATGAGAAAGTTTTCAAGTATTCCAAATCATTATCCATATGTGGATTTTAAAAACCATTACTCCTATGAGATTGTTTTTCATTTCTAAGACTCCATAGGGAATTCTTTAGTCTTCTATCCTATATTCCTCCTTTGTTTGAATGTTACATAGCAGGACAAAAATTCTATAGTTCATTCTGATGAACACCTTTATATACTTGGGAATATAATTCTCATCTCAGAAGGACTTTGTAACATTTGATACAAAGGTCACCACTGCTATACCACGTACAAATTACAATTTTTAATAGCCCTTCTGCCCTACTCTTTACTCCCATCATCCATATATGCCTAGCATGAAAAAAAAAAAAAAACTGTTCTTCTGGCAGTTTGAATATAAAACACTTAAGTTTTTTTTTTCTAATGAAAATTATTTTCAGTGAGGCCTCTTGTTAGTTCAATTAATGTATACGGAAACTTGATGGAAGCTATAGCCTATTCTGCTATGATGTTGCTCATCTATGAATATTATATTTTTAGATATATTTTTAATTTACAATATCATGTGCTAAAATTAAACTAAAGTTTTCGGCACACTAGAAACTTGGCCAATTTTCAAATATTTACTGTGACTCTTATCTAAGTCAGTAAGACATGATAGCCATATAAAAGAAAAACTGTGATCCCTGCTCTGCCTTGTCTAGTCAAGCTAAGCGAAAAACTATGCTCTCTCGCATGCAAAAATAATGATAATTAATAAATAATTATGAAAGGGTTATCTGGACTGGCCCCTAGTATTACAAATCCAAAGGCCTGTAGAAACCGGGTTGACTGTGAGGCAGTAAGTAGAGAAAAGAGCACATGTTCCATCTTGCTGAGTATCCACTACTGACTCTACACAATATTCTTAGAAATATAGCCCTTGACTCCCTGCTCAGCAAGGAGTCTGCTCCTCCCTATCCCCCACTCACTCCTGCTAGTGCTCTCTCTCTCTTTGTCAAATAAATAAATTTAAAAAGAAAGAAATCTTTAAAAAAAAAAAAGAAAGAAAGAAAAAAAGAAAAAGAAATGTTGTCCTTGATTTGTCAATTCTGGCTTTTCAAAAATGTAATATCAGATTTTGTATGTGAAATCCATTTATAAATGCTGGTCATGAGTCAATTTAAAGAAAAAAAAACAAAACTCTATGAACTAAACCAAAAACATGCTAACAGCCATCGGTTTGCAAGTCCTAGTCTAGACCACTGACTTCTAACCTTGTTTATTACCAGCATCATTCAATTATTTGTGGTTTCTACATTTAACATGCACTCTTCTATAATGCCTGCTTCCTCCTCCTATTTTATTCACTAGGGTGTGGAGGGTTCTTCGTTATTTCATTTCCTGGAAAATTCTCCTGAACATATTAAAATACACTTCTCTAAGCTTATGATCATGATGCAAAGTTACAAGAAATAAGCCCTGATACAAATCCATAATTACAGTAGGATGTGATTGTGTGTGATAACTAGACACACAGATAGTTGATGTAAGGAAACAGGCCAAAATATCTCCAACGTATTCCTCAGGATAGTGAGAAGATAGGTAAAATTTTAGAAATAAATTTCTGTGTTTTGGGCAATAAGTATATATATTATGCATATATCCATTGAAGGAGTATTCAGAGTACACTCTGTGTAGAGGTATAAGAGTAGGGATATATGAGAAGGAAGGAATAAGGGGGAATCATATTTTTTCTGAAAGGAAGTTACAGGATTGATTGTGTTAAGGTCTTTTCAACTACTAGTTTTTTTTTTTTTAAGATTTTATTTTTTTGACAGAGAGAGAGCACAAGTGGGGAGCGGGGAAGAAGGAGAAGCAGATTCCTCGATGAGCAGGGAGCCTGACACAGGGCTCACTCTCAGGACCCTGAGATCATGACCTGAGCCAAAGACAACCACTTAACTGACTGAGATACCCAGGCGCCCCTCAAGTACTATTTACTTAAATCTCTCAGGTTTATAAATGTTGTATGAATAAAAACTAATTTTCACTAACAAATGCAGAATCCAGTTGTGGGGGTTTTTTTGTTGTTTTTTTTTTAAGATTTTTTTTAATTTATTTGACAGACAGATCACAAGTAGGCAGAGAGGCAGGCAGAGAGAGACAGGAGGAAGAGGCAGGCTCCCTGCTGAGCAGAGAGCCCGATGCGGGACTTGATCCCAGGACCCTGAGATCATGACCTGAACCGAAGACAGAGGCTTTAACCACTGAGCCACCCATACGCCCTCCAGTTGTGTTTTTAAGAGGTAGGTACACATCGGTCACCAGGCCTGTCCCAACCTGGTACCATGGAAGGGAGAGACTGTTCTGCAAGTCTGTGTATAGTCCATCCCACATGGCTCCATCTTTCATGCTGGTATCACCAGAGTTTTTAAGGCTCCATGTATCACCATTTTGTTCTTTTTTTACATACACAATTCACTTTAACGAGTTGGAGAAAAATATGATTGGGCTGAGAATTCTCAAGACAGCTTCTTGCAGAATGGGCAGCCCTATCCTGTGGAAACACAATGCATCCTCTAGTCATCAGAAGTGCCTTCTCTCGGGGCGCCTGGGTGGCTCAGTTGGTTAAGCAGCTGCCTTCGGCTCAGGTCATGATCCCAGCGTCCTGGGATCGAGTCCCACATCGGGCTCCTTGCTTGGCGGGGAGCCTGCTTCTCCCTCTGCCTCTGCCTGCCATTCTGTCCGCCTGTGCTCGCTCTCTCTCCCTCTCTCTCTGACAAATTTAAAAAAAAAAAAAAGATTCTCTCTCTCCCTTTGCCCCTCTCCACTTATACTCTATAAAAAAAGAAAAAAAAAAAAAAAAAAAAAAGAAGTGCCTTCTCTCTTCTGAACCTCATCACTTTCTTCCTAAAGCAAATGTCCACATCTTTGCAAAACAATGTGTCATTTAAAAATATTTTTTTAAATATTTTATTTATTTATTTGAGAGAGAGAGAGAGAAAACATGAGAGCAGAAAAGGTCAGAGGGAGAAGCAGACTCCCCATGGAGCTGGGAGCCTGATGCGGGACTCGATCCAGGGACTCCAGGATCACGACCTGAGCCAAAGGCAGCCGCTCAACCAACGGAGCCACCCAGGCACCCTAAAAATATTTTTGAATAAAATAAGGTACACAGGGGTGCCTGGGTGGCTCAGTGGGTTAAGCCGCTGCCTTCAGCTCAGGTCATGATCTCAGTGTCCTGGGATCGAGCCCTGCATCGAGCTCTCTGCTCAGCAGGGAGCCTGCTTCCTCCTCTCTCTCTGCCTGCCTCTCTGCCTGCTTGTGATCTCTCTCTGTCAAATAAATAAATAAAATCTTTAAAAAATAAATAAATAAGGTACACAGAGATTAATGCAACAATTAACATTTTCAAGTTCACTATTGTTTTTTTTATTTATTTTTTATATTTACCTCTTATTTTTCTTCCAAGATAACCTCTCCTAAGTTCCTTTCCCACAAGCTCTTTGTTTTCTTTCCCCTTTCTTTTTTGCCTTTTCTTTATTTTTCTGCTCAATGGAAATGTAGGTGAACATAAGAAACCCACAATTATCAACTGAAATAAACCTCACAGACATCATAAATGAAAGGACAAACCAATATAAATATTCATGTACATAAACACACGCCTCTTAATATTTAATGTATCATCTAAGAGTGGATTTGACTACAAGTGACAAAGTGTCTAAGAATGACTTAAATAAGTAAAACTTATTTTTAAGCAATAAAACTTATTTTTTTAAAATAATAATGTCAAATATAGGCATTTCCTAACAATAGTTTAGCAATTCTGAAATACCATCAGGGACCCAGGCTCATCCATTCTCCTCCTCTACCATTTGAATGGTTTTGACTTTCATCTTCTGGCTTGTTACCTTAGTTACAAGCTCTAGCTCATGCTGGAACCCCAGTCATCACATCAAAGAAAAGAAAAGATGAACAGAAGTACCAGATGCTTTGCCATGTCATCAAGAAAGAAAAGAGCTTTCCCAGAAACCCTTGCAGACATTCACTTTGATCTCATTGGTTAGATTTTAACCTTTCAAGTCATTAAACAGTTACATGGCCAAATATAGCTGCAAAGGAAATTGGGAAAGAGAATATACACCTAGAGTTATTGCTGCATTAAATGAAACTCATGCTTTGTTAACAGTAAGAGAAAAATGCGCATCAAGTAAGCAAAAAACAGTATTTGCCACAGTGACCTATTTAAAGAAAAGCTAAAGTGTTCCCTACTGTAATATACTCCACCTCAACTAGGCTATCAGAGAGTCCAGTAAGACCATTAGAAACCTATCTGAAGAATAAATTTAAATTTTCTCTAACTAGCATAATGACTGTTCTTAGTGGAGTGAGTACCTGTGAAGTACTTTGATTCTTCTGGGGAAAAAAAAAAGTGTTAGCATATAATAATTTTCCTTACCAAAATTTTGCCCCACTAAATTAGTAATACCTATAAAGAAAAAATTTGCTTTGCAAAGACAAACTTGAGTCCAGATTATTCATATTTTACCAATTCAAAGTCAATAGTGTGAATGTTCTATTACTACATTGTTTTAAAACAAAGCATGATAATTAATTCAGAGTGTTAAACTCAGATATTGAGGTTGGATATTTAATAAGACATGAACAGTATTAAACTCCCACTGAAATGAAAAATTGTTTCATTTCAAATCCTTTATAGTTCACAATGTTCTAATAATGCAGTATTCACTAAATGGAAGTAGTCAAAACCCGTGATATTGGAAACAGTATGTATACACCATAAACAAGTCATGGTAGGGTCTTGCATTGTCAACAGAATAATAATGGACACTCCAAGTAAGCTTAATTTCTTGATTTCTAAGACTGGTAGGAAGACTCTCTAGGAAGAAATTGCTTAACTCATATACTCCCACTGTTGCTTTCTTTTCTAAATTTTCTGGAACATACAGATGTCAAGAACCTAAAAATATGAATCACTTTTCCCTGTTCTCAGTTATGCTATAGTTCTCAATTTTTTCTCTCTCCTGTCAGGTCTTCTCTGTACTATGCAAATTTTCCCTTACCCTCAACCTTCTACAACCTCCAATCGTTCCTTTTCCCCCTCATCTTACCAACCCCACCAATTGTCTTCCTTTTAAATTTCCTTGAAGTGTGTTCCAGGTCTCTCAGAAAGTCAGCAGCAGAACAAAAGGGAAGAGATCTGGTTCCATAACCCTAAGGCGGGGTGCTGCCCAAGTGCACCTTATAATTTGGAGTTGGCTGGTGCATGAATAACAACCTAAATTCCTAACACACTGGCTTAAGAGCTTTATGATTTCAGTTGGTTTTTGTTTATTTGTTTTAGGAGATATTTTCAGTCCTTTGCCCCATTTTCTTATTCTCACTTTGCTTTTTTTCCCCTTCCAATTTAGTTATTGTTTTTAGATATTTGATACTAAATTACTTAAATTAAATTTATGGTGACTGAGAGGATTTTCACTTTTTGAAAATGGAAAGGCCTCTGGGTAAAAGCAAGCTCCCACCTACCCCCCTGCCACTCACACAAACCCATCCATCCAATACAAGGCTAAAGTAATAGATTCTGAGATGGGCCACAAAGAAGTGAGGGGTTTTTCCAAATAAAACTCCCTTTTGATATTCTTTAGGCCTCTTTAAAGAGGCAAAGTATGTGTCATTAAATTAATCTTTAAAGTGCCTCTTTAAATGACTAACTAGTCTCATTTCAACTGTTACAGCATAAAATTTAAATGCAATTATAACAAAGAAATTGACTTCTTCCTTTATACCTGATAATGACAAGGTCATAACCTGCCCTAAATCTATATTCTTTGCTTAGCCATTTGCAATATAGCTTATTGTAGATATCAAGTGCTATTTAATGAAATAGCTTATAATATTAAGAAAGTGTTCTGTTCTCTAGAGGCAAAATGGTAGCAATTCAGACCTTTACTCAAAAGCTTTTTGAAAAATGAAGGTTCCCACTTGGTTATCGTACATGAATTAATTGTGTAGCTATCTGAATTCTTCCTCTATCTGTCCCATTCCACGTTTCTGGATGATCAAAATAGAGCCTTAAGGCACAACTTTGCCTTTCTGAAAAGAAGTCTTAATCATGAGTACTAGATATTTTTTGTTCAGTTTATTCACATATTCATTCCCTTTTGTAACACATGGAATCTGCTTATGTTTTGCTTATGTTAGGAAGGAAAAGTCACAAAGAAATAGGTTGTGAGAATCAAGTCAACCAAGTCAACCAGGGAGTACAGTAATCACTTCAACAACTAGTTACACTGCAATTCTTAAGAAATACCAAATAATTCAAAAGAAAAAAGTGAGAACGAGTCTAATGGCTTGAAAACTAGAATGTATTTGGGTTGTTTTTTTTTTTAAGATTTTATTTATTTATTTGATAGAGATCACAAGCAGGCAGAGAGGGAGGAGGAAGCAGGCTTCCTGCTAAGCAGAGAGCCCGATGCGGGGCCCAATCCCAGGACCCCGGGACCATGACCTGAGCGGAAGGAAGAGGCCCCGAATGTATTTGTTTTGAAAATGATTTTTTTTCTTTCCTGGAACTGGAAATGACTTTGCAGATAATCTAGTCAGACTCCTCGCTTCATAGGGACTGAAATCCGGACAGGCAAAGTGATCCCTGAAGTGCCCAGCCCGTTCCATCACTTGAATCTGGATTCAGTTGAGGGTTGTTTTCCCAGTGACCTCCCACTGAAACTGTGGCCTCTGAGACAATGTTTTCACATTCTTCTATAGATGCCATAGGGACTTGACGATATGTGCAGTATGGCTTTAAAACATGGCCATTTTCCATAGGTGGAGAACTGAACAGTATGAAAATGATAACTGTCCTTCCTGAAGCTTTTAATGGAAGGAATGCATATAGCAATATTAATGTGAATAAATAACCAAAGCCAAGGTGTTTCTAAGAATGTGTGTGGTAAGTTTTCAAAACTAGTAAGAACAAGATGGGATCAGGAGGGAGACAAACCATAAGAGACTCTTAATTTCACAAAACAAACTGAGGGTTGCTGGGGGTAGTGTGGAGAGGTATGGAGAGGATGGTTGGGTTATGGACATTGGGGAGGGTATGTGAAATGGTAAGTGCTGTGAAAGTGTGTAAGCCTGACGATTCACAGACCTGTACCTCTGGGGCAAATAATACATTATATGTTAATAAAAATAATTAATTAAAAAAACTATTAAGAATACTCAAATCAATATTAGTGTCTCTGTTTATGACCTGTCAAATGTGAATTCTCTTCTCAAATACACACATGAATTTGCTGTTCATTATTATTTGACAGGACACATTTTACCTGCAGCAAAATTCAACATTTTACCACCAGTAGCATTATTTGAAAGCTAATCAATACTTTTTGTTAAAGCTTCAGGCACAATAAGCTAATCGTATGCAACACTGATGGATGGAAAATATAAAATTAGATTTACATGTTTGTGGCCCCCTTTAAAAATGGTACTAGGGTTATAATTATCAGATAAGATTTGCCATTGAACCATGAGGTTTTGGATTAGCTGTTAGGAAATGGGAGATTCAGCAAACATTGATTACGCCTCTGATAATATTTTTCACACACAATAAGATGATCAGTGCCAGGCTGGGTAAAAGAGTAACTGAGAACTATTTTGGCTCAGAAAGGTGAAACAATAGAAACCATCCAAGAGACTAAAATCTGGCTTTGGGCTCAATTTAACAAATGAGAACTTGAAGAGGGAAACTCACATACTAATACTGAGATTCAAAATTATTCTAACAGCAGAACTTCAGAACTAGAAAAAAAAAGCTTATATGTTATTAAATTGAAAAAGTATACATTTTGGGGCGCCTGGGTGGCTCAGTGGGTTAAAGCCTCTGCATTCGACTCAGGTCATGATCCCAGGATCCTGGGATCGAGCCCCGCATCGGGCTCTCTGCTCAGCAGGGAGCCTGCTTCCTCCTTTCTCTGCCTGCTTCTCTGCCTACTTGTGATCTTTGTCTGTCAAATAAATAAATTAAAAAAAAAAAACCTTTAAAAAAAAGAAAAAGTATACATTTTCTAGGGATAATTATTCACCTCAATAAATACTTCAGACTTATAAATCAAAAGGACAGGAAACGAGGATTACATTATGTTTTCCAAAATGCTTATTCAGTAACTTAAACATTATAGAATAGCTGACTATAAATGCCTCTAAGAACTTAAAAATTGTATCATTTCTCCTGATCATGTGCTTTAAAACCATGATTCTCAGAAATCACAAGATGCTGTGATCACATTTCACAGAGATAACAAAGACAGGAAGCCAACATGCCACATGAAAGATGAGTACTTTAATCATGTTCTTGCCTGTATTTTTGAAATGTTGGCATTCATGTTGCATCTATCATATATTATCCAGGCTCAATCAACAACTCACCTCTTTAAACCATTAATGATAAACTAAAGCTTTATTAACATAATGGTTGATTTACATCTTAAACCTAATTCCCAATCTAACACTTTAATATAAAACCAAGCACTGGAATAAACAGCATTAGCTTTTCCTTGATAAAATACCAAGGGTGGCTTTAAAATAAGTCAGTTTACTGTTGTAACCTATGAATTAATGTGCCTTATAAATATGCCTTGTTAACTGATTAATGAAATGCTTATAATTGCAAATTGTAAATTAGATTGAGGCAGATGGATAGATAAACGAATCTATTTGAAATGTACTTCCTTCCTACTGCATTAAACCAGGCCTTATTTGGGGCTTGGATAATAATAAGTTTTCAGGTAATTTGAAGTAATTTTCTGCAGTGAGCACTGATCACACCCTCAATCAGCCTTAGTGACTAAAGTGAACATTGTTCTCCACCCATCCTCAACACATTAACCCATTAACCCAAAATTGATTTTTTTTTTTTACTCATTTTTCCAGAATGGTGAAAACAGCAGGTGATCACTTCAGGAAGAAAGCCAATGGGTTCATTTAGGTTCTTTTTCTTTTTCCCAGGCTCCTAACAATGGTGGCTTGTGATCATGTATGGCCTACAAGTTCACTGTGGATGTTAGTTGGTTTTCATAGATGATCCTCCTTCTTGCACCTATTTCTGTAATAATCCCCTTGAGACGTCCACGCTCATCCATTTACATAGCACAAATATATTAAGTGCGGGCTATACAAAGGCATGACACAATGTTTTTTTTTTTATTTTTTTTTTAAGATTTTATTTATTTATTTGTCAGAGAGAGGGAGAGCGAGCACAGGCAGACAGAGTGGTAGGCAGAGGCAGAGGGAGAAGCAGGCTCCCTGCCAAGCAAGGAGCCCCATGTGGGACTCGATCCCAGGACGCTGGGATCATGACCTGAGCCGAAGGCAGCTGCTTAACCAACTGAGCCACCCAGGCGTCCCTGACACAATGTTTTGAAGAAAGTACAGTCTACCTGCGAAACTGGTAAACCTGTGATTTAGTGGAATGCAATCTAAAGACTACTGAACTGGTGGTTTAAACAAAAGGAGTAGAGATTACTTGAATGGGAAAGAGGAGAAATCATTTGAATAAAAATTGAAGGAAATTTTGTGAAATGTCTCAGATTGGCACAGCATTTCAGGCAAAAGGAAAAGTCTGAGCAAATAACACAGAGTTTAATACCTGTGTCTTAAAAGTTAATGTAAGTTATATTATATCACTACATCTTTTCCAAAAAATGGGCAGAATGAATTAAAAAGCACTTCTAGTGGAGATACTTAGAATCAAAAAAGAATTAAAGTCAACAAAATAAAAGAGAAAGCAGAAGGAAAAGAAACGGTCCTCCTAGAAGAAATCAAGTAGACAAAACAAAAGCAACTTGGCTTTGAAATTGCGTATCTGTATCCACCAATGGGAAAAAGTTCAAAATTCATTCTAACACAAGATGGCTCCAGGTCAGAATGTGTGGCTGTATACTTATGTTGTCTATTGTGAAATTTTTGTAAGATTGCCAATTTTTCATAAACACATTTTATCATTCTTGAGAAGTGCCTACCATGGTATATTAAGAAGACAATAAACTATTTGTGGAAAGAGTATGAAGTGAGAACAGAGGATAATAGAGAGTTGCATCTAACTGACAGAGTTTTCCCTGGAATAAATTCAAAACTCAGTCCCAAATGATAGAGAAAGAACTAGCTTGAACAAAGACTTGGATTGGAGAAGGTCATGCCCTTCCTTGTCCTGGTTTTGAGTTCCTTAATAAAGTGCTAATTTATTCATTAAAAAAAAAAAAGGAAATACCTGTCCTACCAATTCACACAGTCAGTCAGTCAAAGTATTTATTATGTAGTACTCATTGTACATTCTAACTGAGCCTTGTCTTGTAACGGGTAAGTGCAATGCCTGCATACATGCTGATAAAAGAAATACTTAGTACCCCACACATGGGCAATGGCCCTCAAACATTCACCAGCCACGGGCCTGATAGTCCAGTGCACTCTACCCTACCATGCTTTGTACCTGTCTTTTGCAAGCTATTGATCCCTTAATCTAAAGTTTACCATAGGCACCTCTGCCTTCAAAAACCAAACAGACACACTTCTCTATTTCTGCTCTAGCTGCTTATCATCTGCTCATCCTCTGGCCATGTACCTAATGCTGAGGAAGGGATTATCCCTCTGCCTCACTCCAGACCTCATCCTGATTGGGGCAATAGCGACCATTGCTGTGGGATGGACGTAAAACTGTAGTGTAACAGGTACCACAGGTCCTAAGATGATCACACCCAGGTACTCATTTTCTCATGGGTAACATATGAAGAAGTGATCATAATGCATTGATATGAGTGTTTGTAAAGATTATATTTAGAAGGAAAAGAGGATGAAGGAGTTGTAGATAAAGAGGATCTGAGAGAGAAGATCAGCATCACAATGTGAAGACTGGGAAGATCAAATGCCAAAGAATCAAAGAAGAGAAGAAATGGTGTGTCTGAGCAACTGCATATATTCTTCCGGTAAAGACAACATAGACAATTCCTATAATTTTTCTACAAGCAACTACTAATAGTTTAGAAAAAGAAAATGGGTTCGGATATGAGTTGGAGGACTAAAATTTCTATAAAGAATTATAGTAGCAGCTAACAAGACTGGAAGAGATTATTGATGAGATAAAAGACTACCAAGTGACATTCTTTCGGAATCCAACTAAGATTAAAAATCTAGAGTGCCTACAGTTCTGCAACTTTTCCAGCATCACTTGTCAGTACTAGAATCAAAGATGAACACTGAAAACACAATGAAGTTTAAAAAAAAGATTTAATAGTGGAAAATGATAGTAAAAGTATGGGAACTGAAGACAGACAGAGGTTTCTTGTCTCAAACTAGATGACTTAAGATGCACCTTATAAATTCCAAAGTCTTATGAATTTGGGAGTTATTATCTTTATTATTACCGGAATATTGCAGGTATCTTCCATATATATCACTTGGAAAATGGTTACAGGTGACAGTAGGTCAAGGAGAGAACATATACTTTCACTTCAATTCACAAAAAACTTAACTAAGTATCTAGAATTAAGACCTGAAACTTGCCCTGGAGAAGCTTACTGTCAATTATGGGAGACAAATATATAATTAGAGCATTTAAAAATAATGTGCTAAGCACCACATTAAAAATAGGAGCGGCACTTAGTTCAATCTTCCTAGAGAAAATGATACTGAGGAAATTTTGAAATATAAGAAGAATTGAGTCAGTCAGGACATTTCAGGCAGAGGGAATGGCAGAGGAAAGGGCAGGAGCCTAGAAAATGCATTTAACTAAATTATGAAATCCAAGAAAATGGTCTGCATTATAAAATTTGCATAATCTGTAAAACTGAGAACTGATCAGAAGAAATACCTTGGATTACTGTTCAGGAAATCTTTCCTTCCCTGAACCTTCCCAGTATGATCACAGTGTATTTCACTGTTCCACTGATTGCAGATTGGCCACATGTTTAACTCTGACGTATAGGATGTTAGAAGTTACTCTACAAGTAAAGACTTGAAATGGGCTCGTCTGTTGGCCACTTGCTCTCTGGCAGCTCTGCCAGCGCAATGACAAGATCATGCCCTGACTTTCCCAACGCTCCACGGAAGATGAAAGACAGGTCAAGGAACGCCACCCACACAGACCCCAGATCTGAGCCTGGAACCCAGCCAAGTCCCCCCTAGATCATTTCACTCCAAGCTAGCCGGTGGACATATGAGTGAATTTAAATGATTCCTATTGTAAAACTCCACTTTCAGAGTGTATGTTATGTAGCAATAGCTATCTATACATTGTTGAGCACAGCTGTCGCTGTGTCAAATCCCTGTTTAATTTCTTGCTTTAGCTTCATGTTCTTTACAAATTTGCTGCTTACTTTTATAATAACGAGAATTTTTAAAAAAAATAAATCATATACATAAAATATGCCATTTATGATGCAGGAAACTCTCGAAAAGTTATCATGTCTGGTATCTTTCCTCTTAAACAGCTGTCTCTCATTAACTGTATCTTGAGGGTTGTTTTAAGTCACAGTACTGTTATTCTCAATTGCATTTGTACATGAACCTCCTCTGAGGATCCTAAAGCATTTCATCTCAACAAACTTCTCTCGTTACTCCCTCAGGAAAAGATGAACTCCAGATAGGAAGTGGAAAATACAAGTTTCAGATATACAGAGCATGGATTTATCAAAATCAGATGATTCTATGAAAGTGCCTCATACAGTGCCTGGTGCATAGCAATAAATGATCAAAAAGGATTTGATTCATGCTCACTGTCTCCCCTAGCATTCTCATTAACCAGTTTCAGAGAAGCTCTCCTAAGGATTTTCAAATTCATGCTCATTTGCATTTTAGTGGTGGCCCAGGTAAATCATACTGTCTCTTCAATGATGCAGTTAAGAGAACAGAAGTCAGGAAGGTTCTGGCCCTTTGGATTTTCATGGAATTTTCGATGTCTGTTTTGACATCTGAGTTTCTGATTTTCTGTGATCTGTCATTTACGAGTGCTGAAGTGAATAAGTGAGAGCCATTAAACAGCTGCACAATTTGGGGGACTTTTCACAGCCCAGTTGTTGGACTCTGCAGGGGATCAGTGAGGATTAGGCACAAAAAAGCAGACAGGCATTTTAATTAGAGTAATATTAACATTCACAAACTGTCATATTATGGAAATCGCTGGCAGTGTGTGAGCTCTGCTCCTGAAGCAAAGGCAGGAAAAGCAAAACAATCAGAGCTCAGAATTTCCAGAATATCCTCAATGGCTTGCAGCAGAGTCAGGTGAGCATCAGAGGAGAAACAAGAACAGGACTGAAGGAGACATCTAGGGGAATCCCAAGCAAATCTCTGGGTTCGCTGAAGCATCTTTATCTTACTGAAAGTCATTTCTGTCAAGAGGCTGCTGTGTTCTGGCCCCAGTCCATCAGCCACCAATGTTTATTGAGAAAAGGACATTGCGGAGACACAGGAAGGTATAATAAATCTATGGCACAGTCCTTGACTTCAGGGACCCTTGATGAAACTACTTATACACACAGGAACTACACTAAAACAGTAACTGAAGTTTACATGAGAGGATAACATGGAAGTGAATTTAAGATCGCTTAATACAGCTCAAAATTCATTTCTGGATACTATAGTAATAAAGATTCCCTCCCTCTTCCCTCGCTCGCATAGGCATGTACAGAAGTGTGCTCTCACTCTCCTGCTCTCTCTCTCTTTCAAACAAATAATTAAAAAAAAAAAAGGAATAGGTACTGTTTGAAAAAATATTAATTACATATCTTAAAAGTGCTAAGGCAAGATCACAGGGCACAAAGAAGACAAAAATGTAAAGGGCATTAAAGTTAACATCACAATGTGTTGATATGGTTTCAAGTTTTCATAGGGATCTGTAATATCTTTGGGTAGGGATCTGGTAATATCTCTGCCAAATGTAATCCCTCCACCACCACTCCTGAAATCAAAGATCCACATACAGCTTCACAGGGAAGACCCACTTGGAGACAGAGTTGAAGGACTCCAGAGTTATGAAGGAAGCGGGATGCCGTGGGAATCAAAATGGCTGGAGTGCTCTGACTGGGGTTTCAGCTAACAACACTCTGTCCTTTAATTGTAGTTTACTGGTGAGATCATTGCAAAAAGCAAGCTCATAACTACTAACTAGGATTAGATGAACTGGGAATGATAGATAACTTTCCCTTAATCCCACAAGAAAAATCCCTCCACTCACCACCCCGTCATAAAAATCAGCCTCATCCACATGCACCATAAACCAAGAAAATAAAGCAGGTCTGTGCAGTAGATAAATTAAATGACTATAAAGTTTGTTCTTAAACTCACCCCCAAAAAAGTGCTAACAAATTGTGAATAGACAGAATTCTGGTAAATAATTTATTTCCAGTTTACTTTCATTAACAGATCAGTGATTTTCTTTTCATTTCATATTATTTTTAAATTGGCCTCCTGGAGAGGATTCATTACAGCAATCCTTCCATAACGCTAAGACTCACTTATATACACATCAAAGAGTGAGCTTTCTAAGAGTTAAAAAATCTTTGTTTTTCTTGCCCTTATTTTATTATTAATTTTTTATCTTCTTTATGGTTGGGCTTCTATAGTATTAGTTCATACTTATTAAAAGCAGATGCTTACATATTTTTCAAATTCTTCAGTCTACTGACACATGAAGCAAAGTTGATAAGCAAGTTTATGGAGGAGAAAATACAAGCAAGACCAAAATAAGCTTGGAAAATCAAATTGACTTTTTTACAGCCTAATAATTTTTGAAAATTGATGAAATTTCTATATCCAAGAAAAAATACCCCATATTTTACGGTAATATGTATTCTTATGCAAAAAAAAAAAAAATGCAGACGATTATTTCAGAAAACCCATCTAGTGAAGTTAGAGCAATTCAGGAGAGGAGAGTCATTACTCACGAAATTTTTTGACAGTGGATATTGCTTAAAACATGACCACAAAGTAACAGTCCTAAGAAGTAAAATAGGATAGGAGATAGAAGGGAAACATGGGAGAGTAGAATAAAGTCAAGAAGAAGGCATGAAGGAGGGGCACCCGGGTGGCTCTAGTCGGTTAAAAAGCCTCTGACTCTTGGTTTCTGCTTGGGTCATGATCTCAAGTTCTTGCAAGAGATCCCTGCTCTCAGGCTCCAGTGCCAATGGAGTCTGCTTCTCTCTTTCTCCCTCTCCCTTTGCCCCTCCCCTCACTCGGGCACACACGCTCTTTCTCTCCCCCAAATAAATAAATCTTTTTAAAAAAAGGACCAAAGGAATGAAATAATGAGAAGGTAACAATAAAAGTGTCAAATTAAGGTTCGGCTTTATAGGGCAGTTTTCTGGCCAGATGCTTATCACCTCCACCTCCAGTCTAGTCTTCCTGCAGGTACCTCTGTCCCCAACTTTCCAGCATGTCAGTGCTACCTGAGATTTCATGCCTCCTGGTCTGAAGATGCCACTCTCTTGCTCTGTGGTTTAGAGAGAACTTTAGTTATCGTTTACTGGGCAGAATTCATACTCCTCAGTGGACAATCACCTGATCCCGTATGTTCTACATGCCCTTGTTTTTCATTCAGCACTATATACAATTCTCTGTTCCGGTCAAGTCAGCCTTTTTGTATCCCTTCTTTTTTTTTCTCCACCCTTTTCCCTTAATTTTTATACTCAATCCAAGCTCTACAACTCTCATTCCACCATTTCTCTTGTGAAGAACGATTCTGTTCTCCCCAAACTGAAATCTTACACTGGTTTCAAAGAAATATGGAAAGTAACAGTCAAATTTTCTCTCTGCTTTTTGAATCAAATTCCTGAAAGAAAATGATCACCCCAGCTTGATGTGTACACATGTTCATATTAAGAGGATTCTAGCTGGCCTAGGTTCATGTGTCTGCTTCATATCCAACCACACTGGCTTGAAGGGAAGGGAAGGTAGTGTGCATGAACAAGTGTGTGAGTAGGAAGTGTCCTGTCTCCACACGGGGTAGCTATCTAGCGGAAACTCTAACTGTGGGGCCCTCATTTAGATGCAACTGTGGGCTGCTAGTGCACTAGCTCATAAGTCAAAATATTTGCTTTTTTAAGGTCCTGTGATTTTGCACAGGGGGTCAGCTGCCTCCTGGTGCCTCTTTTTAGTTAGCAGAGAAGCTCTTTACTTCTTAATCAGTTTGCCACATCAAGGTAAATGATTAACAAATGAACTTTGCTCTTTCGATGAAATACCATATCCAGGATCTTGGTGAATTTCCATAATTGAAGGAGACATACATATTGTTTCTAGAGATAATGAATTTTGGCTGAATATAAAACAACCATCAACCTTAATCTTGAAAAATTCAGGTTTAGAGCCAAAGGCCTTATAATATTGTGGCTGGTTTAATCTAGCCAGGCAGTGAGACAGATAAACACAACCTCTCACTTGACTTTTTCCTTATTTTTCAGGGAAGGCCAAAGGCCTGCCAGTGAAAGCTGAGCATTACAAAATGATCAATATATATTATTATTTCCCCCCAAAAAATGTATTTATAAGTATCTTGTACATCTTTCCTTACAGAAGATATTCTCAACTTTATTTATGATTCTTCTATAGGCTGGAGTACTTGTCTGCTTTAGAAATAAATAGATGTTTGTTTAAACTTAAATGTCAAAGCAAGTCTTCCCCACAAATACTTTGAAAAACCCAATACCAAGAAACTCTTTCATGCTTTGCAACATCTTCATTTTCCTACCTCAAGCAAGTTACTATCTCTTGAGAATTACAGAAATTCTACTTAAACTTTCTGTTTTTACATTGCTTTAAATGTTTGAATCAATAATACGTTCCTTATTGCCCCCCATCAAAGACTATTTTCCTTCATAGCTATTAAATTTATATCAAAGCCAATTTTTAACATTTCAAAGTTAGCTTTTCATTTAAAGTTGATAAACCACACCCTATTTTTAAAGAAATATCTTTCTCCCTACAAGAGTGATGGGTTATTTCTACAAACTCAGAGGGTCCTAGGGAATCTGAAGATTCAAGATTTTCAAATGCAGCAAGCATTTGGGTCCCAATCTTTGCCAATCACAGCTGGAGCATTGACATGGCAGACTTAACTGGCTGGGGAATTTAACTTTCTCTAGAGATTGCTATCCTTAAGTCCTGAGCCTGTTCCTCGGCCTTTTCTGCCCTCATGCTGCAGGAGATGACAGTCTCTTCCTGTGTTTCCAAGGAGGCCCTCTGGCTTTCCTATTTAGCCTTTATCAATGGTTAATTTTCAGTCATTCATTCTCTCTTCCCAAAACATCAATCAATTGCCCCCAGGAAGCACTATTCAATACCAATGCCCTTGTAATATGGTATTTCTCACACATATCTCAAAAGCTTACTAGAGTGCACCCACTGTTGAATTATCCTTACCCAGTACAGCACCTCATTTTACCTATGGTGAATGCTTTGTAATTGCCGCCTTGTACCTGGGGCTTTTTGTGCTCCATCTTGCAAGCAGTGGGTGATCTAGCTTCAAAATCCCATTTTAAAATGCATTTGTTTTCTCAGGCCATTGTCAGATGAACTGTAATAGGTTAGTTGTACAGGTAACAGACTCTGAGATGAAAATTAGCAAACTGGAAGTTCATTAAGGAATACTCTTGAATCAATAAATGTGGAAGAAAGGAACAAAAGCAAATTTGGGTAGAGAGAGAATCTGGTCTGTGTTGGATTCACATAAGCCCCAACCCAAATTCACAGGGAGCTCTGAAGTTAATATGGCTCATCAGAATTGTCCTGAATTGAACAGAAAGGGCAAAGGTTTTTTATACCTCCATTGACTTAGTTACTGGATACAGATTGCCAGCTTATACACACACACCCTTCTCCAGAAAGGGAGTGTGATCTTAAATAAGGCAGCTACAGTCAGTCAAGAACAATTCCCAGAGAGAGTGGACAGATGAGTCAGCCCTCAATCTTTGGAATAAATGCTGATAAATCCGTTAGTCCTAAGCTGGGGATCTGAGTGATAGAGGCTAGCATTCATTATTGAAGGATTAAATTCTGCTGGAGACATGTCAAAGGACACTGGGATCAGGCAATGAGATATTCCATTGGCTGATTTAGGGCTAAAGTAAATTATCAAAAAGAATAATATTGATAATGTTTTAAGGTATTGAACAAAAAAGAATCCAAAACTCCATAGCCATACTAAAAAGGTAAGTGAGCAGAAGCTCTTCTTTGTAGAACAATGCCAGTTAATTAATGTAGAATGACAGAATTAAAAGATCATTTTCAAACATCAGTATAATGATTTAGTTATCAACAGTTGCTAAAACTATTGGCTAATAACTTGTTGAGGATCAGGATATTCACACATTTTCAAAGTACCAATGTGTAGTATGCACATTAATTACCAAGGGGAAAAAAAACACCTTTACAACAGGGAGATACTGAAGATATGAACTTAACCAAGTGATCAACTTAATACCATCAATAAGAGGAAAAAACAGACATCATTAGCCTTTTGGTTTTATGCAATGGAAAGTACAAAGCACCATCTATATATTATTCTTGACAAAATGTGTAACTTGATCTAATCCTAAGGAAGAAACTGGACAAATCCAGACTGTGAGATAGTTTATGAGACCGCTATCCTGAATTCTTCAAAACTATCACAATCATGAAAAACAAAACTGTAAGGGGTCTGCCTTCAATCAAAAGACTCTAAGGACACGTGGCAAACAAATACTCGGTAATATTGTTAATCAGGTCCTGAATTGAAAATTAAAAGGCTAAAAAGGCATTCTAGGTTCATTTGGGTAAATACAAATACGGTAAATATGAGTATATAATACTATGTATTATTATTATTATTATATCAAATTTCCTGAGTGTGATAATGCCATCATTATCATGTTGGAGTTACCTGCTAAAATAGTTAAAGGTCACATGACATGTTGTGACATTACCAATGCACTTCCAAAAGTTCTTTTTTAGAAAGCACATGGAGAGGGAAGCCTGGCTGGCTCAGTCGGGTAAGCATCTGCCTTCAGCTCAGGTCATGATCCCAGGGTCCTGGGATCAAGTCCAACATTGGGCTCCTTACTCAGCAGGAAGCCTGCTTCTCTGTCTGTCATGCCCCCCGCTTGTGTTCCTCTCTCACTGTCTTGCTCTGTCAAATAAATAGATAAAATCTTAAAAAAAAAAAAAAAGCATATAGAAAGAGAGATGTGGCAAAAAGTCAACAATTGGTGAATAAAGGAAGGGTTACATGGGTATTTGTAACATACTTTCAATTGTTCTATTCATTTCATTTTTTTTTCCAAAATAATATAGAAAGAAATTCTAAAGTGTAACTCAAGTCCTGGTTCGATTTCTCCAAATCCCCTACTAATAAGGTCTATGTTCATAAAATTTAACTGTTTTGAATTCTAATTACAACCTTCCTCACACTAACCTTTTCTTTCTAGTATTAAAAGCAAAATGATTTTTAAAAGAAAATACATACAATACCAAACTTACTTTAACTAATCTCCATGACTCCATTCCAGGTGTTTTGTTTTTTTTTAATAGTCATTTTCACTCTGATAAATTCGTACACTTTCAAAATAAAACCTCAATCCTAGTAATTTTCTTTAAATGTTTTCTTTTGACATATTTTGAGTTTAAAGAGACTACTTCCACTGGCCAAGGAGAAGGGGAGGTCTTTAACTACTTTGGCATTAAAAAAACAACTAAAGAAAAAAAAAACTGTTTTAACATCCCTTTTCTGAGTCATATTTTCTCCTTATTCATTATCTCATTCCATCAGGATCACTTATCAACCCTGTTTCGAAAGAACAAAAAGTAAAATTAAAATTCTGTATTAACCATTTTCAGAAAGATTAAAGGAACATGAAAGTTGAGAATACAGACACGTCTCAAGTGTATCTAGTAGGACATAAAGAAATGTTTTAATGCCTGATTTAAAAAGAAGTGGTAACCCTCTCTTTTCTCACTTTCTAAAGAGTTCCAGTACAGTGATTTAAGGAATATGTCTCTCATTTTCTATATTTATAGGCTTAACTGCAATTCTTACTAGCAAAATACATCAAAATAATATATATGTATTGATAAGGCTTCCACTGCCTGGATATGCATACTATCTTCAAAATACTGTCTCCCAATTTCAAGTTTTCAATTATTTCAAAAGTGAAGATCTGCATTATCTAGTGCATTTTCTGACACAATAATAATTCAGTAGAATTCAATTAAATTTTAACAAGTATATATATCCTCCAAGATTTTTCTTTCTTTGCTATTTAAGGCTGTCTCTCATCTCACAAATGCCCTAGTAGCTACAGGCTTACATATTAAAATATATGCACATATATACTTATAAACCCTTTTAATGTACTTATATAAAGGCACTCTAACACAATGCATAAAACAGGTGAGCTCTTTTTAATTTTATCACGGGAAATATGAAAAAGAAGATAAAACAGAATCCCAACTCACAGTTTTTTACTGAAAAAATACTCTAGATGTTTTGTGAGAAGGGAAAAATCTCTATAGAATTGAATTGCAACAGAACTTTTATGTAAAGCAGTTTTATTTGAAATATATTGTCCCAGACAGTGGTGAAAAGAACAGTTTTAATCCAAAATGCTCCCAGGCTCAGTCCCTTCTGGCCAATTAATTTGATTTCAGTAATGCTCTGGTTGTCTCTGCTAGCAGTAGCTATTAAATACAGTGCTGTGCCTTTTAGAAAACTTTCACTTTATGTGAGAGCCAAAAGCTAAATCTGTACAAAATTGGACTAGGAGTTCAGATACAATTTTGAAATGGGAAAATATATATGCTCAAATTCTGACAAATGGGAATATTTTAGAAAAAAATAGGTGACAAAAAATGTCAGTCAGTGTCTGTCAACCATCTGTCACCTATAGACAAAGACTGAGAAAAGACAATCCTTGTCCTCGGGGCAATCTCGTGGATAAAATTAAGCAAGTCTTATAATACTATAGGAAATAAGATGACTGCATCAGTTATCTATCGAAACACAGTTCTTCAAACAACAACCAGTTTGTGAGTCCACATTTCTTTTTATCTTTTCTTTTTTTTTTTTAAATAAACAATAGAAATTTACTTCTCACAGTTGTGGAGGCTGAAGTCCAGGATCAGACTGCCAGCATGGTGGGGTTCTGGTCAGAACTTCTTCCAAGCTATAGACTGGAACTTCTTGTTGTGTCCTTGAATGTTGGAAGGGGTTAAGGAGCTCTGTGGGGTTTCTTTTCAAAGAGCACTATTCACACTCATGAGGACTCCACCTTCATGACCTAAGCATGCCCAAGGACCCCACCTCCTAATACCATCACACTGTGCTTTAGGATTTTAACAAATGAATAGCGAGGGGGGGGGTTGTGGAGGAGAGCACAAACTCAGACCTTAGGACTTTTTATTGCTGAATAGTGTTCCATTGCACAGATCAGACTGGCTTTTGCACTTCCTTATAAAATGAGGACCAACTTGTCAAATTCTACCAAAAAAAAAAAAAAAAAGTCTACTAGGATTTTCATAAGGACTATGTTTATTTCATAGATCAACCTGAGTTAGCCCAGATTTTTTTTTTAAAGATTGTATTTATTTATTTATTTGACAGACAGAGATCACAGGTAGGCAGAGAGGCAGGCAGAGAGAGAGAGGAGGAAGCAGGCTCCCTGCTGAGCAGGGAGCCCGATGCAGGGCTCATGATCCCAAATCATGACCTGAGCTGAAGGCAGAGGCTTAACCCACTGAGCCACCCAGGCACCCCAAGTTAGCCCAGACTTCTAGTGGGCCCTTGTTGGTCTGGGCCAGATTTCGATCATCAGACTGAGCTTGACCATGTTTCTGTGGCATTTGCAAGGTCAGCTATGGGCCACATGTCCCAGAGGTTCTCATCCACGTTTTGCCATTTAGCAGAAAATAATAATCATTCCTGCCAAAATGATGGTGGTTGGGGAGGATATGTTAGACATCTTAGAAACAAAAAGAAAATGCATTATTGATTTAAAGCTTACACTATTATAGGGGTGCCTGAGTGACTCAGTCAGTTAAGTGTCTGCTTTCAGCTCAGGTCATGATCTCAGGGTCCTGGCATCAAGCCTGGCATTGGGCTCCCTGCTCAGAGCGGAGCCTGCTTCTCCCTGTCACTCTACCTACTTGTGCTCTCTCTCTCTCTGTCATATAAATAAAATTTTTTTAAAGTTTTTTTTTAAATAAAGCTTACACTGTTAAAGACTAGTTAATTTATTTTTAAATGAGATATTTCAACACATTTCTTCTCACTGTTGCTCAACATCTTTCTTTTTTTTTATTATGCAAGATACACAAGGTCAGATGAATAGACACATTTACCCTCACAACACCTCCCGATTTTTCTCTATTTCTTCAAATAACATGGCTCCAAAACTTCCAAATATGATTTCTCTCTTTCTTTTTCTTCTTCATTCTCCACATCACACTAGTTGCCAATTTCTTCTGCCTTCAGCATCCTTGCCCCATTTCTCTTCCCACTACTTTTACTATATCTCAGACCAATCTGACTCTTGCCTGGCCTGATTTAATATGTCCTGCCTTAATCTCTTCACACCCAGATTTGCTCTCCATATCCCACTACTGCCTCCAAATTAATCTTCTTATCTCGCAGCTCTGATCAGATCATCTCCTTCTGCCCAAAGATTTCTATAGCTCCCCATTCTCACCTGAATTCTCAGCCTAGCCTTAAAACTTTCCACACTTGGCCCCATTTATATTTCTAGACTGTTGTCTCTCACTGTTCCATAGCACCAACACTCTTCAAAAGAAGACTCAACATTCTTTCAGACTCCAAGACACATTTGGTCCTTTCTACCAACATGGAACATTTTCCCTGATCTCAAAAATCCTGAATATTCTTCTACATCCAGTTCATAAACTAACTTCTACATGAAAAGCTTTACCCAATCATCTTAGCCAGAAATTCTCTCTCTAAATTATATGGTTTGTTCCACCAACATGATACTCATTTGTGTTATAGCTATTTAAATACGTATTTTATCTTCCTTAAGAAGTGATATTCCCCTGACAAAGAGAGATGTCTTATTCAACCTTATCTTCTTCATAATGTTTTAATACTGCACATGTACATGAGTCCGTCAATTAAAAAGTGACTGTCCAGGACGAAAGAAGCTGTATAAACAAATATCAAATGAACAAAATAATTGTTGTAATAGAAATATGTTCAATATAATCACACAGAGAGTAATCAATTCTAGTTGGGTAGACAGCAAGAGTGTCTAAGAGGAGAGATCAATGGGGCTGGGTCTTGAGGTAGAATACTTCTCCAAGTAATCCAGGACAAAACCATGCCAGGTAGAACTAAAGCATTCAAAGGCATGAAGGCATGAAATAGCTCTTTATGTTTAGAGGCTAGAATGGTTTATGTGCTCTACTCCATGGCAGTCATTTGTGGGAGTAGTGAAAGATCAGGTACAAAATTCAATTTCATTGGACATCATGAACCAAAATTTGTTTCTTAAATTGTAGCTATCCTTCATATTGCTAAGTAAGGCCACTGAAAACAGCAACAATAAAAACAATGAACAACTATTGTTCTATTCCTTAGAATACTAAAGATATATTCTGAGATTATATCCTTTTAAAAGATGATCATGCTGAATTTAGATTTTAGAATAAATCTCACCATAATATCTCAAATTTTCTTGTTCCATTTGTTCCCAATATTTAGGAACTATTATTATAAGTAATGAAAATGGGGGCAGTTATTAAAGAATTTTAAGGAGGGAAGCAGCAAATCTACTTTACATCTTAGCTAAAAATCTTCAGAGTCCAAACTATTTTGGTAAGGAGTAAGATCGACAGTAAAGAGACCAATGCTAAAAGGGTCTACATGACCTTTCAGGTGACAAAGGCCTGTAATACAGTATTAAGTGGTAGCAGCAGGGAAGAAGCAGCCATAATATGGATGTTAAATTGGCAAGATTTACTGGCTGCCCGTGGAAAGTGAGAAAATGGATATTCCTGGATTTGGGATGTAAAAAAATCAAGACAGACAGGTGTGCGATGTAGAAACAATGAGTTCAGTTTCAGATACCTTACAGTTATCTACTGTTTCAATACAAATTAGTTCAAAATACAGTGACTTGGGACAGTAAATTTTTATCATCTCATGGTTTCTGGGGGTCAGGAATTCAGGGGTGCTTGGCACAGTGATTCTGGCTCAGAGCCTGTCATGAGACTGCATTCAGGATGTTGGCCAGGGCTATAGGTATCTGAAGAACTGACTGGGACTGAAGGATTACTTTCAAACTCACTCATGTGGCTACGAGAAGGAGGCTTCAGCTCCTCATCTCTGGGCCCTCTCCATGGGTTTAAGTGTCCTGACAGTATGGTGGCTGGCTTACCCCAAAGCAAGTGATATGAGAGAGCAAAAAGGAAGTGGCTACATCTGTTATGACCTAATCTCAGAAGTCATCATTATCCTTTCTGCCATACTCTATTCATTAGAAGTGAATTACTAAGTCCAACCCAACTCATTGGGCAGGGAATGAAGCTCCAACTCCAAAAAGGAAGAATACCAATGAAAGTATGGACACATTTTAAAACCATCACAGACATGCTGAATGGACAAGGATGAAATCGTTCTGTGTGAAGGTGAAGAAGAAAAGAGGGGCAAATGTAGATGTTTGGAGGATATCTACATTAAAGGTAAAAACAGTGAAAGAGCCAGACAGTGGGGCTGAGAAGACAAAAAAACAGAATATTTTTCATTTCCTGTCATAAAATCAAAGAAAAAATCTTTTATTTATTCAGAAAAGATCATATGCCTTGACACTGAACAACAATAAAAAATGCCAATAAAATACCAAATAAAATAAGGATTTAGGGTTATACCTGATTTTTTTTTTTTTTTTCAAGTAAGAGCCTTTACTGAACACACCTCATAAGGAAGCAGCACAGGAGAAGTCACATTGTACAACACATACAGAACCTTCCTAAAATTCCTCTTATTTCATTCTCTCTAAAGTCCCACATCTCATGGCAACTGCTTACTATCACTCCTTTTCTTTCTCTCCCTCAAAATAAAAATGAAAAGCTCCTCCAAACTCTTTATAAGCTATTTTATCCTTACTAAATCTCCATGCAGTTTCTCTTTTTTCTTCTGCCTTTACTGAGGTACAATTGTTACACACACACACAAAAAAAACTGCACATAATTAATGTAAACAATTTGGTAAATTTGGACATATGTACACATTCATGTTATTATCACCATAACCCAGGTAATAAAAATATCCATCACCTCCAAAAGTTTCCTTGTGCCTTTCTGTTGCTCTTTGAAGTTGTTGTTTGCAGGAAGAACACCTAACACGAGATCTATCCTTGTCACAAATTTTCAAGTGCATGATACCTGTTACTAACTGTAAAGCACTAGGTTGTACAGCAGATCTCTGGAACTTAACTCACCTTGTATTCCTGTTACAATGGAGTTGATTACTGATCTTTTTGCAGTTTCCAAGATCTAGGAGCATTAGGAGACAGGCTGTAGATGTGCACACAGAAAGTGGAAAATTAGGAAGTGATACAGTTGAGCTTGCAAAAAGTTTAGCTGAGAAGTAAAGGACAGTGATAAATCTGTGACATGGACAAAGGTTCTGTTACCCTTCATATTTATTTTTTTCTTAACTTTCTAATATGAAGTTCTCGATCATGCAGAAAGTAGAGACCAGTATAATGACCTCATGTACCCACCACCCAGCTTCTTGTCTCTCTTACAACTGCATTTCCTATAAATTACAGGCACATCATGAGGCTTAAGTACACATTTGTTTTTAAGCATGATTAGATGAGGTGAAAGCCAAGAGAAACTGAGGCTAAAAACTCAGAAAAGAAAATAATTTTTCTTTTTTTTTTTTCATATAATTCTTTTTTTTTTTCTGCCTGATGTTATTTTCACATTCTGTAGGTGATGAGATGAGGAAGAAGAAGAAGCAGGGGATTTTGAGTCTGAAAACCTATATTAAGATTCTGGCTATAGGGCGCCTGGGTGGCTCAGTGGGTTAAGCCGCTGCCTTCGGCTCAGGTCATGATCTCGGGGTCCTGGGATCAAGTCCCGCATCGGGCTCTCTGCTCTGCAGGGAGCCTGCTTCTTCCTCTCTCTCTGCCTGTCTCTCTGCCTACTTGTGATCTCTGCCAAATAAATAAAATCTTTAAAAAAAAAAAAAAGAAATGAAATAATATGGACAAATAATTGAAAAAAAAAAACCTGGAAGAACTGCATTGAGTCTACCTACTATTCATAATGTACCAAGAGAAACTGGGGTTCAGAGTAAATATGCTATCTAGTACCACTCATCCAGCAGTAAGTGAAAGGCTCTGAATGATGCTCATCCCACCCCTAATTCAGGGCTCTTTCTACTTTGCTATGTTGCCTGTCTTACTTAGAGTTGATACTTAACAGATAATTGTTAAGTTAAAGCAAAGGATAAAGTATGCCTGAAGGAGTAAGGGCTAAGATCCAGAGGGCAGGGTTGTTTAATGATCTGGAAACTTCACAATCGACACTAACCTCTATGAAGTTTTAAGTATCTCTGTTTTAATATGTCTGATGGTTAAGGCAACTGTAGCTACTGTAATAAATAAATGCAAAAGGTTAATGGCTTAACAAGTCAAAATTTAATGCAAGAGTTCTTTGGTGATAAGAGTGTATCTTCCACATGGTAATTTAGAAACTCAGGCTTCTCCTATCTTGTGGCTGCATTCCCTATAGCCTCACATTCTCTTGGCAAACCCAGTTATTAGCTCTATGAGAAGGGAAGTGGGTGAACTGTAATGTAAACCTTGGCTTGGCAATTGCTTTGCATCAATAACTCAATACATAATTGGGAAGAAAAAAGGATCAGACCAAAATTACATGTTAGGAATTAACAGCTCTGGTTTTCCAAAAACCTTGTCACCAGTGCCCTTGTCATCAGAGCATTGACCCATGATAGGGATGGCCAAGTAGACCATATCTTCACCGCTCACTCCCCCATGGTCTGGCCACCCTGAGTGTTATTCAGTTTCACCCACACATCAGTGCTATCTTCCACCACAGGCTCATTCATATACTAATTTTAATTTTTTTTCTTTTGAACAACTTCTTCTATAAAAGCTTCAAAAATAGTTCAGTTCCATATATTCCTCACTTAGCTCCTCCTAATGTTAACATTCATAGACATTTTTCAAAGTGCAGAAGAAGGCTATAAGTTTTAGGAGGGCAGGGAATAGATTTGCCTTATTCCCCGCCGTTTCCCTAAGGCTTCACATAGTGCCTCAACCACAGCAGACACTAAGCAAATTGTTGTCGATGAATGAATGCATGCTGAATTCACCCCAGCTCTTCATCATTACTTCTGTATTTGTTTATATCGGAAGAGGATTCTGGACTACTTACACAGAACGGGATTTAGTTCTAGTTATTTTTAATTCCTGAAAGTGAAAAATAATGAATTATGTGACTCAAGTTGCAGACACCATGCAATTTGAGTGCAACTGCTGTGTTCCTCAAAGGCCAACTATTTTGCTTTTTGGCTACGTGTATATTGCCCTTGAAACGACAACTTAGCACATTATTAGGGAAAGCTTCTTTACCCTCTGATTTACACACTATCACCACTTTTGAGTAGCACGCTCTTCTTTATTTCTTCATCTCATAATCCATTTCAACCTGGTATACTCCTTCACATTCATTTCTCTCTCTCTCTTTTTTTTTTAAAGATTTTATTTATTTGACAGAGAGAAATCACAAGTAGGCAGAGAGGCAGGCAGAGAGAGAGGAGGAAGCAGGCTCCCTGCCAAGCAGAGAGCCCGATACGGGGCTCGATCCCAGGACCCTGGGATCATGACCTGAGCCGAAGGCAGAGGCTTTAACCCACTGAGCCACCCAGGTGCCCCTCATTTTTCTCTCTTGAATGTGTAAAATTTTTGTAAAAGCTGGTCTTATTCAACTAGTCTCATTATCTTTGGGATTCCTGTGCTATCAATCTGTAGAAGCAATAGGTTTGAAAGGAATGGAGAGTACAAGAAGGTACACTACAGCAGTAAGAATAACATCTAATGGTGATAAACAACAGTAAGGGGGAGGAGACCAGAAAAATGACAAAAGGCAGACTTGGGGCAATAAGCTTAGAGACCTGGCCATTTATATAAGTAAGATCAAGAAATCTTCCAGAAGTCTCAGAGCATCTCTGCATTAGAGCATGAATATAACTTAAGCTCATAGCAATAACTATAAGTCATCAAGAAGAAATTAAGTAATGCTCAATGTACTTCAACAGAGAATTTAGGGACTGCTATTCATTTCAAAAATATTTTGTTTTAAAATAATTTAAGTGAGATGTACTTAAAAATTTAAAGACAATAGCTTCAATTATCTTAAAATAATATTTTTCACCAACAATGGATTAATTTTATGTACTTTTAACCAACTCTTAAAATGTCATTATAAACATTTAACCTACTTTGTTTTGCAAGATTATCTGCTATTTTAAGCATTCCTCAGAAAACATTTTTAAACTTCAAGTATTTTCACTAGAAAATCTAATTTTTAAAATTAAAATACCAAAAGAATGGATTGGGGAAATATGTTTCATTATCATCTAGAATCATAACTGCCCTTGAGGGAAACCCTAAAATAACCCAATGAAGATATTAGGTTCTAGTATACTTACAGGCTAGAATTTAATTCTTATTTATCCACATTTATAATTTTTAGTGATTTCCATGACAATGAATTAGTGATTCTCATCCCAAACTTCAATAGCACTACAAGGACCATTTCATTGGGAGATTTCTAAGATATGTTGTACAGGAGGAATTTGGATCTCAAATCTTATAGATGAGAAATTGGAGGGAATTAACAATTAAGCAGCCTGTCCAAAGGCACAGAGCAATTGATTTGTAAAGAATGGAACTCTAACTCATAATCTTTACATCTGCCATCCCAAGACACATTTTTTCCCTATAATTTGATTTCTGTAAGCAGATCTATAACAGAGATTGACTGTACAACTGCAGAAGCCATTCTCTTCAAGTTCAACATCATAATCTATCACCCTAAGTAGATGCCTCCTTATGTGGTGCACACTTTACTACCACAGATCCCATCTGAACCATAACTTCATAGATTTAAAGAATAGAATCTCAAACAAAGCCTTCCTGATTTCAAGGGAATTTTTGTTCCTCTTGAATACTGTGAAACATAACTGATATTACTGACACTAGATAGTATTTCTTAGGGTATATTTCTTGTATTTATGATGTTTCTTACATGGCAAATTCATTCCCACTAACCATGAAACTGATTTCCTCCCAGGTTGACCTCCTTCAAATTACTTTTTCTGCCTCCCCTCAGAGCCTGTGAATCCAATTAAATGAAAGAAATTTCCATCTGTTCAGTTCCTGTACTTTACTAGACTGTGGGCCTTTGTGTCCCTTTCCTGGTCTTGAAATAGTAAATACTTTCCATGCAGGACCAGTTTCAGATCACTTGATGGTTATGAAGGACACAAACAGAACACACAAAAGACACAGCCTCTGTTCTTACTCTTACTATGAGATGAAATATTAAAACATTCTGTGTTCTCTTTTCTCTACTTTTGGTAGCTGAATAGAGGTAACTTTCAATTTCACTTTGAACTTACTCCTTTTTTTTTCCCTCTCCTACTCACAGAAAATCCCCAGGGATTTTGGAAGAAGTGTGATTTTAACCACCTAGAGGAAATGAGAGACCAAAAGACATAGACCAGAGGAATCAGGAGCTAATGCATATATATTATTATAAGTATTAACAAGTAAAAAGGATGAACACACATCCAATAAGGTAGGAAATGAGCCAACGATCAGCTGGATACATAACTTACCTTGCTACCCAATAAGATAATGATACCCATGGACCACAAAAAAATTTAATGTCTAGCAATTTCTTAAGATATTTTAAATGAATTGAGACATGTAGAGTTGCCTATCTCAATTGTTGTACAAAAAATTCCATGCTTTCCTTAAATTTTGAAACTGTTTCTGCTTTAGCATTACTAAGACTTAATGACAAAATGAACTCCACAACAAATTTAGGGACCATCCTGTCTCAACACACTATGTTCCAAAACGGTAGAAGCTCCAGAACTTATAGATAAGGAAGACTAGGGTGGGAAAGATTATTTGAGGGTAGAAAAATAGGGAGCTTATTTTGAAGTTGATTTTGTATAATGGTATTTACACTGTATTAGATCAATCTATTTACATAAAAGTCATAGGCATTTAACATGGCTTTACAGAAAAGGAAAACACTCTCTTCACCAAAGTCATCACTGATGCTACCCGTGTCTCATAAAATTTCTTTTGCAAAACGAAGTGCAAGAAAGAGGTATTATATACCTCAATTATACTCCAGGCTGTATACTTTTAATACTACTTCTCTACAGGTCAGAACCCAACAAGATGGAGTTCTAGAACTTTTGCTTGGACAAGGGTTTATATCTTGAACAAAACAAATTTCCCTCAACCTACTTTGGTGTGTGTGTGGGGGGGTATATTTTTGCTCCAGATCTCCTTGCTTCTTAACCCCTTGGTCATTTCCTCTAACCTTATCACCCCAAATATGATGTTTGGTATCTGTTTTCAGGTTCTAACTCTGCCTCTGCTGGACTCACCTCTTAATGTTATTTAACAAGACTTTACATAGCTTTTATTATTAGAAGAGTACCAGTCATTATTCTAAGCATATCACACATATTATCTCATTTAACCATTATAACAACCCGTAAAAGCTTAGATGAAATTATTGTCCCCATTCTCAAAATGTTTGATGACATCTACAAAATATCGCCAACCAGAAAATTTGCCCAAGCCTTGTCATCCAAGGCTATGACTAGATGACCTTAACTAGTCAATCTCCAGCTCCTCCAAAAATGAAAGTGATATATTCTGGCCTAGGGCCAAACAAAAGCAGATACCTACTATAAGTTGAGTTAGCATGAACTATTTGATAAGGCCCCAAACCCCAGGTATACACTCAGAAATTATATTCCAAAGGTTTAAAGTTTATATCCCAGAAGCTGATCAAGAGCTAGTCTTTTCTTTGACAAGGGAAACAAAAGCAAAAATAAATCATTGGGCCTTCATCAAAATAAAAAACTTCTGCACAGCAAAGCAAATAATAAACAAAACTAAAAGGCAACCTACAGAATGAGAGAAGGTATTTGCAAATGACATATCTGATAAAGGGTTAATATCCAAAATATGTTTTAAAAAAACATAAAACTCAATGCCCCAAAAATGAATAATCCAATTAAAATGCACAGAAGAGGGGCATCTGGGTGGTTCAGCGGGTTAAAGCCTCTGCCTTCGGCTCAGGTCATGGTCCCAGGGTCCTGGGATCAAGCCCCGCATCAGGCTCTCTGCTCAGCAGGGAGACTGCTTCCCTCACTCTCTCTCTGCCTACCTTTCCACCTACTTGTGATCTCTGTCAAATAAATAAATAAAAACCTTTTTAAAAATGGGAAGAAGACATTAATAGACATTTTTCAAAAGAAGACATGCAGATGGCCAACAAACACATGACAAGATAGTCAACATCACTGATCCTCAGGGAAATACAAATCAAAACCACAATGAGATATCACCTCACACCAATCAGAATGCTAAAATCAACAACACAAGAAACAACAGGTGTTGGTGAGAATGTGGAGAAAAAGAAACCTTCCTCAACTCGGTGGGAAAGCGAACTATGCAGCCATTCTGGAAAACAGTATGGAGGCTCTTCAAAAAGTTAAAAACAGAACTACCCTATGATCCAGCAACTGCACTACTATGTATTTAACCAAAGAGTATAAAAATATGAGTCAAAGAGATACAAGCACCCCAATGTTTACAGCAGCATTATCTATAATAGCCAAATTATGGAATCAGTCCAGGTGTCCACCGACTGATAAATAGATAAAGAAAATGGGGTGTGGGAGGAGGAGTGTAATGGAATATTATTCAGCCAAAAAAAAAAAAAAAAGAATGAAATCTCACCATTTACAATGACATGCATGGAGCCAGAGACTATTGGGCTAAGTGAAGTTACTCAGTCAGAGAAAGATAAATACCATATGATTTCACTCATATGTGAAATTTAAGAAACAAAACAAATGAACAAAGGAAAACGAGAGGAGCAAAACAAGAAACAGAGCCTTAACTCTAGAGAACAAACTGATGGTTACCAGAGGGGAAGTGGGTGAATTAGGTGATGGGGATGAAGGAGGGCACTTGTGATGAGCACCAGGTGTTGTTGGAAGTGATGAATCACTATATTGTATACCTGAAACTAACCTTACACTGTATGTTAACTAACTGGAATTTTAAAATTTTTTTAAAAAACTTAAAGCAGAGGGGAAAAAAGAAACACATACCCTTTCAGAAATTATCTTTTTTTTTTAACATCAGAAATTATCTTCTTAATTTGCGATAAGATATGAACAGGGACCTTGTTTATTTGTTCATTGTTGTAATCCCCATGTCCAAAATAGTGCCCCAAAAAAGTAGGTACTTCTTAAATATTTGATAAATTGAATGGAATGTCTGTAAAACTACCAACGGTAATAATGAAATAATGCAACAAAATAATGTGAAGAACTGGTTTAGGTTAAACACTGTGTTAGAAGAGAAATCTGTACTCCTGATAAAAGCCCAGCGTGGTAGCTGGAGTTACTCTTTTACCGAGTTAGCTCAGCCAGGCAGGGCTGGGTATTGTAAGTAATGGAAAAACAAATGTGGTAAATTACCTTAGTCTTCATTCTTCATGCCCCCCACTTCACCTTTTGTCATGTGGCTTCTTAGTTTCCTTTATTAAAGGAGAAAAGTGTGTTTTACGCCCTTTTGGCCTTGTATTTGAACACATGACTTGCTTTAGCCAATTAAGTGAGGTGAATGTGTCAGGACGTCTGTTTTCTACTCCCTCTGGCTTCTGTCATTGCCATGAGAGGAAAATCCCTGGCTCTCCCAGTAGTATAAATGCGAGCTATGTGGAACAGAGCTGACTCCATATGGACATGGGAACATACCCAGAGGACACCAATGCTATGGCTCAGACTACCCAAACAAAGAAGGAAATCCCTATTGCTACATGCCACTATGATTTTGTCGTTTTTTTTGGTGTCTTCCTGTAACAAAAGCAAAGTAATACAATTCTGCTTGGTAAATCTCCATTGAAATCGGTAATGGTAGTGGGCATGTGGCATCTCCAGCAGTGCTCTTCTGAGTATCTAAGGCTGCAGTTCAGCTGCTGCAACAGGACAGAAATGCAATCACTTCAGAGGCAAACAGTAAGTTGAAACAGAACTCATCTTAATTAAAGAGGAACTAAAGGATTTTTTAAAAAGGCATTTGGCTCAACAAGGGAGGTACTTCAGAATAAGAGAAAGGGAATAAAACCCTTTCTGTGTATTTTCTGTGTGTATTTTCTGAAAATAATTTAATTAAGGAGCTGAGAAATTTTTTAAAAAACTGTCATTCTGAAACAAATGAAAGTAAACATATTGTCTGAGAGCCAAAGTCAAGAGAAAAGACAAAGGAAAGATGGATATGAAATAGATGAAGGGAAACCAAGATAGAGGATATATGGAAGACACATACAAATTTCACAAAAAGTGCCAAGAATGTAATCTTCTTTCACTGGATACTGTGTGAGCATAGCTGAGGCTGCAGAAAATAAAAATCTGTGAAGCTATTCTAAATGTGAGAATATAAAATAAAGGGATAGAAATACAAATGAGAAAATGATAGAATTGGAAAGCATAGAATGAATAACCAACATACAAATAACAGGTAAACTTAAAACACACAAAAAAATACTTTAAAATAAAACATTAAAAAAAATTCCGGAGTTAAAAAGCAACCTATAGAGCTCACTTTGCTGGAAATATTTTTAACTACAAAAAGTAAAAAGAAAGAAAGAAAGAACAAAAGAAAAGAGTTCAATGTGTTAGGTATTTAAGATGAGCCTTCTGAAGATAAATACATGCATAAGGCATAGAGGAAGGAAGGCAAAAAGACCCTGTATGTGAGCTCATGATGTGAAACGGAAAATTCAAATTGACATGCATTAAAAAAAAAAAAAAATCAGAGGGAATTTCTTAAGGTTCTGAAGGTCAGACTGAAGATGTTAAAGTAATTGACAAATTAAAGTTACTACAGATTATTTATCAGGGATGTGACATGACTGAAATAATATGAGGCAGACTTTCTGGTAAATATAAGTAGACTAGATCAACAAGGCAAAAGCCTTGAGACAGGACAGGGAGAGGATCAGTTTCTGTATGACAGCATTGTTTTACAATACATGGTGGGGACTTCTGAGGAAAAAAATAATCAATACTTAGTAAAATATTAAACCACTAAGAGAGGAGAACAAATAAGGTTGTAAGTCTCAAAGATTTGGGGGAAGGTTCCCCCCCCCTTTTTTTTAAGATTTTATTTATTTATTTGACAGATCACAAGTAGGCAGAGAGACAGTCAGAGAGAGGAGGAAGCAGGCTCCCTGCTAAGCAGAGAGCCCAATGTGGGGCTCCATCCCAGAAACCTGGGATCATGACCTGAGCCGAAGGCAGAGGCTTTAACCCACTGAGCCACCCAGGCGCCCCTGGGGGAAGGTTTGCTAATCCATTGAATTTGTAAGTATCAGAACACTTATATTCTTGTACTTATGCTCTAAGGAATACTTCGCTCTACTAAAATAATGACTATCTCTTTGCATATATATATATATGGTTAAAAATGCTTAATAATATGGTACCTTTCAAAAGATATACAGGACACTATCCTTTCAAGACTAAGGTGCCACTCATTCTAAGAAGCACCTTACAGAGAGACCACTGTGAGGTTTTGAACAAGTTTGATCACATGGCTTAGTGCTTAAGAGCTGGACAGAATAAACAGTCTAGAAACCAAATTAAAATGTATAGAAAAAGTGTAAGTTCTAAGTGTATATCTATCTTGGAATATTCTATTGAAATCATTGTTATAAAAATAACATTAATGGAAAAAATATATTTAAATCCTTGGCTTGGGAATTTTTTAAAAAAAGCACTACTTAGTGATAATGTAGAAAGATAATGTAGAAAAGAAAAAGAAAGTCAAGGTTAGGAAAGATAATGTAGAAAAGAAAAAGAAAGTCAAGGTTAAAGCCATCAAAGGGAACTTTTTCAGTAGAAGGAAAGGCTATGAGCATGAATCAATTTAAAGTATTTTCATCTTTAGTGATATAATCTCTGTACCACACTATGAAGAGTTTTACCCAACATATATAGCAACTAAATGCAACTCTGAAGCATGTAAACGTGATTCCCACTGTTTTAGATGCAATCAACGCAGAACTGGGTTCTAAGGCAAAATCTGCCACCAACAAATCTGATGATATTAGAAAAATAACTACCTCCCTAGGACTTGTCCCTACCCCTCTACAATAATAAAGTTGAAGTGACATTGTCCATAGTTCTATTTTTAAAATAGACTCAATTTATAAGTAATTTCTTCACTTGAATGAATTCAGGTTTGTGACAGGAATTAGCTATAGCACAGAGAACAAGAATAAATCCCTGTGTTTCCTCTGAATTTCAGTCAAATCACTAGTTTCAAGGTGCAGGAAGGTCAAAAATAAGAGAAGACTAGAAGAGGCTGAGTATTAAGATACTAATACACATGAAGCAGAGGGAGAGACAGAAGCAGACTCCCCACTGAGCAGGGAGCCCAATATGGGTCTCAATCCCAGGACCCTAAGATCATGACCTGAGCCAAAGGCAGACACCGAGATGCCTGAGCCACCCAGGTGCCCTGTAAGAACTTTTAAGATCTACTTTCTTAGCAACTTTCAAATATATAATACAGTATTGTTAACTATAGTCACCATAATGTACATCCCTGTGACTTACTTATTTTAAAACTTGAAATTTGCACCTTTTGACCACCTTCACTCATTTCACCCTCTCTCTACCCTCTGCCTCTGACAACCACCAATCGAGGAACCAATGTTTTAGAAGAAGAGGTGAGAATTTAAAAAAAAAAGGAAAAAATTAAGTATAAAGAGATATTATTAAGTCTAAATTTTAGAGCATGGACTCAAACTATTTAAAGAAATTTAGAGAAGAGGGAGCCTGGTTAGTTCAGTTGGTTAAGTGACTGCCTTCAGGTCAGATCATGATTCTGGAGTCCCAGAATCAAGTCCCATTTCAGGCTCCCTGCTTAGCAGGGAGTCTCCTTCTCCCTCTGACCCTCCCCCTGCTTCTCATGCTCTCTTTCTTTCTCTCTCTCTCAAATAAATAAATAAAATCTTGAAAGAAAAGAAAGAAATGAATTTAGAGAAGAGAGAGACTAAGTTAGCCAGGAATTAGCAGGAAAAGTCTAAGGATTAGGTAAAACAGATTAGAAAGTAGGTAGGACTGAAGTAGGTAGGAAGAAATATCTTCCAAACGTGTTAAAGAAAGAAACACAAGCAAGGACTTAGAGGCAAGCCGAGGCCAGTATAATGAGGACAACGAGCAATCATAAAATTTCAGATTTCTATCAGAGCCAAATGTTTTCCCTTCTTCTTTAGCTGTTATTTTGATGCCAAGGCAATTCCAGTTAGAAAGTAAGAACAAAAACGCTGTGCATATAAACTATGGTGTAAACTCGATACCACCCCTAAACCTGGAGGAAACTGGGAAGTCAGGTATTTTTACCCAAGCAAGGGCATCTTGCCAAGGAACTCTCAATACCCAGAACTTTGGCTTTATCTAAGTAAAATCTTTACTCATATCTTTCCAATTTTAGTATATGTGCTGCCAAAGAGAGCACAATCTTCACTCAAATCTAATAGTGCTTCTGAACATTTGACAGGATCCATGAACCTAGTCCTGAAGTTTCTGTTAGCTCATGCCACCAAAAGTAGCTAGAAAAGCCTGGTCCTTTCATGTAGTGGACAGAAATATCTTGCCTGAAGGACCTCTGAAGAGAGATGGTATGAAAAGTAAAATGAAAGTCTCCTTTGAAAGTCAACGAAGGGGCACCTGGGTGGTACATTTGGTTAAGTCTCTGACTCTTGGTTTCAGCTCAGGTCGTGATCTCTGGGTTGTGAGATCAAGCTCCATGTTGGACTCCACGCTCAATGAGGACTCTCTCTCTCCCTCTCCCTCTGCCCCTCCCCACGGCACTCTCTCTCTCTCTCAAATAAATCTTTTTTAAAAAGTTAATAGTTATAGTTAGCCTTATATCTGGGTACATGTTCTTGGAAGGGGTTGCTAAGCAGTGTATGGAGAAGAGGGAACCATGGTCATCAGAGAGTTTGACCTGGACTCTCTTCTTTAGCAGAGATAATTGTCCACTGAAGTGCTGTGGTCAATAATGAAATAAAGATACTCAAAACCCAGTTTGGCTATACAAAAATAGATTACTCACATCCATTAATGATCGTTGTCTTACAATTCTGGTTAATCTCCACGTGGACAATAATCATTGTGCACATCATAAATATATGTCATATTAATGGGATTGTATGCTACATTTTATAAAAGCATTAATTGCTATTTAACATTTTTTATTATTGCATGGAGTTACCTAATGTTCCACGGTTTCTTGTTTATTGCTTTTAGAACTTAAAAGGAACTCAAAATCTGGGTCTAAACATGACCTTGATCTAGTTCCACGGCAGGAAAATCCACCTTAGTACCTGCAGGAATTAAGAAAATGTGTCTGATAACAGCCCCTCCCCACAATAAAGCAAATAAATAAATAAACCTTTTGAGCAAATTATAAAATGAAGCAGAACTCCAGAATCTCCCTGTCTAGCACTTGAGGAAATAAACCAAAAATAGTAACATGTAGTAAAATGTTTATAAAATGAAATACTGAAAGGGAAATATGCCTCAAAGAGTGATCACAAAGGGAAAAAAGTCCTTAAATCTGACATGATCAGCTCAGCAGTTAACCCCACTGCACCTTCAACATCAGAGGTGCTTAGAGGGCGAATGAGGTCTAGTGAAACCCAGTTTGCTAGCTGGAGCCTCTCTGCCCTAAACAAGACCCCAAACAATTTAAAATTACCTGCAAGAGAACAAACAATGACTTGGTTATACGCCCCCTCTCCCTCAACAACGAGACATGCTTTTCTAGTGAATGTGATAGACAGTACAAGGAAAACACAGGAGGGAGAATGATAAAAGATATCCGAGGAGTACAAGTATGAAGCAAGAGAAACAATAAACAATTAAAAGCAAAATAAATGCAGGTGCTTGGGTGGCTCAGTCAGTTAAGTGTCTGCCTTCAGCTCAGGTCATGATCCCAGGGTCCTGAGATTTAGTCCTACATGGGGCTCCCTGCTTAGCAAAGAGTCTGTTCCCCCTCTCCCTCTGCTCCTCCTTCTCCTTCTGCTCCTCCCTGACTTGTCTCTTCCTCACTCTTTCTCTCAAATAAATAAAATCTTTGAAAAATAAATAAATAAATACACAAATAGCAAACTAAATGGATAAGACAGATAACACTTATTAAATACATTTTTCAAGAAAGTAGGAACATAAATTTGCCAACTAATTTATGAAGTTGGCATAATCTTGATACTTCAATTAAATATGGAATAGAATCTAAGATAAAGGTTAATCCAAATCCATAAAATTCAATATACAAGTATATAGATATACATAAAGAGATACAAGTGATACATGATAGTTATGTAACAATTTCTTCAATAATGCAAGGAAGATTTATTCTCATACATGCAATGTAATTTACCACCACAAGAATGAAATAAAGGAGAAAAAATACAAATTCTTCTGAATAAATGGGGAAAAATTACATAATGACATTTAGTGCCTACTATGATTATGAGAAAAAGAGGAAAACTTTCAGAAAACTAAAAGCAGACAATCTTCCTGCTTTGCTAAAGATTATCATAAACTGTAGCAAATATACTCAATGGAGAAACTCCAGACAATTCCCTATAGAGTCTGCAATTAGACAAGGATGTTCAGTACTAACCAGTTAGGACAATAACATTAAGAAAAAAATTATATAGTTAAAGCAATTATATGATTGTATATTATTATATATTATTATATTGTAATTATATAATATAATTTATTATATTATATTATTATATTATATATAATTATTTATATTTCATATTTATTTATATATTTATTATATATATATATGTAAAATAATTTTATATATAATTATATAATTCATATTATATTATATTATTATGTTATAATTATATGATATAATTAAAGCAATTATATAAGAAAAATAATATTGGAAAGAAACAAGAGTATTTTTATATATGCATTTGATAAATAATTATTACATATAACAACCAAGAGGATCCTCAAACCATCAGAACTATTAAGACCATTCATGACCCTTGTTAAATGTAAGATTAACATGCAAATAAAGAAAAATCATTTCTCAACACCAGTCATTCTCAAATGGGGGGCATTTGCCTGCCAGCAGACATTCTGCAGTATGGAGAATGGAGACATTCTGGTTGTCATGACTGGGGGGGTGTGAGGACAAGGTGCAACTAGCGTCCAGTGGAGAGAAGCCAGAGATGCTACTGAACACCCTGCAGTGCACAGAAGAGCCCCCACAGCAAAGAATGATCCAGCCCAAAATGTCAATAGTCAGGCTGTTAAGAAACACTGCCCCACACCACCACAACCACCAGTGAGAAAATGTCATAAAAAATAAGATACCATTTACAACACCAAAACAAATGGCGAAGTATCCAGAGATTAATCTAACAAGACATTTATAGAGACTTAATTTAAGAGAAAATGTTAAATGGTCTAAAAGAAAAGTTAAATTAGTGAAAAGATATTTTCTATCTGTGGATACATTTACTTCACATCGTAAGATTTACTCATTCTTTCTCAAAGTTACCGATAAATTTTAAATAATCCAACTTTAAAATCATCAGTATTTGAGGAACTTGTTCATCAGACTCTCAAGTTTTTAGTGAAGTCCAAGTTAGGGAATCTTAACCTACACTTGAGTAGCTGGTAACTTCTTCCAAAAAGTGCTATAAGAGGCAGATGTTGAAATAAATTGAAGTTTGGTATTTGCAGGCTGAGGTTTCTTATAGTAATCCTCAATATATAGAGTTCAACCTATTTAGAAGATAACCAAAGTTTCTTATCTTGAAGGATAAAATTACATGTCTCCACTCATTAGAAAATTCGTTTTTAAGGCAGTGTTAATGACATTTTAAGCATCATCATTGTTAAAATTATGCATACCTATAGCTGCACGCTACATGAAGACTAGATGATCAGATAGAAAGTTTTAAATGTCATTTTTCCTTTGTTCTTCCTTGACATGGCATTCCACTACTTTTGGTACATGTTTAATATCAAAACTCTCTACCTCTAATCTCTCAGAAACTCATTAATATGCATTAATAGCCTTTCTGGGAAGCTGTAAGTTTAATCAATTCTTATTTGATAAGGGTCTCTAATGCTTTCAGTGATGGGAGACATACTGAGCAACAAATTGTTTCAGAGCTATCGGCATCATCCAAAGTCATGTCAGATGTTGATAAAGAGAAATTCCTTGTACAATACGGGAATGTAATTCTCCATTTTTTATCCACTGAGAAGGTTAATAAAACAGAAGGCCCTCAAAATGTTATCTAAATACTTGAAGAAAGATAACTTATTAAAACTGTATTTCTTCATAATCTGGATACTTTCATATTTGGATAGCACAGGCTGTTTTCTCAATGACCTGATGGAGTTATACAAGTCACTGCTAAGCTTGGTTGTTAAATGTCTGTCCACCACAGGGAAGGCAGAAACTGCCACTTTTTGCAGCAAATACCCTACCACTGAGCTGTACGCTAATTCATTATATCTTTATAGTTTGGTGTAGATTTTTTGTTTTGGGGTTTGTGGTTTTGTTTGTTGTTGTTGTTGTTGTTGCTTGCAATTTATATGATCCTTTATATCAATCATCTTATTTTATCTTGACAAGTCTAAGTCAGGAGAAAATGAGGATGTTGCTGTTACCAATGGGGAAATGGAACTCAGTGACCTTACGTGTAGATGTCTGGAAAGTAACAGAATCAGAATCAGGCTCTGGGCCCTTGACCCCAGGTACAGTGCCCTTCTATCACACTGTGCTGGACAAGAACCACAATATCCAACAGAAGATGTTCCAAGGGGGCGGGGGAATAAAACACACAGACTCAGGTCAAGCTTAAAGGAATTTCTTCACAGTTATTTCATAAACTAGTTACTTAGCTCTACTGAACTGCTATTCATATAAAAAGATGATGCTGCTGGTCAGCCCGTCAGAATAAGATATTTGCTATTTGATTTCTCCAAAGTCGGGATGGTTTTGTACCAATTCCTGTTGCTTTTCTTCTCTGAATGCTCTCTTCCAATCTGTCAGGAAATACTGAAGGACTTAATGTGTAGGGGAGGTAGCATGTGGCTAGTGGACTGCAGGGTTCTTGGAGGTCATGCTCTCTTATTTTTCTCTGTGTCCCCAGTGCCCAGTATAATGCAAATACATACAGAAATCTCTCTCTCTCTCTCTCTCTCTCTCTCACACACACACACACACACACACACACACACACACACACACTTAAATTCTGAATTCCAATGGACTGCTACTCTGCTTTGACCCACTGACTTTATAACCCTGCACAAGTCTAACACCATATGGACTCATAACTTGTACCTAGAGGTCATGCAATTACTTATTTGGCAATAAAAGACCCCAAACACTCTGCTTTGTCCCACATAGACATCTTTATGCCTTATCCTTTTCCCTCTTTGTCCTCCTGCACAGCTAAGTTCTCCTCTTCCTTCAAGACACAGACCAAATATCTCCCTTCTGCAAAGCTTCTCTGACTCCAGCCACAGGCCAGATCACAGGAGTAAATGCCTCCTTGCTTTAGACCACCATCACACCTTTCACTGCCCTCAGTCACTGTAGAGTGAGACAGTATCTGTGCTGTAAGTGGCTGGTCATAGGAAGGACTATAACACCAAAGTGCCTGAGGAAAAAGAACACTATTCTGGTTTGGAATTCAATAAGCTATTTCAGTGAAGCAACTCTCCCCTGTGTTCAAACAGGAAACCTTAGTGCCCAGGAACACCTTTGTTTAAGAAGTGAAATTAAGAGTTTAACTCCAGCGTGAGAAGCAAGAAGAGGGTTCCAAAGTTGCGAAACCACTTTTTAGTATCTTGCTTCTTCCATGTGTAATGCAACTGTAAGCCAAACATGAAAATAACTGTGGCAGGGAAGAGCAATTAGCAAATTTGGTCTTTCCAAAGACCAAAATCAGCAATAACTAAAATTAGCAATAACTGCTAGTTCTTTTTAAAATGTAAATTATTCTGCTTAAACAATTATTTGGTGAACTAATAATGTCTTACCTTCAATATTAGCAATAATACTTAAAGTAAGAGTTTATTTTTATTTATCAAGTATAATTTCACCTGGACAAGATTCAGTAATTTTTGATTAAGCTTTGTTTTTTTTAAATGCAAAAAAAAAAAAAATGATATGACTAAAATCAATTTCAATAGAAGTTATTTTATTTTTAAGATATTGGATTGTTTTTATTAGTCATGTATAATTAAGGCTCTGGCTCTGATCAGATACTAGTACATATAAATATTTGAGAACTCTTATAGTGCAAAGTTAAGATTTATAAATATAAAATGGTATTTTTTGGCCTCCATTTTCTAAAGATTTTTTATTTATTTATTTGACAGACAGAGATTACAAGTAGGCAGAGGAGATAGGCAGAGAGAGAGGAGGAAGCAGGCTCCCCATCGAGCAGAGAGCCCGATGTGGGGCTCGATCCCAGGACCCTGGGACCATGCCCTGAGCCGAAGGCAGAGGCTTTAATCCACTGAGCCACCCAGGTGCCCCTGGCCTCCATTTTCAAATGGCTAAATCACTTACTGAATTACCTTTGGGAATACTAGCATTAAAACAAATGCAATTGCTAATATTCTTCCCTGGAAATTTTTCTGATTTCTTTAAACACAGAAATCTCTGTATAATATATCCATGTAGAAACAAAGCAGTCTATATATTCCTTAACCATGGACTGGCCTCTCATGATTGAGCTCTCCAAATAATAAATCAAAACTAATCAAATGAAAAAATATATATGAAATCACTTGAAAATTAAAAAGTGCTATAAGCATGTAAGACATTATTACTATTCAGCTGCATTAAATTAAACCATCTGAAGATTAACTCTGTCATCCAGGTTTTTCTTTTCCTGATTCCAAGCTGACCAGTGGCTTAGTACATTTTCTTTGTTAGAATCTATACATAGTCAACTGTAGGAAGAAAAGCAAACCTAAAATACATTTCTCTCTGAGTCTTAAAAGTAAATCCTGGTGGGGGCCATTTTATGACTCCTCCCCAGGAGTTTTTAACTCTCAGAGTGATTTGTGTTGAGCCTCTAGAAACTCAGCAACTACACTTCGGGTTTTCTTACCCTTGTTCTCCTTCAGTAGTGATTTCTGCTAGAGTCTTTACTGCGATAAGGAAATTGGGTAACAATGATGTTAAATATCCTGAATGTGAAGCAGCCAGCAGGTGCTAAGAGCCAGTGTTGAACCAAGTTGTGTGGTGCCAGAGAGGTGGTTACAGGTGGTGACTTCCATTTGCTCCAAAGCATTCCAGGGTGCACCTTGCCTGGATCGTGGTAGATATATCCAGCTATAAATCCCCACAACCACCTATCACCATAATGACTAGGAGGAGGAACACCCAAAAGAGGAAAAATTCAGAGACTGTGCTCTCTTCATCAGAACTATTAGATAAGGACATAAACAGTATGTTGGAAAGAGAATTCAGGGTAACAATTATCCAGGCAATGGCTAGGTTGGAGAAAACCATTAGTGACAACATAGAATCTCTAAGGGCAGAAGTGAGAGCCACCAGAGCAGAAGTTAAAAATGCTATCAATGAGATCCAATCTAATCTAAGTAATCTAATAGCTAGGGTAACAGAGGCAGAAGGTAGAATTAGTGATCTATAGGACAAAATTATAGAGAAAAAGGATCAGGAGGAGGCATGGAACAAACAGCTTTAGAAGCTATGAAAACAGAATTAGGGAAATAAGTGACACCATGAAACGTTCCAATGTCAGAATTATTGGGATCCCTGAGGGGGTTGGAAAAAGACAGAAGACTGGAAGATATAGTTGAACAAATTCTGGATGAAAATTTTCCCAGTCTAGGGAATGGAACAATATTCATATCCTAGAGACAGAAAGAATACCCCCAAAGATCAATGAATCTAGAAAGACCTCCAGGCACTTAATTATGAAACTGACAAATCATAATTTTAGAAAAGAGCTTCTGAGGGCAGCTAGGGGGAAGAGTTTCCTTACATACAGAGGAAGCTCCATCAGAATAATGTCAGACCTGTCCACAGAAACCTGGCAAGACAGAAAGGGCTGGCAAGACATATTCAGGGCACTAAATGAGAAGAATATGTAGCCAAGAATACTTTATCAGCAAGGTTGACATTCAAAATGAATGGAAAGATAAAGAGCTTCCAAGACCAGCAAGGTTTAAAAGAGTATGTGACCACCAAGCCGGCACTACCAGAAATATTAAGGGCTGTTCTATAAAAGAACAAAGAACCCAAGAGTGACAAGGAACGGAAATTTACAGAGACAATCTGTAGAAACAAGGACTTCACAGACAACATGGTGTCAATAAAAATGTATCTTTCAATAATCACGTTCAATGTGAACAGCCTAAACTCTCCCATAAAATGGCACAGGGCTGCAGATTGGATAAAATGACAGGACCCATCCATATGCTGTCTACAAGAGACCCATTTGAAACCTCAAGATACATTCAGACTGAAAGTGAAGGGATGGAGAAGAATTTTTCATGCCAACAGTCCTCAAAAGAAAGCTGGGGTAGTGATTCTCATATCAAATAAATAAGATTTTAAACTAAAGACTGTAGTCAGAGATACAGAAGGACATTACATCATTCTTAAAGGGTGTATCCACCAAGAAGATCTAACAATTATAAATATTTATGCCCCCAATACAGGAGCAGCCAACTACATAAGCCAACTGTTAATCAAAATAAAGAGTCCTATTGAAATGAAAACAGTAATAGTAGGGGATCTTAATATGCTACTCTCAGTAATAGATCATCCAAGCAGAAAATCGATAAAGAAACAAGAGCTTTGAATGACACATTGGACCAGATGGACCTCATAGATATATACAGAACATTCCACCCTAAAACAACAGAATACTCATTCATACCATCAGTTGGTATTGGCTCAACCAATACCAAAAGATTGAGATAATTCCTTGCATATTCTCAGACTACAATGTTTTGAAACTGGAACTCAACTACAAGAAAAAGTTTGGAAGGAATTCAAACACTTGGAAGCTAAAGACCACCTTGCTTAAGAATGTTTCGATCAGGGACGCCTGGGTGGCTCAGTGGGTTAAGCCGCTGCCTTCGGCTCAGGTCATGATCCCAGCGTCCTGGGATCGAGTCCCACATCGGGCTCCTCGTTCTGTGGGGAGCCTGCTTCTCCCTCTGCCTCTGCCTGCCACTCTGTCTGCCTGTGCTCGCTCTCTCTCTCTCTCTCTCTGACAAATAAATAAATAAAATCTTTAAAAAAAAAAAAAAGAATGTTTCGATCAACCAGGAAATCAAAGAAGAACTTAAACAATTCATGGAAACCAATGAGAATGAAGACACTTCAGTCCAATACCTATGGGATACAGGAAAAGTGGTCCTAAGGGGAAAATACATAGCCATCCAAGCCTCACTCAAAAAAGTTGAAAAATCCAGAATGCACCAGCTCTCTTTACACCTTAAAGAAATGGAAAGTCAAAACAAATTAAGCTAACCCCATGCACAAGAAGGAAAATAATCAAGATTAGAGCAGAGATCAATGAGATAGAAACTAGAGATACAATAGAACACATCAATGAAACTAGAAGCTAGTTTTTTGAAAGAATCAATAAGATTGATAAACCAGTGGCCAAACTAATCCAAAAGAAAAGAGAGGACCCAAATTAATAAAATTATGAATGAAAGGGGAGAGATCACAACCAACACCAAGGAAACAGAAATAATCATCAGAAATAATTATCAACAGTTATATGCCAGTAAGTTAAGCAACCTAGAAGAAATGGATGTATTCCTGGAAACCTATAGCCTCCCAAATCTGAAACAGGAAGAAATAAACAACCTGGATGGAGCAATATCTAGTAACGAAATTGAAACAGTGATCAAAAACCTCCCAAAAAACAAGAGCCCAGGACTTGACGGATTCCCTGGAGAATTCTACCAAACTTTCAAAGAATAAATAATACCTATTCTCATGAAGCTGTTTCAAAAAATAGAAACAGAGGAAAATTTCCAGACTTTTTCTATGAAGCCAACATTACCCTGATCCCCAAACCAGGCGAAAACCTCATCAAAGAGGAGAATTTGAGACCAATATCCCTGATGAATATGGATAACAAGATTCCCAACAAGATCCTAGCTAAGAGGATCCAACAGTACATTAAAAAGATTATCCACCATGACCAGGCGGGATTTATCCATGGGATGCAAGGTGGTTCAACATTTGCAAATCAATCAACGTGACAGAACAAATCAATAAGAGAAGAGAGTAGAACCACATGGTCCTCTCAATTGATGCAGAAAAAGCATTTGACAAGATACAGCATCCATTCCTGATTTAAATAATTCAAAGTATAGAGGGGATATTCCTCAACTTCATAAAATCTATGAAAAACGCACAGCAAATATCATTCCCAGTGGGAAAAGGTAACAGCCTTCCCTTTGAGATCAGAAACACAACAAGGATGTCCACTCTTGCCACTCTTATTCAACATCATACTAGAAGTCCTAGCAACAGCAATCGGACAACAAAAAGAAATAAAATGTATTCAAATTGTAAAAGAAGTCAAACTCTCTCTCTTAGCAGATGACATGATACTTTATATGGAAAACCCAAAAGACTCCACCATCAAACTACTAGAACTCATACAGCAATTCGGTAATGTGGCAGGATACAAAATCAATGTACAGCAATCAAGTACTTTCTTATACAGTAACAATGAAAATATAGAGAATTATAGGAAATTAGAGAATTGATTCCATTTACTATAGGACCAAGAACCATAAGATACCTGGGAATAAACCCAACCAAAGAGGTAAAGGATCTGTACTCAAGGAATTACAGAACACTCATGAAAGAAACGAAGAAGAAACAAAAAGATCCATTCCATGATCACGGACTAAAAGAATAAATATTGTTAAAATGTCTATACTGCCCAGAGCAATCTATGCTTTCAATGCCATTCCGGTCAAAATTCCACCAGCATTTTTCAAAGAGCTGGAACAAACAATCCTAAAATTTGTATGGAACCAGAAGAGACCTGAATTGTTAAGGAAATGTTGAAAAAGAAAAACAAAACTGGGGGCATCACATTGCCTTCTTTCAAGCTTTACTACAAAGCTGTGATCACCAAGACAGCATGGTACTGGCACAAAAACAGACACATAGACCAGTGGAACAGAGTAGAGAGCCCAGATATGGACCTGCAACTGTATGGTCAACTAATCTTTGACAAAGCAGGAAAAAATATACAGTGGAAAAAAGACAGTCTCTTCAATAAATGGTGCTGGGAAAATTGGACAGCTATGTGTAGAAGAATGGAACTTGTTCATTCTCTTACACAATACACAAAGATGAACTCAAAATGGATAAAAGACCTAAACATGAGGCAAGAATCTATCAAAATCCTAGAGGAGAATATAGGCAGTAACATCTTCAACATCGGCCACAGCAACTTCTTTCAAGACATGTCTCCAAAGGCAAAGGAAACAAAAGTGAAAATGAACTTTTGAGACTTCAACAAGATCAAAAGCTTCTGCACAGCAAAGAAACAGTCAACAAAACAAAGAGGCAACCCACATAATGGGAGAAGATATTTGCAAATGACACTACAGACAAAGGGCTGATATCCAAAATCTATAAAGAACTCCTCAAACTCAACACACACAAAACAGACAATCATGTCCAAAAATGGGCAGAAGACATGAATAGACACTTCTCCAAAGAAGACATACAAATGGCTCACAGACACAGGAAAAAATGTTCATCATCATTAGCCATTAGGGAGATTCAAATCAAAACCACATTGAGATACCACCTTACACCAGTTAGAATGGCCAAAATTAACAAGACAGTAAACAAGTGTTAGAGAGGATGTGGAGAAAGGGGAACCCTCTTACACTGTTGATGGGAATGCAAGTTGGTACAGTCATTTTGGAAAACAGTGTGGAGATTCCTTAAGAAATGAAAAATAGAGCTTCCCTATGACCCTGCAATTGCACTACTGGGTATTTACCCCAAAGATACAGATGTAGTGAAAAGAAGGGCCATTTGTACCCCAGTGTTCATAGCAGCAATGGCCACGGTCGCCAAACTGTGGAAAGAACCAAGATGCCCTTCAACAGACGAATGGATAAGGAAGATGTGGTCCATATATACAATGGAGTATTAAGCCTCCATCAGAAAGAATGAATACCCAACTTTTGTATCAACATGGATGGGACTGGAAGAGATTATGCTGAGTTGAAATAAGTGAAGCAGAGAGAGAGTCAATTATCATATGGTTTCACTTACTTGTGGAGCATAAGGAATAACATGGAGGACACTGGGAGTTGGAGAGAAGTGAGTTGTGGGAAATCAGAGCGGGAGATGAACCATGAGAGACTGTGGACTCTGAGAAACAAACTGAGGGTTTTGGAAGGGATGAGGGTAGGGGGTTGGGTATTAAGGAGGTATTACCTGGTGGTGGGTATTAAGGAGGGCACATACTGCATGGAGCATTGGGTCTGGTGCATAAACACCACGAATAAACATGAATTTTGGAACACTGAAAAAAATTTAAATTTAATTTAAAAAATTTAAAAAATACAAAGCTGAAATTTTTTAAAAACTTAAATCCTTATGGGTACTTCCAAAGAAGTAATTAAATTACCTTCAAATATTATTATAGCAGGTAATGTGTACTCTATTTCATTTTCAGTTCTGGTCTGCTCTTTGCTTTTTATTTAGCTTTTTCACCTGATACATTACATGCTGGAAATATGTTGCCATTGTTCTCATTTTCTAGAAACCATATATATTGACTTGGATCTCTGGTTTTGCTTACTGAATTTTCTTATGTGACATGGAAAGTTAGCTTTACTTTCTGTAACAATATAAAAGAATAGCAAGTATCCAAGAAGAAAGCTTGGCCTCTCCCATTATACACATTGCAAACTTTGACAGGCTGGGCCAGAAGAAGACAGGCCAACATGTCCTATCTCTGTGAAGGCAGGTCAGGATGCCAGCTGGCCCAGAGGGATGAGATCTGCAACAACATTCTAGAACTAAGGATTGTGATCTGCCTTTCTTACGGTCTATGAGATTAGAGTTACTACACGTCTATTAACCACGTCTATTCCTCCCCTGCACTAAACAATTGGGTCTTGCAGATATAACAAATATCACAAAAGTCTGAAATTCCTACTGATGAACTATTTCCTCTCTGACATAGGAGAAAGAAAGAAGACTGAGTTTATATTTGGCATATTGAGAACTGCTGTGGTTCATCTTCCAAATGGAACAGGCCAGCAATATTTTACTTTATCGTATGCACTGGAGTGTCAAAATGCTTTCACCAGCAAGGCTTCACTCACTGTTCTTGGGAAGCTGCCACAATTATATTGTTCTCTTTCTGAAGAAGTATCTCTTTTTCACTTTCCTGATGTTTAGTCAAAATGATTTCTTTCTAGACTTGGGCTTATTAATTATAGTTTTATTCTTTTGTATAATGTTAAATAATTCTCCTTGCTACTTGAGTCTTTCAAAGATGAGTAGAGTAGGTGGTTATTATGTTCCCTCCCCGTTTTGTCCTTTTGGAGGCAATGCACATTTTATACCCTTTGTTTTCCCTCTTAAGAGTAATTCTCTTATTTTGTAAATTATTTCAACTGCTCTTCTCCAAGTCCTTCTCCTCCAAGATTGTTTCCAAATCTAAAAAAATTAGATGTCCTAATATTAAGTCACTATTCTGAACTCTCCATTAATTTACCCACTCAATCCTCACAACAGCTCTATGAGGCCAAGTTTAGCATTTTAGCAATTCTCATGATGAACGTGGAAAGCTTAAGTAATTTTCCTAAGATTATTCATCCAGTAAGTAGCAGAACTAGGACTGGAATTCAGGCCTTCTGGTTCTAGAGAACAATTACACCTCTCTGTCTCTCAGTAATAGCTGGTCTCCTAGGTTAAATTTGAGCTATTATTTCCTATATTCACAATATGAGCATATTTATGCAACACAAAACTTAAATCAGTCAGAAGAGAGCATTTTTAAATGCTGTGACAATGCAGTTCAGTACACACTCCATCTTTTCCTAACTACTTAATCCCATCTCAAAATATAAGTCAAACAGCCTGCCTTTGTCTCACTGTCATTTCATGGGACCTTGGATATATCTAGACTCCAAAAATGGCCTTTTACAATACAAATATGCTCAGGGAGAGTTATGTTTTAGTTATTGTCAGCTATTATTACATGTATATCTTATTACTATAAAAAGTTTAAGTGAAAATGTGAATAGTCTGTTGGTAGCAACACAAACTGGACACTTACATATATTTTGCTTGTCTGAAAGTAGACACATACACTTTCAGAATTAACATTTATGAGTTTGTCATCAAAAAGTATTTATTATTTAAAGAGACTACTCTGAATTGTCCTGGGTTATACAGTATCTGCAATCTTTTCTCACACTAAACATAGCTTAAAAAAATTATATATTCACTCACTCACTCACCAAATATTTATGGGGTACCTATGATATTATTGGCATTAATATAGGTATAATATATATATAAGGGGGTGGGAATATCAAATAGATATTCTGCCTGGGAGTATAGAGTAATGGAGATAAAACAAGAATTGAAAAAAAAAATGAGTTGAAAACACGTAACACTGATAAAACCATTCAAGATAGAACATGTTCCCTAACAGAGATGGAAAATTATACTTTTAATCTTAAATTAAACCTGAGTAAATGTATATACGTATAATAGAGCAGTAAAAAGGGCAGCCAGAGTGTATACTGAAACAATGAACAATATAAAAATGTCTTAGTTAACATAACTAGCCCAGAGCCTTAGTTATAGCAAATATTAACAAGTATCTGTAGAAGGAGCAATAATACACACAATACAGCTCTACTTGTTTGTTTGTTTGTTGCTTCTTTGATTTATATAACGGATTTGAACTTATCATCTGTGAGCCCACCTTTCAGAGGGTTTCAGGGGAAATTACATTAATAAGAGTAACAATAAGTGTGCCAATAATTATCTTACTCTCTTCCCTTGTGAAATATTCTCTTTTAGATAAACCCAGACTCTAAATTCTAGACTTCAAGTAATTTCCCCAACTTTATTCTAAAAACGTCAAACAAGGGGGGAGGAGTCAAGATGGCGGAGAAGTAGCAGGCTGAGACTACTTCGGGTAGCGGGAGATCAGCTAAATAGCTTATCTAAAGATTGCAAACACCTACAAATCCAACGGGAGATCGAAGAGAAGAAGAACAGCAATTCTAGAAACAGAAAATCAACCACTATCTGAAAGGTAGGACTGGCGGAAAAGTGAATCCAAAGCGACGGGAAGATAGACCGCGGGGGGAGGGGCCGGCTCCCGGGGAGCGGCGGAGCAACGGAGCAAAATCAGGACTTTTAAAAGTCTGTTCCGCTGAGGGACATCGCTCCAGAGGCTTAACTGGGGTGAAGCCCAGGCGGGATCAGCGTGGCCTCAGGTCCCGCAGGGTCGCAGAAGGATCGGGGGTGTCTGAGTGTCACAGAGCTTACCGGTATTAGAACGGGGAAGCTGGCTACAGAGACAGAGCCGAGGAGTGACTCTCAGCTCGGGGTTGCCTTGAAACGGTCGCAGGCTCGGTCAGCTCGGAGCGCGGCCCGAGGCCAGGGTGACGGGAGTCATTGGGCACTGTTCTCTAAGGGCGCACTGAGGAGTGGGGCCCCGGGCTCTCGGCTCCTCCGGGCCGGAGACTGGGAGGCCGCCATCTTCATTCCCGTCCTCCGGAACTCTACAGAAAGCGCTCAGGGAACAAAAGCTCCCGAAAGCAAACCCGAGCGGATTACTCAGCGGGGTCCCGGGTAAGGGCGATGCAACTCCGCCTGGGGCAAAGACGCTTGAGAATCACTACAACAGGCCCCTCCCCCAGAAGATCAATGGGAAACCCAGCCAGGACCAAGTTCACCTACGGAGGAGTGCAGTTTCAATACCAAGGAGAGCGGCGGAATTCCAGAGGAGAAGAAAGCAAAGCACGGAACTCATGGCTTTCTCCCAATGATTTTTTAGCCTTGCAGTTAATTTAATTTTTTTTTCTTTTTCAATTTTCTTTTTCTTTTTCTCTTCTTCTGCTAAATTTTTTTAACTTTTACCATTTTCCTTTTTAACGTTTTTTAAATAGTTTATCTAACATATATATTTTTTTTTTCCTCTTTTTATATTTTTTTCTTTATCGGCTTTCTTTTTTTAAATAGTTTCTTTTTTTTTTTTCTTTTTGAACCCCTTTTTATCCCCTTTCTCCCCCCCTCACAATTTGGGATCTCTTCTGATTTGGCTAAAGCATATTTTCCTGGGGTTGTTGCCACCCTTTTAGTATTTTACTTGCTCCTTCATAAACTCTTATCTGGACAAAATGACAAGGCGGAAAAATTCACCACAAAAAAAAGAACAAGAGGCAGTACCAAAGGCTAGGGACCTAATCAATACAGACATTGGTAATATGTCAGATATAGAGTTCAGAATGACGATTCTCAAGGTTCTAGCCGGGCTTGAAAAAGGCATGGAAGATATTAAAGCAACCCTCTCGGGAGATATAAAAGCCCTTTCTGGAGAAATAAAAGAACTAAAATCTAACCAAGTTGAAATCAAAAAAGCTATTAATGAGGTGCAATCAAAAATGGAGGCTCTCACTGCTAGGATAAATGAGGCAGAAGAAAGAATTAGCGATATAGAAGACCAAATGGGGGCGCCTGGGTGGCTCAGTGGGGTAAGCCGCTGCCTTCGGCTCAGGTCATGATCTCGGAGTCCTGGGATCGAGCCCCGCATCGGGCTCTCTGCTCTCTCGGGGAGCCTGCTTCCTCCTCTCTCTCTGCCTGCCTCTCTGCCTGCTTGTGATCTCTCTGTCAAATAAAAAAAGAAAAAAAAATCTTTAAAAAAAAAAAAAAAGAAGAAGACCAAATGACAGAGAATAAAGAAGCTGAGCAAAAGAGGGACAAACAGCTACTGGACCATGAGGGGAGAATTTGAGAGATAAGTGACACCATAAGACGAAACAACATTAGAATAATTGGGATTCCAGAAGAAGAGCAAACAGAGAGGGGAGCAGAAGGTATATTGGAGAGAATTATTGGAGAGAATTTCCCCAATATGGCAAAGGGAACAAGCATCAAAATTCAGGAGGTTCAGAGAACCCCCCTCAAAATCAATAAGAATAGGTCCACACCCCGTCACCTAATAGTAAAATTGACAAGTCTTCGTGACAAAGAAAAGATCCTGAAAGCAGCCCGGGAAAAGAAGTCTGTAACGTACAATGGTAAAAATATTAGATTGGCAGCAGCCTTATCCACAGAGACCTGGCAGGCCAGAAAGAGCTGGCATGATATATTCAGAGTACTAAATGAGAAAAACATGCAGCCAAGAATACTATATCCAGCTAGGCTATCATTGAAAATAGAAGGAGAGATTAAAAGCTTCCAGGACAAACAAAAACTGAAAGAATTTGCAAATACCAAACGAGCTCTACAGGAAATATTGAAAGGGGTCCTCTAAGCAAAGAGAGACCCTAAAAGTAGTAGATCAGAAAGAGAGACAATATACAATAACAGTCACCTTACAGGCAATACAATGGCACTAAATTCATATCTCTCAATACTTACCCTGAATGTTAATGGGCTAAATGCCCCAATCAAAAGACACCGGGTATCAGAATGGATAAAAAAACAAAACCCATCTATATGTTGCCTACAAGAAACTCATCTTAAACCCGAAGACACCGCCAGGTTTAAAGTGAGGGGGTGGAAAAGAATTTACCATGCTAATGGACATCAGAAGAAAGCAGGAGTGGCAATCCTTATATCAGATCAATTAGATTTTAAGCCAAAGACTATAATAAGAGATGAGGAAGGACACTATATCATACTCAAAGGAACTGTCCAACAAGAAGATCTAACAATTTTAAATATCTATGCCCCTAACGTGGGAGCAGCCAACTATATAAACCAATTAATAACAAAATCAAAGAAACACATCGACAAGAATACAATAATAGTAGGGGATTTTAACACTCCCCTCACTGAAATGGACAGATCATCCAAGCAAAAGATCAACAAGGAAATCAAGGCCTTAAATGACACACTGGACCAGATGGACATCACAGATATGTTCAGAACATTTCATCCCAAAGCAACAGAATACACATTCTTCTCTAGTGCACATGGAACATTCTCCAGAATAGATCACATCCTCGGTCCTAAATCAGGTCTCAACCGGTATCAAAAGATTGGGATCATTCCCTGCATATTTTCAGGCCACAATGCTCTGAAGCTAGAACTCAATCACAAGAGGAAATTTGGAAAGAACCCAAATACATGGAGACTAAACAGCATCCTTCTAAAGAATGAATGGGTCAACCAGGAAATTAAAGAAGAATTGAAAAAATTCATGGAAACAAGTGATAATGAAAACACAACAGTTCAGAATCTGTGGGACACAACGAAGGCGGTCCTGAGAGGAAAATATATAGCGGTACAAGCCTTTCTCAAGAAACAAGAAAGGTCTCAGGTACACAACCTAACCCTACACCTAAAGGAGCTGGAGAAAGAACAAGAAAGAAACCCTAAACCCAGCAGGAGAAGAGAAATCATAAAGATTAGAGCAGAAATCAATGAAATAGAAACCAAAAAAACAATAGAACAAATCAACGAAACTAGGAGCTGGTTCTTTGAAAGAATTAATAAGATTGATAAACCCCTGGCCAGACTTATCAAAAAGAAAAGAGAGAGGACCCAAATAAATAAAATCATGAATGAAAGAGGAGAGATCACAACGAACACCAAAGAAATACAGACAATTATAAGAACATACTATGAGCAACTCTACGCCAACAAATTTGACAATCTGGAAGAAATGGATGCATTCCTAGAGACATATAAACTACCACAACTGAACCAGGAAGAAATAGAAAGCCTGAACAGACCCATAACCAGTAAGGAGATTGAAACAGTCATCAAAAATCTCCAAACAAACAGAAGCCCAGGGCCAGACGGCTTCCCGGGGGAATTCTACCAAACATTTAAAGAAGAACTAATTCCTATTCTCCTGAAACTGTTCCAAAAAATAGAAATAGAAGGAAAACTTCCAAACTCATTTTATGAGGCCAGCATCACCTTGATCCCAAAACCAGACAAGGATCCCAACAAAAAAGAGAACTACAGACCAATATCCTTGATGAACACAGATGCAAAAATTCTCGCCAAAATACTAGCCAATAGGATTCAACAGTACATTAAAAGGATTATTCACCACGACCAAGTGGGATTTATTCCAGGGCTGCAAGGCTCGTTCAACATCCGCAAATCAATCAATGTGATACAACACATTAATAAAAGAAAGAACAAGAACCATATGATACTCTCCATAGATGCTGAAAAAGCATTTGACAAAGTACAGCATCCCTTCCTGATCAAAACTCTTCAAAGTGTAGGAATAGACGGCATATACCTCAATATTATCAAAGCCATCTATGAAAAACCCACCGCAAATATCATTCTCAATGGAGAAAAACTGAAAGCTTTTCCGCTAAGGTCAGGAACGCGGCAGGGATGTCCGTTATCACCACTGCTATTCAACATAGTACTAGAAGTCCTAGCCTCAGCAATCAGACAACAAAAGGAAATTAAAGGCATCCAAATCGGCAAAGAAGAAGTCAAACTATCACTCTTCACAGATGATATGATACTCTATGTGGAAAACCCAAAAGACTCCACTCCAAAACTGCTAGAACTTGTACAGGAATTCAGTAAAGTGTCAGGATATAAAATCAATGCACAGAAATCAGTTGCATTTCTCTACACCAACAACAAGACAGACGAAAGAGAAATTAAGGAGTCCATCCCATTTACAATTGCACCCAAAACTATAAGATACCTAGGAATAAACCTAACCAAAGAGACTAAGAATCTATACTCAGAAAACTATAAAGTACTCATGAAAGAAATTGAGGAAGACACAAAGAAATGGAAAAATGTTCCATGCTCCTGGATTGGAAGAATAAATATTGTGAAAATGTCTATGCTACCTAAAGCAATCTACACATTTAATGCCATTCCTATCAAAGTACCATCCATTTTTTTCAAAGAAATGGAACAAATGATCCTAAAATTTATATGGAACCAGAAAAGACCTCGAATCGCCAAAGGAATATTGAAAAAGAAAGCCAAAGTTGGTGGCATCACAATTCCGGACTTCAAGCTCTATTACAAAGCTGTCATCATCAAGACAGCATGGTACTGGCACAAAAACAGACACATAGATCAATGGAACAGAATAGAGAGCCCAGAAATGGACCCTCAACTCTATGGTCAACTCATCTTCGACAAAGCAGGAAAGAATGTCCAATGGAAAAAAGACAGCCTCTTCAATAAATGGTGTTGGGAAAATTGGACAGCCACATGCAGAAAAATGAAATTGGATCATTTCCTTACACCACACACAAAAATAGACTCAAAATGGATGAAGGATCTCAATGTGAGAAAGGTATCCATCAAAATCCTCGAGGAGAACATAGGCAGCAACCTCTTCGACCTCAGCCGCAGCCATATCTTCCTAGGAATATCACCAAAGGCAAGGGAAGCAAGGGCAAAAATGAACTTTTGGGATTTTATCAAGATCAAAAGCTTTTGCACAGCAAAGGAAACAGTTAACAAAACCATAAGACAACTGACAGAATGGGAGAAGATATTTGCAAATGACATATCAGATAAAGGGCTAGTGTCCAAAATCTATAAAGAACTTAGCAAACTCAACACCCAAAGAACAAAGAATCCAATCAAGAAATGGGCAGAGGACATGAACAGACATTTCTGCAAAGAAGACATCCAGATGGCCAACAGACACATGAAAAAGTGCTCCATATCACTCGGCATCAGGGAAATACAAATCAAAACTACCATGAGATATCACCTCACACCAGTCAGAATGGCTAAAATTAACAAGTCAGGAAATGACAGATGCTGGCGAGGATGCGGAGAAAGGGGAACCCTCCTACACTGTTGGTGGGAATGCAAGCTGGTGCAACCACTCTGGAAAACAGCATGGAGGTTCCTCAAAATGTTGAAAATAGAACTACCCTATGACCCTGCAATTGCACTGCTGGGTATTTACCCTAAAGATACAAACATAGTGATCCGAAGGGGCACATGCACCCGAATGTTTATAGCAGCAATGTCTACAATAGCCAAACTATGGAAAGAACCTAGATGTCCATCTACAGACGAATGGATAAAGAAGATGTGGTATATATACACAATGGAATACTATGCAGCCATCAAAAGAAATGAAATCTTGCCATTTGCGACGACGTGGATGGAACTAGAGGGTATCATGCTTAGCGAAATAAGTCAATCGGAGAAAGACAACTATCATATGATCTCCCTGATATGAGGGAGAGGAGATGCAACATGGGGGGTCGAGGGGGTAGGAGAAGAGTAAATGAAACAAGATGGGATTGGGAGGGAGACGAACCATAAGTGACTCTTAATCTCACAAAACAAACTGAGGGTTGATGGGGGGAGGGGGTTGGGAGAGGGGGTGGGGTTATGGATATCGGGGAGGGTATGTGCTATGGTGAGTGTTGTGAAGTGTGTAAACCTGGCGATTCGCAGACCTGTACCCCTGGGGATAAAAATATATGTTTATAAAGCTGTAAAAAAAAAAAAAAAAAGAAAGAAAGGATGAATCCCCAAGTTTTGTAGCAACATGGACGGGACTGGAAGAGATTATGCTGAGTGAAATAAGTCAAGGAGAGAGAGTCAATTATCATATGGTTTCACTTATTTGTGGAGCATAACAAATAGCGTGGAGGACAAGGGGAGATGGAGAGGAGAAGGGAGTTGAGGGAAATTGGAAGGGGAGGTGAACCATGAGAGACTATGGACTCTGAAAAACGATCTGAGAATTTTGAAGGGGTGGGGGGTGGGAGGTTGGGGGCACCAGGTGGTGGGTATTGTAGAGGGCACGGATTGCATGGAGCACTGGGTGTGGTGCAAAAATAATGAATACTGTTATGCTGAAAAAATAAATAAATAAATAAATAAATAAAATAAATAAAAACGTCAAACAAAAACAAAACAAATAGTATGTTCAGATGGAGGACGAACCCATTCATTGCCCCCAGGCCTTTACTGTTGTCTGACACTGGGTGCTGCTCTGGTCAGTGCCCTAGATAGCTGGCTACCTCCCCATCTGAGGCAGTAGCTAGTAGAATCCCTGGTCTCCTCTCTCCTGAATCTAACTACAGGTCTGCTCGTATCTAATATTAAATGTTGCCTCTTGATGAATTCAGCTGACGGCTTTATCCAAGTAACACATTCAGGGGCATCTGGATGTCTAGATAGGTACCCTCTGTAACCTTTTAGAGGAGGTTACCCTAAAACCACTTTCTCCTCCCACCATCCTGTTACTCTTACCTGAGTCCTAGTCACACATATCAAAAGAATTGAGTTGAAATTTTACCAACATAAACACTGAAAACAAAGCAGAAGTAATGGCCCAACGTCGTCTTTGGAAGACTAAAAACCACACTCAGTTGCCCCCCATTGCCTTCTCAATGTATGAGCTCTGTTCCACTTTGCTAGTAGTTTGAACATCTGGGAATCAGTTTGCTTTAACTTTTGGTCTCTGTTATATTTCTTAATATTTACTGTCTTGATGTAGGGTCCATTCAACTCCTTAACCAAACTTTTTGAATAAAGAGATAAACATTTTTTCTCTTCTTTATGAAGTATAGAATGACTGGCTGGACTGAAATATTAGCTTTATTTTCTCCCTAGTCAGATTTATGTTACAGTGTATAAATTAAAAGGAAGAGAAGAGAAACCTACTGAGACAGAGCTATCTTTACAAGCACTGAAGGATTGCCCTTTCCCTCATCCCCAATTTCCAAAAAGATGATATAAAGCATGGTGCTGGCATGTTAACCACAGTCAGGAAGAGAATGAGCTCAACTGTGTATGTAAAAACTTGATTGTTTTTCTTTGATTCATCTGATAGCATCACACTGGGTCAGTTTCTTGTTTATGTTATCTTTATTGTTTCTGGTCTTAGAACAATAAACAGCCCTAAGTGGTTTCAATTACAGCAGCAAAACTGTGCAAATGAACTTTGGCTTTGTTTCATGTTGAATAGGGGGTTTTTATGATTTTATAAATGGTGATGTTTAGGAATCTTGCCAACACTGTTCTATAAACAGAGAAGAATCACATTTGCCAGCTCTAGGCCTTTAATCTCCCAAATATTCTTCCCCTGATATGGACACAGTATTTTTAACCTTGTACCATGGAGATGAATAGGAATGATCAAATTATCTGTGGATTCAATAATTTGCATAAACAAGGTATTGGAATGTTTTTGGCTGGTCATGTAACCACAAGCTGATACTTAATTTTTTTTTTTTTTTTTGGTATGTCCTCTTTAATTGCAGGAAAGTATTAGTTAGCCATCACTCATTTTTTAACAAATATAACACACAGATCTATCACAAAGGATAAAGGATGAATGTGTGGTAACAAGGACCCCACCCTTCTCAGTGACTTCACAGAACAAACGTTTATACAAACTAAAGTCAGTCAGAGAGCAATCCTCCCTCATGTTTCCACAATCACCTGGGCAGAGAGAATTCTGGAGATCCTCATACCAACAATTAAATCCTCCAGAACTAGTAACACAGGCCCTCCAACCACAAGGGGGCTAGAAAATTCAACTTTCCATTTGCCTCAGAACAGTGACAATAAAGCACTGATTCATTTACAGAACCCGAAGTTTCAATCTTGCACAACGATCTGGAAAAAGGTCATCTGTTAGTGAATATAGTAATCTGCTAGGGCTGGAGTAACAAAATTCCATGGATCAGGTGATTTAAACAACCGTAAATTTACTTCCCAGTGTTTTGAAGGCTGCAAGTCCAATATCAAGGTGTCAGTAGGTTTGGTTTCTCTTGAAGCCTCTCTCCTCTCCCAGTGTCTTCATGTGGTCTTTTCTCCGTGTGTATGCATACCTAGTGCCTCTTTCTCTTCTTACAAGGACACCAATCATATTGGATAATGGCCCCACCATACTGGCCTTATTTTAACTTAATCACCTCTTTAAAGGCCCAATATCCAAACATAGTCACATAGATTAGGGTCTACCCCTCTGACCTCACTTAACTTTAAGTACCTCTAGAAAGGTCCTACATCTAAATGCAGTTACATTCTCAGGTGCTGGGAATTGGGACTTCAAATTATGAGTTTGGGGAGGACAAAATTCAGTCCATAACAGTGAATATTACTGCAGTCCTGCCGGGTGTCTTAGCAGTTCAGATTTACAGGTTGAAAATTACTTGCAAGCAAAAGTAAGAGGGAGTAATACGGTGAAACCTACATGTGGTGTAGGCACCAAGGGCTGGCTGCCCCAAGATGGGGCACTTTGGCATGAAGATTATCGTGGGTAAAAGAGCATCAAAATCCAGCAGATTCATGGAAATCTCTTCACCTCCCAACAACTACCTAAAAAAAATTTTAGATAGAAGACATGCTCAGGGAGAGAGCTAACACCACAGATATCTATATCATACTGTGAACTAGTAGAGTAGACAGGGAGGACCCTAGTTTGATCAAAGTCTTCTCTTTGCCCCATTATTTCTGAGTGGCCCAGCAAACATTTACCATTTTTCATCTTCCTATGAATTGCATTCCTTCCCTTTGAAGTCCCCTTGATGCCCACTCCTCCTACCTACCTCATTTTGCCTTACTGTCTTTGGAATTTGCATGTCTATTTTGATTCCCCATGTGCATGAAATTAAATTTTATTTTCATATGTCAATTTTATTCTTAGTCTCGCTAAAAGGACCTTGAAGGAGACAGGTATTCTTGCTCCCCAACAATGGCTTTTAAAGAGTCTTAAGTATGAGAAGATTTTGTTAACTATAGATAAAAATCTTTGATTGATGCTTATTTTAAAGGTTTAATATAAAGCTTTGAATAGAAAAATTAGGACATTGCCTATGTTGCGCCAGTTAAATGTTTCAAGTTTTTGCAGAATATGCTGTCTTGATTATCACTAAATTTAAAAGACAAGGAAATTCCATGTAAGATATGATATTAAGAATTAGAATTTACTCCTCATCAAACTGAAGAAATTACATCAATTAAATTATCTGCCTTTAGAGTCTGTGGCTTATTCTTCACTTGACCTTTCATTATGCATTTTGACTCAACAGAATTAGGAAAGACTACATTTACATTTATGTGTGAAGCATTTACAAAATGTGTTTCTATGGAATGAATCCATGTTACACTTTTAACTCTAAGCACATAACTATTTATAATTTTTTGTGTATCCTTGTTCTAATCAGTGAACCTCACCGAGCTTCAATTTCATTATGTACATAAAAGAAGATAAGACTGACTTTTCGCTTTTAACAGGGGATAATATTTGAAAGTGGGTAGTAAATAGACAATCATATAAAACGTAATAAAAGGCAACTTCAGAAGATAAAGATCCCTAAGATATAAAAATTGAGTTTTATGAGGGGTTGGTAGGAATGGTGAACCATCAACAGAAAAAGGTTATTAATTTTTGCAAGATTCGTTTACACTCTTCTCTACTGTAGATGTATAAACAAATTCAATCATTCAATTCAGATTTCTTTCAGTGAATCCTTTATTAAATCATACACTGTATTTCAACTAATATAAATAATAGAGGTCACCTAATACAAGGGATAGTGCTGATCACATTAAAATTAATCAATTTAAAATACACCATACACGTGTCAAGACTGCATAACTTAATTTTTTTATGAACTGCACAGATGTTTCTGCAAAGAAAGCAATACTGGCAAAGGAGTCCAGAAGTAACGTTAAATGCAGCCTAAGAAACAGGAAATGAGAAGACAGTATAGTACAATGAAAGATTAAAGGACAGTTTACAGATCATACAAGTTGTTTAAATTCAGAGTTTGTGCAACAGTTTAAACTGTATTAATGCCATTGTCTTTTTAAAATAATTAGATTATTAAAAAATAAAATTAAAAAAATAATTAAAATACAAATTAATTGACTGAAATAACAAAATAAAATAAAATAAAATAATTAGATTATTGATATTAACAAATAATATATAAAACATGGTTTCCAATTCTTTATACTTTTAGGAGTGACTTTCATTTTTTTTTCTTCAGAGAATCCTTCCTTTCTATGAAAATATTGGGTAACAATTACCTCCGCGCAACTCAAATGAGATTCACTTGCAACCGACTTCAACACTTTACAAGAAATATTTATTCCTTGAACCTGACCATCACTCTGAATTTTTTCATTTCAGAAATCCACAGCTCAGAATCTATCTCAGGACCTATCCTGCCCTCAGTCCATCCCAATGAATCTCTGGCCTTTGTCCTCACAGGCTCTACTTGCTCCACTCCATGTGTCCCGCTAGTCTGTCTGTCTGTCTGCACTGCTTTCTCTCCTACTCTGTCCCTATACCCAATTCCTCACCAGCATCTTAAAAGCCCATATACCTACTAACTTTATTCATCCCCTGATATTTGGAATATCTCACAGTTTATTCTCCCATTTTAACACACAGACTGCCAAAACAGTACTAGATAATGACTCATTTCACCTCCAATTCTTGCATTTCAAACACCTCCAAATAATGAACAACTTTTAATTTATCTTCTATAAAAATTAAACATGAATTTACTAATAAAAATTCCTTTTTTGGAGAAAATATAGAAAAGCATACAAATGTTATTAAATATGACCCAAAATCCCGCTAGTCAGAGAAAATCATTATTAACATTTTGATTGATGCCCTTCAATCTCTCTCACCCTCCACTTTTTTCTTTTTTACTGAAATATAGTTGATATACAGTGTTATACTAGTTTTAGATATATAATACAGTGATTTGATGTATATATACATTAAATTGTGCTCAACATGATAAATGCAGTTTATCATCTGTCACCATACAACATTATTACAATATTATTGAGTATATTCCCCATGCTGTACTTTTCACCCCTGTGACTTACTTATTTTATTACTGGAAGTTTCTACTTCTTAATCTCCTTCACCATTCTGTTGCCTATCTCTCCACTCCCCTCCCTTCTGGCAAACATGAGTTTATTTTCTGTATTTATGATTCTCACTCTCCACCTTTTAAAAACTATTTCAAAAGAGAATCAGATCTATCAATCTTTCCATTAAATTTTGAATTTGTTTTCATGCTTTTAAGAACCACCTACCCTCAAGAGTCTTTCAAATATTGATTTTTATTTTCTTCATTTTTATAATTTTGTTTTTACACTTTAATCTTTGGTCATTTAAAATTTGGGGCATAAAGAGTAAGGAAAATTTAGACTTCATTATTTTTACAAGGCTATCCTGGTTTTTAACAATTGTAAAATGTTAACTATTTGATAAGATTGAACATTATACATTGAAAAATCCATCCCTCCTTCTGCTGATTCTTAATATCTTCCTTATATAAGCTAACTTGTTATAGTTACTCAAATATACTTCTAGACTGTGCATTTTCACCCATGTATCAGTGAGTCTGGTTATGTTGCAAATCCATCAGGCTTTAATTATTGCAAACTTGTTATGTGTTTTAATATTTAATAAAATACATTTTATCTCATTCTTCTTTGAAAGCCATTTTTAAAAGTGTTATTGCTTATAATTTAAATATACTACTTTAATCTCAATTAAAATTAATTTTAATTTTATCAACTCCTTGGACTTATAGCAGCAATGGTTCACTTCCCCTCTTCCTTCAAACCCTCTATCATTCAACAACTTTTTCACTCTCAGCATATTCAATCACCTCAGCATTATTAACAACATGGAAGCTGGTCATCCTGAAACTCTTCACTTTCCCAGGCTCCCTCCAAAGGTGTCTCTAAATCCTTACCTCTCTCCTTCTCCTCTTCCATAAGAAGGAAGTGTACCTCCTTCTTTCTATCTCTAACGTCACCACAGCATCCTTGCTTTTATTTCTTCCATTTCTTTGGAAAATCCTGCCCGAGCTGAAATCTTCCACAATCCTTTTTCTAATTTAAATCTTACCTTTCTTGGGCACCTGGGTGGCTCAGTGGGTTAAGCCGCTGCCTTCGGCTCAGGTCATGATCTCAGGGTCCTGGGATCGAGTCCCGCATCGGGCTCTCTGCTCAGCAGGGAGCCTGCTTCCCTCTCTCTCTCTCTGCCTGCCTCTCCGTCTACTTGTGATCTCTCTCTGTCAAATAAATAAATAAAAATCTTTAAAAAAATAAAAAATAAAAAAAATAAATCTTACCTTTCTTTCAACTCATAAACAAGCAATAATGTCCATACTCTTGTCTTTTTTTGGCATCCTCCTCTCTGCTGGGTTCCTTGACCCTAAATTCTCCTCTTGCTTCCCTGACAGCTCATTTGTAACCTTCTCTGGTTCTATTTCTTATACTTCCCATATATCTATACATTTCATGATGTTCTATCCTTGGAGCTCTTCCTTTTAGTTTCTATGCCTACTCCCTTTACAGTCATAATTATTCCCATAATTTGAATTATGACATCTCTGCATGGCCCCAAAATTAATCTCAGCATCAAAGAGCCACAGACTATAAAACCTATAAGTAATCTCATCCACAATCCATTTCAAAACAAGAGCTTTACACATGATCAAACCAAGAAAAGATTTATCCAAGATTGAATACTCCATAATTTGAAATAAAATTTAGGTTTTTGACTCTCTATTGTATCCTACTTTTCAGGCACACACATTTAATCCTCACTGAAAAATCTCTGCTATGATGCCCTTTGGCTCTACAAACATATCAAACTGCTTTGCCTTTAGTACCCAAGTCCAAAACTTCTAAACACAGTGTTCAGTGTTTTCTGAACTTACTACTATTCACCTTCCCACAGCAGCTCCTGTCAGGCCCTTTTATTTATATATATATATTATATATATGCATATATATGTGTATATATATATATATATATATATATATATATATATATATAACATTCCAAACAAACTCACCTATTTTTAATCTGGAATAGTCTATTCTTACTCTGTTCCTAAATTAAGACCTGTTTTATTTTACTTCCATCTTTTAGTTCATATCACTCTTCTCCCCCGAAATATCCTTTTCTCTCACTACTCCTTCCATCTCCATATAATAAATCCTTACTCGTTACCTAAAATTTCAATGCAAGTAACAACTATATGGTAGTATCCAGTCTGGTAACATTCCCATTCTGTCATCCAGAACATATCACTTTCCTCCATTAAGTACTAATGTCATATTATATATCTCTCATAGGCATTTATATTTTGATTTATATTGCAGTTATTTGTGTATTATTGTATTATACTAGTAGATTATAAACTCCATGAGGTCAAGTATTTCTCTTTATATCATATACATCTTCTTGATCATAGTTTATAATCAAATATGTTAGTATTAGGTAACAGACTAAAATGAATTCCTTATCTTTATCAACTGTGCTCTGCAATTTTTTTAAGTATTTAGTGAAACTGACCTCATTTCATATAATTCCATTAGACTAGGAGAGTAAAGAAGAATCTTCAGACCCTTCTAAAGATACTCAGCCTATACTAAGATCAAAATTTTCCTGTGAGTATCATAACATAAAAATTTATTAAGTAAAAATAATCTGTTGAAGGAAAATATTTTAATTACAAAATTTGTCAAGAAAAGAGGTGTTTTAGTTTCCAAATTTAGTGGCTTAAAAAACACACACAAATATACTGTCTTATAGTTCTAGGGGTCAGAAGTCCAATATCAGTTTCATTGGCTAAAATTAAGAAATTATCAGGGCTGTTTCCTTCCGGAGACTCTAGGAGAGAACCTTTCTCATTGTCTCTTCCAGCTTCTAATACAACTATATTCTTTGGCTCATGTGTCCTTCCCTCATTTTCAAAGTCAGCAGGGTAGTGTTTTCCTGCTCCACCAACCTGTCTCCATCTGTTTTTTTCTCATTTTCTCACTCTGATACTGACCTCCCTTTCCTATGGTCCCACCCAGATTACAGATTCTTGGTGGTCCCACCCAGGTAATCCAGGATAATCTCCCCATTGTCAAGAATCTTAATTTGAATATTTCAAAGTCTTTTTTGCTGTGAAAAGTGACATATTCACAGGTTCCAGGGATCAGAGCATGAGAATCTTTGAAGGGACTACTATTCAGCCTACTGTAAGAGGTTAATCCAAAGAATCTTAAAATCTAAAATCCTGAAAAAAGGAAAAGCTTAATCACAACTAATAGTTCTCTAGGTCATGGAAAAACTCTAAACAGGATAGGAAGACCTAACTATGGCAATAGGCAAGATTCACAAAAAGAAAACTAAGAAGAGTAGGAGGAGAAGTATTTCTAATGAACTGCATCTACCACTTTCCATTGACTCTGCTTTCTTCTTTGACCAATAAATCAGCCAAGATGAGAAACACTGGACATGGTAACTAAATAGATAGTGTCGAGCATAAAAGAAACAGAAAGCATGGACAGGTCCATCATGAAGTGGGGAAGTCTATCACCGCTGTGGTCTGAATGTTCATGTCCCCCAAAAACTCACTTTAGGAGTTGAAATCCTAATATCCAAGATGATGGTATTGGAAGGTGGGGCCTTTGGGAGGTGAGCAGGTCATGAGGGTAGAGCCCTCAGGGACAGAATTAGTACCCTTATAAAAGAGGTCAGAGAAAGCTCCTTTACCCCTTCCACCACATGCGGACACAGTGAAAAGATGGCCATCTATGAGTCAGGAAGCAGGCTATCACCAGACACTGAATCTGCCAGCAACATGATCTTGGACTTCTGAGCCTCCAGAATTATAAGAAATAAATGTTTGCTGTTTAGGGGTGCCTGGCTGGCTCTGTCAGTAGAATATGCAACTCTTAATCTCAAGGTCATGAGTTCAAGTCCTACATTGGGCATAGAGATTACTTACTTAAAATGTTTTAATGTTCGCTATTTATAAGCCACCCAGTCTATGGCATTTTGTTACGGTAACCCAAACAAACAATAACAATTATAATAGTAATACTACTAATAATTACGTAGATAATTATTACCTAGGTCCCTTTGTCATTTGTAAATAGTGTTCAAGATATCCCTGAGCAGAGAATTCTGGTGGACCCAAAATGTGTGGGAGATCAACAAGATTCAATGAGAATCCAAGATAGCATGTTACCTTTATTGACTAAGTGGAAATGTCAACAGTCCTGGGAAGCCGTGCTATCCATTCGAACCCAAACTTGTGTCAAATGAAGAAGACAATAGTGTTCTCAGAAACAGAAATGGCCAAAGAACCCCATCATATCCTTCCTTACTCATATTACTTCCCTGTGCTCACCGACACTTAAGCTGACAATGATCACATAGAAGGAAAAGATTGGGTAATCCACAGGACTTTTCCCTTCAGTCCCTTCTTATCAATAGACTGAAGATAGAAGGTATTGGTAGAATATGTGAGCATCGAAAAGTGATAAACAATTGAGTTAATTTTGGGTAGGGTTTTCACTGTACTGGTAGGAATAAAACATGTATGCATGTATAAGCTACAAAATATAAATTGCATAATTTTGGTGATTCTGAATAAGAGATTCTGAATAATAAATGCTCTTAAATTTGCATCAAAAGTTGTATTGCAGAAGATACAGATGAACAGTAAAATTGAGGGGCGCCTGGGTAGTTCAGTCGATTAAGCATCCAACTCTTGATTTAGGCTCAGGTCATGATCTCAGGGTCTTGATACTGAGCCCCACATTCAGCTCCTTGCTGGTGCTTAAGATTCTCCCTCTCCCTCTGCCCCTGGCCCCGCCTCTGCTCTCATTCACAGGGTGTGCAGGACACGGCATGTGCAAACACACATACATGCACTCAGGCATGCGTGCATTCTCTCTCAAAAAAGAAATGAACAGTAAAATTCATAATATGATTTTAAAAATTAATTTTTCTCTACTTAGAATGACATTATAAATAGCATATAAAACTCATCACAATAAATCAGAGAGAAACCATGAAAGAAAGAAAAAATATTTCTATCTTAGTACCTTTAGCAAGACTTTTTTCTGCTTTTTGAACACAGGGCCTCATATTTTCATTTTGCACTGGACCCCACAAATTATGTGTGGCCCTGCATACCTCTGAGCAGAGGTTTGAGTATAAAATAATTGATCCAGAATTGGGTTGCCTGAAGATCAAAACCTTGAAGGAATTCAATCACAATTCTGCTGTCTTTTCCTGAACACAGCTTAATTCTACACATTGACTGCTTCCTGTAATAACTGCATTCCACAAGTCTCAAAGCTTTCTTTGTTCTGCCTTAAAACTCTAGGTTATCTGCCTCGTTTCATACATAAAATATTATGTCCGCTATTCCTCGTGTTACCTGGACTCTGTAACCTTTGGTTCCATATTACCAAGCTGCAGATTATCCTCTCACATTAAAACAAGAGGCTGGTGTGTGTCGCATGCTGGACCCTGGTGCAAGTGTCTGAATAAATCTTTTGTGGCCTTAATTACACGTAAGACCATGTTAAATTTAATTCCAACAGATGTTCCCTATGAAAATGTGACAGCTCAATCATTTTAATGGAAATGTTGAAATTCAAACATTTCCTTGGTAGAAATGGTAAACTCCAGAAAGCCGACCACCAGTTTATAAGTTTGCAGTGTTTTAATGGAGCTATTTTTAAAGTGTTGATGGTGGGAGAAACACTATATGGATTTACTTCTGAGAGCAAAGCTGTGCTGCTTTATACTTGAAATTAATGGTTAAAACTGGCTTCTCCTGGAGCCCAGGGCATCGCAGGCCTACAAAAGCACTGGGTCACGGATACCCGCTCAACAGGACTCCAAACTCTTTCCTACACCACTGCTCAGGCACAGCAGCTGCATGTAATGAACTAGACTCCTGTGTAAGCTTTTGTTTAAAAAAAAACCATTCTGAGGCTTAAAGGAAAACACAACAAATCACAAAACTGTCCCCATCACTTAACAGAATAATCTGACCTTTGTAAGACAAAAGACATCAAAGATAAAGAAAACATGAAGGATTTTCTAAAATTTAAAAATAAAAATAAATTAAATTTTGAAAAAATAAAAAATGTCTTCTCTTAGCAATTATTTCTTACAAGATCACCACTGATAGACCAATTAAAATAACTCATTTTATACTCCTTTGTTCTTACACAGAGAATATTTATCTTAATATTAGAATCTCTGGGATGAATACAACATACTGATGCCCCAGGAAACACTGTACATTGCAGGCCATCTGCCCCCTTCACTAAAGGGACCCACAATAGCATAACCTGCAGTATTAAGGTAGTGTCTGTATTCTGCCTTTTCCACCTGTCAGTTTAGTGGAACAGCATCATAACTACCTTTAATTTATTATAAATTTACTATATACATTTAGTTAACTAATCTAAAACTACATTGCTTTAGCATTTAAGATAGAGAAATAATTTGCAAAGCCCTGCAATTCCAATGCAAACATTCCATGTAATTACACTATGCCTCAGGTATTAGATACTGTCAAATCATGTAGGTTATATGGAATAAATGTGGGAATTAACTTTAGGAAATCCCTAACTATTGACAAAGCAGTTGGAAAATTAAATTTATTGGTCTAACACACACACTTTTTAAGGCATTTGAGGATTTCTTACTAGAGCCTTGGAGAACAACCGCTGTCACTCACAGGCAAACATACTTCAGGGATGCAGATCCCTTCAAGACTTCTGACACAGTATATTCAAGATTAAAGCTCCCACTTTCCAACTGCTGACACCCCCAAGGGTAGTTTTCTAATCATCCCTATATTATAAATGCAACTGATGTCAACAAACCAAAAGTGTTTTACATTTTTTTTCTTCTACTGCTTTTTTCTTCTACTTTAAAAAATCTAGACCCTAAAATGGCCATACATTTCTTCCCAAATCACAGGATACTAACAGTCTAAACTTGGACTTGGAGATATTCCCATAGCATGCTTTGGGATATTTTGATTAATGTTATCCAAGTCAGTGCCAACTGAGAAAAAAAGATCACTAATCCATTAATAATATTTTTAAAAGAACATAATCTGGGGGCCAAATACAACCTGTTCAAACACTGGATACTTCATACTTTATTACCTATCATCCCCTGGTGTTTTTAAGTAAAAATTTGCATTTCCATATTTCTTTACGTCAGAGATCTCCAAATTTTCACCACTTCTCATTTTTTATACTTTTATACTGTGAAAGCCACATGTTCTTTTCAGATTTCAGTTAAATTGGAGCTAAAGAAGAAAAGATGAGAGGCAGTGGATGGGCTGGCCTCAGCTAGGAGCATAGACATCCACATAACAGGAAAGAAGTTAGAGTATGTGGGCACTATGACAGGGAGTAGATGGACCTGTGACAGTCCTCTTTGAATTGTTGGACTTTTTCAATGAAATTGACAGCAAGTTTATCAACTGGAATTAAAGGTGAAGAAAGAAGTTCCAGGAGTTAAAGAAGAGAAGAAATGAAATAAATGCTCAGCATGGCAAAAAGTGACTTGATAAGAAAATATACAATTACTAGCTAAGTTTGCCAGGCAGCAAGACCACTGCAGGTTAGGATCATGACTTAGGATGATGCCAGTACATTGGATAGAGGTTCTAGGTGTGCTGCACCATATCCCCTTGGCTTACTTCTAATTCAGCTGCAGTTGTGGTGAGCAATTCACACTTTCACAGAATTCCACCTCAAACCCCAATTGAGCTGCTTGGATATTCTTCAACTGGTCTTTCACTAATTCATGGAAATTTGCTCAATCCTAGCATAAGGCATCCTAAAAGGATGGAAAGGTTAACACCACTGGTTATGGGCTGAACTGTGTCCACTCAAAACCCCCAACCCCCAGTACCTCTGAATGTGACTGTGTTTGGAAATAGGATATTTACAGAGATAATTAAGTTAAAATAAGTTCATTAGGATGGGCCTAATCCAATGTGACTGGTCCCCTTATAAGAAGAGGTAATGCAGATACAGACATGTGCAAAAGGAAGATTGAAGTACGGACAGAGAGAGAAGATGGCCATCAACAAGCCAAGGAGACAGGCCTGAAACAGATCCTTCCCTCACAATCCTCAGAAGGAACAAATGCTTCCAGCACTTTGATCTCAGCCTTCTAGCCTCCAAAACCATAAAAAAAAGAAAAAGAAAAAAAATACATTTCTGTTGGTTAAGCCATCCAGTCTGTGGTAATTTGTTATGATCAGCCCTCTTAAACTAACACACCATCTGGTAACAATTCTTACCTAACCAGGGCAATACTACATATAGCCTCAATTTCTTTGGAGGAAAAATTCTAAAGAATCTTTTATATGGAGCCCTGGAGGAAAAACCAGTTCAATAATGGACATTTTATTGATTTTTACTCTTTGCCTGACTTTCTCCTCATCCATCAACCCAACTTCCGAGGATCACCTCCTAAAAATAACCTAACTGTACCCAAGTTCTTGTCTTGGGCTCTTCTTTCAAGGGAATCAAAACCAGCACACCACATTGTATATAATTCTTCACTGCATTTTTTTCAGCCACTTTCTTCTCTTGACTTTTCTGACACTAAACATCTGGTTTTCCTCTTAACCTCATGTGCCATGCCTTCCCAGGCTTCTTCCTCTTCTACTCAACCTCTTAATGTGGAAGTCACCACTTGGATTCACTTGACCAGTCCTGGACCTCTCTGTATATTCTCCTCAGGTCATCAAAAAGCCAATTCTCAGTCTCCATCATGTTTTTTGATCAGCAGGATTTGATGCAAATAGTCTCTTCCTCCTTGACATATTTCTTCACAAAGCTTCCAGGATATCCTACTCTCCTGATTTCTCTGCTAGACCACTCCCACTCATCATGTTTCTCAGCATTTATTGTCATACTTCCTCTTCTCCTCAATCTCCTAAAATTGGAGAACACTAGGCCTAAGTCCTGGGACCTATTTCCTTCTCTTCCTACTCTCATTCTCTTCCTGGGTATATTCAGTCTCAACCCTTTAAAAACCATGTATATATTAGCAACTTTCACATTTATTCTTCCCAAACTCCAGTCTCAGATATCCAACTACCTATTGAAAATTTCTATTTGGGTGTTGTGGTGGTTTTGTCATGTATCAATTTGGCTAGACTAAACTGTATTTCCCAGAATTCCTCTTATATATCTTTCTCATTAGGCTGGGTCTCAAGACAAATTCCTATGAAAGATTTAGAGGGCCAATGTGAAGGAGCAGCCATTTTCTAATTCCACTTGTTTCCATTTATCTGCTGGTTATCCACATTGGTGTGAGGCAGAGGTCACATTTGCAATTACTCCACTTTCTCCTGAAATATCTTTTAGCTTTTTAGCCAAAAGCCTCTATGTTTACCTCTCTGACTTTCTTCAGGAGGCCATACCACCAAGGTCAAAGGTACCATAAACTGACTTTGCTTATATATTCTAGAATATGCTATTCTTTGTACTCTCTGACTTCGAATCCTTCTTTACTTCTTTACTTCCAAACTGCCTGAACTGTAGGCTTCAAGGTTCAGTATGGGAAACAGAGACAACAGCCATACAGAGACTGTTTAAATAGTGCATAAAATTGCGTAATGGCAAATCTAACAAGTCCCTTCATGTATTTCTGCCTATCTTTCTATATACTAGATATATATCCAGCATAATGAGATATATGAAAGGCTCTGTATAGCTCTATCTTGTATATCTCTGGCTTATGTGTGTCTACCTTTGATACATATCCAGAAATGAAGTAGAATATATCTCATTTACTGAATATGTATCCAGTTTGTATATACAGATAAACAAACCCCTTCAAGCATCTCATTACTGGACATATATCTGGTATATACAGAGATAGATTAGATTACATAAAGGGACCTGTTAGATTTCTATCTTCATGAAAGATGTTAGTTAAAAGATGCTTTCTAAATGGAACATTCTTGCACTGTTAGTGGGAATGCAAATGGTGCAGCCACTGTGGTGAACAGTTTTGAGGTTCCTCCAAAACCCAAAGGATACCAACATACAAATTTGAAGGGGTCTGTACACCCCAATGTTTAGAGCAACATAATCAACAATAGCAAGACTATGGAGAAAGCCCAGATGTCCATCAAATGATGAACGGATAAAGAAGATGTGGTATAGGAACGTCAGTTAAGCATCTGCCTTCAGTTCAGGGCATGATCCCAGAATCCTGGGATCAAGTCCTGTGCCAGGCTCCCTGCTCAGTGGAGAGTCTGCTTCTCCCTCTGCCTGTTATCCCCTCTGCTTGTGCTCTGTATCTCTCTCTCTGACAAACAAATACAGTCTAAAAAAAAAAGGATGTGGCATACATATATACAATAGAATATTATTCAGTCATCAAGAAGAATGAAATCTTGTTATTTGCAATCACATGGATAGAGCTAGAGTGTATTATGCTAAGTGAAACAAGTCGGTTAGAGAAAGACAAATACCATAGGATCCCACTCACGTAGAAGTAGGAAAACAGATAAACATATGGAAAAGGGTAAAAGAAAAAAAAAAGGAGAGAGGGAAATAAGCCATATGTGCCTCTTAATGAGAGAAAACAAACAGGATTGATGGAAGGAGATGGGCTGGGGATGGCTACTAAAGAGGGCACTTACTGTGATGAGCACGACGCTGGGTGTTATATGTAAGTGATGAGTCACTGAATTCTACTCCAGAAACCAATATTGAACTGTATGCATGCACTGTATGTTAAATTAAATAAATAAATAAATAAAATGGATTTGTCAGATAGATTTGAATATATATTTATATATATAAGTATATGAATACATATATATACACTCAAACGCAAATAGTTTCTGCTTCCCTGCTTGAACCCTGAATGACACAGATGTCATCTCCAAGTCAACAAAAACAAAACTAAAGTCCAGTCTCCACCCTTATTCTCCACAAATTTGCTCAACCTGCAACCTTTCCTATCTTGGTTGATGGCAACCCTGTTCCTCTAGTTCCTCAGGCCCAATCCTTGAAGTCATCATTAATTCCTATTTTTATCATCATTTATTCCTATTTAATTCCTATTTAATTCCTATTTTTTCTCAGACCTTACACACCCAAACCAATTGGAAATGTTGCCATGTCTATCTTCAGTACTTATCCAAAAACTTAGAGGAACTGATATAATTAGAAGATCTATAATGAGTCTAAGAAAAGAAGACATGGCTGCTAATAATGCAAAGGCAGACCATTAGAATTGCATGCCTCCTATATATGATGTAATTAAACTATCTCAACTTTGAAGGTGATATAGTGATTCAGAATTATGGGAGACAGAGGAGACCCAACAGGAATACAATTAACATTACCTAGAAAGTGGCAAACTCCAAAGAACAAAGCAATTCAGTATCTTCAAAAAATAAACTCTAAGGGAAAAAGAAAATTACAGAGCAAGAAAACCTCAAATGAAAAGATTTAAGGGACATAGCAATGTGTGTCTCCACAAACAATGTGTAGGTCTTGTATGAATACTGACTTAAAAACCAATTTAAAAATTATAAGACAAGGGAAAAAGTGTACACACTGAATGGATATTTAATATTTAAAATTAATATTTAAGGTGTGATAATTATATTGTGGTTAGATTTTAGATAGACTGTATCTTCTATGAATACATACACTGAAAAAATACAGAGTAAATAATATTACTCCTGGTGATTATTTCAAAATAATCCAATAGAGGTAGAAGGGCTGACTTCAAATGAAAACAGGTTGACCATGAATGGAGAACTTGGAAGGTAGGTGATGCAGATTCATTCTACTGCCCTCCTTATTTTTATGTTTAACATTTTGCATAATAAAAAATCTTTTTAAAAACTATTGGGATTTAGTATCATGATAACTAAAAAAGGGCAGTGAAAACAAATTGTTACAGAAGTAAGTCAAGGAAATAAGTCAAGCAGAGAGCATCAATTATCATATGGTTTCACTTACTTGTGGAGCATAAGGAATAACATGGAGGACATTGGGAGATGGAGAGAAGAAGTGAGTTGTGGGAAATCAGAGGGGGACACAAACCATGAGAGACTGTGGCCTCCGAGAAACAAAGTGAGGGTTTTGGAGGGGAGGAGGATAGGGGGTTGGGTGAGCCTGGTGGTGGGTATTAAGAAGGGCACATATTGCATGGAGCACTGGGTGTGGTGCATAAACAATGAATTTTGGAACACACACACACACACACAAATCAAATTAAATTTTAAAAAAAGAAAGAAAGAAATGGCAGGAAAAGTGGTGCCTGGGTGGCTTAGTCATTAAGCATCTGCCTTCAGCTCAGGTCACGATCCTAGGGTCCTGGGATCACACCCCACATCAGGCTCTCTGCTCTGCGGGAAGCTTACTTCTCCCTCTCTCACTCCCTCTGCAGTGTTCCCTCTCTCGCTCTATCTCTCTCTGTCAAATAAATAAATAAAATCTTAAAAAAAAAAAAGGAAAGAAGAGAAAAGAAAAAAGAAATGGCAGGAAAAGACTAACAAAGTACTAAAAGTATTTTTGTTGACACTATTCTAATAGAAAAACAATACATTCTGAGAAATAGAACAATAAACTGGAACAACTGCTTCTTGACAAAATTTTATTTGAATTTCTTTTAGGGATAGTTTGAGTGGTTTTTTTTTTAATTTATTTATTTGCAAGAGACAGCGCAGGCCCTTGTGCACACACGTGTGGATGGGGGGAGGATAGAGGGAGAGACTCCTCAAGCAGATCTCCCCTCCCCACCACCACCCAGGTGTTGAGCACAGGGCCCATCATGGGACTCAGTCCCACAACCCATGAGATCAAGACCCCAGCCAAAACGAAGAGCTGGAGGCCCAACTGACTGAGCCACCCAGGCGCCCTGGATAATTCTTTCATTTAAAAAAAAAATTGTTAGGACAAACAATTATAATGCCCTTTCATTAGTAAAAAACAACTATTTTCAGGTTCAGCATACAAGCAAAATTCAATTCATAACTTTCTGAAAGCATGCTAGAATACTTTCCTCCTTCTTTTCTAATTTTATACAACATGATTCCATGCTATTTTTAAAGAAACACAATTTGCCAAGTGGAAAATGCTTTTATATGCTATAAAAGATAAAGAGGTTTTTTTTTTTTCTTCTAGGAGTGTTTTACACATCAACCTGTTTTGCTTTCTGAGTTTTAATCACATGTGTCTTGCTGATATCTTTTGACTTGTTTTGCTCTGATGAAGGAAAAAGCACGTTTGTGGGGAACTTCAAAGTCATTGAAATCCTCCAAAGATGTGATTTCTATAATTGGCCAATGCTAGTTGTTTCCAGAGCAGTCCTTAGTCATCAGAGTTCTTGACAAGCTTCTGCAAAGCAGACAATTGGCTTGTCTCTATAGCAGCTGCCAACTGTCATCCCCTTGGTTTGAAACTCAAGGTCCTGCTTGGTATGAAGGCAGAGCTTTTCTTGGCAGGTGAAAAACTGCTAAGTACAGGACGTAGTGTCAAATGTAATATGTCAGATGCCATGTGAGAACAAGGTCACCCTGACCCTAAATGAATACCACAAAAACCCACTAGAGATCTGGACTTCAAACCAAAGGAAAGAGGACCACAATTACCAAAACTTTTCTCGTTCTACAGGTTTGGGCCGAAAAAATAGAATCAAAACTCTCCTCATTTTCTCTTCACTATCCTCCTTACCCAGGCAGTGGTCTCCAAGGTAGTCATAAGACAACGGTAAAATAGACTAAAATGGGTGAACCCAAATGAGGATGCTTTCCATTCATGGAAAACCAGTGCTACATCCAGTTTACCAAAGATTGCATCTGTTCTTTCTGCTCAACCCATATCACAGTCATGTAAATTAGTGATAATAACAAACCACATTTCACATGTCATCTCAAGGACCTGCCTCTGAGGAAGTCACACATTGAGGAAAGAGGAAAATACTTCCTCGGGCTGGGCTCTTTCAAGGCTTCATGCCCAGCACTCTTAAGGCAGCTTTCAAATACAGCAAAGACCTATATATCTGTCTTTCTGAAATTCTCTCACCCTCATCTACCCTAATGCTACTTAAATCCAAAAAGTGTAGAACTTCAAACTCTTCTCTTACTGCTAACTGTCGCCTCAGCTAGGAAAGCTCCTACCTCTCAAGGGCACCCCATGACCACGCAGTAATTTGGCAGTATCCTGAGGATCCCCATTTTGAGGTCAGATAGCAATTACTCTCAGGAATGTACTATCCACCGCATGAACCAGCACACTATAAAACTGCTATTTTCCTATTTCCCCAATAAAATCCAGACAATAAATCTCACTCCTTTTATATTTTTAACAGTGGAAATGTGTTAGTGGTAAAAAATATATTGTTTTTTTGTCAAAAGGAAGTATAATACATAGTATTCAACAGCTTCAGGATCCCTTGTCAAAAGAAATAATTGTAGATCTTGAAGATAATAATATGGTACCATATAGAAAAAATAACTCATAAAATGTAACATGGCCCTTAGCTTATAAGAATGATATCTGAAAACATTTAAGCTGTATTTGTAACCAAATGACCAGGCAGTTCAAACAGTCATGGCATCAATGCTGTTAGATGGGGATGAAAAACTGCCTTTTTTTTTTTTTTTTTTTTTTTTAAGTTCCCAGTTCACAGAGTTGTGGGGCTTTGGAGCAGCTCCCCAATTGTCCCTAATAATAGGGACAATTCACATTTTCCTCTCTTCAGGATTAAGAGTGAGAGTTTACAAAATGAACAGTTTGTAAAGATAACACAAAGGAACTTTGTGAAAGTGTGGTTAAAAACTAAGTTGGATAGGCTTATTTTAAGAAGATTAAAATATTATTTAGAAGAGAAAAAGACACTACTTATTACCCCTAACTCACCTGTTGTCTCTCATCTTTACGCTTTCTCCGAAAGCTGGTACTCATCAAATTTTGACTTAAAATGCTGACAACCTCTCAAGGTTCTACTGAAACCCAGCTTCTTCCCAGATCACTCTACTAGAAGACACTCCCTTTAACATAATTCTCATACCTAGAAATTGGACCAGCACTTACTGTATAGTCTAATCACTATCACTGATTAATAAATAAAGTTCGTTAAAAGAAGGGACATATTTTATGCACCCTGAAAAAAAAGATTCAATGTTATTTTAATTCTTGTAATAAGTACTGAAGAAACCATTCAAATTATCTGATCTACCTAATAAAGGAAAACACATATAAGTGAATACATATTCTGGACTATGATGTAGAAAATAATAAAGAGGTTATTACTGAAGACTAAAAGACTTCCTTAAGGATTAAAACAATTCTAAATGTATGGTAGTAAATAATTTTTCTAGGGCTCAAATGCACTTGCAACTGTGTTTGAAGTAGACCATGAATTAGGCATTTTATTCTGGAGAAGGTTTTACCTTTGTGAAAGCAGGCAAGTTAGAATATCAGCTAGAGGGGCGCCTGGGTGGCTCAGTGGGTTAAGCCGCTGCTTTCGGCTCAGGTCATGATCTCAGGGTCCTGGGATCGAGCCCCGCGTCGGGCTCTCTGCTCAGCGGGGAGCCTGCTTCCTCCTCTCTCTCTGCCTGCCTCTCTGCCTACTTGTGATTTCTCTCTGTCAGATAAATAAATAAAATCTTTAAAAAAAAAAAAAAAAGAATACCAGCTAGAACACTATCTTGAGTTTCTGGTGATACACGACTTTCCTATTCAATTTCACACTCTAATATTATTTGTTACATATTATAATGTCATTCCATTGAAGAATTTTTGCCAAACTACTACATTTACATTTACATTCTATTGTTATAAAATACAGAAAGATTACTGAGCAAAGCTGCATGGGGCTTTCATCACATAAGAGTTTTAAGAGGTGGATAGACAGAAAGGTATAACTATAGTCAGAACTCAAAGAAACAATAGTATGAATTTCCCTTTAACTCTTTGTTTCTCAGAATGGAGAATCTGCTGAGCCCCAGACATACGGATATTTATTCCACCTGTGTTACATAGAGTAGTTTGTATGCTAACAATTTCTTCATGATTATAATTAACATTATGAAAATCTTACATAAATAGGCAAAAAAAAATTTTGTAAAAAAGCAAAGCTCAGTGCACTAGAGTGTATGTTCCACCAAAATCTTCTGGATGAACTTAAAGTCATTTATCTCCACTTTTCAATTCTTTCAAGTGAAAAATTTAGATAATGATTCCTGGCTACTTCATAGAATTGGTAGAAACATCAAATGAAACAATGAATATTCATGTTCTTCATAAAGTATAAAATGCTTACTCAATATGAAGCCTTATTTTTAAATTGTGTATGCTGAATGAGAAAGGAAAGCCTGAAGTCTCCAGCTAATTGTCTTTAAAATCTGAAGCACATGTTGTAATATTTATCCTTTTGTGTCTCTCACTCTTTTTTTTTTTTTTTAATTCGTGAGTGATGGATGCTACAGATCTGAAAATCATTATGCTGGAATATTTCCAGCCCTCCCAGCCACAAAAATGTGTCTATCAAGCAGGCTGTACATTGCCACAACTCCCTAATGGTATTAATAGAAGCAAAGGTTCTAAAATAGTGTTAAGAACACTTGAAGGTTTCTGCCATTTGTATTTGGTTCGTGGAACATAAGGAATAGCACAGAGGACCATAGGGGAAGGGAGGGAAAACTGAAGGGGAAGAAATCAGAGAGGGAGACAAATCATGACAGACTCTAGATTCCAGGAAACAAACTGAGGACTTCAGAGGGGAGGGGTGTGAAGGGAGGGGAGTGACCAGGTGATGGGTATTAAGGAGGGCACGTGTTATGATGAGCACTGGGTGTTACATGCAACTAATGAATCATTGAACACTACATCAAAAACTAATGATGTACTATATGCTGACTAACTGAACATAGGAAAGGGAAGAGAATGGAAGGGAAGGGAAGGGAACGGAACGGAAGGGAATGGAAGGGAAGGGAAAGAAAACAAATGAAAAATCTTGAGTTTATTTTGAAGCAACTCAGAATGATGAGATTTTACACAAACCCTCTATGTAATTTCACCTCAATGCTAGAATCATCTGATAAGTTATATCAATTATTTTAATAGGCAATAAAGAAGTGAAAGAAGATTACATAGGAATCTCCTCATTATTCTAGACATAGTATTCTCGGAAGAAAAATTAACAACTAAACTGTTAGCAGTGAAAGTACACCATCTTATAACTCAGAGTTGTTCTCCCACCAGTGGGCTCTAAGTAGGGCACACATACCACAGAGGATATGCAAGAGAGGCCAGAGAGGTATGTGAAGAATATATTGGAACTTCTAATATTTATCCAAAGGTGAGTGATCAAGCTTTATTAACATTTAATATGTAGACTTACAAGGTACCTGTTGTTAACAAAAATTTTTGGGGGGGCAGGATCCAAAAGTTTTGGCAAATAGATTTAAACAATATGGGAAACTTTACATTAGGTTACCTTCTCTTTAGAAGACACACTACTAGCAGCTTCTTAGGATAACAGGAGTCCCCAGAACAAAGTCTTTTAACAAAAACTATAATAACAATTTAAAAACTAGATGGGCGCCTGGGTGGCTCAGTGGGTTAAGCCGCTGCCTTCGGCTCAGGTCATGATCCCAGGTCCTGGGTTCAAGCCCCACATCGGGCTTTCTGCTCAGCAGGGAGCCTGCTTCCTCCTCTCTCTCTGCCTGCCTCTCTGCCTACTTGTGATTTCTCTCTGTCAAATAAATAAACAAAATCTTTAAAAAAAAAAAAAACTAGAAACTGACCCATGGATCTAGTTTAGTGATACTTAAAATAGGCAAACCTAACTATGATGAAAATGAGGAAGGAAGGAAGGGAGGGAGGGAGGGAGGGAGGGAGGGAGGGAGAGAATGTCTAAAGTGGAAGTAGAAATAGTAGGGGAGTAAAAGCTGGTGCTCTACCTTTAAGTAGTAACAACAAAAGAAAAGATTTTAGTAGTTAATATAGTGTTTTGAAATCCTCCTAAATTTGGGAAACCACCTTTTTCTTGTTCCTTTGGCTAGAGACACTCCAGGAAATTCAGGTGCAAAACAGTATTAAAACAATTTTTCTCTAATACGAAATGAAAAGAATAAAGTTGCTATCCTCATATTTTCTGCCACATTTGTTCTTCTTCCTCTAGCTCTATGCTATCTCTGATCTGAAAAAGGAGGCAACAAGCCATTGTGGTCTTACTTGTCCTGGTAACTATAAATTATACCACCTGATATAAATCATAGTTTAAAACCATTAAACTAGAAATCAGAAAACTTAAGCTCTAGAGCTATTTCTGTCAAATATAACCTTAACATGCATTAATTTTGTAGAATTACAAATCTGTAGAATCCTAATATTGTCCTCACTGATTTCCAAAACCTTAGCTCTAATTGTCTATGATCTATATTATTTTATATTAATTTGAAATGTGACTACTAGGAAAACTTTTATGGCATGTCTCTGTAATTTATTATATTTTTTATCTATGAACTGCAGTGTACTAAATGTGATCACAAGATTCATTCATACACTTATTTAGGAAGTATTTATTGATCCCCTAAGATTTGTTACGTACTATCTTAAGTTCTTCACCTACAGCAGTAATTAGAAAGGTATCTATTCTATATTCACAGAACTTAGGGAATGACAGAAGACAGAAGGGCAAACATTTATACAAACAATATTGTAAGGACTATGATGGAGACATTTGGGGTGTGTAGAAACACATAACAAAATATTTAATCCAGCTTTTAAGTGTTAAAAATTTCCTGGAAGACCCTTCTTTATAAGTCACCCTAAAATATAAATAAGAATTGGCTGGGCAAAGAAGCGTCAAAAATTCCAGATGAAGAGAAGTCACTGACACCATACAGAGCAAAAAGAGACAGGTTTATAAATCTAAAGTCGGGATTTCCATATTGCCTCTTTGGGGAGAACCTCTGACTTTATAGCCCATGTGGCCCTCCCTTGAGTTGTGCACTCCACAGCATGTATAGGATAAGATGGTTCAATATAGTTGGGGTGAGAAGTGTGAATATGAGCACAGAGAACTAAGAAGGGTCGAATATAAAAGGACATTATAATCTAAGCATTAGAAGTTTAGGTTGAAGCATTTTAAGCAGAGGAAAAAACACATAATCATATCACCATTTTGCAGGATTTATTCCTGTATCTGGGGGTCCCTGAGTCTGGGGCACTTCCAAATTCCAAGTCACAATGTTAGCCCATGTGCAGCTAATAAAAACCTAGCTAGATTTTTCTTCTCCCAGCAAAGTTTGCCTGCCTATGTCAAGTATGTTCCTCTGACTGCCTGGGTACCCAGCTGTAATAAATACGCTAAGGGTGAAAGTACCTTCCGTTCTCTACTCACTTAAGAAGGGGTCAGCCTTCTCTGTACTGTATCACATTTAGATGATTTTGCTTCCACAACTCTGTGACAGTTTTAAGGAAAAAAATGACCTTTTAGTGTAGTCGATGTTGTCAAGACCAATGGTCTTTCCCAATCGACGGCAAGCTAACTAAGAGTAGAACTCTCTACTTCTGTTTTCTTCAGTCTGGGAGAGTTCCTTATATTGCATTCTTCCTTTAGTAAAACTCCAAACAATTATATCCTTGATTACTGACAAGAATTTCATATTATGTTATAAATTTACATATATTTACAAATCCATTACTATAGACAAATGATGTAGTTAATGTTTTTCTCTTTAAGGATCCATCAACAAGTTACAGTAAAGTAAGGGCTTTCCAAGTATGAGTGACAATGGTCAATCTGTTTACTTTTTTGTTGTTACGAAGATCATGATCATGGCTGAAGCCTGTGTAGTGGAGACCACCCAAAGGGCCCCATCTTACATTCTCACAACCCATCCTTTTACTCCAGCCATTCCCACACAATCAGCTACAAGCATTTGTAACCTGACAGCCAATGATTCAGCTACCTCTTTTTTCTCTCATTTCCGTCTCTGGCACATTACTGCTAGCATCTCATGGGACTCCTTTAGGAACCCTCTAAGCCATCTGACTCATGCACAAACCTGAGGTGTGAGGGAGCTAACACTAAAGGGTAATCCCTTTACCAATGAGGAAAGAAGGGAACTAGTGGATACACACTCCCCAACACTCACCTCAGTCATGTCTCAGCTGAGGTTCATCTCACACCGCTCCTGAAGGTCTCCAATAGGACTGAGCTCCAGTTGACTACAGAGGTGATTAGATCAGTGAAGCACACTTGCTTGGATAGACTTTCTCTCTTCCCCCATTACACTCTTTCCAGTCCTTAGGATAGTTTCAAAATAAACTGCCTATATAAAAGCTTTCATGTGAAGCTGCTTTGGGGGCACCATAGCTAAAACAGCCTGGGTGGGTTGACCAAAAATTACAGGATGAGCAGATGGAAGAAAATAGAGATGGAAGCCCATCACAATTTCAGAGATGTGAGAAGATGTATCAGGCAATAATGTATCTTTATGGAAAAATACCTCTAATATTTACAGCATCCATGTCCTATAATGAATGTATCATGCTAATAGTATGTGAATGAATATTTTTTTGATTGTCAAAAATTTTTAGAAAAGGTGGGGCATCCTTTTAAATATTTCCACTCAAGATAAAGATGTGGTATGTGTAGACACACACACACACACACACACACACACACACAGGAGTATTGCTCAGTGATACAAAAGGAATGAGATCATTTGTAACAACATGGATGGACCTAGATGATATTATGCTAAGTGAAATAAGTCAGAAGAGAAATACAAATACCATATGGTTTCACTTATGTTTGGAATCTAAAAGACACAACAAATGAATAAACAAACAAACAAAAAGCAGAAACCCGTAAATACAGAGAACAAACTGATGGCTGCCAGAGGGAAAGGAGATGGGGAGATGGACAAAGTGGGTGAAGAGGAGTGGGAGTTACAGGCTTCCAGTTATGGAATGAATCTGAGTCACGGGGATAAAAGGCACAGCAAAGAGAATACAGTCAATGGCATTATAATAGCTCTGAATGGTGACAGATGGTAGATGCTCTTGTGGTGAGCACAGCATAAGGTATAGAGCTGTCAAATCACTATGTTGTACATCTGAAACTAATGTAACTTTGTGTGTCAACTACACGTCAATTAAATAAATAAATAAATAAATACATTCCATTAGAAATGTCAATACTTTTGCACACATACAAAAAGATCAACTGCATAAAACAGTGCTATTCAGAGTGTATTTTAAAACATATAAAAATTCACAGAGCACCACAGGTCACTGCATCTGGTAAAAAGACACAGACATAAAGTTGTGTGATGACCATCTACTTTCATGTTTGTGTTTATGTATGTACATGTTTGTGTCTCCTGGGTAAAATGGACTTTTTACTCCAATCTCCCCTAAACGCTCCACAGGCCTAGAACTGAGAAATGAAGAGTAAATGATGAGGGTGAATGTGGACACTCAAATGGTAGTTGGAAGGCAGCCATGGTGACACCAAGGTATAGCTGATTCCATCAACCATTCATTTCCAATAACCACCTCAAATAAAGCTACTTCAACTATTATCTAGCTATCATGTACATATTATAACTATTATCTGTTATTACTAGTATTACAAATACTAATAATAATCTTTTATATAGATAATTGATATTTTCCTTTTAAATTTTTAGTAAAAACCTCTTTGGAAAAATCTCAATTTCTTTTATCTCTAACTTAAAATATAAATAAAAGTTTAAGAAAATACAGCTTTAAGATGAACCCCTCAGATACCTTTTCTTCCTGACAGATCATACCTGATTATTGTTCCCATACAGAAGTACCAGAGCCAAAAAGGAGGGCAACAATCTCAGTGAGACAAGATGGTGGACTGAAATAGAGCAATTTGATAAGAATAGAGTTAAGTTAAAAGATTTAAAAGATATTTAGGAAATAAAATTGTTAGAACTTAGTGACTGATTAGATATGAGAGATGACAAATAATCTAACACACGCTTAGAGATGTTGGTTTTATACTCCCTTCCAATCTATTTCTAACAATAGCTGCTAGGGAATAGCTTGGTATAGGTGATAGGCAGTTTTAATTAGGATGAAAGGCCTTGATGAAGAAAACTTAGATGATCAACGGAGGAAGACAACCTGGGAAAGAATAAAAATGACAACCATTTGATCTTGTATAGAAGATTAAAGACAGAAAAGACACTGCATTCTGATAAAATCTTACTAAGAGAAGAAAAGTCAATTTCTAAATGAAATAAACACTGCTTCTTTTAGACCAAACTCTCATTATGCTGAATTTCACTAATTTTTCATGTAATCAACTGGTTATCAATGAGCGGTGAATCCCCCTAAGAGCATGTGGCAATGTCTGAAATATTTTGGCTGCCATAAACTGGGGGGATTCCCCTGGATCTATACTCAAGAGGCCAGGGCTATCGCTAAGCATCCAATAATGCACAGAACAGCCCTCTACAATAAAGAATTATCCAACACAAAATATCAATAGTGTCAAGGCTGAGAAACTCTGAAACCCACTAACATCAGAAATACTAAATTTGGGGGCCCCTCGGTGGCTCAGTGGGTTAAGCCCCTGCCTTCAGCTGAGGTCATGATCTCAGGGTCCTGGGAAAGCCCTGCATCAAGCTCCCTGCTCAGCAAGGAGCCTCCTTCCCCCTCTCTCTCTACCTGCCTTTCTGCCTACTTGTGATTTCTGTCTGTCAAATAAGTAAATAAAATCTTTAAAAAAAATACTAAATTTTACAGACAGGCACTGTGTTATGTTGTGGGAGTCACTAAGAAAAGTAAGTCACAGGCCCTGTCCATGAAGAACACAAGACTAATCGATTACCTTTCAATATAAGAACACCTATTAAAATAATAGCCCAATAGTAATAGAAGATATGCCATAAATCACTATGTCTGAAATTGCTAAATAAATGATACCAATGATAAATGCTATAGGCAGTTTATAGATTTTTATAGATTAAAGAGCAAAAGTTGGCCTAAGAAAAACTACAGATATTTTGTGAACAAGGCAAGATCCAAGGTGATTTCAGAAGAGGTAGGTGAGAGCTTAACTCCTCACAGAACTGTAAATCATGTGACAGATGGAACAGCATACACCAAGACTTTATTTTGGGAAAATACAAAAGTTTTCCAGAGAACAAAGGATATACTCCCTTGCTTACCTGGAAAAACTAACAAGGCTTGAAGCAGTTTAAGGCCAGGTTGTGGATAGTCTCAACTGATTCTTGAACAACATTGGCCTAAACAGCATCAGTCCACTTATAAGTGGTTTTTTTAATATTATAGTATAGTACTATAAATGTATTTTCTTTCCCTTATGACCTTCTTAAGACTGACTTATTTATTTTAGAGAGAGACCAGCATGGGCAGGGGAACTGGCAGAGGGAGAGGGAAAGGTAGGGAGAGTGAGAGAGAGAGAAGCAGAACCACTGAGCGTGGAGGCCCACACAGGGCTCGATTTCACAACCTTGAGATCACGACCTGAGCTGAAATCAAGAATCGGAGGTTTAATCGAATGAGCCACCAGGCACTCCTTCCTTATGATTTTCTTAATAACATTTCCTGTTCTTTAGCTTACTTTATTGTAAGAATACAGTATATAACACATATAGAAAATATGTGTTAACTGTTTTATCAGTAAACCTTCTAGTTAACAGTAACTAAGTTTTGGGGGAGTCAAAAGTTATATGTGGATTTTCAAGTGCATGGGGTCATGCTCCCAACCCCTATGTTGTTCAAGGGTCAATTAAATTTTGTTTAATCGGAGGTGGAATTTGAAGCAATGAACTAACAGGATGAAATCTGTATTTTAGGAAACACAGTGAGTGACAGTATACATAGAATTGACTACCAGAGGCACTGTGGGCAGAGAGAACTCAGGAGGGATAAAAATGCCTGAGGTACAGCATAATAGATTCTGGCACCAAAATGGTGGCTTTGAGAAAGAAGACAGATAAGGAAGGAAGGTAACTTAAGAAGCAAGAATGGACAGGACTCTCCAGGTGTTTTAGGGGCAAAGAAGAGTATGTTATCAAAAGAAATTTGTTTTGTTAAAAATGAGAATTAAAAACTGACCTAACCCAATTTGGTCTTTTATCGACTGTGATTCCTTTTTGTAAATAATGGTAAATTCTGGTAATTAGAAGTAGGGGATGGCTATATTTGGTGATGATGATGATGATGATGATTTTATAACTATTTCCAAAGCATCACAGAGAATTCTCTTGGCCTTGCCTGACTCTTATTCCAGTCCCTGGGCAGTGACAGTCCTGCATAAGCTCTGTTCAGCTTCCTGTATGTACCTCCTGAGAGTGCCTTGTCTCAGGTCTACACTGTACATTTCTTCCCTCCTTACCCAAGGGCTTTGCTTGGTGGGATCCTACTGAAATCTTCCTGTTGCCCAATTTATACAATGTGGAAGTATATGGAGGTCAACAGTCTATCGGGGCACACATTAACCAATCAAATATATGTATACACACACACACACACACACACATTCTCTATCCCCTCCCATGCCTACAGAAAATCCCAAGGCATGGTCTCCACTACTTCCCAAGTTGTCCTGTAGGATCAAGAAACTGATCACCTATAGCAGTGGTGAACTTGATGAGATATCCTCACACTCTCTTCTTCTCTCTGCTTTGTTTCTCTGTCATTCTCACCTGTATCTCTGGGGTCACAAACCCCCAATTAAGTGCTTACTCTTACCCCTTTGTTTCAGGTCTTCTTTATGAAGAACTCAGATAAAAGCCATGATGATGATGATGATGATGAAGACAGTAACTAATATTATTGATATCTGTTAAGTGTCTATCAACATTACAAGCACTTTCATCCTTATTATGATCCTATAAGGTTGGTGTTACTATTCTCATTTTACACATGAAGAAATAAGGCAAAGAAAGTTTCCTGCATTTCCTCTTCAGTAAGTTCTGGTGACAGTAACTTGTTAATGAGGCTATAGATGCTTATTCATTGACATTTTCCCTCTCCAAATAAAACAAGAGAAAAACAGGGGGAAAATAGGTGATAACATTAGATATTTCTAGCCCATTATGGTAACAGATGTAATACTGATTCAGTGAATAAAAAGTAGACTTTGAAATTACCTATTATTCACTATCATCTAATTAATTTTAGTAGGGGAATAATTTATTTATGACTATCCATACTTTTGAGAAGTAATCACCAATACCAAATTGACTTCTAAAATTTTAGGAATAATTGCAATTCTAGAGACAAGAGCAGCAAGCACCTTGTTAGGTGATGATATCACATCTTCAGGGTATACACTAGCTCTTTCTGATAGTCTTCAGCACTTTATGGATATCTGAATGAGCATCTCCAAATCATATTATGGAGAATAAAAAAGTGAATAAATAAGCATTGAACATTGTTGACATTTCCTCCTCCAGTATTTAGCCTTGTGCTTGTGCCAACAGTCAGCACACTCTAGCAGAAATATACTTCAATCACCTTCCTAGAATTGGTGCTTCTTACTGATTTCACAAACTCTGGGCACCAAAATACAGGTTCTAATAACAAGTAAGGTCCTCCTAGATACTTACAATGTAACAGTAGTAAAGGATATCCTTTAAGACAGACTTAACTGAGATAATATAATTTGTTAAGAATCATTGGACACTTGGACTAAAATATTGGACACTGGATATCTTGGACTAAAAATGACATCATTTATGGACTAGCAAATATAAAAATTATTGTAAATACAGTATATTTATAATGTGCTGTAAGCCTGTTGCTAATTGTTACCCAGGTTCCATTCAGGGAACAGGTGAAACACTTAGCAAGAACTGTTAAGGATGATGCTTCTACCCTGCTCTTGTTCAGATCTTTTTTCTTCATCTGATGCTCTTCCTTGCTGTGCCACACTGCCTGCCATTCCATTGTAGTGATCACTTTCTGGTATCGGAGCTTCTCATTCAAATGACATAACATTTTGAGTTTCTCTAATTATGATTGCTTAGAGATTACACTTAAGGTTATAGTTATCACCAACTGACTAACGTTCAACTTCTAAGATTTCCTATTGCTGAAATGTGTTCATGCAATTACAAAGAAATGACACCTTTCCCTCGCACTCTTGCTCATCTGTAGCTCGTCTTAGTACCTCTGAGGGCACCATTTTTCTGAATACCTACACTTTCAAGCTGCATACTCTGTACCATGGTTCAGATTGCATTTTGGAAGGAAGTAGATAAAACTGAGTTTCAAAATACAGTTGGAAATAATGGAATTTGAAGATAACTGGGAAGAGCTGGTAGTCTTGAGTATGGGAGCATTTTAAATACTGATGGCAGAAAACAATAGAAACAAAAATTAAAAACAAACATCAAACTGAAAAGGCAATTACAATATTACAAAAGACAAGAGGGAAGTAAAGATCTCTTGCAAACTAATAAGAGAAATAATTAACACTACAGTAGAAAAATAAAGGACACTAAAAGGAAATTCACAAAAGAAATAGAAATAATCAATATATTTTTTAAAACCTATAATCAAATGAATAATAATTAAAGCAACAGTGAGATGTCAAACCTATAAAACTGTCCAAAGCTTGAAATAATCACCATTATTAGTAAGGCTATTAAGAAATGGAGACTCACATTCTACTGTTGGCAGTACACACTGGGACGTGCTTTTTCAGAAACACTTTTCCAGTACAAATATTTTGAAAACCCATCTTGTTACTTGGAAATTCAATTTTTAAAATATTTTCTAAGGAAATAATTACTTAATTACATAACAATTTAGCTGCACTGATGCCCTTACAATCTACTTATGATTGCAAAAACCAATGGATCAACTGAAATAATGGTACTTTCATGCAAGAAAATATTATATAGTCACTAAAATAAATATATAGATATATTTAATTGCTATGAAAAAAATCTGATACCATAAAATTTTTTAAAAGTCTACAAAACAATATTTATTATAATTCAACCTTATTTTAGAATAAATAACATATGCATACTTTTTTAAATATTAAGGTATATGTGACAAAATACCAAAATGTTAATGGTACTTGTACCTAGATATTGAGATTTTGATTGGATTTTCTTTTCTGTTTATCTGCATTTTTAAATTTTCTACCGTAATCCTGGATTCGTGGAACATATTAATACAAAAATTTATCTGAAGTATTGAAAGACATTCCTATAGAAGAAAAATATTCTGGAAGCCAACTGAATTATTTGAAGAAGTAAATATTACTTCTTTTGACTAACTCCTACTCTAACTACTATAGCTTATAAATTATAAATAACCTCTTACTGCTTTTAAAATACATGTGTGATTTTGATAGAAGCAGATATTTTCTAACATAAAATCTATATTTGGAAGGCTTCCAGCTTAAAACAGCATCCAGTTAACACATCTTGATGCAACATTTCTAAATTTCCCACATACATATCTGTGAGTACCCCGAAAAATGCAAAAACATAATGCTACAAAAATCTGGTCTGTAAGAATTTACTTATTTACTTAGGGAGCGAGATTGACAAATGAAATAGTAGCCCTCCATATCTGCAGGAAAATATGCCTTTAGTTCCACTAAAGCTCAAGTATCACGGAATGCAGCACAGTGCAATGACTGAGTAAGTATTGACGAGTGAGGCACTGCTTGTTAGACCAAGTACATCTGAAATGGACATCCTGGGTTATGGCAACTTGCTGAAAACACCAGTCATACTATTTTGTAGAGAAGGATGGAAATGAGAGAAAAGAAAATTCATAAGACCGCGAATATTTTCTACAAGCAGAAACAAAGGACAATTGTTGTCTTGCTGATCAAAAGTTAAAAACCAAATATACATCTTTAAGGATTAAAGGGGGAAAAAAGCACAGATACGAGTAGCCTTAGGAATTTAAAATTGAAGGAACAATGTAGATAATTATGAGGTGGCTTCCTTTTTGGCAGTTAATTTGGATACATTAATCATAATCAACTCTCTTTAATCAGAAATTGGGATTTCCTGAGGACTTTTCATTAATTGCGAACCAGAGCAGTAGGCAAATTATTCTTCACTGTAGATCAGAGTACTCCTTTGTGGGTTATGTTCGTATCCCAAAGAATTAAGTTCAAATAGAATTTTTACTGAATTTTGCTATCATATTACCACACATTCCCCATTATTTCATTATTGCTAATAGGAAACATATGTATCCTTAAAATGGTATACCATGAAGTGACTGAGCTAATGAGTAAAAGGGAGTCTCAACAGGTACAGCTGACAGCGTGTAGGTGAATGGTTTCAGGGCTGATGTTTTATTCAGCATGGAAGCAGTTAAGCCAGCTCCACAGTCTCCTCTATCTTACACTGGCTTCTAATGACAATGAATCAAATTATATTTCTTTATAAGATTTAATGTTTAGCTTTTCTAATTTTACTTTTATAATGAAATTGAAGTAGGGCTGTGTGCAGTCGTTTGGATAAAATTGAAAGTGCCATCAGCTACGTTCTTTAAACTAAATAACAGCCTTTTTTGTTTAACTTTAGCAAGGGGTCCAATAGTCTTATGTGAAAATGCTCTACCTCTTTTGTTGGAATTTGACCAAGAGCTTTGAAACTGCAAGTGCAATTGCTTCTTATAAATGGAGAATTCCCAGAAAGAAAAGTTTCATTATAATGCAATTATTTGAATTAGTGTGTTTGTGTTTGATTACATATATACATTTGGGGACAATTACCAATCCTTTTGATATCGACATTTAGTCATTCATGTCTTTTCAGTTTAGAGGCAGTTTCACCAGAGTGGTGGTTTTCCGAATCATTTTTCACCTTCGCTATGAACTTCTTGAAAACTTGGTGTGAGGGGCAGCCTCCTTCAGGGAAAAGCACTGCATGGGAGTCAATAACCAAAATCTCTTTCAGGTTCAGAAGCTGCTAAGCATACTCTTTGTCCAAGGCCTGTAAGCTCTCCAGGCCTCTTGGTTCTTCAGCCATAAGATTAACTAACAGTAATTATTAATTATGTTATTACTGTGATTATGAAAATAACAGGAGCTAACATTTACTGGGTGCCCGTCATATGTCATAGAGCACGTTTGTAAGATCTCATTTGTCACCACAAGGGCTCTACATCCAGTAAGAACTGTTTCCCCATTTTACTGATGAGGACACTCAAGTACGAAGAGGGTTAGAAATTTGCCCAAGATCTCATAGCTAGTAAACAGCAGGGCCAGAAAATTGGGGTCTATATTAGCAACAGAAGATAAAAGGCCCTTTCAGTTCTAAAATTAAAATGAAAATAGGGATCATTTGCTAAATTATAGCAAACATATTACTCATAGGTCTAAAAACTGTTCCTTATTGGTATAACTTATAATGGCATGTAATATAATTATTCATAAACTTTTTTTAAAGCTACCATTTGAAAGGAAGACTACCTGTAATTTTTATATAAAATACCAGCAGTAATGTTACATTTTGTTAATCTTCAATCGACCATTTTCCTCTTTTAAGTCATGTCCACTGTTACCATCTGTGCTTCTTTTGACTATGCATTTGAAAGGTTTGACTGAAATGTAATTTCATTGTCTGTAAAGGCAGAAACAATGAAACTGTACTCACATTATTTTAGTAGAGCATGTACTCTAAAATGTTTAGCCAGAATAACAAAGTTCATGTCAATCCTAGTTATTAAGCAGCTTAAAAATCTCTTAGAATCCACTGCAAAGCCAGCTTGAGGGTTTGAGTCTCCTGGTAAATAGGGTTGTCCCACTTAGTAAACTCACAGTTACAATGCCTGCTTTTATAGTTTTCTTCTCACCATGTTGGAGCTTACCCCATCCCTCTGCTCACACTGAGACTATTGGTCTGCAATATTTTCTCCTCCTTGGTGAACTCTTACATATCCCTGCTTTTATTCTTGGATACTCAGCTTTGTGTCACCTCCTTCTAGGACATCGTCCTCAGGCCCCACTAATGTGCACACATTCCCAGAGAAAATGGAGGCGGGGCCCTTCTATAGAGACCTCTACTTGCCTATACTGCACTGTAATACAATTCTCTGTTTACATGTCTTTCTTCCCTACAAGATGGCATATTATTTGTTTCAAGCAGCTTTTGTATATAGAAAAAAAACCACAAAATCTCAAAGGCATATGACAATAACCATATTTCTCTCAGATCTGTGGGTCAGCTGGTAGCCAGCTGATGGAAACTGGCTCTACTGGCTGGCCAGTTCTGCCTCAAGCCTTGGATCGCTTAGGTCTATACATATATTACTTCTAAGGCCCAGTTTCTACTCACAGTGATGGAAGAGAAATAAGTCAAGGCAAGCCCCACTAGACAAGCACATTCATGCTATTACTTTCTTCCTTTTACCAAAACCAAGCCACAGACAAACTCAAATTCAGAGTCAGGGAAATATATTCCACCCCTATTACACCTGGACAAAGCTTTAAATGCACAGAATCAATTCAAGGGAGTGGAAAGCTGTGACCAAAAAGTCAAATACCGGGGCGCCTGGGTGGCTCAGTGGGTTAAAGCCTCTGCCTTCGGCTCAGGTCATGATCCCAGGGTCCTGGGATCGAGCCCCACATCGGGCTCTCTGTGAAGCAGGGAGCCTGCTTCCCTTCCTCTCTCTCTGCCTGCCTCTCTGTCTACTTTGTCTGTCTACTACTCTGTCTGTCAAATAAATAAAAAAAATAAAAAAATAAAATCTTAAAAAAAAAAAAAAGTCAAATACCATGGAATAGACACTTTTACTTATACATACATTGTCTGGAATTGTACTTAACCCACAAAGAGTACTCAGGATATACCTGGTGAATGACTGCCCCTGATACTGTTAATCATGTCCCTGCATTCATCCATTTTATAAAGCATACTCCAAATCACATCAAACTGACAAAGATTTGAAAGAGAGGATGATGAAGTGTTCACTTCAATTTACTGAGACATGAGTAGTAGGTCCCAAACAGAAATACACAGATACAGGCTTTCATACAGTGAACTGCTCGGTTATAATTTGGGCAAAGGCTACAGTAGTAGCCTTAAAAATGTAGTTCATTCATCTGTGTAGCCAAATGGCTATACGTTCATTTGTAGCCAAAATGGCTACAACAACTACTCCTTTCCCATGTGCCCCTTTGCAATGTGATTGTGCCACTCGTCCCATAAGAGTGGAGTTTATTTCTACTCTCCTTGAATTTAGAATATCTTCTTTATTTGTTTCATCAGTAGAATATGATGCAAGGAGGAGCTTAAGTCTAAAAAGATCTTGAGGGGCGCCTGGGTGGCTCAGTGGGTTAAGCCGCTGCCTTCGGCTCAGGTCATGATCTCAGGGTCCTGGGATCGAGTCCCGCATCGGGCTCTCTGCTCAGCGGAGAGCCTGCTTCCCTCTCTCTCTCTCTCTCTCTCTCTCTGCCTGCCTCTCCATCTACTTGTGATCTCTCTCTGTCAAATAAATAAAATCTTTAAAAAAAAATAAAAAAAAGATCTTGAAACTTTTGCTTTTGTTCCTTCAGAATTCACCTTTCATGTAAAGAAACTCGGGCAAAACAACCAAAGATGAGAAACCACACAAAAAGAGGCAAGACACCTGGAAGATTGAGATGCCCTGCCAACATTCAGAACCAAAGTCCCAGATACGTGAGTGATGCCATCTTGGATTCTTTAGCCCAAGCTAAACCACCCCAGCCAACACCAGGTGAAACAGAAACAAGACATCCCCACTGGGCTCTGCCTGAATTCCTGACCCACAAAATCATAAACAATAAAATGTTTGTTGTTTGAAGCCACTAGGTTTTAGGGTGGTTTATAGCAAAGTAATATATAACTAAAAGACTGCTCAAAACTGATCTTGAAAGAACAGAAAAAACTGATGCTGTGTACTCTGAAATAGACCAACTGGAATCATTTTACAAAAAAAAAAAAAAAAACTATTACAGAATTGCTTCATCCATAGTAAAATACATTTTGTATTAACAGATTAAAAAAATAAGCACAGAAATTTTCAGACAAAAAGAAAGCAGACCTCCCACTATTTCTTGTCTAAACTTGAATGTATGGATATAAATATTATTCAGTTTAACTTTGTTAGAAAAATCAGCAAGATGTCAGAGCATTTTAAACATGAATAAGTGTGATACAAATGATATGCTTGAGTATATTACAATTTTAAATGTCTCTACTTTTATCTAAATAATCTTTGTACTGTTAAAAAATCTCATTTTTATAAACACTTAAAAATTAAACACTTTTCATGTAAAAATAGTAATCAGTAAGTAAATTTAAAAGACTTAATTCTTAGCAAATTCAACTGGCGATTTTTTAAAAAGATTCACTGATAATGTGGATTTAAACTGAACTTCTGCAAGGTGTGATTTCAAATCAAGCAGAGGAGATAACATTTTTTTAGAAATTCTTTTTCTCTCATCTAGTGAGAAGAAAATGCACTCGTATGGATGCCAAACTTCTTCAAAGCTTGTATAATGAATATAAAAGTAAACACATTTCAAGTTTGAATTCAATTCCACCTGAATATATTACAGGGCAAGTATGTCACATCCAATATTGAGGGAAACATATGGCTTCTTAGGAAATGTAAACATTTCTACTTTAGCAAGTCTAATCTGATTCATCATCATCAGTGAGTACCCTCCCCCCCCCAAAAAAAAATAGTTTGGAAAGATTCTAAAGATCATAAAACTGACAGGGAAAAAATGCTATTAATTTTGCATTTTAACTATAGAATTAATGACAGGAAAGATGTTAATCAAAGTTACACTCATTTTACATTATATTTTCTAATGCTTTATTGTTATGAGGAATGTGTGCTCCCAGCAACATGTTAAAGACAGTCTCTCTAAATTGTGATCCTTCTCCCTCAGGGAAAATGCCACTGTTTCTGATTACTATGGAGTGACCAGTGGGGCCATGGAGAAAAGAGGCATAATAAAGAGTCACTCCATATTTAGTACTCATAGAAGAATGATTCTGTGATAGTCCACTGCATCTGATTTTTTTTAATTTTTTTATTAACATATAATGTATTATTAGCCCCAGGGGTACAGGTCTGTGAATCACCAGGTTTACACACTTCACATCACTCACCATAGCACATAACTTCTCCAATGTCCATAACCCAACCACCGTCTCCCTACCCGCCTCCCCCCAGCAACCCTCAGTTTGTTTTGTGAGATTAAGAGTCACTTATGGATGGGTGCCTGGGTGGCTCAGTGGGTTAAGCCCCTGCCTTCGGCTCAGGTCATGATCCCGGGGTCCTGGGATCGAGTCCCACATCGGGCTCTCTGCTCAGCAGGGAGCCTGCTTCCTCCTCTCTCTCTGCCTGACTCTCTGCCTACTTGTGATCTCTGTCTGTCAAATAAACAAATAAAATCTTAAAAAAAAAAAAAAAGAGTCACTTATGGTTTGTCTCCCTCCCAATCCCATCTTGTTTCATTTATTCCTTTCCTACCCCCAAACCCCCTACGTTGCCTCTCAACTTCCTCATATCAGGGAGGGCATATAATAATTGTCTTTCTCTGATTGACTTATTTTGCTAAGCATAATACCCTCTAGTTCCATCCATGTTGTTGCAAATGGCAAGATTTCATTTCTTTTGATGGCTGCATAGTATTCCATTGTGTATATATACCACATCTTCTTTATCCATTCATCTGCTGAAGGACATTTAGGTTCTTTCCATAGTTTGGCTATTGTGGACATGGCTACTATAAACATTCAGGTGTATGTGCCCCTTCGGTCACTACATTTGTATCTTTATGGTAAATACCCAGTAGTGCCATTGCTGGGTCATAGAGTAGCTCTATTTTCAACTTTTTGAGGAACCTCCATGCTGTTTTTCAGAGTGGTTGCACCAGCTTGCATTCCCACCAACCGTGTAGGAGGGTTCCCCTTTCTCCACATCCTCACCAGCATCTGTCATTTCCTGGCTGGATAATTTTAGCCATTCTGACTGGTGTGAGGTGGTATCTCATTGTGCTTTTGATTTGTATTTCCCTGTGCATCTGATTTTTGTATCACATATTCTGTTTCGGCTTCTCCCTGTGGTACTACCAAGAGTCCAAAGTTTCACTCAGAAATATCTATTCGTCTTTGGATACCATGTACAAACGAGCCTACCTGCTGCTTGTTTCCAGCAAGCCACATTTACAGCATGTTATTTGGCTATGTTACTGAACATCACTGCATACTTGAACTATTGGTTTGGGTTGCTACTGTTCTCCTTCAGCTCACGACTTATGAAGCATGTGACTATTTGGCCTTAATCCTCTATTAGACCCATTTCAGTCAAGAAGTACATGAGTTGTGCACCATGATAAATTTTCATTTGAGGGGTGCCTGGGTGGCTCAGTGGGTCAAAGCCTCTGCCTTCAGCTCAGGTCATGATCCCAGGGTCCTGGGATGGAGCCCCACATCGGGCTCTCTGCTCAGCAGGGAGCCTGCTTCCTCCTCTCTCTCTCTCTCTGCCTGCCTCTCTGCCTACTTGTGATCTCTCTGTCAAATAAATAAAATCTTTAAAAAAATTTTTTTCATTTGAGATCCTGTCTTGTCATTGTTGCTGAGATAATTAATACAGTTGGATGATCTTGAATATGTTGATTACCCTCACTAGGCTTTAGATCTCTTATCTGCTATTAAAGTTGTGATTTTTACTGGGCCTGGTTCTCTCCATTTCTGAACACCTAGTGCACCCTGCCTTTCTTGCCCCTTTGTATGAAGTGTGGCCAGGTGACTGGTTTTGGCCAGCAAAATACGAATAGAAGTGGTATGCAGCAATACTTTGAAGCAGAAATTTTAACTGTCAGCATGCAATCTACTACATTTCCTTCTGAACTTGGCAATCATGAAAGCATATATTAAAACAGTGCCCCTGTCAGCCTGTATCTCTAGTAACTAGAATGAGCAGAGCCCTTCGGCAAAAAGAATGGATGTACAGCATTTATTATTTTAAGCCACTGAGATGTGTTTGCAATGCAGTATAACCTAGCCTGTGGTGGTTTACTCACAGTGAGTAAAACTTTCACAATACTAATTAGGAAAAAATTTTCACAGAGGCATCCTCTCATCTTCTGTATTTGGGATATAAGATGTGTAATGGCATTGACAAAAGAAATAATTCTGAGGAAAAGAAGTGAGGGCTTTGGCAGCTTGGACCCCAATCAGGAAGCTATTTTCCCAATCAAATATTCAAAACACCTCCCCCAAGTATAGTACAGCAAAGAACACAGCACATTAAAAACCCCACATTGGTCAGGGCAGAGAAAAAGAGGGTGCTGTGTGAGCAAAGAGAAGAAATTCACTTTGAAAATATACACATTAGAAGCGAGAATTCTAGCAAACTTAGAGAAGAAAGAATCATCTCTAACAACTGACAAAAGTGATAAAGGGTGCACTTTGAGTACATCCACTGTAGAGACTGAAAATTAGAGCCCAGGTAAAAAACTGTGACATCACAATAGAAAAGGGAGTAGGGGAGAAAAAAAAAAAAAAAAAACAGTTCAGAGGCTGAATGAAATCAAGAGAATAAAAAGGCATTCAAACAAGACCAGAATCAGATTTTTAGAAAATGGCTTTTATGTCTCTTAAAATAAATTAGAAGTTACATCAGATGGAGCACTGGGTGTGGTACATAAACAATGAATCTTCGAACACTGAAAAAATAAAATAAAATAATTTAAAAATTAAATAAAATAAAAAAGAAATTATATCAGAACCCTAAGATACGCTAATTATAGTTGTTGTTTACAATCAGGCTTCATTTCATCACATAATACAGGATTTTTTTTTTTTTTGCCATCTTCAAGAAGTCACAAATTAAGGAAACCTGTAGCTACTATAAGTACTAGCAGATAACTTACCTTGAATGAGATCTATTTACCTTCTAATGGTTAATTTAAGGTTAAATATCTCATTTTTTAAACGATTTTATGTATTTATTTGAGAGAGAGAGAGAAAGAGAGCATGAGAGGGAAGGTCAGAGGGAGAACCGGACTCCCTGTGGAGCTGGTAGCCCAAAGCGAGACTCAATTCTGGGATTCCAGAATCATGACCTGAGCCGAAGGCAGTCACCCAACCAACTGAGCCACCCAAGCACCCAGTTAATTCAAGGTTATAGTGCCCAAAGTAAGCAAACCATGAAAAATAGCACCAGGTACACAGTGCTCCTCTACCCAGTTTTATTTCTGTCTATACAGTACATGTCATGAAATCAATGTCCTCTAAAGCACTTGTCAAATATAGAGTGAGATGAATCTAATTCTCACTATGAACTATGCTTGCAACAAAATATATTAGGAGTCTTACCTCACAGATTACATATTTGTAATTGTTTTAGCTTGGTCTATTGTGTAATGCCATGTTGGTTACTACATTCTGTCTGCTAGCCACAAAGCTCTATATTCACTTGAAATGCCAGTGTTGTCATTATTTTAAAAAAAAAAAGTTATATATTATGACACAGAACTTCAGTGAACTCCACTTAAGAAATAAATGTGTAACTCTTACGTAGAATTTTTAAAATTAAGGACTATCAATACTTGTCTAGAAAATGGTCATTATTCCTTTTTATTCAGAATAATTGCTCCTCCTTACTGAGTGTATTTCTATGTCCATGTTCAAATGACTAGAAAATGGCAAGGCTGAAATTTTTTAACAAAAAAGACTGTATTCTTCATTCCATACTGCTTCTATTTAATTAAGCAAGGATAATTAAAAGCTTGTCTTGTAATCTTCTAATCTTACAAACATTGTCTCTTATATGCCTTCCCTTATTCTCAACCAATTCTAACTGTTGCAGTGGATTTTGTTTTTGTGTTCTTGATTTTAGGTTTTTTACTCACAGTCTTCCATTCTTGGTTTTGTCAACAATAATTTTTTAAATATCTTTTTTAGGCCAGACATTTGTCTAACCTCTGGAGCCTCAAAGATGGTCCCTAGTCTCAATGATTTTAGAATCTGGTGAAAATATTCACTATCTAGTAAAGTTAAAATACAGACTTCCTTCACTATTTTCTGAGTGTGTGCAATTGTTAGAACCATCTACTTTCATTTTCATAAAGCCATGATACCACTGGAGTCACTGAGAGTTGGGGGACCCAGTGGGGAAATTCACCAATATTGGTTGAATCTGCAGGATTCCAGGGTTCCCATAAACCATGTAGAATGTAGTAGACAAAGTATAAGTGGAGGGTAGAATGTGAAATTCCACTTCTAGGTAAACTTCTATGAATTTTGACTTCTAATATATAACTTAATATAAATACCTTTTCCATTTGTAAAGGGGAGAGTATTAGGTACTTTTTGGTGTAGCTTTCCAAGGCTAAAAAGAAAATTATAGACATATATTGTGTGTATAAAAAAATTATGAGAGAGAAGTCATAACTTTCAAATAGGGTAATATGAGTTATATCTGTGAGGGGAATGACTAATAAATTTTATGCCTCAATGAATGGATGTCTAGTATATGAGTTTCTCTCAAGGTTCTCAGAACACATTTTCAATAATCTGAGGTCTTTGGGTCTTTTTTTTTTTTTTAACTGAAAGCATAAAATGAAGACAGAGAAAGAACAAGTACATGGAGTTTCAAGGGTTACAGAATGATATGTGTTCTATCAAGTATCTATTCTTACAGTTGTCAGTGGGGTTGGAAGCAGGAAACCTCATAAAAACCTTCTGAGGCTTCCACCTGTTTAAACCATTTAATGACAGAATTAGTTTTAAGCTTCATATATATAGGTGAAACTGACAAGTTTTACTAACATAGAAGAAAATAATCAGGAAAGGGAGCAGTCTAAGGACTATGTCCATTGTGGAAGAGTTGATGAACTGAATACTTTTAGTTTATAGAAGACAAACAAAGCATTGCCAGGTAGCAGGGACAGGAAAACTTCTTCTATATTATTCTAGGAGATTAGTCAAGAATTAACATGGAGAAAATACAAGTATCTGAATAAGAATCTGAAAACAAGGCACTGGGAAAAAAAAACTCTCTCTTGGGTGTGGAAACACACTTGACTGAGAGTATTTTTAAAAGTGTACAACCAGTGGCACTTCACTTAGAGAATTTTAACCAGTGGTACATACCTCACCAAATTTAGAAAACATTTTTGTTGAGTATGGACCAGGAACTGTACTAGTTAGCATCATATGAAGTGTCACTTAGTACTAACAATAACTGTGTCATAATATACCTGTGTCATAATATATATATATATAATATATATATAATATGTATATAAAATATATATATATCATAATATAACTGTGTCATAATATATCACTTTTTTTTAACTAACAATAACACCTAAGATCAAAATTACTGTTACATCTATTTTTCCAGGTAAGGAAATCAAGTTTAAAAAATATTTTTATAATGTTTTTGACAATATTAACACAAAGAAGGAGTGAAGGAATGGAAGGAACTACAATGCTGCAACATTTCTGTATAAGACTGAAATCAAGTTTGTATTAATCCAGACTAGAATTTTTGAAGTTATTAAGTATAATATCTGAGGCAACTAATAACAAGATAACTCAAAATATAATAAAAGAAATAATAAGGAAATTAAAATGATATACTAGGTAATGTCTATTTTTTAAAAGGAATGTAGTAATAGAGGAATAAAATAAAACATAAGACATAAAGAAAACAAATACCAACATGGTGGACATAAATTCAACTTTACCATTAATGACATTAAATACAAATGCAATACACACTCCATTCAAAAGACACATATTGGCAAAATAAAAAGAAAAATGACTCAACTATATATTTCTACAAGAGCCATACTTTAAATTCAAAGACACAAATAAATCAAAAGAAAGAATCAAAAAAATATATATCATGCAAATAGTAAATAAGAGACCTGAAATGACCATATTAATAAGAGACAAAATGCTTAAGAGAAAAAAATGAAACTGAAGACCAGGAAAGACATATTATAATGATAAGGAAAGCAATTCATTAGGACAACATACAATTATAAACTTACATTCCCTTAACAAATGAGCTCCAAAATGCATGAAGCAAAAAAATGACAATATCAAAGGGAGAAATGGACACTTCAACAAGACCATCTCCAATACCCCACTTTTCAATAATGAATAGAACAATTAGGCAGAATATCAGCAAGAAAACAGAAATCTGAGCAACACTTTAAAAGAATTAGATCTGAGTCATCTATAAAATACCACTCAACAATAGCAGAATATGCATTCCATGCAAGTATACATGGAACATTCTCCACAACAGAACATATGTTAGACCATAATCAAGTCTCAATAAATTTAAAAGAATTTAAATCATACAAAGTATGCTTCTCAACTATGATAGAATAAAATTAGAAATCAGTAACAGGAGGAAATTTGGGAACTAAACACTCTCCTAAAAAAAACAATGGGATAAAAATGAAATCACAAGGCAAATTAGAAAATACTTTGAAGTAAATGAAAAAATAAACAAAACATTATTAATATTTCCAGATGCCACTAACAAAGTGCCTAAAGGGAAAGTTAGAGATAAAAATGCCTATATTTTAAAAAATTTTTTTCAAATAAATAGTAACAGGCTTCCACCTTAAGAAGCTAGAAAAAGAAGAGCAAACTAGGGGCGCCTCGGTGGCTCAGTGGGTTAAAGCCTCTGCTTTCGGCTGGGGTCATGATCCAGGATCCTGGGATCAAGCCCAGCATCAGGCTCTCTGCTCTGCAGGAAGCCTGCTTTCTCCTCTCTCTGCCTGTTTCTCTGCCTACTTGTGATCTTTGTCTGCCGAATAAATAAATAAAAACCAAAAAAAAAAAAAAAAAAAGAGAGAGAGAGAGAGCAAACTAAAACCAAAGCAAGTGGAAGGAACAAAATAAGAAATGACAGAGCAGAAATAAATGAAATAGAAAATAGAAAAAAAGCGATAGAAAAAAATCAATAAAACCAAATTTACTTGAAAACATCAAGCCTTTAGCTAAACTGACCAAATAAAAAGTGAAATTACTGAGATATGTAATAAAAGGGACATCATTTCCAAATTTACAGAAATTTTTTAAAAGAGGATTAAAAGGGAATGCTACAAAAAGTAGTATACTTACAAACCTGATAACCTAGAGGAAATGAACAAATTCCTGGGATGATATAAAGTATGAAAACTGACTCCAGAAGAAATAGAAAACCATGACAGAACTATAACAAGCAAAAAAGACTTACAAAGTCCCACACAGAAAAGTCCAGACTCAGCTGGCTTTACATGTTAAACTGCTTAAAGGAGAATTAATATCAATCCTTCACAAACTCTTCCAAATAATAGGTGATGAAACACTCCCCAATACATTCTATTTGACCACATTACCATGATACCAAAATCAAAGAAAGTGTGACAAAACTACAGACCAATGACCTTTATGAATATAAATGGAAACTCTTCAATAAAATAGCAGCAAACCAAATCGAGTAACATTTTTAAAAAAGAAGAAAAAGATTATATACCATAATTAAATAGTATTTATCACAGAAGCAAAAAGTTGGTTCCACCAATGAAAAATCAATCAATGTGATATATCACATGAACACAATAAAGAACAAAAAGCATGCAATTGACTTGATAGATGAAGAAAAATTACATAACACAATTCAATACCCTTTCATGATGAAAACATAACAAACTTGAAACAGAAGGGAGGTTCCTTAACTGGATAAAGGCCCTCTACAAAATGTTAACAGTTTATATCAAACTTAATCATGAAAGACTAAATGTTTTCCTTTTAAGAACAGGAAAAAGATAAAGATGTCCATTCACACTTCTATACTGTGGCGGAGGTTCTAGCTACAGTAATTAGGCAAGAAAAAGAAATAAAAGGCATTCAGATTAAATTGAAAGAAATTAAATGATCTCCATTCACAGATAACAATCTTATATTAGAAAATCCTAAAAAATCCACACACAAAAAAAATAGTATAGCAAGGTTATAGGATATAAGTTCAATATACAAAATCAGTTATATTCCTATAGAGTAGCAATGCACAATCTGAAAAAAGTTAAGAAAACAACTCTATTACAACAGCAACAAAAAATAAAATACTTAGGAATAAATTTAACAAGAATGTATAAGACTAACACACTGAAAACTACAAAACATCATTGAAAAAATTAAAAAATAAATGGAAAGGCAACATATGTTGTTCATAGATTGAAAGACTTATAATTAATATAGTAATACTTCCCAAATTAATCTAGATTCAGTACAATCCTTACCTCAATGTCAGCTGCCCTTTTTGCAAAAATTGGCAAGATGATTTAAAATTCATATTTTAATGGCTTCAAGGGACTCAGGATAGCCAAAGCAATCTCTAAAAGGAAAGATAAAGCTGGAAGACTCACACTTATAATTTCAAGTTTACTACAAAACAAAAAACAAAAAACAAAAGTTGATGAACATTTTTTCATGTTTCTGATAGCCATTTGTATGTCTTCATTGGAGAAGTGTCTGTTTATGTCTTCTGCCCATTTTTTGACATGATTGTCTGTTTTGTGTGTGTTGAGTTTGAGAAGTTCTTTATAGATCCTGGATATCAGCCTTTTGTCTGTACTGTCATTTGTAAATATCTTCTCCATTCCGTGGGTTGACTGTTTTTGTTTTTGTTTTTGTTTTTAAGATTTTATTTATTTATTTGAGAGAGATATAGTGAGAGAGAGCATGAGCTAGGAGAAGGTCAGAGGGAGAAGCAGACTCCCCATAGAGCTGGGAGCCTGATGTGGGACTCGATCCCGGGATTCCGGGATCATGACCTGAGCCGAAGGCAGTCGTCCAACCAACTGAGCCACCCAGGCGTCCCGACTATTTGTTTTGTTGACTGTTTCCTTTGTTGTGCAGAAGCTTTTGATCTTGATGAAGTCCCAAAAGTTCATTTTCACTTTTGTTTCCTTTGCCTTTGGAGACATATCTTGAAAGAAGTTGCTGTGGCTGATATCGAAGAGGTTACTGCCTACGTTCTCCTCTACGATTCTGATGGATTCCTGTCTCACGTTGAGGTCTTTTATTCACTTCGAGTTGATCTTTGTGTATGGTGTAAGAGAATGGTCAAGTTTCATTCTTTTACATATAGCTGTCCAATTTTCCCAGCACCATTTATTGAAGAGACTGTCTTTTTTCCACTGTATATTTTTTCCTGCTTTGTTGAAGATTAGTTGACCATATGTTCATCATCACTAGCCATCAGGGAGATTCAAATCAAAACCACATTGAGATACCACCTTACACCAGTTAGAATGGCCAAAATTAACAACACAGGAAACAACATGTGCTGGAGAGGATGTGGAGAAAGGGGAACCTTCTTACATTGTTGGTGGGAATGCAAGTTGGTGCAGCCACTTTGGAAAACGGTGTGGAGATTCCTTAAGAAATTAAAAATAGAGCTTCCCTATGACCTTGCAATTGCACTACTGGGTATTTACCCCAAAGATACAGATGTAGTGAAAAGAAAGGGCCATCTGTACCCCAGTGTTCAAGCAGCAATGGCCACAGTCGCCAAACTGTGGAAAGAACCAAGATGCCCTTCAACGGACAAATGGATAAGGAAGATGTGGTCCATATACACTATGGAGTATTATGCCTCCATCAGAAAGGAAGAATACCCAACTTTTGTAGCAACATGGACGGGACTGGAAGAGATTATGCTGTGTGAAATAAGTCAAGCAGAGAGAGTCAATTATCATATGGTTTCACTTATTTGTGGAGCATAAGAAATAATATAGAGGACATGGGGAGATGGAGAGGAGAAAGGAGTTGAGGGAAAATTGGAGGGGGAGATGAACCATGAGAGACTTTGGACTCTGAAAAACAATCTGAGGGTTTTGAAGGGGCGGGGGTGGGAAGTTGGTTGAACCTGATGGTGGGTACTATGGAGGGCACGTATTTCATGGAGCACTGGGTGTGGTGCATAAACAATGAATTCTGATACACTGAAAAGAAATTTTTAAAAAAATAAATAAATAATACAAAGTTGACTACAAAGTTCCAATAATTAATCAGTGTGGTACTAGCATTAGAATAGACATACAGATCAATTGAATGGAATTGTAAATCCAGACTTACACTTTCCATTTATAGTCAGTTGACTTTCACAAGGGTGTCAAAGCATTTCATTGACCAAAAAAAAAAAAAGTGTTTTTTTAAAAAAGATTTTATTTATTTATTTATTTGAGAGACCCAGAGAGAGCATGATCGGGGGAGGAATGGCGGAGAGGGACAAAGAGACTCTGTGAGGACAGAGCCAGACACAGGGCTAGATCCCATGACCCAGAGATCACCACCCAAGCCAAAATCAAGAGTGGAATGCTCAGTGGACTAAGCCACCCAGGTGCCCCAAAAATAGTCTTTCTAAAAAGAATTCTGAGCCAACTGGTATCTACATGCATAATGATGCAGTTGGACCCTATCTCATATATATATAAACATTAACTCAAAATGGATCACAGAATTAAATGTAAAATCTAAAACAGTAAGACTCTTAGAAATAAACATAGAAGTAAAGTAAGTAAACTAAGTAAAACTTAGTGACCTTAGGTTAGACAATGATTTCCTAGATGTGACATCAAAAGCACAAGCAACAAAAAAAATAGATAAATTATACTCAATCAAAATGAAAATGTTTTGTGCTTCAAAGTCCAAGAAAAAAAAAAACACTGAATGAGAGAAATAATTGCAAATCATGCACGTCATAGGGACTTGTACTCAGAATATTTTAAAAATCCTTATGTCAACAATAAAAATATAATTAACCCAATTTAAAAATAAAATATTTTGAAGATATTTCTGAATTTATACAAATAGCTAACTCAGTATAGGAAAAGGTATATAACATCATTACTCATTAGAGAAATGCAATCAAAACCACAACAAAGTTATTAGTTCACACACACAGTAGGATGGCTATAATGAAAAAGACAGACAGCAACAAATAAGTGTGGGGCACCTGGGTAGCTCAGTCACTAAGCGTCTGCCTTTGGCTCAGGTCAGCATCCCAGGGACCTGGGATTGAGCCCTGCATCTTAGGCTCCCTGCTCAGCAGGAAGCCTGCTTCTCCCTCTCCCACTCCCTCTGCTTGTGTTCCCTCTTTCGTTGTGTCTCTCTGTCAAATAAATAACTAAAATCTTTAGGGAAAAAAAAAAAAAACAAGTGTTAGTGAGGCTGTGGAATAGTTAGAACCCTCATACAACACTGGTAGAAATTTAAAACTACACAGTCACTTTGGAAAATGGTTAAGAAATTCCTCAAAACTGGGGCGCCTGGATGGCTCAGCGGGTTAAAGCCTCTGCCTTCGGCTCAGGTCATGATCCCAGGGTCCTGGGATCGAGCCCCGCATCAGGCTCTCTGCTCCGCGGGGAGCCTGCTTCCCTTCCTCTCTCTCTCTGCCTGCCTCCCTGCCTACTTGTGATCGCTCTCTCTGTCCAATACATAAATAAAATCTTTAAAAAAAAAAAAAAGAAATTCCTCAAAACTAAATACAAAATTATCATTTGTTCCAGCAATTACACTCCTAAACATATCACCAACTCAACTGAAAACATGTTCACACAAAAACTTGCACAGGAATGTCATAACAGCATTACAGGAATGCCCAAAAATGTCACAGTAGCTACTCATGATAACCAGGAAGAAACAGTCCAAAATGCCCATCAGCTGATGAATGGATAAAATGGACCATGTTCACATAATGGAATATTATTCAGTAAGAAAAAGGAGTGACACATGCTACAACATGAATAACCTTGAAACCGTGATGCTACATGAAAGAAAGTCTGCAGGGTAAGGGAAAATGGGGAGAACTGCCAGGAGGCAGGGGCTTTCTGTTTGCTATGATAAAATTAAATGGTAATGATGCTTGCCCAGCTCTGTGAATATACACCTTAAAGCATGGGTTTTACATGTGAATTCTGCCTTAACAAAGTACTATTTTTAAAGTTTTTAATAAATAAAAGCTGGAAAAAATGCCCAAAGTCATCAGCCAAAAGGCAAAGAAGCTGGGAAAGAGAATATTTTTATTCTAAGCCCTCTCTAATAACCACTTTACTATGCTGTAGTCATCTCTAAGTAGTAAATTGGAAAAGATCACCAGTAAGATGTACTCCATCCCTAAAATTCCTCAATTCTATGGTTTAGTGCATAGAGGCTGTGTAAGTTTATACCCTACTGATTCAGAACAAAGTGGGTACTAGGAAGAACAGAACCCAGTGACTTTAATGTAAAATCAGAATTAAGGTCTAACTCTGAACTCACAGTACGAGGATCATGCCTCCAGAACACATTGATGAGTAGTTCTTTGTGTAAAAGAAAAGAATTTTTTCCCTGGGAAAAAATTCCCTCCAATATGTAAGACTGGCCACTATTGATCTAACTCCACTAGCCCTACCTTAATCACCCATACCGTAGTTTTCAACACTCTGCATGTTATCAGCCTTGCAAACAAAATTCCCTACCCCATCAAACCCTTACACAGTTCCTTATAAAAATATCTCCATGATTCCAGAAAAACTGATTGTTCAATAATCAAGTCAATCAACAGGTCAAGTAGTATAAACCGAGTTGTCCAATTAATGATTTCCAAATGTAAAATCTGTAAGGCACAGATTTCTACAATTCTACAGAACGGAGAACAGATATATGAAAAGCTGTTAAGAGGGGAAGGGCATTCAAATATTCGCAGGCGTCTGCCAGATATTTATTACATATTTATTAATATTCTGTATACTCAGACAGCACAGATGTTTCAGTTCTTAGGATAAAGCAAACATAGAAACAACGATTTTCAGAGTCTGAAGAGACTTTAGAAATTATCCACACCAACCTCCCTATTTTTCGGGCTAGAAAAGTGCAGTGCTAAGAAGAAAACAGATATGATTAGCTCACACAGTTCACTGCAGATGTGGGACCTGAATGCATGTTTCTTGATTCATGGACCAGTTGTCCTCTTGCAGTTTTAGTTCCCATGTCTTCAGAGAAACTGCAAATTGATTAAGAAATTTGTCCCTTTTTTAAAACACAAAGTATGCAAACCATAAGTACAGTCCAGATGAGGAAGTTTTAATCACTCCTCTTGACCCTCTAAATTGCTCCAATACAACCCCAATACCACAAAGTATGTTTTCCGTTAGTCTCAGACCATTCTCTAAATGTGATACTATGAAGGTAGGTTAACTGTCTCAAAGACATGATTCACTGGAAGATGAACACTGAGTAATGTCCCCTACCTGGAAACCAAGAACTCAATGTTGTAGATGAATCAAGAGAATAAGAGTTTCTTCACCATTATTCCCTCATACATTTCTCTTCGGTTCCTCTTTGCTGGGTGTTTGTTTGTTTATTTGTATTTTTTTTAAGATTGTTTATTTATTTATTTGACAGACAGATCACAAGTGGGCAGAGAGGCAGGCAGAGAGAGAGGAAGGGAAGCAGGCTACCCGCTGAGCAGAGAGCCCAATCCGGGGCTTGATCCCAGGACCCTGGGATCATGACCCAAGCTGAAGGCAGAGGCTTTAACCCACTGAGCCACCCAGGTGCCCCCTCTTTGCTGTTTTTAAACTCCTTTCCATTTCCCCTTGCCTTATTTCCATCTCTCTGTTCAAAAAAGTCCAAATATATAGCACAGAGAAGAGGACCAAATCAGAGCGAATATTCTATTCCCTTTGCTCCCCTCAGACTCTCCCTATTCTCCCCACCCAAAGTATATGAACAAGTTTTTCGCTCACTGCCTGCTTTTCCTTAATTCAATCACTTAAGGTCTTAGAACGTTGTATATAAATACAGTCCTCTCAGAATTTTTCATAAAACAAAATCTAGGAATGGAGGTAAAGAGCATTGACATTCTGATCATCTATTATAACAGTAATATTTTGTGTTTTTTTCTTATTTTAAACAAGCTGCAGTTTGGAAAAGCAGTGTGTTTTGTTTATCATGTCAAGTTCTTATGAAAGTATTTGAGTTGGATTTCATCCAAAATCTATAATTCACCATGTAATGCATAATTTTGCTGTCATATGGCTGCAAATTTTGACACTTATTTTGCCAGAAAACACAGGTATGAATATGAAAGAGGCCCCCTCAGAGATTTATTGCTTAATATCCCACTAGTTCCCCAGTCTTTCATTGTCAAAGCTCAGCCATCCATTATTTACCAAGCAGATTTTTTTTTTTTTGCCCTTTGTTTCTGCTCAGATTCATTTAAAAATCACCCTTTGAAAGATCCATAGGCTATTTTTAATTGTTGTTAACTCTTTCAAGTCCCTCAATAATAAATCCCATAAACTGTTCTGGATAGAGATTTTCGTAGCATAAAATAAATATAGATGATTTTATAATTCCCTTAAAATGGTCGTAGTTGTAAATATTAACAGGAAATTTTTTATTATTCCAACTGTAATACAATGTCAGTAAAAACCATTCCTTCTCTTCCTGTTTATCTGCCTCAAAATTCTTTGTCTCACGTATAGGAGTCATTATTGAAAGAAAAATGGGTACTTTTCTGACCTAAGAACTATTAAAATTTAAATAAATCCAAATTTCAGCATTTTCTGGGTTAAATTAGTGCACTACTTCAGTATCTGCAATTCAAATAAGTCCTCTGAGAAATTGGCCTCCACAACCAGTGACGTGCTGCTGAACTGAACAGATCTCCAAAATATCCTAACAGATTTCTTTCTTTCATTGTAGAATTGTTTCCATCTGGTGCTTAGATATTAAACCTGGAATATGTAAAGGCTCTCCCCTCTCACCCTGTTTGACTTCCAAATTCTGGCAAATAATTTGCATTGTCAATGAACTGAGGATTAAAATTTTGAACTTAATGTGTAGTTGTAAGATGTACAACTTAAAGTAATAGATCTTTGAAGTAGTGGATTTTTTTCTTTTCATTTTGAGAAATGGAGATTTGTTTGTATTTCTGACTCAAACCAACTTTGCTTGAAAAAAAAAGAATAAAACTTCTCTTGATTTTCTTCCCAAGTCCAGAACGTTGAATTATGAATTTATGAACAGCACTACAGGCCAGTCTTTGTAGGTATATATTCATAACAGAATAGAAGCATCTAAAAACTTCTGTATTTATCTATTTAGATAGCTAGATATTTAGATGTATATATGCAGAAGCTTCTAAGATCCTGGGTCCATGGACACTAATTTCTTCAAGAGAATTTTAAGGATCCTCACAGTAATAAAAGATGTCTGACTTTTAAGACTGGCAACATTTTTTCATAGCATCTTAACTGGAAAGCACAGAGTTACTTCTAAGAAATCTAATTGCTTCCAGAAATGTTTAAACCACTAGGGGAATGTTTATATGAAATGAGCAACAGTCACAGGAGTGAATAAGCCAGTTCTCTGCACTACGTGTTGCAGTGTAAAAGCCTAGGAGCACACACGGAGAGTTATAAGAGAACCATGTGCCACATAATCATTTTGTTCAATCTTTCTTCTTGTCATTAGTCTTGCAACTTCTACCTGTCCCTCTTCAACTAACAGTGGATCTCACAAGTCTCCCAGAGCACAGTCATCCAGCTCTCTCGTCCAAATCCTCACACTTCATGCCAGTCCTCCCTTCACTGTTCTTTTCTTTTTGATGCCCCATCATACTGTCTTCACATTGTCTCTTATTTAACTGCTTCCTTTTTAAAAGATTTTATTTATTTGAGAGAGAGTGAGAGAGAGAGAGCACAAGCCAGGGGAAAAGGCAGCAAGAAAAGCAGACTCCACTGAGCAGGGGGCCCAATGCAGGACCTGATCCCAGGACTCTGGGATCATGACCTGAGCCAAAGGTAGCTGCTTAACAGACTGAGCCACCCAGGTGCCCGCTAACTGCTTCCTTTAATCTCTTTCTCCTAAACTGTATCTGCCTTGATCTCCTGGAACATTTTCTGATGCATTTCTCCATTTCACATCCATTTCATGGCTAGTTAAAAAAAATAATTGAGTTCCTGCACAGCACATGAAACTACTTACCATTTTCTGTTCAGTGTGCTGCTCACATTTAACTTTAAAAAAAAATTTTTTTTGAAGAGACATTCAGGAAAGGAACTGATACAACTTTGGGAAGGACAGTTAGTGTTTTGCTGATAAGTATATAACCACTTGCCTGATTCTAACAAACATTTGTGGGAATATTTTAAAAACAATTTGCTTCAGCTGGATCTCCGTTGGATCCAGTATCTTGACCCAAAAATCTCTAAACAAAAAGATTCATTAAAATGAGTGAGAATTTTCCAAAAACTTCAAGATGCCATGCAATGAATTTCTATAGTTGCCTGCCATGCAAACTATCGTAGCATAAATTTAGACCTAATAGAACTAATCTTCTAGGACATTCTAAAAATATTGTATATGCCTTAAAACAAAATCTGAGAAATACCAAAAATACTCATTGCAGTTGGCAACATCTGAGCATTACAGAAAATCACAATGTGTTCTTCCGGCTACACACAACAACAACAAAAAATATCGGTCCTAATAAGGAATTGATTTAATGGTTTTGTGTCTTCACCTATTTAGAAAGAAGAAAGAAGGAATTTAATTTTATTTGATGAAAAACTGCATTTTCTTTTGCCTCCCTTTTCCCTTCCTCTCCATCTGCCCTCCACTTCACCCTCCACCCCTTTAAGATTTCTCATTTGCATTACAGTGGCACAGATTCAGAGGAGGGGTGGAATCTGATATTTCCGGGTGGTCTTAATAAAGCCTTAGTCTTTGGCTAACCTCTCCTTAGACTGGAAAGTAGCCAAGAATTTCCAATATTAGGAAGAGTCACTTTGAAAAAAACTCTGTATGTACATCGAAGTGCATGTCAATATACTAGCTCTCATTTAAGAAGCAAAACAGAATGGGGCCTCATCAGCCAAAGCAACAGCTATTTCTCCCAAACTTAAAACACATCCTTGCGTAAGTTATGGTTCTTATTTGGGTTTTGTGTTCATTTATTTCAGTTTATTGTTTGACATCTCCCACCAGTTGAGCCAGGAAACTCATGGCCGTGCTTCAAAAAAAAAATTCCACCCCACATTTATTTTTTAATTTGTTCTGATTATTTACTCTTTTACACTCACAAAACTTCATGGAATAAGTGCCCAAAGAAGATAGTATTTGCTTTTTATTTTTGAGTACAGTATTAGAAACTGTATGTAAAATCTCCCTTGCAGCTCCTCTTTTTGATTAGAAAATTATATTAGATTCTTATTTGTTTTGAAAAGTCAGTTGTATATTTTAATTAAAGGAAGACATAAAAAGTCTTTTTCCCTAGAGCAGGCTTACAAAGAATGAAGAAGTTATTTCTCTCAATAATGACTTAACAAATGAGGTTTTAGTCCCCTAAATTAAGGTAAAGATTAGAAGGAAAAAAATTACCTGTACAGTAAGCATATATTATCATGGACTTTGAAAGTGCCTATCTTTTTGGCACTTGGAAACACATAGTAAAACTATCCATATAGGTTAAAAAAAAAAATTATTTCAACAAAAATAGCCAAACTGTTGCCAGACAACAAAGTGGAAAATTCATCTTGGCTCATTGGTGCATGTCTTGACTTTCCAAATGAAACTTTGCATCAAAGGAAAAGTTTGAGCACCTTCCTATAAGATCAATTAAAACTAAACTACAATTGGTACAGATTTTTTTTTAAAGATTTTAATTATTTTTTTGACAGAGAGAGAGAGAGAGAGAGAGAACACAAGCAGGGGGAATGGGAGAGAGAGAAGCAGGCTCCCCGTCAAGCAGGGAGCCTGATGTAGAGCTAGATCCCAAGACCCTGGGATCATGACCTGAGCCGAAGGCAGATGCTTAATGACTGAGCCACCCAGGCACCCAACTGACAGAACTTTTAAGAGTTACAAATTCCCACCATTCTAATCTCTCCAACTCTTAAGAGCAATCTAATTTTGTTTGATTGCAACTGAATCAGAAGAAAGGAGATATTTAATAAAATGTAGAGTTTGTAATACAACACTGGTTTCCTTTATTAAGCAATTTCTCTAAAAAGAATGTCAAAACTTTGTAAACTTGATCAGACTGGTACTGGAAAATGTAAACAACACTACAAAATAATGATGAGAACATTTTATCCAGGTTAGCACAAACAGATAAGCCTTGCTTTTAAGAGAAAAATTCCATGGAAACTGATGTACAAAAGAAAGGAGTATTGCAAACTCACACTAGAAAGGTCATTGGCAGAGATCAACTTCATAGTATTTAGTGTATCTACCCTGGAACGAAATAGGGCTAAGCTGATTGAGCAGGGATTTGAGCCTACAAAGGAGTAAGTCCAGGTATTACAGATTAATGTTTAAAGAACTACATTATTTATTTTCAACATTCTTCTTTTATTTTTTGAGTTCTCAAATAACTTATAGAAGAAATCCATAACCCAAACTATCTTCAAAATGATAATGCACAAGAAATCTCCCAAATAATCAATCCTCTTTGAATGTGCCTTTGTTCCATAAGAATGTGAGAATTAGATTTCTCCAGAAGGTGAGAAACCTATTTTCAATGATGATGACTTTTCTTTGTTTTCTTTTTTTAAAGTACCGTATTTATTTATTTGACATAGAGAGAGCATGAGCAGGGCGGGAGGAGTAAGAGGAGAGGGAAAAGCAGGCTCCCCACTGAGCAGAGAGCCTGTTGCAGGACTTGATCCCAGGACCTCAGGATAATAGCCTAAGCCAAAGGCAGATGCTTAACAGACTGAACCACCCAGGCACCCCAACTTTTCTTTATTTCCAATTGAGAAAGGAACAAAGAGCTAACTTTGAATTTTAAGTTTCACAAGTGTACATTTGAAGATACCACTTTATCCTGAGAATATTTGGAAGAATGCTAATAGTTAATAGTGACTAACACTGACTCTGTTTCAATATGGTAGATAGAGCACATGTATCTAATTATAATATTTTCTGAAGCCCTACTAAAACTACAGTAAATATTTTTAATATTTTTTAAAAACACTTTATTGAACAATGATTGACATACAAAAAGCTGCACATATTTAGTGAATACTACTTTATGATTTTGAAGATAAGCATAAATAACCTTGAAGACATCAATCTCATAAACATATCATCACCTCCAAAAGTTTCTCCCCACCCTACTTATTTATTTGTCTGTGTATATGTGTAATAAGAAGACTTAATATCAGGGAAATGCAAATCAAAACCATAATGAGATATCACCTCATACCCAGTAGTATGACTTTTATCAAAATCATAAAAGATAACAAGTGTTGGTAAGGATGTGGTGAAAGGGTACTCTTGTACACTACTGATTGTTATAAAAATTGGTATAGCCTTTATGGAAAACAGTATGAATGTTTCCTCAGAAAAATGAAAAAATGAACTACTATATGATGCATCACTCCTATTTCTTTGAGTGTAATCAAAGGAAATAAAATCATTATCTCAAGATATCTACACTACTGTGCTCCTTACAGCATTATTCCCAGTAGACCTATGGAAGCAACCTATGTAGCCATCAATGATGACTGGCTAAAGAAAATGTGATATGTTTACACAGTGTAATATTCTGCCTTAAAAATAGAAGAAAATCCTGACATTTGTGACAAATGGATAAAACTTAAGGATATTATGCTAAGTGAAATAAGCCAGAGAGAGAAAGACAAATAGTGCATGATCTCACTTATATGTGAAATCAAAAATAGTCAAACTCATAGAAACAGAGAGTAAAATGGTAGTTATCAAGGGTTAGGTATGTGGGGGAAATGGAGAGATGTTGGTCAAAGTGTACAAACTCTTAGCTATAAGACAAATAAGTTCTGGAAATCCAATGTACAACATGGGGACTATAGATATGTGATAATGTATATTTGAAATTTGTTAAGATTTCTTATCTAAAAAAGGGAAGTAACTGTATGAAGTGATAGATATGTTAATTAGTTTGATTATAGTAATCACCTTACAGTATATACCTATATCAAATTACACTGGATATTTTAAATATGTATAGCATAAGTTAATAATATCTCTATGAAATTGGAAAAATATATATCACACATTCAAAAAATAGGAAAATATGACTCAAAATGAGAAAACAAATCAATCAATATAAATTAAACCAGAGCCGCTACAGGTGTTAGAATTAGCAGACAAGTACATTAGAAATGTTACTATAGATATATTCCAAGTATCCAAAAGTTAAGACATGGAAGATTTTTTTTTAAACCCAAATCAAACTTCAAAAAATAAAAACTAGATTGTCCAAGGTGAAAAATCTCTGAATCAGATTAATGGTAATTAGACACTGAAGGAGAAAAAGAGTAGTGAACTTAAAGAGAAAATAACAGAAACTATCCAAAATGAAACATAGATAGAAAAACAAAATAACCTCCCTCCCTCCAAAAAAAATGAATATATAGCATCACTGTGAACTGTGAAACAACTTGAAGCAACCCAAAATATATGTACTTAGAGTCTTGTATGGAGAAAAGAACCAGGAGGGAAAGCAAAAAATATTTGAAGACATAACCTCTAAAATGTTCCAAATGTGAAGAGAACTATAAATCTCCAGTCCAAAGAACTCAGTGAACAAGAAACAAAGACGGACGTCCTGGTGGCTCAGTAGGTTCAGGGGTCTGCCTTCAGCTCAGGTCAGCATCTCAGGATCCCAAGTAGGAGCCCAAGTAGATGGAGCCCAAGTAGGGCCCAGGGCTGAGCAGGGAATCTGTCTCTCCCTCTCCTGTTGCCCCTCCCCCCACCACACTTGTACACACGCTCTCTCTCAGATAAATAAATAAAATCTTTAAAAAAAAAAAAGAAAGAAAGAAAGAAAAAGAGGGCGCCTGGGTGGCTCAGTTGGTTAAGCAACTGCCTTCAGCTCAGGTCATGGTCCCAGAGTCCTGGGATCGAGTCCCACATCGGGCTCCCAGCTCCATGGGGAGTCTGCTTCTCCCTCTGACCTCCCCTCTCATGCTCTCTCTCACTCTCTCTCTCTCTCTCTCAAAATAAATAAATAAAAATCTTAAAAAAAAAAAAAACAAAGAAAACCACACCAGGGTATATCATAATAAAATTGCTTAAAATCAATGATAAAGACAAAGTCTTAAAAGCAGCCCCCTAAAATTAAACATGTAATATTCAGACAAAAAGATCTGAAAATGACAGCAGATTTCTAGGTGGATGCAATGCAAGAAGCAACACAATGGAGCAATATGTCTAAAGTACTAAGAGGGGAAAAAAAGATATCAAAGAAAAAAAAAAACGTAGGGGCTCCTGGGTGGCTCAATCTGTCAAGCAGCTGCATCAGCTCAGGTCATGATCCCAGGGTCCTGAGATTGAGCCTCCTGCTCAGCAGGGAGTCTGCTTCTCCCTCTGCCTCTCCCCACCCTTGCTTGTGTCTCTTTCTCCTTTCAAATAATTATTTTTTTTAAACTGTAGAATTTTATGCCTAAAGAAAACATCTTTGAAAAATGAAGTCAAAATATTTTCTCAGACATATAAAAGCAACAAGAATTTATCATCAACATACAAAAATAAAAAGTTTACATTGAAAAACTCTCTAATATTTAAAAACTAAAACACTTCTAAATCATCCATGGGTCTAAAAAAAAAGGGTAGAAAGAAAACTAGAATGTATTCTGAACAGAATAAAAATACAAACACAATTATTATGGGTTACATTGTACTCCCCCCTCCAAAATTATGTTCAAGTTCTAAACCCCAAGAATCTCAGAATGTACGTGAACTTATTTGAAAAGAAAGTCATTACAGGTATAATTAGTTAATTCAAGATGAGGTAATACTGGATAAGGTGAGCCCTAATCTAATCTAATACAACTAGTACTCTTACAAGAAGGGAAGAGGCATACCCAGTAAGAACATGAAATGATGACAGACGCAGAGATCAGTACAATGCACTCAAGCCAAGGTACAACAAGGATGACTGCTACAATGAAAAGCCAGGAAGGGTCAAGGAAGATTGTACCAAGAGTCCCAGAGGGAGCATAGCCCTGCTGACACCTTGATTCAGGGCTTCTGGTCTCCAGAACTGAGAGAGAATGAAATTTCTATTGTTTAAAGCCATCCAGTTTATAACACTTTGGTATGACATTAATTTTTTTAAACTGTAGATCAACGTAACATATCAAAATCAATGTAACATATCAAAACGTGGGATACCACTGAAAAAACAGTACTTAGGTAGAAATTTAAAGCACTTAATACGTACACTGGGAAATAAGAATCAACTCAAGTCAATGACATCAGCTTTCAAAGTAGAAAGAAGAAATAAAATATCAAAGTATATATTATCTAGAAATCAGAAATTAACAAAAAAAAACAATGAAACCAAAAAGTGGTTCTTTAATAACATCAATAAAATTGACATACATTGTAGTCAGACTACTAGGAAAGAAATAAAATAAAAGAGAGGTGACACTAATTACCAAACTCATTAATGAAGACAGTAACAGAACTAGAGATTCTATGAATATTAAAAGATATGAAGGGAACATTGTGAACACATTTATGACAATAAATTCAACAACTTAGATGAAATGGGCAAATTCCTTGAAAGATACAACTAACACCTACACAAGAAATAAAAATTTTATCTATGAAAAATATTTAATTGTAGTTAACTTTTCCCCACACACAAAAAAATCCAGATACAAATAGCTTGACAGACCATTTCTCTCAAAATTTAAGAAAAAAATAGTACCAATTCTGCACATACGCTTCCAAAAAATTAAAGTTAACTAAATAATTCACAAATGATTCTCTAATGCCAGAAGCACCGTGACATCAAACCCAGACAGGGACAGATGTGCTTTCCCGCTCACATGGCAGCCTTTGGTGCCCCCGCCTTATCTGCCATGCCTGATATCGTGCTCTTCAGCAGGCAGCTTGCACCAGCAGCTGTCTCAGCACATGGCCGACTGGCTGGGCCTGGAGCTGGGCAGAGTCGTCACCAAGAAGTTCAGCAACCAGGAGACCAACGGTGAGGTCAGTGAAAGCGGGAAGGGCAAAGATGTCTAGAACACCCAGAGTGGCTGTGGAGAAATCGACAACATGATGGAACTTCCTTGTCCTGATCAACGCCTGCAAGACTGCATCACCATCCAGGGTGACTGCTGTGATCCCGTTTTTCATACTCTTGACAAGATAAAAAGGATAAGAATCACCCTCTGATTTCTGTGAAACTCGTGCTTTTGCTGGGGCAGATCACATTATCACCATGGACCTGCATGCCTCTCAGATCCAGGGATTCTTTGAGATTCCAGTGGATAATCTGCCCACGGAGCCTGCAGTCCTGCAGTGGATTCAGGAGAACATTGCAGAGAAGAGATACTGTATTATTGTTTACCCGATGTCAGGGGAGCTAAAAGGGTCACATCAATTGCAGTGAATGTGGGTGAATGTGGAATTTGCCTTGATTCACAAAGAGAGTTAGAAGGCAAATGAAGTGGACCAGATGGTTCTGGTGGGCCACACGAAGGACCGCACGGCTGCCCTTGTGGAGGACATGGCTGACACGTGTAGCACCATCTGTCATGCTGCTGACAAGCGACTCTCGGTAGCCACCAAAGTTTATGCTATTCTTACCCATGGGATCTTCTCTAGGCCAGCTATTTCCAGCATAAATAATGCTGCTTTAGAGGCTATTGTCACAAACACCACTCCACAAGGGGACGAAATGAGACACTGTTCCAAGATTCAGGTTACTGATATCTCTATGATCATGGCAGAGGCAATCCCAAGGACACACAACAGTGAATCTGTGTTCTACCTGTTCGGCTACACCCTCCTATTGATCCCAGATGTGAAATGTGGAGCAGGCCTTCTCTGGCCTCTGAATTGAATGGGTTTGTCTGACTTTTTAGTTTTAGGACTCAGCAATTGGAGGATAAGGCAAAAGCATCTGATTTTTGTGTACTCCAGGATCCACTGTTTCCCCCTTCTCAAGCTCAAGATCATTTATTTCCAGTTTAGGGAGAGGGTAATAGTTATTTGATCTTTCATTAGTGAGAATGATTCATCATTTTGACTTGTTCTGATAGGTGACCTTTTTCTTTGGTTTATCAGTACTTTGAGGCCACAACTTGCAAGTATATAATTCCACTGTAGAAGTTCATAGTTTATATATTTTGAGGACGCCAAGGTGATTTCGGATTAAAGCCTTCTACGTAAATAATGATAATGTCGATGGACATTTGGGTAAAACTCTACATATAGAATTAGCCTTTACTTCTGAGAGAACTTTAGAAAATTGATAATACCCTGAATTTTGAATTTTATTTTCTTTAGGAAGCAGGTTTCAAATAAATGATTGTTATTGGGCTTAATTTGACCAAATTTTATGTAGCTTAAGATGGCCACTGACACGTTTACTTTCTGATAAAAATTAAGCACTTCAGAGGCAACACAGTTCAGTATTTTTTTATTGCCACTTCTGGAAAATATGTTATAACTATCACTTACCTGAAATGTCTTGTTCTAACATTCCAAAATTATGTTCAGCAATGTATCTGACTGAGAAAGTGTTTGGAGACAGACTGCAGGCACACTGGTTGCCCTCACACTGTGCTCTGCAATCCCAAGCAGAAGCTCTTTGAGCAGGTTCTCCTGTCCTGCCGTCTTGTTCTACTGCCGATATTTAGCTCTAGCTTTTACTCTGCCTATTTTCCAATAATTTCATGTTGTGGATTTCCACCCAAAGACTCTCACAAGTCCTCTCAAGCCTACTAGTCTGATCATTATTTTGTTTCTGACATAATAAAAAGGTGAATTTTTGTGAGTGCCCCCAAATTCACACTTAAACACTATTTCCTTATTTTTTATTTAATATTCTTTTGCATTTTGTAATCAGAAGTAGCAAGTCTCCTAGGCAACTGATTATTTTAACGTTTTAAAACTGTTAGATGAAAAATATGGGTAAGAAAGGCCTACGAAAAAAGTACAATTTAGTAAGCACTAATTTTTCCTCCATTAACATAATGTTCAAATGATGGCCAAGAGTTTTCATGGAGGCGAAGATTGCTTTATTAACAAGATGGCCCTTGACAACTTCCTCCTCAGTGAGGTGCCTACTGCCTGTAACAGAAGGCAAGCGCTGACTCCCTGTGAGTTCTGTCATACCCACATTGGCTCTGAATTCTTCAGCCCCCAAAGAAGAAAATTTGCCTGCACAGACAAAGCCTTGGAATATTAATAATCTCTAGCTTCGGCTGAATTGTGAAACTTGAACAGAGGAAAATCTCTGACCTAAATTCAATGGGCAGAAAAATCAAATCTTTAAGTCACTAACAAACTTGAACAGCCATCTTTAAGGTTTCAAACTTCACTATAGCAGAGATTGAAGTTAAAAAGTACCACTTTGGTCACTGTAAAAATGAGCACTTTGCTGTACCTTAAAATTACTTTAAAAAAAAATGGTATTGTAGCCTGGTAGAGTCAGCTATGCAATACAGATTAACTACATCTAGCAAGAGTTGACATGAGTATGTAAAGAGTTTATTTAGATTATGTAATTTTTAGTTTTGATGAATGAGTGTTATCTATTTCTTGGGATTTCTATGCATAGGCAACCGAAAGTGTAGTTATAAACGTGCATAGGGAGATAGCCTTCACATACATGTTCATATGACTGAAAAAAATATTTAGAGGTAAACATTTCATGTTAAGATTGAACCTAAGATACAGAGCTAGTTTTAAAATAATCTTTAGAGAGGAGCACCTGGGTGGCTCAGCCGTTAAGCGACTCCCGTCGACTCCAGTCATAATCCCTGCTCGACAGAAACCCTGTTTCTCCTTCTGCCACTCCCCCTGCTTGTGTTCCCTCTCTCATTGTGCCTCTCTCTGTCAAATAAATAAATAATATCTTTAAAAATAATAAAAAATAATAATCTTCAGATTAAAAAAATAGAAAAATCTACATTGTCATTGCCTGTTTCTATCAATTAACCTCACTTTTTACCTTCAAGTATTTCTAATATATTAACGAATTAGACTAGACTTGGCCACACAAAGTGGCAATGCAGGCCTTCATTATTTGATGGTTTCAGTTTCTAAAAAGATGATGAAGGCAGTCTCAGGAGCACCCAATCCTAGAATTTGTGTATCCTTTGCTGATTGTGTGGCAATATTTAAGTGAAACACCAAATATATCAGTCCCATCCAACTCTGCTGAATGGAGATGGACTCAAATACCCACCAAAAAGGGGAGCCAGAGAAATACAAATATACCAAAGCTGGTCATCCTCCAACTTAAATATTAATCAATTTACAGATATTGGTATTACAACTTTCCTTTTTAGATGTAAACTAGATTAGGAATATATTATTTGCAGTGTTTGTATTAGTTTAGAATATAGGGCTTTAAGAATGTCCAACATTAAAAAAAAAAACAAAAACCATGTTACTTCTTTCTTTAAAAAGAAAAGAAAAACAAAGACATTGCAAGAAAATAAAACTACTCAATATCCCCCATTAATATGGATTTTTAAAATTCTAATTAAATTTCAGGAAAAAATATCTTGTATAAAAAGGATAACACACTATGATTAAGAAGGATTCATCCAAGAAATGAAGGATTAGCTTAACATCTGAAAACCAATCAGTGTAATGCATCATACTAACAAACTAAAAAAGACAAAGTATATGTTCAACTCAGTATATGCAGAAAAAATCATTTGACTAGATCACTTTCTACTACTAATAAAAACTTGCAGAAAACAAATAATAGAAAGAAACTTCTTCAACCTGACAATCTATGAAAAATCCAAGCTAACATACTTAATTATGGCAAACTGAATGCTATACCCCCAAATTAGGGAGAAGACAAGGATATCCACTCCCACCTTTCATGTTTAATATTGTACTAGAGTTTCTAGTCATGACAATAAAGAAAGAGAAATAAAAGCCATTAGATTAGAAAGGAGGAAGGAAAACTGTCTTTATTCACAGACAATGTAACTGTTTAGAAAATGCTTTGAAATAGAAGATGATGGGGGCACCTGGGTGGCTCAGTAGGTTAAGCCTCTGCCTTCGGCTCAGGTCATGGTCCTGGGGTCCTGGGATGGAGCCCCACATCCGGCTCTCTGCGTGGTGGGGAGCCTGCTTACCCCCCCCTCTCTCTGACTGCCTCTCTGCCTGCTAGTGATCTCTGTCAAATAAATAAATAAAATCTTTTTTAAAAAAGAAAAAAAAAAAAAGAAATAGAAGATGATGATGTAGAAAAACCCTGAATTCTTCTCATAGACACACTGAAACCTTCCCATGGACACACTGAATCCACAACTACATGTAGAAAAATTGCCTCTGAAAAAGACCTGAGAACTAGCCAAACAGTTGCTTCACATCAAATGAGAAAAGGGCCATATCAAGGTAGGAGAAGGGCTATATCAAGATAGGAAAGGCTAAGACATGGTCTTGCCAAAAATCTACTGCCCCTGGCATATGAACCCATAATTTGGAGGGATCTCACAAATTGAGCTTCTCCCAGGGGAATGAAGGTTTGTAACATACATAAAGCATGTCAACTCTTATGACCTGTATCTGAGAGACAAGCCCTCAAAATATCTGCCTTTGAAAACCAACAAGGTTTGCATTCACAAGACCTCGGGTTCTGTAGCAAACTGAGAGACTGCTCTTGAAGGACTCATCTAGACCCAGGGCCTAGTGCAAAGACAGTAGTTTGGAAAGTACCCAGACTATATATAAGAAGATTCATTTGCTAATTGTAAAGCATCAGCTGGAAGGGAAGAGACCTGCTGATCTCCAAGGTTGGAGACACTGGTGGGCACCATTTTTGCACTCTCCCTCTATCTTGCCATACCCAGTAGAAACATGTCATCCCTGTGCTCTCCCCTACCACACTAAAAGTGACACAGTGTCAGTGTCTCCTAGTGGGTAACCTTTACATATATCTAGTGCCCTAATATTTTTTACATCTTGTACCCCAGTTTTTATAGTGGCATCCCAGGAGAGACCTCTTGAGCACTTGGCTCTGGAGGATACATGGACTTGCATTCTTGAGTCCCAAGGGACTGTAACAATCAGAGACAGTTCTTGGCATACTACCACCCCTGGGGCACTGTACAGATTAATAACTGAAACGCCCCATCTTTCTGAGAAGGAGACCTATTTGCCTCCCCATGAGCAGACTCCTGGTGTAGCATACTCCTAGAGGCCTACAGAGATACTTTCAGGGAATGGAGGCCAATGGACGCAGCCTTTTCATTCTCCCTCTGCCTCACTTAGGCTTGTCAGTATCCCAGGAAGGAGCTTATACTCCTGTCTGGCACTTTGATTTTGCTGCCAGAGAACACCTCTTTGTCAGCTGGCTCCGAAGGCAAGCCGGCTTTATGTTTGTGCATCCCACAAGACTATAGCCAACAGAGTAAGAATCTGAAAAGAGCTATTGCCCTCAGACCACAGCAAGAGGCAATAGGCTAGGAGCTGAGTCTCTCTGTGAAATAATATGTATAAGCTTATCAAAATAGCTGCAGCCTAAAAAGTAGGCTTCAAATTAAATACATATATCTAAGAGTTGATTATAAACCTTTCAAGAGACCCAGAGAGGCAGGCACTATCTTTATGTTCTCCCTCTACCGCATTTCCGAGCACCAGTATCTCTTCGAAGGGAGCTCTTACTTGTGTCTGGTGTCCTAAGTTTTACATCTGACACCTTAGTATTTGAGGTTGCCATACAGGAGATGCTCCTTGATCACTGATTCTAGTGGCCAAGAGAGCTTGATGTCCTTCGTCCCATGTGACTATAACAATCAAAAAAATGTTCTTGGCAGGCCACCACCCCCAGAGTGCTACACAGCCAACAGACTAAAACATACTCCCAGACTTTCTCTAAAAGAGGTCTATTTGCTTGTCCTGGAGCTTCAGCCTGAGAGCTATGCATCAAGTCTGCCTTGAAGCTAGAGAGGTACTCTCACAGAATGTAGACCAGGGAACATCACCTTTACACTCTCCCTCTGCCTTACTACAGTTCACCTGTACCTCCCAGAAAGGGGCTTATATACTCCTCTGGAGCCCAAAATTTGGAATGGTTGCAAAAGGGACAGCACCTGATCTCCTAATCTCGAAGCCAGCAGGATCTGCAATGGCAGTCCCACAGGATTTATATATTACATACTTTAAAAGCTGCTGCTAAGTAAGGGTCTCGCTTCCAATCAACCTGAAACTAGATGCTGGCACATCCTCAACAACTAAGCTATTAAAAATAAGTCAGGCTGCTTAGACAATGACAAAGGTTCAAGAAACAACCAAAAGTGGGACGCCTGGGTGGCTCAGTTGGTTGGACGACTGCCTTCGGTTCAGGTCATGATCCCGGAATCCCGGGATCAAGTCCCACATCAGGCTCCCAGCTCCATAGGGAGTCTGCTTCTCCCTCTGACCTTCTCCTAGCTCATGCTCTCTCTCACTGTCTCTCTCTCAAATAAATAAATAAAATCTTTAAAAAAAAAAAAGAAACAACCAAAAGTTAGGGCAAGGTTCTGTAGGAATAAACTCCCAAAGGACTCGCAAAAATAGTGGTCTCACCTAATACATAGAAGAAAAAAACATAAAAATAGTCAAGTAAAATGAAGAAACAGAGAAATATGTTCTAAACAAAAGAACAAAATAAAACCTCGGAAAAAACCTTAATGAAATATGGATAAGTAATTCACCTAATAAAGAGTTCAAAGCAACAGTCATAAAAATGCTCACCAAACTTGAAAGAAGAATGGATAAACACAGTGAGAACTTCAACAAAAACATAGAAAATTTAAGAACATATCAAACAGAACTCACAGAGCTGAAGAATAACTGAATTGAAAAATACGCAAGAGAGATTCAACAGGATATTAGATGAAGCAGAAGAAAGGATCAGTAATCTCAAAAACAAGACAGTGGAATTCATCCAAGTAGAGAAAAAATTATCTTTAAAAAGTAATGATAGCTTAAGGGACTTAGGGATCAACATTAAGCAGAACAGCATTCACATTATCAGGGTCCCAGAAGGAAAAGAGAAAGAGACAGAAAATTTATTTGAAGAAATAATGACTGAAAACTTCTCCAACCCCAGAGGAGGAAACAAACACTCCAGGAGGTCCAGGAAGTTCCAAATAAGATGAACCCAAAGAAATCTACACCATAATGCATTATAATTAAACTGTCAAAAGTTAATGAATCTTAAAAGCAGTGAGAGAAAAACAATGTGTTAGTTACAAGGTAGCTCCCAAAAGACTATCAGACTTTTCAGCAGAAATTCTACATGCCAGAAGAAAGTGGCATGATATATTCAAAGCACTGAAATGAAAAAGCTCCAACCAAGAATATTCGTTCAGCAAAATTATCATTTAGAATTGAAGGGGTGATAAAATTTTCTAGAAAAGCAAGCACTGAAGAAATTCATCATCATTAAACCAGTCTTATAAGAAATTTTAAAGCAACCTTTTATTTTCATTTTATTTTATTTCTTTTCAGTGTTCCAAAATTCTTTGTTTATGCACCACACCCAGTGCTCCATGTAATGCATGCCCTCCATAATACCCACCACCAGGTTCACCCAACCCCCCCAACCCTCTCCTCTCCAAAACCCTCAGTATGTTTCTCAGAGTCCACAGTCTCTCATGGTTTGTCTCCCCCTCCAATTTCCCCCAACTCACTTCTCCTCTCCATCTCCCAATGTCCTCCATGTTAATCCCTATGCTCCACAAGAGAAACCATATGATAACTGACTCTCTCTGCTTGACTTATTTCACTTAGCCTAATCTCTTCCAGTCCCGTCCATGTTGATACAAAAGTTGGGTATTCTTCCTTTCTGATGGAGGCATAATACTCCATAGTGTATATGGACCACATCTTCTTTATCCATTCATCTGTTGTAGGGCATCTTGGTTCTTTTCACAGTTTGGCAACTGTGGCCATTGCTGCTATGAACATTGGGGGTACAGATGGCCCTTCTTTTCACTACATCTGTATCTTTGGGGTAAATACCCAGTAGTGCAATTGCAGAGTCATAGGGAAGCTCTATTTTTAACTTCTTAAGGTATCTCCACACTGTTTTCCAAAGTGGCTGTACCAACTTGCATTCCCACCAACAGTGTAAGAAGGTTCCCTTTTCTCCACATCTTCTCCAATACTTGTTTACTGTCTTGTTAATTTTGGCCATTCTAACTGGTGTAAGGTGGTATGTGGTTTTGATTTGAATCTCTCTGATGACTAACGATGATGAACATTTTTTCATGTGTCTGTTAGCCATCTGTATGTCTTCTTTGGAGAAGTGTCTGTTCATGTCTTCTGTCCATTTTTTGATGTGATTATCTGTTTTGTGTGTGTTGAATTTGAGGAGTTCTTTATAGATCTTGAATATCAGCCCTTTGTCTGTTTATACAGTGGAAAAAAGACAGTCTCTTCAATGAATGGTACTGGGGAAATTGGACAGCTATGTGTAGAAGAATGAAACTCGACCATTCTCTTATACCATACACAAAGATAAACTCAAAATGGATAAAAGACCTCAAGGTGAGGCAGGAATCTATCAAAATCCTAGAGGAGAACATAGGCAGTAACCTCTTTGACATCGGCCACATCAACATCTTTCAAGATATGTCTCCAAAGGCAAAAGAAACAAAAACGAAAATGAACTTTTGGGACTTCATCAAGATCAAAATTTTCTGGACGGCAAACGAAACAGTCAACAAAACAGAAGCAACCCACAGAATGGGAGAAAATACTTGCAAATGACACTGTAGACAAAGGGTTGATATCTAAGATCTGTAAGGAACTTCTTTAAAATGAAAATAGGTTTTGTGAAAATATAAATCACACTGGTAAAAAGTAAATACATAGTAAAGGTAGTAGCTTAATGACATATAAAGTTATTTAGAAGGTTAAAGACAAAATTAGTAAAAATACAACTACAACAATTAGTTAAAAGATACACAAATATGTAAAATGTGACATCAAAAGCATAAAATAAGGGAATAAAAATGTAGAGTTTTAGAATGTTTTCAACTCAAGTTGTTATCAACATAGAACAGACTGTTATAGAGTTTGCTACATGAAAGAATTATCATAACTAAAAGCAAAAACTTAAATTAGATACACAAAAAATGGGGCACCTAGGTGGCTCAGTCAGTTAAGCATCTGAAATATGGATAAGTAATTCACCTAATAAAGAGTTCAGGTCACGATCCCCGGTCCTGGGATCAAGCCCCATGTTGGGCTCTCTGCTTGGTGGGGAGTCTGCCTCTCACTCTGCCCCTCTCCCCACCCCTCAACTCCTGCTTTCTCTATCACTCACTCTCTCTCCCAAATAAATAAAATCTTTTAAAAAAAAAAGATACATAAAAAATAATGAAAGGGTATCTAAGCATAACATTAAAGAAAGTCATCAAACCACAAAGGAAGAGAGCAAGAGAAGAAGGCACAGAGATGAATGACAAGACACCTGAAAAAAGATTAATAAAATAGCAATAAGTATGTCTATCAATGTCACTTTTTTAAAGATTTATTTATTTATTTGAGAGAGAGTGAGAACACATGCACACACGGAGAGGGTGGCGGACAAGGAGAGGGAAAGAATCTCAAGCAGACTCCCTGTTAAACACAGAACCCAATGCAGGGATCAATCTCACAACCCTGAGATCATGACCTGAGCCAAAATGACACTTAACTAACTGAGTCACCCAGGCACGCCTCAATAGTACTTTAAATGTAAATGAACTAAATAAACCAACAAAAAGACACAGGGTATGTGTATTAAAAAAAAGAAGACCCTTCTATCTGCTATCTACAAAAGACTTGCTTCAGATGTAAAGACTCAAACAATAAAAATGAAGGGATGTAAAAAACATATTCCATGGGGGCACCTGGGTGGCTCAGTGGGTTAAAGCCTCTGCCTTCGGCTCAGGTCATGATCCCGGAGTCCTGGGATCAAGCCCCACATCGGGCTCTCTGCTCAGCGGGGAGCCTGCTTCCCTCTCTCTCTCTCTCTCTGCCTGCCTCTCTGCCTACTTGTGATCTCTCTCTCTCTGTCAAATAAATAAAATCTTTAAAAAAAAAAAACATATTCCATGAAAATGGAAACAAAAAGAAAGTGCATATAATTAAATATATATCAGATAAAATAGACTTTAAAACAAAATCTGTAATAAAAGACCAAAAGAGCATTACATAATTAAAGGGGTCAATCCAATAAGAGGATAAAATATTTATGAATATTTACACACCAAAAATAGTATCAGCAAAATATATAAGGCAAACATTAACAGACTTAAAGGGAGAGAAAGATGGTGGTATAACAATAGTTGGAACCTTTATACCCCAATTACTTCAATGGGTAGATCATTCAGACAGAAAATCAATAAGGAAACATCAGTCTTAAACATCACATTAGACCAGATGTACATCATAGATATATACAGCACATTCCATCTAAAAGCAGAATACACATTATTCTCAAGTGCAAATGGAAGAGTCCCAAAAGAGATCATACATTAGGCCACAAAACAAGACTTAATAACTTTATGAAAACTGAAATCATATCAACAACTTTTCCCAAAATGATGGGATAAAACTAGAAGCCAACTTTAAGAAAAACACTGGAAAAATCACAAATATGTGGAGATTTGATCAACACGCTACAAACAGTGAATAAATGAAAGGAAAAATTAAAAAAAAATATCTTGAGAAAAGCAAAAATCGAAACAAACACAACATACCAAAATTTATGGGATATAGGAAAAACAGTTCCAAGAGAGAAGTTCAGAGAAATACAGATCTACCTCAAGAAAAAAGAAAAAAATCTCAAATACTCTAATTGTACACCCCAAGGAACTAGAAAAAGTAAAAAGGCCAAAGTTATTAGAAGGAAGGAAAAAACAAAGATCAAAGGAGAAGTAAATTAAATACAGACTAAAAAGACAAGAGAAAGAATCAATGAAACCAATAGCTGGTTCCCTGAAAGATAAACACAATTGGCAGAACTTTAGATAGACCTATGAAGAAGGGATAAAAGGGGTGTGGGCTGGGGGGATGAAGGGATACCTGGGTGGCTCAGTTGGTTGAGCATCTGTCTCTTGGTTTATGGTTCAGGTCATTAGGGCCTTGAGATTGAGCCCTGCCTCAGGCTCCATGCTCAGCAAAGAGTCTGCTTATCCCTCTCCCTCTGCTCCTCCCCACACACACTCTCTCTCTTTCTCCCTCTCTAATAAACAAAATCTTAAAAAAAAAAAAAAAAAAGAGGACTCAGATACATAAAATTAGAAATGAAAAAGGAAATGTTGCAACTGATATAATAGAAATATAAAGGATCATAAGCCACTACTATGAACAGTTATACTCACCATATTTGGACAACCTAGAAGAAATAAATCCCTAGAAACATACAACCTTCCAAGATTGAGCCATAAAAAAAAATAGAAAATGTGAATATACCAATTATGTGTAAGGAGATTGAATTGGTAATCAAAAAGTTCCCAAAAAATAAAAGCCCACAACCAGACAACTTCACTGATGAATTCTCCTAATCACTCAAAAAGAATTAATAGAAATCCCTCTTAAAATCTTCTAAAAAGCTAAAGACAAGGAAAAGTTTTCAAACTCATTTTACAAGGCTAACAATAATTATCCTGATACCAGAATCAACAAGGACACCACAAGAAAAGAAAATTACAGGCCAATATTCCTGATGAGCACAAGTGCAAAAATGTTCAATAAAATACTAGCATTTTTGAACTGAATTCAAAAATAAATTAAAAGGATCATACACCACAATTAAGTGAGATTATTCCAGGGATGTAAGGTTGGTTCAACATACACATATCAAACAACATGATATATCACATTAACAAAATAAAGGATAAAAACCATATGATTATCTTAACAGATGCAGAAAAAGCATTTGGTAAAACTCAACATCCATTTATGATAAAAACTCTCAATATAATAAAAACCAATATGACAAGCCCACAACTAACATCATACTCAATGGTGAAAAAGCTATAACTTTCCCTCTAAAATCAGAAACAAGAGAGAAATGACCACTTTTGCTACTTTTATTCAACAAAGGACTGGAAGTCCTAACCACAGCAAGTAGACAAGAAAAAGAAACACAAGGCATCCAAATTGGAAAGGAAGAAGTAAAGTTGTCACTCTTTGTTGATGATGTGATTTTATATATAGAAATTTCTAAAGACTCTACCAAGAAACAGAATAAATAAATGCAATGAAGTTCAGGATATAAAATCAATACACAAACTATGTTGCTTTTCTATACACAGAAAAGAAACTATCAGAAAAAAAGAAAGTAAGAAAACAATCCCATTCACAATTACATGTAAAAGAATAAAATACCTACCAAGCAATCATTAATCAAGGAGTTAAATAGAGACCTGCACACTGAAAAGTATAAGATACTAACAAACAAAATTGGGGAAAAAGCACAAATAAATGGGACGATATCCCATACTCATGGATTCAAAGAATTAAAAAGATCATTCACCATTATCAGGTGGAATTTATTCCCAGGATACAAGGATTGTTCAATATTCACAAATCAATCAATATCATATACCACTTCAACAAAACAAAGCATAAAAACATTTAATCATTTCACTAGATACAGAAAAAGCATTCGACAAGATTTAACATCCATTTATTGTAGAAACTCTCAAGGTGGAATTAGAAGGAACATACCCCAATATAATAAAGGCCTTATCTCAAAAATGCACAGCTAACATCATACACTTTTTCTTAGTGAAAAACTAAGATCTTTTCCTCTAGGGTCAAAAACAAGACAAGGACATTCACTCTTGCCTTTTTATTCAACATAACACTGGAAGTCCTAGCCACAGCAATCAGAAAAGAAAAAGAAAGAAAGAGGCACCCACATTGGTAAAGAAGTTGTTAAATTGTCACTATCTGTAAATGCCGTAGTACTATACATAGAAAAATCCTAAGACTCCACCAAAAAACTACTAGAAGTAATAAATGAAGTCAGTATACAAAATTAATACCCAGAAATCAGTAGCATTTGTATACACTAACAACAAAGTCACAGAAAGATAAATTTAGAAAATAATACAATTTATAATTGCACCAAAAAAACAAAATGTCAAGGAATAAACTTAACCAAAAAGGTAAAAGACCTGTACTGTGAAAACTATAAAACACTCATAAAAGAAATTGAAGATGACACAAATTGAAAAATATTCCATGCTCATGGATTAGAAGAATTAATACTGTAAAGTGTCTTATTACCCAAAGCAATCCACAGATTCAATCCAATCCCTATCAAAATCCCAACAGCATTTTTCACAGAACTAGAACAAATGATACTAAAATGTATATGGAACCACAGAAGATTTTGAATAGCCAAAGCAATCTTGAAAAATAAAAACAAAACTGGAGGTATCACAATTCTGGATTCAAGATATACTACAAAGCTGTAGTATCAAAACACTATGGTACTGCCACAAAAATAGACACATGGATCAGTGTAACAGAAGAGGCATCCCAAAAATATACCCACAATTATATGGTCAATTAACCTATGACAAAGGAGGTAGAATATAGAAAGGGAAAATATACAAAGGAGAAATGTCTTTTCAATAAATGGTGCTGGGAAAACTGGACAACTACACATAAAAGAATAGAACCAGACTACTTTCTAACACCATGCACAAGAATAAACTCAAAATGTGTTAAAAACTTAAACATGAGACATGAAACCATAAAAATCCTAGAGGAGAACATACCTAGTAATTTCTCTAACATCAGCCACACATAGTAACAGTTTTCTCGATGTGTCTCCTAGGTCAAGGGAAACAAAAGTAAAATTAAACTATTGGGAAAAATATTGGTGTACCAAAATAAAAAGCTTTTGCACAAGAAAGGAAACTATCAACAAAAGAGAACATATGGAATGAGATAAGATATTTGCAAATGACCTATCCAATAAGGGGTTAATAACCAAAATATATAAAGAACTTACACAACTCAACACCAAAAAGCAACCAATCTGATTAAAAATGGGCAGAGGACTTGAATAGGGGAAAAGGGAACCCTCATGCACTTTTGGTGGAAATGAAAACTGGTTCAGTCATGGCAGAAAACAATATGGAGGACAATATGGAGGTTCCTCAAAAAAATTAAAAATAGAACTACCATATGATCCAGTAATTCCACTACTGTGTATTTACCCAAAGAAAATGAAAACACAAAAAAGAAAAGAAAATGACACTTATTCAAAAAGATATATGCACCTCTATGTTTATAGCAGCATTATTTACAATAGTAAAATTATGGAAGTAATCAGGTGTCCATTTATAGATGACATTATTAATATATAATAATTATAATAATATATAAATTGTAATAATAACATAATTAACATATAATATAAATATATATTAATATACATTATTCAGCCATTAAAAAGGAATAAAATCTTGCCATATGCAACAACACAGAGCTAGAAATTATAATGCTAAGGGAAATAAGTCAGTCAGAGAAAGACAAATGTGATTTCATTCACATGTGGAATTTAAGAAACAAAACAAACAAAGGAAAAAAAAACAAAAAAAAAGTCTTAAATATAGAGAACAAACTGGTGGTTACCAGAGGCAAGGTGGGTGGGCACTTGGGTGAGCTGGGTGAAAGGTATTAAGAATAATACACTTACCATGATGAGCACTGAGTAATGTATAAAATTCTTGAATCACTGTATTGTAGAACTGAAACTAATGTAACACTGCACATTAACCATAGTGGAATTTAAGAATAAAAAAATTTTTTTAAAGAATTCAAAGTAGAATTTAAAAAGAATGGCCACAGGACTTGAATAGACATTTTTCCAAAGAAGACACAGAAGGGGCAAACAGGCACATGAAAGAATCAACGTCATGAATCATCAGGGAAATGCAAATAAAAACCACAAAAAGACATCACTCCATACCTGTCAGATTGGCTATTATCAAAAAGACAAAAAAATAATAATAATAATAACAAGTGTTGGTGAGTATGTGGAATAAAGCGAACATTGTTGGTAGGAACATAAATTGGTACAGCCACTATGAAAACAGTATGGGGATTCCTCAAAAAATTAAAAATAGAACTAGTGTACAATACAGAAATTCCACTTCTGGATAAATACCTGAAGAAAATTAAAGCACTGATTTTTTTTTTTAAAGATTAATTTATTTCTTTATTTGACAGACAGAGATCACAAGCAGGCAGAGAGAGAGAGGAGGAAGCAGGCTCCCCGATGAGCAGAGAGCCCAATGCGGGGCTCGATCCCAGGACCCCGGGATCATGACCTGAGCTAAAGGCAGAGGCTTTAACCCACTGAGCTACCCAGGCACCCCTAAAACACTAATTTTTGAAGTGAAGTGAAGTAAAGACACATATGCACCCTTATGATCACTGCAGCATTATTTGCAGTAGCCAAGATGCGAAGCCTAAGGCATATTACTTAGCCATAAAAAGAATGAAATCTTGCCATTTCCAACAACATGGATAGACCTAGAGGGTATTATGGTAATTGAAATAAGTCAGAGAAAGATGACTACCACATGACTTCACTTATATGTGAAATCTAAAAAACAAAACAAATGAACAAACAAGACAAAAACACACTAACAGATATAAGAAACTACTGGTCACCAGAGGTGAAAGGGGTTGGGGAAATGGGAAAAATAGGTGAAGGGGATTAAGAGGTACAACCTTCCAATTATAAAATAAGTAAGTCATGGGGAGGTAATGTATAGTGTAGGGAATATAGTCAATAATACTGTAATAATTCTGTATGGTAACAGATGGTAACCAGAATTATCGTGAGGATCCTCTCATAATGTATAACGATACTGAATCACTATAATGTACACCTAAAATAGGATACTGTATGTCAATAATATTCAATTTTAAAAGTACAATGTACTATATGTCAATTATATCTCAATAAAGCTATTAACAGAATTGAGACACACTGATGAAAATTTGAGCACCACAATAATGGTAGTAATATATTACAATACATCAAATGTTTTTTTAAATATGTGAATTCACCTAAAAAGGAAAAGAGAAAACTTAAAGAGAAGTCTCTCATTTGGAGAAGAATGCTGAATAAAAATATAAAATAAATTTGATAATCAGAAAAATGATCATTTACAAACCTAACATTATAATTTAATCAGGTGTAAAGCAGCAACTGATTCTAAAACATGGTTTATACTCTTTTATACTTTTTTTATATTTCACATTTTATTAAAGCTACCAGCATCCTTAGTCTAATAATTTTAAGTTTGCTGGTATTTCTCACCCAGGTTCTTTGCAAAACTCAACCTAGTGAACTTCTCTTGTAATGGGCAGCAGTTCTGATAAATATATAGTGAACCACAAAGTCATGGTAGCATTGTCTAGAGAAGAATTTGATACAAATGAAAAATTCCAGCAATAGAATAGAGGTTATTTACAAGTCCTGATCTAGTCTGAAAAACAACTTAGATCTGTTTCAAGTCATTTTCACAAATAGAGATGCATATTCCCAAGAATCAAGAAAGACGTTTTTTTACAGTGTTTTTTAAGATTTTTATAATAATGACAAGAATGCATATAAAATGTTCTTCAATTTCCACACATTTTTATGAGGTGAGACTGAAGCAAAGAGACTGGGTTTTATGTTAATCTCCCATTCTTCTTGTATCAGTGATAGCTGACATTCTCTTTACCATAGAAATAAAAATAAAGTAGAAAAAAAAAACTCAAATGTTACTGATATGTTTTAAGCAGCAAAGCATGCAATCTGAACATTTCACTTCTGGCAATTTCAGTATTATTTTATTTCAATTAGCTAGGGAACTACTGCTTTATATATCTGCAGGTGTGAAAAGAAGTGAAATGCCTCCAGTGATTGAGGCTGCTGTCAGTATCTCGATAGGAATTTTGAATATACATCTTCTGCATCTCTCCTTTCCTCCTTCCTTTTAAGCATCAAAATACCTGGGGAAATCAAGTTAATTATGAACTGTTCTGTTATACTTAGAACACATCCTTAATTTAAAAAAAATTTTTTAAATTAAAAAAATTTTTAAAAAGCTTTACACTACTAGAAAGTTGTATTACTCATCATTAAAAGGCTGAAACAATTAGAGAAGCAAAACCACAAAAATAAAGGTCATATTACATATTTCTGAATTTGAAAGTAATGTGACAACTTAAGGAAATGAAGTAGACTTTAATGATTTTTTTAAAAGAAACCATAAAAAAAGAAAGAAGATTTATACTTCTCTTTATTTTTCCTACTTTTACCAAGAATATATTTCTCAGTTCCTGCTTCCTATACCCAGGGAGGCTGAAACTTTCCACCCACTTTAACCGAAGGAAATTATTCGGTGGTACTCTATTCTGTTTCCACCTCAAATGGTCTAACACCAATTGGCTGTATTGCAATGCATTTACGACACCACATTAGCATCAGACTTCACAGTTTAAGGACTCAGTTTTCCACAAGACTGCTCTCACTTCAAAGGCCAGCCGCAAGTCTCAGAAGGTCCCCCAGGCCCCTGCACTTCTGATCAACTGGCTATCAATTCAGGAGGTCCCCATTATCCCCTTCCTCTTTAATAAATCGCTAGAACAACTCACAGAATTTAGGAAAGTACTAGACTTAAAATTACCATTTTATTATAAAGGATACACATACGAGAACCAGACAAATGAGATTCATGGAGCAAGGTCTAGAAGGACATGCAGAGCTGCCTCGCTATCCCTCATGGAGTCCGGGCATGGCATCCTCCCGGCACATGTACAGTGTTCACCAACCAAGAAACTCCACTGGGATTCAGTATCTACAGCTTTTATTGGGGTTTCTTTACACAAGCATGACTGATTAAATACTGGCGACATGACTGAACACTATCTCCAGCTATTCTCTCCTCGCCGAGGTCAGGTTGACCCAAAGTTACAACCTTCTAATCACATGGTTGGTTCTTCTGGTGACCAGCCTGCATCCTGAAGCTATTTAGGAGCCCAGCATGAGTCATGTCATTAGCATAATAAAGACAGTCCTATCACTCAGGAGATTTTAGGAGCTTGGTGCCAGGAACACAGGACAACAGACAATTCTTTTTACTAATACCACACATGCCTACCTGGTTCTGGTGCCTTTGAGTAGCCACAGGAGCTACTCTCCCACTTCCTATCTTCGAGGGTTCAATGTCTTGAACCATCCTATCCTGTTGTGATTTTAAAGTTCATTCCATTTGCTTGACACTTATGGTTCACTAGACAGACTGGTCATTCCACCATCACACCCTTGCCTCCAGCTCTCAGCTTGGCCTATAGCTCCTCTTTTTCCAAATTACATCTTCAACTCTCCTGCCCATCAATTTTCTTCCATTTAATCAATTAAACGATCTCCTTGGACTAATGAATTAATGCCTTGACAGAACAAACTGCCTACAACTAACTTAATAGGATCAAGGACTAAGATTGTGCATATGAACATGACTTTACTATAACAGGAAATTCTTGTTTAGTAAGGTACAGTTGTAGAAATCCTGAAAATCCATTTATCCAAATAGGCAACTATTCAACTAGTCCCCTATCAAAACAATAGACTGCTCATCAGACTAAATAGCTCCTCCTACAAACATACACATAATTTAAAAGGTTATTGAATGACTCTTTATGGGGCACCTGGGGGGGCTCAGCTGGTTGAGCAACTGCCTTCCACTGGGGTCATGGTCCCAGAGTCCCAGGATCAAGTCCCATATGGGTCTCCCAGCTCCAAAGGGAGTCTGCTTCTCCCTCTGACCTTCTCCCCTCTCATGCTCTCTCTCACTGTCTCTCTCTCTCAGATAAATAAATAAAATCTTTTTTAAAGATTATTTATTTATTAATTTATTTATTTATTTGACAGAGAGAGAGAGAGAGAGAGAGATCACAAGTAGGCAGAGAGGCAGGCAGAGAGGAGGAAGCAGGCTCCCTGCTGAGCAGAGAGCCCGATGCAGGGCTCGATCCCAGGACCGCAAGACCATGACCTGAGCCGAAGGCAGAGGCTTAACCTACTGAGCCACCCAGGCGCCCCTAAAATCTTTTTTAAAAATGACTCTTTACGTATCAAAACTTACTTCAAAACCCTCACCTTGCTGTGCTCATTAATCTTAAATAATTATGTCATAGGACTGTTCAATTCCAATTAGCCCATCATTGATAAACCTCCTAAAACCAAACCCCAAAATTTTTTTAAGTATTTTTTTAAAGATTTTTTTTTTTTTTAAGATTTTATTTATTTATTTGACAGACAGAGATCACAAATAAGCAGAGAGGCAGGCAGAGAGAGAGGAAGGGAAGCAGGCTCCCTGGTGAGCAGAGAGCCCGATGCGGGGCTGGATCCCAGGACCCTGGGATCATGACCTGAGCCGAAGGCAGAGGCTTTAACCCACTGAGCCACCCAGGCGCCCTAAAGATTTTTTTAATTATTCATTTGACAGAGCACAAGCAAGGGGAGCAGCAGGCAGAGGGAGAGTGAGTAGCCATCTCCCCCAGAGCGGGGAGCCCCATGACAGGCTCAATCCCACGGCCCTGGGATCATGACCTGAGCCGAAGGCAGACGCTTAACCCACTGAGCCACCCAGGTACCCCCTAAGCCCCAAATTCTTACAAATATCTGCCCTTAATCTCTCCTTCTCTAAGATACTCTAAGATTCTGTCAAGAGGGTGGTGGCCTCTCTTACTGGAGAGTAATACATTTCATTTTGCTTAACTTTGCTTACTATTTCAGTGGTCTTTTCAGGAAGCTGGCCATCAGTAATGGCCACGGAAGCTTCTCCTTCTATAAGATTCAGATAAGGGGGGGGCGGTGCCTGGGTGGCTCAGTGGGTTAAAGCCCCTGCCTTCGGCTCAGGTCATGATCCCAGGGTCTTGAGATCAAGCCCCGAGTCGGGCTCTCTGCTTGGTGGGGAGCCTGCCTCTCTGCCTACTTGCGATCTCTGTCTGTCAAATAAATAAATAAAATCTTTTTTAAAATTTAAAAAAAAAAAAGATTCAGATAAGGGGAGACCTTCCCATCTAACCAGTTTAACCTACTCTCACAGAAATGATTCTGATATAGGATGTTGATGATCCTCCTACTGCTATCTCTGCTATCTCTGAAATAAACTTTGACCCGGGAGTCTTGCATCTTCTGACAATGTCCACGAAACTGTGGTCACTAACTTCTTATCTTAAAAGCAGGGTAAAATCTTAGAATTGTCACAGTTCTTGACAACCTATTATATTAGAGAGTAGAAATAAAGGATTTCTAGATAACAACATATGAATGATACTCTGAGGTGGCTCTCTTATATGAAAGAACAAAATAGAAAATGGAATTGACAAAAATCCATTAAACTTAACTTTTAATGGAATTGGATATTTGATTTTAAGCAGTCCACACAATGTCAAATAGTGCCATAATTCAGAGTTTTTAAAATGAATTTAAACCATTTTCATGTAGAGATATGATATTAAAAAATGAACACAAATGATTTTGCTTTTCTAAAAAGCTTCTAGTATTATTCAAAATAATATCATGTATTTTTGTCTAGGTAGAAATGTTAGGAATTTTCTCTTGACTTAATTCTATTTTTTTTTTATTCTAAGGAAAGCTATTGATAAGAAATGTTACCATTCAGTGGCTCCTGGATGGCTCAGTTGTTGAGTGTCTGCCTTCAGGTCAGGTCATGATCCCAGGGTCCTGGGATCGAGTCCTGCATCAGGCTCCCAGCACAGCAGGAGGCCTGCTTCTCCCTCTCCCACTCCCCTTGCTTGTGTTCCCTCTCTCACTGTCTCTCTCTCTCTCTCTCTCTCTCTCTCTCTCTGTTAAATAAATAAATAAATAAAATCTTCAAAAAAAAAAAGAAAATATGAAAAAATGAAGAGATTATGAAAATGGAACATAAAATAAAAGTAAGCTTATGAAGAAGAATAAGGTGATTTAAAAAAAGAAGAAAACCATGAAGGAGAAGGGGAAAGTCGGGAAGGAAAATAAAAGAGACAAAATAAAAGAATTCTTTTTGTATCATACAACAATAACATGGCTAGGAACTTTCAAGGCTTAGTAAAGTTTTGGCAGAAGCTACAGAGATTACAGAATTTGTGCTTAAAAAATTAATAAAAAGAAGCAAGTCACACAAAGGGCAAAAGTCCCTTTCTTTCATTTTTCTCATCCGTGGGTATTGTCCTACAAGTGTTTTCCGAGGGCTACAGGACCCCTGCCAAGAGGTGCTGAAGGCAGTTCACAGGCTACTGCACGATCCACAGCTAGGACGGGGATCTGTATGCCTAATTACAAGTGCATAGTGGGTAAGACTCCTCCCGGATCCCTTGGCACACAATACTGGATGCCACAGCTCCCACAAAGGCCCTTTTGTCCAGGGATGGATACCAAATTATTTTTGTTCAGGGGAGAACATTGATTAGAAACATCTTCTTAGGCATGTTGCTGGTGTCCCTCTCAGAAACACACCACTTCTAAGTTGATGGTGTATTGGTATTGGATGTGTGTTAAATGTTTGTTACGTGAATAAATTTAGGGTATAATTCTGGCAAAGCATACTTATGTACTTGAGACTTCAGTTTTCATGACTTTGATAATTTGGCTTTGTTTTTGTACTTAAGTTAGTTTGATCAAAATTTTTACATACTTCAAATACTTAAAGTCTCACTGTCTGTCACTAAAGGAAAATGATTTTGAGTGGAATCCCAACTTTGTTATGTAAATTCACCAAGTCATTATTATTTTACACATAGAATATAGTTCTGTTCCTCCAAAGTGTATACCTTTATTATGGAGATTATGTTTTCCCATTATTGGTCATCTGAATAGGCAATATGGGCATTGTCTTTTGTCTTGAATTTAATGCCCTTCAAGTGGTAGACTGAGCCTAAACCTAGAATTTAAAAAAAGAGAGAGAGGTATAAACAATTGATCTGGGAATAAAATAGAGAAGAGAATCAACAAACTAACACATCCCCTTCCTCCTTTTATGTGAATGATGTGGCTGAGCAGAAATCAAGAGAGTAACAACCAGAGTTATTTAATGAATCAAAGTAGTTCTCTTGTTTTAACCTAGAATCATAATGTGTTAAATTTAACAAACCATTCATTTTCCATACAGCTATAAACTCTCAAAGTACACAAAATTAATTGTGTACAGTATGGGATTTAGAAATAAAGGTTCCAACCTCTACTAAGTTCATTTTGGCTAAAGCAGCACTAGATTTGAACCATTTAAAAACTTAGAAGATTTCATTCTATTTTATATATGACACGTGAATTTTCCAATGCTCCAAATATACCTTGCCAAATTCTTGCAACTTGACATTAGAGATGAATAATAAGACCAGTACACAGGATATTCCCATTGTTTTTATGTTGTGGAGAAAGTCTAGGGCTAAGTCAGAATTAGTCCGAATACTGCTTTAGACTGGGAAGTAAACTCAGTCCCCAAAGAAAAAGCTCACTATAGCAGGGCCAGGGCTGGTGTATTACCAGCCAACAGTGAAGCAGGTTGTCATGATACTGGCATGATACTGAAAGCATGAGAGTACCCCATCTCCTGTCTCTTTCGTACTCTACTGACGTACCCATTCATCAGGGTGAGGGGGACCCAATAGCAGGATATCCAGTAGTACAGAGATAGACGTTGACAATGGCTGGACGTCAGGTAAGCAATCATTGCCAGAAACTGTTCTATGTTAAGCAGGACCAGCCAGCATCCTATAAGGAGAGGTAGGAATGATTGGCCTAGGGCAGAGACCCAAAAGATCCAAACAAGTTCATAACGAAAACACCCAACAGCAATTTAGATAGGACTCTCACTGTAGAGAAGGCCATGGGAATCACTTAATTATCTCGAATAGGATGTTTATATTAAAGAGTATTTTAAAAAGTAATAAAAAAAAAAAAGTGAACCTAGGCTCACTTGTATCAAGAGAGTTTTCCATTCTAGTAGATAATATTGTATGCTGACCAAGTCTGTCTCCAAGCACCCACTCACTCCCTTAGCTCCTGGGAATGTGGACTGTAGACAGCTTGCCCATGAGTCCCTCTCCAGAAACCATCCTTGGCCAAAGGCCCTATGTCAGGCTGCTTCCTCAGGGCAGCCTACAATCAATGAATGATGCAGTGGTAGAAATACACAGCCCTTTGACTCAATTAGAAATCTTTACATTTCCAGATCTCCCCCTAGGAGAGCTAAAGATCTCTACTGCAAGTGCCTCCCAATTCAACTTCTCCCTCTCCTAATCCTGCTTTCTTCACACAGCCACTGGGTTTTTGAAAGCACTCCTATGGACTATCAAAGCCTTCTGTGAGGAGGTTTACTAGAGCATATTCATGAATATTTCCATTCCTTCCTACCTTCCTTTCTTCCTTTTTTTTTTTATAAAGATTACTTATTTATTTGTCAGAGAGAGAGAGAGAGAGAGCTAGAGTGAGCACAAGCAGCTAGAGTGGCAGGCAAAGGCAGAGGGAGAAGCAGGCTCCCTGCCCAGCAAGGAGCCTGATGTGGGACTCGATCCCAGGACTCTGGGATCATGACCTGAGCTGAAGGCAGCTGCTTAACCAACTGAGCCACCCAGGCGTCCCTCCTTTCTTCCTTCTAATTAGACAAATCCACAAAGGATTTGAAGCAGCTACAGTATGCCATATACAAAAACTCAATAGTCATATGTTTTTTTCCTTCCTTACAACGATGTTTACTTTAATTACTTATAATTTTATTTGGAAGAAAAAAAGATATAAATTGTATGTAGTTCGGATCATTCAAAACGTTTTAATATGTAACTGACATGGTCTATCACAGCTGGTCTCATAATTTTGCTTTAAAAGTTTCTGTTATTTCAAAAGTATCAACCTAATCCCTAAGGAAAATCTGAATTTGCTATTAGAATGTAACTTCTCCTCGATTTTATATGGAGATACACTAAAGTTTCTTATGATTTCAAATTCACTAAAATTTCTGAAGTGAATTCTAAAGAGTAAAACTTGGATTGTTTCAACAAATCAACTACTATTTACAGAAATGTTTATAGAAAAGATGGATGGATGGGTAAATAAATGATAGCTGTAGTACATTCATGAAAAATAAATGATAGATTTAGATGATAAAAACAACTAAGCAAATTCAGACTCCTAGATGAAAAGTGAATCCTTCATAAAATAATATGTTTTTTTAAAAATTGGATGGTAATAGCACAAAAGAAAGTTCATAAATGAAATAAGCACAATTAAAGTTATTCTAACAACTCTGACCATAATTCTTGTTATTGTAAAAATTATGTATTGAGCATAACTTTTGAACTAGAAAGGTCATAGCTTGCCATTGAAAATAAATTATTTAATGGCAGTTTATATGGAGATATGACAGAAAAAAAATCTATTATCACTGTACTTATAATTCACATTTATTTTAAGGCTATATAGACAAAATAATGTGTATGACTGAGTAACTGATTGACCACACCAATGTAGGTAAGGTATTAGTTTTTTTAAGATTTCACTTAAACCTCATACCATTTACTAAAGCCAATTTTACCTAAATTATCTCAATAATCAGTTTTTTAATGATTAAATTAAGGTGAATACAACAAAGTGCCAAAATAACAATTAAGTTCAACTAGTATTAAAGAAAAAAAATTGTCAACTAAGTGTATTTGGAGAAATGATCAATCATTTTCAGTGATTTTGTTAACATTGCTGACCCTTTTGATCAGTCTAAGTATTTTTTTTCAATAGCTACCAAACACATAGGGGAGTGCAACTTTGATCTGAAAATAATCAGCAAAATACGTAACAAATTATGGAGACAAATGTAAGTCTGTGTGAGTAGAAATACATCCTAATAATACTAGACTAGTGCACAGATTTGCCTTTTTATAACTTTTTTTTTAATTAGAGAGAAAATTTAATGTGGTTTATAGCATACAACTGAAGTTAAGAGGCATGGGTCTATTTTTAAGCACAGCAGTGTAATAGGAGATTTAGACTTGTGTTAAATCCCTGCTGGGTGACTTATCTGCTGTATGTTATTAAACAAGCTGTTAAACTGTCTGAGAATCTATTATCTCCTCTGTACAGTGAAAAAATTAACAACTTCCTTGAAGAGTTGTGAAAAGTGAGGAGAATGTGTAGAAAATGCCTAGGACAACACCAGGTGCATAGTATGCACTCTATAGTGACTTACTTCCCCCTATCCACCCCCAGCCCCAGTCCTATTATTAGTGCACCATGAGGTCCTAAGTTACTCTTTGGTTCTCAGTTTTAATCTCTGAAAAAAGACAGAGCTGAACCTGTGCAATAATTCACAACCCCAACATCATGACACTGTTGTATCATGAGCAACTGGGCCATGAGTCACAAGTAGTTCAAACTAATAATAATTAAATTACCAAGATGTACAGATAATTTTGTTTTAAAACTGTATAGCTGTTCCAAGTTTGTCCCCATTATAACATTCAAACCAGTGCATGGCACTTTTTTTAATGGCAAATTTTAAGTTTTTTTCTTTATTTATTTGAAAGAGGGAGAGTGAGAGGGAGAAGCAGACTCCCCGCTGAGTAGGAGCCCATTGAGGGCCTCGATCCCAGGACCCTGGGATCATGACCTGAGCTGAAGGCAGAAAATTAATCAACTGAGCCACCCAGGTACCCCAGTCACTGGCACTTTTAAGGTGGAGTAAATGAAGTAGTTTCAAACAGCAAAGATGAAATTGCTCATAGCACACAGTCTACTTTGTATCATATAATAGACTTTATTGACCCTTAAGAGTTGGGTGATTACGAATTATTGTAATTCTCATAAATTATACTTGACTAATTGAAAATTTCTTAATGACTTTATGTACATGTTTTTAAAAGCAAAAAGATAAAAGTAGTTGGGTATTAGAGAGGGCACAGATTGCATGGAGCACTGGGTATGGTGCAAAAACAAGGAATACTGTTATGCTGAAAAACATAATAATCTGCGGAGAAAAAAATATTATAAAATGAATAATCCATTTGGGGGTCAATTCCATGTGCTTGATAATGGCATGCCATTTATCAGTGGGTAATTCCTTACCTTCTGTGTTGTTTTCTTCTGAATAAATTACAAGTCATAAAAAAAAAAAAAAAACTAGTTGAGTTTGAAAAAAAGTCTATAGCTCCATATGCTTTATTTTCCTGCAAAATTCACTGGCATTTCTCAAATCAGAGTATGTTTATGACAGTGTTCTGCATCTGAACATAATCATCCTTGATGTTTGTTCCAGTAGAGAAAATGTTGGGGATCACTGGATTACATCATCTCTGTCCACATTCACAACTCCTTAGTACCTGTATTTCTTCTAATATGGAAAGTATAGCACTCCTGGTCAAATAAAGCAGTATTTTAATTCCATTCTCAATCTACTTGACATGTAAACTCAAAAATATAACAGTATAGAAAACATACAGATAGCCAACAGACACACGAAAGAACAATCAGTATCACCCACCATCAGGGAAATACAAATCAAAACTACAATGAGGGGCACTTGTATGGCACAGTCAGTTAAGCATCTGACTTGGTTTGGCTCAGGTCATGGTCTTGGGGTCATGGGATCAAGCCCTGTGTTTGGGCTCTGTGCTTGGAAGGGCATCTGCTTGAGTTTTCCCCCCTGCTCTCCACCCCTCCCCTGCTCTCTCTCTCTCTCTAAAATGAATAAATAAAATATTATGTTAAGAGTTTACCAGATAGGTGTTGGGAAGTTTGGACAGCCACACACAGAATGAAACTGGACCATTTCCTTACATGACATACAAAAATAGACTCAAAATGGATGAAAGACCTCAATGTGAGACAGGAATCCATCTAAATCCTTGAGGAAACACAGGCAGCAACCTCTTCGACCTCAACCACAGCAACTTCTTCCTAGAAACATCGCCAAAGGCAAGGGAAGCAAGGGCAAAAATGAACTACTGTACTTCATCAAGATCAAAAGGTTTTGCACAGCAAAGGAAACAGTCAACAAAACCAAAAGACTGACAGAATGGGAGAAGATATTCGCAAATGACATACCAGATAAAGGGCTAGTATCCACAATCTATAAAGAACTTACCAAACTCAACACCCAAAGAACAAATAATCCAGTCAAGAAATGGGCAGAAGACATGAACAGACATTTCTGCAAAGAAGACATCCAAATGGCCAAGAGACACATGAAAAAGTGCTCAACATCACTCAGCATCAGGGAAAGAGAAATCAAAATCACAGTGAGATACCACCTCACACCAGTCAGAATGGCTAAAATAAACCAGTCAGGAAACGACAGGTGTTGGCAAGGATGCAGAGAAAGGGAAACCCTTCTCCACTGTTGGTCAGAATGCAAGCTGCTGCACCCACTCTGGAAAACAGTATGGATGTTCCTCAATAAGTTGAAAATAGAGCTACCCTACAACCCAGCAATCGCACTACTGGGTATTTACCCCAAAGATACAAATGTAGTGATCCAAAGGCACACGTGCATCTTAATGTTTATGGCAGCAATGTCCACAATAGCCAAACTGTGGAAAGAGCCTAGATGTCCATCAACAGATGAAAGGATAAATAAAATGTGGTGTGTGTGTGTGTGTGTGTGTGTGTATATATATATATATATATATATATATATATATATATATATATATATAGGAATACTATGCAGGCACCCAAAGAAATGAAATCTTGCCATTTGCAATGACATGGATGAAACTAGAGGGTATTATGCTGAGCGAAACAAGTCAATCAGAGAAAGACAATTATCATATGATTTCTCTGATATGAGGAATTTGAAAGGCAGGGCAGGTGGGTTGTGGGAGGCGGGGAAGGGAAGGAAAAATGAAACAAGATGGGACCAGGGAGGGAGACAAACCATGAGAAATTCTTAATCTCAGGAAACAAACTGAGGGTTGTTGAAGGGCTGAGGAGGGATAGAGTGGTTGGGTCATGGACATTGGGGAGGGTATGTGCTATGGTGAGTGCTGTGAATTGTGTAAGATTCATGAATCTCAGACTTGCACCCCTGAAATAAATAATACATTATATGTTTTTAAAAAAGAGTTTACCAGATAGGGGCAGGCACCTGAGTGGCTCAGTCAGTTGAGGGTCTGCCTTCGGCTGAGGTCATGATCTCAGGGTCCTGGGACTGAACACTGCTTTGGGCTCCCTGCTCAGCAGGGGGCCTGCTTCTCCCTCTCCCTCTGTCCCTCCCCACTGCTTGTGCTCTTTCTCTCTCTCTCTCTCTCAAATAGATAAATAAAATCTTTAAAAAAGAAAAAGAAGTTTACCAGATACTATATACTAATCTGTTCCAGATATCCAGAAAAAAAAAAAGAAAAATTGGCATATTGCATGAGAGAAATTTAATAAAATTTAAAATAGTTAAAGGGAAGATGGTAATCCATTACATAGAAACCATAATAGCAGACATTGTACTATACACTTTCTTCATAATACCACACAAGGCAAGAATTGTTATTTCCATTTTATATATGAGGAACTCAAGGTTCAACCATGTTGTTGATTACTGCTTATAAAAGTTAAGATTCAAACGTATTCTACTTGGAATCTACCTGATTCCACAATCCATTCATTCAATCTCTGTGACTCCCAATGGCCTCTCCTGGGAATGCTCACAATGTTTATGGGAATGGACATCCAGTGTACACAGCTGAAAACCTCTTCCTGATGCTTAGCTCAACACTACCACCAAATTCACTTATTCGTGGTTTACCTGGCTTTTATTTTTTTACAAAATAGTAAATCCACAGAATGTGTATACACACACATACACACACAAAGATTTATACATTTAAAATCAAGTTTTATTCTCAATTCAGACACATGTCTCAGTCCTCATGGATAACCATCATCAACATTTCAATGCATATTTTCAGAAATATCCCAGGCCCATGTATTCTTCTACATCTTATTGAAGGCAAAATGAAGAACATAATTGACACTTTGTTCTGTACCTGTTTTCTTTTTTTTCCTAATAAATTGAACACTTTTCCTCAGTATGTGAAGATTTACCTCATTCATTTTAATGCTCAGTTGTTTATTTCTTATCTATGCATTAATATATCTAACCAGTGCTCTATTCAATGAGCTTTCAAGTGTTTTCCACTTTTTGACATTCAAACCAAGCTGAACGCAGCGTTTTCTTTTTTTTTTTAAATATCTTTTTTTTTTAAAGATTTTATTTATTTATTTGACAGAGAGAAATCACAAGTAAGCAGAGAGGCAGGCAGAGAGAGAGGAGGAAGCAGGCTCCCTGCTGAGCAGAAAGCCCGATGTGGGGCTCGAACCCAGGACCTGGGATCATGACCTGAGCCGAAGGCAGCGGCTTAACCCACTGAGCCACCCAGGCGCCCCATGAACACAGTGTTTTCAAGTGAGTTTTGGTTTCTTTTGCTCTGACTCTGTCTAGCTTGGCTGCTCATACCTGAGTGTTACACAGACCTTGCTTTTGCTGTCTACTACTCCTACACAGATCGGCAGGTCTTTTGCAAAAAATAAATAAATAAATAAATAAATCTCTAGGGAGAATCCTGCTTGCTTTTCTCTGCAAAGCTTTAAGAACAATATGAGTAAACAAGTGTCCCATGGCTTAGATATTGCTCTTACTGAGAACAGGTTAACTTTCAACCCCAATTATCTATAAAGTGTTGTAAAAAATAAAAAGGCAAAGAAACTGAACAGTGCTTACCAAAGTTAAAAAAAAGCAGGCACTTTTCATTATACTTCTTAAAATGTCATTTAGCTCTGTTTTGAAACCACTATTAGCCTGAAGATTCACACTATTTTCTTAGTGATTCCATAGCCCTTATGCACACTTTCACATTGGGAGGCAGAGACCCGATTTTCATTTTATTAAATGGACACTCTACAATACTGAACAATCTCTCTCTTCTTTATTTATACTTTTTGCAACAGCAATCATCGAGTAAGAAACCACCTAAATCTGCCTCTGGTAACACTGGGGCACAATTAATCATTATTATAAAACTATTCTATGATCATCGCAAATACCTTTCTTTTGGCTTTATCAGAGATGGGACTATGTCATTTTGAAAATAACTACTCAAACTTCTTCAATAAAAAGTTAATTTATGGGGTGGTTCAGTGGGTTAAGCCGCTGCCTTCGGCTCAGGTCATGATCTCAGGGTCTTGGGATCGAGTCCCACATCGGGCTCTCTGCTCAACAAGAAGCCTGCTTCCCTCTCTCTCTCTCTCTGCCTGCCTCTCCGTGTACTTGTGATCTCTCTCTCTCTGTCAAATAAATAAATAAATAATCCTTAAAAAAAAATTAATTTAGGGGAAGAATGAACTGGTAAAGAGCTCAATAAGTTTTTGCTACTAGCAGAAGAATTAAAGGTTGACTTTTGTTGGGGAACAGGGTAGCTCAGATATCCCTGGATGACAATAACTTTTCATTTTTCAACAATTATATTGTTATAAGGCAGATCAGCACATTATAAATTGCTGTTCTACAGAATACTGTTCACAAAATGTTATAGTTCTAGAACAAAAAAAGAGGCAAAAGGGCATTTAGTGTGTACATGATAAAACTCCAAAAAGCTAACAGTACACAGGATGCATCGCTGGACTTTTTTTTCCCTTAGCCCACTAGTTAGTATTTCCTGATATTCCAGAAATGCTAGTATTTAACCTTAATCCTGAATAGTTATAGAACAAAAATTCTTAAAAAAAAAAAAAAAAAAAAACCTTAGAGGGGCGCCTGGGTGGCTTAGTCAGTTAAGCGTCTGCCTTTGGTTCAGGTCATGATCTCCTCCTGGTCCTGGGATGAAGCCCCAAGGTGGGCTTCCTGCTCAGCAGGGAGTCTGCTTCTCTCTCTCTCTCTCTCTCGCTCTCTCTCTCGCTCTCGCTCTCTTCCTCTGCCCTACCCACTGCTCATTCTCTCTCTCTCTCCCTCTCAAATAGATAAAAGAGATGAGCAATTAAAAAAAAAAAAAAAACTAAGATAATGTGACCTAGAATGAACTATCCCCAGCATTATGAGAAATACTTTTTAAAATTTTACCAACCTTAACAGATGTAACAAACGTTCCTAAACATGTAAATCTCTTGAAAAACATTACTGTTTGACCTGCTGATTTTCAAAATGTTTCCTGTCTACCTTTCTCAAACTTCTCTTTTCCCACATTCCCAAGTCCAAAAATGTATTTTTTGAGACTTAAGCAAGGTATTATTAGCTCTTCTGTCAAGCCCTGAGTCCTCAAGTGTCACCCCCCCCCCATTTTTAGGTTCCAAGCTCTCTGGAAACCCCCATATAGTTCTAAAATTAGACAATCACTTTCTACCTGTTTTACTAGAGCCAGAGAACCTGAGAGTCAAGGACACATTGTTAGTATCAGAATTAATACTAGCATTTCTGTTGAGACGTGCAATACCTAATGGATGCCCGGAACTCTGCAGCATTCAATAAATGTTCGTTAAATGTATAAATGAGCAAGAAGGTCAGTAGAGCCTCCATGTTATTAATGTTTTTGTCAGTGATTTAAAACAGGGACTGAGTCAGGCCTATAGAAAATTTTTAAATTGATTTTTGTCAGAAAAGCATTCTTGGTTTTAAGTTAAATTTTAATAGTTCCAGGTAAAATATGTACTCCTCATTCCAGTGTCCCAACATCACTCTATCTTCTCCAATCTGGCAGCTTCACACACTATTGTTACCTGACTGACCCTCACAGTAACTGAGTTTGCGGCTTCTGGACCACATTTTATATGAGAAATAATACTAAGTTTACAGGTCTAAAATAAGTGGTGCACACAGATTGAAATAAAACATATTTTAATAGAAATTTTTAAAAGATCTGTACACTTTGGGGCACCTGGGTGGCTCAGTGGTTAAAGCCTCTGCCTTCGGCTCAGGTCATGATCCCAGGGTCCTGGGATCGAGGCCCACATCGGGCTCTCTGCTCAGCAGAGAGCCTGCCTCCTCCTCCTCTCTGCCTCTGCCTCTCTGCCTACTTGTGATCTGTCTGTCAAATAAATAAAAAATCTTTAAAAAAATAATAATAAAAAAAATAAAAGATCTGTACACTTAGATAAGGAAAGAAATGAGAAAATATGTCAGAAATAATATCCCATGATAGATTTTAAGAACAAGCTCTATAATACGATAGCTATGTAATAGGCAGTAGAGCATATAATCATCCCACATCCTTAATACCCTTCTAGACCAGGAACAGACTGACATGGAAAATGTGAAGAAGGTTCCCAGGATGGCCGCCAAGATCAGCAGAGGTTAAAAGAAAAAGCCTGATCATGGAGGTGATCTTCAAGGAACACTTGAGAATCACATCATGTGGCTGTTTCTAAAGACAGAAAAGGATGACAGATGCAGCATCACTGTTCATTTAAGTTAGCTGGGCTAGAAACCGGGGGCGGGGGGGGGGGGAGGGAGGATTTTAAAACAAAAAAACAAACAAACAAACAAAATGTTTTTGTTTGTAAGGGGAAAAAAACAGTTGTAAATAGACAAATCCTGCTAAAGAAAGAACAAAGAAAAGGCTCAATTTGGACAACACTCTGAGGACACTCCTCATTGACTAAATAAGCAATCAGGTTATTTGAGCAAGGACAGTCAGCGCCAAAAGAGGAGTTCCAATAGCCATCAGTCCAATTTAGAGAACACTCAACTAACCAAACTGTGCATTGGAATTCTCCACAGAAATAGTACCAATAGGACACAAAGATATACACAGGAGGAGATTTATTATAGCAATTAACTGGGACAGTTATGAAAGTCTAGATGTCCCATGATCTGCCATCCATAAGCTGGAGAAGCAAGAAAGTCAATATAATAAAGTCCAAGGCCAAAGGCCTGGGGGGCAGGAGGAGAGATGCTGTCCTAAGTCCCATAGTCAGAAGGCCTGAGAACCAGGAGCTCCCATGTCAGTGGAAAGGAGAAAGCAGAAGTTTCAGCTCAAGAAGAGAGACATTTCACCCTTATGCCTCTCTCTGCCCTCAACAGAATGGGTCTGCACAATTAATTCATGATAGCAGATCTTTACTCAGTCTACTGATTCAAATGCTCTCTTCAAATGATTCAAAAATCTCTTCCAAAAACACCGTCACAGACACAGCTAGAAATGTCTCGCCAGGTATTTGGACATCCTTTAGCCAATCGGGTTGACACATAAAATTAACCATCACACTGTGTGAACACATCTTGACTTCAGATTTGTTTCCCTAGTACAAAAAGAATTAATAAATACGTACTGAGTATTTCGTCTGTGCTAGCTACCAGGGCTGGTGCTGAGATAAAGAACTCCAAAGGACAAGCTATAGTCCCCACACTCCTGTATGATCCTGTGTAATGGCCTCAGACTTTCTTTCTTACAATGTATAATTTACATGTAAAACAACTGTTCCATCAATAACATTTCTTTACAGTCAGTAATTTCCGTGAGTATTCCTCTACTTCTCTCTCTCTCTCTCACACACACACACACAATTTTCTCTGTACCTCCAGGAAACTGAGTCTGCTGGGGATATTCCATGTGCCCTTTCGGATCCATTCTCCACCTGCTCCACGGCCCAGGAGACTGGCTGGATTCTAGCAAGGGATGGGCTGCATTTACAGGTTACCCCCCTCTGGCTTCTTACTGAATTCAGCCAATGAGGAGCACCTAGAAAAGATCAGAGGGGAAAAAGGGGGTTAGGATACTGACTATCTCCTTCCTTGTGGGATTGTCACAGGCTGTCTGCATCCGCCAATGCTCCCCGACTTCTGGCCGGCCCTCCTGCTGTTCCTAGTCTGAGTCCTGCACTGTCCCCTGTGGTTTCCCCACCCCTTAGTAAATAGTCCCTTTATTAAAATCTTCTGAGGGGCACCTGGGTGGGTGGCTCAGTGGGTTAAAGCCTCTGCCTTCGGCTCAGGTCATGATCCCAGGGTCCTGGGATCGAGCCCCACATTGGGCTCTCTGCTCGGCAGGGAGCCTGCTTCCTCCTCTCTCTCTCTCTCTGCCTGCCTCTCTGCCTACTTGTGATCTCTGTCTGTCAAATAAATAAATAAAATATTTTTTAAAAAAATAATAAAAAAAATAAAAAATAAATAAATAAAATAAAATAAAATCTTCTGAAATTGCCCAACTTCAGTATGCCATCTCTAGATCTTCCAATACCCTGACTGACATACTGAGACTTAAGTGTCCCTTAAGAGGTCCTAAGACCTCTAGAGGGAGCAATCATGATAGAACGCACTTGGGTGCATTGGAGGGAGAGAAAGGGTAGATCTAACGATCTTGAAGCTGATTCTTCCCTGGGCCTAGTCTGGGGAATCATCAGTCAGTTAAAGAAACTCAGTAGAGAGAGCCGTGCAATAGCCAGCATGGCCTGAGTATTGCAAAACAGCAATTAGTGAGGAAGACGCCTAAGCAGGAAGCTGAGAGCACTCATACCAGGTGAGTAGGCCTGGGCATGACAGGTGCAGAAAGGGTGGGCTACAGAAGAGGCCAGGAGTTTTGCCAAGAGCAACTGCACAGTTAGAGGCAGTGGTAAGGAAAGATATCATCAGGAGAACACACCTCAAAACCACAGTGGGGCAATTCACACCTCAGTGGAGACCAGCTCAGGTAGGTAGGTAGATCAAGTGAGCCAGTCTACCTGCAAAGACGGAGACTGGTGGGGCACCTGGGTGGCCCAGCTGGTTAAGCATCCAACTTTGGCTCAGGTCATGATCTCCAAGGCCGATGGAGCACCACCTCTGACTCTCAGCTCAGCGAGGAGTCTGCTTCTCCCTCTCCCTCTGCTTCTCCCCCTCCTCCTGCTGGTGTTCTGTCTTCTCTCTCTCTCTCAAATGAATAAATAAAATCTTTAAAAAAAAAAAAAAAAAGACAGAGACTGGTACCACAGACCTGGTGAAGTGGGATGACACCAGTGAGAGTGAGTGGAGAAGAGCTCCAGTCCGGATGCCCCTCCCCCACTGCCCCTAGGCTAAAAAGCTCCCTTTCTGCACCCAAGCGCCCTCCCGGCAAGGAGTAGAGGGAGAAGAAAATCCTTAAGAGTTGTAGGAAAATTTGACAGATTGAGAAATTACGAGGAAAAAAAAGACGAAAACTTAAAACAGACTGATATGTTTAAAAAAAAAGCAAGAGACATAACATCCACCCTCAAAGCTGAGAACAAGTGGAGATATTATAGAACCCCTCCCTCTCTCCAGGAACCAGGCCTGAGTGCAGAGGCCACCGGCGAGTGGTTCCCAGAAGGCCAAGCGCCGCGACAGTACTCGCCCCTAGAACGCCACGCAAGACGTCCCAAGGTAGTTTGTCCTCTCCGGGTAGCCGTAGGCTTAGGTGTCACGTGACCCTGCCTGGCTAAATCCACCAGACTTCAGGAGCAACTGGCAAGAACCCAGGCAGCCTTTGCGCATGTGCCGGGAGTTGGGGAGGAATACGGTGTCTGTGGGCAGGAACTACGTGAACCACCCCCCTTGCAGTTGCAGAGAGCAGTTCTGAGCAGGGTGGGTGCTCTTCCTGAAGCCGTCCTCCACCTCCGCAACTCCCCCCAGGGCTTTGCAGTACTCCCACCCGCCTACAGCCACGGCCTGCACTTCAATCTCGAGCTGGTGTGGTGGTGGGCAGGCGCCGCTGCGTCTTCCCAGAGGCCACAGCCACGGACTGTGTGGCCAGATGTGCCCTGAATATGACCACCAGCGACCGGCAGGATGAGTGCAAGAAGGGACTGACCTGGCTCTGGCCACGAGCTTCGCGATTTTCAGTCCCATCAGCACGCTTGTGCCCAAAGAGAAGATCCCTGGCCCTCACAACCTGAAGGTCTGGCCTAAGGTCATTGGCAAACTCAGGCAAGAGGTGTGACATCCTCCATGATTTTTCCCTTCCTCTACGTCATCAGCAGTGTTTGCAAGATAATGACCATGCAAGGAGGCATTATCTGGACCAGGACGCTCAAGAAATAGGACCTGTGGAAAAAAGAAAGAGAGAAGTAAATTCAGGCTGACATACATGGGGTTGGTAATAGGGGGTTAAAGGTAGAAAGGCCAAAATATTGAGTTTATACAAAGCACCCTCACTTCTTAAGTTTTAGGAGAGAAAGGAGAAGACAGAAGGAAGCAAAGGTTACTTGAGGTGACAGTCCTTTCATAAGAAACCAAAACAGTGATTTAATTGGATTGATGCATCTCAACTCAAGAAAGATAGAGCTCCAAGGAAAATGCAATCTAAAAGACATTGGGCTAGAAGTGGAAATGAGAAACAATATCTTATAGGAAACAACCAGAATAAAGTATTTGTGATGCTTCCAAAGAGAATTTATCAAACCAAATGTTCAGAAAACTTGCTTTCCTTTCCTATAAGTGGACTGGTTAAGACTTTTCCATGGGTCATTCAGGGATCAGTAGTTCAAGACTTAAAATCTAAAGAAGCTGAAAAGCATGGTTCAAGTCAGCATTTTCATTTCCTTGGATCATGATAATCACCTGGAGATATTTGCAAAATATAAAAACTTCCAAGTTACTAGCCCATACCAGGCCCTGTTTTAATTAGTGGAGTTAATTAATCTCCAGCTCTCTAAATGAATCTTATCACAAAAATGTGAGAAAACATTTCATAATCAGTTAACTTAAAGTTTGTTTAATAAATGAACAATTAATGAAGCTCTCACTCATTTACATAAGGTGTGTACCATGGCCCATAGATACTGAGTTTGGGAGATAATTTTGAAACTACTGTCTTCCAAATAAATATACTATCTCTTGAGGGGACATGAGATACTGTGGAACATAGAGTTACATTTCTGCTTCCCAGTTTGTGACTGTTCAAACCGACATTCACCAGATGCATGGTGGTTCAATCTGGGGTAGAATATGAGAAACTTGTAGGGCATCTTTGTGAAGATGGCCCTCTATGTCTAAAGAGAGATATGGAAGTCATTGGCATATAGGTAATGCTGGAGTGATGGACATAGATGAAGCAGAAAAGACAGAAAGTAAATAACCTACAAGGAAAAGGCAGAACTATGGGTAACATCCATATTTAAAGGATAGAGAGGGAGAAATTACTAAAAGAAACAAGAAGAAAGAAACAGATTAGAAAGTAATCCTGAGACCAGGTAAACTAAGAGGAGGAAATTATTTTCTGAAGAGACAACAATCAATACTGCCAAATTCTTCAGAGGAAAACGGGATAAAGACCGAAAAGTAGCCATTAGCGTATGTTTCCTAAAGGGGAAGGAGGGGAGGAAGGGAAAAAGTCCTAAATCAACGAGTCTGTTGTGCTGTCAATGACTTGTACCTTGCCTAATACTGGCTAAGGAGATAATTGTGACTAAACATCCTAGGAACTTAATATAGAGGTACTTTCTTCTATGTTATGCATATTTGAATAACATCAAATGTATTCAACTATTAAAAAATGGGACAGCTATATAGTATGTTAACATTAGCATTTTATGAACAGAACTATCTCTGTTTTGTTTTGTTTTTTATTAATATATAATGTATTATTTGTTTCAGGGGTGCAGGTCTATGATTCTTCTATCTTACACAGTTCACAGCATTCACCATAGCACGTATCCTCCCTAGTGTCCATCACCCAGCCACCCCATCCCTCCCACCCCGCTCCTTGTTTTGTTTTTTGAGAGAAAGAGCATGCAAGCAGGGGGAGGGGCAGAGGGAGAGAGAAAATCCCAAGCAGGCTCCACGCTCAATACAGAGCCAGATGCAGGGCTTGATCTCACGACCTTGAGATCATGACCCTAAAATCATGACCTTCATGGTAATCAAGTGTCAGACACTTAACCAACTGACCCACCCAGACACCCCTCTATCTGGGTTTAAATGCATAATTCTTCAGTGTTCATTTGTTCACTTTTATCAAAAAGTTACAAATAGGACACTGCCTATTTATGTTACAGTTGATTGTACACAAGTCCATGCTCTCTAATATCTATTTGCCCTCAATAAATGAGACAGCAAGAAAGGAGAAAAGAAACTGATGTGGGGGGAAAGTAATGAAAACATTTGGTATTGAGTTTTTTTTAATCAAATAATTACTTGATTCTAATATTGAAATTTCTTATTGTCAGCAAAACTTCATCAGAAATTTCAGAACTTTATGGTTAATATGGCCTCATGCCCAAAAGAAATTGTGATTAAGTTATATAAATGACTAAAATCTATGAGAGATGATAACAGCTAAGTATATCACAAAATGAGATAGCAATATTAATCATACAATAAATGCAATCATTTGGCCTCACATATGACTTAGCCCATGATCTATATTTTCTTTGAACTTAAGGAATTAATCATTTGTACAGAGAGATAGTGTGCTTTCAGAGATTATCTAATGGGCATCCAAGGTATCTGTACATTTCTGTAAATTCACTACATGTTTGATTAAGTCCTTTATATACAACTGTTACTAAATGGCATGCCTTGTCTGTAAGACTTCTATTTTCTGGGTGATGACCCCACTGTAAATTTTGCACATATGTTTGAATACTTAGTCTCCACTGAGATATTTGCAGCACGTATTTATAGAAATATGTCAGTGACTGCCCACATGGTCAGCATGAACTAACTATGCCAGCCTTCAAGTACGGTAATGGGAAGAAAGGACCTTCAGGTCATGAAAGTGCTAATTTGCAGAAACATAACTTCCCCTGTGATTAAAAGAGAATTTTAATAATTGTTAGGAGATTTCACTCTTATTAACATCCAGGTTGAGGAAAAAGGGTGCAAGATGCAAGGTCTGGATCTTAACTTTACAGATGTTTCCTCCAATAGGAGTTTCCTGTCCCCTACCTTGAGAACAAGGACTGAGAGTGTTGTGCTGGGCACTCACTTAATGTTTTATGTATAAGTGTTTTACATAGAAGCTGATCACTGTAAGCCTAGGATCTAATGGAGTAGATCTGGGGTGTGCCACCCACAAGCAGCCTTCTGTACCAAGGCACTCACACCACAGCTTCCAGAAGTATAGGCTAGTAATAGATCATACCTGAAATCCTCTCCTGGAATCTGGGAGCCACATGCCCCAAGGTTGCACCTCTCCCCAGGGGCAGTGCGGTCGACATTCAATGACTGGTTACCTGGGATGGGGGTGGGGAGGGAATAAAAGGGCCAATCCCTCATCCCTTAATTAGGGACAATTCTAAAGAGCCATGTAAACTCCAGGAGTTGGGGCACCTGGGTGGCTAAGTGGGTTAAGCATCTGCCTTCCGCTCATGTCATGATCCCAGGGTCCTGGGATGGAGCCCAGCATTGGCCTCTCTGTTCAGCAGGGAGCCTGCTTCCTCCTTTCTCTCTGCCTGCCTCTCTGCCTACTTGTGATCTCTGTCAAATAAATAAATAAAATATTTTAAAAATAAAAATAAACTCCAGAGCTTCCGTATTGCAACTGCAAGACAGTGTCAATCTCTCCTTCTGCCTAATCCTACTTCTTTAAGTGCCTTTAATTGACTTCAGCAGTATTGGATTTGAGAGCATTCACCAGTAAAACACTCTCACATGCAAATCTACATCTCAAAGTCTGTTTTCGGGAATATTGACCTAAAACAGAAGTTAGGCGTGGGCCTAGAAGGAAATTCTAAAAAGGAACTTTGATGCTGAATCACCTGCTGGCGGTTAGCGGTGAGGACTCCATCGCTGGTGGTGGGTGGCATGCTAACAGCTCCAGGCATACTGTAGCAATGCAATTGTTAAGACTTTCACCTGGGGTGACCCAAACTGGAAGAGAAAGCACTGGCTGCAGGCAATATCTCAAGCATTTGAGAGATTTGGGGGAAGTAATTATAGGGACTGTGGAAGGAGTGGCTGTTGCTGAGGGCTATCAATTCACCTGAGAAAAACAATGCAAAACTAGAGATAATTAATCACCAATTTAAGGTAAAATGTGAAAGCCAGAGGGATTCCTTGGCAGCACACGAAGAACCTCTGCTCTACTGTACCTGAAAGGCAAAGAAAGCTGAGGGTTTGTTTTTTTTTTCTCCCCAGAACTGAATTATAAAGTTAGCAGAACTCCAGAGAAGGTTAAATTCTAAAATAGGCAATTCGACAATACCAAGATCAGGACCTGGATTAGTAAACCTGGAATGGGAATATCTAGATCTTTGCACTCAAAAATCTTGAATACGGAGGGTTGATGGGGGGGAGGGGGGTTGGGGGGGTGGGGTTATGGACATTGGGGAGGGTATGTGCTATGGTGAGTGCTGTGAAGTGTGTAAACCTGGTGATTCACACACCTGTACCCCTGGGGATAAAAATATATGTTTATTAAAAATAAAATTTAAAAAAAATCTTGAATACTCAGATTCTCTTGACCCTTTGGAGCCCATCAGAAGTGACCCATTCCCCCTTGATAAAAAGAAGCATTCCCCCCATACCCCTTACAAGACAACGCAGAGACTTCCGCCTTTCAAGACAATACATACCCCTCTCAAGATCTACCTCAAATCCCCTTTGCGCCTCCAGTAACTGAAGAAGAGGTCAAGAATCTATGAGAAATCAGGGGTGCCTGGGTGGCTCAGTGGGTTAAAGCCTCTGCCTTCAGCTCAGGTCATGATCTCAGGGTCCTTGGATCGAGCCCCAGGTCAGGCTCTCAGCTCAGCAGGGAGCCTGCTTCCCTTTCTCTGTCTCTGCCTGCCTCTCTGCCTACTTGTGATCTCTCTCTCTCTGTCAAATAAAATAAATAAAATCTTTAAAAAAAAAAAAGAATCTATGAGAAATCACCATGCAATATGATGGCAACATTATATGGTAATAATTCAACCAGTTCTTCACAGAAATCTATGCCCATTTTCTCAGGTAATTATACACTGGAGAAAGAGAATTCCTGGAAATGTCAAGGTCATATTTATTATTCAGGAATGTAAATTCATCCAAGACTCCATGTCAGAGTGAGTGCACCTGGTAATAAATAAATTCACTAGGTGCAGTTTACAGTGGGTACAACAGGACCCTCAAACAACCCAGCAATCATTTCCTCTATCCCTCATTTTATATTGGAATAGATATACTTAGTATTTAGCAAACACCCCTACCCCTACCCCAGGTTGGTGGCTTGGACTTTGGAGGTAAGAGTCAGTGGGAAAGACCCAAGTGGATGCCTCTGTCCAATTTCACAGTAGGGAGTTAGGTTGCTGCACGTCCTATGAAGGATACAGTCAGGACGACCCATTAGATAAACAATCTAGACTAGCAAAAAGTGTTTCACCAAGGGTCAAGAGACTCTAGAATGGGTAGAAGAGTAGAACGATAAGTATTATTTGTAGTCTCAAGACCATCTGCCGCATTGGGGGTGTTTTGGGTTACATATTTAAAGGATAATACTTTGGAGCACCTAGCTGGCTCAGTACGTAGAGCATGTGACTCTTGATCTCTGGGTCATGAGTTTGAGCCCCATGTTGAAAAAAATGACAATACTTTGGATATATTTCATTAATTTTAAATATTTTTATGTGAAATTTTACTTGAAAATTTAAGATAACATGTGACTCTTATTTGTGGCTTGCATTATATTTCTGTTTGACAGGTTTGCTTTATCAATCATATCTGCAGGTAACAAAAATTGCATCTAAAATATCTTACCAATAGGAAGCCATCAGTTGCTAAATACACATAATTTAGCCAATAGACTAAGGATTGGTTAGGTAGCCGTGGTGTTCAAGGGGAAGAGCGCAGTCTAATTCGAAACTGAAAGAGGAAAATAGCCTTCCAGCTGACTCCTTTCTCCCTCTTTGTAGGTATGGCATAAATACCATCCGTGAAGCTAGGACAGAATCTCCAGAGATCTATTTCATCATTTTAAGACGTCATGGAAATCTTCCTTAAATGCTTTGTCTGAACTCAAAATCTATGTCCATATCACTTCAACAAACAAATATCTCTGTAGCAGTTTGACCGGTCTAAATTGTAGAGGATCCTACAGATCTGCATGTACGGAGGAAACGCATCTTAGAAATGAAAGCTCCGAAAAAGATATAGTCACTGCATTTTAGAAACAAAGTTTAAAATAAGACGGTAACCACAGTATTCATCATCCACCATAAAATTATCTGCTGTAATCTCCACTTCTGGATATGGATAGCTAAATAGCAATATATAAACAAACAACATCAAAGTGCCTTTTTGGCTAACTGCCACCCTCCCACTTCTGAACCAAAGCCAATTATAATGACATCACTCTAGCTTTGTGTCCTTTACTGACCTTCCTACTTATGTTGCCAAAATGTATTAAATTTCTCCTCTACAATCTGTCTTTTTCCCTTTGCCTTTGTTTCTTTAAATAATGACTTGACATCACTTGACCTCAACCTACAATTTTGGCTGATAATATCACTGAGCAATTCACTTACATAAATGGCCTTGCATAATCATCTGTTGTAGCACAGAAAAAATTGTGCAAGAAAAGATTGAATTTGTATGACATGAACTGAAGAAAATTCTTTTAAATATTCTAAAAAATCATATCTCCATTAGGCAGTTAAAATGAGATCTTCTATCAAGCTGTAAAAATCCAGTTTCCATAGTACTATAGTCATAAAAATATGTTTAGTAAACCCACCTGCACATGTTTATTTTCTTTAGCATTCTTTAATAAAAGTCATTCTGACCACTAAATTGAAAACGTAAGTGGTATCGCATTAGCTGAGGTCTTTAAACATGACTGAAGTTTGAATGTATTTGAAAATCCACAAATACTGAAAAAACAAAAACAATTGTTTATCTATTTGAAATAAGATTAGCCTCTGTGGAATGTTAAGACAAAGTTATTTTCTGGGAAAAAAAATATGGTCCAGTTAATAAAAAATATTTACTAGTGGGATGATTATGTTAAAAAGTGTGTGCTACTCTATATTATTTTGACTCATTATCTATTAATTTACACATACTAACTAAGTAAAGGACCATTATTATTGTTCAAACAGGAGGAGTTTTTTTTATTTTAAAGAAAAACAATTCTTCACTTGGACAGATATTTAAAAAGCTATGACTGACCCTGCATTTTCCTTATTGTACCCTCTGTGTTTAGCACAATGCCTAGCATATATTTTCTATCAATACATGTGCTTTCAATATTTTAATAATGTCAACTTCACAGAGTACTCACAGAGCATAGTGGTTAAAAGCAGGGACTATATGGTCAAATTATCTGGGTTTAAGTCCTGGCTCTGTCATTTAGTGGGTGTGCGACCTTGAACAAGTTATTTAATCTCTTCTCCATTTTTTTATCTGAAGAAATACCCTGGCCTCACAAGAGTGTCATGAGGAATAAGTCGATCCAGGTGCAACTTTAACAGTATCTGAAGCAGAGTTAATAGCTCAATCAACTATAGCTTTTATTAAATAGTAGCACTTAAGTGTACTTTAGAATTTGCAAGTTCTTTTCACATATAACATACAGAATTTCATGAAGTTTTGTGATGGAGGTAAGACAAGTATGAATTACTAGTCTGGTTTACAGTTGAAACAACAAAGAAAGGCCCAAGGTCACACTATGAGAAAGGAAAAAGCCAAAACTTGAATCCAAGATCTCTGAATCTGAATTCCAAATCTTTTCCACTATGTATAGATGGAAGGTATTCTTTGGATTCTCTCCCTAACTGTATCTGAGAAGTGAGTATAGATATTGAATAATCACAGTAGGACTGTTAGGATTCACTACTCACAGTGACGACAAATTATAGTAGAAAAATAAGCATAATGGGTGGTTGACTTCATTTTTTCCAGTGATTTGATCATGTGGTTGTGGGTAATTCGTAAGCACCAGTCTTGGTGAGCACTGTAGCATAAGTTGAAAGATTCCACCTGCCCTCAGAGTTCATCATCTAAAAGAAGAAATAGAATGCATAACACGCAGACATAACATGGAGAGGTGCTGCAGAGAAGTGTCAGACAAAAGAACATACAGCGTAGAGAAGAGAAATTCTGAGAAACATGGCCTATCATAGTTTACCAGAACTTGGCAGATACCCAGGGTTCTTCCCTAGGAAAGAAACATGTCATTTTGAACAAATTCATGTAAGATGAGTGGGTCTTGTTTTCATCTTATGTGACACTGAACTGTGGTTCTCTAAACAACATCCAGCTTTACATTATTATAATATACTCTCACACACCATGTGAGGAGTGTAAATCAGTAAAATTCTTTTGGGGGGACTTGCAAAATGGGAACAACCACATACACATTGACCCAGCAGTCTTGCTACCATTAGCACTGGTCAAAGCTACCATCATGTCTTGCCCCAACTATTCCAGTGACCTTCTTACTGAGCCCCCTACTTCCACTCTGGCACCACTACAACCCATTCTTTACGCAGCAGCCCGAGCACTCATCCTAAAACATACATCAGATTGCCCTGCTACCCTCCTTAAAATCCCCCAGTGGCTTTTCATCCTACTTGGCAGAAAAGCTAAATTCCTTCCACAGCTTACAAAGTGCTAGGCATTTGCCTATAATTCTGATGTCAATCATACCACTTTTTTGCACACCACACTTCGACCACTTTGGTCTTCTTTCTGTTCCAAAGACACAAGTTGTTTGCCCAAGGTGTTACATATGCCTCAAATAAACTCTTTCTCTGCTTATCCATTTTAGATTTCCACTTAAATGTCACCTTCAAATCAGTATAATAACAACCCAGACTAAAGTGACAGCCTAACCAATCTCTAGCACATCGCTGCTATTTTAATTCTCTGCACAGCACTCTCACGATATGGTGCTTTCTTACTTACTTATTCAATCATCTTTTCATACATCTATTTTTCAATGTATGCATACATGTTGATACATATTTAGTATTTATTTATTTATTTGCCCCTCCCTCTACTTACTCCAGAGAATTTAAGTCTATAAGAAAAGAGAGAGCTTGCCTATTCTATTCACCAGTGTATCTCCAGCTCTAATAACAATGCCTGGCATGTAATAGGCACTTAATCAATGAATATTTAATTCTAGTAATACAACCTGTGAGCACTTTTCCATGCACTATGTTTCCAAATATGGACATAGAGTAAATTTTCAGCTTAATTAACTCATTCGTTAAGTTTCTGCTGCTCGAGGAACTAGGAATAAAATGGGTATGGGATGAATATCAAATGATCTAAAAGAAAATTTGAGTTCACATCCAAGAGTACAAAAGGTAAAATAAAATAAAAGATAAGAAAAAGACATTTAGTAAGAAAGAAAATTTAGGAGTGCCTAGTTGGTTTAGTTGGTAGAGCATATGACATTTGATCTTGGAGTCCTGATTTCAAAACCTGCACTGGATATAGAGATTACTTTTTTTAAAAAAATGGGGGGGGGGGAGGTCACCTGGGTGGCTCGGTGGGTTATGCATCTGTCTTCAGTTCAGGTCCCAATCCCAGGGTCCTGGGATCGAGCCCCACATCAAGCCCTTCCTCAGGCTCCTTGCTCAGTGGATAGCCTCCTTCCCCACTCCCCAGAGTCCCTCCCCTAAGCACATAATCTCTCTCTTTGTCAAATTAATAAATAAAATCTGTTTTAAAAAAAAAGAAAAGGAAGAAAATTTAAATATTATATAGTTTTTGTCATTGCTATTTTAAGATCAGAGACACTTAAACCCATTTAAATGTAGATGAGAAGGATCAAGTACAGATGGCAGGTAAGCCAATTTCTTAAAATAAATTCCCTCCTATGCATATGTTTTGTTTCTCTGGAGCTCTCTGACTAATACAAAAGGAATATGATCAGAAACCAAGAGGTGGTCTGAACCTCGGCTAGGAAGGGACAGTTCATCCTCCATAGAGGAGGCCATGAAGAGAGAATGAATACAGATGTGTCAGTGTGTGGGTAAGTACATAGATTCAATGACGAAAGGTGAGGAAATTCATCTACTGGTTTCTATATATTCTATGAAAAAAATGTAACAAAGTTGCCTCCAGAAGTTTAAGGAGAGTAGAAAAGTTTTGAAATCATTTCTGTCCTGCGAGAAAGAGAATTGGCCAGTAAAATACAGCAGGCTTGCTAGGCAGTCTTGGAGTCCAAGGAAGGAACTGATGAATTTATGTGGGAAGCAATCTGCTGAATTCATAATATTCTTTTTTTTTTTTTAAGATTTTATTTATTTGACACAGAGAGAGAGACAGCCGGAGAGGGAACACAAGCAGGGGGAGTGGAAGAGGGAGAAGCTGGCTTCCCGCTGAGCAGGGAGACAGATGCCGGGCTCACTCCATCCCAGGACCCCAGGATCATGACCTGAGCCAAAGGCAGAGGCTTAATGACTGAGCCACCCAAGCCCCCCATGATATTCTTTAGTAGCGTTCATTTGAGCATTCACATACTTAGAGAAAGCCGGTATTTGGACTGATGGCAGAGTTGGTGCTTTGTCGGAAAGATGGGATGACAAAAGGAAGAACAAGGCAATTCTGTTATCTTTAGAGAGGTATAAAATTGGCATAGGTAGGTTATATGTGAAAAGTGAAACAACATTCTATTCTTCTCTAACCAAACTTGATTCTATTCTCCATCTCCATTTAGCCCAGAGGCAGAAAAAAATATTTTAAATCATTTTTAATACACAGAATCTAAACTGGAGAGGAAGGAAAGTGAAGACTGGAGATGGACAATGATTAGGAAAATGACACAAGACAGCTAGGCTTAAGTAATTCCCACCTATGGATGATTATGGGCCAGAGATGTTCAGCCAGCCTGGTCTAGAATTGGCTGCAAAACTGGCAACGCTGGACCGGAAGGTGTTGGAACCCACTCTAGATAACCGATGCTGGGGAAGGGCTGACAGTAAGCTATTGCCGGATGCAAAAGCTGACCAGAATATTAAGAAGCCCATGTCTTGGCAGTCTGAATACCCACAGCTTTTCCATTCATTTTTTTTTTCCATCCCAGTTTTGTCATACGATTTTTATTTAGATGGTTCATAAAGATACTTGATCACCGTACTAGGTTTATTGGCTGCTTTAAAGCAAATGCCATTTCCAATTCTTGTTTAGAAGAAAAGTGAAATTATTTCTGACTGCATAAAAGCAAGGTGCTACTTAGCAGTCTAAATCCCTCCCTTATATTTAAAATTATTCTCTGTCTCTAGCATTAGTTATACAATGATCTACCCTTTGCATTTTAAGTGAATTGAAGCCACAAAAGCTTACTCAGCTGGGTTGTTTCTTAATCCTATCAATTCAAGTCAGAATCATCCTTTTCCACCCACATACACTTAGCTTTCAAGTCTAAAATCCAAAGAAACATTTAAATTATTAAAGTCAATCTTGTGAGACAGGATTTGTCACACTGTAGGCAAGTAATTTAAAGAAATTCCAATGTAAATTTGAACTTACACTGACCAGCCAAGGATCATTCCCAAATCAAACCCGTAAACTAATTTTTTTTTTTGATGCTTTGTTTTCAGGACCAAGTTTGTGCATTATTTTCATGTTTTATTATTTTTTATTCATTCTATAATACAGAATTCACAATAATAAAATAATTAAACAAATATCTAGTGAGTACCTACTAGGCTTAAGACACTATCTTATTGTGTACCAGCCTTTAAAAAAAAAAAAAAGAAGAAGAAGAAGAAGCCGTAATTCTTGCTCTATAGTGCAGAAATTCTTAATTGGGAGACCGCCCCCCCCCCCCAAATGGAGTCAGGACGTTTCAGCAGGAGGCACTCTCACACCTTACCACTTGTAGTCATTCACAAACGCAACAGGAAGAGACAGACTGGACCTTACAAAGACTTGATCTTGCATGGATACTGTTTTACTATCCAGGCAAAGGAAGAGACAATTTTTTTTTTTAAGATTTTATTTATTTGACAGACAGAGATCACAGGTAGGCAGAGAGGCTGGCAGAGAGAAAGGAAGGGAGCAGGCACCCTGCTGAGCAGAAAGCCTGATGCAGGGCTTGATCCCAGGACCCTGGGACCATGACCTGAGCTGAAAGCAGAGGCTTTAACCCACTGAGCCACCCAGGCGCCCCGAAATAGACACTTTCTTCCTCTTGCCCCACCCCCAAATAGCTCAGCCAATGAAAAGCCACCATACTTTGGACTCCCAGCTTACTCTAAAGCGCTTTTAGATCATAACAGCTTTCCCAATTTACCCCCTTCTCTCTTTAAAAAAGAATATGTCTCTCTTTTGTTTCCGGACCTGCCTACAGTTACGCCCGTAGTTTATCTGTCCCCGATTGCAATTCTGTTATTCCTGAACAAACCGACCTCTTGCTAGTAAAATCACTGGCAGTTTTACTTTTTAACAATAGGTTCTAAATCTCCAGTTGTGGGTAAATTAAGTAGACCTTAAACAAATAATAAATAAATAATAAATCTCCTGAGGTGGGTAAATTAAGTAGACCTTAAATAGATAAATAAACAAGTAGACCTTAAAATAACTCCTGAACTCAAGTGGGGAAGGAATATAAGCTGTTAACTAAAGCAATGATAGGCAGTGTAGAAGAAAAAAATATATTCTATCCTACTCATCACTGTTCTTGGCTGAGACTTTTTGTAATAAAAGATTAACAAGAAATAAAAAAAAAAAAAGATTAACAAGAAATAAACAAACAGAAGTTTAATAACATGTATGTCTCCTGTATACATGGGAGATACTCAGCATCAAAATGGCCTGGGGTGCCTGGGGGACTCAGTCGTTGCTTCAGACTCTTGATTTGGGCTCAGGTCCTGATCTCAGGGTTGTAAGATCAAGCCCTGTGTCCGGCTCCACACTGAGCTTAAGATTCTCTCTCTCCCTCTTCCTCTGTCCCTCCCCTCATATGTACCCTCTTTCTCTAAAAAACAACAACAACAACAACAAAACAACAAAAACCTCAAAATAGGGGTGCCTGGGTGGCTCAGTGGGTTAAAGCCTCTGCCTTCGGCTCAGGTCATTATCCCAGGGTCCTGGGATCGAGCCCCGCATCGGGCTCTCTGCTCAGCGGGGAGCCTGCTTCCCCCTCTCTCTCTGCCTGCCTCTCTGCCTACTTGTGATCTCTCTCTCTGTCAAATAAATAAATAAAATCTTAAAAAAAAAAAAAAACTCAAAATAGCCCAAGCCACCATCTTAAATATCATCTTAAGCTAACGGCAAAAGAAAGATGTTGGGGATTGAGGGGATAGAAGCCAGGTTTGTGAAGTTACCAGGAAAAGCACAGTAACAGAGGTAACAATGGTTAGGTTGTGCTGCAGATAGAAGCCAGTGCCTTCTCCATTGATAAAGGGTTTCTTGTGATTTAGTCATTCTTCTCTTCCTGATACTGAGAGGGAGCTACCCTTACAAATAGAGATTTCTCTTGAAAATGTTAATTTCCCTTACAAATGGGTAAATTCTGATCTGTAGAACTTCTCCTACATCTGCTTCTTCCCAAAAATAATCAATTCAAAATAATTCTTACATCAAAGAGCCATATTTCCGAGTGGCACATTCTGCTACAATTCAGCCAAATTAAAAAAATGTGAAGGAAGAAGAAGATGTCTCACTAGACAGAGATGAAGGACTCCAACGAAACTTCATATTTTTCAGGCTGAGTCAATGGGAGAAAAATAGTATAATTGGCAGAAATTGGAAATTTAGTAACAATGAGTTGTTTTGTGGAGAGAGAGGATAAATCTGGTCCAAGAAATTTTTAGTTTATGGAAACTGTAGAACATGCAAATAATGTCTAGCAGGCAGCTGGAAATATGTAGCTAGGGTTTTGTAGCAAAGACAGGGAGCAGGGAGGTAGGACTGGGAGTGATTTACATGAAACATAAAAAGCTGCTATGATCTTGAATGGTGAGAACTGGATAAAAACAAACTGTGCATGGGGGGTGGTGTGAGGAAAGAAATTTTGTACTGTAAGAAGGAAAAGAGAGCAAAACGGTAAGCACAACATTAGTATTCAGAGATAGCCAGAGAGCCAAGATAATATCAAAAAAATCAGAAGAGAAAAAAGTTCTCATTAAATATAGTGGGATCCACTCTGTCAAATGCCACAGAGATTTTGGAAATAAATCTTTTCCCAAATCACTCAGGATTGTTAACCTTGGGAATACAGAACATGTTATGCCTAATAAGAGCTACCAGCGTTAATTAATTTTCAAACTAATAATTATATTTTAATTGTCTCTTCAAATTTGAGAAGGAACATACCCCTAAGAATGATGTCTCTGAACTTGTCTGAGTTGAGCTTCTCCTTTTACAAGGCAAGGATTTGCAGGTATTTCCAGAGGTGATGTCTCCTTTTGCCATCAGAATTTCACACACTTTTCTAGCCATCATTTCCAAACAGATGTCCCTGGTCTCAGAGCAGGAAGGCTCCTTTTCATAATTCACTGTCCACTAGAATTCTGGCCTTTTCTTCAGCTTCGGCCACCTAATGCCCCAGAACAGTTGGAGAAAGCGGTAAGAGCCAGAGTTGCGGGTCATAGCTGCTAATGTTCTGAGGAGCATTTTCACTGAACATTCCAATCAACCAGAAAAGAAAATAAGAATTAGAAGGAATATAAATTTTGAAAGATCATGACATTTGAGGAGATATAGGGAGAAGCACCCCTTCAATGACATCATGTGGGCAATCTCTAATTTAATTTTTCCTGAAACTGACATTACAAGTGCACTGAGACATTACAAGTTTGACTGAGATTATTCTGTGAATTTTTTAAAGCCATACCAGCCTGCCATTACTTCAATCCCTGGATCACCTCTCACAAGAGGGAATCAAAGATTTGAAAGGTGGGGGAGTAGTTCCCCATGTCTTTTCCCTTTGCACTGAAAAGAGCTTTTCAACTGAGACACATAGGAAATTTCTGTTGCCACTGTTTCCTACTGGTCTACTTTCACTGATGGCGGCAATCAAAATGGAAGGTTTCCATTGGGGCGCCTGGTGGCTCAGTCAGTTAAGTGTTTGCTTTTGGCTCACATCATGATCCCAGGGTCTTGGGATGGAACTGGGATGGAGTTCCTGGGCCGGGCTTCCTGCTCAGCTGGGAGTTTGCTTCTCCCTCTCCCTCTGTCCCTCCCCCTGGCTCATGCTTTCTCTCTCCCTCTCTCTCAAATTAATAAATAAAATCTTTATAAACAAAAACAAAAACAAAAAAAACTTTACCATCATGGACACAGCCAGCTAACTTACATTTGTTTTTATAGATGCATTATATTTTCTTCTTTGAGAGTGCTCAACCATCTTTTCCCTTCTTAGATGTTGGATTTTTTTTTTCTGATATAAAGACAGATATTACTTAAACTGAGAGAATTCAAAGGTATTTTTTAAAATATTAGTTAAATAACGAGGGCCTGGGAAAGAAGCCAAGGCAGTCAGGGACATAGGAAGGCAGGACTCAAAAGATGGCCATTAAATAATGGAGAGAAAGCAGGTATCTCAGTACTTTTTTTTTTTTAAACAACTACAACTAGTGCTGTCAAATGGGTTCCTACTACCTGAATTTCCACTCTGAGCAAATTTTCCTTTAAAAGGGATTTCTCTTGGAGCATCCAGGTGGCTCAGACATTAAGCATATGGTTTTGGCTCAGGTTGTGGTCCCTAGGTCCTGGGACTGAGCCCCAGGTATCAGGCTCTCTGCTCAGGGGGAAGCCCTCTTCTCCTTCTCCCACTTCACCTGTTTGTGTTTCCTCTCTCACTGTCTCTCTCTCTGTGTCAAATAAATAAATAAAATCTTTTAAAAAAAATAAAAAAACAAACAAATAAATAAATCTTATTTCTCTCGTATAAAATTGCTGAATTGCTATATTAAACACTTGAAATTAATACAACATTGTATGTTAACTATACTGGAATTAAAAGTAAAAACAAATAAAATAAAAAATAAAAATTATTTCTCTTAAATCCCAATTCCTTTTTGTTAAAACACAAGGAAAGCTCTTCATATGTTCTTCTCTAGTTGTCAGGCTAAGCCTACTAAAAGTGGTGTACCCATAGTCCATGGCTCAGTTCTGGCCAGTTAGAGACAGGAGACTCAAGCAAGCTGCATGCTGTTAATTTCCATTGCTGATTACTTTCCCTTCCCAAATGCTTCTCCCTCCCCCACTATTCACCCTGCGAATGCATCCACACACAAAAAGTCAGCCAGAAAATTTGTCCTCAGAAGCTCTCGAGTTTAATGACTCAGAAATTTCTTGTAAACCTAAGTTGAAGGTAGAGAGAGATACAGTATACAGTACAGATACAGTATAGAGTTGGTATGGAAATGAAGAATAATTTATTTTTAGTTATGGTAAGCATGAACATACATCCTGGACATTATAATTTCAAACAGCTTGTGCCATTTTTTTATATGTTCACCACTTTTCTGTTTAGTTACTGCAGTGCATATGACAAACCTTACATAAAACATGAAAGTACCAAAAAAAAAAAAAATGAAAGTACTTAATGCTCTTGTTTAAGCCAAGTATAAGAAATAAAAACATGAGGAGTAGAGAAATCTGGTACTTGATGGGTTAAGATACTTTCTTTGTGCTTTGTAAATTAATCAGGGAAGATTAATTGAAATAAAGGGCTTGGAGACCATCTTTCACCTTTAAACAACTTTGTGCCTCAAGTAGTCCACACAAAGAGAATATATATAGTTCCTGAGGTAAGTCTATTTAGACATAGTCAGTATATGCGTGTCCACTCCTCAGATCTCCGGGGACTGAGTCACTGAGACAGCATTGTCCCTTGAAAATACAATTGTAATACTTTACCGCCCAAATTATTTCTCTTCATCTGTTGTCTGCAAGCTCAACCTAGTGGTTTTTAAACCCAAATACAATTAATTACTTTTTATTCATAATATCCAGACCAAATTTCTTTTTTTTTTTTTTCAAGGAAAGCACCCCACCCCTGATTTATAAAATCACAAAACATAAACCCGGAAGTGACTCTTCTAGTCCTACAATAACTATCTTTGCATACCTGCTTGAGGCTCAGCCTTTTATTCCACACCTTCTTTCCACAGATGAGAAAACTCAAACCCAGAGACTTAAAGTGTCTCAACTAAGTCCACAAATCAGGACAAATTTGTTTTAAAAGACAGAAGTAGGCTGAGTCTATGAACACTAATTCAGTTTAAATCCAGTTATTCATAGAGTTGGTTTCCTTCTGCTGAGCCTTTCAGGAAATGTTAATGTGGAAAAGAATCTGCTACAGCAGTCACACAGCGTGTATCTTGATGCAATAAAGAAACTCATAAAGCAGTCAGATCACCCCAAGAACCACTGCATAGAAAGATGTTTTAGATTCTTAAAACTCCCAAGTATGGTCTTTGGATTGGCGCTGGGGACTTGTTAGAAATGCAGGACCTCGGGCCCCATCTCAAGAGCACCGAAACACTTATCCCCAGGTCCTGTGTACCTGCACTGAAGTTTGGAAAGGACTGTTTTAGATGATCTTGGAAATAGCTTCTAATCTTAAAAATGTATGAGTTCAAGTGTATGTGTTTAAATAACATCAAGAGTATCTTATTATTCAAAGTAATTCTATTGTGAATACCTCCATAAGGTGAAGAATCTCTTTTAAAATAAATTATCTCCAATTTACCTTAGGTGTTAAGGGAGAATTCTCGTACATGGATTTCATATTATATAAAATAAGGTCAGTCTAGAAATCATAGAAGTAGAAGCATGAAGAAATAAAATGCTCTCAAAGAAAATATTAGATAAGGAATACATAAGTTGCTCTATTTGAAAATGTACTTGCTCTACAGTTCATTAGTTCAAAACTGAGTTATATAGAATTTATTTTAATGCAGTCTGAAGTTGGGTAAAATTACTTTTGCACTATTTATAGACAAGGAAGTCTCACAAGTTAAGTCAAAAAAGTATCTTCTTCTTAAAAGCACTTTTCAAATTTACAAGTCTCTATTTTCATGCAAGTAATTGCTACATAAGTAAGGGCACGTATTGTTTGTACACTCTACTAATTACAGATGATTCTTACCTAGTAATTAAAGTTACTTTTAAATGGCAACATTTGGTTTATTCTGTTTGCCTGGCTGCGCACATAAAAATAATAAAACTTTTAAAGCCTGTAAACTATCCATGAATTTAAACAAATCCAAATTAGCCAGCATGGCTGAATTTTAATTGATTACTCACTTAATATCTGAATCTTTTCTTCTCCTAAGATCTTTCAAAAGTGCTTAAGGACAATGTCACCATTTTTATTTTATGAGCTTCTAAATACCCAAACCAAAAAGACAGTATGATATTCCTTTCAAAGCTAAATTAATCTCCTGCATGTAAGACCAATGTCTTAACCCATAATTTCAACGTTTTATGTTGTAAAGCAAAGATATTTATAGTTTTAAACATACAATTTTATGACTTCTAAGTACATGTTGCCCTGTAGGTGTTTTTCAACAATAACTCCATTTTCAGTGGCTGTTTGCAATCTACAATGATGGGCTTTGGTGAATATTTTGAGGAATTTGCATAAAACAGAATTGTTGCTTATAAAGGAAAGAATAAAAATAATTTTATAGAATTATTCATACAATAATAAATAATGACTGCACTGGTTTTTATAATATGATACAGATCATCTGTGAGCGTAAGAAAAGTGCTGGGTTACATGCCTACAACTTCCATTTATCTATATCCATTATCTTCCTTTAAAAAGACATTAATTTACAAAATGCATGTATTTTTATGATTACTACTGTTGGATCACTGTGAAATCTGCATTTTGCTGATTTCTATTGGCCTGTGTCGTTCTATCATTTTAAAAATCTATAACCACCCTGGGAACTATAATTTTACCTGATTTTTTATACTGCTTCTGAACCTTAAGGTTTTCAAACAGTGTGGCACATAACTCTAGTGGAGCATACAGCGTATGTTTTTATTGTATTTAAGCCTTTGGAATTTTTATATTTACTTCATACATTTAAACTTTCACTAAATAAAGAGTCCTAAAGTCATTCATAACAAACATTCTGGCCATTTTCTTTGTTTATCAGATAGCTAATAAAGAGTGCGGAATATCATTTATTTAGGGACCTTACATAAAATAAACTTTCTAAGTTCCTGAAAGTTATGATCAGACTTACGCACTAAAAAGAGTTAAAGAATGAACTACTCACTTCTATAAATATATCATTTATAACAATCTAAATGAAAACAGAACAAAATATTTTCTGACCTTCTCTAGAGGATAAGCAATGCTAAGGAGTGGGTTAAGAAGGAAGAAAGTTAAAAGTAAACAGCACTTATACATGGTTTAATAGTTGTCTCTTAGGACACTATTTTATGATGATCGTACGGAAAAGAAATTTTCTTCTGACTGCCTGTGCTGGGTAAATATTACCTCAGATAAATGCCATATTTTGACTAAATAAGTCTGTATAAACATAAGACTATTTTATGTTGGTTTCCTTAGTTTCCTTAGTTTTTCTGCATTAATTCAAAATTCAAACCATGATTCCCCCTAAAACACTCTATAAAATAGTATTCGTGACTTCATACAGTGAGGATGATATTTTCCTTTATAAATGCCACATAAAATCTGTGGTAAATTTTTAAATAGAAAAATTGTGAAAATCCCAATATAACCACAGATTGCCCTCCATCCCCTGTCCAATAAATTCTAACTTTAGGTTTTTACTATCTGACAGAAATCCTTTACAGTCTTGAGGGAAAAAAGCAGCCTTTTGTTTCTTATGCATTTGTCTGTGTGACTTTCTCTTTCCCAGTTGAGAATGAATTGAGGATAAACATCATAATTTATATTGCATAGGGAAAATTTGAGGAGTACATTTCCTCCAAAAAACTTAAAAGAGAATTTTACCATTGAGGAAGAAAAGAAACTAATGAGAAAATGTTTTTTAATATACATGTAGTTACCAAAAATATACTAGAGCCTAAAACAATTAATCTTCTACTAAAAAAAAATCTATTTTAAACTGACTTCAAATATGATAGTCATGAATGACAGTTTATTAAGCTTATTAAGGTTAAAGCTTGACTTACATATATGTCCTTCTGTTGGAATATAAGTTTAACTTTTTTCAGTAAATTAGTAATATTAGCAGTTGCTACCAGATGTAGGAATTTATTTAAATGAGCTACAAAAATCTCACATTTAATTTCATATTAAAGTCTGGAAACAACACGGGGTGCCTGGGTGGCTCAGTAGGTCTCTCTCTGCCTGCCTCTCTGCCTACTTGTGATCTCTGTCAAATAAATAAATAAATCTTTTAAAAAATAAAAAAATAAAAAATTAAAGTCTAGAAACAACAGATATTCATGCTTGGGACTTTTTAATAAGAGGAAAATCCTGTTGTCATATATTACATAATTGACAACCTATCAGTGGAAAATTTTCTGCCTAGAAAACAATACAGGGAACAGATAGCTGATATTGTGTTGTCTATTCTAAGTAAATACAGGCTAACTGACTTACATACTAAAATACATTCATCTGAGAGGGACCAGTCTCTCTGTTACATATAAAATGAAATTTTGGTTTCTTCTTTATTAACTAAAGTGAATTATTATATTGGCACCCCGTGATATCACTGCTCCTCATGTAGTAGGCTTCTAGACCTTTCCATTCCATGTGCTCTCTCTCTCTCCCATTTTCTTATTTTTGCAATTATCTTGGAGAAAGATTTTTAGAGGTAGAAATATTTTATGCACATGCAGTATTTCCTATTCAAGTTTGAGAGCTTAAGTCTGGGGGTTTTGAGTTCCAAAAATGAGAGCTGGAAAAATTAATACAAATAAAATCAGTGTCCTGTCCAGTAGATCATTCGAAGCTCCCTCCTCCTGCTGTATCCTAGATCAAACATATACTCCAGACTGTGACAACAAAAAATACAGGAAAGCAAAATACTGCGTTCAGTAGTGAAAGAGAGTATTTGTCACCTGTCAGGTAGTTCCCCATTGACCAAATAAAATAAGAAACCCCATCGTCTCTTCTTTAACAGGAGGATGGTCACAACAAATGATTTTTGAGCTGAGGATAAAAATTTTTGAGCTGATGAGCATCTTCAAGGCTTCTCAGGGACATTAAATGGCCACCTACCAAAGACCAGACAGAAGAAACACATTGATATCCTTCATGTACTTTTGGAATATTCGGGCATCTTAGGGAGGAACTAGCAATTTTGTCCTTTGAGATAACAGTAAAAGTTATATATTCAACTGTTTGAAATCCACTTCAGGAAAGAAAAAAAAGTATACAAAATTTTTAGCCAATTAAAGCTGTCATTTTGGGGCGTCTGGGTGGCTCAGTGGGTTAAAGCCTCTGCCTTCAGCCCAGGTCATGATCTCAGGGTCCTGGGATCGAGCCCCACATGGGGCTCTCTGCTCAGGAGGGCACCTGCTTCCCACCCCCCACTCTCTCTGCCTGCCTCTCTGCCTACTTGTGATCTCTGTCTGTCAAATAAATAAATAAACTCTTTAAAAAAATAATAAAGCTGTTCCTTTATATACGTCACAGACTCTAATGTTAAAAGTTAATTATAAAAGCAATATTAACAGTTAAAAATGAATATGGATTATATTTGGACTCATGATTTTGGTGTTTTCAGAGCTCACTATCTCTCATACTCACCCTTTAATTTACTGCTGAGTTGTGGAGTTTATCTGGCTTTTCAAATGCAATTTATTCTTTCTTTATTTGCACATTAATTATTAAAAACCAAAAAAAAAAAAAACCAGACATGAAGAAATATTCTGAGATACAATGCTTTCTGTGCCCCAATGATTAAAATGTTAATAAAGTGGACAAAAAACATTTTCAAGAATATGAGACAATAAACATGAGGAAAGAAGGTAAAAAAAAAAAAAAAAAAAAGAGTGATGTGATCTGTCCATGTCAAATACTGAGCACTCATTACCAAAACTAAAGATTATTCACTGCAGGTGTAGCATAGCACATACTTCAAATAAACCCCAATCACCCCCTCACCCTGAGTCAGCCTTAGGACAGATTGGAAACTGCTTTGTGGATACTTCTCTTAGAAAATGGTCTCCCTGAATCAGCTAATAGCAAACATGATCTAGTTAGTAGTTAGAAAGTATGTTCTCAAAAATTATCCACAATATTGGCTTGTTAAAAAAGTGAGGGTTTATTGACAACATGGATCCTGTGAGGTAAGCCAGTGACCATAAAGATGCTACAGTATGCCTAATACTAAAAATTGTAATCTATTTATCATTTAGTAGCTTCATTAAATAACTTTCTATATAGGTAATCAAATGTTTCTTTTCTTTTCCAATGTAGGTAAACTTGAACTCAGAGAATTAGAATGAATAAATCTGGGGAAGGGAAATCTAAATTATAAGCCATTCTTTACTGATCCATGAATCACTCTTGCCAAAGTTCAGGTAGGAGAGAAAATTATTTGCTTCTGCTGAGAAACTGGTATAATTTCAATGTGGATAACAAAAATGATCTGCTTTGAGTATCAATATATAGAGAGCCAAATTTATCAACCACCTTTATTAATTTTTTCAGATCCTAGGCCTATGTATTTCCCATTCCTGATCTTCCATTATAATTTTTATTTTCTTTCTTCCTATGTTTTTATAAACTGCCTTGCTCTCCAGGGAATAGCTATGTGCAATATTCCTTGTGTCTTTCAAGATTGGTCCCCACCATCACCATCACCCAAGCCCACAAGCCCATATACCATATGAAAGCCTCCTTGTTTCAGCTCTCCTCTTTCCATACTTAAGCTTCCATATACAAAATATTGTTCTTCTCCAACTTAAAGAAAAATTAATTCAGAGTGACTCTCATAAAATTGTGAAGGAAGATCTGTCTTTGCCCCTATCCTCCTTAGGGTCTTCCTGGTATCAGGCTACCAGGAGCCCCACCATAAAGACCACCAGCCTCTACTCAGTCTCTGCCCTCCCTCAGCTCCACTGCCTCCGTTTCACCCAATTTCTCCATTCCTCCTCCAAAGCTTGTTTGGAATTGTTCATTTCAATAATAGCTTTGCAGCAAAGCCTGAAGTGGCTTTATGTAGTTAGTGTTGGTCTCTCAATATGTCCTTGACATTGAATGAAGCCCAATTTCTCCTCAAATGCAGACAGCTAGTGTTTTCTAATTTACATAGGGTTTGTACCCTTATCTCATTTATTCAAGCAGAATCATATGCATATATATATACATATATATATATATACTACATTTATATATATATGTATATATATGCATATATATATACTACATTTACTTTAATATGTGCACATATTTCTCAAAAAGCATTATGCATAGAATTCACATCAATTGTGTTTATTTCTCAGAAAGCATGTTGAGGAAACATTCTAGTCTCATTTTTTGTCACGTAGGAAATACGGTGGTTTTAAGAAAATGTTTTTTCATATTAAATGTAGGGCATTAATTGGTCTAAATATTCCTGGCAGAGTTTCTGCACCTCTAATTAAATTCCAAACAGGCTTCACTTCTCCGAAAACACACGTATTAATGCCCTAAATCTAAACCAAAGCAGATGAAATGCTGCATCTTAACGAGTCAAGCACCATTGATGCGCCTTCCTAAATTTGGAGTCACTCCACCCGCAGGCTGCACAGGGCTTCCCATTCAGCCGCAGTTGCTGCTGTTTCACATGCCGAAGATTTCCATTTTGCCCTTTGCATCATTTTAACAAGTAATTATTGCGTTCAGATACCTTTCTGCACGATCCTAATTTTCCCTCATTAGCTTTTGGTTCTATGGTATTCAAAGTTCATTCCTCTTTGTTTTCAGCAAGTATTTTTAAACAACTTGAAGTTAACATCAGGCATAAAGAGTTCTATTTGTTTTATATTTGTTACATTGAAGAATAATTTCTCTAAGCTTCTATGTTGGGAAACATACCACTCCTCTCTACCCCTAGATATATTCAAAATGGGCTCAATAAATCTTATCCCTTATTTAAAGTTTTAGGAAATAGTAATTAATCACCGTGATTTAGCAGTTAATAACTACAGAGACAATTATTTCAATAAATCAACACAAAAGATCTCACAAATGAAAGGGTTTTCTGGGTTAACATTGTAAAAACTTTATAGTCCTGAATTGTTTCCTGATTATTCTACTATTAATTATTTAAACAATGTATCACAGCTTAAGTACAGATGTCATTTTACATTTGTCCAACTCATGAACTTAATAATCAGATAAGAAAGCAGTACAATGACAAAACGTGTCATTTTCTCTAATACTCACATGAAATTTTTTAATAACTCCTCCATTTACAGAAAAATTTACTTACTTGATTATGCATTTTACCCTTATTTTGAAAATTAATCAAAACAAAAGGAGACTTAGCATAGCCAAAAAGACTTTTTTCCAAAAAGATTTTTTAAATACTATGAAATTTGGTCTGGGTATAGAAGGCGACATTTTATAATAACACAAACTATGGAGCTAGAACCATAGTTTTTATCTACGAAGAAATATTATTTTGGTGCAAAACTTTCAGTTCAGTCCAAAAAAAATTGTTATATTTAAAACAACCTGTAACTAAGCAGTTAGTTATCAACTGATTCCCAGTCGATTAACTGAATATAAAGTACTCTTTGCCTACACAAATAAACCATGCCAACAATTTAAGATTAATTGCTAGAGTATGTGAAATTTTCCTTAGGGTTAAGTTTAGAGCTGACATTCTAAAATTATTATTAAAATGGCCATTGATCACAATGATCAGTCAATTAAATTAGAAAACTAAATGATAGAAGTCGATCGCCTGCTAAAGCTAACAATAACAGTGGTTTGGAGTTGAGAAAGTACAAATTTCCTTTTTAACTGAAACCACTGCAAGATAAAGAAAACAAAACAGCTCCAAAGCATATCCCAAACAGAATTACATGACTGAAAATTCTTTGTGTATATAAAAGAGCATCCAGATTCAGGTGTATATGTAGAACCTTCCGTGTAGACCCATACATAATTGGTTTTTAAGAAAAATTGGCATATTCTCCTGACCAAACTCCAGAGACTACCATTAAATTAACAGCTATATGGAAGGCTTTAAAAAGATAGCTAAATTTCTGATTAGCAGCTTCAAGACTTGGAAAAAAATTAAGGTCAGTACTGCAAATAAAAGGAATCATTTTTTTCTTTCTACCCAAAAGAAGTTTTTGCTATGTTTCCGAATCTGTGCCACTTCCGGCCAAATACTTACTTAGAACTGCTCTTTTGTGTTAATTTTTTTTTTCAAATTTCACTAGATGATCCTAGAAATCAATAGGGATTTAAATCATCATGAATAATGATAGAGTCCGACTGATATGCTGCTATTAAAGCAAAAATAACTTACATTTGTAACACTAGTTATAAATAATAATAGGACATTAAAGAGTTTTATTAGAAGAAAAATTGCCCAAAGACTCCATTCTGTCAGGTTAACCTTCTAGAATTTCTCAGACAAATCAAATTATTCTACAAACCCAAAGCCAATATCCAAGTCTGTTTATAAAAATCACCGACTCAAAATGCAACTGTTTGTCCTTCTCATTTAAAATTTAAAAATGGTCTCTTGGTCTCTTTGTGTTTTAGCTGAATTTGTGCACAGTACATTGTTGTTTCAGCTCAAAAACCTCCTGTGTGGCAAAGGGCTTGGCAGCCCAGAGAAAGGCAGTGAACACTGTTGAATTCAGTGCAGTGCATTTGTTAACACAAGGAAGCGTGAATAATATTTGGAGATCTAGCACACCTTAGTGGAAACAATTATAACTACAACTGTTTTGAAGACATTTAAATTTTCAATTCCATTGTTTTAGTGAAATTCCATTTTACCTAAATAGAGGGGCTGTGTTTAAATGTTTTTTCTCAAACTGATGTGTTTCTTCCCCAAACTTACCACAGATAAAAAAAAATTACTTTGATAATAAGCCTCTAAAAATAGAAATCATTCCTCTTTTTCAGAATTTCCGTTAAGTATTGGTACAATGCCCTTGAAGCTATCAAATTAGGGGCAATACCATCATGGCTAAATGTAAAGTGTCTGCTTTTTCTTGTTAAATGATTGCTGAGGTTTTGACCTGCAAAACCTTGTCAAGTCAGCTCTTGGGATACTTCAAAGACTTGGTTTCAAATACGTATGCTGTACGTGTTCTACTATTAATGGCTGACTCTCCTTTACTTCATACTACTAAGATGTCATCAAAAAAGAGAGTAGAAAAGACATCATAAATATCCATTCTGGACAATTTCAAAAATTTTTTTAAAGATTTTATTTATATATTTGACAAAGAGAGATCACAAGTAGGCAGAGGCAGGCAGAGAGAGAGGAGGAGGCAGGCTCCCCACTGAGCAGAGAGCCGGATGCCGGCCTCGATTCCAGGACCCTGGGATCATGACCTGAGCTGAAGGCAGAGGCTTAAACCACTGAACCACCCAGGTGCCCCCTGGACAATTTCAAAAGCTTTCAATTTTATCTTCTGTTCTATCATCCTCCATCTTAGAGTTGAGATAGGTAAAGCATTCAAAAATAAATAGAAAACATTCATTCTAAAATATGAAGAAAATTAGCCCCGTTCATGTATAGCTCCATTGACACATGCATTTCTAAAAATCAGGATATAATATTTACAGAGTCTTAGGTAAAATATACTTGCTTATTATCCAGGCATTACAACTATCTGCTACATGACTGAAAACTAGAAAGGAAGCAAATATTCTTATCAACAATTAAATATTTTGGAGTAAGTAACTTCCAAAATGGCAGAGTAAGCAAGTGTTCTCCCCTTCCCCCCCACAAAAAACAGTGATACAACTAAAGAAAATTGTAAAAACAAACAAACAAACAAACCAAACCAAACCAAAATAAAACACTATTTTAGGACTCTGGAAATTAGCCAAAGGCACTCAACACTTTAAGATGCATTTATTTAGGAAAAACCTCCAGAAAGAACAGTGGGTGTCTACATCACTTTTGTCTGGGCTGCTCCCTTCCTCAATGTCCTCCAGCTTAGTTGTCACGGTAGATATACGAGGGCATGCAAGTTGTGAGAAACCGCTGCTTTGTTGCTGGAGGGGGCTCACTTGGTTTGGAGTAGAGCACTGAGCCATACCATGCCTGTGGGAATTGTCCAAAATAGTAGCCATCTCTGTAACAAACAAACAGGAAGGCCAGTGGCAAAGCTGTCCTGAGATAGTAGTTCTGGTCAGAGGAAGCAACAAAATGGCAAACTAGCCAATAATAATAACAACAACAACAACAAGATTGAGGAATGAGACAACCACAGTCCCACAGTCTCATTCAATTGAGATTGATAAATTCTGACAAATCTCTGGAAATCTGGAAGCCTTATAGAGGCTGCACTTCTACAGGTGAGACCAGAAAGGACCCAAGCTATCCACTCATTCCTAGATGAACATGAGGCCTTGTGTATGCACCCAAGAGAATTGAGACGGCCTGGAAGAAAGTAAAAGCTGGGGCAGACTTGTAAACTGCTTGAATTTTGGTATGTTCCTGAACATACAGATCAATGTGAAGAAAGTTGAGGTCTTACTGGGTCAACATGTTTGAACACAGTTTCTAAACAATCACTGGCTAACCACTAAGCTATGTTGTCACAGAGCCTCCTGGGGGAGGCCAGGATTAAGAATATGAACAAGAATTTTTTTATTTGTGCATACTGTAGAAGAAAACAGATTCCAGGGTGTCTGGGTAGCTCAGTCAGTTAAGCAGCTGCCTTCAGCTCGCTCATGATCTCAGGGTCCTAGGCTCAAGCCCCGAGTCAGGCTCCCTGCTCAGTGGGGAGTCTGCTCCTCCCTCTCCCTCTGCCACTCCTTCCCCACTCCTTCTCCACTCCCACCCTCTCTCTTAAATAAATAAATAAATAAAATCTTTGAGAAAAAAAAGAAAAAGAAATCAGATTCCATATATTTAGTCTAGGCAAGTTGCTAAACAGACATACACACAAATACACACACACACACACATCACTACCACCACCACACAATATCAACAACAGTCCACAGGGGAAAACGTCTGAATTCAGAGTTGCTACAATATATTATCTAAAACGATTATCAGTAACAACAAAAACATCAAGATATGATGTTTACATATTTAAAGAACTATAGGAAAACACGATAACAATGAATTATCTAAAATAGAATCTTGGGGGGTGCCTGGGTGGCTCAGTGGGTTAAAGCCTCTGCCTTCATCTCAGGTCATGATCCCAGGACCCTGGGATCAAGCCCCGCATCGGTCTCTCTGCTCAGTGGGGAGCCTGCTTCCCTTCCTCTCTCTGCCTGCCTCTCTGCCTACTTGTGATCTTTGTCTGTCAAATAAATAAATAAAATCTTTAAAAATTTTTTAAAAAATAAAATAAAATAGAGTCTTGGGGCACCCGGGTGACTCAGGGAGTTAAGTGTCCAAATTTGGATTTCAGATTCTCTCTCTCCCTCTCCCTCTGTCCCTCCTCACCCCCACACATGCATGTGAGTGTGCACATTCTCTCTCACAAAAAAAAAAAAAAAGAAAAGAAAAGAAAAGTAGAGTCTCAATTTAAAAACTGCAATTATGAAAACAAACCACAGGAATTGTGGTGTTGGAAAGCACAATAACTAAAGTGAAAATTTTGCTAAAGTGATTCAACAGTAGATTTGAGATGACAGCAAAAATAACTGAACAACTTGAAAATATATCAATAGAAATGACCTAATCCAAAGAACTGAGGATAAAAAATATAAAGAAAATGAACAGAGCTTCAGAGGCCGGTGGGACATCATCAAGACTATAAACATAAGCATGATTAGAGTCCCAGAAGGAGAGGAGAGAAAGGGTCAGAAAAATATCTGAAGAAATAATAGCCAAAAAATTCATAATTTTAATGAAAATACTAGTATACAGATAAAAGTTCAGTGCACTTCAAGTAAAATAAATACAAAGTTATCCATAGTTAGGCACATCATAGTCAAAATGTTGAATGCCAAAAGACAAAAAGGAAGTTTTGAAATCAGCAAGAAAAATTCAACTAAATATGTATAGATTTACAGCTAACATCTCCTAAGAAACAGAAAAAGCCAAAAGACAGTGGGATGCTATATTTAAAGTACTGAAAGAATGAAAAAAAAAAAAAAAACTAACAAAGATGGAGCCTGTACTCAGAAAAGTAATCCTTCAAAAATAAACTTGAAATAAAGATATTACCAGACTTTAAAAAAAGAAAGAAAAATTAAGCAAGTATGCTCCTAGCAGACCTGACACATAACAAATAAGAAAGTCCTTCAAGCTGAAACGCAATATGATTCAGTAACACCTGAATCCACACAAAAAATTAAAGAGTACCAAAAAAGATAAATGTGTGGAAATTATAAGAGAATGAATAAATATATTTTCTTCATTTCTTCTCTCAAATGATCTAAAATAGTAAGGCTGCATAAAACAGTCTTTATAAAACTGTCATTCCTGGAATTCTGGGAAGATTGCAGAGTAGGAAGCACCAGTAATCTATCTTGCCACCTACACACCACTAGCAGTGTAAGGGCAGCATCTCTCTCACGTAACTGTTTTGGAACTCTAGAGAGCATTGGAGACTTGTAACTCCCAGGGAAGGGGGTAAATCATAGTTAATTTCAGTCAATTTCAGCTCTTAGCACAATAGCAGCTACCTGTCTTCCACCACTCAGCCAACTGGCAGTTTGGAGCAGCTTGCAAGCAGCTTGAGAGAACCAGGATCAGCAGTAAGGATTTTGTCCTACAAGTATCAGGCATTGGTGCTTCTTCGATCATTGATTGCTGCCTCTAATGATAAGAGTGCAGACCCAGAGGTGAGGAGCCATTGGTGCACACCCTCCCTACTGTTGCAAGTCCCTCATCCTCCTGCTGAAGCAATTTCCAGAAGAAAATGACAGAAGTGGGTCCCTCTTTTCAATAATCACTTTAAATATAAATGGATTAAACTCTCTAGTCAAAAGAAAGTAATAGGAAGAGCAAATTAAAAACACGTGATCCAACAACACACTGTCCAGAAGACACTCACTTTAGATAAAAAGATAAAAATAGATTAGAATCAAAAGGATGAGAAGAGACAGTCCATGCAAACAGTAACCAAAAGAGAGCAAGGGTGGCATACAAATACCAGACAAAATGGACTTTAAATCAAAAACGTTTACAAATGATTCACAGACCTGTACTCCTGAAGGAAATAATACTGTACATGTTAAAAAAAAAAGAGTTTACAAAAAGCAAAGGGAGCCCATTACTTATTAATAAAAATTCGATACAGTAAGATACAACAATTATATACATTTACAAATATAATAACAGACCGTCAAAATATATGAAGCAAATAATGGCCAAAATTAAGAAACTGACAGTTTACAATGACTGCTGGAGACTTTAGTACCCCACTCCTGATAATGGTTAAAATAACCAGACAAAAGATAAGTAAGGAATGGAGGACTTGAAGAACACCATAAACCAACCAGATCTGAGAGACATAAGCAGAACACTCTACCCAACAACATACCCATTCTTCTCAAGTACACATGGAGCATTCTTAAGGATAAGACATATGTTGAATGTCAAATCAAGTCTCAAAAGATTTGAAAAGGGGAGCCAGAGTGGCTCAATCAGCTGATTGTCTGCCTTCAGCTCAGATCATGATCTCAGGGTCCTGGGATCTGTCCTTGCTGGGCTCCCTGCTCAGCGGGGAGCCTGCTTCTCCCTCTTCTCCTGCCTCCCTACCTCATGCTCTCTCTCTCTCTGTCTCAAATAAATAGATAAAAAATTTTAAAAAGATAGTTGTCACACAGATTATCTTCTCTGACCCCAAGAGGTGAAGTTAGAATGCAGAATAAACCTTACATTTATGGTCAATTGATTTCTTTTTTTTTTTTTAAGACTTTATTTATTTATTTGACAGAGAGAGAGAGAGAGAGATCACAAGTAGGCAGAGAAGCAGGCAGAGAGAGGGAGGAGGAAGCAGGCTCCCGGCTGTGCAGAGAGCCCTATGTGGGGCTCGATCCTAGGGCGCTGGGATCATGACCTGAGCTGAAGGCAGAGGCTCTAACCCACTGAGCCACCCAGGCGCCCCTGGTCAATTGATTTCTTACTAAGGTACTATGGCAATTCCATGGGTTAAAGACTGTCTTTTCAAGAAATGCTGTGGGAAAATTGAATATTCATATGCAAAAAGATTAATTTAGATTCTTACCTCACACAATATTTTTAAAATGGAATACAGACCCAAATGTAAGAGTGAAAGCTATAAAATTTCCAGAAAAAAGCATATGAGAATAACTTTATGATCTCAGATCAGACAAAAGTTTTTATATATAATTCCAAAAGCACAATCTACATAAGAAAAAGTAATAAATTGGACTACATCCAATGTAAAAAATTTGCACTTCAAAGACACTATTTAAAAAAACAATAAAAGAACAAGTCACAGACAGGGAGATAATATTTGCAAATCATATATCTGAAATAGGAATATATCCAAAACATACAAAGAACATAGTAAGACAAAAAAAAATTTTTTTTTGATGGGCAAAGAAATTGAACACTAAACCGAAGAAGATATATGAATGACAAATAGATGAAAAGATGTTAACATTATTCACCATTAGGACAGTACAAATTAAAACTAAACCAAGATACTACTTCACACCCACTAGACTGTCTATAATAAAAGACAATAACAAATACTGGTAAGGTTATAGAGATATTGGAAACCTCATTTATTGCTGGTGGGAATATAAAATGGCACAGCCACTTTAAAAAGATTTTGGTAATTTCTTTAAACATTTCAATATAAATATATTATACAATCTAGCAATTTCACTTTTATGAAATTACCCAAAAAAGAGGAAATATATCCAAAGACTTACATGTGAAAGTTCATTGCAGCATTATTTGTAGTAGCCAAAAGCTAGAAACAATCTAATGACCATTTACTGGTGACTAAATAAAATGGAATATTATTCAGCAATCAAAAGAATAAACTATTAAAATACACTATAACAAGAATAAGCCTCAAAAGTGTTATGCTAAATGAAAGAAGCCAGAACAAAGGACCAAAGGATACTGTGTGGTTCCATTTATTTAAAATGCGTGGAGAAGGGGACACCTGAGTGGCTCTGTTGGTTAAGCGCTGGTCTCTTGGCTTCAGCTCAGGTCATGATCTCAGGGTTGAGAGATGGAGTCCTGCTTCAGGCTCCACACTGTGCACCGTGCCTGCCTAAGATTCTTTCTCTCCCTGTCCCTCTGCTCCTCCTCTCTCCCGTTTGCACATGTGTATCTGTGCTCTCTCTAAAGAAAAATAAAATTTTAAAAAATGTCCAGAAAAGACAAATTGATAGAATAGAAGCAGAACAGTGGTTGCCTGGGGTCGACAGTGAAAGTGGAGCTTGGCTCCAAAAGAACACAAGGACTTTTTTGAGCTTGTGGAAATGGTGTAAACCTGGATTGTGAATATTATGGGAAATCTCTATAAATTTACTAAAAATCATTAAAGGTTACACTTACAACTGGTGAATTTTAGGTTAAGTAAACTTCAATAAAGTCAAAAAATACAGCACTGGAAAATCCATATGCTAAATATCATAAATTTTATTCAAAGGAGAGCCTCCATGGACTCTCGTATAAAAATTGACTCATTTTTTTTTCTCTAGAATTCTAACAAACTTTAATTCTCAGCCATTTCTTGATTAAGAAAAAACTGAATGACAAGATGGGATCAGGAAGGAGACAAACCATAGGAGACTCTTAATCTGGGACGCCTGGGTGGCTCAGTGGGTTAAAGCCTCTGCCTTTGGTTCGGTTCATGATCCCAGGGTCTTGAGATCGAGCCCTGCATCGGGCTCTCTGCTCCGCAGGGAGCCTGCTTCCTCCCCTCTCTCTGCCTACTTGTGATCTCTGTCAAATAAATAAAAAAAAATCTTAAAAAAAAAAGAGAGAGAGAGACTCTTAATCTCACAAAACAAACTGGGAGTTGCTGGGGGGCAGAGGGTAGGAACTGGGTGGCTGCGTTATGGACACTGGGGAGGGTATGTGCTATGGTGAGTGCTGTGAAGTGTGTAAACCTAGCGATTCACAGACCTGTACCCCTGGGGCAAGTAATACATTATATGTTAATAAAAATAATTTTAAAAATAAAATTAAATTTTAAAAAAAGGAAAAGTGAATGATGACTTCTATGATATATGAGAACCCAGAGAACAAAAATGACAATTGATAAACAGAAGAGAAAATAAGGAAACCTGCCCATGATCTTTAAAAGTACAATCCTGGGGCACCTGGGTGGCTCAGTCAGTTGAGCCTCTGCCTTTCCGCTCAAGTCATGATCATGGGGTCCTGGGATCCAGGGGTCCATATGGGATCAAGGTCCGTATCGGGCTCCCTGCTCAACGAGAAGCCTGCTTCTCCCTCTCTCTCTGCCCCTCCCCACTGCTCGTGCTCTCTCTCTGTCAAATACATAAATAAAATCTTTTTATAAGTAAATATTATAAATAAAAGTGTGATCCTCTGTGGCTATTTAGTTCAGGTATAAACAACACAATCTTCTTCAATTTATTTGTCCTTAGCGGCACCCCTGAATTCCTTCTCGCTTCTTTTTTCTTTTTTTAAGATTTTATTCATTTAGGGGCGCCTGGGTGGCTCAGTGGGTTAAAGCCTCTGCCTTCAGCTCAGGTCATGATCTCAGGGTCTTGGGATCGAGCCCCACATCAGGCTCTCTGCTCAGCAGGGAGCCTTCTTTCTTCTCTCTCTCTCTCTGACTGCTTCTCTGCCTACTTGTGATCTTGTCTGTCAAATAAATAAATAAAATCTTTAAAAAAAAATATTTTATTCATTTATTTGACAGAGAGAGCGAGAGAGCACATGAAGGGGGAGCAGAACAGGGAGAGAAAGAAGAAAGCTCCCTGCTGAGCAAGGAGCCCTAGGCTGGGATTAATCCCAGAACACTGGGATCATGACCTGAGCTGAAGGCAGATGCTTAACCGAATGAGCCCCCCAGTGACCCAAACTCTCACTTCTAAATTATTTCTTTTAAAGTGGACAGACAGGAAAGAGAAAAGCAGAGGCAAAAGCTTTGTCTTGTGTTTGGATCCAAAATTAAGTATATCACCACCACTGCCTTCAGTATTTCTTACTAAAATTTTTTGCTTTGTTCTCTCTCAAGATGGATACATTCTCAAACAATTCCATTAATGGTGTCCAGAGGTGAGGGCACCTAGATGGCTCAGTTGGTTGAGTGTTGGACTCTTGATTTCAGCTCAGGTCCTGGTTGTGGGATGAACTGCGTGTCTGGCTCTTTGCTCAATGTAGAGTCTGCTTCAGAGTCTCTCTCCTGCTCTCTCTCTCTCTCTCTCAAATAAATAAATAGATAAAATATTTTTTAAAAAATGGTGTCCAGAGGCTTCTACAACTGTAAGTCACTCTAATACAACAAAGAATGAGAGGGCTGTCATTCTGTTGTAAGTGAAAGAAAGCAGACAGGCCATGAAAAGGAAGTAAGAAAGCGACTGGAAGACCACAGCAAGGCTCTTGGGCAGATTCATTGCTTAAGAGTGCTTATGGAAGTTGTAGATACAATAATTAATTTCCTTACAATGATCCACAATGAGATCCTGTAGAAAACCTTCACAGACTCCAGGAATGTGCGTACTTCAGTTTAAAGATTACAGTATTTGAAAACTCTAGCTATAAAGACTGGTGTTCTTTTTTTAATTTTTTTTAAATTTATTTATTGAACAGACAGAGATCACAAGCAGGCAGAGAGAGAGGAGGAAGCAGGCTCCCTGCTGAGCAGAGAGCCAAATGCAGGGCTCAATCCCAGGACCCTGAGATCATGATCTGAGCCGAAGGCAGAGGCTTTAAGCCACTGAGCCACCCAGGTGCCCCTAAAGACTGGTGTTTTATTTTACTAGATGTATCTTTTTAGTTCAAATTGACATTTTTCCATTTCTTACCCTAGAGACAAATTGCTAAATGGTAGAAAGTATTAAATTCATATTTAAAATTGCTTAACTGATTCAAGAAAAAAATTTATTGGGGGAATAGCTATGTAATACATTATAAAACCAGTAACTAACTACTCAGCTTTCGTTTAAATCTATGGCAGTTTCTCAACCTTGGCACTTGGAAGTTCCAGCCCAGAAAAATCTTTGTTATGGGGCACTGGCTTATGCAGTGCAGGATGTGTGGTAGCAACCCAGACGTCTACTCACTTGCTGCCATTGGTAACCCACTCACAATCTACCCTACCCCACGACAACCAAAAATAGGTCCAAACATTGCCAAAAGTCCCTGTCAGGCAAAATAACCTCCAGATGAGAACAACTGGGCTAGACTATCTTGTAGTTTTGTTTTGTTTTGTTTTGTTTTGTTTTGTTTTGTTTTGTTTTGTTTTGTTTTGTTTTTGAGAGAGAGAGAGAGAGAGAGAGAGAATGCAAGCTGAGGGAGAAGGAGAGGGAGAACCTTAAGCCTGCAGAGTTCAATCTCCTTCTAACTCTATCTTCTCTGAATCCCATGTAACTACTTGAACATTCTGTACCTCTGGATGAAAGTTCTCTTCATTTCTGTGATTTGAATGAAAGTCCCAACTTTCTTAAAACCATACTTTTATAAGCTTCTTAAACTGAGGTTGCTTGTTCAGTATTGGAAGGTGAGGCTGACAAGCTCCTCACTCTTACCTCCTGTTTTTATACCCTTCCTTTTCTACCTCTTTTGTTTATAACAGAACAAAAACACTACTGCCTTGAGGTTCATGCCGTTTGGCCATTACGTGGGTTACAGCTCACAATTTGGCTATAAAATCAATTCCCCATCCTCTTTACTGTCACCTTTGGCCTCATATTCTCTTACGGCGCATGAATCCTAGGCTTTCTTTCCAGGCTGAGTTTTATCATCCATCCAATCCATCCTTCCCAATAAAGCCAAAATGACCCATGCAAAAATGGAGCTCTCTCCAGTCCTCTAATGCATCAGCAACTCCTCACTGACCTTAAGATAATATTAAAATCTCTTCACGTGGTGTACAAATCCCTTTAGAGTCTGGCTCATTCTAATTTCTTCTACCATGATCTCATAAACACAAAAGCACATGCAGATGCACTGCTCAGCTCCACGTATGCTCAAGTTCTTTCAGTTCCCTAAATGCACCTCATTCTTTCTTGCATCTAGACTATTGTACGCCGCAGTCCTATAACTTGAATACTTCTTCCTCCCTTTCGTCATCTAGCCAATGCCTATTCATCCTTTAGGTCTCAGCTCTGAACTCACTCTTCCCCAGCTTCCCCCAATCATCCTGCCAACCCATATCATATATCCACCAAAGTACTTCCATATCACTTAGCACTTCTCCACAAATGAGTAAAGGCTCGTTTACTTCTCTTTACCACTAAAATGTAAACTAAGAAAGTTGGGACTCTGTTCATCACTAAATTCCCAGGGCTTTTTGAGAATCTATCCCATAGTCAAAACTAAATATATATTTATTGAGTGAATGAAAGGATGTTATTGTACCATCATCTGAATAATTTATGGCAAGCTCAAATTTAATTTGGATTTATTTTGAGGCTATAAAATGTTTTAAATATATTTATTTTCCTATCTATTCTTCCATTCCCTTCAATGTATGGAAACTTCAGAGAATACTTCATACTTGTGAAACTCTCTAGGCCATTACTATCCTATCCAGGAGTTTCTGATTGTGATAGTATAGTAGGCCTACTGAAACAAAACAAAAAACCTCCCACTTTCACTTAGCTACCCCCACATTTCATCATGGGGTTAAAGCCAACCTGAGGAAAATGATTATTCCAACCGTATCTTCAAAACCTGCTTGGAAGAGGAAAGGACAGAATCTAACACTTCTGGACGTGATTTCAGGACTGAGGCCATGATCTACATTCCAATATGAAATATTTTAGATATACTCTTGTGCTACCTAAAACATGTTTGAGTTTTTCCCTTGTTAGCTCTCAATTCTTAAAATGAAATTAAATAGATCTTTGTCCATAACCCACTGCAGTCCTCTTGTCCAATAACTAGTTGACTATTTCATTTGGGGCTAATTATTAAAACAAGATTAAATATGAAGCATCTCTATTTATCTCACAGCTAGTTACCCGTGGGAAACTAGTCTATCTTTAAAATTTTAAAAGACATCCATGATATGTATAACTTCTAAGATCATTTGTACAAGTTCTTTTTTTGAAATGTAATTATTATAACAGAATTATATTAGTTTCAGGTATACAATATGATGACTCCACAATTCTATACATTACTCAGTGCTCATCAAGATAAATGTACTCTTGATCCACTTTATTTATTCCCCACTCACCCACCACATCTCTGACAACTACCTGTTTGTTCTCTGTATTTAAGAATCTGGGGTTTTTTTGTTGGGGAGGATATGTGCTATGGTGAGTGCTGTGAAGTGTGTAAACCTGGCGATTCACAGACCTGTACCCCTGGGGATAAAAATATATTATATGTTTATAAAAAATAAAAAATTTATTAAAAAAAAGAATCTGGGTTTTTTTGTTTTTGTCTTTTCTTGTTCATTTGCTTTGTTTCTTCAATCCCACATATGAGTGAAATCGTATGGTATTTGTCTTTCTTTGATTTATTTCACATACCATTATACTCTCTAGGTCCATCCATGTTGTTACAAATAACAAGATCTCATTCTTTTCTATGGCTGATATATATATATATATATTATACATAATATATATATATATATAAAACATATATATGTTATATATATATCACTCAGCCATAGAAAAGAATGAGATCTTTTCATATATATATATAACTTCTTTATCCATTCATTAGTTGATGGACACATGGGTTGCTTCCATACCTTGACTATTGTAAATAATGCTGCAATAAACATACAGGTGCATATGTCTTTTCAAATTAATGTTTTCCATCTTCTTTGGATAAATACCCAGTAGTGGAATTATTGGATCATGTGGTAATTCTATTTTTAGTTTTTTGAGGAACCTCCATATTGTTTTCCACTGTGGCTGAACAAGTTCACATTCCTACCAACAGTATTTGATTATTATTATGTGGATTATTCTCCACATCCTTGCTAAAACTTGTTATTTCTTGTGTTCTTTATTTTGGCCATTCGGACAGGTGTGAGGTGATATCTCTTGGAGTTTGGATTTGCAATTCCCTGATAATGAGTGACGTTGAGCATCTTTTCATGTGTCTGTTGGCCATCTGAATGTCTTCTTTGGAAAAATGTCTATTCAGGTCCTCTGCCCATCTGTCAATCATATTATTTGCTTTTTGGTGCTGAATTGTACAAGTTCTTTATATATACTGGATATTAACCTCTTATCAGATATATCATTTGCAAATATCTTCTCCCATTCATTATGTAGTCTTTCTGTTTTGCTGATGGTTTTCTTTGCTGTGCAAAAGCTTTTTATTTTGGTATAGTCCCAATAGTTTAATTTTGCTTTTATTTCCCTTGCTTGAGGACACATGTATAGAAAAATGTTTCTATGGTCATATCAAAGAATTTATTGCCTAAGTTTTCTGGTAGCAGTTTTATGGTTTCAGGTCTCACATTTAGGTCTTTAATTCATTTTGAATTTATATTCATGTATGGCGTAAACAAATGGTCCAGTTTCATTCTTTTTACATGTAGCTGTCCAGTTTTCCCAGAACTATTTGTTGAAGAGACTCTCTACATCATTTTATATTCTTGCTTCCTTTGCCATAGATTATTTGACCATCAAATTGTGATTTCATTTCTAGGCTCTTTATTCTGTTCACATTGATCTCTGTGTCTATTTTTGTGCCAGTATCATATTATTTTGATTACTACAGCTTTGTAGTATATCTTGAAATCTGGGATTATGATACTAGAAGTTCTTTTAAAAGTTATATTGTTTACTATGGATGGATACCATATAATCAAACTATTCCTGGTAGGTTGCTTATTGTATGATAAGTCTCCTTCAAATTAAAATAACAAATGGATCATTGATCAAAATTGTCTTGTTAAGAACAATGTCTTGCAGGAAGCTCTATAAAAGAGGAAAATGAAAATTCTTCAGAGTGTTTCTTTTTAAAAATTGTGTTACTAAGATCAGTCACAGTAGCTCTATGTATTATAGAGCTATCTCTCTATACCATTATAATATTTTATTCTTTCTTTTTATTGAATGATGGACACATTCATCCTCTTGTTCTCTTTTTCCTCCAATTGAAAAATCAACTGTTTTTACTGCCAGAAACAGTCCCCAATACTTGAAATTTATTGAAAGAAGAATTCTATCCTGCTCCATGAGATTCTGTTCTCATACAATAACTACAGAAGTTTTGGTATTTACATCTTCCTCATTAAGTTAGTCAGTTTCAAACTATAAGAGAGGATATCCCAAATGGTCTATTTATACAATGAAAGACACTTCAAATAGCTAATCCTGATTTTTTTTTTTTCTTAGTTCCATTCTACACTTTCTTCTGAATTTAGGAGAAGAAAAAAATGGTAAATTATAAACATAAATATTTGTATAAAAATTAAGGAAAAATTATCTTAACTATTATAATCTTTAGCTCTGAAACTGTACATGTGGTCAAAGTTAGTATTCCTAACTAACTGCCTTCTTCTACTACCCATTCAGTTGTCCCTTTGCCTTCAGTAAGCTCCTCAACTGGTAATAGTTCTTTGCCTGGAAGGGTGACTCAAATCCTAAGGGATCTGGATCATTTTGTTTTTTTAAAGATTTTATTCATTTATTTGACAGAGAGAATACAAGCAGGGGGAGCAGCAGGCAGAGGGAGAGGGAGAAGCAGACTCCTTCTGAGCAGGGAGCTGCAGGGCTCCATCCCAAGACCCTGAGATCATGAACTGAGCTGAACGCAGTCACTTAACCGACTGAGCCACCCAGGAGCCCGGGATGTGGATCATTTTAGGTTGTAGTTTCCCACTGACTTATATTGGAGGATAAGGGAGTGGTAAGTGGCACCTCTGGGGATCTCCTGCATTCCAGAGATACTCATCCTTACCCCATTAAATAGAAGCAACCTCATTACCTCTTTTTAGTCAGGATCAATCATCCAGCCAGTAGAGTGATGCTTTTCTTTGTTTATTGATTTACTGGCCTGAAGAGTGGTCAAGTGGCAGACTCAGTATCCAATTTAGTGGAACCATTCTTCTTTATTTTATTTTATTTTATTTTTTTATTTGACAGAGAGAGAGAGTGGGCAGAGAGTCAGGCAGAGAAAGAGGAGGAAGCAGGCTCCCTGCTGAGCAGAGAGCCCAATTCAAGGCTCGATCCCAGGACTCTGGGATCATGATCTGAGCCAAAGGCAAAGGCTTTAACCCACTGAGCCACCCAGGCGCCCCAAATGGAACCATTCTTGTATTCACCGGTGAAGGTGTTCATCCCTGGGCAATTAAAAGTTGTAGACCAGTAAAGCTTCAAATCATGGGAAAGAGAAACAAAAAATATTGCTAGTCGATCTCTATGGTTAACAGTGTGAGAATCTCCTCCCATTTCTACCCTTTGATTCCCAGAACTCTGTATACTGTCTGTAGGAGAAATAACACCATATATTGGTCTGATTTAGAAAATATGCTGCATCATAGAGAAAATTATCATAGACCTGCAAGGTATTGCCCCCTATCTGGTTCCATAACAGAGCTCAAAAAAGCCATTCCACTCTTCTTTCAAGCCAACTGCTTCAGGTTAAGGGGAATTTGGTAAGAACAACGAACTACATGAGCATGAGTCCATCACTGAACTTTTCTGTAAAATAAGTTTAAAATACTTAATATATACACATAGCATGTTCATATCAAAATTAAGAAAATTAAGGGAAAAAAAATCACTTATTACAATCGTAATTGTAATGGCCAGAATCGTAACTCTAACAGCCAGAAGCAATAGTGTGTGGAATGCCGTGACTATTAACAAGATATTCAGTAAGTTCACAGATGGTAGTTTTGGCAAAAGTATTGCAGGAAAAAGTTAAACTGATGTCCATTGTGAGGGTCTATTCCAATGAGAACAATCCTACCTCTTCCATGATACAAATGGTTCTATGCAAACTAACCTGCAACCAGGTAACAGGTTGGTCTCTGCTGTTGGCAAGTTGGATACTCAATGGTGTCTGAAGCCAGATGGGCCTTAGTGAGTGGAAATCAGTGTTGCTGAGCCCATGAGTAATCTCTATTCATGTCACCATAGTAACTCTGTCCATAAATAAAAACAGGTATGTTTGGTTTAAGAGGCTGATTTATGTCCAGAGAGCAGGTCATCTTGTCCACCTATTATTATAGTTTTTCTCTGCAAAAATTGCTCTTTGGTGATCATTCACATGGGACATAGATATAAACATTCTATGCCCATTCTAACAGATCTGTAGATATACTTTTTCCCCCTCATCCACGTATTACTGATTTTCCAATCATGTGCCTTCCAAGCCCCTAACCTCATCAAGCCAAATTATTAGCTTTCCATGAAATATGGATTTGTCCCTCCAGTCATCTTTCTAGGCACAATGAACAAGGTCCACAGAACTGCTTGAAGATCTGCCAATTGGGAATATTTTCGAATTCCACTGACATGCAGAGCCACCCCAAAGTGGGTTATAGAGCTGTAGCCATCCACATTTTGGTGATGTCAGCATAACATGGAGAACAATCTTCATCAGTTAACTGGTCCTGGGAAAATTCCCATTAGATCGTCAATACAGACTGAGAAGGAGGAGGAAACATGGAGGAATTGGGGCCATGGCCAACTGAGCCACTTGCATATGCAGTTTATCTTTATCTTTACTATCTGCTCAAGCCTAATCTCAATACACACAACTTTGCTGACAGTGATTATAGCAAACTTAATCAGGTAGTGATTTCAGTTGCTGCTACTGTTCCAAATATGGTTTCTTGCTGAAACAAATCAACCTATATCCTGACACCAAGTATGCAAATGGAAAATGATTATTTCTCTACACCTATTATTAAAGACCATCAGAACCAGTTTGCTTTTGGCTGACAGAGTAGCAATGCACCTGCACTTTTTTCAGGGTTCTTTCAGCTCTCCAACCTTATGTCATAATCTAGTCTGCAGGGACTTGAATACCTCTCCATTCCATGGAGCATCACACTGAATCATTATATTAATGATAGTATGCTGACTGGATAAGGTGATACCGACACTTTGTTAGGATACCTGCTGGAGGGTGGGAGAAAAATCCCACAAAATTCAGTGTAAGCTGAAGAGTGAAATTTCTAGAAGTTCAGTGTGTAAGCTACCTCCAGACAGCTTTTCTTGCCTAAGGTCAAGTTTCTGCATTTTTCCTCTTCTACCATGAAGAAAGAGGTATGATGCCTAGTAAGTATCTTTAGGACTTCAGAAGTGACATATACTGTATTCAGGTAAGGTTATTCTGACTCATTTACCAAATGACTTAAAAAGATCCCAGTATTGAAATATGACAAGAATGAAAGAAAGCCCTATCACAACTCCAGACTTCTCTGCAAGCTGTTGTGTCCCTTGGGCAAATCTAGGACATGTGATGGTACTGGAAGTGTTAGTGGTGGATAAGGCTGCTATATGGGGACTTTAGCAAATCCTATAGGTAAACCATAGCACAGTGACCTTTAGGACTTCGGAGCAAAGCTATGCGGTCCTCTGTACTTAACTCTTTCATTTAAAATTAGGGATTGGTATATTGTACACCTGAAATTAATATAACACTGTATGTTGACATTACGGGAATTAAAATTTAAAGACTTAGTGAAGAAATAAGGGGCTCCTGGCTGGCTCAGTTGGTGGAGCATGGAACTCTTGTTCTCAGGGCCATGAGTCTGAGCCCTCCTTTGGGCATAGAGCCTACTTAAAAAATAAAAATAAAATAAAATTGGGGAGATTTTAATAAAGACCCAGGTATCTTGCCCATCTTGTAAAATGTGGCAATGGGGACATGCATTTCCCTAGCTACAATCAGACAGGCAGCATGAGCAAATTCCAGTTTTCTCCTTACACCTACTATGTTTTATTTATTCATCCTTAACTTATTTACAGGATGAGTAGTACTAATAGTAATTTTGGAATAGGTATTTAGATATCTACATATATAGAGGAGGATCCAAGTTTATCCAGATGTTGAATGCCAAGGAAGCTTCATGTGACATCTCAGTTATGAACCAAAAAGAGACATTTATTGGGAGGATAAAGAATTGTCCTGTGGACACCAAGAGAGGTGGGTCAATGGGTTCTGTGAGAACTTTCAAACAGGGGAGAAATCAAGCGGCAAAGCAGACCCCACTCTAATATAGTATGACCTCATCTTTACTAATTACATCTACAAGAGCCTTATTTCCAAATAAATTCACAGTATGGGGTACCTGGGTTCAACATATCTTTCAGGGGACACAATTCTACCCATAACAAATGGTTAAGCCCCAGACAAAAACAAATCTGCCTCAGCATGGCTTCCCCAAAAAGCAGAGCCTGGGACAAGATGTGTGAGTAGTTTGGATTAAGTACATCAGAAGGGATGGCTCAGTCTTTTTTCAAGACGTGATCCCAGTGAGCAGGACTGAGAAGACGAGAAGAGTGAGACGAGGAAGGAGGAAATGCCGATCTAAGTATATGTTACGGAGGTTGCCACTGTGGACACAAGCAGCTTGATTCTTCTTGACCTTCCTGAAAAGGGTACAGAATGCTTCCCAGAATCATGTGCCAGAAGGATGGAAAGCAAAAACATTTATGCATCACCTCTGATTCCTCCTAATTTGAGGGGATGTTAACTCCCAGAGATGATGACTTCCTCACACTTAACAGGCCAATGTATATAGACAATGTATATAGACAAATGCTCTCAGGGGCATTACTAGCATCACAGGAGTTCGAGGGCAAAAAGCAAAGATCTGTAACTGTCAACTTGAAGTGAGTGAAAGCCTGCCCGGAACTCTATGCTCCAGCCACAGTTGAATCAGAGCTCTGGCTGAGTGGACATGACTAGACCACCAGATTCTCTCTCCAGGGAACACAGAATTGAGATGACGTGGAATTGGGATGCAAAATCTATCATCAGCTGGTTGGTGACACACAGACAGGCAGGAATTGTAGGTGCCTACGAGAGCCAAATTAGGGACACAATTTTGTCCTGAAGAAACATAGCAGACATGCAGCAACATGAATATGAATAAAGCAGACATACAGAAGTTGCAAAGAGCAGAGAGCACGCTTCCCCCAGACAAATGGTGGTAGACAAGGGATCTGCTTTGCAGCCTGACTTCTCTCCAGTTTCAAGGTTCTGCTGTTCTGCCTCCCTCGGTGTCCCCAGGACAACTCTTATCCTCCCAATAAATGCCCCTTTTTGGTTTGTAGCCCAGATGTCATAGGAAGCTTCCCTGCCACTCAAGATCTGGATAAACTTGGATCCATCTCTATACATATGGAGATCCAAACACCTATTCCAAAATCGCTGTGAATACTCAGATTACTATGAATATTATTCATCCTGTGAATACCTTAAGGATGAATAAATAAAGCATTATGAGTATAAGGAAAAACTGGAGTATGCATATACTGCCTGTCTGATTATAGCTAAGGAAATGCAAGCCCATTATTGCCAAATTTTACAAGATGGACAAGATACCCGGATCCCTATTAAGATCTCCCCAATTTTAAATGATGTCATATAATTAAAGTATTTTGAAGTACTCTGCAGACTAATCACATTTCTGTGCCAGATCTGGCCTAGGGGCTGTAGTTTCAACATCTGTCACATTCCTGAAGACACCTCTGCCTCCAGCCTCCTGTGCTTTTTTCAGAACGCTCTGACCTGACCATCTGGTGTGTACTTCGCCCCTTTCACTGATTTCCACAACACAAACAACCTCAGTAAGAATTACACACAGAAGAACAAATATTGCATGACTCCACTTACTCGAGGTACCTGGGTAATCAAATTCATACAGACAGAAAGTAGAATGGTGGTTGCCACTGACTAGGGGGAAGAAGGGAATGAGGATTTAGGGTTTAACGAGGACAGACTTTCAGTTTGGGATGATGAAAACATTTTGGAGATGAACGACAGTGAAGGCTGCTCAACAATGTGAATGTACTTAATGCCACTGGACTGTATGCTTTAAAATGGCTAAAATGGTAAATTTTATGTTATGTACATTTTACCACAATTTTTAAAAATTGTGACTCTAGTGGTCTTCATTAAAGATTTGGGGAGGTTTGAAGAAGGATTCACATTATGCAAAAGCAATCATCTCCCCTCCTCTCTCCTCCCAATGCCCTGGGCATACCAAGTTCCACCTCCTCTAGTACGAAGATCATTATTTTTCTAAATAGACACTTCTATGCAAAAATTATCCTGGTGATTGCTATTTGAAAAGTAAAATCGTCTCATCAGACATACATAAGACTGATGGACTTCCTGATGCGAGGGAACAGAAATTATCTCTGACTAAAGCACAAGATCTTACATACATATTTTCCTGAAAGAGTGAGATGATCTTTCTTAAGACAGTCTTTAAGCTACGCATGTGTGACATTATCCTAAGAAAGTTGTAGCATAATGAATAGGACTTATCACGCATTTGTATTTCCATACCTCTGAACTATGTTACAGCAGAGATAGAAAAGATGAGGTGTTGGAGAAATGTTAAAATCGAACCTTCATCCTCCGGCTTCTAAATTAGCAGTATATTAGAAAGCAATGCCTGGATATCTGAAAACAGCAGAAAGGAGTGCTGCCGCCTCTCTAATTTAATACCAAACTCCCAGGAGGAGTTTGCTCTCAGAGTTTTATCATGTATTATGAGGACAAGTATTGGCAGCCTTCCATGAGATACATATAAGCTTTTATCTCATCCCTGAATCAGGTCACGTGACTGATAGCTGGATCCTTACATAGGCTTTTACCATCCTTTTAGTAATACACTTGGTGATTGAGTGGAGTCCCATCAATCTAGTCCAGAGTTACGACCGTACTGGGCTTTATCCTGTTGATCCTCAACCATCTACCACACGTGTGCATTAACATTTCATAAAAGCTCTACTTACAGGTCTCCTAAAAGCTTTCTCCTACAGAGACCAGAGTCTTCAAAGCTTTTTTCTGTTTCTCAATAACTGAAAATAGTTGTTATACCTTAATGATAATGCAAAAAACAGAAGATGGGTAACTTCTATTCTGCAGTAAAATTCCACAATACGTTATTCAGACAACAACAATATAGAGTTATGGCCCTGACTCACTATTCGTAATTCTTCTCCAGTCCTAAAGAATCAAAAAATATCAGTGATTGAGGTTTGGTCAAAAGTCGGCTAATCCAAGGGTTACAAATTGCTCATCGCTAGGGTGAACCTGGCTTATAGAGATGTGTATTGTTTAGCAATGCAATCTTTTTCAGCCTGTGGAATTATTTGTCACATCTTCAAAGGTGGAGATTGCACATCGATATTAGAGATCTGGCCACACTAGCCTGCTGTTCCCATGTAGCCATGACGGGCTGGAGCCCGGATGCCACTGACATCTCCGGACAGGACATGCATCCTCCACTTTGTCACAGATCTCCATGCTGGGTTGGCTGTCGCCACGTGCTTTATTCAGCTAAGTATGCTGCCTGGACTTTGTAGGCATGCGAAGTGTTAACTGATGTCATTTTAGAAATTATAAAATATGAGATTAAACGGTGCTGAAATGACTCACTCAAAAGTGAACAGACAAAAATTGACAAAGGTACCTGATGCCAAATCCTGAGGCTATTCAAATTTCTTGTGAACACTAGAATTTACTCTTCATGAAATGCTACATTGTTCTAAGGGGCACAGTTTGAGGAAATCTGCATTACACTATTGCTTCTTTTATTTTTTTTCACTATTTCTTCAGTTTAAAAAAACAGCAATTTCTCATCTCTATTCCCAACATAAGCTTCAATTAAGCAATAAATGATCAAAAAATAATTAGTTATGACTATTGAAAATAAAAACTGTCTAATTCTTCTTCAATATTGTATTGTAACAGTTTTATATGCTTTATTTATGGTTTCTAATTTCTAAGTGACAACCTTGGTTAGAATTTTTTAATCTAACAAACTGAACACTAAAAAAGAAAACATTAATGAACAGATGAAATGCATTTTTTCCTGTATCTTGAACCACTTCAAATAATGACTATGTTTTTATAATGTGAAATGTGTGTCTATTTGTTCCCCTATGTTAGAAACAAGCTTACCATTCAGACAAAAGAAAGAAAGAGAGTGAGAGAAAGGAGAGGAAGGAAGGGAGGAAGGGAAGAAGGGAAGGGAAGGAAGGAAAGATAGTAGGGAGGGAGAGAGGAGGGAAGGAGGAAGGAAAGGATTGTACTATAAAAAATCCTCCATTTTCCCTGTAGATCTATCCCCCTACTCCTCTCTCTGTCCCAGGTTGCTGATCTCTATCAAGATTCCCATGCCTTCTCTCTTCTATTTGGCTTCTACCGATGGAAATCCATGATAGGAGAGTTTATGGAGGCAAGAGAATGAAATCTAGTATATTTATTCCTCAAAATGTCTCCTTGCAAGGTTACCCTCAGCTGGCGGTATCCTCCAATCGAAAGTCAATACTCCATTCATCGTGATACTCCATACAACTTTTTCCTTCCAAGTTATAAAACCTATTCTCTCTCCTCATTGCTTTAGACCTGCAGAGTGATGACATGTTGCTTGCTACTAAGCTCCAGGTCAATGAATCACTCCTTACGATTTCCCATCCTGCACCATTGTAAATAAACCCTCCTTGAATTTCCTATTTAACGTACTGTTCTTATTGAGATCCAGACTGATCACAAGAGGCACATTTCACTTGTATAATAGTTTTTAAATTAAAATAAACAAAGTGAAAAATGAGATGGATGTAAATAGTACACAAAACTACCAGAAGCCAAAAGGAACTTCAGTTCTAAGCAATTTACCAAGTTTTCTAAACAGTTTCCTCTCCCAGATGAATTATAGTAAGATCTATTAGTATAACTCTCACCTCCCCCAAATATTTCTGCTGTTTCATCATCTCTTTTAAAGATGTTTCCCCTTTATTAATTTGATACACACACTATTCCATCTTTCCCAATCTATAAACCCCATTTCCTAGAAACAATTATTCTACCCTTATATCATTTTTGCTTTTTCCTTTCATATCTTTAAATAATATGCTTCTCATTCTATTTCCTGATTTATACATTTTAGATATAATCTATTATAATACATGAGGAATGAGCTGGCTTGTCACCCAGCCCCTTTCAACTAGTTGTTATATTTCTATTTTGTGTTCCTTATGTAGCTACACTGTGTCTTTTATAAAATACTAATATCTCCGTTCCTTACTTCACCAGCAGTGAACGTATATTTTACAGCAGTATACCAAATGCATACTTTGGCCAAATACCATGGCAAAGCCAAACATGCTGCAACCATAATTTTTCTTCCCAGTTTTAAAAATGATCTTAATGACCATAGTTTTCATTTCAACATTACTCCATTCTTTTCACCTGTAACTTCTATCACCTGCACAACAACTTTTGCAATGTTAATAGTATTTATACATGATTAATTCTCCCATGCTTTATCTGTAGGTGGATGTAAAAGATGAAAGTCAATAAGAATATTACGAATATAAATATGGTTTCCTACAGATCCAAGCAGTGTCAATTGACTATTGTGTTATGTTTTCAACAGCCTTGGTCTTCAATTTCCTAATTGTAGTGAATTTTTCTTACCTTTATCTCAGTACCAGTGTGTATAAAATTATAAAGGTTCTATTGAATCACCATTCCCCCTGCTGCCTCGGTTTGGACTGGCTGAATTCCAAGCCTGCGGCCTGACTGCCGTGCTGAGGGTTCCCTTCACTGCTCTTCTAGAGACAAATTGGCTCCACGATTTCAAAGGATGCCAAGACATTTTTTGTCTTAATTTTCTTCCTTGTTTGGATCTAGTCCAGACTCAAATGATTTTCCTTTCAGGTCTAGGAAGTATTTTATGAATCTTGCGACATTATTCATTTGAACTTTAAAGCTATCTCCTCACTGTCTTGTAACATTCAACATTGTCGATGTGATACCAGACTTGTCATTTTTCTGTAGGTCATATTTTTTTTTCTCAAGAAAAATTTTAGAGTCTTCTCTTTATCCTTAGTAATTTGAATTTTCACAATGATGTGTCTGGGGATGTGTCTTCATTCGTGTGCCAAGACCTCAATGCAATCTTTATTTTTTTCAAGTTTTTATTTAAATTCCTGTTAGTTACCACACACTATTAGTTTCAGGTGTACAGTATAGTTATTCAGCATTTCCATATATCACCTGGTGTTCATCACAAGTGCACACCTTTACCCCCATCATCTATTTCACCCACCCCCATCCTTCTGGTAACCATCAGTTTGTTCTCCATAGATAAGAGTCGGTTTCTTGGTTTGCCTCTCCTTTTTTTCCCCCTTTGCTCATTTGTTTTGTTTTGTTTTTAAAGATTTTATTTATTTATTTGACAGACAGAGATCACAAGTAGGCAGAGAGGCAGACAGAGAGAGAGAGAGGAGGAAGCAGGCTCCCTGCCGAGCAGAGAGCCCAATGCGGGGCTCGATCCCAGGATCCTGAGATCACGACCTGAGCCAAAGGCAGAGGCTTAACCCACTGAGCCATCCAGGTGCCCACATTTGTTTAGTTTCTTAAATTCCACACATGAGTGAAATCGTATTTTATTTGTCTTTCTCTGACTGACTTACTTTGTTTAGCATAATACTCTCTGCCTCCATCCACACTGTTGCAACGGCAAGATTTCATTCCTTTTATGGTTGACTAATATTCCATTGTATAAAGATACCATTTCTTCTTTATCCATTCTTCAGTTGATGGACACTTGGGCTGTTTTCATCATCTAACTATTATAGATAATGCTGCTATAAACATCAAGGTGCATGTATCTCTTTTAATTAGTATTTTTGTATTTTTTGGATAAATATTTAGTACTGCAATTTGTGGATCCTAGGGTAGTTCTATTTTTAACTTTTGGAGGAAGTTCCATACTGTTTTCCACAATGGTTGCACCAGTTTCCATTCCCACCAACAGTGCAAGAAGGTTTCTTTTTCTCCACATCCTTACCAACACCTGTTGTTTCTTGAGTTATTGATTTTAGCCATTCTGACAGGTATGAGGTGATATCTCATTGTCGTTTGGATTTGCATTTCCCTGATGGTAAGTGATGTTGAGCATGTTTTCATGGGTCTGTTGGCCATCTGTATGTTTTCTTTGGAAAAACATCTATTCATGTTTTGTGCCCATTTTTAATTAGATTATTCATTTTTGGGGTATTGAGTTATATTAGTTCTTTATGTATTTTGGATATTTTATCAGCTATGTCATTTGCAAATATTTTCTCCCATTCTGCAGGTTGTCTTTTTGTTTTGTTGATTGTTTCCTTCGTTGTGCAGAAGTGTTTTATTTTGATGCAGTCCCAATATTTATTTTTGCTTTTGTTTCCATTGCCTAGGAGACATATCTAGAAAGAAGTTGCTATGGCTGAGGTCAAAGAAGTTACTGGGTCCTTTGCTAGGATTTTTATGGTTTTGGGTCTCACATGTAGGTCTTTAATCCATTTTGAATTTATTTTTGTGTATGGTATAAGAAAGTGATCCAGTTTCATTCTTCCACTTGTTGCTGTCCAATTTTCCCAACACCATTTGTTGAAGAGACTGTCTTTTCCCATTGGATATTCTTTCCTGCTTTGTTGAAGATTAATTGAACGTATAGAAGTGGGTTCATTTCTGGGTTTTCTTTTCATTTCTATGGATCTAAGTGTCTGTTTTTGTACCAGAACCATACTGTCTTGATCACTACAGCTCTGTAACACAAATTGAAGTCTGGAATTGTGGTGTCTCCAGTTTTGTTTTTCTTTTTCAAGATTGCTTTGGCTATTCAGGGTTTTTTGTGGCTCCATACAAATTTTAGGATCATTTGTACTAGCTATTTGAAAAATGCTATTGGTATTTTGATAGGGATTGCATTACATGCGTAGATCGGTTTGGGTAGGACAGACATTTTAACAATATTTATTCTTTCAATCCATGTCTTTCCATTTCTTTGTGTCATCTTCAATTTCTTTCATTAGTGTTTTATAGGTTTTCAGAGTACAGGTCTTTCATCCCTTTGGTTAGTTTATTCCTAGGTATCTTACTGGCTTGGGTGCAATTACAAATGGGTTGATTCCTTGATTTCTTTTTCTGTTGCTTTACTATTGGCATATGCAAATGCAAGAGATTTTTGTATGCTGATTTTCTATCCTGCAACTTTACTGAATTTATCAATTCTAGCAGTTTGGGGGGGAGTCTTTCTATATATTGTATTATATAATCTGCAAATAGAGAATGTTTTACTTCCTTCTTGCCAGTTTGGATGCCTTTTATTTCTTTTTGTTGTCTGATTGCTGTGGCTAGGACTTCCAGTACTATGTTAAGTAAAAGTGGTGAGAGAAGACACCCTTGTCTTGTTCCTGATCTGAGAAGAAAATCTCTGTTTTTCCCTTTGAGTAAGATGTTAGCTGTGGGGTTTTATATATGGCCTTTATTACGTTGAGGCATGTTCCCTCTAACCCTACTTTGTTGAGGGTTTTTATCATGAATGGATGTTGTACTTTGTCAAATAATTTTTCTGTACCTACCAAAATGATCACATGGTTCTTATCCTTTCTTTTATTAATGTGATGTATCACGTGGATTGATTTGAGAATACTGAATCACCCTTGGAAGCAAGGAATAAATCCCACATGATCATGTTGAGTGATTTTTTTTTTAAATGTATTCTTGGATTCAGTTTGCTACTATTTTATTGAGGATTTTTGCATCTATGTTCATGAGAGATATTGGCCTGTAGTTCTCTTTCTTTTGTGGTGTCTTTAGCTGGTTTTAGTATCAGGGTAATGCTAGCCATGCAGAATAAACTTGGAATATTTCCTTCCTCTTCCATTTTTTGGAACAGTTTGAGAAGAACAGGTATTAACTTTTAAATGTTTGGTAGAATTCTCCTGTGAAGCCACTTGGTCCTGGACTTTTGTTTTGGGGAGTTTTTTGATTATTGATTTAATTTCTCTGCTGGTAATCAGTCTGTTCAAGTTTTCTATTTCTTCCTGTTTCGATTTTGGTAATTTTTGTTTCTTGGAATTTATCCATTTCTTCTAGATTGTCTAATATTTTGTCATATAATTTTTCATAATATTCTCTTATAATGTATTTCTGTGGTGTTTGTTATTTTTCCTCTCTCATTTTTTATTTTATTTATTTAGATCTTCTCTCTTTTCTTTTTGATAAGTCTGGCTAGAGTTTTCTCTTTTCTTTTTGATAAGTCTGGCTAGAGGTTTATCAATGTTTTTAATTTTTTCAAAGAAACAGCTACTAGTTTCATTGATCGTTTCTTTTCTCCTCCTCCTCCCCCTCTCCCTCCTCCTCCACCTCCTCCTCCTTCTTCTTTTCTTAGCTTCTATTTCACTTATTTCTGCTTTAATCTTTATTATATCCTTCCTTCTGCTGGCTTTAGGCTTTGTTTGTTATTCTTTTTCTAGCTCTGGTAGGTGTATGGTTAGGGTCTTTACTTGAGATTTTTCTTGCTTCTTGAGGTGGGCCTGTATTGCTATAGACTTCCCTCTTAGGACCTCTTTTCTGTATCCCAAAGGTTTTGGACCATTTTCATTTTCATTTTTTCCATGTATTTTTTTATTTCTTCTCTGATTTCCTGGTTGAACTATTCATTGTTTAGCAGTGTGTTGTTTAACCTTCATGTATTTGTGGTCTTTCCAGATTTCTTCTTGTGGCTAACTTCTAGTTTCATAGCATTGTGGTCAGAAAAGGTGCATGGTATGACTTCAATCTTTCCTATTTATCAAGGCCTATTTGGTGACCTAATATGTAATCTATTCTGGAGAATATATTCCATGTGCACTTGAAAAGAATATGTATTCTATTGTTTTAAGACAGAGTGTTCTGAATATTTCTATAAAGCCCATCTCGCCAGTGTGTCATCCAAAGCCATTGTTTCTTTGATTTACTGTTTAGATGATCTGTCCATTGCTTTAAGTGGGGTATTAAAGTCCCCTACTATTATTATGTTATTATCAATTACTTCTTTTATGTTTGTTATTATTTTTATTTGGGTTACAAATATTTAAGTGCTGCCATGTTGGGCACATAAATATTTACAATTGTTATGACTTCTTGTTGGACTGTCACCTCTATTACATAGTGTTCTTCTTTGTCTCTTATTTTTTTTTTAAGATTTTATTTATTTATTTGACAGACAGAGATCACAAGTAGGCAGAGAGACAGGCAGAGAGATAGGAGGAAGTGGGCTTCCTGCTGAGCAGAGAGCCCGATGCGGGGCTCGATCCCAGGACCCCGAGATCATGACCTGAGCCAAAGGCAGAGGCTTTAACCCACTGAGCCATCCAAGCACCCCTTCTTTGCTTCTTATTATAGTCTTTATTTTGAAGTCTAATTTGTCAGATATAAGTATTGGTACTCCAGCTTTCTTTTGACACCAATTTGTATGTTAAGTGTTTCTCCATCCTCCCATTTTCAGTCTGCAGGCATCTTCAGGCTTACAGTGAGTCTTTTGGGGTGCCTGGGTGGCTCAGTCAGTTGAGTGCCTGTCTTCAGCTTGGGTCATGATCTTAGGGCCCTTGGATTGAGCCCAGGGTCTGGCTCCCTGCTCAGCAGGGAGTCTGATTCTCCCTCTCCCTCTGCTGCTCCCTCCTGCTTGTGCCTCTATCTCTCTCTCAAATAAATAAATAAAAATGTTTAAGAAATAGTCTCTTCTAGGCAGCATATAGATAGCTGTTGTGGTTTTTTTTTTAAGATTTATTTTATTTATTTATTTGACAGAGAGAGAGAGAGATCACAAGTAGGCAGAGAAGCAGGCTCCCTGCTGAGCAGAGAGCCTGATGCGGGGCTCGATCCCAGGACCCTGAGACCATGACCTGAGCCGAAGGCAAAGGCTTAACCCACTGAGCCACCCAGGTGCCCCTGTCTGTTGTTTTTCATAGCTTCTGACACCCTAGGTCTTTTGCTTGGAACATTTATATTGAAAGTAATTATTGGTAGATCTGTATTTATTGCCACTTTATTACTTGTTGTTTCTGGAGATTTTCTCTGATCCTTTCTCAGGTTTTGCTGATTTTCTTTAGTGTTATATGTGGATTTCTTTGTCTCTATTTTTTGCATGTTTATTAAGTTTTTGATATATGCTTATCATTAGGTTTGTACATAACTTTTTCTGCAAACAGCAGTCTATATTAAGTTGATGGCTGTTCAAGCTTGATCCCTTCTTTTCTCTCCTCCTGTTTTAGGTTTACGGTATTATATTTTATGTCCTTTTTTGTGTGTGTGAGTTCCTTGATTGATTTTTACAGAAATACTCCTTTTTACTGCCTTTGTGTTTCCTGCCTTTTTATTGTCACTTTTGGTCTCTCCTTTCCACTCAAAGAATCCCCTTTAATATTTCTTGGCTGGCTTAGTGGTCATGAACTCCTTTATTTTTTGTTTGGGAAACTCTTTATCTCTGCTTCTATTCTGAATGATGGCCTTCCTGGATGGAGTATTCTCAGCTGCAGATTTTCCCCATCCAGCACTTTGAATATATCATGCCACTCTTTTCTGACTTGTCAAGTTTCTGTTTTACAGGTATTTCCTTGTATATTAATGACTTCTTTTGTCCTGCTTTAAATTTTTTTCTTTAGCATCATATTTTGCAAATTTACATCACTGTATGTAATGGCATTGGCCTACTTTTGATTTTAATGGGAGTTTTCTGTGCCTCCCAGATCTGGTTATCTATTTCCTTCCCCAGATTAGGAAAGTTTTCAGCTATTATTTCTTCAAATAAATTTTTAACCTCCTTTTCTCTTTCTTCTTCTTCTAGGACTCCTATAATGAAAATGTTATAACTTTTGATGGAGTCACTGAGTTCCCTTAATCTATTCTCATTTTGGATAATTCTATTTTCTCTCCTTGTTCAGTTTCATTGCTTGCCATTTCTTCGTATTCTAGGTCATTAATTCATTCTGCTTCTTCCAGTATGTTGTTCATTATATCAAGTGTTTTTCTAATCTCATTTATTGTACTCTTCATCTCTAATTCTTTTTTTAGCTCTTTTATCTCTGTGATAAGGATCTCACTGATGTCCTCTATTCTTTTCTCAAGCCCAGTGACTATTCTTATGGTCATTGCTTTAAATTCTCCAGCAGGCATGTTACTTATATCTGTTTCACTTAAATCTCTGGCTGTGCCCTTGTCTTATTCTTTCATTTGGCATAAATTCCTCTGTCTTGGCTTTTTGTCTAAGTCTGTACCTTCTTCCGTGTGTTAGAAAAGCTAGTTATGTCTTCTGCTCCTGAAAGTAGTGGCCTTATGAAGAAGAGGTCGTGAAGGACCTGATGTTTCAGGGAGTGTCTCCTGTGTGTGCCATGTGTGCTATGCTGTTGTATTCTGGCTGCTTGTCCTTCAGGCCAGTCATTTGCAGAGGTTCTCCTTGACTGCTGGGGGCAGTGTTTGATCCGTGGCCCAAATGTGGAGTGTTTTAACTAGATGTGTTTTGGTCTGCTTGTGAAATGAGACCAGTCACCACCTGTCTTACATTGTCATGGTAAGAGCAAGAGACATAAACTGAGTGTGGGAGAAAAAAGGAAGCTGGAATTGAAAACTGAAAGAGCTGTTTGTGAGATCAGGAGAGAGTCCCACAGACTTCCAAAATAACCAAGCAAGGTACAATGTGTAAGGAAGAAAATCAAATTTAAGGACATCTATTAAATTATCTGCCCAGCATTGTTATCTGGGATTTTTCCACTAACATCCCAGCTTCCCTACACACACACACACACACACACACACACACACACACACACACAACTTGACTATGGCTACAGTAAGTTCTAGAGTTTGGCTTCATCACTGTTAAGCATAGTTGACTGGTTCAAGGTGGATATCTGAGCCAAGATGATTTCATCAGTATCTTCAAGAACTTTTTAATTTTATCTTATTTTTCCCAAGGACTTTTTAAACAAACTTTTTTATTTTAGAAAATTTTCTATTCGCAGAAAAGTTGTGAAGATAGTGTACCTCACATTCACACCCTGTTTACCCTATTGTTAATACCTTACATTAGTATGGTACATTATATAAACAATGAACCAATATTGATATGTTACAATAAGACCTATTTTATGTTTTTTAGCCTTTTGATTTTTTATTACTCAAAAAAGCTTCATTTTTTTTATTTAGCTTTCTGACTCTGTGCTTGTGCCTTTAACACTTTCACAATGATTTTCTGCTCCTCGATATGGAAAGCATGCTTGATCCTGTCACGAACACACTTTGCACACATGGAAACACTATGGACCCTGCTGACATGTTTTTTTCATTTTAGACAACCTCATAAGCACTTTAGGCCTCACAGCACGAACTTCTCAAAGTCAGCCTGGGCATATGCCACATGCAGATTTTGGTGCTTTCCCAACCTTCTTGGTATAAACGTAAACAATTCTATTACCCGGGGTCCGGGACAGCCTAGTTTTGTTAGAGGCTGTATTGTAGGACAGCCTATGACAGTTCGTCAAACACTGGACCATTCTGAATGCCGACGGACGCCGTCCCCCAAGACTTATTTTATTTTTGATGACCTTAACAGTTTTGAGGAGTACTGGTCAGGTATTTTATAAAATGTCCCTCAGTTGAAATTGATCTGTTTTTCTCCTGATAAGATTTGGGTTATAGGTTTTGAGGAAAAAGGCCACAGGGATAAATTGTCATTCCTATCACATCATGTCAAGGGTGCTTACTATCAACATGACTCACCAGCACTACTGATGTTAATTGTGATCACTGAAAACGGATTTGTCTGTTTTCTCCACTGCTAAGTTACTCTTTCCCTATTCCCGTTCTGTAGCATTTAAAAGGAAGTTGCTATGCAAAATCCACACTTCGGGAATAAAGAGTTATGTTCCACCTACATAAGTATCTACATAAATTATTTGAAATTTTTCTACAGGAGATCTTTCTGTCATCATTTATTTATATTAGTATGAGTTCATGGTTATTTCTTTTATACTTTGAGTTATAACTCAACACTATATTCTTGGTTGCTCAAATTATTCTAGCTTTGGCCATCAGTGGTTCTTGCTCCAGAGATTTTTGTACTGGTTATAGGAGACTCTCTGGGTAGCTAAGTATATTTTATATAAAACTCAAAATTGTCAGAAGCCACTTTTTTCTCCCAGAATAGAGAAGTGATGGAATTAAGTGTACAGAGAGAAAGGAAAGAATGAGAAACCACCCGAAAAAGCAAAAGCAGATAACTTTACTCCCTCACTTCATGTTAGATCTTCATCCTGAGACCCTGTATCCTATCCTGAGGTTTTGTGTGCCATTCCAGTTTCTGCAAACAAAATCCCTCTTTTTTCCTAAATCAGATCTATTTCTTCAACCTAAAGAGTTAAAGCTACAGAAAGATACTGCATTATTCAGGCGAGGGTAAAGATAAAGAAATTGCACATAATGGCCCTTGATACATAGAGGTTGAGGGTTTGTGTTTCCCTCAGTTTCTGTCCCATTCTGCCCTTCTCAGTCCTGCCTTGGAGGCTTTGATGATAATTGCTATCAACATCCCCAGCTCTGCCCATATCTCTGGAATCAATAAGATCCAGACCATGTGTCCTTACCCTCTAAATTGACTTTGGATACCTTGGAGTCTGAATAAGCCCTTTGACAGAAGCTTCCCAAGTGACGCTGAAAACCAGCACTACCCAAAGGACTCAAATCATGAGTCCCTCTCCTCTAGATATCTCAGGAAATTTGATGCTAGTCTGGTGAACTTGAGATTCCCTCTTTATTTTGATCTTAGTCCCCTGACCCTCCAGCACCTCTTCTGCTGCTCTGGTCAGTTTTCCAATTTTATGAGAAACATACCTACTACCTCCACCATGCTTCCCTGACTCCACCCAACTTTTTTTTTTTTTTCTATATTTTTGGTACCATTTTCTCCAGTCCCTGGTGGTAAGTCCCAAAATATCACATTGGTACTCAGCGTATAATACTATATATTATGATGACAGTTTAAGAGTTAAAGAGAAATTTCATTCTATTTCAAGAACAAACTTTTGGGGTGCCTGGGTGGCTCAGTGAGTTAAAGCCTCTGCCTTCAACTCAGGTCATGATCCCAGCGTCCTGGGATCAAGCCCCGCATTGGGCTCTCTGCTCCGAGAGGAGCCTGCTTTCTCCTCTCTCTCTGCATGCTTGTAATCTCTGTCCGTCAAATAAATAAAAAAAATCTTAAAAAAAAAAACAAACTTTTAAGGTAGATACTATTCCCATATCACAAATTAGAAAACTGTCATTCAGAGAGATTCACTGACTTGTCTGTCACAATATAGGGTGAAGGTGGGATTCAACCAATGACTTCTGATTGCAAGAGCCATGCTCCTGTGGTACCATACAGCATACATTAAAAATTATTGAGTTAAGCTGAATCCCTATTCTCTGGTTGAAGGGAACATATAGTGATCTTATGTGTCAGCCTTCTTGATATGGCCAAGAAAACTATCAGATATTCATATATAACCAACATAGTGTCCACCTATATCATCATTTTACAGAAATTCTTACAGAGTGGATTTTTCCTTTCACAAATATATTGTAGTAGGTATGAGAAAGTTAGAGAATGAAACTGATTTGTAATCATTAGTAATTTGTTATAATAACTAAAAACAGGATTTCAGCATTATCTTATTTAGTTAAAATGTAATTCAAAACAATGACAGACATTTTAGGAGTTGGATTATATTTTGTTTTAATTGGAAGCTAAAAGTCAGCTCCACTAAAAGGTATATAGAGGACTTTAGTACAAACTTGTTTAGACTGGGAAATTTACTGACGGCCATTTGTTTGATAGTTGTGCATATTTCCAATAAAGTTGTTGTCTTAGTTTTCTATTGTTGCTCTAACAAATTACAATATATTTACTGGCTTAAAACAGCACAAATGTACTATCTTACCATTCTATAGGTGAGAAGTCTGACAAGGTTCTCACTGGCCTAAATTCAAATGCTATGTTCCTTTCTGGATCTTGAGGGCAGGATTCATGTCTTTGCTCATTCAGTTGTTAGTAGAATTCAGTTCCCTGTAGTTGTAGGAATGAAGTCTCCATGTCAGCTGAAGGCTATTTCCAGCTTCTAGAGACCACTGTATTTCTTGGCCCTTGGTCCCCTTCCTCCATCTTCAAACCCGGCAATGGTGGTTGGGGGAGGGGAGGCAGGATTCAAGTCTTTCTCTCACTTCAAATCTCTCCTCTTTCTTCTTTCTCTTCTCTTTGACCCAGCCTGGAAAGTCTCTCTACTTTTATGGACTCCTCTCTTTAGATTAAGTCCACACAATCCAGGATAATCTCCCCATTTGAAGGTCTGTTCCTTTAGTCACAACCACAAAGTCCCTTTTGCCAAGTAAGGTAATATATTCACAGGTTCCCCACATTAGTGCATGGGCATATTTGAGGGGAGCTATTATTCCACCGACTGCAGCTGCCAAATCACTGTAACTTTTAACCTCATAGACCTTTACAGTAATTTAAACTCACATTCATTTGCTTCACTAGAATAAAGAAAAACATTTCAATCATTTATCTTCATTTTGTTTTTTTCTTAATTTTTCTTCCACCAATAACCTTGTCCTCTGCCCACAAAATTTATCAAATGAATTTAGGTTTTTGTGGGGTTTTTTAAGATTTTACTTATTTATCTATTTGGAGAAAGAGAGAGCACACAAGTGCGGGAAGGGGCAGAGGGAGAGGAAAAGAAAGAATCTCAAGCAGACTCCAAACCGAGCATGGAGCCCAAAACTCGATTAAATGATCCTGAGATTATCACCTCAGCTGAAATCAAGAATCGGATGGTTAACCAACAGAGCTATCCAGGTGCCCCTCAAATGAATTTATACAAAAATTTCATTTATATTAATTTTTCTAAACGATTTTCATGAACAACACATTTGAAAAGTTCTGTTTGCTTTTTCATTTCATCTTACGACCCATTCACTGACTTAATTTAATCTGAAAGGGATTTAGACTGCTTTGTCTCTTGTTGAATGTTGAAATGGTGCTTTCACAGCAGACAGGTTTCCTGAGGAATAGGAATCACTCGTGCTTTTTTCTATAAGGAAATTAAAATTTTCAGTTTTACCAGAGTTAATTCCATCTTTGAACAATGGCTGGTTAGCTTTTAAATAATTCAATCTAACTCCTACTCACCCTTAATAAAACATTCATAATACTACTTAATTAACATAAACTGACTTTTTTCCAATGACCAATTGCCCAGCAAATACGTTATACAAATCTCTAGTTCTCATTTTCTCTGTCAATACTTAGCAACTTAGCTTCTATATTAGAAAGGTAAGAAGAAATAAGAAGTACAATTGAAAATCAATTACAATTATTGTAATTCTTTTTTAGTAACTCTGGTAAAGGACAGATATTCAGTTATAATTATAATGAAATGAAACTTAGCTACTTTTTTTTAGCTTTTTGTTCAACTCCCTGAAAAGGTATACTAAGTCTAATTCTCTGTGCCTCTTTTCCTTCCCATCCTTCTTCCTCATGATCTTATAGACAACCAGCTCCAAATATCACATCTATGCAGATGAATCTCAAGTCCAATGGCCCATTTTCTCATTCCTAACAAAGCTGTATTTGAATACCACTTATTTTTTTTTTTCTAAAGATTTAGAGGAGGAAGCAGGCCCCCTGCTGAGCAGAGAGCCCCATGTGGGGCTCGATCCCAGGACCCTAGAATCATGACCCAAGCTGAAGGCAGAGGCTTAACCCACTGAGCCACCCAGGCACCCCTAAAAATAATTTTAAAGCACTCAGCACATAGTAAGTACTCAGTGAGTGGCAACTATTATGACAGGTTCTATATTTAGAGGTGAAGCTTAATGTATTGATTAAAAGCTTAAATGCTAAAGTCAGACTGAAGGGTATTTCTTTCCAGGCTCCACTACTGGCCAACTCTAGGTTCATTTGCAAAATGAAATTAAGGATAGGTCATCTTGTAAGACTATTGTGAGGTTACCAGTCAGAATGGCTAAAATTAACAAGTCTGGAAATGTGACAGATGTTGGTGAGGATGTGGAGAAAGGGAAACCCTCCTATACTGTTGTGGTAATGCAAGTTGGTGCAGCCACTCTGGAAAACTGTATGGATGTTCCTCAATAAGTTGAAAACAGAGCTACCCTATGACCCAGCAATTGCATATTTACCTCAAAGATACAAACGTAGTGATCTGAAGGGGCATGTGCACCCCAATGTTTATAGCAGCTATGTCCACAATAGGCAAACTATGGAAAGAGCCTTGATGTCCATCAACGGATGAGTAGATAAAGAAGATGTGGTATATATATATGTACATACACACATACACACACACACACACATACAGGATGGGATAATACGCAGCCATCAAAAAATGAAATCTTGGGGCGCCTGGGTGGCTCAGTGGGTTAGGCCACTGCCTTCGGCTCGGGTCATGATCTCGGGGTCCTGGGATCAAGCCCCGCATCGGGCTCTCTGCTCAGCAGGGAGCCTGCTTCCTCCTCTCTCTTTGCCTGCCTCTCCGTCTCCTTGTGATCTCTCTCTGTCAAATAAATAAATAAAATCTTAAAAAAAAAAAAATGAAATCTTGCCATTTCCAATGATATGGATGGAACCAGAGGGTATTATGCCAAATGAAACAAGTCAATCAGAGAAAGACAATCATATATGATCTCACTGATATGTGGAATTTGAGAAACAAGGCAGAGGATCATAGCGGAAGAGGGGGAAAAAATGAAACAAGAAACAAGAGAGGGAAAAAATGAAACCCGAGAGGGAGACAGATCTTAAGAGACTCTTAAGAGAAGCAAATTGAGAGTTGCTGGAGGGGAGGAGTGGGGTGAAAGGGTTGGGGTGACTGGGTGATGGGTATGTGCTATGGTGAGTGCTGTGAATTGTGTAAGACTGATGAATAACAGACCTGTACCCCTGAAACAAATAATACATTATATGGTAATTTTAAAATTAATTAATTTATTGATTGATTGCTTGATTAAAAGTAGGGGAGGAAAGACTGTTGTGAGGATTAATTGAAATATTTCATATAAAATCTGGCCCCAGTCTGACGCAAGGTTAGCGCGTAATAAGTACTGGCTCCAACTACCACTGCTATTTCAACTCCTGCTGTTTGGTTTTGCAGTTTCACCATCGAAGCATCCAAAAACTATCTCTGTCATTTAAAAAGATGTCCCTGTAATTTCCTGCCACCAGATGACTGCATTTTGCCATGGCCACTCACTCTGAACTTCAAAGAATGAGGTTGGCCTGGGGCTGAAAATGGTAGCTCTATCCTGGGCTCACCCAGATTTAACCTGAACTATTAATTCCCCCCAATTCCATTCCAAAGAGAAGGAAAAAAACCTTCTTTATTAAAATAACTAAACAAGGCTTCAGTATACTACAATAAATACTAAAACCAATGTTTTTGCTTTATTAAACTAAATCCTTAAGATACAATTACATTTCTTCTTTCTTGTCCTAAGCATGTCTTTAAGAGCTTATCTTATCTTTAACAGCTGGTCTTTAGACACAGGCTTTCTTCCTGACCATTGCATAATTTAAAGTATATAGTCTAGTACTCGCATTTTAATAAATCACGAGGGGTGTTTTAAACAGTCCCTGTTTCAGTACCTTTCTTACACTTATGAATTGCGTAATAAATTAGAGATAAAATATAACAGGAAATATAAATCAAAATGTTGAACATGCATAGACATGACTTATTACTAGTCAAAAAGCACTTAGAGGGGCACCCGGCTGACTCATCCCATATAGCATGCAACTCTCAATCTCAGGGTCATGAATTTCAAGCCCCACATTGAGCAAGGAGCCTACTTTAAAAAAAAAAAAAAAAAAGTCACTTAGAAAGTGAGACACTGAGAAAAATAGAGGGAATTAATTTCTGATTTTCATGAGGTTTACTTCTGATAGTATGTTCATGAGCATCACCATCGTTGCCACCATGAAAAACCACAAAGAGAAAAAGAACATTGAGCTTACACGGAAACAACTCACTTTCTGTTTTAGGTGGGAGGTCAAGGCATGCGCATTCATAATATTAGTATTTGCACTCATCCACGCCAAATGAGTCAGTCAACCTAACAAGTTTCTGGTCAGTGGACTAAATTTGAATTAGAGTGCATATATAATTTGTCCCCTAAACTAAGACACTTTTGAGAGTAAAAGGGCACACTTAGTAATTATGCCAGAAAATAGGTATAAACTGGTGCTGTCCTGGACAACCTGGGCACGTGGTCAATATGGTCATCGCTGTTTGAATGGATGTGACATGACCTTGGGGGGAGACAACCAGAGGGGAAAGCAGGAAGGTACTAGCACTACACCACCATTTATTTTTAAGATTTATTTTATTTATTTTAAAGAGAAAGAGATAGAGGAAGCGTGCAGGAGGAGGGGCAGAGGGAGAGAAAGAAAATCTCCCCCAGACTTCCCACTGGGCAAGGAACCCCACGTGGGTTTCAACTCCACAACCCTGAGATGGTGACCTGAGCCAAAATCAAGAGTCACAGGTTTAACCGACTGAGCCACCCGGGTGCCCTAGTACTACACCATCCTAAAGCTGACTCCACCTGTATGTTCACGGCCCCCCTTGGCTTTCAGAGCATCCTTCGCGTCAACTGAAAGAAAACCAGCCTCTGCTTTATTCATTGTCTGAGAACTACAGCCCAGGAAACTATTTCAGGTTGCTCTGAAGAACTCCAAAGCTTATCAGCTACAGGAGATTGTATACACAAAAAGGGAAGGGAGTATAAGTGGTTCTAAGCAATTCTCCAAATTTTTGCATGTCACAAGGTCTCATTTGTTACAGCTGTTCCAATTAAGGATTACTGATTTCCACATAGACATGAGAAAGACCCTTAGGTCATCTTAGTACATTATGTATCTATCATTTCTGATTGTTTAAAAATACCGCTTGCATGCCTCTGCTGAACTGGTTTTCCAGTTCTTGTTTTTGATTCCTCCTCGAAGTCACTTGAGACAGTCACTGAAGACTTACATCATTCACCTAATGTAGCTTTAGTGTACATTTACAGGGCTGCTTGGCTCCCTGAGTCTCAAGCTTAGAACAGTGAACCAAAGAAGAAACCAGCAGCTCTGGATATTCACTGTCCCCCAGCCCCATAATTATATTCTTTCATGCTGTTCTCTGATGTAACTCCACGCCCATTTATTATTCAAAAAATGTTAGTATCCTTATGTGCGAGGTACCTTTAGAGATGACTAAGAATTTCTTATGGAGCAGCAAATCCTATAGAAAGATTAGCACACAAGCGTGCCTCAGCTCTCATCAGTGTTGACCTTGCTGTGCAATGCAAACAGAGGTTTGGAAATGTACGTACGAAGATGTGATAGCACGATGGGAGGGGTGCCTAAGAAAATCTGAGGGAATAAGAGATGCACTTATAGAGGGTGTGACTCCTAAAATAAGAATCAACACTCTGGACATTCCAGGCAAAGGAAACAAAATAAAAAGGGCCAGAAACTTGAAACCCTGGTGCTGAGGGAAACAAGAGCATTTTTTTTTAAGATTTTATTTATTTATTTGACAGAGAAAGAGATCACAAGTAGACAGAGAGGCAGGCAGAGAGAGAGGAAGGGAAGCAGGCTCCCTGCTGAGCAGAGAGCCCGATTCAGGACTCGATCCCAGGACCCTGAGATCATGACCTGAGCCGAAGGCAGCGGCTTAACCCACTGAGCCACTCAGGCGCCCCAAACAAGAGCATTTTGATGTAAGAATATACTGGGCTACGGATGGAATCATGAGGGTGGAAACAGACAAAGGGCTGTGATAACATCATGAAGCATTTTGTTTGCCAACCTAAGGAGCTTGGAATTTAACTCATCTGCTGGGGTAAGCCTGGAAATCTTTACATATTTTTAGGTTCAGGAAGATTCTAATGCCCTTCTGAAGTTGAGAGCCACAGAGACAGGAAAGTCTGTAGACTGGAATTAGGAGAAGGGGATAGGTGTTTCAGGGGAGAGGTAAAAACTACACGGTGATAGGACGGATGACGAAGAGGTGGTGTTCAGGGAGGCCTGTAGGATGTAGACATGCTCCAGCTCTGTGACTTGGGCTACTGGATCAATTTTGATCACATTAAACTGTACCAGACCAGACAATGTTCCAGAAGATTTCACCCAGGGAACAAGATGTTTCTCAAAGAAATAAAATGAAATAAATAAGTATGACTTTCACAACATATCTGCTGCATCGGAGCTTTATTTGCTGGTGGAACAGGGATTTGGAAGATGCTGGCATTTTCAAGTTTTGATGCTAAATGTTCATTACCTTCATAGTCTCTTTTTTGGGTGGGCAAGAGGGCAGAGATACCCCTTTATACAGATAAAGCAATTCCCAAACACCCCTCTGAAGATGCTACAGACTGATAGGTTAAGCCTTTATTTAACTGAATGTTTTGGTTTTCACTTAGTAATAAGTTGTAAGAGGAGGATGCAGGAGAATAAGTGCTATTTTTCCCATTTCCCAGAGTTGACAACTCAAGACCACAGCTGAACACAGCAGGTCGCTCACACCCATCTTTTCCACTTATTCCCAAATGTCCAATCCCGTCTTTGACAAGAACAGTATTCTGTTTACCCCCACATATCATTACTCTTCCCTCGCGGGAAGGAAGAGGCAAGAACACAGGCTCATAAAACATATCTTCTTAGGTTCCAGAGGAGGAACCAGTGAAGAGAGAAAGGCCGAAGGTCTAGGGGAGAATTAGAATTGCCGGGACAGGTTCTGGAGAAGGTGGGACAGGATAGGACCTCCACAGACAAGAGGACAACCTTTCACCAGGAGAAAGGACAAGGAAGGACACAGGGGACTTTTTAGCAACATGTTGGAAACTGAGGTGAGCCACACCTGATGAAGCAAGAAGAAAACCAGTGCTGGGTGTGAGAAGTCGGGAGTGTTTGGGGAGCTGACCATGGCGAGTTGGCACTGAGAGGAGGCAAGACAGGTTCAGCAGCATAAGACGCAGGACCCGCCATGTTGCTCGTGGCTACGTGAGGCAGGGCCCTGTCTGAAAGGAAAAGCAGTGTTCCTTGTCCAAAAATCGTTAAATATTTCAAGACAACAATAGCACAGCACTGTAACAAGCACAAGCACGAGGTTAGGAGACTTAGAGGTCACATGCCCTGGTCATCGGTTGAGGGAGAAACGGTTCTATAGTTCTGTGCTGCCCACAGCCTGACTGCCCACAAAACGGATTTGGGGTTCACTCCTCTGCTTCTAACCAAAATCTCTTTCCATGAGGAAGAAGAGAATCAGGTGGTGAGTTAGTTCCCTCTGATCACAGGCAGTTTTCAACCTCTTGATTCTGTAGCTGAGTGAGACCATTACTCTCTTTCTGTAATGGAAGGTGTTGATTTTTATTTGTAAGCAAGTCTTGTTTAATATCCCTAAGTCTTTGGCCAGATTGCTCCATAGGAAAAGCAGATAAATTTGAGCTTAAGAAGTGACTGCATTTCTAAAAACAGAAATCACATCTTTTTTTTTTTTTAAAGATTTTATTTATTTATTTGACAGAGAGAGATCACAAGTAGACAGAGAGGCAAGCAGAGAGAGAAAGGAGGAAGCAGGCTCCCTGCTGAGCAGAGAGCCCGATGCGGGACTCGATCCCAGGACCCTGAGATCATGACCTGAGCCAAAGGCAGCGGCTTAACCCACTGAGCCACCCAGGCGCCCCAGAAATCACATCTTTAACAGAAAATTATTTCATTTCGAAAGATTGGAGAACATCTTTGCAGGGCTTCGGGGTGGGGGGAATATGTTTCTGTGAAACAGCTCTGAGACTAGCCAATTTCCTATATCCATGTAGAGGTTAAATGAGTTACAAGTCCTACTCTATAAACATTACAAGGCAGGTTTCAAATTATATTTAATTTCAGAAAATTGACATTTTATCAGGGTGTTTTCTTCCAACATAAATCCCACTTTCTTACCAAAAAAAAAAAAGTGTGTTTTTTCCAAATAGAAAATTTTTTCAATTATTAGTTGGAAATATTTGCTAATATTTGCTAATTTGAAATATTTGCTAATGAGATAATCAAATATTTGTTTAAATACTTGAAAACCTGGCTTGTGTATATAACTCCTATAATTATTTTTGTTGCCATGAACTATCAAAGATACTGAGCATTCCTGGTGGTTATGTTTTCAAAAATATTTATATTATCAGATTAGATGAAACTATTTTAACTATGTTTGTAGAGATTTTGTAGCAGCCAAAATGCACATGAAGAAACATTTTCAAAATAAATAAAATGATAAAGATAAAACGAAGCAGGTAGTATCTTCTAGTCCTCCCTCCTGTCTTAAGGACATTTGTTAGTGTAAATGTGCCACTTTTTAAAACCTGTAGGAATGTAAACTACAACCATTTGATTACATATGTAGCTCAATTTTTTCCCCCTTTTTACTACCATTACAGACAGTTTCATGGAGTCAGGCTCACATCAAACTTTGAACTTGCTAATTATCATGTCTCTACTTTGCGCAGTCTGTCAAAATCTCTGTTTTTTCATCTGTGTAATGGAAGTTTTCATTACTTAAATGATTATGGAAGCACCTTAGAAAATGCAAAGCATATAGAGAGAGGAATTATTCACATCACCCGTGTATTTCAATCCTGACATCATTACAGTTGAAGACTTGGACATCTATGATGCCTCTGAACCACAGCCCTTCAGCAATTAAGTTTTAACAACAACAACCACAATGATAATAATAAACAGCAGCAGCAAAACTTACAGACTTAGATGAGGACTGATTGAGACTACATGATTAAAAACATCTTTCTCCACTATAAATAGGTAGATACATAGATAGATCATTAAGAACATATATAGATAACAGAGAAGGAGATCATGCTATAGGAACATGGCTTGTACTCCAGAAATTCCCAACACAATAGAGGACATAAAATAGATTAATAAATACAGCACATGGGAAGATTATAACTGCCCCAAAAGTAGTACACAGGAACAAGGCTGACTGATATCTCTCTTTCTAGAAGACCAGTTAGTCAGATCAAGATGCCTACACTGGCGAAGAAGATATTGGGAATGGAGTGAAGGCATCCTGATCGGGCTAACTTGTGTTTTAGAAAAAACAGCATTATCAGTCAGCATTTATTAGGTCCAAGCGGGACCAGCCACGTAATTTGTGAGGCCCATGACCAAAGAAAACCGCAGGTCTCTTTGGTAAACTTTTCCTGGGAATTTCAGAATAGGGGTGGCTGACCATTAAGCTGAGGGCAGGACAGTTCAAAGCGCAGAACTGCCTGAGTGTCTGCACTGGCCTCTCCTTCAAACAGCAGAAGGAGACCGCTGCCTCCTAGAAGGTCACGTAAAATAGGCAACTCCGAAACATAAGAAGGGGTCATGCGCTAGGCAGCCAATAAAGATGACGCAAGCTCATTATAGAAATAGAATATTTTTTTCTCGGGCAGATAATCAAAGTTATGAAGTTTGGTCTACTTGTTTCACTCCGAAACTCCTAAGTTTATCTCATAAAGAAGACCCTGACGGTAATACGCATGTACCGCATAGAAAGACATACACAGCCACTCTCTCCTTCCCAGCTTCTTTCCATCAGAAACCATCTTAGAGGTCCCCAACAGTTTTTCAAAGCAGTCTCCAACATTTTTTCAAAGTTAAGATTGATCCTAAACCATTCCCTTCTTCGGGCCCAAATCATTTCTTTTCTGTTGCACTGATAACGCATTGTTTTTCACTGTCCATCCATACACTTCCGAATTACATTCTCTCAGCCCAGTCATGTGACTCTGCGGGAGCTGAGCTGCCCTCCCACACCCTTATTCCTCTTTTTTTTTTTTTTTTAAGAGTGAGAAAGAGAAGAGCACAGGAGAGAGCAGCAGTGGCGGGGAGGCAGGGGGAGTTGGGGAGGGTGATCTTCATAACCTGAGCTGAAACCAAGAGGAGGACACTTCACCGACTGAACCACCCAGGCACCCCATCCCTATTCCTTTTAATCCTAATAAGGCCCAGGCCCAACCAGGTATAAAACCCCCTTTTTCTAGCCACAGTGGTCTGTCCTGGACACTCTCAAACTTTAATATGCACTCCAAACAACTAGGGATCTTTTAATATGCAGATTCTGATTCAGCAGAACAAGAGCCCGAGAGTTTGCATTTCTAAGAAGCTCACAGAGGAAGCCTCTGTTGTCGATCTGTGGACAACACTGGGAGTGGCAGGACCTAGATGGGTCCACAGGGTCTAGGGTTGTGCCCACTAACCAAAGCAGGTCAGTCAACACATAGAAAGCCCAAGGATGGCTGAGCAGAGATGGAAAGAGAAGGTTAGAACTTTTTGTTTCTTCTTCCAGCTAGTTGTACCTGACCCCAGTTCCTTCTCACTCTAGTAATACAGGCCAATAAATCTACTTTTTGTTTAAAGAAGGCTGGATAGGACTTCTTCACTTGCAAGCAAAAGAATACCTAGAATATAAACTTTCTTGAGATCTGACAGTGCCCAGGCTGTCCTGAACACAAGGCTATTCCTTATGTGCTACCTTTGTAACCCACCTACCTTATAGAATTTTGAATTCTGACTCATGATTAAGAGAAATAACTAGGAATAAATATATCATTGCCAAATTACTTGTTACATGTTTGAAGTTCACTTACTTTTCTGTTATATTAAATAAGTAAAGCTAATAATACTTACAAGGCTTCTCTTTGATCTACTGAGTAAAAATAAGGTAGTCTTAAAAATTTTTATTTCTAATCTGCTAGTTTCCTGTGTTTTCTGTTAACTTCTCTGTGGGTAACTATAACTTCTGGAACCAGGACAAGGGGTACAATACAGCTCCAGTCTGTTGCAGGAAACAGACATTTGTAGAACTAGACTGGTATTCTAAATACCATGCTGTTGGGTCCTAAAATTCATATGTGTCTACAAACTCTACTTACCCATGAAAGTGTAAACTAATTATTATTAATTCTTGTTAAAAACAAACTGAGATCATTTTGCATTTTTAAAATTGGGCGCTCTGTTAAAGGCACTGAGGACTCAATTAATCATCCTCTATCCACATGGCATAAATGATTAATCACCCTTGGAGAATAGATAGGTGGCAATTCTGAAGACGAGGTTAAGTAAACACTTGGAGAATTCTTCCTGGTAAAAAATGACTCATGGTTCTGAGAGGTGATAACGTCATTGTTCTCCAAAACAAACAGAACAGATATTCCCATTACAAGTACAAATAGTAGAGGAATTAGCAAATTCACAAAGCCTGGTTGTTAGCCTTTTGTTGGACAAATTTATACTGAGTCCAAGCAACAGCTGATCAACACTGTCATTTTGTAAAGCTAGGATAGATCAAGAGAGCAAAACAACTTGACCAGGTCAGCTCTTACTCACAGCCTTTCTTTCTTCCTTTGGAGGCCTTGTCTTGTCTATTTCCTTGGACCCAGTGAGGTGCCCTGCGTGGGCTCCTGTGGTAAGGGCAGAACCCCGTCACCTGCAGAACCACACCGCACCTGCTTGCCTTTCTGAATCTCTCGCTGCCTCTTCCCACAACCCTCTGCGTAGTTAAGCATTTAGCACAAAGTTAGTGTTTTAAATATCTGTTTACTACCTAGACAGGAAAGTTGGCAGATGTTATATTACAACAAATTCAATTCAAATGTGAAGGGCACCTTTCGCTTGTAAGTTGCTTGCATAATGCTGATGTAATCTGCTTTGAAAAGAAATTCATACAGCATCAAGTTTGAATGTTTTTTACAATGTATTAACATGAAAAGTTTGGGTTTGCTGTTGAGTTTGGCTAAAAAACAAAAACAAAACAAAAAAAAACTATGGGTGTTGTCCTTGCCTTTAAAAACATTCAACTCCAAAGTCATAATCAAGGGTTAAATACTATCGATGAAATAAAATTTAAAAAAAACAGGTAAGTACCTTACACACTGTCCCAAGGTTAAAGAAAGGAACTTGTAAGTTTTTTCCTGCCATGAATTATATCAACAACTACCACTAGAGGGAGCGTCATCTCTTCTTATTCACAGGAAACAGCCCACTGCACCGAAGGCAGATATTGCTATACCCATAAGCTACTATTTACATGCTTCATTGTATGTCGTTAATTATCCCTAAATTTTATATAAGCCCAAATACAGATATATTGATATCTATAAAACAATAATTTCATTTATATTTATTGAATAATCATCAATGTACTCTCAAATGATCACTTTTCTTGAGGAACCTTACCTCTACATGTAATTTTTTCTCCATTTTCACGGCTCTATGGACGTGACAAATAAAAACGTGTTCAGAATCAAAAGTAATAAACCTTTCCATTCCAAAAATAGGTAACAATTATGTATATGCCTAAATAAATTAAAGGGAAAAAAGATTTAGCAGCCATCTTTAATTTAGTGAGGAGTTTCTCAAACTCTATCAGTGAGTAGCACACTTAGTGTCTCAGAAATTTTTTCATGATGTTCCAGGCCAAAGTAAATACCCGAAGTTCTGTTTATTAAGTAGTTAGAGTTATCAACTTAAGAAGTATTTAGGTCCTAAAAAATATATATATTTATTTTCTAACAACTTCACAGCTGTTTGAAAAAAAAATACACAGAAACAGAAAGAAAAAATATTTTATTTCATCATTCCATACTTACTTATTATCAACTGTTTAACAAATTACCCCCAAAATTTAATGGCTTAAAAAACAAATAGAGTTGACCCTTGAAAAACAAGGCGTTAGGGGTACTACATATTAACTTTTGGCTCCCCCAAAACTTAACTACTAATAGCCTACTGCTGACCAGAAGCCTTACAGATAACATAATTTATTAACACATATTTTGTATATTATATGTAATATATACTGTATTTTTACAATAAAGTAAGCTAGAGAAAAGAAAATGTTATTAAGAAATTCGGGGCACCTGGGTGGCTCAGTGGATTAAGCCGCTGCCTTCGGCTCAGGTCATGATCTCAGGGTCCCGGGATCGAGTCCCACATCGGGCTCTCTGCTCAGCAGGGAGCCTGCTTCCCTCTCTCTCTCTCTCTATGCCTGCCTCTCCGTCTACTTGTAATCTCTCTCTGTCAAATAAATTAAAAAAAAAAAAAAAAGGAAAAAAGAAATTCATAAGTAGGGACACCTGCGTGGCTCAGTGGGTTAAGGCTCTGCCTCTGGCTCAGGTCATGATCTCAGGGTCTTGGGATCCAGCCCTCTCTGCTCAGCAGGGAGCTTAATTCCCCCCCCCCCTCTCTGCCTGCCTTTCTGCCTACCTGTGATCTCTCTCAAATAAATAAAAAAATCTTTAAAAAATAAATAAATAAATAAATAAATAAATAAAATCTTTGAAAAAAAAACAATAGAAATTCATAGTAGGGGCACTTGGGTGGCTCAGTCGGTTAAGTGTCTACCTTTGGCTCAGGTCATGATCCCAAGGTCCTGGGATTGAGCCCCATATCAGGCTCCTTGCTCAGCAAGGAGTCTGTTCCTCCCTCTGCCTCTGCCCCTTCCCCTGCTTTCACTCTCTTTCTCTCTCTCACTCTAAGAAATGAATAAAATCTAAAAAAAAAAAAAAAAAAAAAAAAGGAAAGGAAGTCATAAGTGGAGGGCCTGGGGTGGCTCAATCAGTTAAGTGTCTGACTCTTGATCTCAGTTCAGGTCTTGATCTCAAGGTTTTGAGTTTAAGCCCTGCACTGGGCTTCATGCTGGCCTGGCACTTACTTAAAAAAAAAAAGAAAGAAAAAGAAAAGAAAGTGATAAGGAAGAGAAAATAAATTTACAGTGTTGTACTCTATGGAAAAAAACCAATGTACAAGTGGACCCACGCTCTTCGAACCTGAGTTATTCAAGAGTCAACTATATTTATCATCTCATCTTTTCTGTGGATCAGGAATTTGGTATGGGCTTGACTGGGTGTCTGTGCCTCGGAATCTCTCCTGAGGTTGTAGTCAGGACACCAAGTAGGGCTGGAAGGCCCACATCCAAGATGGCTCATTCACGTGCCTATGGGCAGAAAGTTTCAGTTTCCTGTTGGCTGTTGGAAAACAGGCTCAGTTCCTTGTCACATGGGTACCTCCATAGGGCTGCTTGATTGTCTTCACAACATGGCAGCTGGCTTCCTCAAAAATGAACATCCCATTGGAGAACAGTGTGGAGATTCCTCAAGAAATTAAAAATAGAGCTTCCCTATGACCCTGCCATTGCACTACTGGGTATTTACCCCAAAGATACAGATGTAGTGAAAAGAAGGGCCATCTGTACCCCAATGTTTATAGCAGCAATGGCCTCAGTTGCCAAACTGTGGAAAGAACCAAGATGCCCTTCAACGGACAAATGGATAAGGAAGATGTGGCCCATATACACTATGGAGTATTATGCCTCCATCAGAAAGGATGAATACCCAACTTTTGTAGCAACATGGACGGGACTGGAAGAGATTATGCTGAGTGAAATAAGTCAAGCAGAGAGAGTCAATTATCATATGGTTTCACTTATTTGTGGAGCATAACAAATAGCATGGAGGACAAGGGGAGTTAGAGAGGAAAAGGGAGTTGAGGGAAATTGGAAGGGGAGGTGAACCATGAGAGACTATGGACTCAAAAACAACCTGAGGGATTTGAAGGGGCGGGGGGTGGGAGGTTGGGGGAACCAGGTGGTGGGTATTGGAGAGGGCATGGATTGCATGGAGCACTGGGTGTGGTGCAAAAACAATGAATACTGTTACACTGAAAATAAATTTTAAAAAATTAAAAAAAAAAAAAAGAACATCCCAAGGGAGAAAGCAAGGAAGAACTTGCAATGCCTTTTATGAAATAGACTTGGAAGCCACACAGTCACTTCTGCCATACTGACTTTTTAGAAGCTAGTTACTGAGTTCAGCTCATACTCAAGATGAGAAAAAATTAGGCTCCAAGTCTTAGAAGAAACATTACCAAATAATTTTGGACACATTTTATCCTCACTACACTTACCAGTGAGGTCCATGCACCTGTTGGGCACTGTATTGATTAACTTCTGTGTCAGCTTGACAGAGCTAAGGGATGCCCAGAGAGCCCATTGTTTCTGGATGTGTCTCTGACAGTATTTCTGGGAAAGATTAGCAATTGAATCTGTAGACTGAATAAAGGAGATTGCCCTCCCGAACTCAGGTGGGCATCATGCAATCTGTTGAGGGCCTGAGTAGAACAAAAAGGCATAGGAAGGGCAAATTTGCTCTCCGTTCTCTACCTGAACTGAGATATCTCTCTTCTCCCAGCTTCAAACATCAGCACTTCCAGTTCTTGGGACTTCAGATTCAAAGTGTGATTCACACCATCAGCTCCCCTCATTCTCAGGCCTTTGGGTTTGTTTTCAACCTACAAAACCAGCTTTGCTAGGCTTCCAGTTAACAGACAGGTAGATCATGGAACTTCTCAGCCTCCATAATCACATGAGCCAACCCCTCGTAATATATCTCCTTCTCTATATCCATGTATCTGTGTGTCTGTGTGTATGTATTTTTGTATCCTACTGGTTCTGTTTCTCTGGAGAACCCTGACTAATATAGGCTCTGTATACTCAAACTTTGGAATCAGATTAGGAACGGTGCCCTCATTTCCTGTTCCACGTTGATTTTCATGTGCTATCTACTTTTTACCATAGTAACCACTGAGCACTCAGCCTCACAAAGATCTCTCTGCTATAAAAGCAATGTAGCACAATCCAAGGCTGAAGTTGTAGGCTAGTAGTTCATTAAGTGGCTAATAAATGTGTTTCCCTTGAAAGTTTTAAATATGTCATATAGCCCCTGTGAGTTTAAGGTGGTTCCACCTGACTCTCCCAGCGCACAATTAGACTTAATGAACTTTTTCTAGAAGATGAAAATTAAGGTTGAACCTATGTTTTAAAAAGCCCTTCTAAACATGTCAATAGTTTCTCTATTTGTATTTCAAACAAATTATAAGAGAAAACGGGGGAGGCTATTTCTCCTTCTATCCATGGTCTTGAAATAGAATAAAAGTTTTATCTTGTTAGGAATGCATGTGGAATGTAAAAGTATTCTATGAGCAGGATATTTTTCCTCTGCCCATTTTACCCAAATGTCAGCTGGATATGAAGAAAAAGCAGTATAAGAATGAGAAATACAACAGTAAAAAAGCTCACTTATAGAAAAAAGTCGCTAAGAAAAAATTCCATCCTTTTTATTAAGCAAACAAACAAAATAAACAAACAAAAAACCCCATCTTTTAAAAATTCTCCTTTCCTAATATAAAGGTATTTTAGTGTTGGTCGGGAGTCTGTGCCAAATGATTACACAGAGAATCTATTTCCTCACACGTAGGAAGTTAGTCTTCAATAGAAAGAAAGCTCAGGTAATGAAAGGTCTTCCTGTTAATTATACCATAGAAAAACAAAACAAAACAAAAAACATATATCTCTTTGCTCCTTCCTGAAATCCCGCTAAAATAACAAAAAAATTTTTGTGGGCTTAAGCCCACAAAAACAGAGCAGGAAGAGGTGATGACAGCAGACAATTATGGTCTACAAAACAGTGGAAGATGGAAAGCTGATAACCTAGCTGTAAATGATACAGGCTTAAGCGTTCTCTGTTCTGCTGATGACCTGAAGAAGAAAAATCCCAACAATACACAAGTTGAGTCATGCCACAGAGACTCAGAACATATCCATCAGTAAAGGAAGCATGGGCTTCTGAAGGCACTGGGTTTGCAAGTAGGGCTGAAAACAGGAGAATTTGTTAAAAGTCCTAATAAGGAGACTGGCATAGCTCTTTAGTCCATGCAGGCACGTGACTCTGTATCACAGAAGACAGTGGATTCTGGGGCGCCTGGGTGGCGCAGTCAGTTAAGCGTCCGACTCTGGGTTTCAGCTCTGGTCCTGATCCCAGGGTTGTGAGATCGAGCCTGGCATTAGGCTCCTCCCTCAGTGCAGAGTCTGCTTGAGTCTCTCTCTCCCTCTTCCTCTGCCCTTCCTGCTTGCCCGCTCTCTCTCTCTCCCTCTAAAATAAACAAATCTTTAAAAAAAAAAAAAAGGGAAGATAATATATTCCCACTGATAATTGAGATGTTCAATGAGTCTGTTCTCAGAGAACTCTCTAGTCCCTTTCTACTCTGGGCTTTGAGAGGCTGTCAGGATTATGCTCCATCATGTGAAATAGTAGAGAAAGTCTTCTCTGCCCATACAGATACGGACAGCCAGGAGTCCCACAGCAAGACTGCCAGCTCCTTCCTGATTGTTCCACAGTGAAACCAGACACTTGATAAGCTTTCTGTGAACATAGGGCTTGCAAACAGCATTTTAATGCTCCTACTCTTTTATTTTGAAGTTACTTATATAAAAATTTCTAGATCAAAACAAAGATCTTGTTGGGTGCCTGCCCGTCTCCGTCCATGGAGCATGTGACTCTAAACCTCAACATTAACACACTCAGACCCTCTATCTTAAGTATAGAGATTACTTAAAATTGAAAAAAAGAACGAAGATCTCTTGCATCTTTTTTGTTCAATATCCCAAACAGTAGCACTTCCTGAATATACATGATCACCAATGTCCTCTTTCTCTTTCTCCCCTGCCCCGCCTGTGTGCCTGTGTGCACACATGCCTGTATGTGTGTGCTCATATACTCATTGTCATCGGCTGTATTTTGAACTTTTGAAAAGCAATCTTTAGGGGCACCTGGGTGGCTCAGTCGGTTAAGCCTCTGCCTTCGCTCAGGTCATGATCCTGGAGTCCTGGGATCAAAGCCCACATTGGGCTCCCTGCTCTGTGGGAAGCCTGCTTCTCCTCTCTCCCTCTGCCTGCTTCTCCCTCTGCTTGTGCTCTCGCTCTCTCTCTCTCTACCAAATAAATGAATAAAATCTTAAAAAAAAAAAGAAAGAAAAGAAAAGAAAATCAAGCTTTAGACATGATGTCTCATCACCCCTTAAAAATGTAGTGTGCATTTCCCCCAAACAAAGACACACTTCTACGCAAATTTTGCCAACTGTCTAAAGTGTCTGCTTTTCCTTTCTGGTCTAGGGTTGTGCCAAGGAATGCGTTACTTTTGGTTTTCATGTCTCTTCAGATCCTTTCAACCTACAGCAGTATTTCTGTCTTTGATTGACTTTCTTAGTTTTAAAGCTTAGGGGGACCTAGGTGGCTCAGTCAGTTAAATGTCTGCCTTCGGCGGAGGTCATGATCCCAGGGTCTTAGGATTGAGCCCCTCATTGGGCTCCCTGCTCAGTGGGAAGTCTGCTTCTCCCTCTCCCTCTCATTTGTGTGCTCTCTCTCTCTCTCAAATAAATAAACTACAAGTTTCACATTCTATTGGATGACCCTCACACTGTGTGTCTGGGCCAGATGCACATTATGCATCCTTGACAGGAAAACCGTGGAGATCATGGCATGCTTTTCTCAGTGCATCTCATCAGGGGTTTCAAACTTAGCAAAGGAAAAAAAAAAAAAAAGCAAATACTACATATGAGAAATTTCTAAAAAGTGCAGAAAGGCAAGAAGCCAGAGTTTCCTATTGTAAAGAACTAGGAGTCCGAGAATTTACCCTACTTCCAAGCCAACAAATTAACCTGCCAGAGTTCCAGGGATGCTGGGAAATGACTGGAGACTCCTGGACCAGAAGCAAAGAATTTTATTACTCACAGAATAGCAAGCAGCATGAACCTCACGGTTGCTCTGACTCCCCTTACCCTCCATGTCCCGTGGGGGTGACAATGAATGGCCCAGGTGGACACTTCACATGTTGTGGAACTGTATCACAGCTGAAGACCCCTGAGCTTAGGGAACCCCAGTCTTTTAAAATGGGCTGAAATCAAGCCTGAATGACCTTCACCCCAGAGGGGGACATCATTGTTAACATTCTGGGCCATAAACAAACCTGTGCCCTGCCCTGGAGGAGACACTATCACTGTCTTCCAAAGCTGCTGACTATACATACCTTCTTGAAATGCTAGTCTGGAACAAAGCTGTCAGTGTCCCTAGCCATAAAATGTGCAGAAATGGAAAAAAATAAAAATAAAAAAGGACATGGAGAATTGTCTCCCAACCACCATGGGACTTACTTCTGAAAATAATTGCATAGCCATAATAGAGTAAACTCTAGATATTGACTGAGCCAAAAATTATGACTTAAATATACTGGGAGTGTGGAAGAATGGGAAGAGCGAGTTGGGAAAGGTGGTGTTACAGAACCTGGACTGGATCCTGATAGAAGAACCAAGCGGCACTCGGAGACTTTGGAGGATTGGAGGTTTATTTAACGCCAGTGGGCTCGGAGGAAGCTGTTCTCAAAGGTCTGAGCCCCCAGCACAAGCAGGGAGGGGGATTTATACCTTTCTACTTCTGCATACTTGGTACTTCTGGTGGGCGTGGGAAATGGGGTAGAAAAGAAGAACCCGGAAGGGCTTTGAGACAGGGAGTGGAATTCCCTTGCTGGTTTGGTCCATCTTAAAGTACAGTGTTTCCCTTATCAGTGGACCACATAAAAGACAGTAAATCCTAACATTCTTCTTTTTAAAAGAATTTATTTATTTATTTGACAGACAGAGATCACAAGTAGGCAGAGAGGCAGGCAGAGAGAGAGGAGGAAGCAGGCTCCTGGCCAAGCAGGGAGCCCGATGCGGAGCTTGATCCCAGGACCTGGGATCATGACCTGAGCCAAAGGCAGAAGCTTTAACCCACTGAGCCACCCAGGCGCCCCAATCCTAACATTCAATAGTAGTAAGTGATTAGATAAAATCTAAACTAGCAAATCAATAAAGAGAAATAAAAGTGTATTATTTTTTTTTAAGGAGAATAATTAAAGTGTTGAATGTGGTATTGCCTCTAAGACAGTTCTCCTGTTAACTATCAGGAGACCATCTATCTATGACAGAAAATATGGATGGGAGCAGGGGTGGACAAGGGCAGAAAAAAGATAGTGTTGGGATTTTATAAAAAGCCAAGTGTTATCTCATTTAATCTCTTCCTCTGATGTATAGGTTTATTGCACTTTAAAAAGCAAAATCAGGAGCACCTGGGTGGCTCAGTTGATTGAGCATCGGACTCTTAATTTTAGCTCAGGTCATGGTCTCGGGGCCTTGACATCCAGCCCCCGGTCAGGCTCTGCGCTGGGCATGGAGACTGCTTAAGATTCTCTCTCTGCTTCTTCCCCCCTGCCCCACAGATCACTCTCTTTCTCTCTCTCTCTCAAAAATAAATAAAAAGGAGAAAAAAGTTCCTATTTTAAAAAAGGTATGAAAATATATATAGCAGAAAGTAGAAGCTCCAATGCCTGTTAATAGGAGGTAACGAATCAACAAAGAGTAAGGCAGGGCACCTGGGCAGCTCAGTTGGCCGAGCATCCAATCTTGATTTTGGCTCAGGTCATGATCTCATGGTTGTGAGATCGAGCCCCACATCCATGTCTCCGCTCAATAGGAAATGTGTTTCTTTCCTCTCTCTCCCTCTTCCCCTCTGTTGGGTCCATGGCCAAAGGAGCGAGAGTGATACAAAGCGAAGGTCAAGCAAAGCTTTATTTTGCGCCAAGCATCAAGAATCAAACTGACCAGCCAGGGACGGCTCTTGCAAAGAGGCGACCACCTGACCCACCCTTGTATTTGGGCTTTGTTACCTGGGACTGGTTTCCCGGACTTGCTTTTAACTAAGTTCCCCTGGGGGGGCACGGTCAATTTAAGTTTTACTGCATAAACAACAAAATAGCTGTTCAACCAGGGTGGGGCCGCTCTGGCTGAATAGGCCCTTACATTCTCCCCCTACTTGCATGCACATTCTTGCTAATAAATAAATAAATCTTAAAAAAGGGGGGAAAAAAGGAAAAAGAAAAAGGAAGGCATAAAGCAGGGAAAGGAAATTAATACAGAAAGGGCTGAGGGACTCCATCAGATGACATAAATAGGAATCCCTTAGAATGACAGCTGTGCAATGGGCATAGACAACAACCAGTTTCAACTTGAATGGTCAAAAGGACTGGGAAGAAATTTCCCTAGGTACAATAAAATGGCTAGAAAATACCCTAATAGCTGGCAAAGACTTTGTGTTGGATCCAGTGTTTCTGAGCTGGGGCATGCCCATAAGGAGAGTGGGCATGATTATTCATTACCACAGACCAGCAGACATAAATGAGGTGATGGTCATGTAGTATGAACAAAAGAATATGCATGAAAGAAAAAGCAATCGTAATTTACTGCTATGCAAACCTGTGGATATTCTTTATAATAATGTGAACATTGAGTACTAACCCAAACAAAATGATAAAATAACCAGAGTGGAAAGATGGGTGTGTGGAGGAGGGTACACAGGTGTGGTCGGAATAGGGGAGAAAGAGAACTAAATCCTTCCTGTCTACAGTGAGAACCTGATGGATAACGCATAAAACTGAAAAATCAACAAGTAGCCAAATAAACGTGTCATCTAGAGCTCTAAAGGTAAACAAAATCCAGCAGCTAAATAACTGGTGAACGTAGTTTCCGTGGGAAAAAGAAGATGGGCAGAAATGACAAAGACTTGGTGTTTTTCATTATTATTTGCCTCCTGAAGTTTTAGACATTTATGTCTTTGATGTAAATAAAAAGTTATTTGTTTTTTAAGAAATAAGGGAAAGTTTGAAGAGAGGAAGGAAAGAAGGCAAAAAGCAATATGTCTACTTTTCATCTGGTGTACCTGAAAATATTAATAGAAATATCAGGGTGCCTGTGTGGCTCAGTGGGTTAAAGCCTCTGCCTTCGGCTCAGGTCATGATCCCACGGTCCTGGGATCAAGCCCTGCATCGAGCCCCGCATCGAGCCCCGCATCGAGCCCCGCGTCAGCCCCACGTCGAGCCCCACATTGAGCCTGCATTGGGCTCTCTGCTCAGCAGGTAGCCTGCTTCCCTTTTTTTCTGTCTGCTTGTCAAATAAATAAATAAATAAATAAATAAATAAATAAATAAATAAATAAATATTTTTTTAAAAATAGAAATGTCAAATCCAAACTGATAGGATTTCCCAGAGTATACTTATTTTGTGTTGGTAGGTTGCAGGTAAAGGGACAGGCAAAACCTATAAAAGAAAGAATACTCCTTAATATTTACAGGAATAGGGAAATGAGGGCAAACCAAGACGATGTTCTGACATGCCTTGGAAATACATGTTCAGGAAGGAGTGATTCACTGTACGTTTCCAAACCCACGACCAGTGGGTTTTTATTTTCTTAGCTGAATTTTCAGTTACCAGCAGATATTATTGAGCAATCTGGAAACAGAAATTGTGAAAAAAAAAGGGGGGGAGGGGGAAAAAAAGGTCTACCACACCTTTTCTTCCATTACTATGTTCTTGTGGTTGCTACTATTTCACCTTAACAAATATTGGCTTTTATGAAGACAACTACCTGATTATAATTTGATTTTCAGAAATATTAACCAATACGTTCTGATTAGAACCAAAGAACATGTGTAGAAGATACCTTGTCATCACTGACTTAGCGCCCTCAGGATTTCAGGGAAAGGCCATGTTTTCATTTCTACCAATGACGCATCTTGTGTCCTGTATGGAGGCTATTATCAGAGGCAGCTTCCTGGTGGATGCGCGTTCCTGGGCCCCAAAACCTTCTTGTTATAGATACACACATTCTCAACTTCTCCGAGTGCATCTAAGTTATAAAGCCATGAAAAATTGATGGGTACAATGAAACTCAACTGGCAACAATTCCTAATAAGGATGTCCACGGCACTATTTTTTTTAGCACTATTTTTAATAGGATTTCATTATAAAATACCTACTAATTCAACTCAAATCCCGGAACTGGAAACTAGGAAAACAACCTAACTTAATGTCAAGAATCTCTACAGGCTGTGAGCCCCTCACATACCCAATGCCTTCTGTATCAGCACAGTGGAACCAACACAGTAGGACAGGAAAAGGATATACTAGAACTGACTCATTCCATAAGTATCTAGTTATTTTTGAGATATTTAATCACTTTGAACCTAGTCTCTTTATCAGGAAAATAAAGAAGGTAAGGCCTTCTTTACATATGCTCTACCATACTAAGTACCTTTCTTAAGGAAGACACACATCAAATACAAGTGTTCCCTTTCCTAATTTCTCTTCTTGAAGAATGGGAAAAGAGCATGCTGGCTTCCTGGCTACTTTTCCTTTTACAGGAGAAGGTTCCACACTCCCTCCTTTTATTTGGTATACAAGAAGGAAATGAAGAAATTAGCCTATGAAAGACCTCCTTGTGAGCTTGTATTCAATTCTTGTTAGAGGATTTGGAAAATCAGATCAACCCCCTGGATTCTGCTCTATCACTCTTGGGTCTGGACTTCCTTAAATCACTGACAGAGATTTTTTTTTTTTCTCTTAGTGATATTGTCAAATCAAAGGCTAGCAGGGCCAGCACGATTGCTCTCTTGAGAAAGGGTCTCCTAATAGAGATGGCTTGATAATGGTAACTCACTGTCATCCCTTTTTAGGAAGTTAGAAGGACAGGCGGTGAAGAAAAAGCCCAAACCATAAGAAACGCAGACAGAGGTGGGGATAGAAAATTTTTCATAAGTTAGCAGTTTTTAATGACGAATTCCTCATCTTTTCTTCTTGGGTGTCATCTATAATATGATCTTATGTTAGTGTAGAATATACAAAAATATTAGGAACTGGAAAAATATTAGATCCTTAAAATGGATAACCCCAATGTGCAGATGGAGAAGTTGTTCAGGGAAGAGCCTTGACCATTAATTACTAATGGATCCCATTTCTACCCCCTGCACTTCTTTGTTTGTGTATACAAGTGCATACAAAAAACATATTTTTGGGGTGCCTGGGTGGCTCAGTGGGTTAAGACCTCTGCCTTTGGCTCAGGTCATGATCCCAGGGTCTTGGGATCGAGCCCTGCATGTAACCCTACATCGGGCTCTCTGCTCGGCAGGGAGCCTGCTTCCCTTCCTCTCTTTCTGCCTGCTTCTCTGCCTACTTGTGATCTCTGTCTGTCAAATAAATAAATAGAATCTTTAAATAAATAAATAAATAAATAAATAACATATTTTTGTGTGCTGTACAGTTATGTCACTGCATTGTGCTGCTATTTAGGAATTAGCTAATAGGCTTTAGATTTATTTTAAAGAACTCTCAGCAAAAGTTATGCTTTCTATCTAGGTGGGACAATTTAGAGGACATGAGTATAAAAGGAGAGGCTAGGCATTTTGAGAATCCAAATAGCAAATAAGGAAATTGTCTGCCACCTTGTTGCTAACTCTAGAAATAAAAATGAGACTGTTTTGGCCCTCCTTTGTATTGTTCTTGGGTTCTTCTCTGAGTGCAAAACTGTCAAAAATGCTTTGCTAAAACCCAGGAAGTTGCTATGCAACCTACATATGAAATTATTTCTCTCTACCTTTAATCCTCAGGATCTACAATTCTGCTATTTAAGAAACAAACTTGCTGTGTCAGAAGGAAGGGGAATATAACAGTAGACATCCAGATCAATCGTCAACTAGTTTTCCAGCTTGTCATTGCTCCTTAGACACCATGTGAAGAACTCTCACACTGATTTACCATAAAATGTGCCTATTTTCCATTAAATCTTGCTAGTGGCTTTACTGAAGCACTGAGCTTACCAACATTTCAGGGGCTGACCCTGCAGGGCCACCTCTCGGACTTGTTAGTCCAGAAAATGAACCGTGCATAAGAGAGGCCTTGGGGGAAGAGATTTTATTCGCACCAGTTACTTTGCGCATTGCTTAAACTAGAGATGTTAGCAGTTCCTTGAAGAGAGCAGCATTAGTCAGGCCCTTGGGGGCAACAGTGGGACATGGAATTTACCCTGTCACATGCTTGACAGAAACATGTCAGTTGAGACAGGCATAGGGCCGGACATAAGAAATCTGTTTTCGGAGCTTCAGTAGAATTGGTAAAAGCATTATAAATGTTCTTTCATATCCTATTTAAAATTCCAGAACTGCTGTGTACCCACTGTATGACTTTGATGGAGTCATTTAACCTTCAAAATTCACTTTCTTAGGGCGCCTGGGTGACATAGATAAGCAACTGACCCTTAGTTTCAGCTCAGGTCGTGATCTCAGGTTCCTGAGGTTGAGCCCCACCTTGGGCTCCATGCTGAGAGCAGTGTCTGCTTGAGATTCTCTCCCTCTGCCCCCCACCCACTCTCTCCCTCTCTCTCAAATAAATAATTTGTTTAAACTCATTTTCTTCATGTATAGGATGGGCATGATATGACTATCTCAAGGAGTTATCACTGGAATAAATAACAAGGGAGGTGTTCATCCCAGATGTGATCATCAGTATGTACACATAAATGCCAGCAGTCTGAGTGATTATGATCCTGATGATTAGTATTTTAATCCAGGCACTGCCGTTTATCTGCTGCATATCCCTGGGAGAGGAATTCTGAGTTTCAGTTTTTCCCACTGGAAAATAAGGAGAACAACATTTACCTTGCCAGGCTGTTCTGAGGACCAAAAATGATGCATGGAAAGCACCTAGTCACAGTGTCTAGATCAGCACAAGTAGATGCTTGATAATTTGTTCTTCTCATTGTTTTCACTGCCAACTAATATTTACATAACTATCTGTTTATACTTGGAAGAAGTCATGTTTGATATTAAGGTTGACTCTTCCTGATATGATAAATGTATACACCAGTCTATCTGATAAATGTTTACTTAAGAGATAGACAAGATTTCTGTTTCATAAGTGCCTGTTTGACCACCCTTAGGCATAACTCCTCAAAAGCTTGTGGCTGAAAGTCAAACCAGTATCCTCTGCTATGAGTAGGGCTTGTCAGAGCCACTGTGAAACAGACACACACAAAACTCCCCAGCCTATGGAGATACGCACTTTCAGCAATTTTGTCAAGGCAGAGAGCACAACCCAGATTAAAGTGTGTAGGGAACGTGGTATTCCTTCTGGCCTCGACTTCCTGAGTGTCTACTGTCATTTATTCTGTCGAATAAAATGAGCTTTATTGAAGTAGCATTCTGAACTTATTAGTCATCTACCCTGCACACCAGATAGCAGAACCTTGAGTCAATTATTAACTGGATCCACATAGTTATAGCATATCTTTTAAACCATGCCAAAATGGTTTTCGATTGAAAAAAGAAGAAGAAGAAGAAGAAGAAGAAGAAGAAGAAGAAGAAGAAGAAGAAGAAGAAGAAGAAAGAAGAAGAAGAAGAAGAAGAAGAAGAAGAAGAAGAAGAAGAAGAAGAAGGCGGCAGTTGAGAATACAGAGCCCAAAATATGAAAGGATAACCTGTAGCTCCTTTTGAAGTCCTAAGTTCCACTTTCTTTTTGGCTCTGTGGCGCCAGTCCACTTCCCCACCTCTCCCAACCAATTTCGTTCTCCTTGGCAACTGCTACTTAATGTTTCCTCCACAAAAATTGGAGTTGTCCTTCTGGAGACCTCTCCAAGGAGCCTAAATCCCCTACTCCTGAATTAGGCAAATATTTTCCTCATAGACATATGTTTCTAAGTAAGATTTGTGAATCAGTTGATAACTTTCAGGAAAGTTAGGCCTCTTTTACCAACTGTTCTAAGACATGTTGGTTTAGTTGTCTTAACCTGTGTTTCCTCCCAAAAAAAGAAGAGCCTGTGACAAGGTGAAAGTAATTTGGGGGCAGTAATCCTAAGGAATAAGAATGAGGGTCTTGGTAGAGTGCAACAAGGAAGAGAAAGATAAATCAAGGACCTATTATCTGACTGGTCGTTACTGGGCAAGTGGACCTTGATCCTACGGGAGACTGTGATGCCGTGTAGAGTATGAGTCAGAGTAGTTCACCTGGGGATGAGAGAGTTGATGATTTGTCTAGTCGCCCATCCTCCACTGGTCAAGGGTTGCCCATAAAGATGATAGCATTTTCTCCCTTTTGGTTTCGTCCATGTAGCAGAATGGCTGCATAGGTTCCTACAGGTATCTCTCCAGAGCTGTGACAAAGAGACCAGGACAGAAAGCAACAGCTTCACGGTGCAGCTAAGGCAAGGTACAAACTAATCTCACCTGCCACTACTGGTGGCCATACCAATGACTGAAGTGAAAAGATCTACTTGGCGGTGATATAAATCAGGGCACAGAGGTGACCTAATTGCTTATGTGACTGCAATGGCGTGATTCACATTAGTAAGATTCTCTTCAATATTTTATCAGCTCTCACAAACTATAAACAAAACCTGGACCCTTCCATTTCAAAGCCCTAACCCTGTTTTGATGAGAGATACTGTTCTTTCAGTAGTTAATCTTTATTTTTAAAACTTCCCATAGCGTTGGGGCGCCTGGGTGACTCAGTGGGTTAAAGCCTCTGCCTTCGGCTCAGGTCATGATCCCAGGGTCCTGGGATTGAGCCCCGCACCCGGCTCTCTGCTCAGCGGGGAGCCTGCTTCCTCCTCTCTCTCTCTCTCTGCCTACAGGCAATCTCTGTCGGTCAAATAAATAAATAAATAAATCTTAAAAAAAAAAAAAACCAACTTACCATAGCGTCACCTTATTTTCAAATTATGCATATTTTAAAAGTTAATATTTAAAAACACTCATTGAACAGTTTTTAAACTAGATCTTTTTGAAGACAGGCAGAATACAAAAAGAACAAAACAAAGTATCTTCCCCCAAGGAGTTTATAAACCGAAGGGGTTTATAAACTACTCAGGGGAGACAGGATAAGAGAGAGAATTTAAAAGGCTGAGTGAAGCTAATAGACGAAGTAGAAGCAATATTGAATATGCTAAATTTGTAGCAATTAGTCAGCAGATACTAATCAATGCTACAGATTTCTACCCAGACATTTAGAAACACGATAGACTAATCTGACATGGAAGGAAACAAATGTGGATACAAACAAACAGAAATGATGGGTTGGGTGCTTGGGTGGCTCAGTTGGTCAAGTGTCCAACTCGTGATTTTAGCTCAGGTCATGATCTCATGGGTGGTGAGATCAAGCCCTAGGTCAGACTCCACACTCAGCAGGGAGTCTGCTTAAGATTCTCTTTCTCCCTCTCCCCCTGCCCCTCCCCCCACTTGTGCTCACACTCCCTCAAATAAATAAATAAATCTTTAAAAATAAAAGATGGACAAGATAAAATTAGATTTGTTTTTTGTTTTAGATAGCTCTGCTCCAAAGAAGAAAAGAGCTATTTCCAGAAGCTAAAATTAAAAACTGCCCTTGGGGTCTAGAGCTGAGGTTTTAATACCCATGAGGTAACAGAGACTCTGTCTTCATGGGGGTAGGGGTGGAGGAGTTGGAAGGAAGTCTCAAAATAATAAAATCACAGAGCTTCCTGGTTTATGAAAAAAATGAATCTAGAAAAATTATCCAACTAACCAAAGTCACAGGAAAAATCATGTCATACAGATACAAATTTAAACCACTTGCATTGTGTAAAATTTACAGCCAAGAAATTAGTATTATACCTTGTGTAGACCATTGCAGTAGCTAGGGTTCTTTCAGTGGAAAACTCAAAACTGATCTTTTATATTTATAAGCTAGGAATCACAGAGGCCCTCAACAAAATTCTTTGCTACAAATTGGTCTCCATAAAAAAGTACAATATTCATGAAGAAATGAACTACCATGATGAAAATTAGCAGATGCAGTAAACAGAAAAACTGGTCAGTTTGAAAAATATAAGTGATTAAAAACAATTTGAAAGCAACTCTAGGGGTGCCTGTGTCGCTCAGTGAGTTAAAGCCTCTGCCGTTGGCTCAGGTCGTGATCCTGGGGTCCTAGGATCAATCCCCGCATCGGGCTCTCTGCTCCCCCTCTCCCCACCTGCCTCTCTGTCTACTTGTGATCTCTCTGGCAAATAAATAAATAAAATCTTAAAAAAAAAAAAAGAAAAGAAAGCAACTCTAAAATAAGTTTGTTTAGGGACGCCTGGGTGGCTCAGTTGGTTAAGCAGCTGCCTTCGGCTCGGGTCATGATCCCGGTGTCCTGGGATCGAGTCCCGCATCGGGCTCCTTGCTCGTCAGGGAACCTGCTTCTCCCTCTGCCTCTGCCTGCCATTCTGTCTGCCTGTGCTCGCTCTCTCTCCCTCGCTCTCTCTGACAAATAAATAAATAAAATCTTTTAAAAAAAATAAAATAAATAAAATAAAATAAGTTTGTTTATATCTGTGAGCTTTTGCTGCATAACAAAGTTCCCAACTTAAATGGCTGAAAACAACAACCATCTCAATTTTTTTGAGAGAGATAATTTTTTTATTCAGTTTATTTAAACTATTAAAAAAAACCCAACTAAAACAGTTCACCCATTTCTCCCACCCCATCCCCACTCCCTCATCTTTGGCAACCACCAATCTGTTTGATGTATCTATGAACTTAATTAATTGATTTTATTTATTTCTTAACTTTTGATTCCACATATAAGAGAGCTTACACAGCTATTTGTCTTTCTTTGCCTAATTTTGCTAAGCATAATATCCTCAAGGTTCACCCATATTGACACAAATGGCAAGATTTCATTCCTTTTTACAAATAATGTTCTACTGTATATATATACCAATTTCCTCATCCATTTATACATTTATAGATACTTAGGGTTTTTCCATATCTTGGCTATCGTAAACAATGCTGCAATAAACATAGGGGTACATATATCTCTTCAGGTTAGTGTTTTGATTTTCTTTGGATGAATGCCCAGAAGTAGAATTGCTGGATCATATGTTAGTTCTACCTCTGATTTTTTTGGAAACTCCATACTGTTTTCCATCATGGCTGTACCAGTTCACATTACTGCCAGTAGTGCACAAGAGTTTCCTTTTCTCCACATCCTTGCCAACACTTGTTATTTCTAGCCTTTTTGAAAATAGCCATTCTAACAGGTGTGAGGAGTTTTGATTTGTATTTCACAAATGATTAATGATATACAATACTTTTCCTGTGCCTGTTGGCCATCTGTATGTTTTCTTTAGGAAAAAAAAAAAAATGTCTATTCAGATCATCTGCCAATTTTTTGCTTGGAATATTTTTTGTTTCTTTTGGTATTGAGTTGTATGAGTTCCTAATATATTTTAGCATTAACTCCTTGTTGGATAGATCATTTACAAATACTCTCATTCAGTAGGTTGCCTTTTCAATTTGCTGATTGATTCTTTGCTATGCAGAAGTTGTTCAGTTTGATGTAGTCCCACTTGTTTATTTTCCATTTTTGCTGTTGATTTTGGTGTCAGATTTAAAAAAAAAACTTTGCCATAGGTAACACCTATATCAAGAAGGTTACCACCTATGTTTCTTTCTAGGAATTCTATGATACCAGGTCTCACATTTAATTCTTTAATCCATTTTGAGTTAATTTTTGTGTACACTGCAAAATAGTGGTCCAGTTTCACTGTTTTGTACATGGCTGTCCAATGTTCCTAACACTATTTATTGAAAAGACTGTCTTTTCCCCATTGCATGTTCTTGCCCTGCTGAGTTTATTTCTGGGCTCTCTGGTCTGTTCCACTGATCTAATTGGCTGGTTTTATGTCAATACTATATTGTCTTAATTACTATAGCTTTGCATTTGAATTTGAAATCAAGAAGCATGATGCCTCCAGCTTTGTTCTTCATTCTCAAGATTGCTTTGGTTATTCAGGATCTTTTATGATTTCAAATAAATTTTACATTGTTCTATTTTTATGAAAAATGCCATTGGAATTTTGATGGAGATTGCATTGAATCTGTAGATTTCTTTGGGTAGTATGGACATTTTAACAATATTAATTCTTCCAATCCATGAACAAGAAATATCTTTTCATTTATTTGTGTCTCCTTTAATATCTTTCCTTAATGTCTTACAGTTTTCAATATATAGGTCTTTCACCTTCTTGGTTAAATTTATTCCTCGTGATTTTATTATTTTTGATGCAACTGTAAATTGGACTATTTCTTTTATTTGCCTTACTAATAGTTTGTTTTTAACGCATAGAAACACAACAGATTTTTGTGTAATGATTTTGTATTCTGCAACTTTACTGGATTCATTTCTTACTTCTAACTTTTTTTGATGGAGTCTTTAGGGTTTTCTATTTATATGACATCATGTCTTCTGCAAGTAGTGGTAGTTTTACTTCTTCCTTTCCAATCTGTATAGCTTTCATTTCTTTTTCTTATTTAATTGCTCTGTCTAGGAACTCCAACACTACATTAAATGAAAGTGGCAAGAATAGGTATCCTTGTCTTATCCCTGACCTTAGAGAACAGCTTTCAGCTTTTCACCACTGAGTATGATGTTAGCTGTGAGCTCATTATAAATGGCTTTTACTCTGTTGAGGTATGTTCCCTCTATACTCACTTTGCTGAGAATCCTTAACATAACTGGATGTTGAGTATTGTCACATGCTTTTTCTGCATCTAGTGAGATGATCACATGATTCTTATCCTTCCATTTGGTAATGTGGTATGTCACATTGATGATTTGTAGATCTTGAACCATCCTTTCATCCCCGGAATAAATCCCACTGATCGTGGCCTATGATCCTTTTAACGTATTGTTCAATTTGTTTGGTAATATTGTGTTGAGAATCTTTGCATCTATGTTCATTAGGGATATTTTCTTTTTTTCTTTTCATTTTTTTTAAAGATTTTTATTTTTTTATTTGAGAGAGAGAAAGCATGCAACACAGGGAAGGGAAGAGGGAGAGAGAAACTTAAGGAGACTCCACACTGAGTGCAGAGCCCCACATGGGGCTTAATCTCATGACCCTGAAAGCACAACCTAAGCCAAAACCAAGAGTCAGATACTTAACCAACTGCACCACCCAGGCATCCCATTGGCCTTTAATTTTCTTTTCTTGTGGCACCCTTCTCTGCTCTTGGTATCAGGATAATGCAGGTCACATGAAGTAAGTTGGGAGGAGTTCTCTCTTCTTCTATAAGAGTCTGAGAAAAATTGACACTAATTCTTCTTTAAATGTTTGGTAGAATTCACCATTGGTAGAATTCACAATTCTGGTATGTACTTTTGTTTGTTGAGAGGTTTTGGATTACAGATTCAATTTCCTTACTAGTAATTGGTCTGTTCAGATTTTCTATTTCATCATGATTCTTTTTTGGAAGATTTTATGTTTCTAGGAATTGTCCAATTTGTAGGTGTATAATCGTTTATAGTAGTGTCTTATGATTCTTTGTATTTCTGTGGTATCAGTTGTAACAACTCCTTTTTCATTAATGATTTTATTTATTTGAGTTCTCTTTTTTTCTTGGTGAAGTTGTAGAGCATTGTAGAGCGATACTCATGCAGTGATGGTGGGGGTATAAATATGTATAACCACTTTGGAAACTAACTCATCATTTTGGAAACTAACTCATCATTTTCCTTAAAGTGAAGGTAAATATTCCCTATGAATAGAAATTAAAATACTGGATTATACCAAACAAACATATGCCACATACACAAAGAAACAAATCTAAGCATGTCCAAAGCATTATTTTTAATAACCCCAATCCTGAAATAATTCATATTTCAATCAATGGAGAAAGAATAAATAAATCCATATATCATAAGATGGAGTACCATATAGCAATAAAAGTTTTTAAACTACAAATACAATAATAGAGCTTAGATGAATGTCAGGAACATAATGAGTAGAAGATGACAGACATGAAATACATAGAAAAATTCCATTTATACGGAGCTAAATAGAAGTCAAAATTAAAGTACATTATTTGGGGATGCATGTATGCATGCTGGTTTGGTGGGAAAATATAAATAAACATAAGGAAAATGTTATCATAAGCTAGTAGATAGTTTCCTTCATTGAAAGAGAAAGTACTGTTTAGAAGGAGACATTAGTAGACCTTCTAGGTTCTAGAAATGTCTTATTTCATGACCTTGCTGGTGGTTTCATAAGCATTTACTTAATGATAATTCATGACACTGTACAATTTTACTTTCTGCATATCCCCATATGCAGGTTACAACTCACAATAAAAACATTTTTTAAAAAATAACAAAGAGATTTCATTATCTCATATGACTAGAAAACCAAAGGCAAGCAGCGTACCACTCAATAGTATGATACCACTGCTTTCTTGGATCAGTGTTATATGCATTAGTTCAGGCCCTCCAAAAGGAGACACCAAGGTGGGATGGAACATTCAAGCGATGTATCTGAGACATCCGTCAGAGAAGAAATGGTGAGGAGATAAAGGAGTTGGGGCAAGCTCTCAGGTCTGTGTGAAAGAGAGAAGAAATGAAGAATTGGATAACTAGAATCTCAGGACTGCAAGACCATTCTGAGAAGCTTTGGCTGGCAAAAAAATAAAAAATAAAAAATAAAAACTCCAACATAGCAATGTAAATAAATAAGACCTAAAATAATTTGAATTGCAAAAATCATTAACTTATGATGTTAATATAATTAATATACTAATGAACTTTTATAATCACTCTAATCAGTAAATCCTTGAATATTTATGAAATACTATAGAGTGCTATTATTCTACATTAAAGACTAGGGAAACAAGATTTCATGTCCACTGAGGTCTACCTGGGAGTAACAACTAGTAAACTAGGCAATTTCAATTCCTAAAGCTTGAACTAGTCTGTTGAACACTTCTGATAAAGTATTTGGCCTTATAAAATTAATATTACACTGTATGTTAACTAACTGGAATTTAAACCTTTTTTTTTCAGATTTTATTTATTTATTTGACAGAGAGAGAGATGACAAGTAGGCAGAGAGGCAGGCAGAGAGAGAGAGGGGGGAAGCAGGCTCCCTGCTGAGCAGAGAGCCCAATGTGGGGCTCGTTCCCAGGACCCTGAGATGATGACCTGAGCCGAACGCAATCACTTAACTGACTGAGCCACCCAGGACCCCAACTAAGTGGAATTTAAATAAAAACTAAAAAAAAAACCCAAAAATCAAAAAACTAAAAACAAACAAACGAAAAAGTACCTGGCTTTATCTTTTTAACACTGATTACCAAGACGACAGAGAAAATTCTAGCAAGTGGGGATGTGTTAGTCTTTATTGGTGTCCTGGCCTAGAGTCTCAATGGTCTAAAGAAATATATTAATTAAGGGCATTTATTTTGAGTTTGCCAGATTGTAACAGAAGGTAAACAAGCTACTGACACAATCCCATAAGACTTAATGGTGACGATAGAGAATGTGAAGAAAATAAGGAGTTCTAACAATGCTTTCAGGGGTTCCTATCCCCTTTACTAGAAGCAAAGGAGAAAAAGGCAGGCATTTGCGTTTACCACTTAGAAGATGTCTCTGAAATATTTTGTCCTCTCATGGTGTTCTTAATACCATAATTGTGCAATTTAGGATTCACATTTAAGAGTAGATTAAAAAGTGTCAACACTTAAAGGAAGTCAGTAGTGGAGGAAATTGGGAGAACTGGTATATGTTTGCCGGTGGCCTCGTGCTTCCCTATTTATAGTCACAGAAATTTACTAATCCTTGGGTTATTGTATGGTTTAACAGAGGAAATGTTCTTCCCTCAACATTGAACTCCCCAAAAGAGTTGTGAGATAAAAAGTTGAAGATTAGTTGGAAATTAGGTCAGAGGTACTTGATCATATTTTTAAATAAATGTGCTGTTGTTGCTTATTTACTGTAATGGTTTTCCGAGGTAATGGAGGGGTTACCATTTTAAGATGTAAAATGTTACCTGTGTTATAAGTAAAATGGTAGCACATCCCTTTCCAAGTAAATGAGGTGAAAAATCAAACCACTGAATTTGTAATCAAATGAAGCAAGTCAGGATTCTTGTTGCATTAGGGAAAGGATGAGTTCATTTTCAGGTATGTTATTAGCAGGAACTGCTTTTTCATAACTCTAGTTATGGGAAGAAGGATGTGCATAGATGCTGGAAATCTGAAAGGGCAGCTAACCACTGGAGGAAGCATCCCACCTCCTGCTGTGGAACATGAAGGAAACTGGATCCATCTCTCCCTGCCACCGTCTACACTCCTACCCAAGCAGTCATGACACAGGCAAGTGACTCAGTCAGCTTCAGGCAATCTGATACTTTTGCTCTAGGCAGAATTTTGAATAACAATGAAAACAGGGTAGTTGGAATCTGTCCACAGTTATGGTAGTTGTGACAGTGTTTATGGCAAAGCCACAGCTTGGTAACCTGGTGTCTGTCGTGCTGCTTTCCTCTGACCCTGCGGAACGGCCCTGCTTCTGGTCCTGTTCCCCAACTTTTCCTACAGTTTCTCAGGGATTGTTGGAGCCCTCAACATCCTTCTAACAAGATTTCTTTTTGCTCAGGATTACTACAAAAGGAGTTTGGCAGTAAAAGGCAACCTAACTGATAACACCAGCCAAGCCCGCACAATACTGCAAAAATTCTAATCCTAGCAGGGATCAGAGAGCTAAGGAATGTGAGGCAAAAGTTCAGTCACCCAGAGGTAAGGGAAAATAGAGGCCAGTGGGCAAATTGCTGGGGGTTCTCCTCAGGCAGCTAAAGACTAACCCTTCAACAGCTCAGCTCAGTCCCTTGCCAACAGCTGGTGAGAATGGGGACCTCTGTGTACCCCCTGCTCTGGTAAAGTATGTCTCAGGAGATGACTGCTACTGAATCTGCCGGCACGAACCTGGCATGTGCCAGTCTCCATGAGAACAGAACGAGAGAAAGCAGAGCCTGAGAGGTTGTAAACCCAGACAACACGCGTGGATCTGATTAATCAAGATTAATCAGTAGTTAAAACTCTAGAGCAGGCAAAACTTAGGAAAATCAAGGGTGTCCATGGAAGGGTCCTTCTCCACTACGTGGGGCAGTGCTCCTTCCTTAGTGACAGAGGCAGAACTTGGAAAGATAAAGGGAAAGGAAAACAAAGGTTGGAGATAAGAAGGTGAGGCAAGTTTTATTGGTAGCTTTTATTTTCTATTTTCTATGTGAAACAGGAAGCTAGAATATCTATGGAGAATGAAGGAAAGAATGGATAGAGGTTTGAAGAGTAGGTAAAAGTTTTGAATGGTCAGTATCAGGGAAAACTAGGAATAAAAGAACATTGAATGGTACTTAGGTCCAAATGAAGTGAAAATAACATACTTAAATGGGCTCAGGTTAATGATGTGCTTTTTCTCTAGTAACACCTGACCCAGAAGTACCAGCTTAAAAAATAAAGGTCAGATCACTCAAGAGCTAAGGACTATTGAAAGTTAGTAAAAGGCCAAAGGGGAAGAGAAGGGAGAGAGAGTGTTGATAAGACGATAATAGGGATGTGGTAACATAGGTTCTGGGCTAGTTCAGGGAGGGAAGGAAAAAGAGGAAGGCACTGACCAACTGCGAGACAAGAAAGCAAGCCAGAGCTAGAAGGGTGTGATGAGGTTCAACCAACAAACAAAGAAGCAAGAAAACAAACAAACAGGTTTAGCTGGGAGGAGAGTAGCAGATTTTAAGATAATGTGTCTTTGGAAAGGAGGGCTGAAGAGAAATAGAGGTAAAGGTCATTAAGGTAGGAGCTCACCATCCATGACATAAGGACTGAACATGACATTCCAAGGATATTGAAGTTACCAACAAAAATGGTGGGAGTAAAGAAGACACATATCAGTTAGGGATCAATCTTCTAAGTGGGTATGACCTAAGACCCAAGGGAATGACTGAGGAGAAAGCAGCAGAGCTGACATGCATGATTCTGAAGGGGATATTTTCCACATGAAGTAGAAAAGAAGCATATATATATATATTTAAACCCTTTTAGTTTAAAGAAATGTTTTAATGATCTTAACTGGAAAGCCAGAGTTTGAATGGGTTGCAAGGTCGAATGGATTTCAAAGGCTCACTCATGACATCCAGACCTTGGTTCTTTCTGTTCTTATTCTCAGCTAAGAACTGATTTAGCTTTGAAGTCTGAAGATGGTTTCCAGTACCAATTGGAGCTAAGTGCTCTCTGTTCACATTCAGGAGAGAGACTGGTGACTCATCAGCACTTTCAAAAAGAGGACAGAACTTTCCAAAATGCCTCCAGGAAATCTCTTCTTGTATCTCATTGACTAGATTTGGGTCACATACCGATTTTTAAACCAACCACCAGCAAGAGAAGAAAGGACTTCCTTTAGACAAGTCATGTCCAGGTCCCCTTATTGCACTGTCACCTCTCGGTAGAGTAAGAGCAGTTCTTTTTGTTTGTTTGTTTTATGGTTTTATTTGTCATTTGAGACAGAAAGAGAGAGAAAGATAACATGAGCAGGGGGAGAGGCAGACTCCCAGCTGAGCCGGGAGCCTGACCTGAGACTTGGTCCCAGGACACAGAGATCATGCCCTGAGCCAAAGGTGCCCAAGTAAGAGCAGATCTTGAAGAGTCCTCCCTAATCTCCATTACTCACATACATCTGTGATGACAAGATTTCCTCAGTTTCTTCCCTTAATATGATAGGTCTAGAAGGGGTAACCAATAACTTCAATTCTCTGAATAAACTAAACTCCGACTTTCTATTAAATAACTGAGGTTATAATGGTATCAGCGGACACACTGCTCAGTTCATCACATTTGCACGGGCACACACTTCCCACAACTGCACGTGAGGAAAAACGCTGTGCTCAGACAGTTGCACCGCAACCAGGAGCCACAGCGCAGTGCGGCCACCTCGTGGTCTCCTGCTGAGGCGCCAGCACCCCGCCCGTACGATCTCTCCACTAGGACCACAGAAATTCTTCCCCTGCTCTGCATCCTAAAGGTCATGTTGCTCCAGAGTTAGGTCTCTACGTCCCATCTGCTGACCCTGGAGACCAGGAGTGGTGGAAATGGTGGACACGGCAGAAAGTCCTACGGACACCTGCCGCAGGCACCGAGGCCCTGAGCGGGTGGAGACTGGGGGAGTGGGCCTCGCCATGCCAGCCCCTCCGGCAAGACTCAGAGCATCCTGCCTGCAAACCCACAGCGGCTCCCACACAGAGCACCATCCCACCTTTCACAACTGCACCAAGGCTTTGCCTGCAGGCACCGCCAATCATCCGGCTTCGTTGCCCATCTTGACATCGCTGAACACTCCCTTTCATCTCTGTGCTTTTGAAGATGCTTTCTCCTCTACCCAGAATTCCTTCCTCTACTTTGATAGTTAAATGCCCGTCATTTGTTACTGATGTAGTTCACTATATGAACAGCCTTAGCTAAACTCCGCAACAAATAGCTGATGCTTGAAAAGAAAAATCCAGCCAGTGTTTTCTGACTTTCTTATCTTGGTATTTTATTTTATTTTTTTAAAGATTTTATTTATTTCTTTAAGAAAGGTGGGGAGGGGGGAAAGGAGAGGGAGAGGATCTCAGGCAGATTCCCCTCTGAATGCAGAACCTGACAGGGATTTGGGACTCGATCTCACGATCCCGAGATCACTACTTGAGCCCAAATCGAGACTCAGTGGCTTAACACAACTTGAGCCACCCAGGCGCCCCTCTTATCCTGGTAATTAAAAAATTGTTGTCAAGCACATCTTTGTGAATAAATTGTTGGATTGTTCCCTTCCCGCCAGGGGTGTGGTGTTCCACTGCCAGAGTTTCAGCTCTATGGAGATGCCTGGCTCAGAGACCTGGTGCTAAACGAGGCGAAGTGAGGCAAACCAGTATGGCAGGATGGAAGTGTCAAGACTGATGGCCAGTGTGCATTTTGAAAATGTGTAGCCAGTTTTCCTGGAGGCCAAACCCACTGGGTGGCTTGTTTTGAAAACAATAGCATACCCTTCTTATGCGATTGTTTTGTCGTATGTAACACATACGTAAAATCGCTGCATTAGAAAAAGTAGTCCCGGGCGCCTGGGTGGCTCAGTGGGTTAAGCCGCTGCCTTCGGCTCGGGTCATGATCTCAGGGTCCTGGGATCGAGTCCCGCATCGGGCTCTCTGCTCGGCGGGGAGCCTGCCTCCCTCTCTCTCTCTCTCTCTGCCTGCCTCTCTGTCTACTTGTGATCTCTCTCTGTCAAATAAATAAATAAATAAATCTTTAAAAAAAAAAAAGTAGTCCCTGTTGTTTACTCGGTTCTGCTGATTAAACAGAAATGATTTTTTCCTTTATAAGATAAGGAAATCTTAAATGCTGTTCTCAGGCTGAAAGAACACTGGACTAGTTACTCCCACAACATACTTCTGAGAGCACACAGCTCCCATCTGATCTCGACTGTTCTCGTCTGGCCTTGTTTCCAAATCATGTCATTCCCTTTCCTACTAAAGAATGACATGAGCTTTAACTTTAGCTCTCAAAGTAGGGTTCGTCTCTGGATGTAAATATCATTGGTGAAATAAACATAAAAATTTAATGTTGTCTCCCCCATTCCATTCCAAATTCCAGTACTGATAACTGATAGGCCAGGGAGAGAAAGCAAGAAGGAAATGACTTCATATTATGTACCAGGCAAGGCTTCTAGATTGTAACTTCCCACTGAACAGACGGTATCCCGGGACCAGCACAATTCATGGCACCTAGGCACATACTCAGTGAACATGTATTTGCTGAACCAATCTAAATCCATTCCAGGGGTGCCTGGGTGGCTCAGTAGTTTAAGCCTCTGCCTTCAGCTCAGGTCATGACCTTAGCGTTCAGGGCTCAAGCTCCGCATTAGGCTGCCTGCTCAGGGGAGAATCTGCTTGTCCCTCTCCCTCTGCCTGCCACTCCCCTTGCTTATTCTCTTTCCCTCTCTTTCTCTGTCAAATAAATAAGTAAAATCTTAAAAAAAAAAAAATCATTCCAAATGTTGTCTCATTGAATCCTCACAACCACCACATGAATCTGGAAGTGTTTTCTTCATTTAATGAAGAGATTAAGTAACCCGAGGTCACACTGAAAGGCCTGCATTACAAATTTCGGATGTAAGACACACTTAGGATCTAAAGATGTAAGGCATCTTAGAAGTCACCTAGAAAAATGCAACTTTTAATAAACAAGACAAAACATCCAGCAAATTTAAGTGACTATCGCACACAACACGTAGCTACAGAAGTGAAAACCAGGACAAACATCTGCATTCAAGCTTAAAACATTCTAGATAATGAGCTCGAGCATACACACGCACAAATGTATAGAATGCGAATGGACATTTTGAGAGCATTCTGCGTTTCCCTGCAACGTGGCAGGAACAAAGATGACTAAACAATCGTCCCCTGCACTTAAGAATCTCAGCAAGTGGGGCACCGGGTGGCTCAGTGGGTTAATCTGCTGCCTTCGGCTCCGGTCATGATCTCCGGGTCCTGGGATTGAGCCCCGCATTGGGCTCTCTGCTCAGCGGGGAGCCTGTTCCCCCCCACCCGCCTGCCTCTCTGCCTACTTGTGATCTCTGTCAAATTAAAAAAAAAATTTTTTTTAATTTTTTTTAAAAAAGGATCTCAGCAAGTAGTGAAGGTAAAGACAGTAACAGAAATAGTGTAATAAAACAGACCCTATGCTTACAGAGCCATATATGAACCAAATGCCATGGGGGCACACATGACAGAAGAAAGAACTCTGTACTTAAGAGGAAGAGGACTAAGGATATTTAAGGAAACAAAGCAGGAGCAAAGGACAGAGTCACGAAAGTTCCACTGTGGAAAGAGAATTGAAGGGGTGGGGGTTGCTTAGAGTCTGTGGAAAAAAGGGTAGGATATCATACTGGAAATGCAAGCTGTTATCAGACATAAAGGGTTCCACTCACATCCATTTGCAAAAGGGAAAAGGATGATTCTCTTAAACATTTTATGCCAAGTAGCTGGAGGAAGACTCATGTGTGTTGGCTGACCCATGGAATCAGTATGCATCTCCTATAAGGTAACTTCCTTTAACTTCTAGGAGCTTTTTTCCAAACTTCCGGTTTCCTTCTCTTTGACCATTATGGAAGGAAAAACAAGTCTAATAATTGAATCTTGATCCAAACTCACAGGCCATAATTTCAACAGTATTATATCCCCTTAGTACTATAAGAAGGTAAGACTTTTCTCTTCTGCTTGTTGAAACTATTTTCTTCCCATGATAGAAAGAGTTAGTGCACAAGAACTTGATTTAAAAAACACAGGTGCCTGGGTGGCTCAGAGAGTTAAACCTCTGCCTTTGGCTCAGGTCATTATCTCAAGAGTCCTGGGATCGAGCCCCGAATCAGGCTCTCTACTTGGCGGGGAGCCTTCTTCCCCCCTTCTCTGCCTGCCTCTATGCCTGCTTGTGATCTCTTTGTCGAATGAATAAAAATAAAATCTTTAAAAAAAAAATACACACCCAGGACAGTTGATCTAGAGCAAATAGATCAACAAGATGGGTGGATAGGTTAGAACACTAAAGCATAATTAAAACAACTTGGGCAATTGTCTTTAAATTGAGTTTTGAGAAATGATATGAGATTTCACATTAATGATATTCACGTGCCTTTAAGAATACTGCTATAATCAGCAATTACTTTTGAATAAGTCATACAAATTATAGTGTTGCCTAATATTTGAGAGGCTCTTCTGCCAACTACTCCCACAACATAGCTTTCCTAAGAGCATGGAAGTCCATTGAGTCTGTACCTAACATTGGCAAGTGTATGTGACATCATGATTTCACTCACCAAGCGATAAAATGAGTCACACTTGAAATTGCTTCATCTCATGAAAGTCAAACAACCTGTCAATTAAAAGAATAATAATAATGAATTCAATTTATTTTACAGAGTTCATAGGCTAAAAATGCATATCCTAGCCTGTTCTACCGAGGCAAGAAAAGTCTTCTGCTTGCTGTACCTCCAAAGCTGTTTTTTCGTTTTTGTTTTTGTTTTTGTTTTTTATCTTAAAGAACTCGTGTTCCTTCAAAACAGCAGAACAATTCTTCCTGCTATAACTTTTTCTTCAGTCATGGATATGCTTCTAGGATTCTAATTTCTGATATTATTTCTTTCCTCTTTCAGGCAGACATACCTGAATTTTAAACATTACATGCAGGTGGACTGCTTTCCTTTCCCATTGCTTTCTGAGCCGATATTTGGCTTCCTAAACACACACCTCTAGATTTGACTTTATGGAATGTCTGCCAGTGAGAAATATAAATTTAATGACTTTTGGGTTTGCCAAAAGCATTCATCATCATCCAAGTAAATCTTGCCCATCCTGCTTAGGTAATTCTACCTAAAATTCATCCTCTCATCAGCCCAACATATATCACAGAGTTGATTTCTATTTATTGTTGCCCTGGCTAGCTCCCAGTTGTGTGTATCATCCTACCTTTTCTGGGCGTAATGTCTAATGATGTGAACTTCACAAATCCTCTTACCACAAGTGGGTCACTTTAAAACTCACCTAATAGGGGGGCCTGGGTGGCTCAGTGTCTGCTTGCGGCTCAGGTCATGATCCCAGGGTCCTGGGATCGGGCCCCACATGGGGCTTTCTGCTCAGCAGGGAGCCTTCTCCCTCTCTCTCTCTGCCTGCCTCTCTGCCTACTTGTGATCTCTGTCAAATTAAAAAAAAAATCTAAAAAAAAATATATATATACATATATGTGTGTGTGTATATACATATATATGTATATATATATATAATAAATAAATAAAACTCACCTAATAGAAAGACAAAACAAAAAAACTCACCTAATAGTGCCTGATGCATTCCGCGCTAAGTTTCCAAGTCTTTCCCTCTCTCAGATCTGTCCAAGTTACCTGTGCCCTCCATGTATATAGCTTTTCTAGCCATTGAGGGATGAAGGCTAAATAGTAACCAATGGTTATTAGTTACTCTCTAGAGCCTCCAGAAGGCGCACCTCAACAGCTTCTTAGATCTTTGCTCCAACTGGTGAAGTCAATACAATATGCTTTCTACAATTTTGCCTCTCCTCTGGTCATGGACATTTTTCGTCACATTCTTTTATTTGTGGTAGTGGGTATGATTTAAACAGAGAAAGAAAGTTATTGAAAGGATATCTGATTGTCATATCTTTGGGAAGTCTAGAGAACTATGTTCAGAATGGGCAAATAAAAAGGGAGGTTACTGCACCAAAGCCATAGGCAGAATCATGCCACAGAACCAGTCCGGCGAGAACACACCCACATTTCAGAGCCCCTGGCGAGAACATCCCCACCACCGGCGCTAACATTGGCCCCACCCCGGCCTCCGTTCCCAGCGTGCGCACTAACACCACATAGCCAGAAAAATTTCCCTAATGTTCCCGACCCTTTGTCTGCATCCGTAGCTTCTGACTCAAAATCCAAGATACAGAGGTCTGACTGCTGAGCCTAAGAACCAAGGCCTTCACTCAGGGAGGTTGGAAAGGAGGTTTCAGGTCTACTCAGATTCGGTAGAGGAAGATGAGATCTGCCACCTAAGAATCGTATAGTACAGGTTTTATTTGTTTGTTTGTTGTAATGTGAGAAGGGGATTCAGATACTACACAGACAAAAAACCACGTGCATCTTCATTGCAATACTCTGTCTCAGGGAATAAACTGACCACATTATCGATATGCTCTACCATACTTGGGTTCCTGACATGGAATATGTGTTTTTCGTCTTCCTTCACTTAGCACTGCATGGCCCAAACTGTACCCTAAGGCACCCCAGGTCCCACAAAGAAGTCAGAGAGTTTTAAGCAAAATTTCAACAACAGCACAGAAACATTTGTTGGACACCATGACTACTTCGGGGTGATTCACAATTTCATTAGATCACACTACACTCTTTGCGGTGACATTTCCTTTTTGGGAAAGCCGGTTTTCAGCAGTTGCTGTAATAAAAAGCAAATACCACATGAAAATCAATGAAGAACAGGAAATGAGAGTGGCAGTGTCCAGACTGATTCCAAGGCCAGTGAAGGGAAGCAGTGCCTAACACGCCTACACATTGACAATCTTTGTAGTTCAAGAATGAAACTAAGTATTCTTCAGGGATATGTACTGGCTTTACAAATAGCTACTTGGTAGTTAAAGCACAAATATTGGGACACCTGGGTGGCTCAGTGGGTTAAAGCCTCTGCCTTTGGCTCGGGTCATGATCCCAGGGTCTTGGGATCGAGCCCCACATCGGGCTCTCTGCTCAGCTTCTCCCTCTCTCTCTGCCTGCCTCTCTGCCTACTTGTGATCTCAGTCTGTCAAATAAATAAATAAAATCTTTAAAAAAACCACAAATACTTATTAAGGTGTTTGAATCTGATAACTTAATAAATGGAACTATTAGGTATTTTTTTTTAAGATTTTATTTATTTATTTGACAGAGGGAGAGAGCACAACTAGGGGGACTGGCAGGCAGAGGGAGAGGGAGAAGCAGGCTCCCTGCTGAGCAGGGAGCCCCATGTGGGGCTCCTGGGATTCTGACCTGAGGCGAAGCGCTTAACCAGCTGAGCCACCCAGGCACCCCTTTGGTATTTCTTTTGGCCCAAGGGTGTTATAGAAAAGTTATCAAGACACTAATGGTGGTATCATAAACCGAAACAGTTTAGGAAACTCCGAACTAGCGCAATGTCTACTGATTTAAAACATAAATATTTTGTCCTTCAAAGTCCTGCATTGTTCATGAGAAGCCAGAACTATCCTCCCTCAAAGAGGAATAACTTAGGAGCAAAGTCAAGGGTTAATGAAAGACCATAGCATCTCACTCATATCATAGGGATCAAGTAGGTTGCCTAGGATTTCCATAAGCAAATGACACAGCTGGGAGAGAGCAGGAGATGAAGGCACAGAGGAACTACCCACAAATGCCAAAAGCCCTAAGGGACAAAGACAGATTTCAGGAGCCTCCCTATCTTCTAGAAGAGGCACTCCTGCATCTATTACTTAGCATGATTGCACGTATTGCTGCTAGCAAACGTAAGGATGCATATATCTGGATATATATGAGTGTGATTCAGAAACCTTCCGAGTTTGGAAGAATATTACTTGGTCTATTTTAATTATCTTGCTTATTGACGTTTCCAAAGACAGTATCATGTTTATGGATGAATTTCAAAGCAGAGTGCATATAATAACAGAAAAACTACACAGTCATTAAGCTGGGCTTTCTCTTCTACAGACTGAATATATTTACCTAGCAACTAGTCTTCCAGAACTCTACCTTTGTGTTGATTTCAGGCTTTCAGTATCCTCAAGAGTGATTTTTAGACATTAAAAAAAAAAAAAAAAACACTGTTTACTGAAAATCACTGTTTACTGAAATTATTTCAACCTATTAAAGCCATAAATTCAAAAAATACCCTTCTTATTAGGCTTTTAGTTTCAGCTTGCAAACAGTTTTCTCATTTATAAGTGTAGTACATTTTAATAGAAACTTTTAAGAGTTCTTTGAATTATGTTTGATATCACATATACTCTTGACAAATAAATAGCTTCAAACATGTTAAACTGCATTAATTAATATATAGAGAATATATTAATTAATGCAGTTAATCAATGCAATTAATTAATATAGAGAGAATATATTCATTAATGCTCTATGCTTTAATATGCATGCTTCTCTATGCTTTTGAGGGCATATGCTTTTTGGCTGGCTCAGTCAGAGAAGCATGAGACGCTTGATCTTGGGGTTATGAGTTCGAGTCCCATGTTGGGTGTAGAGATTACTTAAATAAGTAAAACTTCTAAAATTTTTAAAATATATATATATGTATATATTCTTTATGCTTTTTAAATACGTCAGTAGTCTGACTTAACACACAAAATCTTCCTAAAATTGGTATACTTATTCACCTAATAAGCTTATTAATAGTGTGATTTTCAAGTTCTCTTAAATGTTACAAACACACAATCAAAAAAATAACAAACGTTAGATTCCTTTTTAATACAAAATATTAATACAATGGTTTTCAATCCCTTAAATGTTTCCATAATTCATTTCAAGGGTTCCCAAGACTAAAGCTTCCCAGCTAACTGAAGTTTCCTGCCCACTAGGGAAGAATTTACTAACCCAATTAAGCAAGGTTACTTGTGATTACAAGATTACAGCAATCTCAGCTCATCAGTAGACTTGAAGCTGCAGGCAAACAGAGCAATTCTTCTGACCACATCAATGACATGCCAAATATCTTTTCATACCACAATGTCATGGGCCTCAGAACTTGAAGGATTAGTCTTAAATAACCAGTGCAAATAAATGTCTGTTATAACTTCCATATAGCTGTCATGAAGGTATAACAATTAACAATTTTACCACAAAGCCCTCAGGTATATGATTGTAGCATAACTATTTTTTTTTTTCTAATCTAGTAAAATCTAATCCCTTATCTTGTGTTCAAAAGTTTCTATTATCCTTTGGGTTCTGTAAAAATCCTAAGCATCTTGTGTATACCAGGACATTCAGAAAACATTTTTCCCATCTTTAGGTTTCTGTAGTCACAGTTGATGTGGCTATTGTCTAAGTCCACCTAGTCCCTTGGAGGTGAGCAGCCCCATAGTAAACCTGAGAGCCTCACATAAGGGCCAACCTCCCTGAAGCACCAGCCCACCATTGCTATCAGTGGTCTTGCTATCACCTAGGAGCACAAAAAGGGAGCTCACAGAATCATGGAATCAGAATCACTCAAATTTCCAAACACCTCTCTAGATCAGCTCATCTTCACCTCTCTTAACAGCACTGGCACAATCCAGCCCCAAACTTAATTTTCAACAAACAAACCTCAAAGGCAATTATCTTCTAGACACCAGTTGGGTTACCATCTTAGAAGGCTGGGGGGTAAAATACCTATGGCAACAAGAACAAATCATAAATCAGTATATTTCAATAAATTGTCTTGCCACAGAAGCTATATATTTATCCTAATGAGCTTCCTTAAAACATTTCCTAAGATTACTTCTATATATAATTTAGTAGATACACAAAAGAAAAGGCTCCTTTCTGTAAATCACGCCCAAATACGTGTGTGTACAACTACAGAATTGGTTGTGATCCTTTTAGAATAATATCTTAAAAACTACATAGTTTGTGGTTTATAAATCATATATGATATAATCAATATTTAGTAAATGCTACTCTGAAAACAGTAATTCATAATTACTATTGCCAAAGACTATTTTAGTGAGTATATACCATAAAAAACTAGATAAACCACATGGTTCTCTTACTATATATTATGTTATCTTACTGTTCAATATTAAGATTACCAACTCTCAGAATATACTTTTTTTTTTTTTTTAAAGATTTTATTTATTTATCTGACAGAGAGAGATCACAAGTAGGCAGAGAGGCAGGCAGAGAGAGAGGAGGAAGCAGGCTCCCTGCTGAGCAGAAAGCCCGATGTGGGGCTTGAACCCAGGACCTGGGATCATGACCTGAGCCGAAGGCAGCGGCTTAACCCACTGAGCCACCCAGGCGCCCCTCAGAATATACTTTTTTCTAAAGATTTTATTTAATTATTATTGGGGGGGTGAGGATGAGTGGGGGAGGGGCAGAAGGAGAGAGAGAGAGAGGGAGAAGCAGACTCCCCACTGAGTGTGGAGCCCGATATAGGTTCCCATCCCAGGATCCTGAGATCATGACCCAAGCAGAAGTCAGACACAACTGACTGAGCCACCCAGGCACCCCTCAGACCAAATTCTTAATTCAAAAACACAACTCTTACAGATAAAATTTGCTTAGTAACATCATGAGTCAATGGAAAAGTCATGAGAATTTATTTTTAAAACAATTATTTAATTTTAAATTATTAATTATAAATTAATTAACTTATTTAATTAATTTAATAATTAAATTACATTATTAAAAATCATTTAAGAGAGATTACAAAACTAAATTCAATGAAGATGTCAAAATTACAGAATAAGATAGCTTAATGAACAAAATCGCTCAACATAGAGTTGACTCCATGAATGCACACTGATAATAAACACAAATAAATAAATGGGGAGTGAAGCTTTGGGAAGTCCTTCCTTAACCTGAATGATAATTAATAAATACTGAAGAAATAATAAAGATAGAAAATCACTCTTTTGTGATCATCACAATAACTGATTCACACAAGAATCATCAATGGAGACTTAGAGATCATCAATGGGTAAGAATTTGAGTAGAATTTGAAGAGAAAGAGATTATTTACATCATTTCAAATCACCTCCCCACAGATGGTGTTTCTGGCCTGTAGATCCAGGAATAAAGGCATGGTAACTAGAGCCCTCAGAAAGTGAGTGGGAATTCACAGAAGGGGGAGATCCATGGATGTAGCAACCTGATTCTATTAATAAATATCTTTATTCAAATTTATGGCTGACCTCAAAACTACCTATACATGGCTCAGACTCCAAAAAGATTGTGGCTCAAGTTAAAAATAAAATAATAATAAAAACAACAACAAGAAAATATATTTACTGTCAAGATTTTAACTTTCAATCTCCACAAGTGACGCAGAATTTGCCCTTTAAGCCTAATCAAATTAATATTCTATAAAATAAAAAGATCAGCACTCTTCAAATGAATAAAACCAGGTCTAAAATCTTTACAACATAATCATCACAATGACCACAAGTACTTCAAAATTACTTGATGTATGAAAAACCAGGAAAATCTAACAAGGGAAATTCTCAAGGGGAAAAAAATCAACAGCGTTAATGGTAAAATGATCCAGAGGTGGGAATCATCTGTCAAAGACTTTAAGGAGCTATTAGAAATACATTCAGTATGGGGCACCTGGGTGGCTCAGTGGGTTGGGGCCTCTGCCTTCGGCTCAGGTCATGATCCCGGGGTCCTGGGATGGAGCCCCGCATCGGGCTCTCTGCTCAGCGGGGAGCCTGCTTCCTCCTCTCTCTCTCTGCCTGCTTGTGATCTCTCTCTGTCGAGTAAATAAACAAAATCTTTAAAAAAAAAAAAAAAAGAAAAGAAATACATTCAATAAAGTCAAGAAGACTTTAAAGAGTTATTCTGACTATGCTCAGTGATATAAACAAAAGGAAATCTCAGCAGAGAAATAGAAAGTATTTTTTAAATCCAAACGAGAATTATAGAACTGAAAAACACAGTATCTGAAATTATACAGAAAAAAAAATGGTAAACTTGCCATTGAGATACTTGTCCACCAACTGAATCAAGTAATCAAATTTTACATCACCAATAATGGGACAAACTGGTATCATGTGACTTCTGATAAGATGAACTGAGAAGAACACATAGTAATTTCATAATATTTCTGCCAAAAACGTATAACTTAAATTTAAATTGTGAGGAAACACAAGCCAAACCCATATCAGTATTCTATAAAATAGCTGACCTGTACTCTCCAATGTGATGAATGAGAAAGAAAAATTGCTCCAGATTAAAGATGACCATGATAGATAGTCTCTAAAATGGCATCAAATGATCCCTGCCTCTTGATATTCATACCCTTTTATAATGCCCCCACCCTGGAGGGTGGGCTAGACCTACTGACCTACTGACTCAATTCTACTGAACTGAATACAGCAAAAGTGATGGATGCCACTTTCAATATTAATTTATAAGAAGACTACTCATGTCTTGCTCAGTCTCTTACTCTCTCAATTGCTCTAATGGAAGCCAACAGCCAGGAGCCAGCTGCTTACAACACCACCTACGCTATGAAGATGTCCATAGGGCAAGGAACAGAAAGAGACCTTCAGCCCAGAGCCAGTAAGAAACTGAGACCCCCAGTCCAACAACCCAGGAGCAATGGCATGCTACAAAAGATCATGTGAGTGATCTTGGAAGTCCTTGGATCTTGTACTTCTTTCCCAGTCAGGCCTTCAGATGAGACTGTAGCCCTGCCTGACACCTCTCTGTTAAAGTAGAGACAGTATCCTTAAGGAAGATAAGACTTTGGGCAAATCATACAGCTCTGGAATAAGGGATTCAACAGATCAAGCTCTTAGTAAGCCATTCATTAGTCATGGATGTGTGACATCCCTCCTATGTGCTCAGAAAATGAAAAGGCTGAGAAATATTGCATTATCTATGATGGCTTATGGAGAGAAGACATGTCTTCCTTTTTTCCATGAGGGAGGGAAAGACTGGTTCCAAGTTTCATCAAAATACAAATGAAATGAGAAGTCATGAAGCTAAAGAGAAAACCTGAATTTTTTGAGGTCATTTTTGTCTTTTTTGTAAGACCCAAGGAAGAGTAGTTAACCATTGTTATGGACTGCACTGCGTCTCCCAAAGTTCCTGTTAAAGCTCAAACTCCCAGTGTCTCAGAATGTGACCGTGTCTGGAGATAAGATCTTTAAAGAGATGACTAAGTTATAATGAAGCCATTAGTTTGGGCCCTAATCCAATCTGACTGGTGTTCTCATAAAGAGACCAAATCTGGACACGCAAAGAGACACCAGAGAGGCGAACTTACAGAGAAAAAAACACAAGAAGAGGCAGCAAGGGGACAGCCATCCGCAAGACAAGGAGAGAGGCCTCAGAGGAAGCTAAACCTTTACCTTGATCCAAGACACCTGATCTTGGACTGGAAACCTCCACAACTATAAGAAATAAATTTCTGTTTTTTTTAGCTACCCCCATCTGTGGTACTTTGTTAGTACAGCTCTAGAAAATTAACAAAATAATTTATCTTCAAAATCACGGAAGAATCTAGCATCTATTTCCACCAGAGAAGTAATTAAGTAAACAAATAAATGGATGGTGATGGTATGACAGAGAAATATTAAGAATAATTTTCCTATAACAAGCCACTCACTAAATAAATACATTGACAATGACAGAGAAATATTAAGAATATTTTTCTCTATAACAAGCCATTCACTAAAAAAATACATAAATACATTCTCCTCAGCCTGACTGAGGGAGAAGAGTGGTAGCATGACCTAGCTGTGACATGTGTTGCAATCAGGGAGGACACAAGAATCTCTGTGAACTATTCCAACTTTGTTAAATATAAAATGACATTGGTCTGAATGCATCTGAGGCCAAGTCAAGAAATTTGAAATGATGAATTCAGTTTTAATTGCTGGTATCATATCCTCACAGTGACCCAAACTAGAATTTCAGTTTTGTGTAGACCTAAGAACCAAAATTTTCTTCCATTTCTTTATATAGAACAGGGAATGAATACACACACACACACACACACACATATATGAGTGTGTGTGTGTATATATATATATATAGAACAGGGAATATATATATGTGTGTGTATATACACACATATATAGAGAGAGAATATATAGAACTAGGAATCCTGAGATTCCCAGATAACATTTTAAAACTGTGACCACTTGCAACTATTTATCTCTGTGAATCAAAGTTATCTTGCTACTGTATAACAAACAAAACTCGGACATCAAAGAATTGCAAAGCTGAGGCTGATATAAGACATAACTGTCATCTATAATCTCCATCAATTTTGTATTCAAACAAATACCCTTATCTTCATTGTTCTAATTTGTAAAATAAATGAATACAAATGAAATGTCTTTTTATTTTTATTTATTTTATTTATTTATTTATTTATTTATTTATTTATTTATTTGACAGAGAGAGATCACAAGTAGACAGAGAGGCAGGCAGAGAGAGAGTGAGAGAGGGAAGCAGGCTCCCGGCTGAGCAGAGAGCCCGATGCGGGACTCGATCCCAGGACCCTGAGATCATGACCTGAGCTGAAGGCAGCGGCTTAACCCACTGAGCCACCCAGGCTCCCTGAAATGTCTTTTTAACCTAATTTTTATATTGGCCTACTATACAATACTTAACTAAAAAAAAAATCTGCTGTTAAAATCACTTGAAAAAAAATTTTTTTTTAAATCACTGATCTGTAGAAAAAAATGAAAGTCCCCAACAAGGGACACAATAATATGACCCCACTTACCCCTTCAGCCCTATCTCTTGCTACTCAATCACACATGGATCCCTGAAAACCCACCTTGTTTTTCATCCAATCTCCTCTGTCATCTTCTGTCTACAATGCCTTTGCTCCTTCACTTGGAGCAAAACTCCAAAAAGTCTTTTCTGGACCACCAAGGTCCTTTTGAAAGGACCTCTTTCATAAATCCCTTATAATAACATATATTTTCAAATTTTATATTTACTTACCTACCTTACTCACTAAACTCTGAGTTTCTGGAGGAAGAATCGTGCTTCTAGAGCCTGCCTAGCACATGGTAGACATTCAGATATAATCTGATGAAGGGGAGAGGCAGATGTAGGACACAAGGCTAATATACAAAACCCAACAGGATACAAATGGAATTTGAAATGAAAAACATAATACCATTTACATTAGCACCCCAAATTGAAATGCTAAGTATAACTAACAAAATATGTATAAGATCTAGATGAGGAAAACTGCAAAACTCTGAGAAACAAAATCAAAGGACTAAATAAAGGGAGAGTTATACCGTGTTCATAAACAGAAGACTTAACATCGTTGTCCTTTCTTCCCAACTTCACCTGTAGATTCAGTGCAATCCAAATCAAAATCCCAGCAAGTTATTTTATAGATAATGACAAACTGATTCTAAAGTTTATGTGCAGAGGCAAAGGACCAGAATAAGCAACACCATATTTAAGGAGAACAAAGTTGGAGGACTGACACAACCTGCTACCAAGATTTGTTGTAAAGCTATAGGAATCATTACAGTGTATTATTGGTGATAGACTATACAAATAGATCAATTGAACAGAATACAGAACCCAATAGTACAACCTCATAAATACAGTCGACTGATCTTTGACAAGTGTGCAAAGGAATTACAATGGAGCAAAGACCGTCTTTTCAACAAATGGTGCTGGAACGACTGGACATCCTCGTGCAAAAAAATCAAGAAATAAATCTAGATGCAGACTTTACACCTTCCACAAAAATTAACTCAAAATAGATAATAGACCTAGATGTAAAGCACAAAACTTCAAAACTTCTGGAATGTAACATAAGAGGAAACCTAAATGACCTTCACTATGGTGATGACTTTAGATTTAACACCAAAGACATAAACCATAAAAGAAGTAATTGATTAACTGAACCTCATTAAAATTAGAAACTTCTCCTGCTCTGCAAAAGACAGTATCAAGAGAATTAAAAGACAAATCACAGACTGGGAGAAAATATTTGCAAAAGACATATAGGCATACATCATTTTACTGGGCTTTGTTTTATTGTGTTTCACTGATAATGCATTTATTATAAACCTTGCACTAAGCAAGTAAATTGGTGCCATTTTTCCAACAGCATTTGCTGACTTCTTGTCTCTGCAACCCATTTCGGTAATGCTCACAGTATTTCAAGCCTTTTTATTATTATTATTTTTGTTTTTGTTTTTGTTTTTTTTTTTTTTTAAGATTTTGTTTATTTGACAGACAGAGATCACAAGTAGGCAGAGAGGCAGACAGAGAGAGAGGAGGAAGCAGGCTCCCTGCTGAGCAGAGAGCCCGATGCGGGACTCGATCCCAGGACCCTGAGATCATGACCTGAGCTGAAGGCAGAGGCTTAACCCACTGAGCCACCCAGGCGCCCCTATTATTATTTTTTTTGTCATGGTGATCCGGGATCAGTGATCTTTCATGTTACTATTGCAACTGTTTGAGGGTGCAACAAACCGTACCTCTATAAAGTGACAAACTTAATTTAGAAACGTGTGTGTTCTGACTGCTCTACTGACCACCCGTCCCCCGATCTCTGTCCCTCTTCTCAGGCCTTCCTATTCCTGAGACACAATAATAATAAAATTGGGCCAATTAGTAACCTATAATGGCCTCTAAGTGTTCAAATGAAAGGAAGAGCACACATCTCTCATTTTAAATAAAAAACTAGAAATGATTAAGCTAGTGAGGAAGTCATGCCGAAAGTTGAGATAAGCCAAAAGCTAAGCCCCTTGCGCCAAACAGTTAGCCAAGTGGGGAATGCAAAGGAGTAGTTCTTGAAGGAAATTAAAAGTGCTGCTCCAGTGAACACACAAATGATAAGAAAGTGAAACAGCCTTATTGCTGATGTGGAGAAAGTTTGAGTGGTCTGTGTAGATCTGTCCAGCCACAACATTCCCTTAAGCCAAAGCCTAATCCAGAGCAAGGCCCTCCCTCTTTTCAATTCTGTGAGGTCTGAAAGAGATACAGACGCTGCAGAATAAAAGCTGGAAGCTAGCAGAGGTTGGTTCATGAGGTGTAAGGAAACCTGTCTCCATAACATCAAAGTGCCAGGTGAGGCAGCAGGTGCCGACGTAGAAGCTGCAGCAAGTCATCCAGAACACCTAGCTAAGGTAACTCATGAAGGTGGCTACAGTAAACAACGGTTTCAATGTAAACAAAACAACCTTCTATTGGAAGAAGATCCCATCTAGGATTTTCACAGCTAGAAAGTCAATCCCTGGCTTCAAAGTTTCAAAGGACTGGATGACTCTTATCAGGGGCTAAGACATCTGGTGACTTTAAGTTGAAGCCACCGATCACTTACGATTACAAAAATCCTGCCATAAGAATTGTACTAAATCTACTCTGCCTGTGCTCTATGGAACAATAAAGCCTGAATGACAGCACATCTGTTTACTGAGTATTTTAGGCCCACTGCTGAGAACAAAGAAATTTCCTTTCAAAATGTTATGGCTCGGGGCGCCTGGGTGGCTCAGTGGGTTAAGTCTTTGCCTTGGGCCCAGGTGATGATCTCAGGGTCCTGGGATGGAGCCCCCACATCGGGCTCTCTGCTCAGCAGGGAGCCTGCTTCCTCCTCTCTCTCTGCCTGACTCTCTGCCTGCCTCTCTGCCTACTTGTGATCTCTCTCTCTCTTTCTCTCTGTCAAATAAAAAAAAAACAAAAAAAATGATACGGCTCATTGACAATGTATCTGGTCACCCAAGGGTTCTGATGGAGATATACAATGAAATGAATATTGTTGTATGCCTGCTAACACAATATCCATTCTGTAGCCCATGGGTTGAGGAGCAATTTCAACTTTTAAGTCTTTTAATTGAAGAAATAAATTTCATAAGGCGATATCTGCCATAGATAGTGATTTCTTCTGATGGATCTGGGCAAAGTAAATTGAAAACTTTCTGGAAAGGATTTACCATTTCAGATGCTACTAAGAATACTTGTGATTCATGGGAAGAAATGTAAAAAAATCATTCTTGACAGGAGTTTAGAAGACGTTGATCCCAACCTTCACAGATGACTTTGAGGGGCTCATGACTTCACTGGAGGAAGTAACTGCAGATGTGGTGGAAATAGCAAGAGAACCAGGATTAGAAGTGGAGCCTGAAAATGAAACTGAATTGCTGTGATCTCATGAAAAAACTTCAATGGACGAAGAGTTGCTTCTTGTGGACGAGCAACGTGGTTTCTTGAGATGGAATCTACTTCTGGTGAAGATGCTGTAAAGATTGTTGAAAAGACAAAAAAGAATATTACATAGACTTAGTTGATAAAGCAGCAGCAGGATCTGAGAGGACTGATGCCAATTTTAAAAGAAGTTTGACTCTTGGTTAAGTGTTATCAAATAGCATCACCTGTACAGAGAAATCACTTGTGAAAGGGAGTCAATGGATACAGTAAGCTTCAATTTTATCTTATTTAAATAAGTTGCCAAGGCCACCCCAACCTTCAGCAATCACCATCTGATCAGTCAGCAGCCATCTACATCTAAGCAAGACCTTCCATCAGCAAAAAGATTATGACTTGGTGTAAACTCAGCTGATAATTGCCTAATTTTTAGCAATAAAGTATTTTTTAATTAAGGTATGCACATTTTTTAGACATAATGATATTGCAAACTTAGTGGACTCTAGTATAGTATAAACACATTTTATATGCACTGGAAAACCAAAAAACTCATTAGACATCTGACTTGCTTTATTGTGGTACTTACTGCAGTGATCGCAAACAGAACCCACAATATCTCCAACTATGCCTGTATCTGAAAAAGACCATTATCCAAAATATACAAAGAACTCTGAAAACTCAGCAATAAGAATGTAAACCACCTGACTAAAAATGGGTTGAAGACCTTAACAAATACTGTACCAATAAAAATATACAGATGGCAAATAAGCATATGAAAAGATTCTTCAGGAGCTCCTGAGTGGCTCAGTTGGTTAAGCATCAGACTCTTGGCTTCAGCTCAGGTCATTATCTCAGGGTCATGAGATCAAGCCTGGTGTGGAGCCTGCTTAAGATTCTCTCCCTCTCCCTTAGCCCCTTTCTTAGAAAGAGAAAGAGAGAGAGAGAGAGAGAAAGAAAAAGATGTTTCACATATGTCATCAGGGAAATGCAAATTAAAACAAATACCATTACATATCTATTAGAATGGCTCAAATTCAGAATATTGACAGCACCAAATGCTGGCAAGAATATGGAGCAACAGGAACTCTGATTCATTGCTGGTAGGAATGCAAAATGGTACAGACACTTTGGAAGACAGATAGTTGGTTTTTTTTTTTTTTTTTAATAAAACTAAACATACTCTCACCATATGATCCAGCAATCATGGTCTTTGGTATTTATTCTAAGGAGTTGAAAACTTACGTCCACACAAAATCTACACATAAATGTTTAGAGCAGTTTTATTCATAATTGCCAAAACTTAGAATCAACCATGATGTCCTCAGTGGGTGAATGGATAAACTGTGGTACATCCAGACAGTGGTATATTATTTAGTGCTAAAAAGAAATGAGCTATCAAGCCATGAAAAGAAATGCAGGAAACTTTAATATACATTACTAGGAGCTGGTTAAGCGTCTGACTTTTGGTTTTGGCTTGGGTCATGATCTCGGGGACCCCATGTGGGCTCCATGATCAGCAGGGAGTCTGCCTGGGACTCTCTCTCTCTCTCTCCCTCTCCCTCTGCCCCTCCCTCCACTCACACTCTCTCTGTCTCTGTCTCTAACTCTCTCTCTCTCTCAAATAAATAAAAGCTTGGAAGGAAAGAAGGTGGAAAGGAAGAAGCCAATTTGAAAAGGCTCCATACTGTACGATTCCAACTATACAACATTTGGGAAAGGGCAAAAATGGAGGCAATAAAAAGATCATAGTTGCCGGGGGTGGGGGAAGGAGAGAAATGAAGAGGTAGAGCACAGAGGATTTTTAGAGCAGTGAAATTATGCTGTATGATATTATAATGATGGATGGATATCACACATTTGTCAAACTGCTAGAATATACACCACCAAGAGTGAACCCTAAGGTAACCTGTAGACTTTGCGTGACTATGATGTGTCAATGCAGGTTCATCCTTAGTAAAACACACACACAAATACACACACACAAACCATTCTGGTGAGTGATACTGGTAATGGGGGAGGCTGTGCATGTGTGGGGCAGGGGGCATTTGAGAAATTTCTGTACCCCCCTCTCAATTTTGTTGTAAGCCTAAAACTGCTCTAAACAATAGATTTGGTTTTGTTTTTTTAAAAGGAAGGAAGGAATGAAGGGAGAAAGAGAACGAAGGAAGAAGACAAGTGCTTATTAAGAGGCTCATGAATGAGGAAAGCGTTGCTATTATGTTATGATTTCAAGGAACCACCGGCTGGGCTTTTTGCTCCAAATTATCCCTAATATTGGTCCTCAGTTAACTTGAAATTCTCACCATGAGAGGTTCAGAATTAGGAGAAAGTAATGATTTAACCAGAAATATTCCTCTGCATCTAAAATACGACAGCACAACCCTAAGGCTTCAGACTAGGTTAACTGAGAGGAGGGACGGGCCCAGGAAGAAAGGACAGGAAAACAGAGAACGTGACCCATTCTGTGCCAGTTTCCCACTGTGGGAGAGAGAGGCTGGACCACACAGACTCACCCATGGCAATTCAGCACCCAGTTATGACATGTGTAAATATTGCCTTTTGGTGGTTTTTCCCAAACTCTGTGAGATGGGAGGGTGGCACATATCTCTTCACCTAGAGAAACTAGAAAAAAACTTCACTTGGGGCTCCAAAAAGGTTAGATAAGAATCAAAGTTGGCAATAATAGTCTTCACTCCCTGGCCTGCGCAAGAGAGAAGCTAGATTGCCATCCTAATGATAATGTGGTGATTCTGTTTGTTTAACTAAGGCTACACCAGATTAGCAGACCATAATTACAACTAAAATCCATGTCTCTGATACAGTTGAGAGAATGTCTGTTTCACCGCACTGAGCGCCAAGGAAAGGTTCCGCTCGAGGTTCAGCCAGGCAGCCTCCTGCTCTCTGAAAGTGATCGTGCTGTTTCACTGTCTCATTGGGTCCTTTATCTGAGCAGGGCAATTTCCTAGTGCTTGGGTTTCAGATGGTTTACTTTGATTTCTTGGGGCGATAAAGAAGTTTGCCCATCTTTAAATGGTATTTTTAGTGGCCACACCATTGTAAAACCTTCAGTGCTTTCCTTTTGTGTCTGGGTGGGAAGAGATCTGCCTTCTTACTGCTACACAACCTTACTCAGGCTTCTTTTAGGGATTCTACACGCACCCCTCCCCCCCACATTGTCTTGTTGTCTTTCATGCTTTGCAGAAAATACTGAAGTCTGTTGTTAATGGTCCTTCCTTCATTTAGTTGGCCTTGAATATGATGCTTAGTTCCTGGAGAGTTAGAAATCGATCACTTCGCTCAGTCACTGGCCATTGTCTTGAGTGGATCGGGGAGCGCCTTCACAATTTACCAGAATCTTTTTAACAGTTTCTGCTCTCTTCTCTGTCTGGTCCTTTCTCTATTCATTCCGGTCTGCTTTCAAATCATGAAGCAGATTGTAAACCAAATTTGACTAAAATTTCAAGAAGTCGAGGCGAGATAAGTAAGCTGAGAGCAGAATTGGACTAAAGAGAAACATTTGAGGGATTGTGATATTTTTCCCTCAAACCATCCCAGACCTTCCTTAAATAGAGCCCACAGTTTGTGGGCTCTCTAATGAATAGGAACCAAGCAGCAGCTTCACGTTTGAGACATGCTATTACCATTTTTTTTTTCATCCCAGCTCCTTAATTAGGGGCTTTAAAGGAAGGTCGCCCACAGTTCCTGACAAACATCATTAGCTTCATCAGAATGAAATGCCTGATCCTGGAACTCTTATCTGAAGAACTTACTGTGTTTGTCGAAGGGCTGCACTGAGTCTGTGACATTTTCTACATGTGTAGAACGCAGGAAGAGTACATCGAGTGAGGATTAGTCTCAGAGTTTATGAAATCACTATTCCTGAAGATCTGATTTTCTAGAATTGATTTTTATATACCTCAGTTAGGGGGTAGACCACATCAGTTTTCACTGAGGCTGACAGTTTGCTTGACTGAGACCCATAGGAAATGTGTTTTATCTGTATAAAGACACACACAACACACACACACACACACACCCCAAAATTTCCACAAACAGTATTTATCCCTACTATGTGCATATCCTTCACTTTCTATCTTATTTCATTTTTTAAATGCAAATCTCCCCTCAAGTAATTGACTTCCCACACTATAGAGTTGCAACCTTCGGTTGGAAAAACACTCAACAGGATGCCCTTTTATTTTTTTCTAACCCTGTAATTCAATATGGTGTGATTTTGAATTGAGGACAAGCCTGATGAGTTTGAGGTATGGAATAAAGGAATCAGATCAGCTCTGGGTTTGTTGTGTTTTTAAATCTCTCTGTGTGTTCATTCTCTTCCCCCTGAGAGGATTCCATTATCTTTGCTCAAAGAGCAGACACCGCTCTGGCTGTTTCCCCTGCTTCTCTTTGATCCCTGCAGTCGAGCTGGGCCCTTCCCCCAAGCCCTCCCTTCCACACTCAGACCCTGGGGGTTTGCTGGGCTGGGAGCCTGCTGAGTGTTCACTGTGCAGTTTGGCTGTTCCCACCTCCAACCTGCTCCATTCCCGGGCTGAGTTTTCATTCCAGATCTGCCAGGTTAATGGGATTATTGTTCTTCTCTTATTCTTTTTTTCATATTTCATACAGGGTTTATCAGTTTGTTGCTGAGATGACCAAAGTGGGTGGGGACCGTATTTTAGGAATAAATGTTTTCTCATTAGCCAGGATTTAATCTAGTAAGAATTTATCCACTCTCAAATAAACTACTTCTGTAGGTGATTTTAAAAATCTGAATTTTTTTAACCGTTAAAAGGTAACACAACGTATCTTGCACCACAAGCCACATTTTAAAAAATGTATATATCATCAACACCAAATCAATTACATGGCATTTTAGGTTCAAATTTTAATTTTGACCAGAAAGGTAAATTAAAGAAATGATTATAGTATTTATTTTACCCATAATATTTTATGACATTTACTGAGCACCTGTTAGGTACAAAGCAAGGTATCTAAAATACATTTCCTGACTTCAAAGCATCTAGACCTTCAGAAGGGAGATAAAAAATATATGCAAATAACCATCTTACAGAATAAGATTATTATAAATGACTTGAACACGGACAATATAAAGCTCAATCAGAGTATTTCTTCCTTTTCAGAACCGATAAGCATGAAAAGAGAGAAATCACTTCTGTTTTGTCCCTTCAGGGTATGATACTGCCAAATGTCTCCATTCCTATTCTCACTGAGTACATGAATGGATGAATGAAGAAAGGGATGAAACTGACTGCTTACTTTGTGCCATGTGCTGTAAGGGTGATGGAATGGCCTTCCTATTCATCTTTCTTTGGTTTCTTCATGTACTACTTCTCAAATGAACTGGCTGTCTGAGAACTGGACTGATAATGAAAGCGAGCCCTGTACTAGGGTGGATAGAGACTGAGAAATGCAAGAAGCATGTAAATAAGGCCATTAGGAAATACCTCTTTCCTTCCCTGTGATCGTCTAGAGTGATATTGTACAATAGAAATACAAAAATGAGCCATATTTATAACTATATATTTTATAGTAGCCAGATTTTATAATCAAAACAGATAAAATTTATGTTAACAACATCTTTTATTCAACCCAATAATCTAAAATACTATTATTATACCATGTAATCAACATAAAAATATATAAGCAAAATATTTTACTTTTTTGTCTTTTTGGACTACTGTCTTCAAATTCTGGCATGTATTTTTCTCTTACACACATCTCACACTTCATGTGTTCAAGTCACTAGTGACTACTGTGTTGGACAACACTGAGCTAAATAAAAAAGCAAAACAAAGGAAGAGCCTAAATGCTTGAAGAGTGTTTTCAGCATTTTGAGGGAAGGACTCTTGTTTCATTGGGGGGGTGGGGAAGCCCGAAAATTATTTTCTCTGAATTTTAATGAAAAAATGGAGTTGTCAACTCAGGAACCACTCCCTTCTCTTCTTCTAGCCTCTGAGTCCTAGAGAACTGAGACAGAACTGGGATAGTCTCCTCTGCCTCCCCAGTAGTCAGGAGCAGCATCTGTTGCAAGGACAACAAAGATGACCCCTATACCTTGCAGGTGATAACTGCTTTTGTGTACAATATCTCACTGAACCATTTTAATCATCCTGTACAGTAGTCAGTGGAAGCATTACTATCCTCATTTTACAAATGAATGAACTGAAGTTCAAGGAGATTAAATGACTCCACAGTTAGTATCCAAATGTTTTGACATTTAATCTAGTACATGTCCCACTAAATCAGAGCTGCCTGATGAAAGAAAATTATTATATATATATATATATATATATATAACAGAAATATGAATATTTTTTCTTCTTTAGCAACACCCCCCCAAAAAATCCCCCCCAAAAACAAAACCAGTGATCACTTTACCAGTGATCATTTTGTGTATTTGTAATACACAAATAACCTCTTGGCCAACTGAGTTTGTAGTTAAATTTTTATATATTTTTAAGTTGGATATTGTTGTTTACTTTAACAATTTTGAATGTCTGAAGGTTGAGAGTAAGTTAATACATTACAAAGGCAAAGATTTTGTGTTGGCCCTGAAGTGTGTTGCAATCATTTTTGTCTGGGAAAATAAACACAAGTGGATCAGCAGCATGTTTGTTATATGAGATGTTGGCAGAGTCCCAGGCCCCGGGATGTTGGCTTACCTACCAACAATACCTCCCTTTCAGGCAATGCCAGCTGTTTTATGAGAACATCTGAGTGTCTGGAAGGGCACTGCTCTAGTCAGCACAACTGAACTTTACCACCACCATGTAGGGAATTACAGCACTTCTACCAACTTTTGATGCATCCTTCTTCCGACATTGTGTGAAAAACACTGTGACAGAGGATAAAGACAGTTCACTCCTTGAGAATCAGAATTCTGTCTTTTGAAGAAAGGTCCCTAGAATAAACATTCAATATGTTTATTGCTCTCAATTTTAGAAACGTAATGGGCTCAAGAGCCATATTCACATTGATCTGTTTTAACTGTGCATGTTTTTTCTGCTCTACCCAACTGTGTTCCTATTTTTATTCTTTTCATTCCACTCTGGAGCCGCTTTGCCTCCTACTTAGGCCACCAGTTATACCCATTCAAAATATATGATTTTTTTTTCCCTCTTTCATTTTAGACCTACTCTCTTAGTCCCCAGCTACTCCTTCTCTTAGTTAACCCTTGACAAATCATAATGAAATAAATTTAGCTAGTTGTGGAGAACAAGAATCATTACAAAAACTGGGATGGCCCAGGAGCATCTTAAAAAATCATTTGGCTAGTCCTCAAAATGTGGACAAACTGGTAAAATCCAGCTAGGAGACAGCACATCCAGCCCATCTCATTCACAATAAATCCTCTGGAGTTTCCTAACAGCCGCAGCAGAGATGCCAGGAATGGTGATTCGCTGACTAAAGTGCTGAGTAATGAACCTGTGCCCTATTTATACACGGTGCACTGTGATTTCCTTAACAGTCGGCAAATGGGAACACAAAGGGAAGACACCATGGCCCACTAAACCACTCTCATTGTCTAATTTATCACTCAGCTCTATCCCTTCCTTCCTCTTTAGGAAATGGGGGTACATAAATAAGTAATTTAAAACTTGCAGAAAAATATTAAAATATCCAGACACTTTTGTAGCAATCAGCGTTTTTTCTCAGTGGCAGTAAAAAGCATTCTTACCTCCCTAATAATCCTCTCTCTAGAATTCTT